>NC_141929.1:33861618-35068116 GCF_057802395.1 Ceratotherium simum simum | reverse complement strand
CCCAAACAGGGAAATTCTCTGAGTCTGCTACATATCTCAATAAGAAGGGCTAGAGTGACAGTAACTGAGCAATTGCCTGTGCAGGGTGCTTGGCTAGAGTGTTGCACACATTCTAGGGGGACACCCTTTTGTCCTATTCTAGCCTGGTGATAGGAGCACTGTTATCCTGTCCCACAGGTGGGGCAACTGAGGCCTGCAGGAGTCAGGTGGCTTGTTCAAGGTCACACAGCTTGCATATCTGGGAATCTGAATCCATGTCTGCCTACCTCCAAACCCCACATTCTAACCACTAGGCAACACTGCTCTTTGAAAAGAGAGCCAGGTAATCTCCAAAGTTCCTTCCTGCATGTTGGGAATAGTGTTAGATGAAGACAAATTCCAAAAGAGGATCCATCCAGTCATATAAACATGCGAGAATGGATGTCTATGCACTGAAAAGGATCAGAAGATAAGTTAAAAAATGGAAATAGTTGGGCTCAGCTCGGTGGTGTAGTGGTTAAATTTGCGTGCTCTCCTTCAGCAGCCTGGGGTTCACAGGTTCCGATCCCGGGTGCCAACCTATGCACTGCTCATCAAGCCGTGCTGTGGCAGCATCCCACATACGAAATAGAGGAAGATGGGCACAGATGTTAGCTCAGAGCCAATCTTTCTCAGCAAAAAGAGGAAGATTGGCTGCAGCTATTAGCTCAGGGCTAATCCTCCTCACCAAAATTAAAAAAAAAAAAGGAAACAGTTGTTATTTGCTGCTTATGGATTTTTGTGCGTCCTTTGAGACTAAATGAACAAAGAGATCCTGACCAATAAAAGATGACCACTCAACATGATGGACCACCTCTAACCGCAAACTTCAGGTTTTGCAATACCTGGGTGGGAGTCTGGTTCTGGCCTGAGCTGTGAGGGGAGGCTTCTTGGCAGCAGCTAGTTGCCCCTCTAAGGAGATGGAGCCTTCTCTCTCTTGTGTCCTCAGTGGCTGAAGAGGAAGAGGCTGGTCTGTTCCTTGCTTAGTCCTCCCCAGAACCTCCCTCCATCTGCAGGCCTCTGTTACTTCCCTTGCAGCTGGTTTGCTGTAGCTCCGTCCTGGAGGCAGAATGGGCGCCTTCTCTCTCCAAGGTGGACTGGGCTGATACATTTCACTAGATCCATAGAACATGGCCTCCAAAGCTTTGGGAATGGATACCTGCTGTAACAACTGGTGAACATCTGCTGTGCATCCATCAGCAGCCTGGACCGTTGCTCAGTGTCCACCATGCAACTCCCAGAGGAGGATACAGTGTGTCCATCTTACAGCAGTTGGAGCCGTGGCAGTGTCAGACCGGACAGGAACCGCCTATGTTGCACAGCCAGTGGGTGCGAGCGAGAATTGGAACCCAGGCCTCCCAACTCCTGGGCCAGCGTAACCCGACAGCTCTGGAGTGGGACAGACTGGCTCAAGTCTGGGGTTCGCACTTACCAGCTCTGTGGCCTTGGGCACATCACTTCATCCCTCTGAACCGCAGTCTCCCGCCCTGGAACAAGGGCAAGGGAATCAGGCCTACTGCTTCATCTGGTGGTTGTAGCACGAAAGAAGATCACGTGGTCAAAACGCTGAGTGTACCACCTGGTATGGCGTACGTGCTCAATAAATGTCAGCTGCTAATATTAATTTTTAAATATTTTGTGATCCTTTAAAAACATAATTCAGATCATGTCACTTCCGTACTCAGAACTGTCTCATGGCTCCCCATTTCACTCCGACTCAAAGCTAAATCCTTTCCTTGGCTTTCAGGGCCTGATGCGGCCCCCATTATCTCTCCAGCCCCACGTCTTCCCCCGTTGCCATGGCCCGGCCCCACGTCCTCCCCCGTTGCCGTGGCCTGGCCCCACTGGCCTCCTCACTAGCTTCTGCCTCAGCCTCTGCTCTTGCCTGTGCCCAGAACACTCTCCCCTCAGCTCCTTGCCTGGCTCCTGCCCTCATGTCATCCTGGTCTCCAGGGTGACTGCCTCAGAGAAGCTTCTGGACCAGCTATCCACAGCAGCACTTCTCCTGAATCTTCAGCCCCATGTGGCTTTGCCTCTCTTCGTGGCACTCATGCCACTGACATCATGTTACATATCTGTTACCAGTCTGTGTGCGTGTTTATCAACTGTCTCCCCCGCTGGACTCCTGGCTCCTCAAAGACAGGGACTGGACCCAACTCACCCATGGCTATGTCCCCCCACCTAGCGCAGAGCCGGGCTCAGCACAGGCCCTCCAGAAATATTTGTTGGATGAATGAGTGAATAATTATTACTGTTTTGTGATGAAGATTCCCTCCCACCTCCTCCCCTGAGGGTCTTTTTGGTTGGGGACAGGAGGTGACTGGAGAGAATGAGGAGGAGGAGGAGGAGGAGGAGCAGGAGAGGAAGGAGGAGGGGGAGGAGGGGGAGGAGGGAAGGAGTGGGGGAGGAGGGAAGGAGGGGAGGAGCAGGGGAGGAGGGGAGGAGGAGGAGAAGGGGAGGAGGAGGAGAGGAGGAGGGAGAGGAGGGGAGGAGGAGGGGAGGAGGAGAAGAGGGGGAGGAGGAGGGGAAGGAGGGGGAGGAGGAGGAGGAGGAGGGGGAGGAGGAGGAGGGAGAGGCACTGAAGAAGGCTGGCCGCTGCGGGGTGTGCATTTGCAAGAGAGGGCCTCTGCCCAGCTCTCTCAGGCCCAGGCCCCTCTGCAGAGGGTTGTTGCCCAGGGGGCCTGAGGCCTGGGCAGGCCCGGCCCTTAGCAGACTCCTCACCCTGAGGTGTGCCAGGCTCCCTCCACAGCGGGGCCTTCAGGCCTTGGAGCTCCTGCAGAGAGGGAGCTCTGGGACACAGCTGACATTCTGGACTCCTGGCCCTGGGGTAGAGTGTGGCGTCCCTTGGTTGGGGCAGTTCTGGGTGACCCTGCGGGGACCCCTTACAGGACTCCCCTTATAGCCGACAGAGGAAAGAGGCTTACTGGGAGCCGACCCCATGATCCAGACACACCAAAAGCCCTGAGCATCAGGGGCTTCCGAGACCCTCACCCCTGCCCTGCTGTGTTCCTTGACGCCCCCTCCTGCAGCAGTGAGGCAGGGCAAGGAACTCCCAAGGCCAGTTGCCTGCGGGCTACTTTCTTTCTCTTGTCTTCCTCTGTCTGAACCTCAGTTTTCTCCTCTGAGGAATGGGCAGAACCAGCCCTGAGCAGCCTGTGTGGTTGGCACGTGGATCTGGGAAAGTGAGGAGTGAGAAGGCTTCTTGTGGGGGGCCAGCCCCGTGGCTTAGTGGTTAAGTGCATGCGCTCCGCTACTGGCGGCCCGGGTTCAGATCCCGGGTGGGCACCGATGCGCCACTTGTCCAGCTGTGCTGAGGCCGCATCCCACATACAGCAACTAGAAGGTTGTGCAATTATGACATACAACTATCTACTGGGGCTTTGGAGAGAAAAAAGGAAAAAAAAGGAGGAGGATTGGCATGGATGTTAGCTCAGGGCTGATCTTCCTCACATACACAAAAAACAAATAAAAGCAAACAAACAAAAAAGAAGGCTTCTTGTGCAGGGAAGGCCTTCGCAAGTGTGAAGGGACAGAAAGAGGGCAGGGGAAGGGTCCTTTTCCCGGATACTCTGGCCTGCCCTGCCCTCTGTCCCAGGTGGAGGGGAGGAGGTGGCATTTCCTGAGCCCAGGCCCCCAGCAGCTGCACCAGGTGCCCCAGTTTGGCAGCATGGACCGGCCCACCTGGTCCCCGCCTGGTCCCTGCCTGTTAGCGCTGCTGGGAGAGATGCCGAGGGGGCCGAGGCTGGTTCAGTGGGCACTCTTTGGGGATGCGGTGGCCTAAGGTGATGCGCTGTGACAGGCTGTCGACAGCCAGCTTCCAGGGTTGCTCACGGTCACAGGTGGCGCTGCCTCAGCTGCCTGCCTCTGAGTGAACAAAAGAGAGACAGCAGGTGGCAGCTGCCCACGTGGGGATCCTGTGGCGCCTCCACGCTCGCTCGTGGCCTCGGAGCTGTTTGCGGGAGGGCAGCGAGTCCAAGCCGTGGTGCCCTTTGTTGACAAGCCCAAACGTCATTTGGACTCAGACTCTGCCGTGGCAAAGATAAACCTGGGCCCTCTGTCTAATAGGAAAGAGGCAATGCGAGGACCTTCTCTCCCTCCCTCCCTCCCCACCTCCCTGGCTTCCTCCTTCCATCCAATTTTGTTGAGTGCCTACTATGTGCCAGGCACTGTGCTCGGGGCTGGAACACGGTGGGAGGAAATAGACGTGGTCCTGCCCTCGTGGAGTTACAGTCTGGTGAGGGAGACACACATTAAAGAGGTAACTGCACAGGTCGTTATTTAATTACAGTTGTACTAACCATTATGGAGGAAAACAACAGGGAGCTGTATTGACCCAGCCTCGGGGTTCAGGCAAGGCCCCCCGAGGATGCCACACTTGACCTGGAGGATGAGTCCTAGGTTGGGTGCCCTTAGAAGCAGAACATTCTAGGTTGCCGGGACTCTGCTGGGGCGACAGGAGACACCTGAAAGGGAGTGAGAGGAGGAGGACAGGACAGAAGCAAAGCGAGGATGTGGCCTCAGCCCCAGCCCGTCGTGGTGGTGGTGTGGTGAGGGGGCGTGGAACGTGAAGCACACCGCAGAATAGTCTTATGGGCGCGGGGAGAGGCGCCAGCCTTGGGGAGCCCGGGTCAGGCGGTGAGGTCAGCCTCATGGTTCCCTCACCCCCCAGAGGCGACTCTGGTTTGTCCAGATCAATTCACTGGGGGGGCAGGGGCGACTGCAGGCCCTCAGCGGCCAACACGGACAGCTGCTGGGGGTGGGATGCCCCTGGGACAGGTGGGCTGAGTGGGGCACCGACAGCATGCACTGAACAGGCAGAGGGGTCAGCATGTGCGATGGCAGGAGAAAGTCTAGCACATTCAAGGAAGAGAGAGGGCGAGGTTTGGGGCAAGAGAAATGCGGGAGACAGTGCCCGGGGACAAGGCTGGGCTGGGCAGAGCCTCGGGAGGCGTGGCAGAGATGCTTGCTTTTATTGGGGTGCCTCTGAAGGCAGCGGAAGCGAGCACGTGACCAGGTTGCATGTTAAGAAGAGTGCTTTGGCTTCTGAATGAAGAGGGAATTGTGGGTTTAGGAGACAGTGTCGGGGGAGCAGCTAGGGGTTGATGTGGAGTTCACGGGGAGATAGTGGTGGCCCGGACTAGCGTGTGGGCTGTGGGGCTGGTGCGGGGGGATAATGTGAGAATTATTTAGGAGGGGTTAGAGATGCCCGTGAATGACCCAGGAGGAGATGCTAAGTAGGAAGTCGGATGCATGTGTCTGGGACTCAGAGGAAAGGCTATGTCTGAAGAGAGACTTTTGATCTAGAGATGACTTTGAAACTTCAGGAGTGAATGAGACCACCCAGGAGGAGAGAGCAGAGTGACCAGAGAAGATGGAGCCTTGAGGACATTTGATGTCTACGAGGTCAGTGGAGGATGAGGAAGCAGCAAAGGAGACGGACAGGAGAGCAGGAGAGCGGGGTGTCCGGGGAGGATGCCCAGGGCCAGAGCTGGCTGAGGGCGCACAGAGGAGAGAGCTGGGCCAGGCTGCAGGGAGTGTCCAAGCCCTGAAAGGGTCTATTCAGGGCTGAGAAAGGGTGGTTTGAACAAGTAGAATCACACACAAGGACACGGAGGTGGGGATGCTGGCAGACGGGGAGGGTATGATTAGGAGGAGAAGCAGAGGCAATCTTGCCAAGGACTTGAACACCAGGCTACGGAGTATAAAGTGGGATAAACCAGATAAAATGCCCTCCTCAGAGACGGCTGGGCATTTTCCAGGAGCCCAGGCCAGCAGCAGGCGGTCGGCAGCTCACAAATGATGCTGCAGGCTTGGGCACACAGTCCACCCTTGCTCCTCGGAACTCTGCTTTGGAGAGGGGGCCCAGGATCGAATTCCCTTCACAGAAAGTCGCTGTGTGCTGTGGCTGTGGGCTTGTACTGTGTCATCCAGATCTCTAAGGTCCCTTTGTCCTGGCTCTGCAAAAACCAGCTGGGAGACCCGGGCCTGTCTCTTCGCCTCCCTATGAGGGCCACAGAAAGAGGACAAGGCTGGTTGCTTTCAAACTCTGTTGGTCCTGGGAAGTACTTCCAATGTTCTGTCAGTGTCCGATAAAAGTTTTATTTAAAATATACGTGTATATTTTAGATTTTTTAAAAATTCAGTTACTTAGTTTTAAACTTATTTATTGCTTAAGTAATACGTGTTCATTACAGATAAATTTGAAAATCCAGATAGGCATAAGGAAGAAATTTTAAATTGGTTAAAACCCCACCACTTTCTGTAACATTTTGGAATATGTCATTCAGATATTTTCCAATTTGTTTTTCAAGTTAGAATTTGGTAGTCATTCTCATCTCCTTGCCTCATCCATCAGAGATATATTCATGATACTCCTTTATTGTGTATTCTAGAGCCTGGCTACTCAAAGTGTGGTCTGTGGATGGGCTGCATCTCTAGCACCTGGGAGCTTGGGAGAAATGCAGAATCTCAGGCCCTGTGCCAGAACTAAGGAGTCAGAACCTACATTTTAACATGACCCCTGAGTGATTCATATATATGTATTAAAGTTTGAGAAGCACCATTTTAGAACACTAGTTTATGGCTAGGTTTTATTTTCTTGGACAAGAAGAAGGGAATCTTTCTCTGAAGTTAGAACAACTAGACACCAACAGGAGAATTTTGACAAAGCCAGGCAAATTCATGTGTTCATGTTTTTCCTCAAAAGCTCAATAGAAGGATGGAAAAGATCCGAGGGACTTTTTCATTTATCCCAATTATTAAAAAAAAATTTTAACAATAAAAAAAAACTGTGATAAAACCCCCCACACATGCAATTATACATTACATATTATTACACATATATATACATTTTATAATTTTATTTATTTATTTTTTTCCCCCAAAGCCCCAGTAGATAGTTGTATGTCATAGTTGCACATTCTTCTAGTTGCTGTATGTGGGACGCGGCCTCAGCATGGCCGGAGAAGCGATGCGTCGGTGCGCGCCTGGGATCTGAACCCGGGCGGCCAGCAGCGGAGCGTGCACACTTAACCGCTAAGCCACGGGGCCGGCCCTATATATATTTTTTATATAACCAATTTTTAAAGGTAATTTCAGGTTCATGGAAAAATGAGAAGATACAGAGAGTTCCCATATTCTCTCTACCCCCACTCATGCATAGCCTCCTCTATTATTAACATCCCCCATCAGAGTGGGACATTTGCTGCAACTGATGAACCTACACTGACACATCATCATCACCCCAAGTCCATAGTTTACAGTAGGATTCACCCTTGGTGTTGCACAGTGGACAAATGTATAATGACATGTATCCAGCATTATCATATCATACAGAGTATTTTCACTGCCCTAAAAACCCTCTGTCCTCTGCTTGTTTAGCTCTCCCTCCCCCTCAACCTCTGGCAACCACTGAAATTTTTATTGTCTCCATAGTTTTGCCTTTTCCACAATGTCATATGGTTGGAATTGTATACTATATAGCCTTTTCAGATTGGCTCCTTTCACTTACTAATATGCATTTAAGATTCCTCCATGTCTTTTCATTGCTTGGGAGCTCATTTATTTTTAGCACTAAATAATATTCCATTGGCTGGAGGTACCACAATTTCTTTATCCACTTACTTACTGAAGAGCATCTTGGCTGCTTCCAAGGTTTGGCAGTTATGAATAAAGCTACTATAAACACCCATGTGCAAATGTGTGGACATAAGTTTTCAGCTCCTTTGGGTAAATACCAAGGAGCATGGTTGCTGGATCGAATGGTAAGAGTATGTTTAGTTTTGTAAGAAGCTATCAAAGTGTCTTCTAAATTGGCTGTAGCATTTTGCATTCCCACCAGCAATGACTGAGGGTTCCTGTTGCTCCACATCCTCCCCCGCATCTTGTGTTGTCAGTGTTCTGGATTTTGGCCATTCTAATGGGTGTGTAGTCGTATCTCATTGTTGTTTTAGTTGGCATTTCACTGATGACATATGATATGGAGCATTTTTTCATATGCTCATTTGCCATCTGTATATCTGCTTTGGTGAGGTGTCTGTTAAAGTGTTTGGCTCATTTTTTAATCGGGTTGGTTTTCTTTTTGTTGAGTTTTAAGAGTTCTTTGTATATTTTGGATAGCACTCCTTTATCAGATTACGTGTTTTGCAAATATTTTCTCCCACTTTCTGGCTTGTCTTCTCATTCTCTTGACTGTCTTTCAGAAGTTTTTAATTTTAATGAAGTCCCACTTATCAATTACTTCTTTCACGGATTTGTGTACCTTTTGTGCTGTATCTAAAAAGTCATTGCTATATGCAAGGTCATCTAGATTTTCTCTCATGTTATCTTCTTGGAATTTTATAGGTTTATGTTTTACATTTAGGTCTGTGATCCATTTTGAGTTAATTTTTGTGAGAGGAGTAAGGTCTGTGTCCTAGTTCATTTTTCTTACATGTGGATGTTCAGTTGTTCCAGCACCATTTGTTGAAAAGACTTTCTTTGCTCCATTGTATTGCTTTTGCTCCTTTGTCAAAGATCAGTTGACTGTTTTTATGTGGGTCTATTTCTGGGCTCTCTATTCTGTTCCATTGATCTATTTGTCTGTTCTTTTGCCAGCACCACACTGTCTTGATTACTGTAGCTTCATAGTGAGTCTTGAAGTTGGGTAGTGTCAGTGCTCCAGTTTTGTTTTCCTTCAATATTGTGTTGGCTATTCTGGGTATTTTGCCTCTCCATATAAACTTTAGAATTAGTTTGCCGATATCCACGTAGCAACTTGCCGGGATTTTGATTGGGATTGCATTGAATCTGTAGATTAAGTCAGGAAGAACTGACATCTTGACAATATTGAGTCTTCCTATCCACGTATGTGGAATATCTCTCCATTTATTTAGTTCTTCTTTGATTCCTTTCATCAGAGTTTTATAGTTTTCCTGATATAGATCTTGCATGTATTTTGTTAGCTTTATACCTAAGTATTTCATTTTTTGGGGTGCTAATGTAAATGGTACTGTGTTTTTAATTTCAAATTCTACTTGTTCATTGCTGGTCTATAGGAAAATGATTAGCCTTTGTATATTAACCTTGTATCCTGCAATCTTGCTATAATCACTTATTAGTTCCAATTTTTTTGTCTATTCTTTCAGATTTCCTAAATAAACAATCATGTAATCTGCAAACAAAGACAATTTCTTCCTTGCCAATCTATATTTTCTTTTCTTGTCTTATTGCATTGGCTAGAACTTCTAGAATGATGTTGAAAAGTGAGAAGTGACATTCTTGCCTTCTACCTGATCTTAGGGGGAAAGCTTTTGAGTTTCTCGCCATTAAGTATGCTGTTAGCTGTAGGGTTTTGTTGTAGATATTCTTTATCAAGATGAGGCAGTTCCCCTCTACTATTAGTTTACTGAGAATTTTTATCATGAATGGGTGCTGGATTTTGTCAAATGATTTTTCTTCATCTATTGATATGATCACAGTACTTTTTGTCTTTAACCTGTTTATGTGATGGATTACATTAAGAGATTTTCGAATGTTGAACCGGGCTTGCATACCTGGGATAAATCCCACCTGGTTGCAGAGTATAATTTTTTTTATACATTATTGGATTCTCTTTGCTAATATTTTGTTGAGGACTTTGTATCTATATTTATGAGAGACACTGGTGTGTAGTTTTCTTTTCTTGTAACATTTTTGTCTGGATTTGGTATTAGGGTAGTGCTGGCCTCATACAATGGATTAGGAAGTAGTTCCTTTGCTTCTATCCTCTGAAATAGATTGCAGAGAATTTGTATAATTTCTAACTTAAATGTCTGTAGATTTCACCAGTGAACCCTTCTAGACCTGGTGCTTTATGTTTTGGAAAGTTATTAATTATTGATTCAATTACTTTAGTAGATATGGGCCTATTCAGATGGTCTATTTCCACTTGTGTGAGTTTGGCAAATTGTGTCTTTCAAGCAATTGGTCCATTTCATCTAGGTTATCAAATTTGTGGGCATAGAGTTATTCATAGTATTCTTTTACTATCCTTTTAATGTAGTGATGTCCTTTCTTTTATTCCTGATATTAGTAATTTGTATCCTCTCTCTTTTTTTCTTAGCCTGGTCAAAGGCTTACTAATTTTATCGATCTTTTCAAAGAACCAGGTTTTGGTTTCATTGACTTTCTCTATGACCAATTTTTATACCTTGGAAACGAATATGTTAAAATTTGGGTCTTCATTGATTATAAAAAGTAAATGTTAAAACTTTTAACTTAAAAGATAAAATACATTTGCATTAACAAGATGTTGCTTTTATTTCTGATACACAGGAGCTCTGTTTAAGACTTCATTTGAAACAAGAAGTTTCTAAAAATCTTTGAAAACTACTCAATGATATGATCTCCAGGGGCCCTTCTATGGCTCTGTGATTCAGTTAGATAAAACACTATTGTGATCACGTTTTTATTTTTTAAATATTCATCTTCTAGTAAACCATAAAGCCACACAGATTAGTCAAATTTGGATGTGAGGCTGAATAAAGTTATCTGGAACACGATACAGGGTGAGAGCACTGCACTAGAAATCAGCATGTCTGGTCCTCATCCTTGTATTGCCTCCATGTGACAGTCGGAATGCTTTCATTTGATGGTGTCAGAAACCCACCCCTAATGAGGTTGAGCTTCAGGTATGGCTACATCCAGGAGCTCAAACGATGGCACAAGATTCAGGCTTTCCCTATATCTTGGCTCTGCTTCCTCTGTACTGGTCCTATTCTCAGACAGGTTGTAATGGCCTCCAGGCTCACATCCTCATAGATCTCAGTTCAGAGAAAAGAGAATGCTCCTTTCCTCAGTGGTCCAGCAAAAACTCATGGAGCTATCTGATTGAACTGGTTCAGATCATGTGCCCACTCTGTACCAATCACCACGAAGGGGCGGTTGGGGGGAGTGGTGGCCATGATGGTGGTAGAATTCAATGACGAGTCAAATCTAGATAACAAGTTTACCCCTGGAGCTTGGGTGGGAGGCTGGTGCCACCTCAGCCATGTGGCCTAAGCTGAGATCCCCCAGAAAAATGAGGATGCTGTCACCACAGGATTGGAGAACAGATGCTGGGTAGGCAAAGCAATTCAGTAGAAACAAAAACAAAACAGTTTCTAAACTCAGTTTCTCTACCTGCCTTGAGGGGACTTCTGTTGTGAGAGCCCAATGAGACAATGAGAGGAGGACGTGAACAATGAGGAGGACCAGTACCTGCTCTGAGATGGATGGAGCCGGAGGGCATGTCCCTGTGCCAACTGGCCAGCAGGCAATACCTGGCTGAATAGAAACACAAGGTACTTAACAAACACAACAGGCTTCACAACATGTGAACTCTTGCCCCGCGTGAGGCTGGTCCCCAACAAAGGGCTGGCAGAGAGACTCGACTAATTACATTCTGATTGGCTTGGTTGACGCTTGCCCTGCTCATCCGAGAGGCAAATGTGCCCATTTGCTCGGGAAATGCAACCAGGCAGGCTTTTTCTGCCTCTCTCTCCTGTGATCTTGTCTTTCAGAGGCCAGTGGGGCTCAGACTGGGAATTGCTGACATCGTCAGCCGCGGGAGAAGATTTGTGAGGCTCAGCCAGATCTGTTCATGCCAAGTTTTACCACGTCATCGCGTTATTCACACTTGGAACTGCTGAGGGTTTGTGGTCATTGTTGTTGAATCCCACACATAGGTGAATCGGAAGGCACTCTTTGATCAATGGCCATCTCTTTCTAGTTTCTGAGGCAGAAAGAAGAAAAACAGAAAGTTTTCCCTTTATTCAGGAGGGAAAAGCTTGGAGCGGGGAGGGCTGCCTTCTCCTTCATTTCTGCCTGTTCAGCTTTCACTAGGGGTAAAATCCCATCCTCAAAGCCTTCCCAGATTAGGAGGAAACAGCCCCCTCATTTAGGTACCCTTGACGTTGACTCACCAAGAGCTGTCACGTCTGCCCCACTCTCAATCCACTCTCCCTACGACAGCCCGAGTGACCTTTACAAATGTAGGTTTGCTTGGTCTCTATCATTGCCCTGTTCACAACCCTTCAGTGGCCTCCCTTCACACTCAGATAAAACCTGAACTCTTGTTCTGGGCCTAAAAGGCCCTGTGTGACCTGGCTCCGGGCCCTGTTCTCTGACCCATCTTGTGCCACAATCCACCTTGACTCATTATACACCAAACACAATTTCCCTAATTTTAATTCCGTGAACATGCCACCCTCTTCTACCATGCAGGGCCTTCATACACGCTGTTCTCTTAGGAATGCTGTTCCCACACTCTTCATACGGCTGGCTCCTTCTCATCTTTCACCACCTCAGACAGTTACTCCCCAAAGCCCTGCTTACATGAGTCCCCATTTAGTTTCTCTCATAGCACTCTGTGCTTCTCCCGTTTCCTTTAAACACATGACATTTGCGAGTACATATTTATTTGTTTATTATCTGTTTCCCCGTTAGACTGAGAAGTTCACGTGGGCAGGAGCTGTGTCGATTTTTGTGTTTTGTTCACTGCTATATCCCCCGCACCTGGCACTCAGCACATACCTAATACATTTTGGTTGCCCAGAGGATTAGAGGGTTGAAGTTCTTTCTTAAGGTACGCAGGACTTCCTTCTATGTTTTTCTTTCCAGCTGTGGCAGATTTCTTCTCCCAAGAGGGGAGTAGGGTGGGGGGTTGTGTCCCACTTACCTCTGTCTCCCTCAAAGCACTTAGCGTGTTATTTGGCCTGCAGTGGGGGCCCAAGGGGGTTGCTGAATGAACGCACATTACACGTACTTTTCCTCTCCTCTCCAACTGTGTGGCCAGCTCCTCCTGGAAGAGGCACAGAGAGACTTACAGGATGAGACTTCAGCGTTGCCAAGCCACTGCAAAATCTAAAACCCTCTTTTCCATGGGAGTATTGTGGTTCCTGAGATTCTAGCACAACAGAGCCAGGACAGGCTCTTGAATCATCTTCCAAGGTGCGCACACCTGGACGAGGTATTGCCTGAACTGAGGTTAGCGATCTCCCTCAGAGGCAGGGATGAGTGGGGTAGGGAGGGTGGGGAACCTAGGGACAGCCCTCAAGTCCCCAGGCTCTAGCTTCAACAGACATGCAATCAACAAATATTGATTGCATTAGGGTCTGTGGGAGTCTCAGACAAGAACAAGACAGCCTCTGACCTCGGAAGGCTAGAGTTTAGTAGAACTGATCCATGACTTGCCCCTTTCTAGCTGTATGATCTTGGACTCATTACTTAACTTCTCCAAAACCTTGGTTTGCTCATCTGTAAAATGAGGTAATAAACGTACAACCTCATTGGTGATAATTTAATGAGTTAATGCATGGAAAGTGTTTAGGACAAGTGGGGCTCAATAAGGGTTGGCAGTATTATCTGCTACGCTCAGGCAGGGACAGGAGTCGCTTGTAGCCCCCTGACCGCCTCCTGTTTACCATCCTCTCTAGGCAAGGCTGCCCTCTGGTGGTAATTATGCAGAATGCCACCTAGCCTCAGCCCCTGCCTGTTCTGCTCAGATCCTGCTGACCGTTCCAGTCTTGGCTTTTCACTTGCCTTGTCCGTGATATTTCCCAGACCTTCCCCTTTTGCTAGGTTCCCAAGGCTGCCCTTCCTGGTCAACAGGGTTCTCAGTCTTCCCAGAGCTAACAGACCAGTCAGGAGAGAGGCAGAGAGAAGCCTTGGAGTTCTCTGGTTCTCATCCAGCACCAAGGTGCCTCTTTGAGAACAGCATCCTGACTTCCCTGTGGAAAGACTCCTCCCCCCAATATGACCCAAGCCCGCCAATGCGAGTATCACAGCTGCCAGGGCCAGCGATTTGCTCAGGGGTAGGCATGTGACTGGGGCCTGGCCAATGAGATTATCACAGCTCCTGGCTCAGTGATTGGTGCAGGGGTGGGCTTGTGACTGAGGCTTGACTTTGGTGGGAACTTTTGGTGTAAAGGGTTCCCTTGAGGTTGCTAAGCTGGTAGTATGTCAGCCTGGAGCTTCTGGGACTTGAGAGGAGATGCTGGGAAAAACGGCAACGGTGGAGAAAGCAGAGCCCAGAACCAGTGTCCTGGTGACTGTGGTTGAGTTCTTGGATCGTCAGCCTCTTACACTTTTCAATCCAGTGGGACAATAAATTCCCCCTTTGAGTTTTGGCTATGTTGAACTGGATTTGAACTGTACACACCACACGCACACTCGCGCGCACACACACACACTCATACTTCATTCAGCACTTATTGAGCACTCCCTCTGCACTGGGAACTGAGCACTGCTTGTTCCAGGGCACACAGAGGGACCTGGACTCAGTCCCTGACCTCAGGAGTCCCCAGGAATGGGGGCAAGAAGGCTCCTTGCTCAGATGCTTTTAAGAGCAGCAGGACCAGCTACGTAATTTGTGGGCTCCAGAGCAAAATGAAAACGTGGGATCCTTTGTTCAAAATGATTAAGAATTTCAAGATGGCAAAAGCAGAGCATTAAACCAAGTGTGAATTCCTGTGGAACTGCACAGGTGGCTCACTTGTAAAGCAGCCCTGGGGCTCAGCCTGGGACCATTTTGGCATATATGTGAGGCAAATATCATATAAACCATTATGAAACAGTTCTAATGTAAGATTTCTAGGGGGCAAGGGCCTGGCTCCTTAAGAAAGGACTCTTTGGCAAGGACTCAGGTTTGAGAAGTGCTCACCATGGCAGGACCCTTGAGGGGAGCTGGGAGTGAATGGGCGACTGCATCACGTGCCCGTGGTCACAAAGGAAGACTGCCTTGCCTGGAAGGGAAGAGAGTTCCTGGGAACAGAACTACCTCAAGCCTGGGAGTTTGGGTAGGTGGGAGCAGAGGGAGGTGGTGTTGGCTGGGCTCCCTGTCGGTTCTGAGAGGGAGGGAAGCAGCGGTGGGAGGAGTCCGCATTTTGTAAAAAGAAGAACCAGGAGTCAAAGAAGTTTGCCAGGGAGGCTTGGTGGCGTCACTACTCTATAACCAGACGGACCTGGGGTTGAGTCCTACTTTGACCATTTAGTAGCTTTGTGACCCTGGGCAAGTCACTTGACCTCCCCGAGTGCAGTGTAATGGAACGGAAAATATCAGTGATATTACCCCCAGTAGGTTTGCAGTGAGCATCTAATGAGATCATATCTATGAGAAACCCTTAATAAACTAGAAAAACATTACCATAATCCTTCAGTACTAAGATGGACTTTTTTTGCATTTCGTATTTCTGAAATTGGGATGAATTACAATCCACAGTGTAACATAATTTAATTGGTGTCTTTTAGTTTTTCCTGGTGGATCGTAGAATAATTGTGTCTGTTGCAATCAGCGACATCTCACTGACAGATTTGACAAAATGGTAGTTGAAACGGTAGTCATTGTCATTTCCTCCCCAACTGCCCGTGAGCTCTCAGAGGACAGAAGGGACACCTTTCATGTGTGCCCCCTCAGAACCTGGCACAATGACTGGCACAAGTCAGCACTCAATTATTGCTTTATACTCGGATAAGGGCAAGAGGCCAGCTAACAGGTTTGGCTGGAAGGGCTTCTGATGAGCCAAATGCAACCTTCTCACCTTCCAATTAACTTGGCAAGTTGGGCTTGAGGTGTTGTCATTTGCGTGTTTTGTTTTTCTGGCCACCCAGCACCCATTCACCTTATTTCTGAGAGCTGCTGCGGCCCACCCCCACCCATTTTGATAAAGTACGGAAGGAACACCTCCTCACCATCCTCTCACGTCCCCCAACCTCCTACCATCCCACCTCCCCACTCTATGTCTAATTCAATTAGCATAGCACATCCCTCCGGCCTCAGTGATTGGTCCAGGATGAACATATGACCCAATCAGAACCTTTGAGATACAATGAGACTTTTGCTGGGTGTAGTAGCTGCTGTCTGTGCCTTGGCCATAGCCCCTTGGCATTTGCCATTTCCGTGCATGCTGGCTGAACTTCCAACTGCCAGTCCTTGGGACTCTGCCTGAGGGCTCTCCTAGGTTGCTGGAGCCCACTCTGTTCATGCGTGCAGCAGGCCAGAGTGTCAGTGCCACCAAGGAGCAGCCAGGGTTGGGACTAGGATAGGGTGAGTGAGGTGCCTAGGATACAAGATGTATGGGGGCCTGGTCCCAGCCCTGGAGCAGCCCTCACCCAATGGCTGATGGGAGCTGGTGGATAAATACCTCAATTCCCTTTGGGATGCATGATCTACCCTGTCTCTCACAGCTCCCCAGTGAGGTTAGGCTCTGGACACCCACAGGGATAACTGGCCTGATAACACAGCCTTTATTGGCTTCATTCCCTTCCCTGGCTCATTTCCCGTTCCCCCCAGAGTTTCCTGTGATCACTTCCCAGTAAACCACTGGTACTCAAATCCTGGTCTCAGGGTCTGCTTCTGGGAGAGCCCTAACCAAGACGCTGGGACTCCCCCTGTTGGCTGTGGTTAAAGGATGTTGCAGCTCTAGGAACTGTGGGCAGCCGTCTTGCCAGCTGTGAGGGGCAAACCCTCCAAGAAAGGAGCTGACACGGAGGAGAGCAGAACTGAGAGATCGCAAGTGATGTGATTTTACTGAAGTTTTGCTATAAGGATCATACATCGCAGTTCAGACACTATGAAATTTCCCATGAGATCTCTCTGTGGGCCTGTATTTTTTCTCCTACAACAAGCCACCTCCTCTCTTCTCCTCTCTCTGCCCTCTCCAAAAATTCTGTTGTCCAGTAGTTTTCATCTCTGTCTCTCTCAGCTTCTGCACCCACTCAACAAGAGTGGTCTCCTTTGGGATTCACCATTCTGGAAGCTGTTCAGATGTAGGCAGGGAACTGTAAAGAAAAAGTAGAAAGGAGTGTGTGTATGTTGGTATGACAGAATGCAGTGTGAGTGTGTGGTATGTGCGCCTATGTGTACGCGAGTTTGTGCCTCTTGGCAGGACTCACCTTGTAGGCGCCAAGGTCAGGAGATACGGTACAGCCTCCTCTACTGGGAACTCACGTGGGAACCCAAAACTGGGACGGCTCACCTCCTTCTGTCTCTCAGGAACTTGGTGCCTCTCTCATCTCTGCTGTTCTCAGTTCTCTGTCTCTTTCTGCTCCTCTCTGCCTTCTTCCTCTGCCCTTTGCGGCCAATGTGGTCATCAGTTCTCACGACCTGACAGCCTGATCCCAGTTCGAAGTCTCCGCAGAGAATCTGACAGGCTCTGCTCAACTGCCAATAGGTAAGCTTCCCTTGGGCCAGGTCCTACCTCTTGTCCAATCAGCGGTGGCCTAGGTGCTGGGGGCGGGGCCTCGGGGAGGGCGGCCAATGAGATATCCTCAACGGCTCCACCCCTTATAGTGTCTCCTCCAAGAGCCTCAGGATGGAGTCTGGGAGGGAGGAGGAGGATGATGACAAGAGCCACCAGGGACTGAGCGCTTCCTTAAATCAGGCGCGGGACACCATTACCTCTTTTACAACGAAATTTTATCGAAGTATAACGAGCGCACAAATCTTAAGTGTACAACGCTACACGTGTGTTACTTCTTTTAATTCTCACAGCACCCTCACGGTACCGTGCGATTATCATCTCTGACGTACAGGTGTGAAAACAGGCTCAGCGAAGGCCGTCCGCTCACCTGAGGAGTGGATCTGGGACTTGAACCCAGGCAGTACACTCTAGAATCTGAGTGCATCGCCACGACCGTATACTGCTCATGTCACCACAGTGTGTAGGTGCTGGGGGGAAGAGCTCCAGCCTGGCTCTTCCCTCTGGGGCATCCTTCCTCCTCCCCTCCCGGCCACTCGGTGCCTTTCTCTGCTTCCCTGCGCAGCACAGCACAGCTGGAGGCGGCCTCTGAGAACCACCACGCGGCTTTATGATGTGCAGATGGTGTTTCTGTCGAGCCCCTTGCTTTTCATGTCCGTGGCCTCTGGGAGCTGGGCCAGCCCAGATGTCCCCGATCGTGAGAAAGCCTTCCCTGGCAAGGCTGGCACGAGATGCCAGCGACGGGGGCCTCAGGCCAGCTCTGGCTTGGATTCTCTGGTGAGGGGGCTTGGCTGCACACTGTGAGGTAGATGATTCTGTGTCATTTGTGTCCAGCCCTGTGGATTAGGATGGTGTGTCTGCAGAGCCAGGAATATCATTTCTGAGTCCACCCACAAACAGACAGAGACACTGCACAGCCAGCTTTTCAAAGTGCCTCTAGACTGATCTCTTTTTTCCATACATGTTGTTTTATCTGCCTCTCGAGCTATCTATGGGCATAGACTGCCTCTCCCATCAGAGGAGGTGCCCTCCTGGGACAGCAACAATCTCACCCCATCAGTGATAGACTAGGTCAAGATCAGGAGCCGTGTGTCTCCTTCATCAGACTGGGAATCCCACACTCAGGGATAAATGTGTCTCTCCCATCAAACTAAGCGTCAACAATATCGGAGAAAATGTGAATTTGCTGTCTGCTATCAAACTGGGACTTTCCCAAATCAGGAAAATGTGACTCTCCCAACTGACTGGGAGTTCTCAAGGTTGAGAACCATGTGTCTATCTCTTCCATCAGGCTGCAAACTCCCCAGGGATGAAGTGAGTGTCTCCCCCATCAGACCAGGGGCTCCCTGAGAGCAGGGTGATGATCTCTTCCTCTTGCTCTTCCCAGCGTGTTCAGACAAAGCTCTGCCCGCAGAGGAGGGCTATTGCGGTAGAGTGGCCTGCTGACAATCCAGGGGGGCAGGCAACTTTCAGCCTGGACTGTGCAGGCCTGCCCTGGGCCCAACCACCTGGGAAGGGTGGGGACAGTGTCAGCCAAAGTGGATGCTGGAGATACATGGGTGAGGAAGACTGACTGTGAGATCTGTGGGTGCCTGGACAGCGTCTGTCTTGTGACCTGCTGTAGCACCCGGCTTCTGGCTCCTCAGCAGGAGCTCAGTGATGATGGCTGAGTGAATGAATGAATGAGTGAGTGAATGAATGAAGACCTTGTTCCTGCCCTTGAGAAGCTCACGCTCCACGAGGGAAGGAATGAAGCTCACTTCTCTTGAGTGCCTCTATGCATTGGACATAATTTTAGGCTCTTTTACATGTATTACCTTATTTAATCCTCAAAACAACCCTTAGAGGATGTTTTATTTTGTCCACGTTACAGATGAGGAAATTGGGGCTCAGAGATGCAAAGTGACCTGTCTGAGGTCTCACAGCTGGTGAATAAGGGAGCTGGGATTTGAACTGAGCTCCTTTGATTTCCAGATGTATGCCCTTTTCCTGGAAAAATTATTGTCATTTAATTTCAGAGCTACCCAAGACAGGTGTGGATGAAGTAGCTTGTGAACTGAGGGAGAAGGAAGCTCAGAAAGTCTTCAAAGAAGGAGTGACATTGGGGATGGGTTTTGAAGGATGAGTAGGAGTTCGCTAGACAGAGAGGATGGGGAGGCATGGTTGGAAAAGGAGGGACAAATTGTCTACCTGGAAGATTTCCTTCAGGGGTTGGTGGTCAGGCTGCCCCCTCCCACATGTGCTCTTCTGTGGCCCTGCCTCTCCAGGAGCTGGACTTCCTCCCTGTCTTTGGGAGGATGTACAGATGGAAGCTTAATCTCATGTTGGCACATCACTGCCAAATGCCAGGAAATCTCTGCTGTGAGCCTCCCATCCTGCTGCCGGGGTCAGCTGTGCCTTTACGAGGAAGGAAGGGTGGTTGGGGGCCAGCTGTGATGAGAATTTTTCTCTTTGGGCCCTCTGAAGGGGGCAGGGCAGTGGAGGAGGAGCTGGGACCTTGGTCCTGTATCTGGCCAGAGGGAGGAGGCAAACAAAGATGGGGGTGGGTGAGTTGTCAGCCAGGCCTGTGACCAGTGGCCCCCCTCTCTGGTTTAGAAAGCAGATGGCAATTTATCATGTCCCCTGTGAGTCTGGACATCCCTTAGATATCTTTTCTGGGTCTGGGGTCTGAGGACAGGCTGCATTCTCCTGGGTGGGAGTGCACAGTAGGTCTTCAAGAGATTCTTGGTTGCTGATCGATGGTCCGACTTTGCGAATTCGCCATTTTGCTTAAACTGAGTAGAACGAAGTTTAGCTCCTAAGTAACCTCATGAGGGTCTGAATAGAATCACAGACTCAAGGAGGTCAGAAGGAAGGAGCAGACCCTCTAGACCTGTGGCTTTTAAACTGCGGGTATGTTTTAATCAGCAGAACCTTAAAAAAAGCTTGGCGATTTTATCTGAAACCTGGTGCGTGTAACAGGTAGAAGCACAGAAGCTCTACTTGGAGGGAGGTGGGGGCCCCAGAGGGGTATCGCTCAGCTCCCTCTTGACCTCACCTTGGCCCCCTCAGGAGTATTCGTGGGACCCCAATTCTCCCCAGCACCTGAAGTCTCTGGTGCGTTCCAACTCCTGTATTTTACCACTAGGACAACAGAGGCACCGAGAGGGCAATGATTTGTCTGAGGTTGCATCAGCAGTGGATCGGTGGGGTGGTGTCCCCCAAATTCCTGGACTGAAACTCAGTGTTGGGGGGTCTGTTCAGTTGTGGTACTGGCTCCAATGTCATCTCCTCCAGGATCCCGTCCAGGCCAGTGGAGCACCCAAAACCCAAGGCTCTGGGCTCCCGGCACTGCTACCCACCAGGCTAAGAGAAGCTTTCCCCGTGAGAGGGGCCCTGTCCCTTTGGTGGGAGGGCAAGCTGAGGTCTAGAGAGGGCCAAGCTCTGGGTTACATGGGGTCAGGCAGGGTATTGACGCAGGACTGGGTCAGAGCTGCCTTTGGTTCTCTTCCTTCAGGATCTTTGCTTGTCCCAGGCTGGGTCGGCCAAGGGAGATGCTCCCACGGGCCCGGCAGACAGCCATCTGCGCAGGCCTCGCCCAGCCGGGAGCCGTGAGAAGCAGGTTCTGATCTGGAAGCTGCCAGGGCGTTCCTGATGGGCTGTCGGTTGCAATTAGGGCAGCGGCCTTTCATCTCCCCACTGCTCCCCTCCTGCTCAGGACAGCCTCATGTCAGCTTTGCGTCCTGACTCCGTCTGGCCGGTGCCAGGTGCCCCTCCCCAGGGGGGACACCAGGCAGGGGCTGCGGTGAGCTGGCCTCTCTGTAAACCACTGCCAGGACCGGGCGCTGGACCCAACTGTTGAGTTTCCTGGGGCCCACCTCCAGCGGCCTTCAGTCCACCCCTGGCCCCACGAGGCGCAGCCGGGCCCCTCTCCGAGCCTCGGTCTGGAAGGCTCCATCCACTCCAGTCAGGCCTGCCTGAGATTACCTAGGTGTTCTGGTGACTTCTGAGGGCCTCGCATGAAAGATAACGCCCAAATCAACAAATCTGCCATTGTGGCTTTGAAGAGACTGTTTCAATCACTTTATTTTGTCTTTATGTCAGGTCTGCCAGATGGCTTGGGTCTTTCTGAGGTCCTGTACCGAGGGGGCGCAGAGAGAACTGGTGCAGCTTCAAAGCTCCTTTTTAATCTTTAGCAACATCACAGTGGCTGGGAAACTGCCTCGGCTCCCTCAAGTCTCTCCCACAAAAGAGGCGCGGCCGAGGCTCTAATGAAAGCCAGATAAAGGGATGGCTGGAATCAGAAACAGAGGGAAAAGAGCAGTCGTTAGTCTTTCTTGTAGCTGTTTCAAAAGAAATTCTAAGACAAATTATGGCTTTGGGTGTTTTTCTAAAAGGACTAAAGCAGGGAGAGGAGCTGGGGGAGGATGCTTTGACCCCTCAACACCCTTCTCCTTGCATAAAAGGCAGAGAGACTGAAGAAAGGCCGAAATACAACAATAAACTTTCCGCGTGTGCATGTGGCGTTGAAAGCCTCGCTGGCATAATTATGGGCGAGGGTGCGCCGGAGCGGGCGGGCGGCTTTACCTTGCCGCCAGCGCTGTTAATGATGAGGCTCCCTCCTTTCTCTTCTCTGGAGGGGCGCCTTTGGTTTTCGGGGGTGGGGGGGCGCTGCGCCACGCCGCTCACATTTGGTGCCGGCTCTGGTTATGGGATGCGTTGCTCCATCACCGGCTGCCAACGCCCCGTCGTCATCCATGAGAAGGAGGCAAACGTGCCCACGGGCCGCCCTCCCTGCCCACTCTTCCTCCTTTAAGATTTCAAGGTCTGTCTCTTGGGACCTGGGGAGGGGTTTTCTGACCTGCAATTCTGCCCCCACGTGCTCTCTCTGTTAAGGATCAGCCCTGTTCTAGGGGAGTTAGAGCGGTGGGGGAGCCTACAGCTCTCTTTCCCGGCACACACTGTCTTACGTCCCCATCCTCAGCCCAAAGGCCAGGCCCATCAGGGCCGCTGTGTTCTCCAGCAGGGTGTGCACCTGGCTGTGTCACCTCCTGTCTCACCTCCCAGCTCACCTCAGGACTTCTTAATTTATGGGGATGGTTGGTCAGCTGCTTGTCAAGGCCTGGAGGGAATGAAACAGCTAAGGTTTCATAGGAGGAGGCAGAAAACTGAACAGAATAGGGGGCTTCCAGCGGAGGGGCAGAATGGACAGTTGGGGGGTGCTGAGCAGCATCCTTGTGACAGCACTACTGGCTTTGAAGGTTGGTGAGGACCAACAGAGTCACAGGACCACAGAGTGCCAGCCCTAAATGGGCCCCTCACTGTAGAAACGGCAGACTGAGGTCCTGGGGAGGAAGGAGGTAACCAAGGCCACACGGCTGGTTAGAGACAAAGCAAGACCTCTAGTCCATGGTCCATGGGAGGAATCAGATGTTCTGAGAGAATGGGGGTCTCGTGTGATGTGGGCTCAGAAGAGAGTTCTTATCCCGTGGGGAGAGATGGACAGGGTCTGGCCTGTTCCCCCCATGCTGGTTTTCTGCCTCCCTTCGCCACTTTGCAGGGCTCAGTGGCCATGGGATTTGGTCTCTGGAGCCTTGGCCAAGAGGTGTTCCTGGGGCTTTCTGAGCATCAGGCCCACTGCCCAGGGTGGGCTCAAGTGAGGGGCACACCCCGTGGGCTTCTGTCTTCACTCGCTTCCCCTCTGGAGGTTCTTGCTCTGCAGAAGAGAATTGAAACTAAAGAAATGTAGTTGCCCAACTTTTCCCTGCCTGCTTTAAAAAGTCTCCCCATCTCCACATCTTGTTCTCAGCCCCAGAGGGGAGTGAGAAGTGTTCACGGGCGAGTGCCTCCAGGAAGGGCGGGGGAGGAGGGGGCCCCACCTCTTTCTCCTACTTTCTGCCTTTTCTCTCTCCCTGTGTGTCTCCCACTTTCTCTGTCTGTCTGTCTACTCCCCACCCTTGTCCAGTGGTGCCCTGGCTGGGGCTCTGTTTTTAGTTCCTGGCACTGGGGCCACTGTGGCCTCCCAACGCTCTGGTCCCTCATCTGCCTGCTGCGCCTGTTGCTGAGCAAGGAGCTGGAGGTGCTGAGAGATGGAGAACCCCAGGGAACTGAGGGGTCAAGGCTAGCTGAGCTGGGGGTGGTGGTGGGGGGGAGGTGGCAAGGGCTGGGATGTAATACCACGCTTCCTCCCTTGGGGCAGAGCCACGCAGAAGCTGGCTGCCAGGCCCCTGGGCTGTTTTAATGAAGGAGAATTTGGGCAGATTAGAGGTTATAACCGTGCTGGGGCAGGTTCCTCCTGCTCTCCTGCAGGTACAATGTGCACCGGACCCGACCAAGCTCTCCTTATGGGTGGTGTTGGGCAGTGGGGAGGGTGCAGGCTCTGAGACCACACTCCTGAGGTTTGAATCCTGACTCCTCAACTTCTTAGCTGGGGCACCTTGGGCAAGTGACTTGGCCTTCTTGTGCCTCTCTTTTCTCATCTGTAAAATGGAACTAATAACTGTACTTAGCTCATAGGGTTGTCGTGAGGAGTAAATGAGTTAATACATGTAAAGTGCTTAGAATAGTGCCTGGCACACTGGTACCGGCATACCTTGGAGACTTTGTGGATTTGGTTCCAGGCCATCGCAGTAAAGAAGATATTGCAATAAAGCGAGTCACACAAATTTGCATTTGGCTTTGGCCTTAAGCATCTGGAAGTATTAACCGTATTTCTATGTTACATTTATCTAGCTAAGGTGCTTCTTACAGCCCTTTCAATAGTTGTAGGCAGAGTTCCCAATCCCACCCCATGTTGGAAATTTGAGTCTAACTTAAGAAATTTGGAATTTGGAGTTTCTCAGTGCATATACAAGTTATGTTTACACTGTACTGCAGTCTATTCAGTGTGCAATAGCATTATGTCTAAAAAAACATGTACAAAGTTTAATTAAAATACTTTATTGCTGTAAAATGCTAACCACCATCTGAGCTTTCAGCGAGTCGTCATCTTTGTGCTGGTGGAGGAACTTTCCTCGACGTTGAGGGCTTCTGAATGATCAGGGTGGTGGTTGCTGATGGTTGGGGTGGCCGTGGCAGTTCCTTAAAATAGGACAACAATGAAGTTTGCCTCATCGATTGACTCTTCCTTTCACGAACGATTTCTCTGTAGCGTGCGATGCTGTTTGATAGTATTTTACCCACAGTAGAACGTCTTTCAAAATGGGAGTCAATCCTCTCAAACCCTGCTGCTGCTTTATCAACTGAGTTATGTCATATTCTAAATCCTTAGTTGTCATTTCAACAACCTTCACAGCATCTTCAGCAGGAGTAGATTCCATCTCAAGAAACCGCTTTTTTTGCTCATCCATGAGAAGCAACTCCTCATCCATTAAAGTTTTGTCATGAGATTGCAGCGATTCAGTCACATCTTCAGGCTCCACGTTTAAGTCTAGTTCTCTTGCTCTTTCCACCACATCTGCAGTTACTTCCTCCTCTGAAATCTTGAACTTCTCAAAGTCATTCATGAGGGCTGGAATCAACTTCTTCTAAACTCTTGTTAATGTTGATATTTTGACCTCTTCTCATGAATCACGAATGTTCTTAATGGCATCTAGCACGGTGAATCCTTTCCAGAAGGTTTTCAATTTACTTTGCTCAGATTGAACAGAGGAATTTCTATATATGGCAGCTATAACTGTACAAAATGTATTTCTTAAATAATAAGACTTGAAAGTTGAAATTACTCCTTAATCCATGGGCTACCGAATGGATTTGTGTTAGCAGGCATGAAAACAACATTAATCTCATCGTACATCTCTGTCAGAGCTCTTGGGTGACCAGGTGCATTGTTAATGAGCAGCCATATTTTGAAAGGAATCTTTTTTTCTGAGCAGTAGGTCTCAACAGTAGGCTTAAAATATTCAGTAAACCATGTTGTAAACAGATGTGCTGTCATCCAGGCTTTGTTGTTCCATTCATAGAGCACAGGCAGAGTAGATTTAGCGTAATTCTTAAGGGCCTTAGGATTTTCGGGATGGTAAACGAGCACTGGCTTCCACTTAAAGTCACCAGCTGCATTAGCCCCTAACAAGAGAGTCAGCCTGTCCGTTGAAGCTTTGAAGCCAGGCACTGACTTCTCCTCTCTAGCTATGGAAGTCCTAGATGGCGTCTTCCAGTATAACGCTGTTTCATCTACACTGAAAATCTGTTGTTTAGCGTGGCCACCTTCATTAATTATCTTAGCTGATCTTCTGGAGAACTTGGAGCAGCTTCTACATCAGCACTTGCTGCTTCACCTTGCAGTTTTGTGTTATGGAGACGGCTTCTTTCCTTAAACCTCACAGACCAACCTCTGCTAGCTTCAAACTTTTCTTCTGCAGTACGTCACCTCTCCCAGCCTTCCTAGAATTGGAGAAAGTTATGGTCTTGCTCTGGATTAGGCTTTGGCTTAAGGGAATGTTGTGGCTGGTTTGATCTTCTGTCCAGACCACTCAAACTTTCTCAGCAATGAGGCTGTTTTGCTTTCTTATCATTCCTGTGTTCACTGGAGTAGCACTTTTAATTTTCTTCGAGAACTTTTCCTTTGCTTTCACAACTTGGCTGACTGGTGAAGAGGCCTAGCTTTCAGCCTGTCTCAGCTTTCGACCTGCCTTCCTCACTAAGCTTCATCATTTCTAGCTTTTGATTTAAAGTGAGAGAAGTGCGACTCTTCCTTTCACTCGAACACTTAGAGGCCGTTGTAGGGTTATTAATTGGCCTAATTTCAGTATCGTTGTGTCTCAGGGAATAGGGAGGCCTAAGGAGAGGGAGAGAGAGAGATGGGGGAACAGCCATTTGGTGGAGCAGTCAGAACACACACAACATTTACCGATTAAGTTTGTTGTCTTATACAGGCGTGGTTCATGGAGCCTCAAAACAATTAGAATAGTAACATCAAAGATCACTGATCACAGACACCAAAACAAATATAATCATAATGAAAAAGTTTGAAATATGGTGAGAATTACCAAAACGTGACAAGAAACATGACTTGAGAAAATGCTGTTGGAAAAATGGCTCCGATGGACTTGCTCCACTCGAGCTTGCCATAAACTTTCAATTTGTAAAAAACGCAGTGTCTGCGAAGCACGATAAAGTGAAGCGCGATAAAATGAGGTCTGCCTGCACTCAACAAATGTGAGCTGTTGTCGTCCCCATCTGTATGTCTTCAGCCATCATTGTCAGTAACAGCTAAGTTGATAATCCACCATGTGAACCAGTCCACATGCTTGGGTGTTGTGGGGGTACTGGGACAAATGACTGTCTTTTTTTTCTTTCTGCTTGTCTTCTGCCAACAGGCCCCTTTCTGCTGGGGGCCCTTTTCCATGTAGTTCTAAACAGGGGGTGGAGCCTGCCATGGCCATGTGGCACAGGCCTGGCCAGTCAGAGAACCCTGTTCCTCAGGTCACAGTGATTGATTGGCTTAGAGGGTCATATGATCCAAACCAGGCCAGAGTCCTTCCCAGAATTTTGCTGTCAGAACTGTTAGGAAAGATGGTTTTCCATCCCCTGGGATCCCAAGTTCTAAGGGTGATGTAAGCTGGAATCACTAGAAGCCACCTTCTCTAGCTGCATGAAGGAAGCTACAGTAGGAGGAAATGAAGCCATCATGTCAAGAAAAGTAGAAATAAGACGTGAAGCGGGGAGAGAGAAAGAGAGAGAGAGAATGATGCCCTGAATCCAGCAGCCATGTAGCTACTCCCGTACTGCTTGTGCTTATGGCTGAGCCAGTTGCCTTTTGCACTTAGAGAGGTGTGTGTTGGGTTTCTGGCAATTGAAAGAGTCCTGATCCATGGCGAGGCTGGCTTGATTACCTAGAAGACCCGCTCTCATGCTCAGGGTACTCTCACTCACAGGAGCTCGTAGCCTCTGTAACAGAAGCTGTACCATGAGAAGAACGCTGAGGAGGACCAGGTGATGAAGGGCTGAGAGTCAGAGGCAGGAGTGGCTGGATTGGAGAATTGGAGTTGGGGCATGGGTTCAGCAGAATATGAGCCTTCCTGGCTGTGGTGGCCGTAAAGCTGGGCTCGATTTCAGGGTCTCAGAGAAATGGAGAGGGGAGTGGGTGAGCATTCCAGGTGAAGGGCACAGCACAAGCTAAAGGCTCAGAGGAGAGAAAACACAGGGTGTATTAGAAGAACAGCAGCCAGCCTGGTTTGGCTGAAATGTCAGGTGAGTGGGGAAAGGAAAACTGGAGGTGATAAGGCTGGAGAGTTCTGTTGGGGTCAGAGCAGGGAAGGTCTTGAGTTTCTGGTCTAGGACCTTGATTTTATGGGCTGGACAATAGCGAGCCATTCAAGTGTGAATTAGTCTTTTTCTGCTTGAGTGGAATTTGAAAGATTCAGGGCTGTGCAGAGGAGGGTTAAGATGGGGGTGCTGAAGTCAGGGAGTGGGTTAGAAGAGCAGGTGAGACCTAATGGCAGTCTAGAGTTGGATGTGGAGATGGAGATGGATGTCATGGGAATCTGTTGTTTTTATGTGCAGCTCCACTCTCGCTTCTTCTGGTAAGAACTTCACCATTTTCCTTGGGGAAACCACCCCTCTCCCAAACTCAGTCTATATGGTCTGGGTGGGACTGACCTCACACCTAGACCTAGGGCATGGCATGTGACCCTAAGCTAACCCATATATCCATCCCTGGACCACAGTAAATGGTTCAAGGATTGCCGTGTGTCCCAGCGTGGGCCCGTGAGAGTCAGGCTCGCTATTTTTGTAGGATGAGTTAGGGAAAGGGAATTCTGTTTTCCAGTAGACTTACGGCCAAGAGGAAGTGAGTCCGGAGATTCGGGGGCCCCATGAGGCAGAGTGGAGTCACCCAGAAGAAAGCAGAGTAACAGATGGAGAGGGTGAGACCAAGCCCTGATGCCATCACTGGAGCCCCCGAATCGGACGTACCCCTGGACGTTTCAGATGCCTGAGAGGATGAATTTGAGTTGAGTTTCCTATAACTTGCAAAAAAGAGTCCTGAGGTTGGTGCAGTTGCAGTGACAAGCTTAAGCAACTGACCAGCTCTGTGTGTGCTCAGGGGAAAGGGGAGGGGCAAAGGAGAGAGGAGCGGCCACGACCTCAGTACCGTGAGGCTGGTGATACAGTGCAGGGACTGGGCCTTTGGGAGAAGAAGCCATTTTAAAGGGCAGGTGCAGAGTCCACACACTCCAACATACCGTCATGAACCGAAGGTGGCTAACCATTTCTCCACTGTCAGGAGAAAGAAGCAAATTCCAAGACACCGTGTGGATCCTGAGGACTTGGCCTGCAGCAGAATCCATCCTGAGCCATAGCTTGGTTTCCCTCATTGGCCCTGAGGCCCGTGGTCTCCAGCCTTCCCATAAATGAGCATTTCAGCAATGTAGACTCAGGCAACACTTTTCCTTCTGTTTTACTCAGAGTCCTCTGGGAAGTTACATGGACCAGGCGCTGCATTCTCCAGAAGCGATCGGCAAAGGGAAAAAAGCGGGGGCTTGGGCCGGCGAAAGACCGGAGTGCACACCCTGCTCCTGCTCTACTCCTTCTTGGTGATCTTGGCAAATTCCTTAGTTGCTTGAAAGCTGATCAGAGATCACCAGGAGGAGAAGCGGTGAGAAGCTCTGTAGGCAGAAGGACTGGCTGGTGACCATGGTGAGAGAAGCCCCAGAAGGAGGTGAGTGAGCCACAGGCCCTGGCGTCAGCTGGACCTGAGTGCTTATTCTGGCTCCAGTGGATCACCTTAAGGCGAGGCCCTCAACCTCTCTGCCTCAATGTGCTGCTCTAAAAAGTGGACCTAATGATGTCTGTCTTATAAGGTTGATATGAAAATTACCCACAGAACTTTTCTTTTTTTCTTTTCTTTTTTAAAGATTTTATTTATTTATTTATTTCCCCCCAAAGCCCCAGTAGATAGTTGTATGTCATAGCTGCACATCCTTCCAGTTGCTGTATGTGGGACGCAGCCTCAGCATGGCCGGACAAGCAGTGTGTCGGTGCGCGCCTGGGATCCAAACCCGGGCCACCAGTAGCGGAGCGCGAGCACTTAACCGCTAAGCCACGGGGCTGGCCCACAGAACTTTTCTATAAAGTGCCTGGCACGTCGTTGGTGCTCAATATGTGGTTGCTTTGCTATTCTTATTATTTTTAAATGATTTATTATTACTTCTCAAGGCGTGGAGGCATGGAGGAGCGTGGGGTGTGTGCATATTAGTCAGTCTTCTTTCAGTTGCAAATAAAGGAAACTCAAATCAGACTGGCTTAAGAAAAATCAAAAGGAAGTGGTTGGCTCACGTAAGAGTAAAGTCCAAGGGTACTAATGGGTTTCAGGCATGGCTAGATCTAGAGGCTCAAATAACATCACCAAGATACTGTCTATCTCTCCATCTTCTGCCTCTGTTTTCTGTGGTATAGGTTCCATTTCAGGGGTGTGCTGAAGCCAGTTGTAAAATATTCAGGAATTTGGGGCACCAGTTGTTAAGTCATTGGTAGCATGAAATTGGCCAGGGTGGCAGTATTTATATCGTGGAAATTGGCAAACACTACAAATCTGGCCTTTTTTTTTTTTAGTGAAAGGAGAGCTAGTTCACCAGCACACAACTACTCCATACTCTCCAAAAGTCACTTTCCTTGTAGTGATAATATGGCTGCCTGGAGCAACTGGCTGACATCCCCTCACCTAGGCAACCCCAGTGGGAAGTGAGTACCATTTTCCCAGGAGTTCTAGGGAATGGTTCAGGGTTGGGTCTCATTGGCCTGGCTTGAATTACATGCCCACTTGAAATAGTGATTGAGGCCAAGGTGCCAGGGTGCAGAGTATACTGATTGGCACATGTCTTTTCTGGAGTTGGGAGAGGGGTGAGCTCCACCTGAACCGTGTGGACTGAGAGTGGATGGGGATGGTTCCCTTTGTCGTAACAAACAACCACAGAACCTGGCAACCTGCAACAGGAAATATTTATCACTTGCACATCTGCGGCTTGGCTGGAGGCTCTGCTCCAGGCTGAGCTGGTCTGAGGCAGTTAGCTGGGACAGCTCGGCTCCCATTCTCTGTCCTTCTCCTCCTGGGGCCAGCTGACCATCCCAGAATGTCCTCCTTACAGTGATGGCCAAGTCTTAAGACAAGAAACAGTGATGCCCTCGCAAGGCCTGGGCCCAGACTGGGCACATCATTAGTTCTGCTTCATTTTATTGCCCAAAGCAAGTCGTAAAACTGAGCACAGATTCAGGGGGGCAGGGGTGTGTGACATAAACTTTGCTTCTTTAGTGAGATAAACTGTAAAGTCCAATGGTGAAGGGTTTAGATGTGGAGGGGGAGAAGAATTGGGACCATTGAAACATCTTAGCATCTTCCCTAAAGAAAATCAGGTGCAGGCAACTGCAGGAAGGGAATGGATGATGGGAGGGTGTAAACAATGGATGTCCCCTGAGGGTGTTGGGGAGGGTGGGGGGCGGCTGTGGTTGTGCTGGGTGTCGGGGAAGGAGGGCCCGCAGCAGGGGAGGCTGGAGTAAAGATAAGGACACAACTGGAAAAGGGCCTCCTGCCTCTGGGGCGCCACACTTGTGAGCTAGATGATTGCCGTTGGTCTCCAGGCTCAGGGGAGCTGTCTTAATTTTTGTTTTCCCAGGAGCAGATCCTGAGCAAGTGTTTGAGTGCAAGTTAATTTATTTGGGAGATGATGCCCAGAAACACTGATAAGGGAGTAGGGAAATGAGCAGTGGAGTGCTGGTAAACTGGCTCTCTGGAAAAAAACAATCCCTGATTTCTAGCGTCTGCCAATTTTCATGGTGTAAACGTTCCCACCGTGGTTAATTTCAAGCTACCGGCGTGTGCGACTGAAGGAGGAGCTGGGAAGAGATGCGTGGAACAGGCTCTCATGAGCTGGTACACCACTGCAGGAGAGTCGGGGAAGGCAGGCGGCCGGTAAAGGATGCATAATCAAGCTACTGTGAGCCACGCGAGCTCAGTACCATGGGGACAGGGGCACTGGTGCGGAGCACATGCCTCTGGGATACCCCTTCAAGGGCGAAGGGCTGGGGTACTCGTCCACCAACTCCCCGTCTGTGTGTCCTCAGTTTGGGCTATTCCCCAGGGGATGGTATTTCACTGGCACTTCTGACCAGGGCTCTGGTTGCCAGAGGAAGACACAGGGGGGCTGGATGTTGCAAGTTGGGCCAGCGTGCATGGAAATGATAAGATCTGCTACAGGGGCTGTGGGAGAGTTGCCAGCAGAGTGAGGCCTCCAACAGGCCAGGCTTCAGGGTCTCCTCACCAGCTTCCGTGCCCCAAGCATCGTCCTCATTCCTTGAAAGAAACACGACCTGCTTCCCTCAAACAAGAAATGATGTCAACTTCTTCAGCATCTTCAGGAATACCATTCTGATGCTCTCTGGATGTGGAGGTGTTCCTCTGGAATATTTTCAGAGGTATCACTTCTCTGGGCTTCTGTCTGACCTTTGATGGGAGGAATGGGGTCATTTTATGTTTATTTCTTGCTTTTTTCTCAGGCCCTCTGATGTTTTCTTCTTGGAGTTGGGGAGTCTGGAGAAAGCGCTCTCTGTTTTTATTTATTTTTTAAATAGCTAAAATCCCGTCATTTATTGAAAACCCACTCGTTCTGGCGATTTGCTGCATGGAGTGGACACGATGGGTGCCCTGCTCAGATGCCTTCACTCACAGCTCCCACCTCTGGCTTCTCACTGCACGAACTGCAGCTATCTGAGCTCATTTCTGGATGCACGAGGAGACCAGCCCCACATAGGACAGGCCTGAAGTGTGCCAGGATCAGCCCCTAGCAGAGGACCATCAGGGATGGTGGATGATCCCTTAGCTTTATTGTCCCTTAGGTGGAACACCTCTCGGGCATGTCCTAGGGGTCTGGTTGGGACTGAACCCCTTTGCCAACAGCAGTAAGCTACTCAGTGACCCCTTCTGTATTGTCCATCTTCTCCTCTTGCCTCACCTCCCCATGTCCCTGTGGGTGCTTCCTGGGACCACCTGGGAAGCTGCTTGCACTCATATCCTCGTCTCAGGCTTTGGGGGATTGCAGCCTGGGACACAGTGTGTCATCCCTCCTGGCTTCTGAACTAGACTGATCTGATGGGGCTGGAGCTGTGTCTGATGGTGCCTTTTGGTTTTCCCCAGGGCGTGGCACAGCATGAGCGGCTCACTGGGGTTTCCACATCTGGTTGATGAATCAAAGAATGTGAAAATCCAGATCTAGGGAGGCACCAGCTAAAGGCTGCAGGGTTTCGAGAAAAGGACTGTGGGGTCTGCAGGTGCTGCATCCTCCCCAATCTGTGTGTCCAGCCCTCTGTCTCCTGAGCTCCAGACCTGTGCATCCAACCCCACGTCTCCACCTGGACCCTCAAGCTCAAAATGTAACTTATCATCCCTTCCCACCCCTCCACACCCAGCGTGCTTCCTCTCCCATATGGCTGGTCTCAGGCAATGAACGACGACACTGGCACCAACCCCTCTCTCCCTCAGCCACGTAGGGTCTTGTTTTGCTACTGTGTGCATCTTTCCCGAAGCTCTCCACTTCTCTCCACCTCCCCTGACCCTTCTCTGGCCCCCGCCAGCATCATCTCTCACCTCCAGTCTCGCCTCCCTGCCTCCTTCTGAAGCAGCCTTGGCCACGTTGCTCTCTGCTGAACATTCTCGGCTGTGGCTCCCCATCGCCTTGAAGAGGAAATCCAAACCCCTTGCTGTGGCCTAACAAGGCCCTGCAGGAGCTGGTCTCTGTCCAGCCTCCAGTCTCCACGCTCTCCACTCGCCTAACACCCCGATGCCCGTGGAGCAGACCTGCCTTCAGCTCCTCGAACTGGCACTCTCTCACCTGTAGGCCTTCATGCATGCTGTCCTCTCTGCCCCAGCACTCTTCCTGCCTCCTCCCCTGGCCGACCCCGGCTCATCTTTAAGGCTTGGCTTAAATGCCACTGGTGTGGAGCAGACGCCTCTGAATCCCTGGTCTGGGTTGCGAGAGCCTGTTTTCTCACAAACCCCTGTGGTTACCTGGATCCTCCGAATTATAATCGGTTATCTAATCACATCTCTTTCGGGAAAGGTAAACTCTCCTCCAGCAGGGGCTGCGTCTGATTTGTGCCTGGTTGTATCCCCAGCATTTAGCACACACCTGGGGAGCAGCTGCACAGCGAGTGTTGGGTGAGTGAATCCGGGAATGGACCCTGGAGGAGGGCGTCCTGAGACCTCCCTTCCACCTCTCCCAGAGGAGACAGAGCTTTCCCTTGGCGGCCTTTGTGTTCCCCACGACATCTCATTCAGGTCCTATACGGAAAGAGAGGGGAGAGAGAAATGGAGAGGAGGAGGGCGGGAAGGAGAAGAAAGGAAGCCCTAATCCGTGGCCCAGAAGAAATGGACATCTCCAACTGTCCCACATCCCTCATCTAAGTAGGTCACGTGGAAGAACTCAGAGTCCCTGTCAGAGTTTCAGGCAAAAACAATAACTTGGTTTTGACCTTGCTCTCTTCAAAAAGCAAGTTGCTGCTGAGCCGCAACATCAAAAAGAATAAATAATTGTTTTTCTTTTTTGTTGTTATGATATGGATCATCTGAGCGGTTAGTGGTAAGCAAGTGGCTTTGATTCGACTCTGGCTCCCCAGCGCTCCAGCCTCTCTTTATGTCAGCAGGCTCCTGTTTCCACCCCAGGATAGCAGAATCCCTTGATTAAATTCATATTTGTTTTAATCTTTCCCTGTGTCTGATCTCCAGCTCAAAGATGGTCAGGAGAAAAAGCCGGCTGCCCCGCTGCGGCCGTGGGGAGGGCCCGTGTCAGGCCCCACGCTGTTTGTGCTGTCTGGCGTGATAAGGCAGCCAGCCCGCGGTGCCCTGCCATGCCCACTGCGCCAGCCCTGGTTCCCGCTCTGCCCGCGGCTGCCGGGACAGCCCACAGAGCCGCTGGGCCGCAGGCGGGGGACAGCAGCGTGGGGGACGAGGCAGCTGGCAGCGCCGGCCACAGCCTCTGATTGGACCCCTGTGCCGGACTTGGAGTCCTAGAACTCTCTTTAAAAATTTTAAAGCTGAAAAAATTATGGATCTTAGGTGCAAGGGATGGAGTTTATCACTCTGCTCAGTTGATAGCAGGCTGCTATCATTTGTCTGTTTTACATCCCCTGCTTCCATCGCCCCCCATTCCGCCAGCATGGAGACAGCCTTCCCATGTGTTGGGTAAATATTCTTAAATACGTAATGTTGCTTTGTATGTGGAGTGTGTTTCTTTTTTTATTGTGGTAAAATACACATAATATACAATTTACCTTTTGAACGTTTGTGATTCTCATACACAGAGAGGTGTTGTGTTCTGTACAGTGCAGTGGTCAGGAGTGCAGGTTCTGGACTCAAACTCCCTGAGTTCAAACCCCAGCTCTGCCACTTGCCAGCAGTCACTTAGCCATTTGGTGGCTCAGTGTCTCCATCTGTGAAATGGGAAGGTATATTTGTTCCAACTTCGTAGAGTTGTCTGGAGGATTAAATGAGGTAACACTTAAGAAGCACTCAGAACACTGCCTGGCATCTACTAAATGCTCAAAAAATCTTAGCTATTTTGCTTATTCTGTTTCTCACTTTTTATTTTCTCTATCTCACTCAGGCCAATGTTTTTGAGAACCAGTCATGCTGCTGTATGTGCACCTGCTTCCTTGCTTTTAACTGTAATCCATAGTGTGCGTTGCCTACATTTTGATTCCCCAGAGGTGGACACCTAATTGGCAGTGCAGCAATGAGCATCCTTGCGGACCAATGGGAGGATTTCTCCCCCCAGGAATGGGGTCACTGGGTCCTAGGTCAGGGGTTGGCCGTTGTTCTGCAAAGAGTGAGAGAGTAAATATTTTTGGCTTTTGTGGGCCACACAGTTTCTGTTGCAACTACTCAATTCTGCTGTTGCAGCACTAAGGCAGCCATAGGCCATATGTAAATGAATGTGCATGGCTATATTCTAATAAAACTTTATTTATAAAAGCAGAGGCGGGCCAGACTTGGCCTACAAGTTTGCAGACCCCTGTACTAAGTCATAAGTATGCCCAGTGTCACTGAATACTGCCAGTTGGTCTCAGACTGCTTATACAGTCTATTCTCCTGCCAGCAATGTCCGTGACTTCCTGTCTCCCTGTGTCCTCCTAACAGAATTCTCCAAGTCATTTATTCAGAGGGCGGAGAGGAGCCAAGAGAGTCCATCCCTCTGCCCTCATCCTTTGGCTGCCTCTCTTGCCCTCGTTCTCTGGTTACAACTTTCTTTCACTGTGAAGGTTGGGCTGTTTACATCTCTTGGTTGAGACCTTCCCCTGTGAAATTTAAGTCAATGTACCTGGGACTTTGGAACAATTGTCACTGCTGTTTATTGTCTGCCAGGCTCTGTGCTAAGCCCTTTGCATGTATTAGCCCCGTTTCTCCTCCCAACAACCCTGTGGCGGAGGTATGAATGGAATTTCCTTTACTGGATGAGGAAACTAAGGCTCGGGCAGGCGGGGTGACTTGCCCAAGGTCACACAGCTAGGACAGGTGGAGCCAGCATATGAAACCACATCTGTTTAAAGCCGAGTCGAACTCCATTCTAATCCCTCTCATGGGGGCTCTGTGGGGAGGGCTGGTTCTGGCAGAGGAAGGCCGGGGAAGCTCGAGGAGGGGTGAATGGTGTGGAGAAAGAAGGGAATGGGCTGACAGCAAGCCATGGAGCCGGGGGCATCTCTGGCTAGTGACCTGCTCTGGCAGTTCTGATACCCATGCTCAAGGTGGAAAAATCCTCTGTGGAATCAGCAGCTTGAGACCCAGCCTGTGATGAGGGAAGGACTTGGACCAGAAAGGGCAGAGGCTCAACCACACGTGCCGCGTTGGGACTTTATCTGAGCCCTGCAGGAGAGGGCTGTGTCCGGACCACCTTGTACTCCCTCTGTAGTTGGTGCTGTGCGCGCCATTTAATGGGGCGAAGCAAATAAGTCGCTTGAACATGAACTGATTAAAAGAGAGATTTTCCAGCCATTTAAAAAAAGTAAACATTTATTGACATATACACATGGAAAAGTATGGAAATCCTAAGAGTATGGTGAATTTTTACAAAGTGAACATACCCATCGGCCCAGAGCAAGAAGGAGAACTTCACCAGCATCCCAGAAACTCTTTTCACATTCCCTCCCAGATACCTCCCACCTCCCAAGGGCAACCCCTCTCCTGCCTTCTAACAGCACGAATTAGTTTTGCCTAATTGTGAACTTGAACTTTATGTGAATGGAATCATCAGTGAGTATTCTTTTGTGTTTGGTTTCTTTTGCTCAACATCATGTTTGAGATTCATCCATGTTATTGGGTGGATGTAGTATTAGTTTGCTTACTCTCATTGCTGAAGAGGTATTGCATGATATATAGATGTGAGATATAGCACTATATATGTGAGACCATATAGAGTCTCTCTGTCTGTCTGTCTGTCTGTCTCTCTATATCTCACAATTTATTTATCCATTTTACTGTTGCTAGGCATTTAGGTAGATTCCTTTTTTCGGTTATTGTGGATAATGCTGCTATGGACATTCATGCATGGGTCTTCTGGTGACCCACACATGAATTTCTACTGGCTATCTATGTAGGAGTAGCATAGTTGGGTCCTAGAGGAGCAAATGTTTAGCTCTAGTTAAATACTGCCATCAATTTATATTCCCATCCCAGGGCGTGAGAGTTCTGTTTGTTCTAGATCCTTGATTGCATTAGGGCTGGCAACTAGCCATTGAGTCTTCAGGTGTTCTGAATATCCTTGAGTTTCGCCAGCCTGTGGGTTCAAATGTCTAGTGGGCTTTCCCCGACTGGATAGCTCCCCTCTTCCCACCTTCCTCCATAGAACTATAGATACTAAAACAGTGCATTCATCAATCACTAATAATGACAACATTTATTGAGCACTTGCTGTGTACACAGTACAAGTACTGTACAAGAATTAGTTGGTCTAATCCCCACAATAACTCTTTGAGGTAGGTACACTTAATGTCATCCCATTTTACAGATGAGGAAACTGAGACACAGAGAGGGGAAGTTACTTGTTCAAGGATACACAACTGGGAACTGGCAGTGCCAATATTAAACTCCAGGAAGTCTGGCTTCAGAGCCTCTCTCCTTAACCCTTATATCACACTGCTTAGTAGCTCAGTCTTCTTGTGTCATGGCCTCTGGGCCCCCACTTCCTCCTCTCCTGGGTCCTCCATGAAAGCCACACTCACTGCTCTGCTCAGGCGCTGCCCTCAGTGTATCACGTGTCTCCAGGCCACCATCTGGTGCTGGGCCGGGCCACCCTCCCCTGGCTGCCCTTGGGCCGCCATCCGGTGAGCTGCGGCTGCTCACGTTCCACAGGAGATGGTCAGGGAACGGGCCCCGCACTGTGTCAAAGTGATCCTCCTGCAGACTTGCTTGAGCCCCGGGTGTCTCAGCTCCTGTTTCCACTGTCACCGGCTTGGGAGGGGCTTGAACAAGAGCAGGGGGCAAGAGTTATTATTCCTTCCCCACTCTCAAGCTCCATTGCCAGGTCTGGCTCTTAACATCAGACTTTTCTTTCCTTCTGGAGGCTTTACATTTTAGGGGTCCCAGTTCTGTCTGGGTTCTGGTTTCACAGAACAGAAACAGGTGATGGCAAACGCAAGCATAAGAGGAACGGGAGGGAAGAATATTGGTCAGCTCATAGAATCAACTGAAGGTTGGAGTTCTCTGAAGTGGAGCCCAGACTGTCCCACGATTCTGCAGGGGATATTCCTCCAAAATAGGAAGGGCATTTGGATTCTGGGAGAAGAGACAGACTGAGAGAGAGAGAAAGAATCTCCTTCCTTAGGATTTGGCATCTGCCACACCCCCTCAGCCTATTAACAGCCCGAATATGCCCAAACCTGGCTCCTGGCCCTCTGAAGGCCCTTCAGCCCCAACCCTGACCCCATGTAAATTAGCTGGCACGAATAGGGGGACCGGAAAGGCTGTTGCAGGCCTCCCCAGGCGCTGCAGGGTAGGTACCCTTAGTAAGTTTGCACCTTGAGTTATTTTTTTTCGTGATAGTGACCTTGCTTTCTGAAACAAAGACCAGCCAAATGAAGGACTCAGCACTTTTCTGACAATGATTTGTCCAATCGAAGTCACAGCATCATCCCGCAGTGAGGAACATACACAGGGTGAGAGCCACAGCCACGCCTCTGATGAATGAAACGCTGAACTTGGAAATGATTTACCCAACGATTTCTCACCTCTTTATTTCACGTTCCAATCTTAAGATAACATTTAAAATCTTAATGTTGTTTTCAGAACAGCCAATAAAAGAAATTGTTCCTGCCTTTGTCACTGTTGGAAGTTTTGTTTTTCTTTATGAAAACTACTTAAATACAAAGTCAACATGCAATAAAAATGTGAGAAACGTTGCTAAATATATAAAGTAAGCAGAGTATCAGATTTAAGTGCATTTAAAATTTTAAAATGCGAAAGTAGATTGCAGATAGTAGTCCTTGAAATAAGTTTTTTACAATGTTGTAAAAAAAAATCACCATTGGGTGCAACCAAAGTTCTCAGTGAAAATGTTCATTTTGACTAAATTTGTTTTAGGCCTTTCACTTAGCACCACAGATAAATTAAAAATTTATGACAACATTGTAAAGCCATTGGGGCAGCCAGGATTGCCTGAAAATAATTCTGAAATTTAAGATTTTAACCATGAACAAAAAGACTAACCAGTGCATTTTAAAAATGTTGTTGTTATATGAGAGTAGAATTCAGAGAAACTAAAAGCCCCCTAAATTCTGAAAAGCGGCTAAAATAGCTTAAAATTTGGCCAAACTAGCCAGTTGCAGAAAAATCGATCCACGAGATGTTAAACAAAACAGAAAGGAAAACGAGTGACTAATTCTGACAGTTTGTTGCTTTGACCATTACTGCATCTGCAAATTCACCTGGAGCTATAGGCATCTATCAGACAGACGAAGGATGCTGGTGGTGTTGGGGGGATCCAGCGCCCATGCGCTCCCCATCCCTCGACAGTGTCGGGCCTGGCTCTGCCCGCTGCGCCACTCCTGGTGACCAACTGCTAGTTCTGGACTTTCTGTCAAGATTACTTACTATGTTTAAATATTTATCTTGCTTTATCTTTAGGAACAGTGCGGCCAAACAGCCCCATTTGAAGAGGGAAAGGTCCTCTTTACAGAGCAATGCCAGCTGATAAATGAAGTGAGACAATTAGAAAATGGCCATTTTGCAGCTATCAATGAAATAATTGATTCAGGCAAGCATCCTCAATGGGTGTTGAAAGTGTTAGGTGCAAAGTTCATGGAGAACTGAATTTTTGCACAACGTCAGGGTACCAACACTACAGTCTACCCGCAAAAGGAGATATGTAATTGTATATTGGCAAGTTCTGTGGCCACCTTCCCCAGGAATCAAATTTAGCATCAGTAGTGTGGGAACTCTGTTTTGGGTCTCCTGATGGGATACCTGATGAAGCACATACCTTCACCTTTGAGGTGTTCTTGCCAGTGATGCTGAACCTGCCTCTAACCAACCATTTAGCCCTAATTCTGGTTTATAGAAAAATAGAGAGGACAGAGGGACAAATGGTACCACAAGGAAACAACTAGATAGACAAATACAGAATGTGCCATATTCCTGAAGATAAAAGGTCTAGTATCTTCAACAAAGTCAATGTCATGGGGGAAAAAATAAGATAAGATTGAGGGGATTATTCTAGACTAAAAGAGACGTAAGAGACATAACAACCAAATGCAAAGTATGTCCTTGATTGGTCCTAGTTTAAACAACTATAAAAGACATTTTTAGAACAAATGAGGATCTGAATGTGGACTGATTAATAGATGCTATTAGGGAATTAGTATTGATTTTGTTACACGAGATAATGGTATTGTGGAAAAATATCCTTATTTTTTGCCAACGCATGCTGAAGTGTTATTGTCATGATGTCTGGAATTTATTTTCAAATAGTTCAGCAAAAATAAAAAATATGGATGAAGCAAATATGTTAAATGTGGAGGGAAGCTTATTAATGATCATTTTCTTGGTCTATTTTTTGGTATATTTCAAACATGTCTTCAAAAACCTTAAAAATAAAAATATTCCAGGACATATGAAAATCTTTCAACCTCTCAATAGTCTGGTCACAAACAGCAAAAATATAGGGGCGGTGACTGATTTAGGAAAAAACCAGGCTGTGCTATAAAATGCTGATTTTATGGCCCCACAGTGACAGTAACCTGAGGGAGACGTGGGTGGTGTGGTCTGGGTGTGGTGGGTGGTGACTTTAGCACAGTGCATGAGATCCCGATCCTGGTGGCCGGCCAGCTCCTATGGGAGCCATTGCCGGGCTTTATGGTCGGGTTTACGAAATTCATTCAATACTTTGGCACCTGCACAAGAAATACGTGTGCCCTTGGAAAGGTGAGTGTACCCCAGGAAAATCTTTTTTTTAAAAAAAACCCAAACAACCTACCAGGCCTCTAAAATCCGTGTGGAGTCTATAAATTGTGTCTCACCTCTCCCCCATCCTCCTGATTTTACGGTCACACGCCCCCCCCCCCCCCCTCCCCGAGGTTGAGGCAGACCATGGCTTGTCCTTAGATTCAGGAGCTGTGAATCTTGACCTTGGCCGCTAAGAAAGGTGTGGGTGACCTTGAACAAGTTACTCACCTCCTGGGGCATTAGATTTGTCATCAGTAAATAGAGAATGACAAAATCTGTCTCTCAGGTTTTTCTTTTTTTCAGGTGAAATTCACATAATTTAAATTAACTATTTTGAAGTGAATGCTTCAGTAGCATTAAGTATTTAGCGTTCACAATGTTGTACAACCATCACCACCACCCATGTGCAGAACTTTTTCATCTTCCTGAACGGAACTCTATACCCCTTAAACACATCTCCCCGTTCCTTCTCTCCCCCAGGCCCTGGAAACCACCAATCAGCCTTCTGTCTCTATGAATTTATCTACTCTGGATATTTCAAATAAATGGAATCATACAATATGTGACCTTTTGTGTCTGGCTTCTGTCACTTATATTGTTTCCAAGGTTCGTCTATGTTGTAGCATGTATCAGTACTGCATTCCTTTTCATGGCTGAATAATATTGTATGTATGTACCACATTGTGTTTATCCATTCATCCACTGATGGACCTTTGGGTTGTTTCCACCTTTTGCCTGTTGTGTATAACGCTGCTATGGACACGCAGGTACAAGTATTTGTTTGCGTTGTTTTCAGTTCTTTTGGGTAGACACCTAGGAGTGAAATTAGGTCAGATGGTGATTCTATGTTTAACTTTTTGAAGAGCTGCCAAACTGTTTTCCACAATGGCTGAACCATTTTACATTTCCATAAGCAAAGACTGAGGGTTCCAATTTCTCCACATCTCTGTCAACACTTGTTGTTTTTTGTTTTTTGAAAGTAGCCATCCTAGTGTGTATGAATGTGGTACCTCAATGTGGAATAGGGAAATTACATTTCCCTAATGACTGATGATGTTGAGCGTCTTTTCATGTGCTTATTGGCCATTTGTATGTCTTCTTTGGAGAAAAGTCTATTCAAGCCCTTCGCCCATTTTTGAATTGGTTTGCTTGTTTTTTTGTTGTTCAGTTGTAGGTGTTCTTTATATATTCTCGATATTATTCTCTTCTCAGATATGTTTTGCAAATATTTTTTTCCATTTTGTGAGTTGTCTTTTCACTCTCTTGATAGTGTCCTTTGATGCACAAAAGTTTTAAAGTTTGATGAAATCAAATTTATCTATTGTTTTCTTTTGTTACGTGGACTTTTGGTGTTGTATCTAAGACTCTGTTGCCAAACACAAGGTCATGAAGATTTACCTCCGTGCTTAACATGGGGATTACAATTAGCATCCTAAATTTATAACAATTTGGTTTGAAATGATTCCAACTTAGCTTCAATAGCATACAAAATTCCTGTTTCTATACATCTCTATCTCCTCCCTTTTGTGCTGTTAGTGTCACAAATTACATCTTTATACATGTATGTCTATTAATGTAGATTTTTAGTTACTGTTTCACACATTTGTCTTTTAAATCAGACAGGAAACAAAAAGAAGAGTTGGAAACAAGAAATATAACGACATGGGCTTTTATATTTACCTATGTAGTTATTACTGAGATTCCTTATTTCTTCATACGGATTCAAATGACTGTCTAGTGTCCTTTTGTTTCAGCCTGAAGGACTCCCTTTAGCATTTTCTGTAGGGCTGGTGTCCTAGTGACAAACTTTCTCAGCTTTTGTTTATCTGGGAATCTCTTAGTTTAATTGACTTTTTATTTATTTATTTATTATTGTGGTAAAATATACATAATATAAAATGTACCACTATAACCATTTTTAAGTGTACAATTCAGCGGGCCTTAAGTACATTCATAGTGTTGTATACCCATCATCGTTGTCTATTTCCAGAATTTTTTCATCATCCCAAACAAAACTTCTGTACCCGTTAAGCAATAACTCTCCATTCCTCCTCCACCGTCCACCGCAAGTCCCTGGCAACCTTCATTCTACTTTCTGTGTCTATTTCCCTATTCTAGATCCCTCTTTTAAGTGGAATCACACAGTATTTGTCCTTTTTTGTCTGGCTTATTTTACTTAGCATAATGTTTTCAAGATTCATTCATGTTGTAGCACGTGTCAGAATTTCATTTCTTTTTGGCTGAATAATACTCTGTTGTATGCATAGATCACATTTTGTTCCTTCATCTGTTGATGGACGCGTGGGTTGTTTCCACTTTTTGGCTACTGAGAATGATGCTGCTATGAACATTACCATACAAGTTATCTGTTTGAGTCTCTGCTCTCAGTTCCCTTGGGTATATACCTAGAAGCGGGATCTCTGAATCATACAGTAATCCTTTGTGTAACTTTTCGAGGAGCCACTAAACTGTTTTCCATTTTACATTGTTACCAGCAGTGTGTGAGGGTTCCAATTTCTCCACATCCTCACCAACACTTGGTGCTTTCCGTTTTTAATTTTTATTAAATTTTTTATAATAGCCATCCTAGTGGGTGTGAAGTGGTATTTTGTCTTGATTTGCATTCCCCTAATGACTGATAATGTTGAGTATCTTTCTATTTGCTTACTGGTCATTCGTATATCTTCTTTAGAGAAATGTCAAGTTCTTCGCCTATTTTTGAATTTGATTGATTTCTTGTTGAGTTGTGGGTTCTTCTTACTCTCTTGATAGTGTCTTTTGATGCACGTAAGTTTTAATTTTGATGAAGTCCATGTTATCTATTTTTTTCTTTTGTGGCCCATGCTTTTAGTGTCATACTTAAAAAACCATTGCCAAATTCAAGGTCGTTAAGATTTTCTCATATGCTTCCTGCTAACGGTTTTATAATTTTAGATCCTGAATTTAGGTCATTGATCCATTTTGAGTTAATTTTTGTATATGGTATAAGATTAGGGTCCAACTTCATTCTTTTGCTTGTGAATATCCAGTTTTCCCAGCACTATTTGTTGAAAAGATTGTCGTTTCCCCATTGAGTAGTCTTAACATCTTTGTCATAAGTCAGTTCACTATATATGTGAGGGTTTGTTTCTAGACTTTTTATTCTAGTCCGTTGGTCTATATGTCTATCCTTATGCTTTTTGATTACTGTAGCTAGAGCAAGTTTTGAAGTTGGGGGAAAAGCAAGTCCTCCAACTGTGCTCTTTTTCAAGGTTGTTTTGAATATTTGGGATACCTTGAAGTTCCATGTGAATTTTAGGATAGCTTTTTCTATTTCTTCAAAAAACACTTTTGGGATTTTGATAGGGATTGCATTTAATCTATGCATTGCTTTGGGTAGTATTGGCATCTTAACAATATTAAGTCTTCCAATCCACGAACTCAAGATGTCTTCCCATTTATTAGGTCATCTTTATTCTTTCAGCAATGTTTTGTAGTTTTCAGTGTACAAGTCTCTCACTTCCTTGGTTAAATTTATTTCTAAGTATTTAATTTTTTTAGTTGCTATTGTAAATGGAATTGTTTTGTTAATTTCCTTTTTGGATTGTTCATTACTAGTGTGTAGAAATATAACTGATTTATGTGTGTTGATTTTATACTGATTTATGTGTGTTGATTTTATATCCTGCAATTTGCTGAATTTAATAGCTCTAACAGTTTTCTTTTTTTGGCGTGGATTCTTTAGGGTTTTCTATATAAAAGATCACGTCATCTGTGAACAGAGGTAATTTTATTTCTTCCTTTCCAATTTGGATACTCTTTAATTCTTTTTCTGACCTAATTGCTCTGGCTAGACCTTCCAGCACTATGTTGCACAGAAGTGATGAGAGCAGGCGTTTTGCCGTGTTCCTGATCTTAGGGGAAAAGCGTTCAGTAGTTTTTGATTGCATGTGACGCTTGCTGTAGATTTTTCATACATAACCTTTATTATGCTGAGGAAGTTCTATTCTATTCCTAGTTTACTGAATATTTTTTATCACGAAAGCATGTTGGATTTTGCAACTGCTTTTTCCGCATCAATTGAGATGACAATATGTTTTTTCCTCACCTGTTAATGAGGTATATTACATTGACAGCTTTTCTTATGTTGAACCATCTGTGCATTCCAAGGATAAATCCCACTTGTGGATTTGTGAATTTGTGAAAAAGAACTGCGGTGTACAGTTCTTTTAATGTGCTGCTGAATTCAGTTTCCTAGTATTTTGTTTAGAATTTTGCATCTATATTCATAAGAGATATTGGCCTGCAGTTTCTTATACTGTCTTTGTCTGGCTTTGGTATCAGAGTAATTCTGGCCTCACAGAATGAGTAGGAAGTATTCCCTCCTCTTCAAAATTTTTGGGATGACTTTGAGAAGGATTGGTGCCAATTATTCTTTAAATGTTTGGTAGAATTCACTAGTGTAGCTGTCTGGTCCTGGGCTTTTATTTGTTGGGAGGTTTTGACTACTAATTCAGTCTCCTTACTCGTTACAGGTCGATTCAGATGTTGTATTTCTTCTTGAGTCCGTTTTGGCGGTTTGTGTGTTTCTAGGACTTGTCTATTTCATCTAGGTTTTCCAAGTTGCTGGCTTGTAATTATTCATAGTATTCTCTTATCATCCTTTTTGTTTCTGTAAAATCAGTAGGAATGTCCCCACCTTCATTTCTGATTTTAGTTATTTGAGTTTTCTCTCTTTTTTCATTAGTCAGTATAGTTAAAGATTAATGAATTTTGTTTATCTTTCAAAGAATGAACTTTTTTTTTTTTTGGTGAGGAAGATCGGCCCTGAGCTAACATCTGCCAATCCTCCTCTTTTTGCTGAGGAAGACTGGCCCAGGGCTAACATCCATGCCCATCTTCCTCCACTTTATATGGGATGCTGGTGCGTTGGTGTGCGCCCAGGATCCGAACCGGCAAACCCCGGGCTGTCGCAGCGGAGCACACGCACTTAACTGTTGGCACCACTGGGCCGGCCCCCAAGAATGACCTTTTTGTTTAGTTAATTTTCTCTATTGTTTCTCTATTCTTTCTCTAACATATGTGTATTCTATATATCTCTGTTCTAATCTTTATTATGTTCTTTCTGGTAGCTCGGGTTTAGTTGGTTTTTCTTATTCTAGTTCTTGGAGTGTACAATTGGGTTATCGATTTGAGAACTTTCTTCTTTTTTTAATGTATGTGTTTATAGCCACAAATTTCCCTCCGAGCACTGCTTTCACTGCATCCCATAAGTTTGATATTTAGTGTTTTCATTTCCATTTGTCTCAAGATATTTTCTAGTTTATCCTGTGACTTCTTTGAATTATCAACTATTTAAGAGTTTGTGGTTTAATTTCCACATATTTTTGAACTATGCAGTTTTTCTTCTGTTATTGATTTCTAGTTTCATTCCATTGTTATTGGAAAAGGTACTTTGTGTGATTTAAATCTTTTAAATATTTTATTAAGATTTGTTTTGTGGCCTAACATGTGGTCTATCTTGGAGAATGTTCCATATGCACTTGAGAAGAATGTGTATTCTGCTGTTGTTGAGTGGAGTGTTTGGTACATGTCTAATAGGTCTAATTGGTTTATAATGTTGTTTAAGTCCTTAGTTTCCTTATTGATCTTTCTTCTGGTTGTTCTATCCGTTATTAAAAGTGGGCTATTGAAGTTTCCAACTAATAATGTAGAACTGTCTATTTCTCTCTTCAATTCTGTCAAATTTTGCTTCATATTTTTGAGGCTCTGTTGTTAGGTTTGTATAGGTTTGAAATTGTTATATCTTCTTGGTGAATTAAACCTTTTATCAATATATACTGTCCTGCTATGTCTCTTGTAACTTTTTTTGACTTAAAGTATATTTTGTCTGACAATAATATAACCACCTCAGCTGTCTTTTAGTTACTATTTGCATAAAATATCTTTTTCCATTCTTTTACTTTCAATCTCTTTGTGTTGTTATATCTAAAGTGAGTGTTTTGTAAACAACATATAGATGGATCATGACTTTTCATCCAATCTGCCAACTCTGTCTTTTAATAGTAGAGTTTGAACCATTTACATTTAATGTGATTACTGATAAAGAAGTATTTACTTCTATCATTTAGCTATTTTTCTTATATGTCTTATACATTTTTTTTTGTTCCACAATTCCTCAATTATTGTTTTGGTATTTAGTTGATTGTTTTTTGTAATATACCATTTTGATTCCCTTCTTTCCTTTTCTGTATATTTTAAATTTATTTTCTTAGCTGTCACCTTAGGGATTAGAACTAGCATATTTAACTTATAACAACCTAGTTTGAACAGTAGTAACTTAGTTTAAAAGTTATACAGTGCTGGCCCCATGGCTTAGCAGTTAAGTGTGCGTGCTCTGCTACTGGTGGCCCGGGTTCGGATCCTGGGTGCACCCCGATGCACCACTTCTCCTGCCATGCTGAGGCCACATCCCGCATACAGCAACTAGAAGGATGTGCGACTATGACATACAACTATCTACTGGGGCTTTGGGGAAAAAAAAAAGGAGGAGGATTGGCAATAGATGTTAGCTCAGAGCCGGTCTTCCTCAGCAAAAAGAGGAGGATTAGCACAGATGTTAGCTCAGGGCTGATCTTCCTCACAAAAAATAAATAAATAAATAAATAAATAAATAAATAAAAGTTATACACACATTATCCTCCTATATATCTTTGTTCCTCCCCTTTAATTTTTTTATTTTCACAGACTACACCTTTACATATGTATGTCCATTAACATAGATTTATGGTTGTTTTATGTATTTGCCTTTTATATCACATAGGAAACAAAGAGGAGTTACAAATCAAAAGTACAATAATGTTGACTTTTATATTTATCTGTATAGTTACCTTCACCAGTGTTATTTATTTCTTCTTATGGCCTTTAGTTACAGTCTAGTGTCCTTTAATTTCAGACTGAAGGACTTCCTTTAGCATTTATTGTAAGGCATATCTACTGGTAATTAAGTCCCTCAGATTTTGTTTATATAGAATTGTCTTAATCTATCCTTCATTCTTTTTTTTTTTTTTTTGGTGAGGAAAATTAGCCCTGAGCTAACATCTGTTGCCAATCCTCCTGTTTTTGCTGAGGAAGATTGGCCCTGGGCTAACATCTGTGCCCATCTTCCTCTACTTTATATGTGGGATGCTTGCCACAGCATGGCTTGATAAGCGGTGCATAGGTCCATGCCTGGGATCTGAACCCATGAGCTCTGGGCCGCCGAAGTGGAGCGCACGAACTTAATGACTATGCCACCAGGCCGGACCCTCTCCTTCATTCTTGAAGGATGGTTTTGCTGTATATAAAATTCTTGTTTGACACTTGTTTCTTCCAGCACTTTAAATATGTCATTCTACTGTCTCCTGGCCTCCATGGTTCCTGATGAGAAACCAAGTGTTTATCTTATTGAGGATCCCTTTCATACCTCACAAGTTGCTTTTCCTTTGCTGCTTTCAAAACCGTCTTTTTGTCTTCGGGTTTCCATAGTTTGATTATAATGTGTGTTGGTGTGGATCTTTTCGAGTGTAGCTTACTTGAAGTTTATTGGGCTTCTTGGATGTGTATATTCATGTCTTTCATCAGATTTGGGAAGTTTTTGGCCATTATTTCTTAAAATACCTTTTATGTGCCCCTTTTTTCTTTTTTCTCCTTCTGGGACTCCTAAAATGTGTATGTTGATATACTTGATGATATACCACAGCGCCCTCAGGTCCTGTTCATTTTTCTTTATTTTTTTTCTTTCCACTCTTCAGATTGGATAATTTCAATGGTCTTATCTTCAAGTTGGCTGATTCTTCCATATGCTGGTCAGATTCACTGTTGAATTCCTCTAGTGAAGTTTTCGTTTCAGCTATTGTACTTTTTAGCTCCAGAATTTCTATTTAGTTCCTTTTTATAATTTCTACATATTTTTACTGATATTCTAATTTTGTTTATACATCATTTCCCTGATTTTCTTTAGTTTTTTTTTTTGTCCATGGTATCCTTTCACCCATCAAGCATATTCAAGACAACTGGTTTAATGTTCTTGACTAGTAATTCCAATGTCTGGGCTTCCTCAGGAGTGGTTTCTGTCAAATTCTTTTTTTCGCTGTGAATGGACCGTACTTTCCTGTTTCTTTGTATGTTTTGTAAGTTTTTGTTGAGAAGTGGACATTCTGGGTATTATACTGTAGTACATCTGGAAATCTAATTCTCCTCCTCCTTGGGGATTGCTGATTTTTACTAGTTGACTGGAACCATCAACTTTTGTTTTGTTTTTGACATTTCTAAACTATTTTTGCAAAGTGTGATCCTTGTTGTGTGTGGTCATTGAAGTTTCTGTCCCATTATCTACAGTCAGCCAATGATCTGACAAAAATTTCCTTACATGTCTGGCTACAAAAATGGAAAAAAACAAGATTATATCTCTGAATTTTCCAATATATACCCCCAATAGCCACTGCAACTGATAGGGCCAAAATCAAGGCAAACATCTGTGCTGGTCCCTCAGGGATCCACCTGACTGACCAAAATGTCTTACCCTCAAATTTTGGAGAACACGTTCCCCATTGTCCACCCTGGCACCAGTCAGCTGCTCCAAGAATGTGAGCCAATATCTTCACAGCATGGCAGGGCTTTGGGATGGAGAATGGTAGATGTTTCATACACGCTGTCCTCTTACGAAAGAGCAATAGCCTCTCCCTTTGTCAAGCATGCTTTTGGTTATTATGTGTCTGATCAGGACCCAGAGTTCTGAAATAGTTGATTCAGGTAGTTTTTTTTTTTTTTTCCTATTTACTGGTTGTTTTAGTTTAAGGACTGATCTCTAGTCCTTCTTACTCTACCATTTTGTGTGACATCTCTGGTTTCTCTGTCATTTTTGAAGGAAATTTTTGCTGGATACAGAATTCTTGGTTGACACATTTTCCCCAGCACTTTGAATATGTCATTCCACTGTCTCCTGGCATCTATGGTTTCTGATGAGAAATCAAGTGTTAATCTTATTGATGATCCCTTGTGCATGTCATAAGTTGCTTTTCCATTGCTGCTTTCAAAACTCTCTTTGTCTTTGGTTTGATATTCTGTGTTGGTGTGGATCTTTTTGAGTGTATCCTACTTGGGAGTTCATTGAGCTTCCTGGAAGTGTATACAGTTATGCACTGCTTGATAATGTTTTGGTGAATGACGGACAGCATGTGTGATGGTTGTCCCATAAGATTAGTACCATATAGCCTAGGTATGTAGCAGGCTATACCATCGAGGTTTGTGTAAGTACACTCTATGATGTTTGCACACCAACAAAACCGCCTAATGGTGCATTCTCAGAATGTATCCCCATCATTAAGTGATGCATGACTGTATTCATGTCTTTCATCAGATTTGAGAAAATTTGGCCATTATTTCTTCAAATATTCTTTCTGTCCCCTTTTCTCTTTTTCCTTCTGGGTGTGTGATGATACGCATGTTGGTATGCTTGATGGTGTGCCACAGCTACCTCAGGTTCTGTTCGTTTTTCTTTATTTTTTTTTCCTTTCCACTCCTCAGGCTGCGTATTAATCTGCTCAGGCTGCCATAACAAAAAACCATAGACTGGGTGGCTTAAACAACAGGAATGTCTTTCTGACAGTTCTGGAGCTGCTGGGAAGTCCAAGATCAAGGTACTGGCAAGGTAGGTTTCATTCTGAGGCCTCTTCTTTTGGCTTGTAGTTAGCTGCCTTCTTGCTGTGGGCTCATATAATCTTTTCTTTGTGCACATGTGGAGAGAAAGATCTCTCTCTTTCTCTTCCTCTTCTTATAAGGGCATCAAACCTATCGGATTAGGGCCCCACCCTTATGACTACATTTAACCTTAATTACCTCCTAAAGACCCCATCTCCAAATACAGTGACATTGGGGGTTAGGGTTTCAACATATGAATTTTGGGGGGACACAATTCATTGCATAGTAGACTGCATAATTTTGATTGTCTTATCTTCAAGTTTGCTGATTCTTTCATCTGCCTAATCAAATCTACTATTGACTCTCTCTAGTGAATTTTTCATTTCAGCTATTATACTTTTCAGCTCCAGAATTTCTATTTGATTCCTTTTTATCTTTTCTATCTCTGTTGATGTTCTCTATTTGTTCATATATTGTTCTTCTGGTTTCCTTTGATTCTTCGTCCATGATTTCCTTTAATTCATTGAGCATATTTAAAATAGTTGACTTAAAGTTTTTATCTAGTAAGTCTAATACCTGGCTTTCTCAGGGACAGTTTCTGGCAATATCTTTTTATCGCCTGTGAATGGACCATACTTTCCTCTTTCTTTGTATGGCTTGTAATTTTTTTTATTAGAAGTGGACATTTTGAATATTATAATATGGTAATTCTTGAAATCAGATTCTCCCCAGGGTTTGCTGTTGTTGATTTTTGAGGGCTACAGCCATCATTTGTTTAATGACTTTTCCAAACTATTTTTTTTTTGCAAAGACTGTATTCCTTGTTGTGTGTGGTCATTGAAGTCTCTGTTTCTTTATCTCAGAGGTGAGCCGGTGACCTGAGAGATTTCCTTAAATGCCTAGAGCCAAAAAGAAGAAAAATACTCTTCTGCTCTTTGTAGATTGTCTCTAAGCTGGGTTACTCCTTCAAAGCTAAGCCAGGCACATACAACTCTGCCTTAGCCTTCACCTCCTGCTTGTGCAGATCCCCAAGATTGGCCAAAGGGGGATGCCAGCCCTAGGCATATTCACTGCACTCCAGATTTCCTGGTATATGTGGTAGTCCTTTGAAGCCCTTATTGTCCCAGGAATCTTCCTCCTTAGCCTCCTCCTTCCTAGACTATGGGTCTGTCTGCTGTTTGCCACTCAGGTGGTTACGGGTAGTGTAATGCTTTCTACAGTCACCACATAGAAAGCCACTCCATCCTGAGGGGGACAAAACAAAGGTTAGCCTCTGTGCTTGTCCCTCAGGGAACTGCCAGACAAGTCAAAATGCGCCACCACAATTTTTTGAGAACAAGGTCTGTATTGCCCTTCAGCTCCAGCATGCCACACCAGGAATGTAGGCTACCATCACCACGGCTGCCGCTGACCTGGAGAATGGGGGATGATAGGCAGGTAAGCAAATTGCCACATACTTCCTTATTGAAATTTAGCAACCTGTTTCTTTATTAAGCACTCCCCTAGATGCTGTGTTTTTTTTATTAGATTCTAGAGTTCCAAAAGAATTGATTCTGCTAGTTTTTGCCAGTTTAATTATTGCTTCTGTGGAGGAATTAATTCTTATAGCTCCCTGCTCCTCCATTTCTGTGACATCACAACCTCTTCCAGGTGTTTTTAAAATTTTTTATCATGGAAAAATTTAAGCATACCCCAAAGTGGAAGGGTATTTTAATAAATTCCCATGAATTCATCAGCCAGTCTCAAAAATTATCAACTCTTGTTTCATTGAAAATCTTGTTTCATCGATACCACCAGCCATTGATCAAGGGCTTACTAAGTGCTGTGCTCAGAGCACTTCATGCATTATCTTATCTCGTTTTCACAACAGCTGTGTGAGGTAGGTATTAATATCCCCATTTCACAAATGAGGAAATTGAAACTGAGGGGTTTAGTGGTTTTCTCGAGATCACATGCAGCTCCCTGGAACCAGGACTTGAACTTGTATCTATCTGGGATCAGAACCATGGCTTAAGCTGATTCCCCAACCTCTTTTCTTTGGGAGCTCATTTGATGCTGACAGCGACCTGAGAGGCAGGTGTGGTGGACAGGATGGATATTCATCCAGTACATTCCTTGTCTGCTTCTGAGTGGACAGGAGGATGATTCCAAAACTTTGTGAAGTTAGGCAGGGTCCCGTGGAAAGTTCTGGCCAATGAAATGTAGGCAGAAGTGACATGTGTCATTACTGAGCCGCAGCATTTAATTGCTGGTGCTTCACCCTCTGGCCTTCTCTTCTCCTGCTGCAGAAAACTGTGAAGCCTTGTCTTGAGATGCTGGTTATAGCTATAGATTGGGGAGCCTCTGTCGCCTTGGGTCCCTGAGGGATGACTATACAGTAGAGCCCAGTCCTTTGCTGACCTTCGTTGTACATGTAATGTGTACAAGAAATAAATTTTGCTGTGACAAACCACCAAGATTTTGGGCTTGCTTGTCATTGCAGGATAACCTGGCCTATCCTGACTAGTAAAACAGGCCATGCTACAACCTCTGTTTTATACACAAGGAAACGGAGCCCCAGAGCTTGTCACTGTCATACACCGAATTTAGTTTTAGAAACGTGGATGGAACCCATACCCCTAACCTCCTGTCTAGATTCTTTCCTACTGGCTTCTGATAGCATGTGTAGTTTTCTGAAAGGAGCTAAAACGTTGGGGTCCCCATGTGATTCCAGAAGGATTCTTTTTCTTAGAGTAACTCGCACTCATCCCACGGTTAATGTATCTGAAGTCCGACTATCGGCCTACAATTTAAAAGCATCATTTCCTCTTATAATGCAGATCCATCCATTGTGGAGAGGGGCTGCTGGTGGTGTGTGGGTGCAGCCTGTTTTAGAGATCTCTCCAACATTTGCCATGGTTTTAGAAGATGGGGCTTTTCTGGCAATGTTTTATGAGAAGAGGGAGCCTGTGTCTGGCCTCCTGGTTCTGTGCGTGGTTTTAGGGCAGGGAAACCCAAGTTTGCGTCCCACTTACTAGCTTTGTGACCTCAGGTAAGCCAATTAATCTCTTTAAGCCTCAATTTTCTCAGTTGTAAAATGAGGCCAATAAGAAAGAGGCTGTATTAAATTAGTTAAACCATATAGAATATAGTAAGCCACAATAAATCGTCACTATTATTGGGGAAAATTGGAAGTTTTAATGCGAGGATTTTGCTCTAGTAGGTGATAAAAGCAGCAGAATGTTTGAGGATGATCCAGCTGGTTGGTCCGGCACGGGGTGGACTGGGGAGGAGGGCAGACGAGGGAGATCAGTTGGAAGGTGTTTGCAGTAATAGAAGCAGGAGTGCACACAGGTCCAGGCCAGGGCAAGGACAGGGAGGGAGACAGGGAAGAACAGTCGTGAGAGACCCAGGGGGGAAGAGCTGGACGGTGGTGACAGTTGGACGACCCTCTCAGCATGCCTCAAGTCACCTGTGTTGACTGGTCCAATTTTATCCTTCTGTCCAGCCACCCCAGCCCTGCCCTGACTTCTGCCTGTCTATCCACGGCCTCCAGACCAGCTGGTGGGCTGGGATGGCGGGGGAGGCTCTCTGCAGCTGGCTGAATGCTGATGTCCACAATTTACCAGTTATCACTTTGAATGTTGGCCCTGCCTGTAGCCATCCCCTCTCCCTGAGAGCGCAGAAAGGAAAGATCTAGGGGACCATGCCAGATGCCGAGGGCAGGGGCTGGCAGCTGGCTCTTCCCTATAAAGTGAAGCCACTGGCTTCAGGCTTCCTGGCCCTGGGCACGGCTGGGGTCCCCCTCCTGCTTCCACGGGAATCAAACCTGCCTGGGCTGTTTTTCCAAGTCAGCTGAAAAGTTTCTAATCTCTTTGCAAAGTGTCAAGTATTTTCCAGTGCCTTGAAAGGTGATTTTCTAAGAACAGATCAAACAGTTTTGACATTTGCTGCTGAGCCATTTAAAGTCCTACTCCAGGCTTGCCGCTGGCCTCGGCGGCCCAGCTGGCTGCAGATAAAGGTTGAAGAGGCATCTCTCGTCTCAGACACGAGGATCCTGCTCGTGGGAGCTGCATCCTGGAGAGAAACATATTCCATAAAAGTTAATCTGCTGCTTTGTCTTGGCCAACAATTTATTCTTTCATGAAAGCCAGGCCCTGGCCCCCAATTGAATTCTGCACACACATTTTTTTAATTTGCTGGAATTTGCAAAAACACATCAGTGGCCCTGCTGCCTTTGGGTTTTTATGTTTAGCAAAATAATCCCATGGCATCGCCTTCAAAGGGCTCTCAGCATCACGCTTTCCCCAGCTCTATTCTAGCCTTCCAAAGAGGGAGTGGAACACTGCTCACGAGCCCGCGAGGAGTGCGGGGCACAGGGTCACTCGTCCGCTGTGCTGTGAGCAGCTGCCAGCCAGGACCATCCAGAATGGGCTCACCAACTCAGATGCCTGCAAGAGACAGGCAAATAGAGGAAATGGACCAAGTGAGCTGGGGGGACACAATGAGGAATGGTGGGGACTGAGGCAAACTGGAGACTGTATGCCCTGTCTAAACGGGGTGGTTGGCCTTAGCGTGGAAAAATTGTTGCCGTGTGGGAATGTGGGCCCAGTGCCTGCCCTCAGAGATTCCCATTTTCCAAAAGAAGCAAGGCATTTCGCATTTTTGAAACATGAAATCTGTCCATTTTGAAATGTTGGCCCAAATTCTCTTCAAACACTCTGCAGGCCAAATCAAACATGTCTGCTGGCGGAATCTGGCTCGCAGAGCGGCCAGTCTGCAATCTCTGATCAAGGGGCAGAGATAAGGAGCGGGGAGGGCAGACTCATCTTTTCTCTTTAATCTGAGAGGTCATCCAGTTCAATGGCCTCATTTTACAGATGGGGAAACTGAGGCCTGTTACTTAGAGATCTCACTGATCTTTTTCCTTCACCTACTGCCTTTCTCCACCAAGACTTGAGAATGTCACTCCCTAAGATATGAGACATAAGGTGTGACATCTCTCCAGGACTTGCATTTGAATAAGGGAGGCCTAAAAGCCTTTATAACTCAAAGAAATGCCTCTCTTCAATGGTAGAATTTCAGACCAAGTGACAGGGCAGTGAGGTGAAGGCTTTCCAGAAGTCCCTCAAATGCTGGTGATTGTCCACTCTGCCCCGTCCCAGGTGGTTCCTGGGGCAGGTCTCTCCCTGGCAAGATTTGGGATGGGTTCCTGTTCTCCCACAAACCTGCTGGGGGCACAAGCTGGTTCCCATGAGAAACTGGACCGCTGGAACTCTGGGGCTCACGTCTGGCATTTCCACACCTGCAGGTCTACACGAAATTCCCAAGATGGCTCTGGCTCTGGCTGTTGGCTGGCATGCAGGGTGGCGCCTCCCTCCCCGGGAGCTCAGTAAAGCAAATTCAAGCTGCACATGTTCGGCCAGGACCTGCTCCAGGCTCGGCCAGAGCAGGAGCCGTCTGCTACGAGGAGAGGGTGGCGCTCTCACCTTCTCTGTCCTGCTGGCATGAAGGCTGACGGTCCCCGAGACTTCCTTCTGCTCCCTGCTCCCCGCCATGTCCTCGGCCTGCCCCCACACCTCCTCATGTGCAGCCCGTCAGGGCTCTGGCCACCAGATTAGCTCTTTGTGATTTTATTTGGTTTTTATTGGCTCAAGCTGGATGTTGGAGATGGAGCCAGATGTGAGACCGGGGGACCACTTGAAAGGCCAGGTAATTAGCAGCATCTGCCTTTGCCGTCTTATCTTGACAGGCAGACACACAGAGCAGTGACCTGGGAGCTGAGAGGCAGCTGCCTTCTCCACATTAAACTATGCAAAGGCCAAAGGGGAGCCGTACTCAGCCCGGAATGCCGCCATCTGTGTGTGTGCGTGCATGCACGCGCTCGTGTGTGTGTGTGCATGTGTGTGTGCAAACGTGTGAGTGCGAATGTATTGAAGAATCATCCCCTCCACCCGTTGCACTCCTGCCCCAAACTCAGGAAGAACTGTCTGCCAACCTCTAAACACCAAGGGTAGAATTCTTATTGAGGAAAAATTTACATACAGTGAAATGTACAGATCTTAAGTATACAATTTGATGAGTTTTCACAAATGAGTAAAATTCATGTACTCCATACCCTAATGAAGATATATAATGTATTCATCTCCCTAGAATGTTCTTTATGCTCCTTTCCAGTGAATCCTCCCCCTTCCCACGCACAGGCAACCACAATTCTGATTTCTATTGCCATCGATTAGTTTTTGCCTGCTCTTAAATATCATGTAAATGGAATCATGGATTATAAACACAGACTCACAATCTTTTTGTGTCTGGCTTCTTTTGCTCAACATAATGGCTTTGAGATTCATCCAAAAAGTTGTTACCTGTATCAGTAGTGCATTCCTTTTTATTGCTGAGTAGTATTCTATTGTGTGAATGTATCACATTTGTTTAATCGTTCTCTGGTGGATGGATATTTGGGTTGTTTCTGATTTTTGGCTATTATGAATAAAGACGTATATTAGTTTTCAATGGCTGCATCACACATTGCCATAAATTTAGTGCCTTAAGACAACACAAATGTATTATCACAGCTTCTGTGGATCAGATGTCCAGAGAACCCTGGGTTAGTGGGGTTCTCTGCTCCAGGTCTCACCAGACTGAAATCAAGGTGTTGGCCAGGGCTGGGGTCTCCTGAGTCCCAGGGTCCTCTGCTAAGTTTGTAGAATTGTTGGCATAATTGAGTTTCTTGGACTGAGACTTTCAGCCTCAGGAGGTCACCTTCCGTTTCCTGCCACGTGGCCTTTCCCACAACACAGCAGCCTGTTTCTTCAAGGCCAACAGGAGTACATCTGCTGTGCTTCAAATCTCTCTGACTTCTTCCATCTCTGACCTCTAGACCCTCTTTTAAAGGGATCACCTGATTAGGTCAGTCCCACCCAGGATAATCTCCCCTTTGATTAATTTAAAGTCAGCTGATTAGGAACACCTGCAAAATCCCTTCAGCTTTGCCATATAACATAACCTAACCACAGGAGTGATATGCCTCTATATTCACACTCAGGGCGTGTATCCCAGGAGATGGGAATCTTGGGGGCCATCTTGGAATTCTGTCTACCACAAGAAACTCTGCACATTCTGGAGTTATTTTGTTATTCATGTGTGCATCTTTAAAAAATAACAGCATTTCCTATTATGCTAAAATAACATTATCTCACTCAACAAAATAAATAATGATTTCTAAATATCATCTTATACCTGGTCCATATTTAGTGAGGGAAATACTTGTCATAACAATGTGGTGTAGCTGGTTTGTCCAAAGCAGAATCTCATCCAGGACCATGCACTGCCTGTGGGTACACGGCCTTTTGGTTGCTTTCCATCTAGCATGGTGCCTTTTATCGTGGCTGGTTGAAGAGCGTCGGTCTGTCGCCCGGCAGAAGATCCCACTGTCTGGGTTAGTGTGCTTGCTGCCTTTTGTCACTGTTTAGCTTGTTCCTTTATCTTCTTTACATCCTGTGAACTGGGAGTCAAATCTGAATTTTGATGGACTCCAGGTAAATGTTTCCTGGCTGGACCTATCACGGGAGATGCTGAGAGCTTCGAACTGTATCACTTGGGGAGACATGATTTCTCGTTGTCCCACTGTTGGTGGTACAAGACTCACTCCTGGATCAGGATGGGGACAGCCTGACCCCTCCAGTTCTGTCTCTTCCTCCAGGGCCAGAAGGAAATCTGTGGGGTCTTACTTTGCACAATTTGAATGTCCAGTTATGCATCAACTGTTCACCTATTGGTTTTACACATCAGTTGATAAGCCTTGGCTGAATCAGTAATTTCATTATGGGCCAAGAGCGGGCTTTTCACCTGGCGTTTCCACTCTGTGAGGCTAGGGTCTGGTCTGAAATCTGCCGGCTTTGGCCCCTGGAGGCCTGACCTCCCCTCAGCCGGGACCATCTGGCTTAGACCCTCACCAGGCCCAGAGGCAGATGTGGCCTGAGATGGGAGGTGGGTCCACTCTTGAAGCAGCCTGCGTGCAAGTCAGGCTTCATGCATCGGTTCACCGAAAGCTCCAGGAGGCCACGCCATGTCACTCTGAGTCTCTGGGCCCTGGGGCATGTCGTGGCCCACTCAAATGTTTCTTGACAAATGGACGCATGAATGCCTGGTGAGTGGATGACTGAAGCCTCACCCAGCTCTGACACTGGGCTCCAGAGCTTCCCGAAATCTGCACTTGGCTTTGGGTTTCTCATTCCTTTCTCAGGCCAGAGGCCATTCAGGAGGTCCAACCATGCACTGGGAGACCTCTCAGTGGGTCTCCGACTGGTACCTGCTCCCACAGGGAGCCCACCTTGATGTGCCGATCCCCCTCCTCCACCTGATGCCCCAGTGGGCCTGGGTTCTGCCTGGGGTGACAGCTTCCTGAGGCGGAGCTCTGCCTGCCTTCTGGATCAGACTTTCCTGGAGCCTATCTTGTTGCCTGGGGCCCCATCACAATGGGGATTGATACAGCTGGAGATACAGCCCTGCCATGCTGGCACCGCAACCCACTTGTAAGGTGCCCATCAGATAGCAAACATGAGGACACTAAGGCAGGTTTGGGTGGGGTGCACATATTCCCCAGACCCTGCTCCCTCCACCCTGGCCTCCCTCCTGGAAAATGGCTCAGCAGCTAGGCTCCGACGCCAGCCAGCTGTTCCTCCTGCAGAGAAATCTGCCTTTAATTTAGAATTTCTACTTCTTTCTCTGTGGAAAGGCTCTGTGGTACCAATTAAGGAACTCTTTTATCCCGTCCTGTCTGAGGAGCGAGGGATTTGGGAACTGCTTAGGAAGGGCTCCTTTCCTCGTGAATTCCCAAGGCACAGGGACTTTTTCTCGGGAAGGGCACCTGGCAGCAGGCTCTGTGAGAGTCCTCCCAGGGGACCTGGAGATTGACATCTGTGGAGGGCTTGCTCTGTGCTGAGCACACTGCGTGGGTTATCTCACTGCGTCTTCCCAACCACCCCTGGGAGGGCCCATCGTCATCTGTAGTTTACAGACGAGGAAACTGAGGCTCAGGGGGGTCACTGTCTGCTTAAGACCACTTGGGGAGTTGACGGTGGAGCCAGAATATGGCCTGACTACGGGGTCGCGACCACAAGTGGTCCATCACGTTAATAGAGTATGTTACTTAGTGTCTTTATATGGGACATCAGGGCCAGAAAAATATACAACCTGGCGAGCTGTGGCCACATTTTGCACAATTTAGAACTTATTCTTCTCTGTGGAGTCTGCAGGGTGTCTGCATGGAGCCCCCAGATCAAGGCTGACAGCTCCCGGGAAGAACCAAGGTTACTGGGCCCTGGAGCTCCTACGGGCGTGTTTAAGGCTCTGCCTCACCTGCTCCTTTCTGGCTGTCCAGGCTCGCGTGCCACTGCTCTCCCCTGTGACTTCTGTTCTGGGCACACCCAAAGGCCCTGCTGTTTTGGTCTTGGAGCATTTGCTTGGCTTGGATGCTCCCGGGGTCTAGATTGCTGTCTGAAGGCTCCTATCTGATGGATTCCTTCTCTCTTGATCCCTCAGAGACAAGGATCACTCGTTCTACTACGTAAAGACTGCACAGCTTCACATCATTTTCAGAAAGCTGATCATCCTGTATTGCAATTCTTTTGAAGCTTGGAAAAAATTTTTAATACCAAAAGTTATAGTGAATCAATATAACAAATATCTATTTGCCCACCACCCAGAACTAACACATGACAACATTTTGTCACCTCTGCCTCAAATTTTTTAAGATACAATATATCACTTAAAACATGCAAGTCCTTTCTCAAGCTCTTTAATATTCATTCTCTTTGTTCCTTCCCTAGAAGCTGTCGCTGTGATGAATGTGGTGAGCAAATTGTACCAACCCACGTTTTTATATCTTTATTATAGTTTTGTCAAGCAATAAATAGTACATAATATTGTTTCTTGTGAGTACAATTTTCACATGTTTATATCTTTTAGTGTCTTGGTTTTTTCCACACAGGTTTATATTTTTGAGATTTTTGTTGATCTACCTAGTTCTAGTTCATTCCTTTTAAGATCTGTATAGAATTTCACTTATGAATAAATAACAGAGTATAACTTTTTCCCATTTAATTGGTTTTTACACTGAGGATTGTAGGTTTGGTTGCCTGGAAATCAGATTTGGGACAGAAATTTGTGAGCAGGAAGTTTACTGGAGAGTGGTCTCAGGACCCCACCTGTGAGGGAGCGAGAGAAGAAGAACTGGGCAAACAGAGAAGCTGAGCTGTGAGGCGGGGGTGATGGAGGCCCCAGCTGAGCCCTCTAGAAGTGCTGGAGCCAGAACGGCCTTTCTGAGTTGTCCTCTATCAGGACAAGCAGCCGGGCCACTGTGCCCTCATTGACCAGTCATTGGATGGAGCTGCCTCCAGGAAGCGCCCTGACTTTAGTGAGGCCGCTCCATTGGTCAAAAGTCAAGTCCCAGAGAGGACCCACCTGAGGACCACCTGCAGGCAGCACTTCTGGCAGCAGGGGAGGGCGTGCATCTGTCCTGAGCGGGGTTCCGAGCAGCTCACTAGAGCATCCACTACAGTCCACCCCTTGTGCTGCTTGGATCCACTTGTTTCATACAGTGGATTCACTGCTTCTGGGAGCAGCTCCTACGGGATTCTGACTTGTCTCTCTTTCCAGAGAAAACTACGAAAAGAAAGTTAGTGGGATGAACTGTAGCCCCTGCCACCACAGCTTATCTTGAGACTATATTGGGATCTCCTCCTCTCCTGTTTCTACTAAGCATTCATGTTGTTTCATGTCCAGTCTGTGTTCATCTCATCCTCTGTGAGCACCCCTGCTGGTCTAGGTGGCTTTCTTGTTGGGATGACCCTGACTTTCATCCCTCAGGGCCTGAACCCTTGGTCATCATATTCTTCTGAGGCCATAGTCACTGTATTTGTCCATTTGCTGTCAGAATTGGGCAGGAAAATACTAAGAGACCCTCAGTAGATTACCTGGGCTCCAAATATATTTTTCTCTGCTCTCATTGTATAATGGCAGCCCTATATCCTTCTGCTATCAGCGAAATTACCCCTGCCAGTATAATGACTCATCTCCTTGCCTGTTGGCCTCTTGGCCAGAGGAAACTGAAGTAACCAGGTGATGGCCATAACTTTAAGTTTAATGGGACTCTTACTGTGTCCCCTGGTGGGAGCATCCCCCTATGGGAATCAGAATTTCTAGATCCACCATGTCTAAAGTTGAGGGAATGGGAAACCCAAGTTCCCCAGTTGGGTTATGGGGAGTGATGGTAACTGGGCCTCTCCTTCTTCCATCTGTGGTTCCTGGACCCATCTGCTTTGTCTATTGGGAATTCCATGCATAGTTATCACGGCCTGAGACCTGAAGGTTGGTGCATTATCTTTGCAGGATGTCATCTCCAAGCTGGCGTCTCAGCTACACCTTTGAGGCCAGCAGCTTCTGAGTGGTGCAGTATGTGGCAGAGATCCCATGGTCCTTTGCCCCCTGCTGCACCTCCTTTGCTGTAAAGTGGGTTTCGTGATCTGAGGTGATGTCATACAAGATCCCATGTCAATAGATCAAACCAACTCTGCAAATCCTGGGATAGTGGTGCTGACTGCAACCCTGCAGGCAGGAAAAGCAAATGCATATCCAGAATATGTGTTGATTTCAGCCAAGAAGATTGGCTGACTCTTTCAGTGTGGAAAGGGTCCCGTGTAGGCAACTTGTCACCAAGTGGCTGGTTGGTCTTTTCAAGTGTTAGTGTCATACTAAGGGCTCAATGTTGAACTGCGTTGCTGGCAGACTGGACATTCTGCAGTGGCAGCAGCTAGATCCATCTTGGTGAGTGGAAGCTCATGTTTTTTGGCCCATAAATAGCCTCTTTTCCTGACACTGTGGCTACTCCATTCACGAACCCATTTTACCAGTATTGGGACGGCCAACGACAGAGGCTGGCGGACACTGACTGGCCAAATTGTTCTGTCTACTTGGTTGTTTAGTGCCTCTTCTACGGTAGATGCTCTCTTATGGGAGTTAATGCAAGCTTCAAAGATCTTTACACTTCATACTCACTTTCATACTTCTGTCACAGTCCTCTTCCCCAGACGTCCTTGACCCCAATCTTTTGTTCTTTCTCCTCCCAGACCTCTGACCAAATAGCCAAGCCGCTCACCACTGCCCACGGATCCATATAGAGTCTAACCTCGGTCTACTTCTCTTCTTGCACACATGGAATGATCAGGCACACCACCCAAAGGTCTGCCATTGGGAAGATTTTCCCCGAGTGCTGTCTTTCAAGGCTGGGGAGTAGCAGCAGTCCATTTGTCGCTTACACCCCACACTGAAATGACCCAGCTGTAAACCAAGCTTGTGCCTTTTCCTCCTCCACCAACTGGTCAAGTCTTCCCCCAGCCAAGGAGCCATTGGTGTAGACAAAAGGAGAGGAACCAGGGCAACAGTGGTGGATAACGTGGACGTGTGGGCTCTCCACTCGTGCAGCTTCCTTATGCCTTCAGGCCTTGCTAATTCCCCATCCTAGATATTCCACTTCTATTGTGTGATAAATTGCTGTCGGGCCCAGCCAACTTTTTGACTTAATGGGTCTGATGGAACTCAGCTCATGATGGGCTGCATGGTCACTTAATGTCCTAAGGTCATATGGTGCATCTCTAACCGGGGCTCGGTAGCACTCCAGGAACGGTTTTATAAAAGATGTATAATTTTCTGCTGCAAATGGTACATTCTTGCTCTTTTATCGTAGCTTGCCGTGAACTCCACATGGCGTCGTTTCCCATCACAAATACCTCTAATACCATAGTGTCTGCTGGGTCGTGTGACCCATGTGGAAGGGATGTTTATACTACAGCCAGGACCTACTGCAGAGCATTTGCCTGCTCTGGGTCCCACTCAAGGCTAGCAGCCTTACATACCGTGTGGCATATGGATTGGAACAATATTCTCAGGTATGGAATATGCTGCCTCCAGAACCCAAAGAGGCCTACCAGACATTATCCTTCGTGGTGGGAGGTGCAAGTTGCAATAATTTGCTTTTTTAACTTTGGAGGGGATGTCCCATTACTCTGGATTCTTAAAAACTTCCTAATGTGGCAGCACCCTGAATTTACATAGGGTTAATTTCTCACTCTCTGAAATACGTATATCTTATAAAGGCCTCTAAAACACTTGCCACTGAGCTCGTTCAATTAGCATGAGGGCCTCGACAGAGTGGACCATTGTGATGTGCTGTGGGATGTCCAGCCAGTCTGAGTCTCTTTGCACTCTATTATGACAGAGGGCAGGAGGGTTAACTTAGCCTTGGGGAGACTGTAAATGTATACTGTTGCTTTTCTTCCATGAGTGGGAAATATTTCTGATCTTGTTCTTGAAAGGAATGGAAAAGAATGTATTTGCCAAATCAATGGCTGCATACCATGTGTGTGGGGCTGTTTAGCAAAGACTGCACGTCAGGAGGCAGCTGCAATTGAGGCTACCACTTGCTTGAGTTTACCTTGTTCACTGTCATCTTCCAGGATCCATCTGTTTATTTAGGAGCCAGACTAGCGAATTAAATAGAAACGTGATGGAAACCATGTTCCTGTATCCTTCAGGTTTTAAGGGTAGCGCTGACCTCTGCCCTTCTCCCTGGGACACAATATTGTTTTTGGTTACTATCCTTGGCCAGAATGGGAGGGTGGTGTCAGGGGTTTCTCCCTAGGTCTCCATCACTGTGATAGTTCTTATCCCATAGATCGAGGATCCAATGTGGAGTTGTAACAACCACCATGTATGTCTATTCCAATTTTATATTTGGGGCTAGGGAAATGACCACTGGATGGGTCAAGGGACTCAGAGAACCCATCATGAATCAGATGTGGGCCACAATATCGTTTATTGCCTGGCCCCCATACGTCTCTCTCTAATGGTGGGGGCCACAGTACTGCTTAAGTTCCTTGAGTATCAATGTCAGTTAGATCTTGTATCTGAAAGTCATGGATATGTAAGAGTGTTCATCTTTCTCTAGTGTATAGTTATACACGTAAATGACTGTAGATCCCTTTGGAGAAAAACTGGGAGAATTACTACCATATACACTGCTATGGTGTTGCAAGGTTCTTCCTCATGGTGACCTGGCTTCTCCTTTAGTTGCAGTTTCTGGCTCTAAGAACTGGCTCAGGTCCAGAAATTGGCCAAGGTATTGTGACTTTATTAGGATGGCTACCCTTGGCCTTCTGATCAGCCATCCTTGATTTCTTTTGGTAGTATGGATTGAGCATCACCCTGTCAGTTGCCCATCTCTCTTGCCCCTGGGGATGTCTTGTTCTACAAATAATTTCCATCTCTTGCTTTGTATCATGCCCTCCCGGTTGCCACTTCAGATTTGCTTTTCATTATGCTAATTGCACCCACTCCGCTTCTGATGGTTAAGACCTACTCAGGATCTCTTCATCGCTATGAGGGCATCAGTTCTATCACAGCATCTCCTCCTTCAGCCCTGGTCTACATAGGTCCACCACCAGTGAGCTTCCTAGTGATGCTGGCGCCCCCTCGCCACATTATTCCTTATCACGTTGGGAAATGAACTGTCCTCCGGGCTCTCCATGGAACACAGCCGGTTGGTGGATATTTCGGCCTTAGTAGTACATTCAGTCTAGAGTGTCAGCGTCTATGAGCATTCTTATTCCTTCCTCTACCATCTGCCATGACAGCTCTGGCATTTTTACTTCACTTTGTGTGTTCCATCTCTTTCTCCAAGCTTCCAAGGTCCATTCTAGTAGCATGTTAGAACCATCTCTCAAGGTCCTTGCTGGGGTGTTAAATCTGATCACAGGAGAGTGCTCCCATATCGGTACTCACCTTCATCCAACTTTATAGTCTGCCCCCATAGTTCATAACCCTCAGCATCTCATTCCATGAGAGTTTCCTGCTCCTGTGAGTGTAGGTTGATGAGACCCCACAGCTCCTTCAGGGTGTGGTCCTTTCCCTTCCTCAGCAGGCCCAGCACCCTGGCCAGGTTGTGACTTGACACTAGTTATCGGTCTGGTGGCCAGGAGGAGGGGAGGGGTAACTCCTGAGGGGCACATGCTGTCTTACAAGGTAGAGGCCTCTGCACCATCCTTAAGCAAAGGGAGGCACTGGCCTTTAAGGAAGGAGGGGCCACTTCTGGAGGGCCAGAGGGTTCAGGAGGATCTAGGGTTTCAAGATTCTTGAGCACATTGATCCCACCTCAAGTGTTAAGGTCTCACTCCTTCCCAACCAGGGCGCTAATTTTGGCGTAAGCCGGTCTGTTGGGGTTGAGAATTCCGCTTTCTTTGGAGCACTGCTATTTTTATAAGTCAGTCCTGGGCTTCAACCTGAGCTCTTCATGCCCTCTTGCTGCAGGGGACGAGAGTCTTATATTTCACTTTGAGTTGGTGATTCATCGCCTTCAGCCTCTCATGGTCTTTCTCCAGTGCGTTTAGAACACTCAGCAATAACCATCCTCAGTCTCTCTCAAATGCCTGGGATATGTTAGCAACCAGTGCATCCCTTCTACCCCTTTCGTGTCCCGGTTCAGTCCCTGTGAGAACTTGAACAATTGCACCTCCCTGTGCCAAGTGCTGTCTGTACTCTACCTGCCCCAGTGACGGGGTCTTCACTGCTAGCTGGCCAGCGGGGTGATCCAGCTCCGAAGGCCCAATTTAGAGCGTCCGTCCTCGGACCACCTCTGCTACAGGTGAGTCTCCGGAGAAAGAGACTTTGAGATGGAGATTTGCACGCAGGCGGTTTGTTGGCGCAGGCTCTCTGTGAGGGGCTGTGGGAAGCAGGCGTGAGTGGAGGAGAATCTGGGCCACAGCACAGGTGCACCAGAGGCCTCACCCGATCCTGTGGGAGCCCTGGAGCTGCGGAAGCCCTTCCGGGTTGTGTGGAATTGAGGCAGAGGGGCTGGGCCTCTATACTCCTGCACTGACCCGTCGTTGGAAATGGGCTCCCCTGAGGAAGCTGTGTAATATAGGCAAGGCAGCTCCCTTCGACTGAAGGCCATTCTCAGAGAAGAGCTCAGTTAGGAGCCATTAGCAGCCAACACTCCCAGGAGATGGGACAACGAGTGCCTCAGCGCTGAAGGGGGTCCCGGGCAGCTCACGGCAGTGCCCACTACAGACAGGTAAATTGTTCTATTTTCCTTCTATTATAATAATGTTGAGATGACCATCTTTGTACATCTCTTTCCTTGGGCACACGTACGAGCAAGAATTCCCCACCTTTTTCGTATCATGCAGCATTAATAGAACATGGGAATATGTGTACGTCACACTGGGGTGAACAGGACAGAGTTTAGAGCCCTGGAGTGTCTGGCTGTGTTGCAGCTGGCAGGGGGCTCAAGCGGCCCCAGTTACCCTCTCCCCACCTTTGCTGTCCCCAGGCCTGAGGGGATCAGTATCTCCATCCTACACACAAGGGCTGGAACTCTCCGCTCCGTGCGTGCATATACCTGGATGAGGAGTTCCTGGGTGCAGGGTACGTACATTGTCAGCTTTCCTACGCACTAGCACTTGTTTTACAAAACTCCAAGGAGATGCCATTTCGCACGGTTCAGACTTTAACGCTGTCGTTAACCCGATCGGTGTAAAATAGCATCTCATCGCTTTATTTCCCTTTCCCTGTTTGCCAGTGCAGTGGGGCCTCTCTTCACGAGTTTATTGGCCATCTGTGTCCCTCCTCTGTGACTTGCCAAGTCATTTCTATTGCCTTTTTCCTGGTGGGTTGTCTGTCTTTTCCTTATTAATTTGTGCAACTCATTAGTTCGCCCCCTGGCTGCCTCTGCAAACTTGATGCTCCCGTTGCTGTAGCTGCTGTCCCTCCACCCAATAGAGTCTCTGATTCTTTGCATCTTTATGTCTGGAGAGGTACTTCTGGTTGCCCCAGAGCGTCCAAGTCACGTGCTTGCCCCTCTGCTGTAAGGAGGCCTCGGAAAGCCAGGCATTTTCATATATTGCAGCTCTCGACAGCATTCAAGCCCATCACTTGCTGCTCAGCCAGTGACACAGTAGCTGTGGCAAGGCTGGAGGAAAAACCACCTGGCTTGGATTCATTCAGAGTCTGAGCTATCCTATACTTTGTTTGAGATTTAGGAGATTTTCAAGATTAGGAGATTTTGATGCTATGCAGTTTACCTTTTGTGCGAAAACTTCAGAATCGACCTTCTGTCAAAGAGGCAACCCCGAAAGCAGGTGGAGATGCCATCTCTAGTGCTGTGTGTGATCCATTGACTAGGACGGTCTGGAGGGTTGCAGGAAAGAGGGCGAGGGCGGCGATCGAGCAGCAATGTCTGTCAGGAGGACAGGAATGGGAGAGTGTGGCCCCGGGGCTGGGTATTTGGGGATCTCTGATTCACTGCCTCCAGCTATGAGAAGTCTGAAGCTCTTCTTCTCAGTCTCCTCTTCCTGCCATAGAATCTTCTCCCCGTTCCCTTCAGCAGCAGCCGCCTCTCTGCTTCTCAAGCACAGGAAGCCCTCTGTGAGCCCAAGGTTAACGTTCGTGGGTATTCCTGGACCTAAGTGTGTCTTGTCCCCTGTGTGTTTGAGGGGTGTGGAAGTGCCCAGAGCCTGGAGACTTGGGGGTAGGTGATAAAGTTGGGGTCTGTCCTGCTAAGTGCGAGGCAGATCACCAGCCTGGAGAGCTCGCTGGGCTGGTCTACACTGACTGCCTGGGGACCGGCCACTGCCAGGATCTCCCTGTTGACCCCACTTGAAATTCTAGGGCATTTCTGCTGCCAAGACCTGCAGAGAGCATCAAGCTCTCTCATCGTTCAGGTGGGAAAATCTGAGGTCTAGGAGGGAGAGGGGGCCCTGGGGCAAGCTGGAGACTTGACCCCAGATCTCCTGTCCCCAGCCAGACCCCAGCACACCTTCTCAGCAGCGTGTGGTTCTCTTGGTCCCTCTCTGACCCTGGCTCCAGCAGGGGCTGCATCTAGAGGCCCTGGACTAGGGTGGGGGCCCAGCACCCAGGAGGGCCACTTCAGAGGCCTTGTGGGGAGGAGTCCCAAGGGCTGTCCACGGCCTGGCATGTGGGATGTACTCTCTTTAGTAGAGCCCTCCATGGCTGCCCCAGACGGTGCCCCTGATCTTGTTTGATGAGCACTCCAGGACTGCAGAATAAGGGGGTGTGAGACTTGCACACGGCTGGGTGGCCCCTGCAACCATCCTGAGAAAAGGCAGGAAGGCAGCCCCCAGGCCTCCAATTGCCCCTCAGTGGCTGCCAATGTCCCTGGGGCCCAAGGACCAGATCTCAGCTCATAAAGTGAGTGGGTGAGTGGGCGGAAGGGGGACAATCCAGGCTGAATCTGGAAGCAGAAAGGCTCCACTGAGGGCTCTGGCCACCCAGCTCCCTCTGCAGAGGGGCCCCCACCTCAGCGAAACCCCCGCCAACGCCAACACAATCCTCTAGGATTTACTTCCTGGGGCGGCCTGAGGTGCCAGCCCAACAGCAGTGGGAGGAACACCACTTCCCCGCCGGATAAGTCGGGGACAGACGTGGATTTGGAGTTGGCTTCCTGAGTTCTAGTCCTCCCTCAGTTTGTTCATCTATAAGATGGGGAGAGAACAGGGCATTTTTGGCTGGCCACACGCATGAGGTGCGTGCACACATGCACACACACACACGTTTCCATTCACACATATACAGGAACTTTTGATCTGCCTGGACGTTGGGGTATTTGGTGGAGAGAGGGGGCCAGAGCAGAGAGGAAGATGGGCTGCAAAGTGTCTGTTCTCTGGCTCCCTTGAGCTCTGGGTTTGTGGGGAGCTAGAAGTTGGAGGTGCAAACTGATGGGGCTGCCAAGGGGGATTTTGTGAGCCTGGGCACCCAGCTAAGGCTTCAGGGCTCAGTGGACTCAGGGTGAAAGCCCTCCCCTTCCTGCACAGAGCCCAGCCCCATTCTGGGGCCTGGAGGAGCCTATGGGGAGCCCCTGGCTGCGTTGTCACAATAGGCAGTGTGACAGGTTTTGCGGGCAGAGGGAGCCGGGGCCCGAGCGCAGGAGCAGGGGCCCGCATGGGCCTGTGGCTGATGGGCCCACACGGTTTGTGGGTGCCTCTGCGCCACCACAGTGGAGAGGGATCGTGTGGGCAGGGACTGTGTCTGTATCCCAGGGCCAGGAATGGAGCTTGGCATGCAGTAGGTGCTCACCAAGTGCTTGTTGACTGCCTCAGGGGGCTGGGCTGGGGTGGGTCAAATAGAGGATGTGAATGTCCTTTGGAAACTGTGGAGTGCTGTGCCCACGGGAGGGATTATTGTGACAGGGCATGGTGTCACAGGGGCGTGGCCGGCATGAGATGGACTGCAGGAAAGGGGGACCTCACCCAGCGGCAAGGAGGGGTTCACTGACAGGCCCCAGCGTGAGCTCCCCCAGGGGCCACCACTCTTCTGGGGCGGCCCGGCCAGGGACCCAGCAAGGGGGCGGCTGGAGCCTTGGTGGGTTCTGCTGACACAGGACCCTGCCACGGGCGGTTTGCTCTGGAGCTCCCGCAGGGCTGGCCGAGGTCTGTCAGGGGCCCGTGGTCTGGCGGCGCCCCGCCCAGCCCTGCTTCCCTACCCTCACTTTTCCTTTCACAGGCGCTACTCCTAACGCAGGTCTTTTGATGACAATTTTATTGAAATACAGTTTGCACACCATACATGTCACCCGTTTGAAGCGCACAATCCAGTGGTTTATAGCACACTCACAGAGCTGTGTAGTCATCGCAGTCAATTTTAGGACATTGTCATCACCCTCAAAAGAAATCCCACTCTCATTAATAGTCAAACTCCCTCATTTCCCCCCAACCTCCGCAGCCCCTGGAGACCAGGAATCAACTTGCCATCTCTATAGATGCGTCTATTCTAGGCATCTTATGGCTTCTTTCACTTGACATAGTATTTTCGGGGTTCACCCACGTGGTAGCATGTGTCAGTCCTTTATTCCTGTTTGGCTAATTGTCCACCATATGGATACGCCCCCTTTCATCCATCCATCCATCAGTTCGTGGACATTTCCATCATTTCCACTTTTTGTCAGTTATGAAGACTGCTGCTATAACGTTTGTGTACGAGTTTTTATGTCTCTTGGGTGTATAACTAGGAGTCAAATTGCTGGGTCCTACGGTAACGCTATGCTTCATCTTTGAGGAACGGCCAGGCTGTTTTCCACGGGGGCTGCACTGTCCTACGTCCCCGCCAGCAGTGTCGGAGGGCTCTGATTTCTCCACATCCTCGCCGGCACTTGTTACTGTCTGTCTTTTTCATTCTGGCCATCCTGGTGGGTGTGATGTGGTACCTGCCTGTGGTCTTTGATTTGCATTTCCCTGAAGGTTGATGATGTTGGGCATCTTTTCATGGGCTTGTTGGCGCTAATAAAGATTTTGCGTTTCTAACTTCAGCTCAGCTCTGTGTCCCAGAGAACCCGACTTGGAACAGGAAAGAGAGCATACTGGGTGGGGTGTTGAGGGGGAGCCGATGTCTCTGTCTCTGTCGGTCTCTGTGTCTTTCTTTCTCTTTTTCTGTCACCCCTCCCCCACATCTTTTTGCCCAGTTTCTGGGAACACACTGGTTATGCTCACAGTGTTTGTCATTCTTTCTTTTCAATAAAAGCACAAAAACGTCAGCTTGACACTGCACCATGGCAACTGTCCCCATAACAAGATACACTGACTTTCCATGGGGTTTTCCGGAGGCTGACCAGCGCTGTTGGGCCCGCAGCCCGTCCCAGGGCCGCAGCCCTAGTTAACGAGGGGCAGCGCCGGTGCTGACCCACGTTCGTCTGGCTCTCAGAGAGATTCTGAACTGTGACCATCCACGCTCGCCTTTGTCTATTTTCATCTCCCCCGTCCCAATGATTTCCTTTGTGTCAATCCTTTCTCTCCAACCTAGGGGTTCGAGCTCACCGACGGCAGGGACCACGTCTCTTTCTCTTGCCCCTCGCTCAGCACCAGTGCTGGGCTGGACCTTGGCAAAGACTTGTCATTGACGTGAAGCTTTGAGGTGAGGTGGGAGTGGGGGTCAAATCTGATGGCCTGCGAGCTGTCGGAGGCTGGGCTTCTGTCCGACTTCACCCAGTGCCCAGGCTGGTGACGTGTGTAGCAGGCTGTGGTATAATAAAGAATATATTTGGTCTTTGTCCATGCTTCCTGGCATAGGCCCCCTAAAACTCTTGTTTTTTCCTGAGTGATAGGAGTGTCTCTTGTTATTCCTAAGGAGCCCTTTTGACTACACCTGAGTTTATGCTACTGAGGTGACTCTCGTGGGGCCCCTAGAAAGCTTCAGGTTGGGGGCTGGTCCCCAGAAAGACCAAAGAGTGATTAGAAGTGGGAACTTCCATCTCTACGCCAACCTCTGGGAGGGGCTGGAGACAGGATCATAGAAACTCTCGAACCAAGACGGTCAGAGAGCTCCGGGTTGGTGACAATGCTGACGGTGTGGGGCACCCAGAGAGGGCATGGACGCTCTGCGCCTCCCCCGCCCCATGCCTTGCCCGATGCATCAATCCTCTTCCCTTTGGCTGGACTGTAACCTTTAGAATAAACCAGTAATCATGAGCAAAGTCTTTCTGAGTCCTGCGAGTCATTCTAGCGAATTCTGGAACCTGAAGAGGGAGTCGTGGGAGCCCCTGAATTTGCAGTTGCCTGGGCAGAAGTGTGGGTCCCCTGGGCACCCCATTTGTGGCTGGCATCTGAAGAGAGGGTGGTCTTGTGGGACTGAGCCCTAAACGTATGGAGTCTGTGCTAACTCTGGGTAGTTGGTGTCAGAATTAAATTGTTGGACACCCAGTTGGTGTCAGAGAACTGGAGAATTGGTGTCATTAAAAACGACGTACAGGCCCTCAACGAATATTTGTTGAATGAACAGAGAATAATAGCTAACATGATTGAAGCAATATATCCTGTGTCCTGTGTTAAATGCCTTACATTTACTCACTCAAAAAACCCACTTTTTGAGCAAGCAAGTATTACATGCCATGTGCTTGGCTTGGTATTTGGGTACAGCTATGAACAATTGAGCCAACTTAACACATATGTTTTTAGCACCTACGTGCTACGTGCCATGCACTGTTCTAGGTACTGGGGGCACAGCTGTGAGCCGTTCAAGTCTACACAACAAATATCTCCTGAGTCCCTACTATGTGTCAGGCTCTGCTCCAGGCCTGGTGGACACAGCAGTGACCAAACAGAATCCCCACCCTGCGTGCATTTTGTAGGAACCCTAGGAGGGAAATCCTCTGATTGTGTTCATCTTACACTTGAGGAAATTGAGGCTCAGAGAGGTTAATCGTCTTTCACAAGGTCACACAGCTAGGGCAGTGAGGCTAGACCCAACTCCCAGCCCATCTGACATCAAGCTTGTGTTCTCACCCTCGGGCCGAGGCTGTGTTAATGTTGGGGTGAGTCCCATGATCTGCCTTGCTGAGCACTTTAGGGCTCCTGTGTCCCCGACACAGTCCTCCATGTTCTGGCTCCCCACCCTGCTCTCTCCTCTCTGATACACAAACTCCGGACATGGCTGGCTGTGTTCCTGGGTGACACCCCCGAGTGCCGTAATGTGTTTTTGTGCACAAAACCCCGTGTTCAGCAAATTGCTGTGACCCACACCCTATCCAGTTACCTGCCGCATCAGAGGTATGCTCTGTGGCCCTGCCAAGCAAAGCAGAGAATAATGCTTCTAAGAATTTTAACCATTAGGTAGAAAACACACAGCCCGGGCAGCCCCTGGCAGGCACTGCCGAGTGGGAACCGGATACAAAGCAAACACCAGGGCTCGTCCCGCCTGTGGGCTGCTGTTGTTCCGGGTGCGTCGGCCCCTGGGGCCCCCCAGTCACGTTGTCAAAGCCATCGGTCACCTGACTTGGGTCGCTGGCTGGCTGGAGGCGGGTGGCACCCGAGTTTCCACTCGCTGGCGCGGACCTGAGCTGAGGTCGACCTCCTGCGGACGGTTCCAAGCATAGCGGTTCCGAATATCGGGTCTAAGGCCACACCTCGCCAGTTCTCCTGCTGTCCCTTACCTTGGTGACTGGTGACTTTGGGCAAGTGACAGCCTTGCTGAGCCTCACTGGGGATGGTAATGATAACACCTATTCACTTGCGAGAGTTAACGGGTTAATATGAGCAAAGAGACCTGAATGTGGCACACCCCTGGGGCTCTACGGCTCTTAGCTGTTACCTGAGAGTCAGACAGTAATGCCACGAGTCTCCAGGAGCACCTGCTAGGCCCCGCCAGGGGCACTCCTGAGCAGAGCAGATGTAGTCCCTGCCCTCATAGAGCTTACAGCCCGTGGGGCGATGGGTGACACACGCAAGCGTGACATTAGGACTGGGTCTATGACAGGAGGTTTTCCCTGGATAGCAGTCAGAGCAAGTCACTCTGGGGGACTTTGAGGGTGCTTGAGCTGAGACCTGAACAATGAGAAGGTTATGAGGGTAGAGGAGGGAGGGACAAGCTTTCTGGGTAGAGGGAACAGCACGTGCAAAGGCCTAGTGGCGGGAGGAAGCGGAATGACCCCAAGGACCTGAGATGAGGCCAGTGTGGCTGGAACGCAAAGTGACGGGGACCTGGGAGACCGTGCCGGGAGGTGGGCGGGGCCCGGTCTTGCTGGGCTTTGCAGGCCAAGTTTAGGAGGTTTTACTTTTCACTAAGAGCAATAGAAAGTGTCAAAATGTTTTAGTCAGGTGGTGACTCGATGAGATCGGCGTTTTAATAAAGATGACCCAGCTGCCGTGTGGAACGTGGGGCACGGGAGCCAGGAGGGGAGGCGAGGTGGCCATCTAGGAGGGCTTTACAGTGGTCCAGATGAGAGAAGACGGTGGCTTGGACCAGACCGTGGTCATGGGGGTGGAGGGGAGGTGGAGAGAAGGCCTACTCCTAGGGCTTGCTGCTATGGTGCATGGAGGGCGGGTTGGGGGAGGCCTTGGAAATGAGTGCCACACCCCGAGTTCCTGCACAGCCGAGAGCGAGCCAGCGGGCCTGCCCAGGGCACACTCAATTCCTGGCAGGTGAACCGCACCTGACTCTTTGCCCCCAAATCCACCAAAGGCTAGGAAAGCCCTGTGCTGGTCACAGCCCTGCACGTGCCCACACTTCCCAGCCTCTGTCCAGGTGCCCAGGAGGGGTCAAGCCTCCTGAGGATGGACCGCTGCAGCACTGGGGTCCGGGGCTCTGACCCTCCCCTCCTCTCCCCGGGCTAACCCCTCTCAGGCGGAAGCCAGCCCCGACGTCCTCGGTGGTTGGGTGCGGTGGTTTAGCCCTGGTTTGGAGTCAGACCTAGGTTTGAGTCCAGGTTCTCCAGTTACTACCAGCTGTGGCACCGGGGAGAAAGTTACTAACCTTCTGTACCTCAGTTTCCTCGTCTGTGGTATGAAGGGGACACCTAACTCGCAGGTTGTAGTGACGATTTAAATGAGTTCTTCCACGTGAAGCACTCAAAAATGCTGGGCCCATAGTAGATGCTCAGTAAATATTAGGTCTTATTATTAATAATGGCTGCAAAATGGGAATAATGACCACAGGCTGTTGAGAAGACTGCTCTTGTGCGTACCCACCACAGCGCCCAGCACGTGCCTAGTGCTCAAAATGTCCGTGGTGTTGGTCTCCACAACAGTGCTACGTTGTAAGCAGCTTCAGAATCCATCGGTGGGGAGCTTTTCAGTCAATTCTAGATATCCATACAATGGATAGTAGAATGAGAAGGAGCCATTGAAAGTGACGGTGCAGAAGAATGATGTGGGAACTTGATTATTGTGTGATGTCAAGTGCAACAATTCAGGATTAAAACTTGCCATGGTCTGAACGTTTCCCCCCAAATTCATGTGTTGAAATCCTAACTCCCAAAGGCGATGGTATTAGGAGGTGGGGCCTTTGGGAGGTGCCTAAGCCATGAGTGAGGAGCCATCATGAATGGGATTAGTGCCCCTGTAAGAGAGGCTCTAGAGGGTTCTCTTGCCCCTCCCACCACGTGAGGACACAGCGAAAAGCCTCTGGCTGTGAACCAGGAAGAGGGCCCTCACTGGAAGGCGACCGTGCTGGCTCCTTGATCTTGGACTTCCAGCTTCCAGAACTGTGAGCAATACATTTCTGTGGTTTGTAAGCCACCCAGGATGTGGTATTTTGTTATAGCAGCCTGAAGGGACTAAGACAAAATTGTACATGTAGTAGGTGAGATAGTCGAGATTTTTATTTCTTTTTTAGACTTTTTATAATTAAAAAAATTTCAACCATGAACGTGTTTTAGAGCCTGAAAAATTATTATAATATGATGTTTATAAAGAGTTTTTAATGACAAGGGAACATGCTCGTGATCCAACGTTAAATTGAAAAAAGAAATTAGATTACAAAATCGTTTGTACAGTGTTAACTCACCTACACAAAACAAAGTATCCAGAAGGAAATAAATACGCCATGACATCAGGGTTTGGTGTTTTGGAGTGAGAGTGTGATGATTTTAAAACACGGCCTCAAATCCTTTGACCTTACTGTCATTGAGAAGTGGAACCTATGGCTTCTCCTCCTTGACTCTGGGTGGGCTTGCCCACAGAAGATGGCAAATTGACATCAAATAACTTCCAAGATTAGGTCATAAAAGGCTGTGGAGTTTCCCTTACCTTGCTAGAAGCTTCTCTCTTGGAGCCCTGAGCCTCTGGGTAAGAATTACAGCTCCCCCGAGGCCACCATATTGTGAGGAAGCCTAAGCCACATGGAGAAGCCATGAGGAGGCACTTGGGTCAACAGTCTCAGCTGATTCATTCCAGCCCAGGAGCCAGACATGTGAATGAAGAAGCTTCTAGATAATTCCAGTCCCCAGCTGTTTGAGTCTTCCTAGCTGAGGTTTCAGATGTCATGGAGCAGAGACACGCCATCCCCACTGTGCCCTGTACCAATTCCTGGCTCACACTGTCTATGAGTGTAATTAAATGGTTGTTCTCTGCCAGTAAATTTAGGGTGGTCTGTTATATAGTGATAGAAAACTGGGACAGGGGATTATGGGAAATTTTTATTCTTTTAACTCTACTTTTCTGGAAACTTTTTTTATTATGAGCATATGTTTTTATTGTTAAGAAAATATTTATAAGGAAATTTTTTTTGAGTAAATAAAGAGAGATAGTAAAGAAAGGAAGATAGTAAAGAAATAAAGAGTTAAAGAAAGAGGGAGAGAGTGAGGGAGGGGGAAAGGAGGCAGGGAACTGCTTTTTTGGGAGGGCCCTGACTCCATCCCTCTCAGGAATCATGGAGCTCAGATAAGTTTCCCTTGGACATTTCTTTCCTCCATGACCCTTGACCCACTCTGTCCTTGGACCTTGACTGAAGGGCACAGCAGTAAATGACTGAGTTAGACAGCTGGCTGTGTGTCTTTGTGCAACTCACTCAGCCTCTCTGAGCGCATTTCCTCACCTGCTAGGTGGGGCACACACAAACACTTGGACACAGCTGGAATGTGGAAGAAGTAAGATTCAAACCCAGGGCTATATGACGCCTGCCAGGGCAGCCCTTCTTTCTTCATTAGGGGGCTTCAGATAAAGGCCTTGGGGGACACTGGGAGAAGGGAGCTGCTCCAAGCCAGCCCCTGCCTGGGAGCCCTCTGTGTGGGCTGCTGCCGGGGCCAAGGAGCCAGGTACAGAGCAGGGAGGCTGGGGCCCAGGCAGAGGCCAGGGCTGCTCCTGTCCCTCCAGGAAGCCAAGTGATTCCTCCCACAAACCTTTCACCCCTGCGTGCTCTGAATGAAGCCATTCAGCGGAGGAAACCCGACTGGCCCATGTTTTATGCATGGTCCGGCCCTGCCAGCAGCAGCCGGTTTCCAGGGGAGGTATTATTTTTAGCCAGAGCATGTGAGTGAGCAGGGGGGCTTGAAAGAAGCAGGCCGGTCACCCACCTGTCCATCCCCCTCACCCAATGACCCCCTCTCTTGCTGGGTGGCCATCGGCAATGTTAACACAATCGGTGCCCAGGGCTGGGAACACTGGCCTGAGCCAGGCCTCCCCTGGGGGTCGGGGTCTCATTGTTCTAGGCTGTTTATTGTGCAGCCAACTAAAGCCGCTGGCCATCCCCGACACCTGCGTGGCCACCCCCACAGGAGCTCTCTCCCCCTGTCCAGGTGTTGGCTCTGGGTAAGGCTACACCCAGGGGAGGGGGACAAGCACGTTCCTGAGACGAGCATACTTGCGAGAGGATGTACCTTTGTCAGCCTTTTGAAATTCCTCTGCTGCTGCCAAACATGATCTGGCTGTGGGGGTGCCCAGCTTTCATCACTCCAGTGTCCTCCTGTGCACTGCCCCCAGCAGGTAGAGTGTCCATTTCAGGGTAGATTGTCCGTGAATCCTAGATAATTTACATCTTGTTCTGTCAAGTTTCCACCCCTGTTCCCCAACCCTCCCCCCTTGCTTTCAACTAAGTTTCAGCTGCTGTGTGGCTAGCATTCACTGAGCGCCTACTCTGTGCATAGTGCTTTTTGCACATCATCTCTTTTAATCTGCACAGCTCTTTGGGGTGGGTACTGCTGGGGCCTGGATTTTCCTTTGGGAAAACTGAGGCTCAGAGAGGAGAGTGACTTGCTTGAGGCTACACAGGGAGTGATGGTGGAGCCAGGGCTCAGAGCCAAGCCCATCTGACCCACGGGAGCGCTCTCTGCACACTTCTGGTAACTTCTTTAGGTTAAGAGTCAAAACTCATAGTTCAGGGGTGTCTTTTCTTTTCTATGTTCTCTCCTTTTGATGAATAATCAGAAGCTACCAAATGTGGAAATGGAGGGAACCGTGAAGATCACCTCCTTCATGGAGAAACTGAGGCCCAGACAGAGAAGGGCACTTACTCAAGGTCACTTGGTGTCCCAGGGTCCCTAGTGTGTGACCCTATTCCGGGGATCCTTCTGTTCCAGCCCAAGATTTTCCATCACCTCATCTCCCTGGGCCTCCGTCTGCCCATCTGTCAATGGGACCAGTCATTCAAGCTCAACTCACGTACCATCATGGATGTGAACGTGTTCAGTGAAGAGATGGACCTGATCCCCCACTGCCAGTCCTGAGAGCCCTCTGCCCCACCCGCCAGATAGGTCACAGGCCAGCTTATAACCCCTCATGTAGGCATCCACCTGGGTGTGAGGGGGGGCCTTCATTTGACATGTCTCTGCTGCTTAGGGCCTGGCTAAGAGCAGTCGCTGAATTATTACTGCACAGACAAGTGAGAAATGCTACACAGATGATCAGTCCCTACCAGTCAGAAATCCCTCCAGGCCCTTCAACACGAGAGAACGCAATAGAGAAAACTGATTACACGAGATATAAGAGCGGAGAAGCCAAACAGAGAAAGATAAGACAGCAGGAAGCTGCTGCCCCCGGGGCTGGGGGCAGAGAGAGGAGGTCTTGTTACCAGAGCCTGGGAGCTGGGCAGGGCTGGAATCTGGGCGGGGGCTATCCCGGGGGAGCCGGACCAGAGACCCCACGCAGTCTCTGTTGGAGACATCACAGGAAACACAGAGATGGCTGTGAGGGTAGAAATATCTCGCTTTTCCCTCCTCTCACTCTCTGCAGTGCCTCCCATTGGCCAAACCACCAGGTAGCCAGGTAGCAAAGGAGTCGGGGAAATGCTGTTCCCGTGATACGGAGCAGAGCGGGAGAAGGGCAAGGACGGGCTCTGGGATCCACGGGCAGTGACCGGCACAAGGTCACGTACAGCATTGAGGACACAGCCTTCAGGCCGTGACAGCACACCAGTTCAGCGCTCACCAGGTGTTCTCCATGCGGTAGCTCCTTTTCCCGTGGCAACCCGCTCCCCACAGAGGATGGAAGCGTCTCAGCCAGGCGCTGGGGCAACCAGCGTTATCCCTGGCCTCGTGCCCCTACTCCGGGCCCCCCTCCTTGCGCAATCGTTTCCCCAGCCTACAGCCGAGGAAATGGAGGAGCAGACAGGTCACAGGACACCACCCCCGCCCCCCTCACCTAGCTCTCTGGTGACAGCGCTGGGAGCTGGATTCCAACTCTTCTGGCTCCTGAGCACCCGCCTTAACTCTTGGGCTCGCTGAGGAGGGCAGTCCTGGGACGCCTGCCCCTGTCCAGGGTGCTCCTTGAAACCCCTTCTCGTGGCCACCGTTGGGATCCCCCACAGCCCTCTCCAGCTCATTAACTGCCCGGCTGGCCAGGCTGATGCAGCTCAGGCGTGACCCGCACGCCCAATGAGAGGAATTCAAAATGCTGTTTATTTCTCAATGACTTAAGCTCATTTGATCATGAAGGATGGAGCGCAAACTGTTCTCCGAAGCCACTGTTGTCCCTCAGCTGTGCCAAATCGGCCTTTGATCTGCTAATCCTGAGTTTATAAGGTTAGGAGATAAGCGGGTGGAACGAAATTCTTTTCTCTTTTGGTCCACGTAAGTGGCTATGAAACCCCCGAACATCATAGACCTCCCGGGCCCCTGAGGCCTCCTCGCCTGGGTAACTCAGACAGGGTGTGAAGGGGGCCCCCGCATCCCGGTACGCACAGGCCATCTGGGGTGGCAGGCGCTCCCCACCAGATCTGCCTGCTGCCTCCCCCTCCTCCTTCTCCAGCCAGCCTCTTCATGCTGGCCTCAGGCTGGGGAACACCGGGAAGCCAGCACAGCCGCTGACCATGCCAGACTGCTGGGACCTGCTCCCTCCTGCTCTCCTTTCTTTTCATTCCATCCACAAATCTACTCTTCCATCCCGAGCCCTACTGCTGGGGAGGCGACAGGGACCTTATCCCCACTAGAGGGACAAGACTTCAGGCCAAGCGAGCCCAGTCCATTTTTACTATGCTCTTGCAGAGGAAAGACCCCAGGGCGTGTTTATAATTCAATGCATTGAAGAGTGTGAGAGATCTGTAGTCAGACAGTTGGGGTGTAAATCCCAGCTCTGGCCAGTTACGTGACCTCGGGCAACTAGTTAACCTCTCTGAGCCTCTGTTTGCTTATTAATAAAATGGGGATCATGATGGTACCTACCATCACTAATTTAATCCTCACTGTGAGGATCAAATGAGGACACCCACAGCCCGGTGCAGAATAAATGCTTAATAAAGGGCACCCGTCGTGATGGTTTTTATGATCTTCTGTAACGGTGAGGACAACTTGTGTCTGTGCAGCGTTTCCCGCTCATCCATTCGGTGGTGAGTCTGTGGCTGCTGTCTGCCCCCACGGATGCCAGAGACAAACTGGGTAGACCTGCCATGTTGCTTAGGCCAGTGCTGAGAGAGAGATCCGGGAAGAGGGATTGAGACCACATGGTCAGTGCTCCGGGGGAGACGGGACATTGGCCAGGTGCTCTTGCAAGCAGCTAGGATTGTGGCTCAAGCCATAGACTGACAAGCACCACAGGAGAGAGGTCGGCAGGTCAGAAGAGTCCAGGACCGCTTCAAGTGGACAGGGACAGAAGTCTCAAGGGTCGCTGTGAGGCTGTTGGAGGGCTGGGCCTGGAACGCAGGCATCCTGACCTATTTCATGTGGAATTCACCCTTTAGATGCAAAAGGTTTTCAAGGGCAAAGACTGGACCCAGACAGGGGAAGGGGGAGGCGGAGGCCGAACCTCTACTTACCTTCCACTGGGGAGGAAGAGAAGTGGGTGAGGGCGGGAGTCTGGAAGCTGTTTCTGTTCTCATTCTACTTCCTACCAGCTCTGAGTCCCAGGCCACGTCCCCTCCTGTGGATGACACTGCCTGGCCTCGAGACTGCCTCTGTATTTTTAAACTGTAAACAGAAAGCCCCTTTGAGCCGAGGCTCTGCCTTATTCATCTCCGTGTAACTCACATGTTGGTGGAGGTCACTCTGTTTGTAAGATGCGCATAAAATAGACTCAAATCCTGTTTCACATCTTGGAGCAGGGGTGGGTGGATAGCCAGGCCCTCCTGAGGTTTCTGCAGATTTCTCGGTGCTGACACTTCCACGGTTGCTTCTGGCTCTGACTCCCTGCCCCCGACCTCTCCCGTGCATCTCTGTTCCATGACGGTGTCCTTTCTGGCCTGTACTAGCCCCAGAGTCCCCCCAAACGCCACTCACACAAGTCGTTCCTTTGCCGGCAGGCTTGGCTGCTGGGCGGTTTCAGGAAAAGGAAGGTTATGTTACTAAATGCTGCCGAGCTAAAATCAGTATTAGTCGTCCCTATCTGGAAAGGCCCCTTAGCCCTTGCCCCGAGAGAAGTTTTTCACTCAGCACCTACCTGTGGGGGCTCCTGCCACATCAGCCCTGCTTTTTTCTCCGGCTCACCCTCAGTCGCTGCTAAACCCTTACATACAGAGCAATTCAGTTCATTACCATCTGCCAAACGTGCACGTCGAGGCCCCACCCTAGCACACAAAGCCCAGCAAGATCATCTTCTAAACAAATTTTTCTCTTTAAAAGGGAATTTGAAACTAACTGTTAAATAGCTTTTTTTTAACCCTTTTACCTGCAAGCCAGCACATTACCCTCTCTGGGTCTGTCTTCCCTCCTTTGTAAATGGGGGTCACCATCCCCACCTTTCCCTCTCATAAGCCTTTTTTGGGGGATCAAAACAGAATAATGCACAAGGAAACAAAAGGGCCACACAAATGTTCAAATCCTCCTTGTAAGGAATATTCCATGATGATAAAAATGGAGTGGGAAAACTTTGGGAGAACTGTGGCCTCTTCGGTTTGACTCTCCAAGTAGGAAGTTTTTGACCTTGCTGACAAAATAGCTCTTCGCTCTCCCCACCGCTGAGATCTGCCAAACGCGGGAAGGATGGTTCAGAAACTCTGAGGTCCCCGTCAGAGAAAGAGAAAAGAAGTCTGTCTCCTCTCAGTCCTTCCCTCGTGGGGAGGGGATCTGTTTCTTCTTCTTCTTCTTCTTTTTTTTTTTTTTTACCATATGCAAATCTTCCTCTTGGCTTCCCTCACAGCTTGATAAGTGATTGGTTCTCGCGTTCAACATCAATGGCAAGGCATATATTTTTTTTACTTATGCGTGATTCTGCGTCTAAGTTCTCAGGCACTGAGGAAACAGTACCGTTCTCCTGCAGGAGGTGGATTGTGTAAATCTATGTTAGTTTGGGGAGAAGGAATGAGGGATGATAAAATATTCAGAAAGCAGCCTGTTCTGGAGGGTTGTTATTCCGCACAGCCAGGGAGCAGATGAATGACTCTGTTTGCGAGGAAGGGAGAACGGCCCCATAAAATATGTATTAGTGGGGTTGGTGGTGGGACGGGCGGGGGTTTCTGGGGTTTGCTGTGAGGGCCGCAGCCTCAGAATCTGGTACCCACCCTTGGTCTCCCTCACCAGAGCTCCCAACAGCTGGCTCCAGGGCCCTGGAGGGTGAAAAGCTCCAGGGTGGGATGTGCGGGCCATGCCAGGTCAGAGGTAGGGACTGAATGGGTTTTGTGATAGAAGTACTGGGTGGAGAGTCAGGATGCCTGCCTCTGACTCTAACCTGCTGTGTGGCCTTAGACAGGTCACTTAACCTCTTTGGGTCTTTGTTTCTTCTCCTATAAAATGAAGACTAGATGATTCCTAACAGGGCTTGAGTAAGTGGCAGGAGATGGGGAGGGTCACCGGAAATGAAGCAAAATGGAAAAAGTTGTATTTGCTGGGCCTCACCATCTGGGAGTGTACTGTATATGGCAGGAAGAAATTTCTTGATGAGCCGGTTGGGAGTGAAAGGAAGACCCCTAAGAAGCACGCTTGAGTAACAAGTGTTGGTCCCCAAATTGCCTTCTAAGGTGGACAGTCCTGTTAACTTGAGGGTTTGGCTTGGCTGAATAGCGGTGCAAGTTTGAGGCTGGAGCTGAATGGCTTGGAGGAATACAAATTTACACTCTGTCGGCCTGCCTGAGGGCCGGCAAGCCTTGGATTGGCCCTGACCCCTTAGGTTGCTTCTACCTCAGACGGTGCAGGATTCTTTGTCCCATCCCTACCCACCCGCAATTCAAGCGTTTCCTCAAGCCAAGTCTGCAGATTCAGCTTTTATTACACCTGGTGGCCTCTTGCCACTCCCTTGGATTTCACACAGAAAGAGCAAAAGGTTTTTACAACACTTTCCGTGTGCTAGGCATTGTGCTACAGGTATTATCTCGTTTCACCCCAGACAACCCTATGAGATGAATCCTGTTATTATCCCATTTTAGAAATGAGGAGGCTGAGGCTCAGAGAAGTCAAGGTAGTAGTCCAAGGTAACACAGTAGTGAGTCTGATACAGAAGCCAAGGCCTTAACCACTGTGCTATATGGCCCCATGAGTCTACCTCCTCTGCCCCAGTTAGACTGAAGCTTCTCAGGACAGGCTCCTGGTTCCACTATCCCCCATGAGGCAGAGCCCAGGCCTGGCCCCTGGGAGCTTGGCAGACACCAGTAATTGAGTGACTTTCCCAGCCTGTCACTGGCAGAGTCCTTGTCAATCACAGGTTTGGGAGAATTCCCTGGGAGAACATTTGCTTGGAGTCACACAGGCTCAGATGTTCGGGTTTAGAGGACACTCCTGGCGTGTTTGTCGGCAAGGACTCACTTATGACTGGTTTTCCTCTGAGCGTGCAGGCTGCCTTATCTGTGGTTTCCAGCAGCACGTGGACGAAACTGGAGACGGCCTGCGAGCATCCAGATCAGTGACGGGCCTCCCAGCCAGGAGCCCAAGAGTTCACACAGCCCCCAGGGGACAGCTGAGGCATCGCTCAGGCTTTAGCTGGGCCAGGATGAGTGGCCTCCCATGCGACAAAAGACATCATGGGCAAAACTGGGAGAAGATATTGGTATGCATATAACTGAAAAACGTTCCTACCCCCACCACCCAAAGAACCTACCAAACATGAGAAAGAAGGCAAACAGCCCACTGGAAAAGTGGGCAAAGGGTACGAACAGGCAATAACAGGCAGTTCCCAGGCGAGGCGACTTGCAGGGCCAATAAAGCAAGGCGAGGTGCCAAATCCATGGGCATCTGAACAGGTGCAGCCCAGCTGTGTATCAGCCTGCAGTCAGGGTATCAAAAGATGCTCCAGTCGCTCGTAACCTGGGAAAGCAGGCCACAGAAACAATGTGGAAGGGCTCTGACAAGCTCTCCCCTGCCCTCCTACCAAGACGTGGCCTCCATCCCAGGCTCCCCCCAACTCCGGGAATATTCTGTTCCTCAGGTCATGTTTTTCTGAGGAGCCAAAGCTGAAAGGCGTGAGTTGGTCGTCAGATTCTGAGAATCTGTTCTCTGTAGATTCCCTACAAGGAAGCCCTCTCTTCTTACTCAAGATCAGAGGAGGGAGTGCCCTCTCCCTGTCTGGAGGCTGGCTGTGGGAAACCACAGGAGGCCTGAAGTCCGGTGCCCCAGTGGCTCTGTGGTACATAGTCGGTACACAGTCATCCCAGCAGCAGGGAAGGAGACATGCCATCTGCCGTCCTCTGGGTGCTTGGGCAGGACAGGCAGGGCTTCCTCCCAGACCTCTTCTCCCCAGCAGTGACCTTGGTGGGCGGGGGTGTCTCTCTCTCATGCTGTTAGAGGAGCCCGGATTGCTTAGAGCGTGCCATGGGCTTCTTTTCAAGCAGTGAGAAGATGGCTTGGGAGAGGACCCATTTCAGCCCCCAAAGGTGGACGAGGCTGAGCAGAGGGGAGAGGGCCCTCCCTCCACCCGTGAGGACCGCAGGAGCGTGAGAGCTGCCACAGACAGTTTCCCTTGGCCTTCGCTGTAGGGCATGCTGACAGCAGTTTCAGAGCTGGGGGACCCTGCAGGGAGCACAAAGCCCTGTCCCTCTCCCCACGGTGTAACAGGTGCTGCAGTGCTCCGCTCCAAGTCCCCCCTCTCTGCTCCTGTCCAGGCTGGCCCGCAGGCTTCCTACTGCAACATCTGGGGCTCTTTCTGGGTGCTTCCTCTGGCTGCTGGGACTTCCGCAGCAGAAGTGTGGGGGAGTCGACTTCCCTGGGATCAGACTTCAGCCGATGACTGACAGCTTTCTCTCCCTCTGGTGGGACACGTGAGGCACACTCTATGAGTCCCCAGTGGGCGTGAGCCCCAGCCGCCCACGTGGTGGTGACCTGCTCATTAATGCCCCCGGTTGGCTTCCTTCCCTCCTCTGTCTCCCATCCCCACTCCCTTGCTGATGTCTGAGGACCACCTCCCGGATGAACTCCCTGTTTCAAATCGTGGTCTTAGGACCCGCTTCTGGGGAGCCCAGCCTAAGACAGCAGACACAGCAGAATGAACAAAACTATGAGGTGGGGGTTTAATCACTCATGGTGCCGAGGCAAGAGCGCCCCGTTGTGTTGCCCAATCCTGGGACGCTCCGAATCCAGCCAACACTCTCCTGGGCGCATAGCTTGTATTTATTTTAAAAAATGTGATTTCCCGTCTTGATACACCACTTGCAATTTTCGCACCATAAAACATAGAACTGTGGCTTGGGTTTCACAGTTTACTAGCTGATTCATGTGCTTGTGACAGTTCTGAGGCATTTTTCACTGTTGCACTCTCTATATTGGGAAAGGGGGTGTTCTCCTGAAGCTATACCTGCTCATGATCCCCTCCCCAGCCCACAATGAGCTGTCCCGAGAGGGAGGCCCTGTCCCCCCACCATGTCACCACTCACCCCAAGCCCAGAGGAGGACTGGCCCCATCTGGGTATAGTCCATCCAGACACTGTCTCAGGTTGGGCCAGCCCAAGGTGACTGAGGGTCAGGGGTGAGGAAAGCCCAGAGGGACCATGAGGGGTTGGCCTGGGAGGTCTTTCCCAGGCAGGACCCGTGGCAGCTCTAAGACTTTGCACATGAATTGTGTGCTGGTACATGATTGAGTGTTTAGAGAATCTTGTGGGAGATGCTCAAGATGCTCCATGGGGGTCCAGAGTGGGAGGAGAGGAGAAGGCTATGAATATATTTGACCCCTGAATCTCCAGAAGCTACCGGATAGACGTGCAAGGCTTGAGGTTGGAGAGATGGAGTAGGTGTCCCCGCGAGGCTAAGTCATGGTGACTTTCTCTGGGAAAGCTGGGGGGTATCTCTGAGGAGCTGAGTAGGTAGGGGGCTGGGGAGGTCCCGGGTCCTCTCTGATAGAGACTGAGACCACCTCCCTCAACCATACATCTGCAGCCACACTGGGCTCCTGTGATGAGGGATGAGTTGGTGGGTTGATACCTGCTGGACACCTGCGGCAATTTCTATTGTCATTATGACAGAATCATATGATACTGTGTAAGTCTGGTTTCTAGTAGTTTATCTGGAAGACGATCCCAGGAAACACCAGCAAAGGAGTAGGGTAGTGAGATGGGGAAGGGAAGGTGGCAATAAAGGGCATGTTCTCAAGCCAGGCACCACTGAGGACAGCTGGGCTTATCCTGCTTGGACCCTGGGAGCCAGTGCAGAACATATATCTCCGAGTTATCGCACCTCCCTGAGCAGGGGGAGCTGGGGTATTTATACACCAACTCCCCTCGGACAGGTCGAGAGCTGCTGCTGGGCGGTGTTGACTTTCCGGTGCTTCTGGCCTGTGGGTGGAGTGGACGTGTGGGACTCTGGCCATCAGTGAACACGCTCAGGCAAAGAGATGCGGATGCTGGCAGTCAGAAAGACCCAGAGGTTCTGGGCGGGGCCGCCACCGCATCTCCTACACTCCTGCCCTAAACCTCTCCACTGCTCCACACCACTCAGCCCTGACTTCGAGGCCCTCCCACCTTGCCAGCCTCAGTCTCACCCCACAAACCCTCTTCAGAGCAGGCCCCTGGGGTTTCTGCCCTCACACATCACTTTCCCCCCCCGAATGCTCCTCCTGCACGGATCAGCCCGCATCCCTCCTCCCTCGGGAGCACCTCCAGCTCTAGCGGCCCAGAGGCTCTGGGAGCCTGGCCGTCTGTAGCACTCGCTTTGTCCCAACCAGGGCCGGCTCTGGTTCATGTTCTCTTTCCCGGCATGTAGCTTGTTTCCACAAAGAGACAGCAAGCTTGTGTCTTACACGGCTCTGAGCCTCAGTGCCCAGAGCAGCATCTGACACATAGTAGTGCCAAGTAAAGGCCTGTTGCTATTGCTGATGATGTGAGGGTGGTGGTGGGGATGACGAGGTCTCCAATGGGCAGGTCACTGTCTTGCTCCGTAGCTAACTTTCTGTGTTTTTTTCTGACAGGTTACTTAATCTCTCTGAATCTTTTCCTGTAGCAGAGAAGTGCTAGTTGTGCTAAATGGTTCCCTTTTTCCTCCTGGGAACTCAGCTAACCCATACTTCCCTGCCTCCTTGGTGGTTAGGAGCAGCTGTGGGACTGCTGTGGCTGGCAATGGCAGGTGGCCGGAAGGGATGCCCCCACCTCCGGGCTCCTCCTGTAAACCCTCTCAGGCATGATCCTCCATCATCTTTCTCCATCTGTGACTAAAGATGGAAGGAGGCTGGTCCCTGTCACCCTGAAGCAGAGCTGCCCAGGACAACTTCACCCACGGATGCCCCCAGTGGGCTACCATGTGAATGGGGAATAAACTTTCATTGGGTTAGCCACTGAAGATTTAGGGTGATTAGAGCAGTTTGTCCACCCTGACTAATGTGGAAATATTCAAAATGTGAATAATATCAACATCAATAGACTGGTGCCAACCTTAATGGTATAACCTGTTTGGAAGATGCTATATTAGTCTGCTCAGGCTGCCATAACAAAGTACCATAGACTGGGTGGCTTAAACAACAGAAGTTTATTTTCTCACAGTTCTGGAGGCTGGAGTCCAAGATCAAGGTGTCAGCAGGGTTGGTTCCGTCTGAGGCCTCTGTCCTTGGCTTGTAGATGGCCTCCTTCTTCCTGTGTCTTCCCCTCATCTTCCCTCTGTGTACATCTGTGTCCAAATTTCCTCTTGTTATAAGGACACCATCATATGGATTAGGGCCCACCGTAATGACCTCATGTTAACTTAGTTACCTCTTTAAAGACCCGATCTCCTAGTACAGTCACATTCTGAGGTCCTGGGGGCTAAGACTTCTACATATGAGTTTTGGGGAACAGTTCAGCCCACAGCGGATGCTCAGTGAACGTTCCTTCCCTTCATCTCTGGGACTTTCTAAGACACTCCAGTAATTAAGAATGATGTCCACAGCACATCCAACTTGCTCTGAAATGTGGTGTCCAGGAATGTCATACGGCCCCTTGATTCAAAGTCTAATCTTGTGATGGAATTGCACAGAAGACACTGTGACTCAGCTTTATGAGATGAAATGTGGCAAATGCGAGAGCGGCTCAGGAAATCAGAGCCCAGGTGGGGCTTGGAGGAGGGGCCGCGAGACAGACCATACAGCCGACTTGGGCGTGACCCCACTGATCTCTGCATCTAGGGGACCGTGGAACAGTCTGGGTGACTTCATCTGTGACATCTCTGCTCTTCTCCTTCCTCTTCCTCCTGCCTCCCACTTTTCTTCAGCAGGGCTTTAAGAGACCAAGTCATAAGAATGACATCAACCACAAACAATTTCTTGAGTACTTACTAAGCGTCAGACACTTTGCTAAGCACTCTCCACGAGTTATGTCATCGAGTCCTCTCTAAGTGGCTTCTCCTGTTATCTCCGTTTAAAAGAGAGGCCAGAGAGTTTCCATGACTCGCTCAAGCTCACAACAAGCGGGAGGCAGGGTGGTGGCTGGGCCACTGGCGGTGGGTGGGTTGGCTAATTCGTTTCATAAGATATGCAGATGCTCCTTCGACATGGCCACCAGGTCCTGGCCACACCAACCATGCCGGACTCTGACATTTTTATCCGTGGCTCAGGCTGGAGCCTGCCCCTTGCTGCCTTCACGACAAGAAAGCCCCCCCACCCCGGCCCCTTCAGGGTTCGTCCTGGAGTCTGGCCGCCCTCCCTGTCACTGTGCCGGCGGCTGGAAGCTTTCATTCAAGTGGCATTGAGCCGAGGACTTTTGTAGCCTTCATTTACATGTATGCCAACAAGCTGAAATGTGCAGCAACCTTGGAACACTTTCAAAGGCAGGAATAATTTCTCTGAAATAGGTCTTCCCAAAGCTTTATCTTGTCCTTTCTTTTCCTGTTAATCTTGGAGCCCCTTAGCATGTCAAAGCAATTTTTCTAATGTCACGTCTCCTAGACATTAGCATGAAAGGGCTTTAGGAGATGATTTGAGAAAGAATAAATGTTGAATGAGCATTTATTATGGAGTCATTTATGCTACATTTGCATTTGGACTCTATTACTGCCGTGTGGGCTGGCGAAGCAAGCTGATTTGAAAGTCAATGGTGTCTAAACAGGCGACGCTACAAGTCTGTTTACACTCCGCTGTTTCCTCCACGCGCTAATTTATAGACAGGGAAGATTGCGTTAGGCCGATTTGTCTTGGGGACTGAGATTAAGCAGAGCTGTGCGTCCTAACACGGAGATGGGATTCCTGTCAGAACTGACTTGTCATCAGGAGGCCGTGGACTAGAGGGAAGGGGAGCCATTCTAAGGCCCGATTTCTTTCTGCGCACCTCTTAAGAAATTCACGAGCAGTGTCTTGTCTCCTGCGGGAAGCTGGCCGGGCCCGAATAGCATAATGTGCAGTGGTTAGAGCCAGCCTGTGACAAGGCCGCCTGGGTGCGACTGCAGCCTCTGTGCTCCCTGAGACCCAGGGAGAGGGATTTCAGTCTGTTTCCTCATCTGTAACATGGCAGTAATGCCTGTCTGCATCTCACAGGGCTGATACGGGGGTGAACTGGTGGATAGAAGGTGTCTGGTATGGTGCCTGACATGCAGTGAGTGCTCAATAAACATTAGCTGGTTTTAATATTTTTATTGGTTTTTGGCCTGCAGATCTTCGTCAGAGTTCCAGAGAAATGACCCTGGTTTGTGCCGAGCGTGGACTTTTTCATCTCTGCACCGGGAAGAAGCTCATTCTGTGGGTGCCAACTGCAGGCAGGTGGATGTGAGCGGGTGCTGGGCTGATGGGTGTCTTAGGGATTGCTTCAGGCTGCGTATGCGTGCGTGCGTGTGTGTGTGTTTGCGTGTGTGCGTGCGTGTGTGTGAAGGAGAGAGGGAGGGAGATCAGCTCAACGCACCCTGAGGCTCCCGGAAGCTTGGGTCCCCAACCTGGCTCTTCCCAGCCCCAGGGAAGCCTCTGTCACTCCATTTCCTTGTGAGTCCCGCCCCGCGTTTGTTGCCCCACCACACTGTGAGCTCCTGGAGGGCGGGGACTGGCTCTCACCCAGCGTCCTCAGAATCTGGCCCTCAGTTGATGCTCTATAAATTCCTGCTCAGTCAAGTCTGTGGCAGTTTGTCAAGCTTGTTTCTGAAAAGCCGCCTCCCCTGTGCTCCAAGGCGACCTGGAGTGGAGGCCTGCTTGGTGCCAGCTCACGGGGCTGCACGGGCTGCAGCTGGGGTGGGGACAGGTGCCTTGTGCCCTGGACAGGCTCTCCCTCGCCCTTGCCCCAGCTCCTTTGGAGCACAGGAGCAAGCCCCCCCAACTAGATCATCCCCTATTTCTCAGGTGGGGGAGCTGAGTCAGAGAGGGGCTGCCCTGGCCCTTGGTGGCGTGGCAAGCCGGCCAGCCGAGTGAGGCCTAGTGTCCCGGCCCCGAGAGGCTGGCCCAGCGCCCTTGGCAGGCGGGCAGGCCTCCTCTCGACGCTGTCCCATCCTTCCTGTGGGGCTGGGTTCTTTCTGGAATAGTCGCTGAAGCCAGCCCCAGGCCGGTCTGCTCCGCCCCTGCTCTTGCTGGCATCCTGCCCTCCCGCCTCCTCCTCCTCCCTTGCTCCCCGCTCCCAGTCTCCAGTCTGCCTCCGTCCAGCAGCCCCCAAACTGCTCCCCCAGCCCCACGTGGCTGATCCCCAGGCCCCGAATAGATCTCTCACCCCCAGCCTGTTTTCTTGATTTTCACAAAACACCAGCTCCACCACTTCCTGAGCATCCACGGTGTGCTGGGTGCTGCCCGAGGCCCAGCCCCGGCCAGGTGGAGCCCACCCCCCATCATGCCGATGAACGCCCAGTCACAGCTCAGCGGCCGGGCTGTGAACCCAGGCGCTGGGCTCCGGCCGACTCTAGGGACGCCGTCGTTGTCACGGGCCAGGCTGCGTCCACACAAGCCTCTCCCACCTTCCCTGTGCCCCCTGAGCCTTCCGAGGGTGGGGTCTGCCTGCTTGCTCCCCCCAGGGCCGTCCGAGCTCAGGGTTGAGGACAGCCCTGAGTCCCTCAATCCAGACTCACCCACTTGCTTTGAAGAGGTGATTATTTCCCCCCCCACCCCTCATTTCCCCAGGGACGTGATCCCAGCTACCCCCCCAGACACCGCACACCGTCTTCGTCTTCCTAGGAGGAGAACCCAGACCACAGGACAAATGCCGCTCAATGTCCCACTGAGGCTGGCAGAGCTGGGCACGAATCCCAGCTCTGGCACTAACCAGCTGTGTGACTCTGGGCGAGTTACTTAACCTCTCTGAGCTTCAGTTTCCTTTTCCTTCAAATGGGGATAATAATAAACAAGTTCCTTCCCATCTCTGGGCTTCAGTTTCCTCTTCTATGAAATCGAGGTTGGATGATCTATTTCTAAATTCCCATTTAGTTCAGCACAGATTTTTCCCTCTCCCTTTCCCACCTGGGAGGGAAAAGAGTCCCCCCCAGGCTCCCGCCCCACAAGAAAGCCCAAGCAGTCCTACGGCAGATCTGCAGCCTGGGCTGAATCCCCCTCGTTGTACAGTACAGCTAAAGAAGGAAAGGTTGCCAATCAAAATGTGGCCATAAGTTTTGGCTTAGGAGGGCAGAGAGAGAGAGAGAGAGAAGAAAGAAAGAGAGACAGAGCGAGAGACTGAGAGAGAGGGAAGAGAGACAGGGGAGAAAAAAGCCCACTTCAAGGCCGGGCCCCCTCGCCTGGCTGGAACCCGCGTGTGTGAGGATGAATGCAGCAGCGCAGAGGCGGAGGCTGGCCTTCTGATGGAGCACGCGGCGCCCACTGTGAACGGTGGCCTTTGTGCCTGCCTATTCAGGGCAGCCTCGGGACAATGGGGGGCAGACACGCCGGGAAGGACAATGACAGGGACATCAGTGCCAGTTTGCGTTCCCTTTGAAGTGGCTCTGCCTTGGCCCCCCGCCGGCTCCAAAAAGAATGCTTTTGTTGCCCGCTCCAAAGATGCTGTAAGATGCTGGGAAAAAGTAACCGGAGGGGATCTGCTCGATTAAAAAAAAATTAAAGATAAGAAACAAATCAGGCTGGCCACGTGGGGGCTGGTGGTAGCTTTGAACCCTGGCAGGAGAAGGGACATCGTGACCCAACACTTTCTCTCCCCAGGGGAAGTGACTGGCTTCTGGGGGGCACTCTCAATGGGAGCAGAGGCTCTGTGGGTGGGAGCCGGGGGCCAGGGTGGGGGTGCCTCACCTGCTGGGGTCTCCCAGAAGGGTCTCCAAAGCTGGAGCTGGGACTCTGAGAGCCAGAGCTCACTCTCGTGCTGGTGCTCAGGCAGAAGAATGCTGGAGGCCAGACCACAATGACAGCACTCTTTACAGAGGTTGGGGTGCTCCAGGCATGAGCTAAGAGCTTGCTTCACTGCCTGTGTGATTACCTTATAAACTCTCCACTCTTAATCATGTGATGAATGTGTGCGTACCAGATCACTCTACCTCTAGAGGTGGAGGTGAGTACCAGAACTTCCCAAATCAGGAATCTAAACCGTTGGGTTCAGGGCTGCAGGGAGCAAGTTGAGCAGGTTGAGCACTGCAAAATTCCAGGGGGTGCCATTCATACTGTGGTTTTGTCATGGTTACCTGCTGGAGTTGTGCAGTGTACAACCTGTGCATCTGTATATGGTGCCCCTGCCAAGGGATGGTTCAGTAATATATGAAGGGTCCTCATCAGGAATCCACACCTTCAAATATTTTTATCAAAATCAACAACAAGAATTTATTAACAAGCATGAGGATTGTTAGAAGCAGTTTTTTTTAATGGGGAGATGAATGGAATTCAAGATAGGTGGTTGGTTGGTAAGACTGTACAGGCCCTACTGCCTGTGAAAAATGAGATGTAAGGCCGTAGGAAGCCCAGCAGTCTAACACCAGCCCAGTACAGTGTCTGGCTCATTGTAATGCTCAATAATTGTTATAATTGTGCCCATTCTACTGCTGAGGAAGTTGAGGCTCAGAGAGGTGAAATAACTTGCCTGAGGACACACAGCTGGCAAATGGTGGTGCCAGATTTGGTGGTACTCTTGGGCTCTGGAGCCACGGCCTATCCTGTCTTTAAGAGAGCCTCTTTCAATTGGGCAGTAGCGTGGTCACATCAAGACTTGGTGAACCATCCCTCAAGCCACATGCGCCGAGGTCCCCTGCTCAACAGCACCAGGGGCTCTGACCACCAGCCCTGGGTCTGTCAGACCTTTTGGACCTGCCCTGAGTATCCTGGGAACTCTTCACGCCTGCCCCGCCCGGGGGCTTCCCTGGAGGCTCTTCTCTAAGAACGTGTTCAAAGGGGCAGGGCCAAAGAAGATCTTTGATTGGGGGACAGCATCGGTCCTCAGCCCAGGTCCCCGAGGTCCCTTTTGATCATTTCTGAGTGCCCAGCCCCACTTCTGTTGTGTCAAGGGCCAGCACCCCGGGCGCTTCTGTGGAGGACGCCTAGGGGATGGCAACTCTCTTTGTCCACACTGGGACAGTCCCCGACGAGTGCCGTGAATGCTCCCTTGCCCTGGCTGGGATGACATCTAGCGTAACTTACCCTCCGGAGCCCCCTGCGGGATCCTCGCCTGAGACCCATCACACCTTGCTCCGTCCTGCTCTTCCTGCCCTGCTCCCCCAGCTCGCTCGCCAGTCCCCCCGGCCCTTCTTTCTGCGCACGTCGCGTGAGCCTGAATCCTTACCTTGAGGTCTGCTCCCGAGAATGCCAACTACAGGAGGCCCGCTTGGCGGAAGGCCCAGCACGAAACTCTGCTCCATCTCGTGTGGGAACCAGCTCACCAAAGCGAGGCTTTCCCCTGGGAGGGAGAGGACAACACGTGCGTGGAGAATGTGCTGGGAAGCCGTGCCATCTGCCGCGAGGGACCCCCCAGAGGACCCACTGCCCCCCCGACTGCCTTCCTGGTCCCTCCACAGTCATCTCAGCTAGTGAGTGGCTGAGTTAGGACTTGAACCCAGGTTTCTCTGTCACAAGTCTATGGCTTAAAAAAAATCAACCCCCCTCCCCGCGCCAACGCCCACAGTACATTCACGTCTGCAGGGTCTGTGCTGGGGGCTTTTCCAAGCACCTTGTCTTCCAAGTCCCTTCCCCCTGCCCCACAGGTGACCAGTGGGCCAAGAGACACACAGAGGCTGCATCAGGGATGGAGACCGTGAGCTGGCAGGAAGCAGGGGACAGAGAGAAGGCTGAGGGGACCTGAGAGCCTGAGAATGGTCGTGACCCCAGGGGTCCAGTGCTTTTCCTGTCTGTCTGTCTGTCTGTCTGTGTGTCTCTGGGTAACCAGCCCTTTCAGACTCTCCGACAACCCTGGCTCATCCGGCCCGCTGGCCTCCTGGACAGGCATCCAGGCCTCAGTCCCAGGGGCCGCTTCTTTAGGGCTCCCCGGGGCTCAAGAAGTGCTCAGGGGCTCTCAGAGCAAAAGGCCTGGCTGTCCTCAGCCCCCGGGCTCTCAGCAGCCCGCAGGCTGGCGTGGGCAGGCAGCTTGCGCCGTGACCACTCCTCCTGCTCTCAGGCACCTCTGTGCACCCCTGGGGGCTACAGCCCAGGACCTTAGTGGCCTACCTAGCCCAAGGTCCCCACCGGGCAGAGCGCAGGCCTGAGAGCAACCCCGGATCCAGGGTGTGCGATGTGCTAAGTAACATGCCAGGCACTGCGGGGGGAGAAAAGAGAGATCCAGGGCCAGCTCCCCGCACTCCGGAGCAAGGGGCCCAGGAGACAGGCCTGGCAGGCCCCAAGCAGCCGGGAGCAACTGGAGGCCAGCGGCCAGTAGGCTGAGTCAGACTGGCAGGAACTCAGCAGAGGGAGAGGAAGCCTGTTCTCAGGAGGTCAGGAGGGCTTCCTGGAGGAGGAAGCATAACTGAGCTGTGATTCTTGGAGCCAGAGGGCTGCAGAGAGAATCAGGCGACCACGGCTGCCTTTTCCCAGGCTCTGCCCCAGCCTGAGCTTGTGGTTGCCCTGTCTCATGTCCCACAGCCCTGCGAGGCAGATCTTGTCCTTTCTCGATTCTAGAGGAGAAAATTGCGGCACAGAGTTTACAGAGCCACACAGCTGGTGCCTGGAAGGGCCCGGGGTGGAGCTGTCAGTCTGTGGGGGACACAGACCCTGCATAGGAATAAATCACTGTCATTCACAACCTCTAGTGGGAGGGAGGCACGGTGTGGGCTTGGATGCAGACTGCAAGAGGTGAAGAAGTCTTCACAAAGGAGGAAACTTTTGGATTGGGCTCTTGCAGGATGAGTAGGAGTTTGTGCAGGGCAGAAGAGGGCATTCCAGGCACAGAACAAGTGCTAAAGCACCAGGTGAGAGAGAGCGAGCCAGGAGGAGCTTGTGAAGGGCTTGGGCGTGGCTGGGGAGGAGGGCTGGAGGGAGCTGAGCCTGGGGACAACACGCAGCACACGGTAGCCGCTCAACAGTTGTTTATTGGATGAACGAATGAATGAATGAAGGAATGAATCGCGTCCCCAGGGTCTGTTAGCACATAGTAGGAGTTCGAGACACACTTGTTGAATGGATGAATGAGCTGGATTTCCCGCGCCTGGCACAGAGCTTGGCACTCACCGGGCGCTCAGTGAATACCTGCTGAACTGACGAGCGGATGCGTGGGGTGGTGATGTCACGGCCTTAGCTGGGGGGACCGCGCGGCCCCGCGGGGACCGCCGCGCCCGCGCCCCTCCGCGCCGCCCCGCCCCGCCGCGCGGTCGCTCTAACGCGGAGCAGATGGCGGGGGGCGCGGGCGGGCAGCCGGGCCTGATTAGGGCCCCTCCCGCGGGGGCCGTTGGCGCTTTGAAGTGAGCCGCTGCCGGCCGCTCGGCCGCCTGGCCATCCCTGCCGCCGGCCGTCGGTCCCGCGCTGGCGGCGCGTGTTTATCCAGGTGCGGGCTGGGGGCTGGGCGCGGGGATCCTCTTTCCTCCGGGCCCATCTGGGACTTCAAAGCGCAGCGCTGGGCTCAAAGGCGGCCTGGGGGGTGGGGGCGGGCGCGCTGGCTTCCTGCGCTCAGCCCGCCCCGGGCCAGCGAGGGGCCCCTGGCACCGGGGTCCCCACCCCCACCCCCGGAGAGCGCTTTATTGAGCGCCTACTGGGTGCCAGCTGCGCGCGTGCCATCTCCTGACCTCTCAGCACATCCACACAGACAGGCAATGCTATGATCCCCATTTTACAGGTGAGGAAACTGCGGCTCAGAAAGGCCATGGACTTGCCCAACACTTCTAGGGCCGCCGGCCTCCCCAGGGCCTCTCTGCAGCACTGCATTTAGGAGCAGCCCATCTCCGGCTCTGTCTGGGCTCGCCCTCCCAGCCCTGGGCACAGTGGTTACGGGTGATTGTAAAAGCGGTGGCTGGCACGTCTTGAGACCATACTATGTGCCAGGTGTGTGCCAGACCCGTGCTGGTGCTCCGTTTGCTCCCACCTCCGTGAGGCAGGTGTGGCCATTGTTGTCCTCTCTTAAAGCTGCACGGCTGATAAATGCCAGAGCCGGGATTTGAACCTAGGGCCAGTTGGCTCCAGACTTCTCCCTCTGCACATCAGATTCTCCCTCACTTCCTCCAGGGAGCCTCCTGGGTAGCCCCCGCTCAGGGCTCTTTCCATCAGCAGAACAACCAATAGAACGTAGTCATCTACACCCTGCACTCCTCAGGCACCAGCAGCCCTGGCATCTCCTGGGATCTTGCTAGAAATGCAGAATCTCAGGCCCCTCCCCAGACCTGCAGAATGAGATCTGTATTTTAACAGATCCCCAGTGAATTGGACACACATGAAAGATTGAGGGGCACTGGACTGCAAGGACATTTTGGCTAAAAGTCTGCTATTGTCACTGTGTGGGAACCTGTCTTGGGGAAGCTTCACCTCCCTCATCAGACTGGGAGGTCCTCAAGGCAAGAGCTGAGCCTTCTCCATCAGATCAGAAGTGCTTCTGGGGCAGTGGCTATGCTTCCCCCATCAGACTGGGGTCTTCCCAAGGACAGGCATTGGGCCTCCCCCACCAAACTGGCACTTGGCAGAAGCAGAGGTGGCTCTCGGTCCCAGACCAGGCACTTGCTTAAAGTCTGTGGTGCCTCCCCCATCTGACTGGGAGTCTCTATGGTCAGTAAGGGGTCACCGCCCTCAGACTTGGGATCCCCTATGAAACTGGGCTCTCTGTGGGGTCAGGAGCCAACTGCGAGAAGCAGTGGCTGGTGTCTGTGCTCATCCTCCACCAGGGTGGAGGTGTGCCTTCACCCCAGCATCTCATCACCCCCTTCCTGGCCCCGGGGTGTGCCTGTTAGAGGGTCCTGGAGGGGTGGGGGTGGAGGTGAGGGCGGATGTCACAGTGGGCCATGTGTGCTGCCTGACGCCAGGCCTCTCTGGGCAAACACGTGTCCTTGTGTGTCACCCAGGGACCGTTCAGGCGGCAGGAAGCCTGAGGGTGGGAGCAGGGGTGAGCCTGCTGGCAGTGGGAGGGTATTTTTAGAGCTTTGACTGACGGACCTTTAGTAAGCTGTCACTGCCTCCGGTCCGGAACCCAGTCACTTCTGGCCTGGACAAAAAAAAAAGCACATTGTCATTTGCTAAGAGGGTCCTGGCAGCCCTTCCTTGGTCCCTCCCCGACTGGACAGGTTATTTCTCGTGGTGTCTGGGGTCCAGGCACCCCCGCTGGCACTCCCAGCGTGCCCTGCAGCCTGACCCTTCACACATCTGGCAGTGATAAATGGCTTCAGCTCGCTGCCATCACCTTGCACCCTCTGATCCCGCTCACTTTGTTCTCCCTTTAAAGCCAGTGGGCGGGTAGGGGGGGCTCTCTCTCTTCTTCCCCTTCTCCATCAGCCGTCTCCTGGATACTTGCAGGCCTGTGCTCTGATACCACTTGAAAGGGACCGCAGCACTCAGTTATCTGGTCTGGGAAGTCCGGCCATGAGTTGTCTGTGCTGAGTGGTGGAGTATGTGGGGCGGGAGCACACGCCCGTGTGTGGATGTACGTGTGTGCATGGGTACCGTGTGCAAGCCTGTGTATGCTCGTGTGTGTGTGTATATAGATTTGGGAATGTGTTAATATGTGTGCCTTTTAATTACTATAGCTTTATAATTTATTTTGATCTCCAGTAGGCAGGACTGCCCCATTCCCAGCCCCCACACAAACATCCTCTGTTCTTTTAAGAGGTTCCACTCTTAAGAATACGCCCAACAAATTTGTGCACAAATGTGGATCAAAAGACAAGCACCAGTGTGCTGTTTGTAATATCTCCAAGCTGGAAACTACCCAAATGCCTGTGAACAGTAGAATGGATAAATATATGGTGGGATAGTCATAATTTGGGGTATCACACAGAAATGAGCACAAATGGTTGACAGCTCAGGTAACAATGTGGATTTGCACAATCATGATGTTGATTGAAAGAAGCCAGATACAAAAGAGTACATATGGTAGGATTCCATATATAGAAAATTCAAAAACAGGCAAAGCTAGTTGACTGAGATAGAGACCAGAAAAGTGGTTACCCTAAAGGGGGCAGTGACTGCTGGGGGTCCCGGGGGGCTTCTTGATCTGGGTCTTGATTATCTGGGTATGCTTATGTTATAAAAATTCTTTGAGCTGTACACTTCTAATTTGCACACTTTTCTGAGTGTATTCTATTCTTGTGTTACAGTCCTCCCTAGGATTTTTAGAATCAGCTTATCAAGTTCAATGAAAAGTGCTGTTGGGGTCTTGGTTGGAATTCCGTTATATTATAGGTTAATTTGGGAAGATTTTCCCTCTCTACGACGTTGGTTCTTTTCCTCCATGAACATGGTATATCTCCCCTTGTTCACATCAACTTGTACATCTCCTCTGTCAAGCTTTATGGTTTTCTCCAGAGTCCTGTGAATTTCTGGTTGGGTTTATTCCAAGGTGACTTGTGTGTTCTTGTTATTGTGAAGGGAATTTTTTTTCTCTTATGCTTTCAAACAATTTTTTTATCATGGTAAAATATATATAACATAAAATTTACCATTTTAACCATTTTAAAGTATACAGTTCAGTGGTATTAAGTACATTCGCATTGTTGTGCAACCATCACCACCATCCATTCTGCAACCATCACCACCATCCATCTCCAGAATGTTTTCATCTTCGCAAACTGAAACTCTATACCCATTAAACACTATCCCATCCCTTTCTCGCCAGCCCCTGGAGACCACCATTCTATTTTCTGTCTCTATAAATTTATCTGCTCTATGTATCTCATATAAGTGGAATTAGACAATAGTTACCTTTTTGTGACTGGCTTATTTCACTTAGCATGATACTGTCAAGATTCATCCATATATAGCATGTGTCAGAATCTCATTCCTTTTTAAGGCTGAATCATTGTATTTTATGTATCTACCACATTTTGCTTATGCATTCATGCCTTGATGGACGTTTAGATTGTTTCCACCTTTTGACTTTTGTGAATAATGTGCTGTGAACATGGGTGTACAAGTATCTGTTTGGGGTATACACCCAGAGGTGAAATTGCTGGGTCGTATGGTGATTCTATGTTTAATTTTTTGAGGACTTGCCATACCGTTTTCCATAGTGGCTGTACCGTTTTACTTCAAATTAGTTTTGCTGGTGCTTAGGAAAGCTGTTGGGTTTTTGAAAATTTATCTTGCAGTTGTGTGCACATTCCTGAGTGTGCACATGCACAGAGCTGTGTGTGTGTGTGCTTGTGCAGTGGTTACACTAACGAGAGCACGACCTTGACATAAGTTAGAAAGCGTCTGGCTGCACAGTACAGACACCCCACCTCAAGCTGCTTAAAGAGCCGAGGGCTTTATTGTTTCCCCACCCAGGAGTCTAGAGGGAGGGTGGGCTCTGGCTGTGAGAATGAGCAGCCAGTGACATCATTCTTTCTGTCTTTCTAGCCTGCCACCCTCAAAGCCAGATGGCTGTGAGGTGACTACCTCTGACGAGAGGGGCCGCAGGCTCCTTTGGCCACGTGCAGCGGGACAGAGCAAGCTCCTCTGTATTGTGCTTAAGCAGGGACTATCGTTCTCTTCCTGTGAAGGAAATGACTCCAGGGGCGCGAAGGCAGACCTCCGAAGGAAGCTGCAGCAAAGCACGCAGGCCGGAAGTGGGGAGAGCGGCCTAGAAAGGTGAAAAGTGGCCAAGGGGTCTAGCGGAGCAGAACAACGTCCACTACCACAGTGTCGATAATTTAGAGTCCTGCTCTCTGTCTGCGTGCTCGGGCCGGCTGCTGTCACATGCGCGAGGTGGCAGCCACAGCTCCTGGTCCCCTCCAAATGTGACAATATCTGGCCTGTGAAGGGGGCTGCTTCTTCCTGCACATCTCATTTCATCAGTGAGGACACTTCACCAAAGCTCCGGCCCACCCTCCCTCGGGCCTCATGGGCCAGAATCGCATCACCTGTGGATCCTGAGACCACGGGGTCTGAGCTCACCACGGCTGGGTAGTCTCCCTGATCAGAGTAGAACACCTTCCCTGGGCTTGTGGCGACGTGGAGGAGGGCGGGCGCCGGTTGAGATGGTTGGAGGTGGGAAGAAAGGTGCTGAGACTCTGAGCTTTTCCTTCCAACTGTCCTGTCCTGACCGCCAAGGCTCGCAATTGCTCTTTGGGGAAGACAGTGTGCGGGGTTGTGCACGTGTGTGCGTGGGGTCATGTAGTCAGGGAAGACTTCCTGTAGGAAGCGGAACTCAGCCTTACAGGAGGGAGAGAAGGAGCACACTCCTGGACCGGGGGAAATGTGAGTGAAAGGGTGGAGCCATAATGAGCAGAGGTATCCCCATGATTGGCAGAGAAAATGCTGGTGGCACCAGGTGTGTCTTCTGTGTGTACGTTTCTTGCGTAGAGGAGCAGGCCTCTACTTGCAGCTTGGGTTTGGATCAGTGACTCCTCCATGCATTCCACAGATACATTTTGGGCATGTCGTCTCTGCCAGGCCCTGTGCCAAGCACAGGTAACACCGCAGCAAATGAAGCCAAGCCTGTGCCCTCTGGCACTCCCACGCGGAGGACGGGCGGCCGCTGGACCCTCTGCGGGGAGTGTGTCGCGGTCTGCCCAGCTCAGACGCTCAGGGCACGTCTGTCTCCCACACTGTCTGTGATCCTTGAGGGCAGGGCCTCAGCTGGGTGACTCTGGACCCCACATCAGTGCCAGATTCACACGTTTCACGATGGACCCGCCTCTCCACTGCTCCCACAGCCCGGCATCTCCCACTCAGGGCACAAAGCTCTCGAGGGCTCTCCTTGCCCGGCAGTAGGATACAGGGTGAGCAAGACAGACGTGTGATGTTGAACGACTCTGGCTTTACAAACAGCCAGCCCTTAGTCTTGTTCGATGGCAGGTAGATTTTAAAAAGTTGGGTGGTGTGGTGGATGCTGTGGTGTGCTGCCAGACCGCCCCGCGGGACGGCGGCCCATTCCCTCCGCCGTGGGGCGCGGGTGACTGATGGCTCAGGGGAGTACGGTCCCTGGCAGGACGGAGCAGCCTTGCCCACGTCTGTGCCGCCTCCCTGGGGGCGGCCCACATCCAGTGAGTGGTGCAGGTGTGGTACCAAGGCCAGACCTGCCTGGGTTTGGGACCCCTCTGGAGGGCCGAGCTCCCTGTGTGGTTGGCAGAGGCCCCTGTTCCAGCCACATCGCAGCCCAGCTTCTCCCTCTGCCCAACCGACGCCTTCACCCTCGGGGTGGGTTCTGGGAGGCTTCCTGCTGGTGCCCCCTGTGCCAATCCCCATTTCATCACCTGGGTCCCGGGACCCAGTCTAGGAGAGATCATCTGTATTGAATCGAAATGAAAGAACTGTTTTAGTATTTTCAAATTTCCCGTTTTCCATTCACACACATGCACATTTGACGGGTTAAATAGTGCAGAGCGAGGAAGAGGTGTTGCTAGTTTAGATGACAAAGGATCAGACTAGGTCCCTTCAGTTAGTGTGTTTCTGTCCCAGTGTTACACAGATAAATGCAGAGCTCCCGTGTCAAAACACTGCAGAGTTAAAACAGGCGGCACTTACTGGGCGTCTGCCGCATGCCAGGCACTCTGGAAGCACTTCACACGCACCCGCCCATCCTGTCCTCACCACAACCATACGAGGTGTTATCGTTGGCATTCATCATGCTGTTGTCGTTAGCATTTTTACATGAGGGAAGTGAGGCTCAGAGAGGTTAAGTAACTTGCCCAAGATCACACAGATGTGTCAGGTGTGATTAGGGAAGTAGAGGTTCTACGAGTGACGCAGCGAAATGGATCTATTATGGGTGTTAGACTTTATGTAATGGTTCAGGCTCTTGCCTCAGAGTCTGGGGTTGAGTCTGAAGCCACCCTAAGTGAGCCGCCGAGAAGGGCAGCTGTATGTGGATGACAGCAAGGATGAATTGGAAGCAGCGTCTTCTCTCGCCTTCTCCAAACTGGATGCCGTGGGCGACCTGTGGGAGAAGCTGGTGCCCTTCCCCACAGAGCTGCACGCGTGGCCCAGGGACTGGGAGACCCTGGAGGCCATCTGGAAGGAGCCGCAGAGGCCGGTGGCTGCCCTGCTAGTGCGGGGAGCAGCAGGGCAGCGACAGGGTAAGTACGTGGCCACAGGGCCTGGCACCCGGCGTGGACCTTCAGGGCATAAAAAACATGGCTGCTGCTTCACATCCACCTTGCACATCTTACACACAGCGTGTGTTTGGCCAACACCAGCTCAGAACCAGACGGAAATTCTGAAACAACGTGGTTCCAGCTTAGTTGAGTTGACCCAGTGCCCGGGCATCGCAGACACTAAGGGGCAGAGCCAGAATCCCGACTTGTCTGCCTTGTGGCAAAGCCCCCGGAGGTTCATCTTCTCTTTGTCCGGTCAGAGGGCTGGGTAAGGGGCTGACGGAGGTGGCGGTCTCCACTACAAGTGTGACTTCGGGGCTGGTCGGGTAATGTAAGTGGGCAAAGTGACCTGGTGCAGCGAGAGGGAGGGGAGGGGACTGTAGCAAGCTGGAGAACACACGCCCCGCCTAAGGGGCGGCCACTCCCCAGCCCCAGCCCACTGTTCCCGGTCAGGACTGCGGGCATGGTGTGGCCAGATAATCTGATTTTTTGTTTCACTATAAGCTGGAGATACTAAATTTGGAGTTTGTGTGTATAAAATCTGCCGATTTGAATATGTTCAATTTGAATTGTGAATTTTTAAAAATCAATTTGAACTTTTTTGACATCACTGTGCAAGCCAAACAAAATCTGCCTAGGGACTGGATTTGGCCTCGGGGCCCCCAGTTTGTGACCTTTGACCCTGATGACTCCTAGGGGTCCTTCCTATTCCAGCAGAGCCTTCCCCACATGCTGGCTCAGCTCTCGAGCTGCTGACTGAAGGCTCCCGAATTTTCTCAGAAGTCTGGGAGGTAGCCCCCACCCTCTGGCTGCAGCCCCCACACCAGGATGGTCATCAGGGCCTGAGGACCTGCCTGTCTCCTTGTTTTTAGCCACTGGGGAGACATCCTGGCCAGACTCAGCCAGACAGAAAGGTTTGATGGGGTTTGAGGCCTGGACTGGATCTTCTGCATCCTCTCCTGGTGCCTCCAGCCTCTTGCCTCTGCATCCGCCAGCTATGTGAGCGCCTTTCTTCTCTTGCGCTAAGGAAGATAGGTTTTATTCTCCAACAGTAAAACATTTTTGTGTTTACATCTGCACGTTCATAAACACAAAAAGGTACTGATGTAAACTGTTTGTTGAAGTGCTTTTCCCACTTTACTGTTTGGCCTTCCCCACCTTCATGCTTCCCTCCCCACTCACGCTTGCCGGCTCATAATATCCTTCCATGTTTCTGTCCGTTCTCATATAACCATATACACACATAACACACACACGCATGTACACGGTGCACACACGCTGTTACAGGGTCTTCTCTTGCATTGCTTACATTACCCAAATGAGATAGTATAGATGCTCCTCTGCATTTCGCTTTTCTCCTCCTGCATTGTGGAAACCACTTGGTCGAGCTCTAGTTCATTCTTTGTCTGGGCTGAGTAGTTGTCTAGGGTGTGCTGTGCCGTCATTCGGTGGGTCATGTCCTACCCATGGACACTCAGTCTGCATATTAATGGAAGTGAGGTAGGCTGTACCACGGCCACAAGGAAGCCCTGAAATTGCAGTGTCTTAACACAAGAGTTTACTTCTTGTTCCTGCCCCAGTGCGGCGTGGTTGGGCAGCCCTTGGTTGGTATCCTCCAAGCAGTCACTCAAGAATCAAGTTCCTTCCATCCCCATGTGGGGGTCTTGGCAGTCACTGCAGAAGGGAGGACGGAGGAGGAGACCATGCAGTGAGCTTTATGGCCACACATCTCTTCTTCCCCAGTCCATTAGCCAGAACCCAGTCCCACGGTCCCAACCAAACTGCGAGAGAGGCTGGGAAACAAGGTCTTCTCTGTGTGCGTCTCTGCCACGCTTCTTTTTGAGGTGTTTTTTTTTGCCATCATGCATAATAATTCAATAAGCATCTTTTGTCGTTTGTCCTTAGGATATGGTGGTTTAATTTCCATCAGACAGATTTCCAGGGTTAGGATTCCTGGGTCAAAGGAAATAGATACATCTTTTTAAATGTAAAATTTTAATTTAGCTCCTGAAGTTTTAATTGGTGTTGCCAGATTTCTTCTCAAAAAAACTGTAACAATGTACATTTTCAGCAACAACATATGAATGTAGTTTTTCCTGAAATCCCTGCCAGCGATTCCGTTCTTGTTCTTTTACATTTTCCTCTGTGATATCTCCCTCTCGGTTTAATTTGCATTCCCCTGACCACTGATGAGAGTGAGCATCTTTTCACTTGCTTATGGGCACTTGGCTTCACCCTTTTGTGAACTGCCTATTCACGTCCTCTGCCATAATTCCTTTTGGGTTGCTTGCCCTTTTCTCTTCAGTTTGTAAGAGCTCTTTTTATATTATAGATGGTAACCCTTTGTTCTCTGCGTCGCAAGTATTTTTTCTGAATTTATCGTCTATTAACTTGGCTTATGGTATCTTTTGCCTCAGAAAAGATTCGCATCTTTATGTAGTCAGATAGGCCTGTCTCTCTAACTTCCATATTCTCCGTGTGCGTTCTCGGAAGGTCTCTCCTCGCTTGGGTCCTTACGAAGGACCAAAGGTCCTTTTCCTTCGTGGGCTGTGGACTGGACGAAGCCTCCCTGCTCCCCTCTCCTGGGTGTCTGCAGCTGCCTTTGCTACTCCCGGCCACGCGGAGGCCAAGGGCCCAGACCCGATTCCTACGGAACTTACCAGGCCTTTGGTTGCTGAGCAATCCGGGTCCCGCAGATGGAGGTCAGGGGGGCAGCGAGAACCTGGAGGGGTCCCGGGCTTGGAATCTGAGAGCCTGGCGCTGGAACCGGTGTTGAGGTGCCTGGCTGCCTGTGTGACCTCGGCCCAATCACTTGGCCCCTTTGGCCCTCAGTTGCCCTGCCTGTAACATGGGCATAAGCCTTGCCCTGCTGGCTTCCTGGGGTGCTGTGTATCTAACATGATAAAAGGGAGTTCAGGCACTCTCTGGGCTTCGAAACACTGTGCAGATGTTAAGATGCAACAATAATGTGACAACTGACAATTTCCGGGTCTTGACAATGAGTGACTTTACGCGCATCATCTCATTTAACCGTCAGCAATCCTAGGACACAGGTCTCGTCACCCTCTTCTTAGACATAAGGAAACACAGGCTCAGAGTGGGTAAGTTACCTGCCCAAGGCTGCACAGCAGGTAAGCTGCAAAGCAAAGATTCCAGAATTTGAGTCGCTCCTGCTTCGTGTGTGTGTGTGTGTGTGTGTGTGTGTGTGTCACAGGCTGGTGAGGAGAACTTTACAGTCTTTTAGAGAGACTACGCAGAGCTTGAAGGTTACTGTGAAAAGCACGGGAAGTTTTGTAAAGCACTCGAGGTGTTTTCTGGGAGGACCATCTTCCTGACATTCAAAGTTATTAAAACCTGTTGAAGTGGACAAGAGTGGCCTCCAAACAGGACTGCGGCCAGGAAGGGTGCCTGAGGCCTCTGATGTGAGGCGTCCTCGGGGAAGGGGCAGCACTGGGCAGCTGGCCCCTGTGCTGAGGGAGTGGGGGACCGGCTCTGCTGGGCACTGGGGCACCACGGGTCTGGGGCTGATGGGGCTGAGGTGGCTCAGGGGCAGGAGTGGAGGCAGGGGCTCTGCTGGGCTCACACTGGGCTGTGGCCTAAATCCCTGAGGAGTGGAAAGCCGGGTTGTATGAGACGCGGCCGCCCGCTTCCACAGACTCTACATCCCTATGTTGCAACGGCCGGTACTGTGACCACCTCGCACAGCCTGACACCCCCGTCTTGCATAAAACCCCAATCAGATGGCCATGTCTTCAGGTGAGACTGGCTGTCCTCCCAGTCAAGGAGGTCAGTCTTGATCAGACTAAGCCAACCACAGTAATGCCATTCTCCTGGGCAGGGATGGGCCTGTCATGCAATTCTGGCCAATGAGGCATGACGAGAAGCCAGGGGAGGGGCTTTCCTTGGCTTCTAAGAGGAGGCTCAAGGTAAGGATGTTTCCTTTTCCGGCTTTGGATATTATTGTGTGAGGACTTGATGCTTGGCATAGCTGCAGCCATTCTGTTACCATGAGGAGAAGGACCAGCTCCCTAAGGGTGACAGAGCAGAACAAGCAGAAACATGATGGTTAGGAGAGATGATGCAGTTGAACCAAAGCATTGACCTAACCCAGAGGGCCCAACTTCTGGACTCATTGTTTTGTGAGATGATACTTTTGTTTTGTTGTTTGAGCCACTTTGAGTTGGGTCTCCTGTCAACTGCAGGCAAATGCAGCCTGTCTGTGCACCTTTTGCAGGGGTAGGACCAGCGAGTCAGAGTAGGAAGATGAAACATTACCTAGTGAAGATAGTTATCAAGTGCTTTAATCTGGGGACCACTTTATACTCTTAAATTTATTGAGGACCCCCAAAGAACTTTTGTTGATGTGGGGTACAGCAATCGATACTTACTATGCTAGAAAATAAAACTGAGAAAATTTAAAAATATTTATGTATAAATTTTTTTTGTGGGAGGAAGATCAGCCCTGAGCTACCATCCGATGGCAATCCTCCTCTTTTTGCTGAGGAAGACTGGCCCTGGGCTAACATCTGTGCCCATCTTCCTCCACTTTATATGGGACACTGCCACAGTATGGCTTGACAACCAGTGTGTTGGTGAGCACCCGGGATCCGGGCGTGTGAACCCCGGGCCGCCGCAGCAGAGCACACGCACTTAACCGCTTGCGCCACCGGGCCAGCCCTGTATAAATTTTTTTAAAGTCCTATCTTATGCTAACATAAATAACATTTTTTTAAATGAAGAAGAATTAGATTTTCCAAAACAAAAAAGATTTGGTAAGAAGAGTGGCATTGTTTTTCATTTTTGCAAATCTCCTAATGTCTGACTTAATGGAAGACAGCTGGATTCTCCTCTCGGCTTCTGCATTCAATTTGTTCCAGTCACATGTCCAGCAGCCTCTGGAACGCTCCACCGTACACTCACGAGAGAATGATAGAGAAGGAGGAGACGATGTCTTATTATTTGTATTAGTTCCTGTAGCTGCTGTAACAAATTACTACAAACTTGGTGACTTGCAACAACAGAAATGTATTCTCTCGTGGTTCTGGAGGCAGAGGCCTGAAATCTACGTGTCAACAGGGTCATGCTTCTCCAGAGACTCTAGAGACAATCTGTTCCTTGCCTTCTCCAGCTTCTGGTGGCTGTCTGTGTTCCTAGGCTTGTGGCTGTGTCACATGAATCTCTGCCTCCATCTTCGTATCGCCTGCTCCTATGTGTCTATCTTATAAGGACACTTGTCATTGGATACAGGGCCCATCCAGATAATCCAGGCTTATCTCCTCATCTCAAGATCCTTAACTTCATTACACCTGCAAAGACCCTTTTTCCAAATAAGGTTACATCCATAGTTGCTGGGGATTAGGACATGAGTATGTCTTCTGGGGGACCATCATGCAACTCGCTACAATATTATTATAAAAATAACTTTAATCTGTGAACCCCTGAAAAGGTCTTGGGGACCCCTGGGGTCACACTCTGAAAACCAGGGATCTAGTTCAATGGCGTCCATATGTGCATAAGTAGGCCCCAAGGCAGATGATGGAAGGAGGGAAAATAATGCTTTGCCTAATAAACCAGTGAACATAAGGTTCCTAGGGAGAGTCCTAAGGGAAGGAGTCCAGAAAAGGGGGGAGAAGGGTGTCCAGTGTGGCCAGAGGACCAAGGCCCGGTAGAAGACTGGAGGGTGGGGAGAAAGAGGGAGGCGAAGGGCTTTAAGTGCAGGAATGCCTAGTTTGGGGTTGTTTGCTGGGTGGTACTGTGATATAACCCCCTCCATCACCCTAAAACCGATCCAGGCTGATGTTCAGAGAGAGCTGTGTGTGAGTGATGCTGGTGGAGAGGGGTGTTCAAGAGAAGTAGTTGGGGCTCCCGTCTGGGCAGGGACTAGGCAGGACGTGGTGGGAAGTATGGGGACATGACCCATCACTGACCAGGCCACATGAGAACTTGGGGGGCAGGGGTGATGGAGAAAACCTAGGAGATTCCCCAGAGATTATGAGAGAGGAGGGGTTCCCATCCCTGAGGCCCTGAGAGCCGCTGGAGAGATCAGCCTGCCTGGTTGGTAGGCAAAGCAGATGGGCTTTGAATCTCCAAGGACAGGTACCTTAAGCAACACCCAAGGCATCTAGTCGAACCACAAGTGGAACAGGACCCCAGAAAAGAGACAGTTCAGACCCCTGAAGCTTGTGGATCACACTTAAAACATCACAGATTTGGTCCATCCCCTCCCCATTTCACAGATGGGGAGTCATCAAGAAAAGGATTGATGACCATCACATCATACAAATGCAAAAAACCCCCACAAACTCTTTTATGTAATGAAAATCACATTCGAATGGAAAAAAACAAAACTGGAAAATACGTGCAACATATATGAAAGGCACGAGGTGAATACCTCTAATATGCAAAAATAAACCCAGTACTCTCACAGCAGAAAGAAAAAAAGGCAAAAGACATGAACAGGTAATTTAGAAAAGAAATATAGATGGCTAATTAATATGACACAAGATGTTCAATCTCACCAAAAAAATGAAATAAATGAGCAAATATTATAATAAGCTATAACTTTTCACACATCAGTTTGGTCATGACTGTCATTTAAAATAATTGATAGTATCCAGCTTTGGCAAGTATGGAGGGAAATCGACCCTTTGCGCTGTTGGAGGGAGAATTAATTGGTACAGTCGTGTGTGGGGCAGCTAGAAATATGAATCAAGATGCAAAATGTGCCTGCCCTTTGACCCCACAGCCCCGCTTCTATAAAATGGGGACAATAAGAGTGCCTGTTTCCGTTAATTGTTGAGAGGTTCAAGTGAGCTAATCCATAAAAACCATTTGACACAGTGCTTGGTAGAAAGGGCTTGAGAAGTGTTAGTTACTATTATGAGGAATTTATCCTAGGATACAAGCACCCATGAGCAAAATGATGTGTGTTCAGGGGCTGTTCCCTGCAGCTTTATTTTCCATAGCAAAAAGTTGGAGACAAATTGATTGCTCATCAAGAAGTAAGGTGGCTAATCCTAGGAGGGCAGCTGTCTCTGCGATTGCAGGATGAACCAGAAAAGATCTGAAGGTCCTTGGCCAACACTGTTTCTTGATCAGGACGCTGGTGACACAGGTGTGTTACTTTGTGAAATTGATCAAGCTGCATCCTTGTGATTTGTGTCTTCTCTGGATATGCATTTTACTTCAATAAAGAGTAAAATGCACCCTCCAGTATTAGAGTGCGAGCCTGTCTAAATAAATAAGTCTGTGTATATGTATAGAAACAAGTCTAAAGGGATGTTTACTCCATTGCATTTAAAATAGTTTCTGGGTGGTGGGATTAGGAGTCATTTTTATTTTCCTTTGGGTGTTTATTAATATTTTCTGCTTGTCTTTAATGAGTATGTATTACTTTTGTAGTTAGGGAAAAGCATGCCCACCACTAGGGCTCTTTGGTTGTAAGAGTCAGAAACCCAACTCAATCTTATATAAGGAAAAAATGTAATTAATTGGCGCATGTGACTGAAGAATTTTGTGCTGGATTTGGTTTCAGGCCCAAATGCAGGCTCAAATCAGGTCATGGGGGAAGCTGTCCCACCCCATTTGGAGTTCATAGGCCAACAGGGAAGGTGAGGACCAGTGGGTGTGTATCCGTGGGTGCAAGCGACCGGAAGCTGCTGCATGGGGCGAAAGAGGGAGAGGCCCTCCAGAGGGCCTCTTGCAGGAGGAGGACGTTGAGCTGGGCCTTGACTGATGGGTAGGATTTTCACGGACAGTCAGGGGAGAAAAGTGTTCTCTGTGGAGCAAGAAGCTCTACAAAGTGCTGGGTGCATGGTGGCATGATGAGCAGCACGGATGGTTGGAGTATGAGGCTCTTTATTAGAGACAAGAAGGAAAAGGTGGGCTGGGGTTTGATTGTAAGGAGCCTTGAGTCCCAGGAGCCTTTAAGTTTATAATTGCAGAACCTCTATTCAAATGGAACTGTCCAGAAGTGTGGGTTTCAGGCACAGCTAGTTCCAGGTGCTCAAACTGTATTTGTTATCAGGATAGAGTCTCTCTGATTCTCTTTATCTTGGCTCTAGTTTCCTCTCTTTTGGCTTCTTTCTCAGAGAGTGCTACCCACTGGTAGCATCAGGCCCAAATCCTACTCAGCGATCCCAGGGAAAATAGTATCTTTTCCCAAGTAATTCCAGCAAAAGATCCAGGATTGATGCTTGCTGGCTAACCTTGGTTCATGTGCTCGTTCCTACACAAATCGCTGTGGCTGGGGGCGTGGTGTCTTGAGGATTCAGGCCTGGTCATGTGGTCACTCTTGGAACCAAGATCTGGTTCACACCAGTCACTCAGGAAAGGGAATGTAATCAGATGAAGAGGGGCTGCTTCCTGGGTAGGCGCAACTGCAGCATCCAATAAAGGGATGCCCATCTCCTCTGGAGGCAATGGTTCGAGCTGCCCAGATGGAGGACAGCCTTTCACTGTGTGCGGGGCGCTAGCACAGGACGTCCAGGTCACCCTTACGCCTCCTCTTCCCCACGAGGCCAGAAGCTCAGTGAGGCTGGGTGTCCACTCTTGGTCACCCTCATGTTCTCCACGCTGCCTGGCCCATCGTGGTGTACAGAATGTGTGTGCAGATTGCATCTCATGGAGTCCATGTAGTGACCTATGTTTTAGCCAAATCTCCTTAAGTTGCAAATGACAAACACAGTTCAAATAGACATAAACAAAAATGGGGAATTTATTGCCTCTCATATAATTAAAAGTCTGTGGGAGTATTTTGCTTCCATTGTAAAGCATGGTATGACTGGATTCAATTGCTCTAGGATGTCATCAAATCTCTCTCTCTGGCACCCTCCATCTTTTCTCCATGCTCTCTTCAATTTGGCCTCATTCTCAGGCAGCCTCTCCCCATGAGGTGGCAAATGTTGTCCCCAGCAGCTCCAGGCTGACATCCTAAGCAACCTCAGTGGAAAGCAGATATCCATTTCCCAACAATTCCAGCCAGAGTCCTGCAATAGATTCTTATTGGCCCAGCATCAGTCACATGACCAACTCTGAACCAATCACTGTGGCCAGGGGAACAAATGCTCTGATGGGCCAGCCCAGATCATGGACCCAACCCTAGAGCTACAGGTGGCTGAGGCTAGTTCCTTAATGAAAATCAAAGTTACTGGAATAATGGATGTCATCCACAAAACACTACCAGGAATCCACCGGCACCGACACCAGATCTTTGGGTTTCCCTGGTTTTGGGGAGCAGGTAGAGTCAGTAGCTCTGAGCCCACAATTAACACCCTTTTTAGGAAGGATCCATGGCTCCCATCTCCAGAGACTCACCCTGAGTGGGGCTATGAGAGGAAAGAACGGGGGAAAACTAGCCATCCCTCCCCTCTGGGGCTAGTGGTGCTGAGTTTCTGGCTGAACTTCCCTTGGAAGACTGGATCACAAAGCTCTGGAATTGGGTGTTTGGGATGGAAACACAGACACACAGTTAATTAGGGCATTCTGCTTGGCGCCACCCTAATTAAGGCAGTTCCCTGGTGGAGGCCAAGATTTAATGCTCTCTTTTATAGTGCTTGGTGGCAAGTGGGCGGCCCTGTCCTCTCCCATCCCTCTGATGCGTCCCTGTCTGGCTGGCCGAGAGCTGGATGGAGAGAGTGGCTTGGCTGGCTGGCAGGAAAATGAGAAAGGCTGTCTAGGCCCCATTGAGGGGCATAACTGCCCTCCCAGAACACAGGACAGGACGAGTGGGGGTCAGTGTGAGGGCCGAAATGTCAATCCTGGCTGTCTCCTGCCGCCAGGTGGTGGTGGGGCGGGAGTGTCCCACCTTGAAGAGAAGTGTTAGGATTATCCTGGCTCTGGGGCCCTCCAGGAAGTGGGAAATGGCTCCCAGAGGGCACTGGTGGCCTGGCTGTCCAGGAGCGACCCACTCTGATGCAAATAAAACAGGGAGGGCAGATCTACTGCCAAAAAAACATTAAAAAGTCCATAGAATTTCTTTTGAAACCAACAGCATTTCCCTCTACTATCTACAATATAGAATTTTCCACTCCACTATTATAGAACTCTTTGGATCACAGAGCTGGCAGGGATATAATAATCATTTTATATAATAGGTGAAGAAATTGAGGCCAAGAGAGAAGTGATTTTCCCAGGATCCCCGAGTGTGTAGATGGCAGAGTGTGTTAGCGTAGATGACAGCTGGCAAGTAGATCTCACCTCGAGTGCCAGTGCTGAATGATTGGACGCTGGAGCCTGTGCTGATAGGATTGTGAGGCCTGTATGCTCAGTGGGGAACAGGCTCGTGATGGATTAGTGATGTCTGCCGTGGGCACTGGAGGGGATGGGGTGGGGCATCTGCAAGTTTTTGCCATCCTTGCCTAGATGTCAGAGGGGTGCACTGAGATAGGCCCTGAAAATAGGCGATCTGGAGGGTTCGGGCTGGATAGAGAGGCTGGAAGTCAGAACAGGTTTGCTGAGAGAGACAGGAAATCCGTAAAGCTTCTCAATGAACTGCCATCACGTTGCCGTGAGGAATTGTTGGTCAAGATTGCAAAATGGGAATTCCCAAGGTTTTTCACGTTGGGAAATCTTTTGATGAAGCTCGAGCTGTCTCTGCAGCCCTGCCTAGCCCCCAGAGCTGTGGGTCCCCTAGGCCTGCCCCCTTCCTTGAGGGGACACGGGTCAGTGGTCCCGGTGGTGGGTCTCGAGACCCTCCGGAGAGCTTGGTCTTGCGTGGAGAGATACATCTGGGATCCTGGTCACAGAGTGCAGGGAGCCTGAGTTGAAGGGCCGGTGCTGCAGGCCTGAATTTCAGGGCGCCTAAGTCCTCCTTCCTCTGCTGTTACCACTGTGTAGCCAGAACAAGCCTCTTTCTCCACCGAGCTGCGTCTACACAGTGAATGAGGGTCCAGGGTGTCATGGACTCCTACAAGCTCTCACACTTGACCTGTCAAATAGTCTAGTTTTTTGTTGTTGTAGTAAAATATGCATAACATAGAATTTACCATTTCTACCATTTTTAAGTATGCAGTTCTATGGTATTAAATATATTCACATTACTGTGCAACCATTACCACCATGCATCTCCAGAACTTTTTCATCTTCCCTGATTGAAACTCTGTCCCCATTAGACAATAACTCTTGATGCTCCCCTGCCCCTCCCGAGCCTGTGGACACTGCCATTCTACTTTCTCTCTCTATGAATTTGCCTATTTTAAGTACCTCCTGTAAGTGGGATCATACAGTACTTGTCTTTTTGAGGCTGGCTTATTTCACTTAGCATAATGTCTGTGAGGTTCAACCATGTTGCGTCATGTGTCAGAATTTCCTTCTTTTTAAAGCTGAATAATATTCCATTGGATGTATAGACCACATTTTGTTTGTCCTTTTGTCTGTTGAAGGACACTTGGGTCACTTCCACATTTTGGCTGTTGTAAATAATGCTGCTATGAGCATTGGTGTGCAAATATCTGTTTGAGTCCCTGCGTTCACTTCTCTTGGGTATATCCCCAGAAGTAGAATTGCTGGATCATGTGGCAAGTCTATGTTTAATTTTTGAGGAATTGCCATCCCGTCTTCACAACAGCGGTACCATTTTACATTGCCAACCTCCGTGTATGAGGGTTCCAATGTTGCCACATCTCATCGCACTTATTTTTTTGTTTGTTTGTTTTTTGATAATAGCCATCCTAGTGGGTATTAAGTGGTATGTCATTGTGGTTTTGATTTACATTTCCCTGATGATTAGTGACGTTGAGCATCTTTTGGTGCTCACTGGCTGTTTTTTATATATCTTCTTTGGGGAAATGTCTGTTCAAGTTCTTGGTTCATTTGTTAATCAGATTGTTGTTTCTAGTTTGGTTTTAATCGCCTAGCAGAGTGTTGAAAGATAGGTTCTAAGGAAATGTAATTTTTTCCCCAGCTTCATTGAGGTATAATTGACAAATAAAATTGTAATAATTTAAAGTGTACAACATGATGATTTGGTATATGTATATGTTGTGAAAGGATATCCACAATCAAGTTGATTAACACATCCATCACCTCTGCATGGTTGGTTGCCTTTTTTTTGGTGAGAACGCTTAAGATCTACTTTCTTAGCAAACTTCAAATATGATAGACTATTATCAACTAGAGTCACTACGCTATCCAGTAGATCCTCAGAACTGATTCATAACTGAAATTTTGTCACCTCTCCCCATTTCCCCACCCCCCAACTCCTCCGGTAACTACCATTCTACTCTCTGTTTCTATAAGTTCAGCTTTTTTAGATTCCACATAAGAGTGATACCAGGCAGTATTTGTCTTTCTCTGTCTGGCTTGTTTCACTTAGCATACTGCCCTCCAACTTCACCCAAGTTGTTGCAAATGGCAAGAGTTCCTTCTTTTTAAAGGCTGAATAATATTTCATTATTATATATATTATGCATATATAATATATGTATTTTCTTAATCCATTCATCCGTCAATTGACAGAGGTTCTTTCCATGTCTTGGCTACTGTCAATAATGCTGTGGTGAACATGGGGGTGCAGATATCTCTTCAAGACAGTGATTTCATTTCCTTTGGATATGTACACAGAAGCAGGATTGCTGGATCATATGGTAGTTCTAGTTTTAATTTCTTGAGGAACCTCCATACTGTTTTCCATAGTGGTTGCACCAATTTGCATTCCCACCAACAGTGCACAAGCGTTAGGAAGGGTAATTTTTGATGGAAGAAGGAACACAGATGGAAAGGCTCAAGGCTAAAACAATATACTAGGCCTGGTTTCTCTCTGTCTGACTGGTCTCTTCATTCTACCTGCCATGGTGTTGGCCTAGTCCTCAGGCTTCTAATGGTCTCCACTCCTGCCCATCCCTCGTCCTTCCAGGGCCTCCTCCTGTGTCACCAAAGTAGAGAGAGCAGCACTGGATGTACAGCTTCACGCCACACTCTCCAGAGCGACAGTCTCTTTCCCCAACTGCCCAACCTAAATCTGGGGCCTGGCTCTTTCTGGACTCATCTAGAAGCAGGGGGTGGAGCCTCAGGAGCCCCCTGCTCCTTGCATGAGGCTGTTCTGGCCACAAGGAGTAGAGCCCTTCAAGTTACCTCCATAAAATCATTGAGACTCCAAGAATAGGGACCGTCACTACCACGCCGAGCACCCTGGGACAGGGCTGTCTAGCTGTCCCCTCAGCGTGGGCCACGGGGTCCTCAGCTCAGAGGAAATATCCCAGAGGTGACTCTCCTGCTGCCAGTTGGAGCCCTCACTGTGCTCTGTTGGGTTCTTCCCTCCTCTCTTCAGCTTTCTCCTAACTCCTGCGGACTCGAGGCCTCTGCTCTCGTGGCCCCTGTCACTCCTTCTGTCTCACAGCCCCTCAGCGTCTGTTCCTGCTTTTCACAGACTTTCCCGTCACACTTCCCAGCCCAGAAGAGGAGAATCGGATTGGTTCGCTGTACTGGACCTTGACCCGGTTCATGCGGCCCCATCTGCTCTCGGCCCTCAGCCCCTTGCTCTGTCCCCAGCCATGCTTTGTGCTGCTCTTGTGGCTGTGGAGGTCGCCTGCGCTGATCAGCCATTTGATGGGCTGCTCCAGGAAGAGGGCGTGACCCAGAGCCAGGGGAATTCAGTGAAGGCAATTCCTTCTTCCCAGGACCACTCCCAGGAGCTGTGGGAATGAGCTCTTCTCTTCGGAAGGGGGATCCACTATGCCCTTCTTCCCTGCCTCTCTTCCCTTTACACCTCGTTCTTGCTTCCCTGGGATTGTATCCACTAATACAGCATTAGTGAGTAAGCTCTGATCCAGGCTCTGCTTTGTAGGGAATCTAGGTGAAGACCCTCACTGAACCACCACTGTTCCTGTTGGGGAGATCCTTGTACCGAGATGTGTTGCAGGCTGTCGGCTAGCTTATGACACAACTTCGCTTAGGCCAGGTGACCTACTCTCGACTAATCGTCTCTGCTCAGAGGCAGGAGGGGACAGACGTGAGCCACCAGGGCTCCAGGGACAGTCTGTCCCCCCACCTCTCAGCAGGGAACTGTGCGCACAGAGGTCCCAGGACTGACCCATCCAGTACAACTGGGTGCCTACAATTTGATGGGCTTTGACTAGGTAGGGGGCAGGGAGAGCAGGAGGATTCAGACACTGTGTCTGTCCTGGGAGCTCACAGTCCAAGGGGAATCACCCATCTTTTCCTCTCAGAACCCTTGCAGGGGACCCCAAACAGTGGTGGAGGCAACCACTCTTGGCTGCCCCTGCGTCTGCCGTTCCCACCTACCCTTGAAGCCCCAGGTGGTGAACTGTGAATGTTCTAAACCCATTATGGTGCCCGATGATTGGTTTGGGTTGGGCATGGGACTCAGCTTGGCAGTGGCCCCAAGAGGAGGTCTCAAAAGTTAGGTTTGGAAAAGGATTCCCTCACCAATGAAAGGCAGCGCGTGAGAGGAAGTGCCTCTTTTTGCCGAACTGCACGTGACTGTCAGAAAATGCTGGAAGCTCAGTGTGACCGTGGGGTGGGGAGACATGGTGGATGTGGCAAGGACGGCACATTTGAGGACGTCACTGAACCACCGAACTCACCCACCCCACACCAGCTCTGGCCCTGGGCTTGTAGTTATGTGAGGTAATTAAGCATCGTAGTTAGCGCGGCGGCCAAGACCGAGGTCTCTGAATCCTGACTACCTACCACTTACTAGCTGTGTGACCCTGGGCGAGACGCTTAACCTCTCTTGCCTCCATTTCCTCATCTGTAAAATGGACATAAAATAAGACCCACCTAAGAAGGCTGGTGTGAGGGTAAACGTGTTTGTCCATGTGAAGGACTTACAACAGTGCCTGGCACTCGGGAAATGGTCTAAAGTGTTGACTGTTATTTAGACCCCCTTTAGAGATAGCTCTCAGTTAACAGGTAGACAGAATTGGATTAATTATAAGCCTTCGTTCATGACATGCCACTGGGATACTTATTAAAATAAGGAATACCTGTGGGCCCATGGCTCGACTCAAAACTCAGGAACCAGAATATTGCCAATCACAGTCACTCCTCCATGTGCGTTTCTTTTGAACTGGCCCCCTGACCACTCCACCCCTCGGGCCCCCAGATGAGCACTGCCCTGAATCTGTGTTTATTAGTTCCGTGTGTGTGTGTGTGTGTGTAGTTTTGTCACATATAAATGTATGTCCAAACAACATACTGCTTTGTTTTGCCTGCTTTTGAGCATTATAAAAAGAGTACACACTGCATGGTCTTCTGGGAGTTTTTCTTTCTGTGAAGACGCTTTTCTTGGGGGTTTCTGCTCCTCACAACTGAAGGCGATCCGATCACATAGCACCTTCTTGAAGGGAGAAAGAAAATCCCACTTTCAACAGATAAGAAATGAAAGTTAGATCTTTCTTCTTTCTCATTTCTTCCTCTTCATTTGGCTGTGGAAGTGTACTGGCTCTCATAGGGGTCCTTCTAGAAATGCCTTCCTTCTGAACGAGTGTGTGAGGGGTTCCTGTCCTTCTGGCCTGACCCTCTGCTGGGCACAGGGTCCAGGTGTAAGGGACCTAGAGATGAGACTGCTTAGAGCCCTGGCCCACGCGGAGAGAGGCTGCGGCCCCTGTGGAATTTTTCTGATGCTTTTGAATCCCCACGGGGAATCATTTTCCCTTTTCCATCCCAAATATGGGCCGGGGCTCTGGAAGGCGTGGGAGAACCAATTTGAGGCGAGTGTAAACACTTCCGTGCCAGTGGAACCCTGGCCAGCAGGAATTCCAAGCCATCTGAGAAGGCTGCCAGCCTGGAGCTGGACTTTGGCTGGGACCCTCTGGTGTAGCTACTTTTAGCTGGGAACATTTTTTCCCAGACTCTGGAGGGCCACACTTGGAGGATTACGGTTTACTCAGCGAAGACCCCAAACTGACCAGGGGCGTTTCCATATCAAGTGGGCTGTCTACATGCTGGCCTCCCAAATTTCCCCTTTCTGGCGGGCAGAACCTAGAGCTCAGGAGGCAAATAAACCTGACTCTACCCCAGGGTCTAAGTCTTAGGGACTTTGGACTGATAACCTCGCATGTCTGGGTCTGTTTCCTCTTCTGGAAAACGGAGATAATAATAAGACCTACCCTGACCATTGTGGTGAGGATGAAGTGGGACAACGATGTCTATGAAGATGCCTGCACAGGATGGCGCTTGTACCGGTCAGTCCAGGTGAGGCTATGCCGCAGTGACAAGCATCCCCCAAAGCTCAGTGGCTTCACACAACAGAAGTTTATTTTTCACTCTTATGAAGCTGCTGTAGGTCCAGGCCCTCCCCAGGGCAGCTTTCCCCTACACGTGACACGTGATCCAGAAGATCAAATTCTGGTTCCACCATTCCAACAAGATGCCCCCATATTCCCTGTGGCAGAGGAAGAGATTCACAAAACAATCGGAAAGGACACTTGCTCTCAGTTAACTGGCAGAACTAGTCACGTGGCTCCAGCTAACAGCACGGGCTTTGGGACGTACAGTTTCTATATGTCCAAGAAGGAACAGTGCCCAGACGTTGAGGAGCACTTGTGGGGTCTCCCACAGTGTTCAATAAACATGAGCTCCTGCCTTTGTTTTCTGCCCTCAAAGAGTCTGGAACCTGTTCAAGGTGATGAGGCATAGATAAACAAACACATTTTCTTAATTCCTTGAGATCACGTAGTCTCTTACATTCTGTAGAAGGATCTTTCAGCCTCATTTCCATAGTCTCCTGGGGAGGAGGAGACAGAAGATGGAGAGTAAAGTGCTGGGCACCTGCTTAGTGACTGGACAGGCAAGCCTCAGACCATCTGGCTTTGCAGGGGACATCCACCTCCACCGATCCTCCAAGGAGGGCAGAATGGGAGGCTGGTGCCTTGGTGGTTCTTTGTGGACAGGAAGAAGGACATACCATGTGCCAGGTACCAAGCCAAATGCTATATGTGCTGTCACTCACGTAGTTATTATTAGCACCCCGATTTTACAGATGAGGAAACTGGGGCTCAGAGAGGTGAACTATGCTGCCAAAGTCTTTCAGTGAGGGCACAAGGAGGGAGGGAGGGGGATTGGGACAGGCTCCAGCTGGAGGAGTGGGTCAGGGATGCCTGGTCCTCCCTCATCCCTCCTGCTCATGCTATGGCTGGACAGGCAAACCAAAGGGAGTTGTGGGTAGAATACCAAATGTGACGACACATGAGGGGCTCTTTGCAAAAATCCAGGGCACTCACGGGAATTCCTCACAGATAAAAAATAAGATTTAACTTTTCAGTGTAGAAGCAGCCAGTTGCCCCCTTTGGTGGAAGGGAGTTGGGGAGGGAGGGATTCTGTGGTGAGGGAGGGGGCTCTTTTCCATGTTGGAGTCTTAGGCTGGCAGAGATCAGAATCACTCTCCTTTCCTTGTAAGACGGGGAAACTGAGACCCAGAGTGGGAAAGGGTTTGTGCAGGGTCACGCAACCAGGATGCAGCAGAAGCAGGTGAGAACACACCTGTCCCTCCCACAGCCCCTCCATAGCTTCCCCAGGGGCAGAGAGAAAGGCAGCTCTGTGGGCACCAACACACAGCTCCCACCAGGTCCTGTGTGCAGGCGGCGCTCACCCGGACCTCTCCTCCAGCCTGGTGTCCCTGCAAGCCTACGACATTACAGGCAGGAAGGGAGCAGGGGAAGTGGCACCCCACAACACTTCAGTCCCCTAGAGTGTCCCGTTTTCCATAGCGGTGGTCAGTAATATGTTGTCATGTCATTTGTTAGGATTCTGATAGGATGGCAGAAAAATCAAGACCCAGAGGCATAAAGAGAAGGCGATCAAATGGGGGGTACCTTTTTTTCTGTGTTTACCAGCAATGCACCAGCCAATGCACCAATGAGGTGGGCCTTCCCATTAGCTCTGCCTGGCCCTCCCCGGGCTCACCCTCCCGACAGTGAGCTAGAGCCTGCTCCCCAGTACGTACATGACCTGCTCCCCTAACCCGGAACTTGGTTTTGTAGGAACTGAGGTTTGGAAGGTTCAAGCGTAGGTAGGCTGCTTGCAGGCAGAGGTGGGGGTGAGCTTCCCATCCCTGGGCATGCACAAGCTGAGGTCGGCACAGGTGTGGCACCCTGCCGGGACACCCCACAGTGGACGGGATGCCCCTCCAGAGCCTACTCTGTGCTCCGGGTAGCTTCGTCTCTCCATCTGCATCTCCCTCTGGCTTTTGCCTGGGTTTGGCCCATGGGAGGCCCCACCAGAAGATCGGAAGGTGGCAGGAGAGGGCGGTAATGCTGTTCATTTCCTGCCTCTCTCCCTGCCAGGCCACAGCTCCCACCAGCTGGCCCCTCCAGGTGCCACCCTCTCTCGGTTCTGGTACCTGCTCCATCCCCTGGTCCTCTCAGGCCCAGTGGTGGTGACTGCTCCCCACTGGTGCTCGCTTGTCTCAGGGTGCCTTGTCCCCCGCCCTCTGGTTCCCCTGCCTTGTAAATAGCCCCATCATAGACTCCCCTCACTCTCCCTTTGGAAAATGCCATCTGTTTCCTGCCAGAGCCCAGCCTGATACAAACAGGAAGGAGGGTACGTCGATCCCCTGGACCTAGTCCTTCCAGAGGCCACGGTTCCTGGGTCCCTCGGTCATCTTGCTGTCCCAGCATTTCCGACAGCCCGGCCCCTCCGTGTGCCAGGCCCACACCGAGTTCCCGCCAGCCTTATTTATTTATTGAACAACATGCAAGCACGGTTTCCCTTTGTGCTTAATGTGTCAGCATTTCAGTGGATTTGGACTTCAAGGCTTGGATTTTGTTGACAATGATGAGATCACCCAGACAATTATCGTTTGATTTTTCAGTTTGCCAGAGAGGGGAAGATTAAAGAAAAGTTAAGAAGCTTTGGCTGTTTCCTGTTATCCATTTGCTGGGAGGGGTGGGGGTGGGGTTGAGGGGCTGGGAAGAAGAGTAAATCTAACTGCTTAAAAATGTCCACATCGGGAGAGGCCCAGAACGTCTGCACCCCGCAGGCCTCGTGCTTATACGAAGGCGCCCAGGTGGGATGACCTGAGGGGCACCCGAAGTCTCCTCTCTCCCTGGGTGTTTCCCCACCTCAGGCCGCAGGGTCTGAAAATCCATCAGCTCAGTATCCACTCCTCTGGCTGAAACCCTGGAGTGAGACTTAGGAGACGGGAATTCAACAAACATTTATATGATTATTGGTAGAATTATTGTTGTTGTTTCAGCTCAGCCACTGACTTGTTGACATGGGTGGCTTCACTCCTCTGACCTCAGTTTCCCCTCTGTGCAGTGAGGAATGATTGAATGCGACGATCCAAACCTGCCTCGGCCCTGATGTCCACCACCCATTGCTCCCCCTTCATTTATGCCGCTGGATCTTCCAGATGGGGAGAGACTGGGAAGAGGGAGCGAGAGTGCTGAAGGAGAGGAGGGTGCTAGAGACGTCCTTGCTCCCGTTGTACACCCCAGAGGGGTGTACACGAGTCCCCAGCCCCAGAGGGACAGGCCTCGCTGCTGGGGTCTTTCAGAGCACGTCCCATGGGGTCCTCAGAGAAGCAGCGGTGCCAGGGAGGGCAGGGCAAGCTGGAGGGTCTGCCCCCTCCTTCCGTCCCTCCATCTGGGTTTCCTAGCGGGGCCCCTCCAGTGAACTCATCCCATGGACCAGCAGGGTATGGCTTTTATGCTCAGAAAGACCATGCAGAAGAAGACCCTACCTCCGGAAAAGTTCTCATGGCCCCTTCTACACCTCACACTCTTTCTAGAACACCACAGAGACCCTCATCCCCAGTGGGTTCCACCTTTCTCTCTGCTCACCACCTTCTCTCTTACTCCCTGCCACCTCCCTGTCTCACTCTGCCTGCTTCTGTGGCATTGCCTCTCTGCCCCTTCTCCCCAGCCTCATCGCCCTTCTGCTTCTCCCAGATGTCACTCTGTTGGTCTATCTAGGTGCTGGCACTTTCAAACAACCTGCCAGGTATGGGATGCTGGAAGGTGGCCATCAGGACAAGGCTGTTTGTCACTGAAAAAAAAAAAAGAGAGAGAGAAATGATGCAGGGGATGAAAGAGACTCAGAATCTTTAAGCCAGAAGAGTGCTGGACAAATGGGGAAACTGAGGCCCAGAGAGACGACAGAACCCATATCTCTCTGCTTGGCTCTGAACCACAGCCCTTCATCAAGGGTTTGACTCCCCCATAGCAAAATGAGCAAGCAAGGGCAGTGTGCTGAGTTTTTAAGAAAGCTTTTTATTCTGGGAGTCAGTCCTTCCTATTTTTGGTATTTAAATGTCCGTTCTTTTATGAAACTCTGGTGGTAATGAATAGTTGCCAACTTTCTTTTTAAGCGTCCTTGCTTGGCATGACACAAATTTTAAAAATTGGCAATATCAAATTGATAAGCCAAATTTGGGAGAGGCTTGACTGTTCAACGATAACCATCGTCTGGGAACGCCTGCCTCCCAGCATGCCGAGAAGGCATGGACCAGCATTTGCTACATTCCTCTCCCAACAGGGAGTCCCCTACCGCCCCTGGAATGTGGTTCCAGGGAACATGGGCTTAGGGGAGCCAATGCTCACAGCCCCCACGGGCCCGGGACCCAGCCCACGGGTGAACCCCGAGCCCCACTGCAGGAGGGGGTATACAGTCGAGACTCAGCCACTCTTGTCCCCAAGGCCTTTCATGGCTGTGGGCCAGAAACAGAAAGACAGGGTTTTTCCTGCCCCATCAGTGCTTATGGGTGATTTTTCGCTTTCTTTGCTATTGTCTGAATTTTTACAATGAGCAGAATAACTTTTATGGTCATCTCCAATAAATCATCCTATATTGAAATGTAAACCTGTGAACGTCTGCTCTCCAATATGAAAAGTGATAATCGCTCCTGGCACTGAACTGGAGCACCCAGGAAGCATGATGAGAACGTCTTCCTCCCTTGGAGACAGCACTGCCAGCGTTTGGGGGCTTTCCTTTCTATCCTTAGGACCACTCAGAAACGAAGGCGCAAACAACAAACACCTTTGCTTTGAGAGGACCCTGGGGGCAGAGACTAAGTCTGCTCCCTCTTGGGGGTCCCTTCTCTCTTTTGCATGGCCTGCCCGTCCCCCACCGCTCTCCCTGGACACCAAAGCCGGCCCAGCAGGAGCTCTCCTGACAAATATTTGTGGAACTGAATGAAAAGGCTGCAGAGAAGAGGCAGCCCCTGTGAGGTGTGCCAACCCCCCCAGCCCCCAGAAGAACTCTGCTTGATGGACTTTGACAGACAGGGGTATGTTTCTTCTTGTTGTTTAGCTCAAAACAAAGCTAAGACTCCTCATCGTCTCAAATGACCTGAAATGGTTTCCCAAGCAACCTGGGCAGACCCTGGGGGTCCAGAGGGCATTCAGGGGCCCTGGGCCTCTGGGGCTGGAGGCCTTCCCGCCCCTGCTCTGCCTGACACAGATTCCAGAAGGGCAGCAGATGCCTGATGCCGAAGGGCTGGGGGAAGTGAGCCCGTGTGTGCCGGGGTAAGGGGGAGGGCTGGGCAGGGAGCAGGGGGTCCAGCTTGGGCCCAGGGCATTGTCTGCAGGGGCAGGGAGGAGGAAGTGGCCTGGGGGTGAGCCTGGCTCCCCAGGGATGAGCAAGAAGAATGGGGTCATTCTTCCAGAAGGTTGAGCGCTCAGATCTGGGGTAACTCCCAGGGGCAGGGGGTCCTGGCCACTGTTTGCCCAGGGCAGGGCAGTCTGGGGTTCAGTGCCAAAGCACAGCTGGGGGTTCCCGCAGGAGTGGCCAGTCCCTGAGTGGAGGTGAGCCGGTGCTGGCACACCACGCACTTCTGGGACCCAGGGCTCTAGGACCTGGGAAGACTAGCAGCATCAACAACGTGGGGAAACTGAGGCCCAGAGAGTAGCAAGGACTCTCCCGAGCTGCCTTAATGAGCTAGCGGCAGAGCTGGGATCTTAATTCAGGTGATGCTGGAGACCCGGGTTTGAATCCCAGGTCGGTCGCTCATTAGGTGTGTGTGTGAGTCCGGGGGCCCCGGCTTCTCCATCTGAAAAATGGGGATAAATACAGTCCCCCAGGGAGCTGATGCGCAGCGGGGCTGACGTGTGCAAGGGCACTTTTTAGCGTGCTATATATACCTGACTCTAACTCTAGTCTCGCTGCTCCTGCTTGACCTTCAAGGCCCCTCACAACCCCTCTCTCCTCCCTCCAACTCCTCCAGGCAGCTTCCTGGGGACACTTGTTCTTTCCCAGTCCTCAGGGTTCATTTCTCAGTGGAGGACGAGCCCGGCTCCCCATTCTCACCTCCATTCTCTGTGGTTGCCCTTTCAGGACATAGGGCAGGGACAGAGGCCCTTCCTCCTGTTCTGGGCTTGGCTGATCGACCGAGGGAGAAGAGGCACAGCTTCCCAGGGATCTGGGTGACTTGTCGCCTGGGTTAACGGCTGCTGAGAGTTGGGGCGTGTCTACAAGGAAACCAGCATCTCTGTGCACAACCACGTGCCTGACTCATTAGTCATTTAGCCTGGGGAAAGGTCCATAATGTTGATATTATTTATTGCCATTTTGCAGATGAGGAACGTGAAGTCCAATTTGCCAGAATCGCTTTCCTAAGGATGTTCTGCGTCCATCTAGCCTGACTCCTCCAGGCCTGGAGCTGGGCCCTTTGTCGCCTTGACTGGGTGCCTTCTGGCACGGGGGCTGAGCAGGCACTCGGCTGCCACCAGCTCCGTGGGGTCCCAGGTAGAAGGGGACCAGGATCCCAGGGCTTTCCCTTGTACGCACTGGAGACTTCTAAGCACGTGGAGGCCTGGGGCCCAGGAGAGTGACGGCGCCACTGCTGCGGCGTTTTGTGCTGTTCTTATAGCAGCTCTGCCCTCAAACTGAGCGTCCCTCGGTTTCCCCACAGAGCCTGGGCCTTGAAATCACCCTTGCGGTGTTTCCCACATCCCTGCCGGGTCTGCGAGGTCAGAGGAGACTTAAACCGTCCTTGCCCCACCCTCAAGAAGTTGAGCCCTTAGGGGGCTCTGGGGCTTCCCTTGGCTGTGAGCTCCTGGAAGACCCCGACTGCACAGGCTCACCTGTTCCCTACAGGTACAGCTGAGCTGGACATGTGGAGGTTGGAGCAGCCAGAGGCCTTGAGCCCTGGGAAAGTGTCACGCCAGGCCGATCGTGTAAAGGGCTGGAAGTTCTGCTCAGCCGGGCACCTGTGGCAGCCTGTTCTGCCGCCGTCTGGCCACTCTGCTTTCCTGGACCGCTCTCTAAGAGGTCATGGAGATGCTGTCAGCCTTAAGGAACAGAGAAGCCAACGGCAGTGACTTTGACCGCTAGGTCATTTCTTGTCTCACCTAAGACAAGCCCAGTGGCAGGGTGGCTCCATGTTGGCTCTATAGTGTCTTGGGCACCCAGTTCTGTCCCTTGGTCCCCTCCACTGTTCTCAGCATCAGCGTGACCTCTTGGCATGGCCATCCTCGTGGCCTCAAGATGGCTGCAGCACCTCTAAATATCACGTGCTCATGTGTCACCATCCAGGGGGCAGGAAACAGCCGCTTCCTTTCATGTGTCTCTCTTTGAGGTGAATAGACCCTCTTCTAGAAGCACCGTCAGCCCACCCCTTGCCTCTCACTGGTCAGAACAACACTAGGCTGGTTCTACACCAGTTATTGGTGTCAGGAACACAGTTGCCATGATGGGTTTCGACTGGTCAGGATTCATCCTGGGGATGGAGTCCAGACTCTCTCTAAAACCCCTTACCTTGGACCCCAACAAAATGTTAATGGGGAGGAAGAGTGAATGCTGGTAACAGGCAATCACATGTGTCTCCCTTAATGTCTGTCTGTCTGTCTATCTATCTATCTATCTATCTATCATTCTATCCATTTAATCTCTCTGACATCTATCTATCATCTGTGAGCTGTCTATCTATCTATCTATCTATCTAAATATATGTGTGTGTGTGTATATATATAACACACACGTTTGTTTCATTTTTAAAGCACCTACTTAAAAATTATTTTAAAAATTCGGATGCTAATGCCACTCCTGAGATTCTGTTATTTGGTCGGGTCTCCCCTGGGCTCCAGGTTGTTGGCAGCTGCCCTGGAGATTCCGCTGTGCAGCTGGGGTTGAGGACGGACGTAAAGCGTCTGTGCCCGTTTACATTCCCATTGCTACCATGGCCAACTCGCAGTATCGTTTTCATTTTTGCCAGTCCGATGGAAGAAAATCAGCTCTTCCCTGCTGGGTCAGTTGGCACTTCCCTGGTTACTCCTGAGGATGGGCGCCTTTCCGGGTACTGATTGCCCTGTGGGGCCCCTCCGCCCCATGATCTTCTCCCACACTCTCCCATCTCGCCCCCCGCAGAGCCACAGCCCTTCCACATTCCTGTCTCACTCGGTCTCCCAGGGGCCTCGGGGGACAGGTAGCGGGGGGGAGGGGTCCATTTCCCATTTTGGAGAAGTGGACATCAAGACCCAGGAAGGACCCCAGGTCACACGGGGAGAAGAGGCAGAGGTGGGCTCACATCGGGGTCGTCACACTTAGGTCTGCTTCTGTTTCCAGGACACTGACAGTTTCCAAAAAATTTTAGGCAAGGAAGAGTCTTTTTTGACATCTTACCTGTAACCCCAAGTAGAAAACAGAGAAAAGGGCTGTCACCGAGGACACGGTTTAAGGTGTGGCCTCTCTGCAGGTGTGCTCCTTGAGGGCAGGGGCCGCCTCTTCCAAACCTGATGCCCAGTGCGGGCCAGGCTACCGGCTGGATTCGACTCGCAGTGCTACTTTCTTTGGACCACAGAGTGATTTTTACTTTATTTTTCATATTTTATTAATAAGGTAGAATTTTATTGTATAATCTACATATAGTAAAATCCACCCTTTATAGTACAATCACGGGCCGCATAACGACGTTTCGGTCAATAGCGGACCGCATTTACGACGGTGGTCTCATAAGATTAGTACCGTATAGCCTGAGTCTGTGATAGGCTATGCCATCCTGGTTTGTGTAAGTGCACTCTGTGATGTTCACACAACGATGAAATTGCCTAACGACACATTTCTCAGAACGTATCCCTGTCGCTAAGCGACGCACGACTATATACCGTTCTGTGAATTTCGACAAACATAAGCAACATACAGATCATCTCCATCACTCCCCCAAACCCCGCATGTCCCTTTAAGTCTATCCCTGCCCCCATCCCCAACCCCTGGCAACCACCGATCTGTTTTCTGTCCCTGTGGTTTTGTCTTTTCCAGAAGAATGTCATAGAAATGGAATCCAACACTGTGGAGTCTTTCAAGTCGGGGCTCTTTAACTTAGCAGAACGCATATGAGTCAGGAATTTTGTGGCAGGTGTAGGTGGCTCCTTTCTCTTATTGCTGGTTAGTGTTCTATTACATGGATATACCACAATTTGTTTATCCACGACCCAGTCGAGCGACATTTGGATTGTTTTCAGTTTTTGGCGATTACAAATAAAGCTGTTATAAACATACAGATTGTCATGTGAACATAAATTTTTCTTTCTCTGGGTAATACCTGTGAGTGGGATTGCTGGGTTGCATAGTCAGTGTATGATTATAAGAAACTGCCAAATTGTTTCCCATGTAGTGGTACCATTTTGCACTCCCACCAGCAACGTAAGAGAGTTCTAGTTGCTCTGCATAGTCGTCAGCACGTGGTATTGTCAGTTTTTTTTTTTTTGATATAGCCATTCTAATCGGTGCATAGTGTTATCTTATTGTGGTTTTCATTTGCGTTTCCCTAATGACTAAGGATGTTGCACATCTTCTCTTGTGCTTTTTTGCCATCCGTGTATCTTCTTTGGTGAAGTGTCCAAATCTTTTGTTTAGTTTGTTTTTAATTGGGTTTTAAGGGTAATTTATATATTCTGGATACAACATAAAATGTTTTGAAAAAATCAGAATCTGTTTATCATATTTAGAGAGATTCCAAGAGGTTTCATGTAAAAGTTGGATTTCTGGTCTTAAAAAAATTTGGAAGATCTGGCAAGGTTGAGCCCAGTACTCCTTGTGGCGACAGTGGCTGAGGCTGGGTAGGGCCTGCATCCACACGTGGGCTGTGTCCTCCAGCCTCTTGCCTTTTCCCATGCCAGTCTGGCTCCGGTAGGCATTTGAGTTTGAGACCCTCTGAATAATGCATTCTTCTCTGTTTGACCTGTGATGTGTTGCCCACATGGACAGCGCCCCCTAGGGCTGAGTTTAGGTTTTGCACTGCTTTTCTTCCCATCTTCCTAATCACCCCTGGCCTGGGACTAAATCCCCAGAACCCACTTATTCAAATAACCACAAGACCCCTCCTTATGCCCCTTGGTCCCTTGACGTTCCCCACCTGGCCACCATGTGGTGCCATTCACGCGGTAGTTTATGTGGATGAAGCCCCCTGCCATTGTGCAGTGCACAGCCCACACTGCCATACGTGCTAGCCTGGTCCTTTGTTCCTCCCTAGCCCAGGGCTCAGGTATTTATTTTTTGGCTCAGCAGGTTGGGGGATGCTGTGTAGCAGAGACTAGAACCTGAAGTTGTCTCAAGACAACCCCCCCTTCTTGGCTTTTGGTTTTAAACTTATGAATTCACTGTGAGGATTACACTGGACCAGTGGTTCTCAAACGCTAGCCTGCGCTAGAATCACTTGGAAGGCTTGTTGCAACACGATTGCTGAGCTCCACCCCCAGGAATCTGATTCAGTAGGTTTTAGGAGGGGCCCAAGAACTTGTATTTCTAACACATTCCCAGGTGACGCAGACGCTACTGGTCCAGGACCGTGCTGTGAGACCACTGTCCTAGGTCATCCCGGAGGGAAGGAGAGGGAGGACAGTGGTTCTGAGTGGCGGAGGTCGATTTAGGGAGTGGAGGTGGTGAGAGGCAAACTATAATCCCTCAGAGAGGAAAGGGGTGCATGGAATTCTCAGACCCCTAAAGTGATAGGACAGAACCTGGGCAGATGGCTGTGGCAGCCCCTCTGAGGGAAGCGGCTACACCCAGGGGGCGGGCCGAGACCCAGCCTTAGCAAAGATCCCGTGCCCGGGTGTGGCTGGGGGCCCAGAGCTGCAGCCTCCGAGGGACCCTGTGGGGTGGTCCAGCTCTGCCTCGGGAGGGGACCCGCCAACAGCGACCAGGAACAAATTACTAGTCAGGCCCCTGGGAGGGTGCTTGGGGTCATGTTTACTTTGATTTTAGAAAAACAAAATAAGGACTGTTTTTCACACACCTAAGATCATGGAGTAAAATCACACCTCCTATACGTGCTTTTAGTTGTAAGCACCCGTCTTCACAGTCGCAGGGGTTTAGCCAACAATCAAATAACTCTGTCTTTCCTGAGCATGCGGAAACTGATGGTGGAAAGAAGTCAGCGGACGAGGAAAATTAGTCTGTGGATAATCTGCAAAGTGGAATAGTCAAGACTTGGTGGAAATTACTGCTTGTTCTCTGGACCGCTAAAGCTCTTTAGTGACAATAGTGACAGCGATCACGATAAAGCCCTCACCAGGCACTGAGGATCCGTTGTATCGGGCAGTACGTGCAAGGATCTCCAATCATATTATTTATTTGGAATCTCTCAAAAGCCCCAAGAAGAAGGAATTCATTACTCCCCCTTTATAAACAGGAGCAACCGAGGCTGATCACTTGTGTAAAAGCACACAGCCAGGGCCAAAGGCAGGATCAGAGCCCAGGTCTGTCTCATGGTTCACCTGGGGATTATAGGGCTGTAGGAACAGAACACCCCGCGAATCACGTCACACAGGGAGCGGCGCTCCAGAGGAAGGATACAGGGGGATGTCAAAGGGCGAGGGCGGGGTGAGGCCGGCCCTCAGGAAGGCCTGGACGCTGAGAGTTGGGGCTCTCCTGGCTCTCCAGGGCCATCTGGCCTCAGCGTCCTGGTGCTCTCCGCACATCCTCTTCATCCTCCTTCCCTTTCAGGAATTTCATCACCCTGCTTGCCTGTGGTCCAGTTTTGGTCACCCCGGCACAGCTTCACACGACTGGACCCCAACGCCACCCCCAGGAGGAAGCATCTGATGGGCCCAGCTCAGGTCAGGGCCACCGCTGGTCCAACCGGCTGTTTCAGGGGAAGGGGTGTGTGTGTGGGGGCAGTAAATAAGGCTGAGGGGTCCTGGGGGTTCAGCCCTGGAGGAAGGGAGGCTCTCTGAGCAGATGGCCCCCATGCTGTGCAGGAAAACCCGAGGCTCTGAGAAGTAACCCCCAGCTCATGGTGAGCCCAGAATGCCCGTGTTTTGAGCCTGGCAGACCTGGGTCTGACTCGTGGCCCCACTGCCAGAGGCTTGGACCAGAGTTGACTTGGGGACAGTTTTCAGAGTGAGACCCCAACCTCCTGGCCTGCCCCTGAGGAGGGGTCTCAACTGGCCCCCCAGGGCAAGTCCTTGAGCCTCCAAACCATCAGTTTTCTGAACCGTAAAACATGGAAACTATAACCCATCTCACAGGGTTGTTGTGAAGAGTAGGTAACATCTACCCAGCAACTTGCACATGATAGACCCCTACCGTTAACATAGAGCATCCCCAGGTTACGGGAGGGCACCCTCAGCGTGCTCTTCTTTTCCCAAATAGCTATGTTAACCATAATATCTAAGTAAGAGAGGATGGATAAGTGTTAATTCCCTTTGTCTTGTAATTCTTACTTCTCGAGTCTATCATTAACTTCTGTGCGACCTCACGCCGGTTATTTGAATGCCATGGGACCTCAGTTTTCCCATCAGCAAAATGGGCACGATCTTTTCCCCACTAAACCCTTCCATGTCCAACGCAAGGCTGAAGTTCTGGTGGGCCCAGGGAGACAAAAGCAGGAAACTCAAGGGAAACAATCGTTTACAGCATTCATTTAAAAAAAAAAAAATTAAAAGGTCCCTGAATAGGATTGAAAACTCAAAGGCTCCGAGGATCAGGAAAAAACCTTCAGAAAACCGGTTAGCTTATTCCCTGTACAGAGGCCCAGTATTGCCAGATATTCTGATTTTCAAAGAGAAATTAGAAAGGAAATATTCTTTTAGAAATATTTAAGCATCTGATATATTTTCTAAATCTTTTAATATTTGCATTATTATTTAAATCAAAAATCATCTTGGGGGTCAAATAAGACCAGTTGAGACCCCTCCTCAGGGGCAGGCCGGGAGGTCGGGGGTCTCGCTCTGAAAACTCCCGCAGTCAACTCTGGTCCAAGCCTCTGGCAGGCTACAGATCCCCCCACCCCCCGCCCCCTCCCCGCCTGGTGCCAGGGATGACTTCAGCGGGAAGACAAAGGGGCCTTCATGTTCAAAGGCCGGCAAGACAGTCCATCCTCCGGCCTCCACAAACAAACAGGGCGGCTTTGATCTGGGCGGGGCGGAGGCGGCAGCTCCAATTAGGAGATCAGCCCGTGACTGGGCGAAAGAATGTTGGTAATAAAATAAAAGATCTAAGTGGCGGTAATGAAGGGTAATAGAAAAATGGTGTCACTCGGGATTCGCTCTGCGCTGTCCCGTTTGAAGCGGATTAACCGACTGGCACAGGAAGCAGGACAAGGGGCCAGTCCCCAGGCCCCCCCCCCTCCCCCGGCCTTCGCCCTCACCCCCGCGCTGAGTGGGGTGGGCGCTCCTGGGAGCACACAAGGGCCCCCAGAAGAGACAGCATGACCCCACTTTCTGAAGCAGGCCCGTCCTCACCTTGCAGACACTGCCCCTTCCGCCCGGCCGGACCACCCTCCTTCGTTCGGCACCTGCGAGTAACGACCTCCCCGGCGGGAAGACGCCCCTGCCTTTGTCCCCTCGCCCCGCTCTGCTGCTTCCCTCTCTGGAGTCTGGCCGTGCAGTCTGGTCCTGCATGACAGCAGGGCTCGGGCTGTTTCCTGCAGGAAACTTTGTTCCCTGAGGGCAGGAACGCTTGTGGATGGGGGCCGGCCGTTCTTCCTCAGCGTTGACACCCATGCTACTCAGGATGGAGGAAGGTGCACAGGAAGGACGCGGAGCTAAGTCAATGGCCTACACAAGGAGGCACGGGGGTGGTGTCTCCAACATGCCAGCTGCTTGACACTCATCATCAGGGCTGCCACATATGGTTGCTCAGATTGTGCACTGCACAACCCTAGGGGATGCCATTTATGGCTTAGGGAGTGACTCTTTCCATAATTTTATTTTTCTTCACTGCTGCAAGGCAGTCAGTTTGGTTCTCAAATGAAGAAACAGGCTCAGAGGGATTGAATGATATCCCCCAAGCAAGATGACTAAGCTGGATCCTGCTGGCCCTGAAGCCCTTCTGCTACCACCTCAGGAGACAATACTGAAAGTGACAGCCTGGAAGAGGAGACACTATCCTAGAGCTCTGTGTCTACTAACCCACTGAACCCTTACACACCCTGACGCGGTGGTTACAATGATCTTACAAACGAGGAAGCTGAGGGGGAGGGTGGACTTGAAATAAGTCACCCGAGGACCTCTACTAAGCAGAGGTCTGGGTGCTTGACCGCAAGGAGCGGGGCCCTCCAAGCCCACCGTGTTACCCACTACGCTATTTTGCCGTCATCATTACTCCATTTCCAGCTACTTGGTCTGACGTGCTCTTTTAACCTATTGAGTTGGTGATTCCATTCACCGGAGAAAGCCCAGGAGAGAATGTTGATTCTGTCCCAGACCACGTCTGTCCCTCCCTCGTGGGCAGGGCCCCTGAATAGGAGCTTCCTGGGGTGATGGGGTCTTCCTCCTTTTGGTACCCAAGTCGTCCGGCACGTTCTCCTGCCTCGTCCAGAGGCAGCAGGAACCACTGCCACCCTCCCTCCCTCCCTGCAAGGGGGTCCTGCTTCCGGGAAGCTGCCGGGCCCGGTGTGGATTTATCTGTAATACACAAAATAGAGGACGGTCCTTTCCTTGACACAGAATGCCTTTAGCTTTTATTTTACTTTTTCTGTTTCTAATTATGAGCTTTGACTAACTTGGTATGACTTGACATCTACTGCTTCTGCATTACTGGTGAGGAGATGTAGTGGGGACGTTGGCCTTGTTCCTGTCTACTCAGTGACAGGAGAAGAGACTTTTTAAGAAGACAGGCAGGCTCCCAAGGAGGCAGCTGTCTCCCATCCTCCTGGCCGTGGGCCTCCCACAGAGGCCGACTCCCTGAAGAAGAGTGGAGACCTGCCCCTTTGCCAGCTGGCTGGGCATTGTGGGGGAGAGGTTCGTGCTCATGCCAAGGCAGATGCTGCTCTGTGGGCCACTGTCGGACTGTCTAGGGTGAATCTGACTGATTTCACCATCCTCGCTGACGAGCCCTCAGCACCCCTAAACTGCACCCACACACCCCCTGAATTGTTGTGTTCTCCTTGCCCTACCCTGCAGGCCCACCACCTCCCAATTTTCCCTTTCACCCTCACGTCCAATCCCAGGGCCTGATCCTGGGTGGTCCCAGCCACCTGCACCTTACAGTTGACACCCCTTCACCTCCTGCCTCCTGGAGGCCACTCTCTCCCCGACCCTCCTGGGCTGCTGGGCTGGCCACAGAATGCTCTTCCAAGAAGAGGCCCAGAGAGGGGAAGGGACTTGCCCAGGGTGGCTGCCCTGACCCTCCGGCCCTGGTCTTCCTGCATCTTCCCAAGAGGCAGTGGGAGTGGTGGGGTCGGTAGAGAGGGCTGTGGCCTGGTGGGAGAGAGGATGCAAGTAATGTGATTAGGGCGTGGGGGCATGGGGAGAGCATGTGAGTCGTGGGTGTGTGACAGGTGTGTAGGTGCTGTGCACATGAGTAGGTATGTGAGGATGTGTGACTCTACAAAATGACCCCAGGCCGTGGACGCTGGACTGGGATGGGGAGGGGGTTGGGCAGAGGCCAAGCAGTGTCAGCTAGTGAACGAATAAAACCGATTCTCCAGAATCCTCGTTAGGGGAGTGAGATCTCCACCCCCCACAGACAAAACGCCCTGCCACACACACCTCACTGGGGGCTCACAGCGGGGCTCTGCTGCTCCCGGCTCTCCTGGGCTGGGTGGGCTGGGGGTTAAGGCTCACCCTGGGCCCTCCTGCCAGCTGGTGCCCTGTCTGGAGGCAATCCCAGGGTCCAGATCCATTAAACAGTTTCTAGCTGTGCCCCTGCTAGTGCTCTGCCCTTCAGGGCACAATTTCTCTTATCTGAACAGGAAGGGGTGTGCCAGGCCGGAGGCGGTTTCCACACACCCGTCTTCCATGCCAGCCTCTGCCCCCTGGCCTTGGCCAAACCGGAGAAGAAAGGACAATGCAGTGAGTTGTTCACAAGCCCAAGTGCATTCAGTTGAATGGACTCGCCTTTCTTCTGAGATGACGTCCTTCTTCTTTTTGATATTCAAATACCCTTTCAAAAACCAGATGATAGATGCTCTGTGTGTGTGTGCACACGTGTGCATGTTTGTACGCCTCTGGGAAAAGGCTGAAGAGGGAAAGGCAGAGCGTATCAAAGTGTGGTCTGAGGACGCCTGGAGGTCCCCGAGACCCTGTCAGGGGGTCTACAAGGTCAGAACTATTTTCCTAATAATACTGAGATGCGATTTGCCCTTTCATCGTGTGGACGTTTGCACTGATGGTGCAAAAGCAGTGGAGGTCAACTTGCTAGTGCAGCAGCACCAATCAGGCTGTGAAAGAGAAAACAGAGAAAGAGACAGTACCGCTTTAAGAATGTCCGTGAAGCAGGAAAATTTATCACTTTGTTAATTTCTCAACCCTCGAGTACCATCCATTTAATATTCTGTGTCACCAAATGCGTCAAGCGTCTCTCCTGCCCCCTGAAGTACAGTCGTCGTCTTAAGGAAAAGTGCTTGTGCAATGGTGTGAGTTGTGAGCTGACCTAGCTGAACACGGTTTTTACTGGAAAAAAAAAAAAGACTAACAGAGAAATTATGGTTATTCAGACTTGAGTACTGGCAGACATTTTCTTGAGAATGAATGAAATGTGTCTGTCGCTTCAAGGAAAATAATGGATGCTATTTGTTGCCAATGATAAAATTAAAACTTTCAGGATAATAGAGATAAATGCCCGGAAGAGAGCGGGTGTCCCCTAAATGCTACCCTTCTGCTCTCCCCCTCCCCATCTCCCCCTTCCCTCTCTTCTTGGTGCAGACGAGCTCTGCCCAGGCTGGCAGTCTCTGAGAATTGAGCCGGGGGATGAGGGGTCGGTTAGGGCACAGGGTAAGCGGCTGTAAGAATGGTCCCCCCAAATGCAGCAACTGAAACCCCATGTTAGCAGGTGGTCTGGGAGTGGAGGGCAACTTGATTCCGTCGGGTGGGTCGGGGGCCCAAGAGACTTCCATCTCCGTCTCTGCCCGTCCCCATGGTGAAGTGGATCTCCGCGCCGTGTCTATGCTCCAACCGCAGAAAGAGGAAGGGACAACGTGAAGGGCAAGCAAACATCTCTGCTCACATCCTGCTCACACGTGGCCACACTTGGCTGCAAGGGAGGCCGGAAAATGCAGTGTCCAGCCGTGTGGCCGTTCTATTACTAAAGTGATTATGGGGAGAGTGGATACTGGGGCAGAGATAACTCCTGCTACAGTGGGAGCGGTGTAGGAGCAGGAGAGAAAAATGTGGGACCAGCAAATGTGTGGCCCCTCTACGCTCTCCATTCCGAGAGATTGTCAGGTGAAAGTCCAGAGAGGCCCACACGGACTCAGGGCTCTGCGACCTCTCTCACCTTGTCAGTCCACACACGAGATCCAGGCCACGTGCCCTCACGTTTTCCCCAAACGTCAGAACATGTTAGATCAAGCAGGGACCTTGGAGATGCCCCCTCATGCTATAAAAGAGGATTGAGCCCCAGAGAGGGAAGACTCTTCCCTGATGACACACAGCAAGTCAGGGATGGCACCAGAACCAGCTCTCCTCTCCCCGGCCCACAGCCTTCCTGCTGACCGCACAGCTCTCTCTGCAATGATGCCTCGGGCTGCTCCCTGCCGGACACACCAGGTGACTCGCTACCTGAGCTGACCACCCTCTGCCTTACCCTGTGTTACCTCGAAGAACACCGACATACTTGAAATAGGAGAGGAATGAAGCGAACTTGTAGCACACCGTCAGAAGGAAGAACAAGCAGAGAGCAGGAGCGGAGAGAGCTCATCAGGGAAGCAGTTTTCCACCCCTTTTCATTCATGTGTCACTCAGATCCTTTCGGCTGCAGGTGCAGAAATCCCACGCAAACCTGCTTGCACATTGAGGGGGATTCATTGGCTCATATACTCACCAATTCCATATTTTTAGGGTGGGTCATTTTCAACATCCCATTCCTGGTACTAATTTCTATATCACTTAGGGTGTCTTGTTGATAAACTGCAGAAATGCACTCTGACTGGATCTGGAAGTTGTATCTCAGAAGATGTCAGCAACAGGAGGGTCTGTCACCTGATGTTTCTGTCGCAGCCACCTTCCATCCCTGAGATCAAGGGCCAAGTCTGGGGAAGGAAATTCTGACTGTGTGCCTGCTCCCGGATGAGACCAGGAAAAGATGGAGTGAAGAGGGGGAGATCTGCCTGACAGAGAAGGACAACCACTGTTACACTTTCTGTCTCCCCATAGATGCACTCAGTCATTATCCATGTTTATTTAACGGATTGGCTATGGCTTTTATTCTCAAGTCTTAATGTATAGATATGTGTATAGACCTTATCGATGGCGTCTGTCTAATGGGTGGCAGTACACACGGTAGTTAGAAAATCCTGCTCAGCATTTATTAACTATATAACTTTGGGCAAGTAACTTAACTTTTCTGAGACTCAATGTTTTCATCCTTAAAATGGGGATAAAAATTCCTTATTGTTGAGATAATGAGAGAGATAATGCAGGAAAGGATCTTGAAGTAGAGTGAGCATTCGATAAATGGTGGCTACTTTCACCGTTGTAATTTCCCACTTCTCTACTCTCCTGGGTTGGTTCCCAGAAGCAGATTCCAAGAGAAGGAAATGTGTAGGAGGTGGGAAAGTGGGGCCAGGAAGGGAGGCTACCAGTTAGGGTCCAGATACCTAAGCAGGGATGTGCTATCAAGGATGAAGTCCCCCCGAGGGTCATTAGGGCTCATGGCCACAGAGGAGTTCTGGAGACGTATGAGTCATACCTCAGAGCTGCAAGAACAGGAGCAAGGGAGCTGGGGTAGTGATACCTCCACGCCGCTGGGCATCAGTGGAGGTCTCTGGTCACCTGAGGGCAGCCTTCCAACAATGAGAGGCAGGTGCTGGCCGCTGGGGTCAAAACACGCCAGGGGTCAGCTAAAGGGGTCCGAGGAGATAGGGACCCCTGTCCCCAGTGGCTCTCTCGTATTGGCACTTGAAGCTGGAAATGATTTTAATGAAGGGGCCGGGGCTAGAAAGGCACAGGGGTGAAGCCCAGCAGCCTCCCTCCTCTGGGTCAGAGCTGGCCCCCTCTGCCTCCAGGACTCTCCTCTGGGAGCTGCCGATTTGCAAAGCACTTCCAAATAGGAGAATCCATGTGCTCAGCTCAAAAGCTGGGAGTGTTTGTTTGAAATCCCAGCCTGAGGAATTAGGGATTTCGACCTGGAGGCCTTTTGCACTGCGGCATTTCACCAGCAGCGGTGAGCTGGGCCAGGTTGTGTGTACATGTGTATATGTATATTACCCCAAGCTCAAGTGGTTTTCCTGTTGCTCACATTTTGAGGTTTAGAGGGAGGCTGGGATGTCATGGTTGGCCAAAGGCTCCCTTGCTCAGGTATTCTCCCAGTATTTCCTGAGCGCCTACCAGGCATCTTCCCTAAGCACCACTGTTCTCTGTGCCAGGGAAGCCCTCACGCCTCACAAGTTCACAGATGACTCCACCTCCTGCCCAGCATCAGAAAAGACAGGCAGGTCAAGTGTGTCGCAGCGCTGAGCAAAGAGGTGCCACTTCCCAGCTGGAGATCAGGGAAGACCTCCAGGAAGAGGTGGTTTTTGAGCTAGACTCGGAAGGCTCCGAACTTACCGAGTTGGGAAAGGGCAATCAACAGGGCCTTTTGTAGCCCATGGCCTAGAAGTTATGTATTTTAATATTCATTCGAGAAACATTCGTGTGGCACTACTACGTGCAGGGCAAGTTCGAGAGCCTTAGAAACGTGAACTTATTTCATCTTTGTAGAGAGTGTATGAAGGTTCGAGGGACGTTTGTGGGGATTTTGGCTGCTGGCATCTGACCCGATCCTCTTCGGGAGCCACGTGCCTGCTCTCCTTCTCCTGGCTGTGGCGTGACGGGGCCAGTGGGATGCTTCCCTCTCCAGAGGAGCAAGGAGAGCCGAACTCCGTCCCTGCGAGCAGTGGCTTGTGGATCCAGCGCCCAGAGTCCAGGTAACCAGTGGTGGTCTCTTTCTGAACTAGCCTTTTCTGGCCCTGGCTCCAGCTCCTTGACTTTTCCTGATTTCTGCCCATTTTCTCAGTCCAATTTTACAGCTTCCTCTGTGTCTTTTTTTCTGTTGAGGTTAATCAGGGTTGGATTCTGTTTCAGCACACAGAGTCTTGGCTGGTTCAGAAGAGGAAGCGAGGCAGTGAGCCCAGAGAGAGAAATGGGAGCCTGGCTGAGGAAGATCTTGAATGCCAAGCTAGGCATTTGCGACTTTATCCTTTGGGCCAGTGATTCTTAGTCAGGGATGCGCTTCAAATCGCTGGATGTATTAGTTAGCTATCACTGCAATAATGCTGTGTAACAAGTGACCCCTGAGGCATACAACAGCAAAGATTTATTTTTCTCACCACAGGTCTGCAAATCAGCTGAGGTGACTTTGATGAATTCGACTAGAATTGGCTGAGCCAGGCTGGGGGTTGGGTTCATATCTGTTCTGTATGTCTCTCATTTTGGGACCCAAGCTGAAAGGGGAGTGGCTATCTGGGGCAAACTCTTTCACGGTGTATAGCACGAGGGCGAGGAGGAGGAGAGGAAATATGCGATGCCTGTTAAGGCCTTGGCCTGGAACTGGCACAGTGTCACTTCTGCCCATATCCAATCAGGCAAAATAAGTCACACAGCCAAGCCCAACATCACAGGTGTGGAGAGTCCCCTCTGCTCACCGTGACTCCTGGGAGAAGTGGACAAGGAAGACTTGTGGACAAATAATTTAATCTCCCACATCAGGGGTGTTTTCTCTCAATGATACTCTGATTCCAAGCCTTTGAGTGGAATATGTATATTTTGAAAAAGCTGCCCTGGTGATTCTGATGTGCCCTCCCCTGGGATAAGTACCACTGCCATGGACGATGAGAGGCCATTGAAGGCTTTTGAGCAGAAGAACCACATGATCAGTCCTGCACTTGGAAAACAGCTTTGGGAAAAGACCATGTGGAGGCTGTGAGATCAGTTAGTGAGCAAATGGTTGCAACTGAAGCAGAAGAGATGATGAAAGCCCGAGCCTGGTGTTCAGAAGTCTATTGCTGTGTAACAAACCACCATAAAACTCAGTGGCGTAAGACAACAACCATTTGATTATCTCCTGTGATTTGGGGGGTTGACCAGTCTCAGCGGGGTAGTTCTTCCACTCCGTGTGATGTCAACTGGGACTGCAGTCATCTGGGACTCTCTTATGCTAGACATCCAAGATGGCGCACTCCCACGGCTGGCAGTTGTTGCTGGCTGTCTGCTGGCAGCTCAGCTGGGGCTGTTGACTGGCACACGTACATGACCTCTCCAAGTGGCTTGGGCTTCCACCATTGCAGCTGGATTCTGACAGGGAATGTCCCCAATGGAAGAAGACAAAAGCTGCCCATCCTCTTAAAGGCGAGGCCCAGAGTTTGCACAGCATCGCTCCCACCACACTCTGGGTTCAGTGGCCGCAGGGCCAGCCCAGACTCAAGGGGGAAAATAAACACCTCTGCTTCACAGGGAGAGCAACAAGCAATGTGTGGCCATCTACAACCAATCACACCTGGGGAGTGGCAGTGCGGAAGGAGGGGATGCAGATCTAAGAGAGATTGAGGAAGAATGGACAGAACTTGGCACCCTGTTGGTCAAGGAAGGAAGAAATGGGATGCCCAGAAAGCCTCGCCCTGAGGTTTTGTCAGAGTGGCCGTGTCAAACCCTGGAGTCAGCTATGGGGTTCCCACATGGAATGGCCCCTTTGTCATGTATTAAACTTGTTCTCTGTTGGGAAAGGTGATTGGTACCTTCAGGTGCCAGGACACCTACAGTCACTCCAGCAGGCATCAGTCAGACTAGCCGGGCTTCTCGTAGAGCTTTACATGAAGAGGACACAGGACAGGTAAGTTTTGATAGGAAGGAAGTGGAAAAGGAAAAATACTGGGTGCTCCTCTGAGAAGAGGATTACAGAAGCCAGAGCCAGTCAGGCAGATGGGCAGAGACGGGCCTCTGGTTACCCTGAAGAGTAAAGCTCTAGCCGACGTCGTCAGAGACTGAATTAGTCCCACTCAGGGGCAGCACTGGCCTCCTCCCAGCGGCGTCAGTTGATGCAGGTTGTCAGTTTTAATGGTGACACCCCCTTTCTTCACGGTTTCCCTCCATTCCTGGAGGCCCAGGGCCAGCTGGAGAAGGAGGTCTTACGGTTCTACTCAAAGGGAGAGACTCCAGAAACCACCTTCCTGAACACTGAGACCAAGCCCTGGAGGGCAGCCCCGGGTCAGAGTATGGTATATATTTTTCTACTCTTTTTCACTAAGCTATTTTGTTTTCCTCTGGTTCCTTCACCAAGCCAGCTGTCCTTCACTGAGGCTCTGGTCTCCACGCCACCTGTGTTTCAGGGCTGAGGACAGTTGCTGACTTTCTCCTCAAATTGCTCAGTCTCTCCTTCCTGTGTCTCTCCTGTCTGCCCTTTCACTTTCCCGGGGGCCAGTTCCAAGAGGTCAAGTTCATCTGTTTAAAGACATCTCCAATGGCCAAGCTTGGTTCTGGATCCGGCAGGACTGGCCCTGGCAGGTAGCTGACTTGGCTGGGGAAATGTGAGTGCCTGCACCTGGTCAATCTTTCTCTTCCTTCTGAATGCCAGGCGCACAGGGATTAGAGGTAAGGAAAACTGCGGAGGCAGACACTACTAGCCTGAGCCCCAGGGTCTCCACTTACAGATTTTGTAAGCTTGGGCAAGTTATTTCATGGATTTGAGACTCGGCTTCCCCATCCATAAAGTGGGGCTAATACGTCTCCGACAGGCCCTGAGTTCTGTGCATTGGAGGGTGGAGTTAGGAGGACATTCTGCCTTCCTCAGGTAAGATAATGTCCCCGGTTTCCCTCCCTTTGGAGACTTGCTGCTTCGCACCCAATACTGTGGTTGGGGTGGGGCTGCCAATCACCTCCATCTGGCCACAGAGGTGGGTATCCGACTCAAGTTGGACCAATCAGACTCCAGTAGTGATTGGTCCAGGAATGTGCATGTCATCCAAGGTAGACCAATGAGAGCCCTTCCCCAGGATTTTTCTCACCCGGGCTGGGGAAGAGTAATTCTCTTTCACTCTCAACACGAGGTTGTTAGGTTAATAAGTCTGACGCTGCCTATGATTGGTTCTCCCAGCACTGGGTTACATGAGCCCATAAAGTTCCTTTTTGCTTGGGCTAGTGGGTTTCTGTCACTGTCACTTACAACCCCCAAATCCTAAAGACAACATTATTTATCAGTGCTTTTATAACACTGAGATCCTTTTCTTGCACGTCTGCTGTTCAGGCTCTGTGCCAAGTACTTCCACACATCAGCTCAAGGCCCACCTCCACCTGTGTTATTCGTGTGCTCATCTCCTCGAGGTTGGCTTTGTCTCAATGGTGCCCAGAGCACCCAGCGGGGTGACTGTCTGCACCAGGTGAGGGCAGCCTGATGGCAGCCCCTCAATGGGTCACCTTGGACCTAGCGTCCAGGGTGAGGTGAACGAGCGGGTCAGTGCCATCTGTCACCACATGGGTTCCACAGGCCACATGGTCAGTCCTCTGGCCAGGGGTTGGCTGGGGACTGATCTTCAGGGAGTGGTGGCATGAAAGTGGATGGCTTCCCAGTCCTGCTCACCCTGCAGAGCCCAGCCTTGGCTCCTCTTTTCCTGTTAGTATGTTATCAGCTGGCTCCAGAATTCCTTCTGGGGGCTGCGAGAGTGAGGGGACGAGGAACTGTTTCTGCTGAGCCACTTGGGTGGAAGGTAAGACCTCCCCAGGGCTCCAGCCAGGGGCTAAGACAGGATAGGGACGGCTGGCTTTGGAGGGAGAAGTGACATCTATGCTGGGACTGAAGGACGAGCAGGAGCCCGGATCAGGGTGAGCCGTGGGGAACAGCAGAGAGAGGATAGCCTCAGGAGGCCACTCGGGCGTCCGAGGAGTGGCCAGACGGTGGAGCTCAGGGAGGCCTGGGTGCAAGATGCGGGGGGCAAGGGACGCCCCAACACGGGCTTTGGATAGGCCAGCACATGTTGCTAGTTTTCAAGATCAGAAAAACTGGCATTTTTATTGGCATTTAAAAGTATCTGAATTCTTTTCATCTGGAGTTAGAATACCCAGAACGTTACGTGTGTGTGCGTTAACACGTTGACGTGAGCGAAGGGGCACCAGCGTCGAGAGGGCCTGCAGCCCTCCTCTGTTGAAAACCCTCTCCAGATACCTTATCGCTGTTTCGTTCCCATTCTCCGGGGTCTTAGGAGCCTGAGGAGCTTTTTGAAGGTTTACTGGTCCTCTGCACGTCCCCCCGCACCACTTGGGCTGTAGCATCCTCTACAAAGAGGAAGGTGAGGGTTTAGGGGAGGAGCAGGGGGCAGGGGGAGGGGCTCCCAGGCCAGTTCCCAGCCCTTCCCTCCTCTCCCCTCTTCTTCCTGAGGCCAGCTCCATTCTCCTAGGGCCTGACCTGCCACCTCGGATAGTGTGTTGTGACCAGGGCCTTCTCCCCAGCACCCTCCCTGGAGAGATGCAGGCCAGTGGGTGGAGAACCCTCGGCCCTGGCCCCTGACCCCCCTCAGGGAAAGAGCCGCTGGGGATGGAGGGCAGCAGGCAGTGGGGCCCCATTTCACTCTATATTGTAGGGGGCTCCTCACTTTGCTTCTGTGTTGCAATCACAGAAGCTCAGCTGTGCTGTGCAGCCCAGTGAGTTCTTGGAAAGAGCTGGCCTGATGCCCGATGAAGGCTGGAGCCATGGAAGGCTTTATGCAGGGGGCAGCATGGCCCCTCCTGAGTGTGGCTCCAGTGGTGGGAGGTCACGCAGAGGAGGAAAATGACAATGAGGCAACATTAACGATGCCTAATGCCTACTGAGGGCCTGCCCTGAACCGGGCCACGTATACCACCTTACAGGCGGAGAAAGTGAGGGTCAGTAGCTGGCCAAGGTCACTCGGCTGGCAGAGGAGGAGGCAGAGCCACCCCGTTTAGCCCAGAATCCCTCTCCAATTGTCTCAGGTATGTTAGATTCATTTCCTAGCTACAATCCCCATTCACAGATGAGAAAACTGAGGGTAATGCGGGAGCCAGGAGGTGCTCATGTTCTGCATGGTCTTTGCTTCTCTCAGGTACTCATGGGAGGCAGAAGGTCTGGGCAAAGGAAGAACTTGTTTCTTCACCAGAAGCAAGATTCCTGCTGAGACGAAGGATCTCAGGGGAGGCCCCAGCCTCAACATCCCTGGGCTGAGCCCCAGGACTTTATATACCTTGATGAACACTTAATTTGTTGTAATTTGTCTGTTCTACCATGGGGTTGGCATGTACAGTTGCACGGATTACGCACTGCACAACATCAAGAGTTATGTGGCATAAACCTGGGTGACCTGTCTTTCAGCCCATGAGAGAATGTATAGTAGTGGCCACATGCAAGGGCTCGGCTGGCAGGCAGTGGGGAATGTAGTCTCTGCAACTTGGTTGAGAAGCTCCATTATTCTCCTTGAGCCCGTTTCCTTGTCTATAAAGTGGGGATGGTAATCATAGCCTCTTCTCCCCAGGGGGTTGTAAGGATTATGTGAGATAACAAAAACTTATAGCCCTGCACACGGATCCTGGCAACAGTGGGCCCTCAGGACAGTTTAGCTTCTCACAGTTCTGTCCCCTTGCCTGGACTTAAGGGCAGACAGAGGCCCGGTCTGATTTGTTCCTGCATGCCCCGGCCCAGCCTGGTCCTGGCCCATTGGAGGGACTTGGTACCCATTTGCCAAGGGACTGGAGGAATAACGCTGTAGGGAGTGAGGGTTTCAGGCACCGGTCTGGTATCACCACCCCTCTTTGTCCCTTTTGGAGAGAGCCTGGGGCCTGGTCTGAATTGGTGCCTTCCCACCACCTCCCCTGTCTCCCATGTACGTTTTCTCTGGATGTGTTTACCTAAGCAGAGGGCAAAACCAGGGACCACCAGCTGGGGTCCTGCAGGGACGCGTTTCATTTGGCCTGCCCCGTGACTTAAAATTTGTTAAATTAGTTGCCAATATTTTAAAATTTGGAGATTTCAACTAGAAACCTGGATTTCCAGCTACTCTTGAAAAATCAAAAGATCTAGCAACTCTGGGCCCTCGGGGGGCAGCTGGTGCTGAGCTGTGGCTGTCCTGTTAGGCCGGGCGTAGCCCACAGGTCTACCTGGCGCAAGCCCTCCCCAGGTTTCCTGCCCTTCCCTGGTGAACCTGTGCCCCCGGCTCTATGGGCTCCAGGGCAGTGCCACTGACCTCAGGTATCTGTTTGGCAGATCCTGGCCGTGCCAGGGATTTGTCTGCGTAATGAGCGAGCCTCACCAGAGAGAATCCGCGGACGTGCTCCCCACGTGTGCCGGCCAGCGCGGCCACGCTCACGACCAGGCCTCCGCTGTAACCATCCTGCCGACCCTCTCCTCCGCCGCCTGCATCCAGCGAGGCGGCTGCAGTGTTGTGGGACTCAAACATACACACGTTATTAGAACCCCAGATCAAAGGCAGCGTCCCACGGCCCGCCTCTCAATGGTCCCTTTGTGCAGACGGAAGCCTGCAAGAGAGTTAGAACCCGGGGGAGACGGAGGGGCTGTGGAGGGGGCTCAGCACAAAGATACTTGTCACCCAGACGAGTCCGCAGAGGATGATGTTAAAAGAGGCGCCAGGTGGAGCATGTACCCCAGCTCGCTGTTGGAAGATGCAAATGGAGAATTCTCAGTTCTGTGGAGAAGAAAACACTCATGGCGATGGTTTCAGAGCCGGAGGACGACAGCAGCTGGACGCACGAGCCCCCCTGCCCCAGCCCAGGGGGGCGTGAGATGGGCCAAAGGGGCTTGGAGCGAGAGGGTGCAGGGACTTTCTCCTGGGCACAGACAGAAGAAACAAAAACAGTGTGGGAGGGGGGCTTAGACAAGGCCGGGAGATGCCGTGGGGGACAGAGTCCCCTCTGGCCAGAGGTGCCCGTCTCTCAGCCATTCCTGCCTACAGCAAACATTTCTAAAGTCCCTACTGTGTGCCTGGCACGCTGTGGTGCGAGGCGGGCACAGCCAGGACTAACTCGGGGTCATACCCACAGGCGGATGGCGGGTGCTCTGCTGTAGCCACCTCATCAGAGAGGCTGGCATCCCCTGGCCTGCGCTGGATGCCCTGAGCGGTTCACACACATTGTCTCGTTTATCTCCGGGGCTGGTCTGAACAAAGGCGAGCTTTGAGAGTTCAGATGCTGAGCCAGGAATCCTGCCTGCTCTGGGGAGGGTGTGCGTGCAGGGGTGTGAGCAGGTATGAGAAGGACTTACAGAGAAGTGAGTTCTCTAGGAGGGGACCCCTGAAGACGGGGTGAAGGTCAAGAGGTCATGGTGGTGCTGAAATTCGGAGGAGATGGGCGGACACTTGCCGGCCCCTAAACTAGGCACTAGGACACCCAGGTGTGTCTCCCCAGCCCTCAGCTCGTCTCTTAACTCGGGGCTCACAGATCCAACTGCCTGCTTGATCTCGCTGCTTGGATGGTCAACAGGCCTCTCAAAATTACACGTTCAAACCAGGCCCCTGAGCTTCCCGGCCCCATAGACAGCCCCCCTCGCAGGCCCCCTCATGGCAGTTAACCATGGCTCCATCCTTCTGGCGGCTCGGGCCAAAAACTTGGGCGGCTTCCTTAATCCTCTCTTTCTGTCCCGGCCCCCACCCAATATATTAGCGAATCTTGTCACCTCTAACCTCCAAGCACAGTCAGCATCCAACTTCTCAGCTCCTCCGCACTGTTGCCCAGTCTAGGCCACCATCATGTCATGCCAGGGTTTCTGCAATCGCCTCTTCATCGGTCTCCTCACTTCTGCCTGGTCTCCAGCCACCAGCCCCTAATCCACACTCTGCTCTCAACACAGCAGCCCAGTCGCCCAGGTCTTGATTCTCTAATGGCTCCCATCTCCCTTGAGTATAGCTGAAGCCCTCGCCAAGGCCCACAATGTTCTCACGATCCAGCCTTGTCACCATCGCACCTCGTCTTCTCCTCCTCTTGCGCCCCCCACACCAGCCCGCACTCTCTGCTCCAGAGCCACTGGCTTCCTTGTTACCAAGACATTCATGGAATGTCCCTACCTCAGGGCCTTTGCACTTGCTGTTCCCCCTGCCTGGACCTGCTTTCCCCTGGCATCCTTATGGCTCCCTTCCTCATTCTCAAGTCCTTTCTCAAAGGCTACCCTCTGACCCCTCTACCTAAAATTGCAACCCTGCCCCTGGTCTTTCTTTTCCCTATTTCCACTTGATTATTTCCCCTAGACACACCATATATTTCGCTGACTTATTTTTGTCTGTTTTGTGAACATAAGAGCCTGGTATAAATTCGACCCTCAACAAATCTTTGTTGAATGACTTAATTAATAAAAGAGAAACAACTTTATTTCTTGGGTCCCCACTCCCTGACTTCTGTCCCTCCTTCTCCCCAGTACTGCTTCTTAACTCAATGAAGAGGCAAGTTATACAATCCTAGTAGCTGCTGAGAGGCTTAACTTTCTAGAGCCTCAAAGTGTGGTGTACAGACCAGCAGCATCAGTCTCTCCTGGGAACTTGTCAGAAATGCAGATTCTCAGGTCCCACCCTAGACTGCATTGTAACACCATCCCAGGGGACTCATATGCACATTGAATTCCAAGGAACCCTCATCTAGGCTATTTGACCTCAGGCCAAGAAAGGGGGACCAAGGGTCTCTCAGGGACCCAAAGTCAGAACATACAGGTGGAACTAACAAGGCTAGGAGCTGGCGACAGGCAGAACGAGGGACCAAGACTGTCTGTCCATGTGTCTCTCCCCACCCAGTTTACTGTCTCGGCTTCTCTCTGACCACTCTCTGTCCTGCTTCTTTCTGCTTGTACATCAGCCCACACGGACCCCGAGCAGCGGCTCCAGCCCCTGGGACTGTGGCGCCCTTCAGCTTCAGAGACCACCAGCAAGCAGACCCCAGGCCCTGGGCCTCTCGGTTCAAATTCTGCAAAGAGATCCTGATTGCTCAAGCTCGTGGGTCAGGCATCCAATCAGCTGTGGTCAAGGAGTGAAGGGGTCATGTGGGACCAACACGGCAGCAGGGCCACCCTGGAGCTGTGTTCTGCAGGATGGAAGGAGAAGGCGGTGGAGGAGGAGGATGTGGAAGAAAAGGTGGAGGAGGAGGAGGATGTGGAGGAGAAGGTGGAGGAGGAGGATGTGAAGGAGAAGGTGGTGGAGGAGGAGGAGAAGGTGGTGGAGGAGGAGGATGCGGATGCGAAGGAGGAGGAGGAGGATGTGGAGGAGGAGGTGGAGGAGGAGGAGGAGGTGGAGGAGGAGGAGGAGGTGGAGGAGGAGGAGGAGGTGGAGGAGGAGGAGGTGGAGGAGGTGGAGGAGGAGGATGTGGAGGAGGAGGAGGATGCGGAGGAGGAGGAGGATGCGGAGGAGGAGGAGGATGCGGAGGAGGATGTGGAGGAGGAGGAGGGGGTGGAGGAGGTGGAGGAGGAGGATGCGGAGGAGGAGGAGGATGCGGAGGAGGATGTGGAGGAGGAGGAGGGGGTGGAGGAGGTGGAGGAGGAGGATGCGGAGGAGGAGGAGGATGCGGAGGAGGATGTGGAGGAGAAGGTGGAGGAGGAGGAGGATGTGGAGGAGGAGGAGGAGGTGGAGGAGAAGGTGGAGGAGGAGGAGGAGGTGGAGGAGGAGGGGGTGGAGGAGGAGGAGGATGCGGAGGAGGAGGAGGATGCGGAGGAGGAGGAGGATGCGGAGGAGGATGTGGAGGAGAAGGTGGAGGAGGAGGAGGATGTGGAGGAGGAGGAGGAGGTGGAGGAGGAGGATGTGGAGGAGGAGGATGTGGAGGAGGAGAAGGATGCGGAGGAGGATGTGGAGGAGGAGGTGGAGGAGGAGGAGGATGTGGAGGAGAAGGTGGTGGAGGAGGATGTGGAGGAGAAGGTGGTGGAGGAGGATGTGGAGGAGGAGGTGGAGGAGGAGGAGGATGTGGAGGAGGAGGAGGGGGTGGAGGAGGTGGAGGAGGAGGATGTGGAGGAGGAGGAGGAGGATGCGGAGGAGGAGGTGGAGGAGAAGGTGGAGGAGGAGGAGGATGTGGAGGAGGAGGAGGAGGTGGAGGAGGAGGGGGTGGAGGAGGTGGAGGAGGAGGATGTGGAGGAGGAGGAGGATGCGGAGGAGGAGGAGGAGGATGCGGAGGAGGATGTGGAGGAGAAGGTGGAGGAGGAGGAGGATGTGGAGGAGGAGGAGAAGGTGGAGGAGGAGGAGGATGTGGAGGAGGAGGAGGCGGTGGAGGAGGAGGATGCGGAGGAGGAGGCGGCTAAGCTAGAAAGGAAGGCTGGTGAGGTGAGCACATGCACCACGAGCTTTGCAGCACTGTCTCTTTCCCTTCTTGCCCCGAGCTGTGGCCTAAAGAAGGCTCACATGGAGTCTTATGCACAGTCGGTGTCCGCCTGCTCAGAGGCCTGGAGGTGGACAATTATGTCAAATGCCCGCCATAGACATGTGGGTGTTCTCCTTCAGGGAGCCTTCCCCCCTGGCTCTGTCCCCGCTGGGCATTCCTTCCTGCCACCCTCCTAGGCCAGGTCCCTGGATTTAGGCCTGGGGATCTCAGACTGGAGGGAACCTTAGAAGCCCTCTAGCCCTGCATTTTCCGAAGTGTGTTCCATGAACATTTGTTTTCACTTGAACTCCCTAAAAAGGGTTCCCTGGTCTGGAGAGTTTGAAAAATCCTTCTTAGCATGCCCTCCTCTTGGAGAATCACAAGCTTGGCTGCTCATGGAAGTTTCTGACAAATCCTGCAGAAGAGGAACTTGTCTCCCTATGGCTAAGCCAGGGCTGCCCTGAGTTTCCCATGGAGCCCTTGCTTTCACATAAAAACAGCATCTCCCAACTCTGGTGCTCGGTGGAGCCCGCTTTGGGAAACGCTGGTCTGCTGGACCCCTCTTTCCGTTTTATGGGTGGGCAGACTGAGTGTGGTGATTAGGCCTATGTTGACTGCACGTAACTGAAAAATAAAGGCTTAGAAAGGCGGAGTTTGTGTCTCCCTTTTGTAAACAAGGCTGGAAGTGGACAGACGGGTGCCGTGCCCGGCAGGGCTCCTCAGACGAGCCCGGAGAGGAGCAGAGAGGCAGGGACCTGAGGAGAGCGGGAGCAAGATGAGGCGGGCTGGCTCTCTCCGTCCTCCTGTGTCACCTGGGAAGCCTGTGCTCGGCACTCACTAAACACCCCAGACCTGGGAAGAGTTGGTGGCACAAAACTTGAGTTCAGTTCAGCCAACATTGAGGCTCATGTAGCTGTCTTTGGGCCTCTGTCTTCTGATCCCTGAATAGAGCAGCTGGGGCCCTCGCCCCTTTTTTGGGGGAAGCCCAGCCTCCCCTCGCCTTAGCTGCAGGGACTGATACTGGAGACTGGCGGTCCTGCTGGCTGCTGCTCGCTCCCGTCTTCCCCTCCTGATGCACATCTCCACCCTGGAGCCCACGGTGGCCTGCTGCCCTCCGGATGATCTGTGTGGGGCCATCTTTCTGAGTCCTTCCTTCTGTCCTGTGCCACTAACCCAGAGACGTGGTTAGGGTTTTGCCGAGGTTTGGAGTGACAGAGGCGATTCCGGCACAGAGCTGAGCAGGTGACAACTGCCAATGACGTATTAGACGTCACTGCCCTGAAAATTAATTCGCGGTCCCCCACCTCACAGGGTTGCCCCTTCTGAGGTCCTTAGTTATCGCTCTCTTCTCAAACTCTCTGTTTCACTTGACGCCCTTTTCTTCCCTTTCCTAGTTGCCGTCTCCAAAATGCCTGTGACTTGCTTCTGCAGAACAGTTCTCCCTTTCTCACCCAAACCAGGTTTCCAGGAGGCTTAGCGATGCTGAAACTCACCAGGGAACACGGGACCTGGAGCAACCAGTGGGGACTGAGACATTAATTTTTTTTTTAGCATATCCCAGGTCATATCCTTGGAGCCCTTCCACCCGTTTATTGACCACAACACACGCCAGGGCTGAGGTGGGGCTGGGTGGGTTCCTCTCATCCCATAGAGAGTGCCTCCTATGGGCACTGCTGGGTACTGCATCTAGACACACAAGTCACACCAGAGCCCCTCCTCAAGGAGCCCAGACTCTGGGAGGGAAATTTAGCTCCAGCATTAAAAAAATAAGGAGTGGCAAGTGGAGAGAGAGGAGAGGGGACCTTGGGTATTCAGAGCAGTCAGAGTTCTTCAGGTTGGAGGGTCAAGGAGGGCTTCCTCTAGGAGGTGGTATTTGAAGGGGGCCAGATCAGATGGGTTAACTTAGGGACAAGCGTGGGGGCGGCCAACCAGGGTGATGTGTACTTTTTTTTTTTTTTAAACCCTCCCAGCTCCACTTCTGACAGATTTCACCTAAACCAGCCTTGCCAAATCTCAAGCCCCATGAAACCCGTTTCTGTTATAATCTCTCTCTCTTATCTCTTCCTTGCCTTCCTTTCCCATTCTCCTCCCCCAAAGGATGGGAAATTTTCAAAGAAAAAGATGTGTCACTGTAAGTATACAGCCCAAGAAATGGGCCAGATAAATTATTAAAACACATAAAAAGACAGTGGGTTGTGGGGTGGGAAGCTGGTGGAGGCCGAATAGCCACCCCAGGTGGACGGGGGGCTGGTGGCCCCTGGGGAACCCCTCCTCAGAGCCCTGGACAGGCTTCTCCTCTCTGGCTTCTCGCCCCAGGGCCAGGTTGGTGGGGGTGAGGGTGTCACCAGCGGCAGCGGAAGCGGAGTCCCAGGCGCCTGCTGGCCTGGGGAGGGCCGGGCTGAAGGTGGAGGGGCCTTTGTGTTTGGGCTGGACGCTTGGGATTTTCTCCCAAGACTCAAACTGTAACGGCAGAGTTTTAGTTCTTGCTATTATCTCTTTTTGAACTGTAGAAAGAAATTCCCAAGGGGAAGAAGGGATGCTTTTTTCTCATGGAAGAAGAAAGCCATGACCGGTTTAAGGAAGTAACCAACTTTCTGAGCTCTGTGAGGAGACCTCTCAGAGTTCTGTCTGACTTAGCTGCTCCCGGGCACCGGTGGGGGCTGTGCGTGCATGAGAGACCACAGCAACCCCAGCCAATTCCCTTTCCTTTGGAGGGTCTACAGGAAGGCTCCCCCTCTGCCTCAGGCCTCAGAACCCCACCTCCCTCCCACTCCCCACCCCATCATCCTGCTCTGGTTTTCCCCTTTCCTACAGCTCACGGGCACTCACTCTGGCACCATTGACATTTGGGGCTGGGTAATTCTTTGTTTTGGGGGCTGTCCTGTGCATTGTAGGATGTTTAGCAGTGTCCCTCGCCTCTTGCCAAATGATGACTTCAGACCTTGCCAAATGTGCCTTGGGGTACTGGATAAAGGTATTGGATAAAGAATTGCAATATAAAAGAGACAATACTAATATTTTTTATGGTCCCAGCCCTCCTTCAATGAAACCAGCCTGCTAACAGTATTAATGTACCTGCTTGTAAGATGAGCCTTCATTTCCACCAAAAAGGGTGTGTAAAAAGGAAGTTTGGAGGATGGAAGTAAGACACTGCTGGCTGAAGAGATTTATGACTGGAGGGCCTTGCCGTTCCCAATGTCCTTCTGAGACATATCGATGCTCCAGAGCCGTTATGTCCGATATAGCAGCCACTAGCCACACATGGCTACTGATCACTTGAAGTGGCTAGTCGGGGTTGAGATGTGCTCCAAGCATAAATACACAGCAGATTTCAAACACTTAGTGCAAAACAAAGAACGCAAAATATCTCATTATATGTTGAAATTATAATATTTTTGATATATTGGGTTAAATAAAATACATTATTAAATTAATTGCATCTGTTTCTTTTTCCTTTTTTTTTTAATGTGGCTACTAGAAAGTTTAGAATTAGTATGTGGCTCACATTATCTTTCTATGGACAGTGCCGCTCTAAGGAGCCAGCAAAGCGGGCAGAATTGAGCCTCCATTTTACAGATCATAAAACTGAGACTCATACAGAGAATTCGGTCAACGGGGCAAAGCTGGTCTCCTCACTCCTAGCGCAGGGTTTTCTCTTCCCACGCCCAGGCTGCCCGGTACCAGGACGAGTCTAACAACAGACCCAAGGGAGTCCCCAGCAGAGCACGCATTCTTTCTGAGAACCACAAAGGTGGGGTGGAACCCCTTGATGTCGCCCTCCCCTCCGCAGAGACCTCCCCAGACAAAACAAACAAGCCCTTGGGTCTGGCGAACGGCAGCGGGGAGCGGAAACCAAGGAAGATCAAAGACCTAGCGGTTACCCCCTTCCGGGCGGCGCAGCTGGCGGCGCGCCCCGACCCGGGAGGGCACCCACGGGCCCCGGGATCAGCGAATCCGAGTCACTGGCTGGCAACTCGTGGCTTTCGGAAACTTGTGGCCGCCAGCAGTGGGCTGGGACCACACTGGCCCGAGGCGCGTTGGGGCCTTCTCCTGGACTCCCAAATCAAAAACTAGAGGGGCGGCGCAGGGGGGCATGGGGCGGGTAATAAGCGAATATTTTCTGCAAAAGGCAGGTCGTGGGAAGACTGGGAGGGAGCAAGCCAGCAGGCGCGCAGCAGATGCTAGCAAGCGAGCAGCGTCTCCTCTCCCGACCTCAGTTTCATCACCTGTACATTGGATCCTCTGAGTCCTGCCCTGCCCGCTTCAAAGAGAAATTGAGCGGAGGCAAGGCACAGGACTGTCAGCGAGAGGAGCGGTTGTTCTAGAGAGGGCAGGACCCAAGAGGGTGTCTGTCCCAATACGCCTGCTGGCCGGAGCCCCCCAACCCTGGTCCCCAGCCCCCGGCCGGTGGTCGGAGACCGCAGCGTGGAAGAGGGCGCTGTGTCGGGCCGGGCCTCCCCTTGCCGCGCCCGCCCCCGGCCGCCGGCCCCGCCCCCGGCCCGCCCCCTCCGCGGCCCGCCTCGCCTTTGATGCGCCGCGCCCGGCCAATGGGCGCGCGGGGAGGCGCGGGCCGCGGCGGCGGGCTAGGGGCTCGGCGCGCCCGGGCGTCAGTCGGGACGCGGCGACGGCGGCAGGAGCGCGTCCCGGCGCCGCCTCGGTCTCCGCTCGGCTCGGGGCTGCTCCGGGAGGAGAGCGAGGCGCGGCGCGGCGAGCCGCAGGGCCCGCGGGCCGGGCGCATGGCTTAGGGCCGCCCCCGCCCCCGCGGCCCCAGCATGGGGAAACTTCACTCCAAGCCGGGTCAGTGTCCCCGCGCGCGCGCCGGCCCCCGCGCCCCAGCCGCCTGCGCCCCCGCGATTGCTAACTCTCTGCCTCTCCTTTCTTTCCGGCTCCCGCCGCCGCCGCCGCGCGCGACATGCCTGCAGCCGCCGTGTGCAAGCGCAGGGAGAGCCCGGAAGGTAGGGGCGCGCGGGGCGCGGAGCGGGGGGATGGACCGGGAACCACCGCGGACGGCGGCCGAATGGCCTAGCCGGCGGGATCTGATTACCAGGGCCACCCCTAGCCCCAGCCCCAGCTCCGGCCACCGGTCCCACAAATCCGTTCCCGGAGCAGCCTTCGTGCCGCCTCCTCTGTCCTACCTACCCCTTCCCCGCGGTCCTGTGCTCTCTCTTCTGACCCTCAACCCCTCCTCCTCTCGCGCTCCCAGTCCTCCGCGCTCTCTGCGCCCATACTTCAGACTCCCAAGCCCCTTCCCCCAAGATCCTACCCCCTCTCTTTCCGGCCGTTAGCCGCCTCTCTCGAGATCTTGGACCCTGCGCCCACCGCGCCCCCTCTCCTGACCCTCAGTTCCCGTCTTCCCCTTACCCGGTGCTCACTGCACCCGTCTTCTGACCCTCACCCCTCTCCTCCGCAGTCCCGGCTCTTCCTCCCGGGGTATTGCTCCCCCTTCGCGCTCCCCTCTGGGTCGCTGCTCTTGGGGCTTCGCTGAACCCCCTTCTCCTGACTACCTGCGCCCCTCTCTCGGAGTGTGCCCCGAGTCTCAACCCCCTCCCGGCCCCCGCTGCCTCTGCCGCGCCCACTCTTTCCCTCCTCTCTCTGGTAACTTTCGGCCCAGGGGCCAGACTCAGGGGCTTCGTGTCGTCCCCGCCCCAGGTGACAGCTTCGCCGTGAGCGCCGCCTGGGCTCGGAAGGGCATCGAGGAGTGGATCGGGAGGCAGCGCTGCCCGGGCGGCAGCTCCGGACCCCGACAGCTGCGGGCGGCGGGCACCGCTGGCAGAGGAACCCGGGTACGATCCCCACTACCCCCCTTCGCCCTCGGAAATGAGTCCCCATACCACCCACCCCAACTTTTAGCATCCTCTTGGCACAGCTTCTAAGTCCAGAAATCCCCTTTCCAGCTGCCCATGCCCCACCACCATGATTCTGTACCCCCGGTGCCTCCGGGAACCTTACAGGTGATGCAGGTGGCAGTCTCCTGTCCAGTTGGTTTCAGAGGGTGGCCTGGGGGAAAGGTCCTGGGTGAGGAGGTGGTGCAGGTCCAGTCCGCGGGGAAGCTGGTTTGTGCTGGAGGTATTGGGGGGCCTGCTCTGACTTCTGCCTTGTGTCTGTGGCCAGCACTGAGAGGTGGCTCTGGAGACGGGGCTGGGAGTGGGGGAGAGAGGGAAGGCATCTAGGGGTGTCGGGTAGAGGGCAGGCCTGTGCTGGCCTCCAAATGTATTCCTAGTGTCTGTGGCATTCATCAGTACCATCTTTCCAGGAACCCCAGCAGAGCAGGCTGCCGTCTGGGTGCAGAGCTTGGGGGGCACTGAGACCCGGTAGACCCCTGCGCTTGGCCCACAAGGAGAGAGAGGGCCTCATTCTGCTGTAGCCTGGGCTCACCCCTGAGCCTTCACGCAGTGGGTCTCCAAGGTTGGAGTTGTTCCTGGGGGAGCGGTGGACGTGACAGGGGAGTGAGTGAGTCCGACTCCGGCTCCTGGCCTGGGCCTGGTGTTCACAGATGTCCTGTGAGCTCTGGAACTCCGCACGGGGCTCTCAGATGGTCTGCGTGGAACTCGAGCCAGCCAAGGATCAAAGGATGAATCAACTTTTTGATGTGACATTTAATTTTTTTTCTTTAACTTAGAGAGGAACAGACTGAGTTTCAGGCCTGGTTAGTTCTTTGGCCTTGCCCATGGGCTGGGGAGGGGCCAGTGGAGTTTTCAGATGTGTGTGTATCTGGGTGGTGGGACCTGGGCTGGGTACAGCTTGGTTGCAGGGGCCGGCGCTGGGAGGTGAGCCTGCGGGTGAGGGGGACTCTGTGCGTGTATGAGATACCCTCTGTGTCTGGAGACACTCCCATCTCCTCCACCACCGCCGCTTCGCGGGCGCTTTCTCTCTCCGTTTCTCTTCATCCGTTGGCTGGGTTGGAATTGGAGCTGCTCTCCCCTAGTAAAGGTCAAAACTTGATGGGCGGGGGGCACTGCCGTGGGGGCCCTTTATAAACAGAACCACAAACCTCCCTTTCTTCCCCCACCATTTCTAGTTTTTGATCTACTTATTTATTTAAAGCCCACTGAAAATGATCCGATTTAGCCGTATGAACAAATGCATTTGTGGCTCAAGACAGAGGCCGACTGAGTGGATTTCCATTAATCAAGTTTTGAGTTTTTTCGGCCTGTTTATTTTTACAAAATATTCCTGCAGAATGACATTTATTTGCAGTCCCTTTTTTTTTCTTTCCTAAACTGCCAGGCAGCTTGCTCCATGCTTTAGGGGAAACTTGAAATACAGCGCGGGCTCACTTCAATTGACTTTTATCTTCAAAGCCATAACAAATGTTACCCGCATGTTTTTGGTGGGTCTCCTTGGTATCCAGTACTGGAGGATGGGAGGGAGGAGGAAGGAAGGAGAAGGAAACAAAAGTCTGTCGTTTTTAATTAAATAGTAGTGTTCCCAGCAAGAGGAATGTGAGCCAGTAAAAGTTGCCATTGGGGGAAATGAGGGACGGTGGGGAGGGGGCCCAGCTTCAGTCTGTAGCTTTGGTGAAGTCACGGAATTTTGTTGCCTGGTTTCTTCCCCCAGCTGAGGACAGCACGGGATGCCCCTCTCTCCTGCGCCCCCTCTCTCAGAGAAGTGCCGAGGGGCCGTTCATGTGTGTTCAAAGCACTTTTGAAGATGTGAGACGCAGAGCCATCAGCGTGACATATGTTGGGTGGTGGAGGGTGGGCCCTGCCATCACGAATGTTAAGAGGAGGGAACCTCTGCTTCCTTGAGAGTTGTGCTTGGTGACTGGGACCCGGGTGCCTGGGTTCCCACCAGCCCTGGCCCATCTGCGTCTGTAGAGGTGGGGACAGCCAGTCCACCCTGGGAGAAGTCATCGTGAGCCCTAGGGGTGGGGCCACACAGTCAGGGGTCTGTGGGGCGATTTCGGGTGGTACCTGGAGGAATATTTTTTATTTTGATAGTTATGTATTTCTTGTACTGGAAAAAAAATAGGGCATCAAACCCATGATTTCAGGAGTATTATTGTTTAGGATGAAGCTAAGTTGAAAGAAATAGTCTAAAGTCAATTCTGAGAAAAATATTAAGTACAAGTGGTCAAAATTGTGCATGTGGGAATGGAATGCCCAAAGTTTGGGAAACACCAAGATGCTGAACAGCACAGCAATGGGCAGCCCGCAGTCTAGGTGCACGTCCGTGATTCCAGTGGCACGGAAGGGGTAGCTGCAGGTCCTTCTGTTACATCATCAGGGTGTCGGAGGGCATGGGCTCCAAGGTCTGCTGGGTTCCGAGGGCTGACAGAGGTCCCCCCACCAGCCCCAGGCCCATCTTGGGGATGGCCTCTGTCTCCTCTCCTTCACCAGAGTGGCTGGGGACGCAGGAGTGGTGTATCCAGCTAGCATTATTATTATTATTGCCCTGATCACTACTGTTTATTAAGTGCCTGTATATGTCAGGCCCTCTGCTTACATTATCTTAATCCTCCTCATAACTCCATAAAGCTGGTGTGGACTCTGATGTTCTCCCTTTCCGGAGCACTTTCTAGGACCACAGAAGCAATGCATGTGATGCTCTGTGCCAGAGCATCTATCTGGAGGGTTCTGCACTCACTAATTCCCAGCGAGGTGACATGCCGACCAGCTGCTGAGTACTTCAGGGTGAGGCAGGTCGTGGGGCAGGCAGAAGCAGGAGCGGCCCCTGCTTGCCTTCTTCCTCCTGGACGGGGTCTGAGTAGCTTAGTAGCAAGGTCCTGAGGTGTGAGGGGGGGACCTCACTGGCACTAGCCTAACCTGCCCTCCTGAATACAAAAATAAATGAGGTCAGGCTCTGCCACCACAGCTTGTCACCTGGAATAAGCCAGTTTACCTTTGTATACCTTAATTAGCTCATCTGCAAAATGGGTGCGATACCTCTCAGCTCTGGCAGGGTTATGGCTCTTCAGAAAGAGCAGAGCTTGGGAAGAAAGGTACTGAGGGGTTTCCTTTGAAACCAGAGCCGCCCCCCATACATTATAGACTCACTTGGAGGAACACAGGCTGGGGTTCTGCCCTTCCCGTGGGTACAGGATGAACTCCAAGGAGATAGGAGCTCAGAGGAGAAAAATAATAAGAAATGCGAGGTGTACAAGTGCCACGAAAGAAGACCAAAAAAGTGAGCAATTTATGTGCCAGACAAGGATAGAATTAGAAATTAAAATAAGCATAATAATCTCAAAGAGATAAAGGAGGATATTGGAAACACGAAGCAACAACAGGCAGTTACAAAAGAAAACCAAATGGAAATGTTGGGTCTGGAAAATATAATGGGTGGAATAAAAAAAGCATGAGAGATGGATGGATTAGCCTAATGAACACAGAGATTGATAGGAAAACGTGGAAAAGCAACTCTGTGCACGTGCGTGTGGTGTGTACGTATGTGCTTATATGTATGTGTACCCCCAGGTTTAAGACAGTCCTCCCCACCCCTGTGTGGCCCTTTTGTTCTTTTATGGCAGGGCTGCCTGAAGAAAGAGGCTGGATCAAAGGGGGCTACCAGGCGGTTTGGGAATTTGGTTGGGGGCACCCAGTGTTTTGATATTTGGGGAAGGTTAGGAGGGTACAGGCCCGGTTGGAGCCCATGGGGGTGTATTACGCTGGGTGATGTGGTTGGAGGCTGGCCCAGCTGCTGCCCGAGTGCCGGATTCCAGGGGAATTACCCTTGAATGATAGCAGTTGGCACAATTAAAAGGCCTCATGTCTTCAGCATATGGAAAATGTTAGGCCTCCTTACGTGGTTTCGAAGCTATGTGCCGGGAGGTGGACTTGACATTTGAGGTAAGGCATAAATTAAATATTTGGTGTTTCAGAATTAAAAGATGATTTGCTTTGAGGCTGGTGGAGGCCTTTGGGCCTCCACTCGCTGGCATCTTCGAGCTCTCCATGGAGGGTCTGCTTTGCCGTGGCCCCCAGGGCCAGCAGCTCAGCCCCTCCTGGGAGCTTTCTTCACCCTTGGGGAGTGGAGGGAGAGACGAGGGAAGCTTGAGCTGGGCGATGTGCCAGGTGTGGCGTCTGGTTTCCAATAGGCCTGGGTCCCTCAGGATGGTGGGTAGTGGGCAAGGGGGTCGTGTTCTGAGAGCTTTCATGCCTCTCTGATGTGGTCTCTGGTAGAGGCTCTGAAGAGGGTCTCATCCTCCCTCGGAGACCCTTTTTCTTGGAGAGGGACGCTGATCCCCCTGAGTCAGGCTGTGTGTGTGTGTTCCGTTTCCCAGCATTCAGGAGCAGCCCCTCTCCGTTCGCGTGTTGCACTAACTGTAATCAACCCGGAGAAACTCAAGCTTCTTTCACAACCACGGCATGTCCCACGAGGTCTGAGGACTTGGGGGGGGGGTGTCATCCGCTCCCCCAGTGGGGATGTCAGGGGTGACAAGAGGAGGTGGGTGATGGATGGACAGAGAGCAATCTTCCTTGTGCCATGAGGCTCAGGCGCCACACTGTCCCCTTGAGCACTTCAAACTGTAAGGCTGAACTGTCAGCAGCAGAAGAAGCACTTTCCGAGTGATACGTGTTCCTTGTAGGAGCCCCGGGGCACACAGAGGGCGCTCACCGCCTATTTGCTGGGTGAATGAAAGAATGAAGGCATAGAAGATAGACTAGGTCCCCATGCCCGCCTCCTCCTCCCTCAGAGCGTCCTCCTCAGCCAGATGGAACTTAGAAGCAGGAAGAAAGGGAAGGGTGGAATTAGGTCTTTGCGTTCAGGCACTCAGCTGTTGATGAATGATTATCAATAATGAGTTGTTATTAACCGTGAACTCCCTGGCTGTGCCAGCTGTTGAAGACACGGTGGCAGATAAAAGAGATGTGGTCCCCGTCTTCCTGTGGCTTCCAGTCTAATCAAGCAGACACAGCAGAACACGTAAATAGACTCGTGAACAGACAGGAACGCCTGTGAGAAGCCGTGTGAAGGCAGCATTTCCACCCAGACCTGAGAGACGGTGCGGAAAAGGTGGATGGGGGAAGGGCACTTGTGCAAGGAAGAGCTGCCTGAGGCCCCAGGCTCGCTGTTGTCTGTGGAAAACGGGTGGTGGTTGGGTTGGGCAGTCAGGAAGGGCCTGTGGGCTCCAAGTGGCTTTGCAGCCTGTGGGGACTGCAAGTCTGTCCTGGTGCTCAGTCTCTGAAAAGCACTGCATGTTAGTGGCTCTTGGCACATTCGAGCTACCTGTCTCTCTGGACAAGTGTGTGGGGTGGAGCCGCGTGGGCAGTCAGCACGCTGCCCCAGCCACCAGCCTGCTCCTCAGAGCTGGTTAACATGGAGTGTCCTATTCAGGGATTTGGGGACAGTGCTCCAGCTGTTTGGGGGTGTCAGCTGTAGGGCCAGAAGCCCAGCTGTGGCGGGATGTGGGAGGCCTGAGGGGTGGGATTGGCTGCTCAAGGGCAGAGGGAGGCACCCAAGTGCCAGGGGACATGAGGTAGGGACAAGCCAATCCCAGAGAGAGCCCATCCTGCCCCGAACTGCGGGAAGAGGGCCCCTTGCCTTGGTTTACCAGATGTGTCTGAGAAAGGGGAGTGCCAAGTGACCCTCTGGTGAAGGGGCTGGTGCAGCGGTCCACGAGGAGATCTGCTGGCACTGGTGCGTCAGGCACCCCACAATCCTCCTAGCTCGGGCGTTCCTGGGGCCTCGCTCACTGGCTGTAGGTTCACAATGTGCTTTGGTTTAGAAACTTCAGGAATTTGTAGGTTGCTTGTTGGATTCCAGAGCAGGCGCTTCCGGCTGCCTCCCCGCCTTCCCTTTCTCTCTCTCTCACTCACATGTGTTCTTTTTGTGGCTCGTGTCTCTCACAGACATTCTTTCTCTTCCTCTCGCTCTCCCTCTCCCCCTCCCTTCCCCTGCTCCTCACTCTCCCCCTCTCCCCGAGGAAGGAAAAAATTCAGACTCTCACAAACAAAATATCTGCCATTCCATCTGAGGGAGACCTGAGGCCGGAGCCCAGAATATCCTGGAAGAAACGCCAGAGAGAGCTGAAGGCCTCAGTTGTTTAATCTGGAAGGCGGGCTTTGATGTCACCAGGCTCCGTTTATCCTGGGAAGCTGCCTGCTTCTTTATGGCCGGCTTCAGACTCTCCGCATGGAGAATGGCCCGTTCCTTCAGGGGCTGGAGGAAAAGCCTGATCACTCCCCACGGCAGGCCTGGTGATGCTGCCGCTCCTGCCAAGCTCAGGTGGGGTGGAGAACCTTTTCCAAACAAGCGTTTCCAGAGACATAAGTAATTCTTTGATAACTTCCCGGGAAAGCGGAGGGCCTGTTTATCCATGTGGGCCCCCATCACGGGGTTTTGCGAGGAAAGCCTTCAGTCCCTCTCCTGAAGTCATCCTTAGCACACACGAGCTCTCGCCAGCCGCCTCTGCCCACCGGGGTGCGCCCTGGGTGTGAGTTTGTTTAGAGGGCTCCAAGGAATTGGTCTGGGCTTCACTTTCCTTACTTGTGGAGCCATGTGGACTCTGGCCTGTGTGCGTGGCCTTGTGTGTGGCTCACGCCTTTCAGAGGACCCCAGGGTACAGGGTGGGCTTCACAGTGGTGTGGCATCAGCCAAAAGGTGCCTCCTTTCTCTGGGCCTTGGATTTCCAGCAGAAAAGTAGGATAAAATAGTTTATTATAATTCAGCAACTATCTATTGAGTGCATTCTATTCAAATCGTTCATGCCTCTGTGCCATAGATATTGAGTACCTACTTTAGGCCAGATATACATTTTCTCTGTCAATAGAGCATGGTCCTTGTTTTCATGGAGCTTACAATCTAGTAGGAAAAGATACGTATTTTTAAAAACAATTTGCACAATAAATTGTGATATGTGTCTCAAAGGAGAAGTACTGGGTACTTTGAGAACTTTTAATGGGGATCAGACCTAATCTGGGTGGCTATTAATTCCACAAATATTTGAGGGTGCTTAGGATATTATGGAAACTATCAGGACTAGGACATAGTTCCTGCCTCACAGAACTTAGAGTTTAGTGGAACCAAACTCTTATCGTTGCATCTCGTCTGTTTTTCTTATCTTATTGCATTGGTTAGGATCGCCTATACTCTGTTTAATAACCATTAAGTATGATGTTCATTGTCTATCTAGTTAAGAAAGCTTTCTTCTACTGGCTTGCTAAGATTTTTCAAACTAGGAATAATTACTGAATTTTATCAAATGCTGTTGGAGTGTTGAAGGAACTGGTCATTCTTTGCTAATACAATGTATGACTTGGATGCATGATTTACATCACTAGGTTTCCTAGTGTTCAACTTTCTCTGCACTCCTAAACTAAATCCTTCCTTGTCGTTATAGATTGCTCTTTTAAGATGTGGCAATATTTAATTTTCTAATATTTTACTTTGGAATTTTGCTTCTATATTCATCAGATAGGTTGGCTCATGGTTTGGGAAGATGGATACTGAGCAATGAAGACAATGTTCAGGGAATGTTAGAGGACACTCTGGGGCTCTGAGAGTCTAGAGCAGGGAGTGCCAACTGGTCTGGGATCAGTGGTGGTCTCGGCTGTGATTTAAGCCCAAAGTGAATGGGGGGAGGGGCGGTGGTGAGCAAGGCAAGAGGAGGGGATGTGTAATTTCAGTGCGAGTGTTTGTGAGATGGACCAGCAGCATTGTGAGAAAGCCCTGCAGTGAAGAGGGCAGTTCCTTTGAGATGCTGATTGAAGTTCAGTCAGCCTGAACTTGGCCTTCAGGCCAGTTGAAGTTGGCCTTTCCAGTCATGTTATGGAACTTTATCTTCGTCCAGAGGTGAGACAGGTGGCAGGCCCTGTGCTAGGGGCCAGTGGGACAGACAGAGGTGAGCCCTGTGATCTCTGGGGGAGCTCTCGTGCGGGGGAAGAAGGAATGTGGGGATGGGCTCTCGGTTGTAAAAATACTTCGGAGGATAAAGAGGAATCAAGTGGTGACTGTATTCTGTGGGCTCAGTGAGAGATTCTGGAATGTCTGCATTGGTCCAGGCACAGCGCTTGGTTCTCTGGGGGTCGTCCAGGGGACCCTTGAGGAGGCCACAGGCAGGCAAAGGTCCAGGAGAAGTAGAAGGGGGCATAAGGCAGTACAAGGTGGTGGTTAAAGAGTGACGACTCTGGGGCCTGATGTCTTGGGTTCAAATCCTGGCTGCACCATTTTCTAACCACGGGACCTTGGGCATAGTGCCAAACCTCTGTGTCAGTCAGCGTGATAGATGTGCTCCAGAGAGTTTAAATGAAAAGACTTCCACTGGCATGGAGAGCACCCGGGGACTGGTGGGTCCCTGGCACCAACGGGAAGCTGTTACCACCCCTAGGGCAGAAAGGGCTGGGGGAGGAGGTGGCGTTGGATGTTTTGGATAGGATCCCTGTAGGAGCTGCAGCTGAGGGGCAGGGGAGGCCAAGCAGAAGCTATAAATATGCAGCATTAACCGTAGTCAGAGACATGGTGCAGAAATAGTGAGGGGATGGGGAAGAAGTACCCCAACCTCTCTCTCCTTGCACCCTCCAGTTTCCCAGCAGGGCCTCCTGTTGGCTGAATCCACAAGCCAGAGCCCAGGAAGCCGCAGTGAACTGGTCCACAGGGCACAGAGCAGCACAGAGGAGGGTGAGGCATGGATGGGGTGGGGATGGCAAGAGAATGACCAACTCTGTGCCTCAGTTTCCTCATCTGTAAAGCAGGGGTGATAGTAGTGCCTGCTTCCTAGGGTGGTTGTGAGGACTGAGATTGCATACTGGTTATAACTGCCTGGCATGTGGTAAGTGCTCCATACAAGTTAGCTATTAAAGTTAGGAAACTGTAAGAGAGACACAGGGCTATGGAGATTTGGGGAAGACTTTTTGAAGGAGGCAGCGTGTGAGTAGGGCTTTGGAGGATGGTAAGACTGAGACCAGGGGTCAGAATCTAAAGGACCTACAGGGGCCAGAGAAGTCACATTAATGAATGCAGCAGGCTGGGTGGGAGACACCTGGGAGGGGTGGGGACTGGGGCGCCCTGGGGAGCACACGTCATGTCTCAAGAGGGCAGTGCCACTCAGCCCCAGCCAACTGTTGCCATTAGGAACGTGGCCCTGGTCTTGCCACATCTGATCATTAAGAGAATCCAGCCATCTGGGTTTTTATGTGAAATCTTTCTAATTTAAAAGATTTTTGTCAATCAAATAAAATTTTTAGGAAATACCCTGTTTGGTGGTGGACCTAGATAGCTAGATTTGGCCTGTACCTTGGCTTGTGGATTGCTGATTTAGAACTATGAGATTTTGGTGGGGTCTGAGTATGTTAGTGATAGTAGTACGTACAAGTGTGTACTAAAGGTTCTAAACTTTGTGCCTAATGCTTCACATGCGTTCTCTCCATGTGTTGTATTAATCCCCCACGTCCAGATGAGGAGACAGGCTCAGCAAGTTCAAGTCACGAGCCCAGTGGACAGAGCTGGAGTCAGGCTGCATCCACGGTGGAGGGTACGGAGGCTGGGTGCTGGGGAGTCGTGGACAGTGTGTTTCAGTTTGGCAGGAGAACAGGGTGGGAGCGGCAGGTGGGGTGGGTACAGTGAAGATGTGGTTTGGGCCTCTTTATACTGAGGCTCAGCAAGTGCATGAAGTAGGCGCCAGAGTTGTGGTCAGAGCTTTCAGAATCAGATCTCCTGGGTCCAAGTCCCAGGGTACCTCTCCTCTCCCCAGCTGGGTGGCCTCGAGCCGCGTGATGGCTTACCTCTGATCCTCAGTTTTCCCGTCTGTGGAATGGGTGGAGTCATCGTTCCTGCCTCATGGAGTTGTTCTAAGGGTGAGATGAGTTCACTCTGGCAGATCAGGGCGAATAAAGCTGGTGTCATCCCTGCTCTTGGGTTGCAACTCTTCCGTGATTTTATTTTCTTATTGGTGCCTGTTGGCTCTAGCTTCTCTCCTTTCTGGCCGGGTGGGAGGTAGGGGGAGGACCTCTCGGTCACAAGGAGTCACGTCAACCTAGAGGTGATGTGCTGGCCTGCCGGGTGCCGTGTGCCCCTGGCCTTGAGTGTGGAGCTGGGGCCCTTGGGAGGGCGGGACAGAGCATAGAGGGCCCCTGTTAGCAGGATGGGCCTGTCCACCACAGGCCACAGGTGAGGGCTGGGGAAGGCCACAGCCGCCCCAGGGGCCTCAGGCCCAGGGTGTTGTCTAGCTCCAGAAGGCCGCATGGGCTGGCGGGCCCCTGGCACAGAGGCTTGGGCTTGCGGCGGCTCCAGTTGGTTTGGGGTGCTGTGGGGCTGCCATGCCTGGCTTCCAGAGGGACCTGTTATGGGGCAGTTTTGACCTAGACCCCATTGTTTTACCCTTCTTCTCCTGGTGATGTAGATAGACTTGCAAAGCAGAAAGATGATGTACAAAATCTACTACAAACCAGGAACAAAGTTGCTTTTTCTGTGGGCACTTTTTGCTTCTCTTCTCCGTCCCCAGCCCCCGAAATCCAAAGGAGCCCGCTGCCTCGGGCACTCCCGGGTCCGTGCCTCCTTTCTGGCGTGCTGTGGCTACAGCCTCAGTGTGGCTGCGGAGTGCCGGCTGTGTGCCGAGCCTGTGCTGACCCACGGGTGCAGCATTGTCTGCTCTGTGCCGGGCCCAGGCCCAGGGCTGTCCACACCACTCAGTTCTCACAGCACATTAGAGCACGTGCTAGTATTCTCCCCATTTTACTGATGGGGAAACTGAGGCGCTAAATAAGTCTACCTCCTTGCCCAAAGTCACTTGGCTTGGAAGTGGAATCTGACTCCAGCAAGATTCAAATTCAGGTCGGTCTGATTTTAAAACTGTCTTAAATCAGTATAGATGAGGTTTTTTTCTTTCTTAAACTATGTGTTGCAATCCCACTCATGGCTCATGAAATCAATGTAGTGACCAGCATTTAAAAAAATGAAATAGAAAAGAATAAAAATGTGAGAGAACATCACATTTAGTAAGAGTAAATATTGCTTTGTGTTACTTTCTGTTTAGTTTATAGACGTGGATATCCATGTCTATAGATAGATAGATAGATAGATCTAGAACTGTGTATATCTACACATACATCTGTACCCAAACCCATCTCTTCAGGGGCCCATTATAAAATGTCATTCTTACTCTGGGTCATGGTCAGAGTGTTGGAAAACACTGGTCACTGGTGCGGGCTCTGAGCCTGAATGGCAGCTTTCAAGTCCTAGCTCTGCTTCTCACTAGCTGTGTGACCTTGGGCAAGTTCCCTAAACTCTCTGTGCCAGAGTTTTCTTTCTCGGCTTCAGGGCCCTCTGGTCTGTCGACCTTTTGGTCAGCACACGTTCCCCCAGGACTGCTGGGTGCTTTCTCGCTCACCCACTCCCTACGCTCAGGGCGTGAGGAGGATGAGGAGTCCTTTGGGGACCCCGTGTCCTCTCACCCGAGAAACCAACCTCTGAGCATGAACAGCAGCAGCTGCATTCCGGGAGGAAGACAGGGCAGAGTCTTTGGGGGCTGGACGGAGCGCTGTGCTGGGAATCCTGGGCTTGGGGGTGGCCCTGGCTTAGCTGGTAGGTGTCTATTGTGACTCCTCCTGGCTCTTGCTTCCTCCTCTCAGAATGTATTGAAGAAAAGGAGGGTGTTTGGGTCATCTTTTGCTGTGTAACAAATTACTCCAAAACTTACTGACTTAACCATTTTGTGATTTGCTTGAGATTATGCAGTTTGGGCAGGGCTTGGCGGGGGCACCTAGTCTGTGGCTCCATGTGGCGTGGTTGGGCTGGCTCACACAGCTAGGGCCGACTGCAACAGCTGCACTCGGGTCATATGTCTGAGGCCTCAGTTCTCTTCCAGGTGGCCTCACCACGTGGTTAGCTGGGGCTTCCCCGTAGTATGGCGGCCTCAAGGTAATGAGACTTCTTACACGGTGGCTGGCTTCCCCAACGCTGCAGAAGTGGAAACCGCCAGGCCTTCCTGAGGTTCAGGCCTGGAACTGGCAACACCACATTCTCTTGGTTAAAGCAAGTTGCAGGTCCAGCCCAGGTTTGGGAGAAGGGACTGCACGGGGGTGTAAATACTGGGAGGTAGGAGTCATTGGGGGCCATCAAAGTAGTCTCCCAGACAGGATGTGGTTTCCTGGCGAGAAACTGCTGAGGAACTGAGTAGAAAAAGGACTGAAAGGTGTCCATTGGCTCTGGGGTCCTGGTGGTCACAGTTGGGTTTGGCAGGAGCCATCCTGGTGGAGTGACAGCAGAGGAGAGACTGGGGTGGGTCCTGAAGGGACCGAGGAACACTTGTGTGCGAGCAGAAGCACATGCTTGCAAGAACATACATGGCTGCATTATTTGGAAGAGTGAAGCATTTGTAACAACTCAAATATCCATCGCTAGGGGATGGCGAATAAATGGTGGTGTAGCCATTTCGTGGATCTCTCTGCAACTGGGAAAACCAGTCATCGCCTCATGCTGATGCAAGGGAGGCCCTGAAATGCTGCTGAATGAGCAAAGCAAGAGTCAGACATAAGTATAATGTGGTCCTGTTTTTTGCAATATACAAAGGTCTATTCAGGCCTTTGTCTATATATATTGCAGGTGCATTGAGAAAGTTCTGGAAGGATACACTGTCAAAGGCTGCTTCCCTGAGGACTGGGGTGGTGGGAGGTGGGGAGGAGAGAAGGAAATCTGCTTTTCACATTATACATTTTTGCATTGATTGACTTCAATTTTTCAGTGAGCATGTAGAAGTTTTGTGTTTTTCAAAAAGCCAATACATTTTAAAAGAGAATGAGAGGTGAGGAAATAGCACGTGTAGGCAGCTCTATGGAGAATCTTGATTGGAAGGGGTGGAGAGAGAGGCCAGTAGCTGGAGGGGGTGTGGGGTTGGGAAGGACTTGGGTCTGGCCTGAGGACCGCCTGCACCTGAGCCTCCTGAGTGCTGTTGAAGATGCAGGGCCCTGGGAAGCCCCTGAATCAGCCTCCCTGTGTTGGGTGCTGACTGTACTGCCTGGACCCTGTAGGAAAGGTGATGAAGGAGGGCGCAGGAGCGGGGCGGGCTGCGTGGAGATGGCACTCCCCATATGTAGAATTGCGGGGATCAAGTAGTGGCCCTCTGGAGAAGCCGGCACAGTTCCTGACTTATGACAAGCTCTCAGTCGATGGTTCTGTCTCCTTCTGTGTACTCCCCCATAGCGGTGGCTCCTTAAGCCTACGAGTGGGTTTAGAACTTTGTGGACAGTTATTGATACTTGGCCTCTCTGTCGAGGGCTGCCAGGCCCCTCCTTTTATAACTGGAGGGATGGAGATGTTAAAATCCAGCGCTCTGGATTAGCGCCGTCCAATGGAACTTGCTGTGATGCTGGAAACGCTTTGTCTGCAAGGCCGACATGGGAACCATTAGCTGCCTGTGGTTGTTGAGTACTTGGAACGTGGCTGTTGCAACTGAGGGACTGAATGTTAAATATGTTCCATTTGAGTTAAGTTAAATAGCCACACGAGGCTGGAGGCCGCTGCACTGGACAGCCCGGCTCTGGACCAGTGGAGGAGATCCTGCAGTGCAGTGCATCTGGCTAACCCCAACCTGAGGGGGCGTCAAAGGAGTTATTTGCAGAAGGCAGTGATGGAAAGAGAGCTCTGGCCCCGGGAGAGCGCTGGTGAAACCCTCCTTGGGGCGTTTCCAGAGCCTGCTCCTTGGAGGCCTGGCTTCGCTAAAGCTTGGAGGGAGGCAGCCGGCTGGCCACGGCTGCGGTCAGTGATGGGGAGGATCGTGGGGTTCCTTTTGGGTGGGTGGATTGGAGCGCCTTCTCCTGGTGCCATAATCGGGGGCTTCTCTGCCTTCTTAACTTTGGAGGTCCTGCTTGGCAGCTGCTTCTGGGGTTCTTGGGTGAGGACTCGTCCCCTTGGCTCTGGTCTGTGGCTCTAGAAGGCCAAATGCACAGCTGGGTGGGGCTGGAGGCAGTGGCACCAAGTAGCCAGCTTTTCTCCAGTAGCAAGAGCTGGTATTTATCCCGAGCTTTATGATTTGCAAAGCCTTCCTCTCAGTAATTTGTCAGGCATTTAATATTTGCAGAAACCTGGCCAGAGTCAATATTAATACTACGGGGAAACTGAGACCAGACTGCAGAGTTCATGGGGCGGCTTCTGTGTGGCTCACCACTGTATTCTCAGGGCCTTCGGCACTGCTTGGCACGTGGCAGCTGCTCATGGAACGTTTGCTGGGTGGATGAGGCTCAGAGGGGCCTAGCATCTTGGCCAGAGGGCACAGAGCCTCAGAGGGGCAGGAATTCAGGTCCTGCCCTCCAAATCCCCACCTCTTTTCACAGAGCCACACTGGTCTGGGCCTTTGAGGAGAGCCTCTGCTTACTTCTCCCCTGTCCTTCAGAAAGGGTCTCCTTTTTTCTTTTGGTAAATGAAGTCGTGCACGTGGTAAAAAACAAAATAAAAAGGAAAAATTCAAAACAGTAAAGGGTATGTAATCAAAGGAAGCCTCCTACCCTCCTTGACCCCTGGCCTCCTGTGCCCCTCTTCCAAGGCATCTGCTGTTTCCAGTTCCTTGAGGTGCTTCTCACTGTGTTCTGTGTCTATGCACACCTATCCCACTACAGACAGCAGACTCCTGGCCAACAAGACTGGGAAGCATTGGTATCTGTAGGTCAATTGAAAACTTCATTTAAGATGGAGAATCATAAGAAGGTGATAGAGACTGTAAAAATTTTCTTTTAACTTCATTTGCATGTTCTCATCTGGTTCTATACCGTTTTTTTTTTTTTTTTTTTTTGGTGAGGAAGATTTGCCCTGAGCTAACATCTGTTGCCAATCTTCCTCTTTTTTTGCTTGAGGAAGATTAGCCCTGAGCTAACACCCATGCCAGTCTTCCTCTGTGTTGTATGTGGCTTGCTGTCACAGCATGGCTGATGACTGGTGTAGGTCCACACCTGGGATCTGAACCCACAAACCCTGGGCCACCGAAGTGGAGCGTGCCGAACTTAACCGCTATGCCATGGGGCTGGCCCCTGCACCTTGCTTTTTTAACTTACCAGTGTGTCTTGGAAATCATTCCATATCTGTACATGTAATCTTACTGCTCTTCACGCTCTCAGGACTTCCACTGTAAGGATGGACCATAATTTATTGCACTGATCCCCTGTCGTTGGGCATCTAGGTTATTTCTGAGCTTGTGTCTTTAGTCTTCTTTAGCTCAATGGTGTGCATTTCTGTAGCTGTGCTTCTGTGCACATCCCCCTGCCCCAGAGGCACACGCCACCTGCCCGGATGTGATCTCCAGGTGTGACTCTACCACTTTTCTGGCAAAGCCAGAGTTTCTTCCCCAGGCTAGTGCCTTCAAAATCTGGGAGGGAAGCAGCTTCAGGTGGGGTTTGTGGTTAAGTAAGTGCGACCTTTTTCTGTGAGGATTAGTCAGGATGCTTTGGGTCTTAAGCCCATCTCAACTGTTTTGTACAAAGGCACGTTTTTGGCCTGTGTGCCTGGGAAGTTCGGAGGGTGAGTTGAATTCAGGTACAGCTGAGTCCTACAGCTCCACTTCTGTCCCAGGTCCGTGGTCTGTGCCTTCCACTCTGGCTTCTTGTGGGTTGGCTTCATTCTCGGGCGGACTCTCCCCAGTGTGGCCCCTGGCAGCCTGGGCTTCCATCTTCAGCTGGAAGAGAGGGTTCCAGCCAGAGTCCAGGCTAGGCTCCCATTGTTTTGACTGGGGTCACGTGCCCAGCCCAGAACCAGTCCCTGTGCCTCTGGTGGTCCTGGGTCACGTGGCCACCCTCGATTAGGGGCTAGGATCGGTCTCCCACCCCAAACCTCAACGTCTGGGAGGGAGAGGGTGGGTAGTTCCCTAAGGAAAAACCGCCTGTGAGGAGAAGGCTGCGGAATGCACACTGGGTAGATGGAACCAACATCTGTGCACGGCCTGGCCCCTGGAGTGAGACTCACAGACTGCAGCTGCACTGGCAGCTGGCGAGCGTGGGTGGGCAGAGGGCAGCCCGACAGTTAGCTGACCATCTGGGGAGAACCACTTCTTGCCACTGGAATCTGGAAGACCCCGTGTGGTTTGCCACCTCCTCCATGCAGCCCATGTGGGTCACGGCCTTCCTTTCAAGCTTCTAGCTCCTCCCGATGATCGTAGGTCAATGGTTCCTAATCCTCAGGTAGGTAGCAAGACCATTTTGGGAATCCGCTAACCTGATGGTGTCTGTCTTCTCAGAGAAATGCCCTTACACCTTCACCTCCAATTTCAGGGCTCCTGTAGCTCCCAAGTTAAGAACGCCTGCCTTAGTTTGTATGAGTATTTTTTTACCTCATTATTTAACTTTTTATCCTTTCTGGGTCTTTTCTCAATTCCAGGGGCACAGAGCTCTGACCTGGACTTCAAATCTGAGTTTATACTGAACTGTGTTGACATTGGGCCTCAGTTTCTTCACCTGTAAAATAGGAAAGGAGTAAGGCTTGGCATGCAGTAAGCGCTCAGTGAACATACCGAGTAGCCCGGTAAGGCCTCTGGAGCTGCTGGTACGTTCTGGAAGATTCCCAGTAAACCCACTCTGTCTCTCCGGGGCCAAGGCAGCACCTGGAAGGGGCTTGGTAGCTCTTGGATGAATGAACAGGTTTAGAGGGAACATCTTTGTTCGCTCCGGAGTCCCCCAGGGATGCTTCTCCATTTCCAGATGGGAACACTGAGGCCCGGGAGGTTTCAGTGACTTATCCAGGCATCGTGGGGTTAGTTTGGGTTAGTCATGATGCCTTTACGCTCTGATCTTAGGACACTCCTCACTTACTTTATAAACTGTGCCTCCTGCCTAGCCAAGGACAGGCCACAGGTGAGGCCACTTGAAGGAGTTCCCCAATCTTGGTGAGTACTTTCCGGCGCCTGAGCCCCAGCCGGTGTCTCCGCTGCCCGCCTGGCTGGACACCAGGTCCAGGGTGGTGGGTATTGTTCTGTGGAAATGCAAACTGGTGCTTGGAGAGCATTAAGACACCAAGCCCCTGCGGTTAACAGCAAATTAATCACAGAGTTAAGGAGGGACTGTCTGGGTAGACATGACTTCATGAGCTTGTCATAAAGTCGGCCCCTGCCATGTTTCATTCTCCAAGACTTTTGACTTTCAGAAAAGGAACCGCAGATAGAGTTACCAAGTTTTACAGAAATATTTTTACTGGGCAGAAGATTGCTTTATGGTGAGAGCCAGTTATTTTAGGAGACAAGCAAAGAGCCCTTTATTCTCACGTTCTGTGGGAGGAAAATATTATGCTAGTAAGCCCGCTTCTTGGAGGGGCTGTTGGAGAGGCCGGCCCGCGTTTCTGGAGTTGGGAGTGGGTGACATGAGATGGTTTGGGCCTGGGGGCCCCTGAGCACGCGCCCACCTTCTCTTAACCCTGCCTGGGGATTTGGGGCTTGTTTTGCAGGCAGAAGGAAGCCTAAGGTCATAGAGCAGGGAAGGGAGGTGTTCGGAGCTGGGCTTCGACCAGAGGATGCAGGGCCGAGAGAGGCAGAAACGGGAGTGGTACTCCAGTGCATGAGGCCCCAGCGGAGATCTGGCAGGCCTGGGGTCAGAGCGGGCTCTGCCGTCGACCAGCTGTGTGGCTCTGGGTCCCCCCGTTTTCCATTGTGTATTGGGGTAACACAGTTATCCGTCCCACGGGCTTGTTATGAGCATTGAATGAGATCATCTATGTCAGGCGCTTCCTCGTTTACTCAATCCGTGATGTCCGTGGTGATTGTTGGAGGCGGGGAGACGGGCTTCCTTCATCCACATTCCAGAACCGACATCCTGCGCTTCCTTGGCTGGGGCCTTCCAGAGCAGTGGGTGTATTTCCTGAGCCCCAGTGAAGACTTCTGGGCTGATAACGCAGTGGGGGTTTGAAATCTGGGTCACCCCAGCAAGTGGGAGATTTACAGGCCTCATTCCTTGAGCTCCGGTCCAGTTCACGGAAGGGACTCTTCTCTCCTGGAAATTAGGGGAAAAAATATTGGCTCGATTGTACTCCGGGAGGATGGGTTTGACCTTTGTGGATTAAGACTTTGTTCTCCCCTCCCCCCTCGATGTGGAGGAAGGACTCCTGCCAGCAGTTTGTTTGTGTCTGGAGCAGCCGTGTGCCTGATAAGGAGCCGGCCTCCTTGCCCCTTCTTGCTTCTGACCACAATCCCTTTTAAGTCGGCGGTTGGAGAGGGTTGATTTATTTCATTCTCTTCCTCACCTCCCTTTCATTATTTAGAATGTGAGGGAGAGTTTATCTTGTTCTTCAGGAGATCTATCGTTTCGGCTTCGGAATGGTATCCAAGTTTACAGAATGGAGTCTGGTGCCCAGAGCCTTCTGGTAAATATTTTGGGAAGTTGGATTCCACTGGCGTTCTTGCCGGTGGGTTGGGCAGTGGGTGCTTTTCCATGACCGGACGATTGAACTTGGACTCTTCTCGTGTAGTGCCCTGCACGTGGGCTACGTGCTGCACCCAGCATTCCTGCCTCTTAAGGGTCCACGTGCGCTGTGCCTTCCCCCGGGAGTCCACCCATTGCTTCTTCGCTCCCTGCAAGTACACAGGCCCCTTCTTCATCCTCCGAGCCCTGGCTTCCTTCTCACGCAGCCTCCGTCACTCATTCACTCCCGCCTCCCCGAATCCTTCCCCCAAGGCTGCCCGCCTTGTTCCTAAAGGCCTGCACATCGCTTTGCTGGCACCTCCTGTGTTCTGACCTGGGTTGGCCGCGTCACATAGGTGGGCCCTGGGAAAGATCTGTGTTCCCTCAGCCTCAGTTTCCTCATCAGGAAAATGGGATGGAAATAATAGAACCCTTCTTCTAGGGGGAGTCTGAGAATGAGGAGATAATGAGGGGAAGCCTCAGGGCCTGGCGTGCGGTAGGGCTTGGTAAACACTTTTCTCCCTGGCACCCCACCTTAGATGATAAGCTGCTCGTGGGTAGAGGCCGGTTCTTACTCATCTTTGCGTCTCCTTGAGAGCGTCTTAGCGTGCTGTCTTGTCCACGGCAGGCCCTGAGGACAGACTAAGTGGAACCCGCTGGTTAGGAGTGGCAGTGACTCTCCGAAGTGTTCCTCGGGTGGAAAAAGTCCCTCAGAGCTTGATTTTCAAGGCTTTGGGGTAAGATAAACAATATTGCTTTAGCAGAGTGGTTAGAACACTCTGGTAGCCACCAGCCTCACACGGCTGAGCCTGTGAAATATGCCTGGGCTGGATTGTAACTACACGGCAGATTTCAAGGGCTTGGTATGAAAACGAAGAATGTAGAATTTCTCATGAATAATTTTTACACTGATTACATTAATGATAATATTTTGAAATGGCAATATTTTAGATATATTGGCTTAAATAGCATTATTAAAATTAATTTTATCTGTTTCTTTTTTTTTTTTGTGGCTACTAGAAAATTTAAAATCACATAAATGGCTTGCATTCTATTCCTATTGAGCAGCGTTGGTCGTGATTCTAGACCATTCTCAGTGATGAGGATATTGCCCCAAGGATGCAAAAATTGGTTTTTTGGGGGGGCACAAAAAAATCTTACTCTTTTTCGGTATAAAGCACAGACATACATATAGACCTCCGTAAATATACAATATATCTATGGTATTAAAATTTCATGGTGGGGTGATTAGGAAGAAAGCCTAAGTAGGCTCTGTGTGGGGCAGGGGCAGACAGTGAAGACTGAGAAATGCGGCTGCAGAGACAGCTAGACCTGAAGCAGATGCCGGCTGTGCCGCTGATTAGCTGTGTGGCCTGGGGCGAGTTCCTTAACCTCTCTGTGCGGCTGTTGCGTCATCTGTAAAATGGGAGGAGAAATGGTCCTTCCCTCACAGAGCTGTTGTGTAGATTAAATGAGAATGCCTGGGAAACACTTCACTCAGTACCCGACACACAGAAAGCAGGCAATAAACAGGGCAGTTATTGTTATTCATGTTAATGTGTAATAAGCAAGGCCTCTGCAGGCAGAACACGTAGGCCTTCCACTTCCAGAATTGACAGAGTGACCATAATGTATGTTAGCCTCTGTTTTTCTACCTGGAAATGTGTTTCTGGGAGGGCTGTGCCCCACTTCGTGCTGAGTGTGGCGTGTGGCTGGGGGTCTCTGATGATGGGCGCCCCCCACCCCACCCACACAGCACCGCGCCAGTTGCAGGGGTTTCTACACCGAGGGCCGGTCGTTGGCGGCCTTTGCCGGGCTCCTGGCAGGCCCCCCGACTGTTGGGTGTCTAGCTGTCAGGGCCGGGCCAGGGCTGTGCTGGGCATGTCCTTCTCGGGGCTGCCTTCAGAGGGAGGAAGGTGGAGGGCAGGAGGGGCTGCCCGTTGCTGCTCGCACAGACAATTGGATTAAAGGTTCCTTTCAAGGCCTTGGAATTGTCGGTGGCATGGGCCCTGGTCTGGGGACTGCAGATGGCAGCCTTCCAATAGCAAAACCAGATTCCGTCTTCTGAGAGCACGGTGGAGACAGATGCTGAGGCGCTGCCTTCTGGGAGGAGGTGGTGGGGAGAGGCAGTCAGCACCGCAGCCAGGATGAGGATGACTGACTGGCCCCGCAGCCTGGGTCTCGGTGGCACGGGGCTTGGGTGGGAGCCTTGGGAGTTTCAGGTGGTCTGGAGACCCGGGCCCCCGACTTGATACCTCCTCTCGATGTGGCTCGCACACCCAGACATAACATGTCCAGAACTGTCCTCTTCATCTTTTCGTGAAATCCACGAGCACCCCAGGCCTTCCGGGCCCCGTGACGGCCCTCCCTTCACCTGTTGCTCAGGTCAGAACCTAGAGGTCACCCCTGACTCCTCCTCCCTCCCTCAGCTGAAGAGCCGACAGATGGACAACTTTTGTCCATTCTCTGATTAAACGAACCTCAGATTTGTCTGCTGCTCACCACCGCCCCTGTCCTGGTCTATGCCACCATCAGATCACACGTGGAGGAGTCCAGCGGCCTCTGATTTTATCTTCTCTGCTGCAGCCAGGCTGGTCCTGCAGCACATTTTACAGAATCGTGCTCCTACTTCAATCCCCACCGTGACTTCCCATGACCTTTAGAGGAGTGTGTAGAATCCTTCCCATCGTCTATAAGACTGAGCACGATTTGCCCCTTTCCCACCTCTCATTCCTACTGCCTTCCCCCTCAATCCCTCTGTCCCAGCCACTCTGGTCCTCTTTTGAACACACCCATCACGCTCACTCCTCAGGGCCTTTGCACATGCTGTTCCCTCTGCTTGAGGTGCTCTTCCTGATACTCTGTGCCTGGTTCTCCCTCCTCATCCTTCAGGACTCAACTTCCACACCATGGCCTCAGAGCAGCCTTCCCCGAGGCCCCACTCAGAACCGGTCTTCTTCCTCACTGTTCCTCCCTGCTCTTTCCACTTCCTTGGGGTGCTCATCACCGTTGGTCATTAGCCATTTATTCACATGGTAATTGAGTGACTGCTGGCCTCCCACAGGAACAGCGACTCTGGTGTCAGGGGTCGTTACTCTTACTAACTCGTGGGGCCTAGCCTGGTGCCTGACACATAGCAGGCCATTAATATTTGCAGAATGAAATTGCTGTGCTGTGTGCTTTGGACAAGTTCCCTCCCCTCTCTGGGCTTCAGCTGTCCTGTCTGTAAGTAGGGGTGGGGGTGGTTGGACTCAGACACTTCTACATTGCTTCCATCTTGGATATGTTTTGGAATTGACCAGTGCGTTTTCTTTAACCCCATGTGTTACTTGGGGCCTGCTGGAAGGCTGGGTGTGGCAGGGTCATTTGCCCTGCCCCCTTCCTTTGTTCTCTAGGGGTCTGCTGTGGGACCCTGGAAACAGAGCAATCCTCTGGGCAACGACTAGCCGGTCCCTGACACCCCTGTGGTTCCTCTTCTTGTGCAGCTGAGAGGCAGCATGGTGTCAGGCTGGAGTGGCCTCTGGGTCAGGCAGAGCTGGTCCAAAGCCAGTCTCCGCTGAGCCCAGGGAGTGTTGAGGATAGAAGGGGTGCTGGCCTGCCGTGCGGAAGAGGGTGGAGACTGGGCTCTGGAATTGGATGGGCTTGGTCTGGGGCCTGCTGCCTACCGGTTGTGTGACCTTAGGCAAATTTCCTAATCTTTCTGAGGCCTCAGTCTCCCCATCTGTAAAGTGGGACTGCCAGTTGACCCTCCCTCTTGGGGCTGGTGTGTGGATTCAGTAAGATCTTCCGTGTGAACCCCCGTGGCTGGCATAGACGAGGTGCTTGGGAAAGCTACTCTTATTATGACTAGTAATTATTCCCTTCAAGATTGCTTCTTGGGAGAGAGAAGGAGATAGAAGAAGGAAAATCTTACTGAAATTGTTCCCCTAGTGGAAAGGTCTTTGTTATTTCCTTCCTTGCTGGAAAAGCCCCACGTCTGCCCTTCAGTACCACCCTCTCCCCTTCCCTCCATTGTCCCCCTGCACCCTGCCTGGTCACCAGGTAACTCAGTTACTCCAGCTGGAGGTTGCTGTGGAGACCTCTGTCTGCTGAAATTGCCCTGTGGGTGGGTGGACATCTTGTTCACCCCTCAGGCCCAGGGGCTGCGGTCAAGGGTTAAGGGGACACCAGAAGGCTCCGTTTGGAGACTCTGGGTGGCCATCGTCCCCTCGAGCTGCCCTGCAGGGTCAAGGCGGGTGCCTGATCTCTGCCCCGCAGGACCTTCCCCCGTGGACTCCCCTCTTGGGTCAGGGCTGGGAGAGGGTCCCGTCCTGACAGCCCTTGGGAATCTGAGACCCTTTGCAGATGTGCAGCTTCCTGGGGGGGTTAACGTGTGCTCTCAGTGCAGCCTCTGGGCCCTCTCGAGTCTTTCTGGCAGCTGTTCCTAAGACCGCCTCTTGTGCATCCGAATAATTGGGGGAAATGAAACCAATAAATGACTTCTGGGTTCACCCCTGGCGATTCTGCTTCACCAGGTGTCTGAGAACACTACAGAAGTGGGTCAGGCCGCCTCTGCCACGGGGACTGAGAGGGAGGGCTGGTGATGCAACGACCATCAGGGTGGTGTTGTCACAGATGGGGGAGGGGAGCCTGGCCGAACAGTGACAGCTGTTGACTGTATGTCTGGGGGCAGCCCAGGAGTCTCTTTTTAACACGCGTACACACGTATGTGTGTGTATGTATAGTACATGTGTATATAGACATGTACATTTCTAAATTTTATTTGTGCCTTATCGAGACTTTTTGAAGTAGACATTCTCACTCCCATTTTACAGATGGTAAAACAGAGGCTCCGAGTGACAGGGTACCTTCTTCCAGGTCACATGAGTATCGGATGATGGAACTTGATAGTGGCTCCAGACTCAGGACGGCCTGTGCTCATTCCACCTCACTGCTACCTCTCTCGGGACTCAGTTTCCCTGCCTGTCACATGGGTACACTGCACTTGCCTCGACCGCCACCTGGGTGGATGGCACTTGGAGAGTGGGGCTGGGGTTTGGAGACTGGCAGGTGTGAGTCACCCCTCCCGTCTGAGGTGAGCTCCGTGAAGTCAGGGCTGGGGCTGAGGTGTCCTGGGAGGGCCTGTTTGGTTTGGTTGACATTTCCGAGGGGTGCTGGGCCTCACCGGTGCCCTGGCTGAGCAGACACAGCCGTCGTCCCCCAGGGACTAAATTTAGGGTTCCTCAGCCGTTGGCCTGGCCTCTTCTTGTTTTTGGAAAGTCTCCATTTTGTTCCTCCTGCTGCGGGCACCGAGGCCGGGCTACAGCCAAGTGACCGTCCTGCCCACTCTGCACTCGCGCGCTCCGGCCTGAATTGGTCTTGTTGGAGTTAATTAGCAGCTGGCCCCGCAGGCCTGGCCTCCCGTGGGCAGAGGCGCTGGGCCTGGGGTGTGCCAGGAGCCGGGGGGTCCCCTCCCCACACCCCGGCCTCGCGGCCGCCTCGGGCAGAGGCCCTCCGAGGAGGCTCTGGGGTTTTCTTTGGCACTTGGAGAGCAAATGGCTCCCTCTCCCTTTTCTTCTGAGCCCTGTAAAAATAAAAACTTAAAAGACCCTCAAGTTTGAACAGTAAAACCAAATACATGAAACCAAGCTGTTTCCACGTGGGGGCCCCGGACTGTGAACACCCAGGTTTGAAACTTCCTCTCGTTGGAATTTATGAAAGCCTTGGCAACTTTTCCTTTTCCCTTTCAACAGCAGAATTGGCTCAGGGCATTCTTTAAAAGCATAACCCTGGTGCTGCTCACAGCTTGATTTAATACAGCTTGAATACAATAGTAACTTCTGAACCCGGCTCTCTTCAGAGAGAGCTGGAAACTTGTTTCATGACACCAGTAAGTAGGGTTTTTTCTTTTTCCTTTAGCCAAGAAGTATATTCTAAGATTTATTAGATTCTCCACTGCCCTCCCCCTAGTAACCCAGATTTTTGCTCGAAGTAAAGGAAACTTGCTCAGAACAAGTTCTTTAGCTAGGGGCTAGAAGATGCGGAGACCAGTCCTCTGGGGACGTGTTGGCGCTGAGAGATTCACAGGGCCCCGAGGCCGGCTGCTTTTGTGGGAGGGCGGTTCACAAGTATTTGCTTCTGGGCCAGACCCGCGCAGGGCCTGGGCCTTAGGAACGTCAGCAGGAGGGTAATTGTATTTGGGGGAGAAGGGGCAAAGTGGGGGTGGGGACGTTGGTAAGGAAAATCTCTCAGCCTTCCTGCCAAGGGAATCCCGTCCCGGCTTCTGGGGATGGGTCTGTCAGCCTGCGTTCTTTGGAGAGGGCATTTGAAAAGCTGCTGATGTTGTGACATTGTCCCCCTAGAAATAACTCGGATTCCTTATCCGTCTCTGCCTTTGCTGTATGAGTCTCATGTCCGAGGGCTCCTTCCCAGGGCTGTGGGGTCCGAGCTGGGCCTTCAGGGAGCTCAGGGGGTCCAGCGTTGGGCAGGGGGTTACGTCCTTTCTTGTTTTCCTTGTGGACTCAGCAGAGGCCCGGCTGCTGACCTGCACTCACGTTTCTCGGCTCTCACAGCATAAAAAATTTTTAATTAATTAGTTACCAAAATTTGAAAATTGGGACATTTCACATAAAAATCCAGATATGAGAGGATGGAAGATCTGAAAACACGAAGTCTAAATTTTGGCGTGGCCACCATTGGGTGCACTCTTTTTTTTTTTTTTTTTTTTTTTTTGCTGAGGAAGATTGGTCCTGGGCTAACATCCGTGTCCATCTTCCTCTACTTTACATGGGACGCCGCCACAGCATAGCTTGATAAGCAGTGCATCCGTGCTTGCCCGGATCCGAACCTGCGAACCCTGGGCTGCTGAAGCGGAGCATGCGCAGTTAACCGCTGTGCCACCGGGCCTGCCCCGGGTTGCACTGTTTAGAGTGGGGCTTCTTAGTGGGAGCAGGGGACATTGGGCAGTGTCTGGAGACATTCTTGCTTGTCACAGCTGGGGGGAGTGCTACCCGCATCTGGAGTAGAGGCCACGGATGCTGCTAAACATCCTACAGAGCACAGGACAGCCCCCACAACAAAGATTTCTCTGGCCTCACTAGTGCCATCCTGCTGTAGGGGAGCATGTGGGCACCACTTGGCTGCAGCGGTCCCACCAAGCCCACCCCTGGCTTCTAGAAGATTCTGAGTTCCTGTTAGCTTCTGCGGTTATTCCTGCCTTTTGTTCAAAGTTGGGACTGATGCTAATTTGCCCTCACTCCTCCCAGAGCCCTGCTCAGGCCCTGCAAAAATGGATGCTTGGTGTCTGGCGGATGTGTGTGCTGCTAAGCCCCAGAACAGCTGGGGGGAGCAGCTTTCACAACCGCCAGGTCAGGTCACAGGAGGGCATTTGGCCCGTCCCCCCCGCAGGCAGCAAAGTAGATGCAGACCCCCAGTGATAATAATTCCTGGCTTCAATATCCGTAACTCGGGAAAAGGTGTAAAATATTCCAGAGCAAGAGGGGTTGGTGGGAGGGACAGGGGCTTCGATCAAAACCCAGCTCTGCCCCTCCCAGCCGCGTGACCTTGAACAAGCCCTGAGTCTCTTGAGCCCGTGGCCCCCACTTGTCAACAGAGGTGGTAGGAATACCTTTCCAGCAGGTTGTTTGGGTGGGCAGAATACACTCGATAAATAACTAATTTTTTTCTAAAATGACTTTTCATGAGTCGTTCTTAATCAAGATAGTAGGCATGATTAAGTACCCAGGGGTCTTAAAGTTGACCGCTATCTGGGGGCACTCAGGTGGGCTACAAGTGGGAGGTGGTGGCTGGTCTGACTTAGCAAGGTGTGTTTTTCCTGCATTGCTTTTGCCTTGAGCTGCTCACCCTGGTGAGGATTTGTTTTCTTGACCCGTGGCATTTTCTTTTCTTTTCTCTCCTGTTTTAAACTGAGTAACCCTAGTTGTAGCAAATAAACCTTGAGGTTGCAATGGCTCAACACACTGGAATTTTATTGATCACTCACGTACCAGTCTAACACAGTATCTTGCTTGGAAAGTGACTTGTGCCCACACAGTGATTTAGTGGCCCAGGCTCCTTCCATCTTGTGGCTCGTTCGTCTGCCAGGTTGTCTGATTCCATAGCTTCCAACTGGTGAAAGGGGAATGCGAGAAATGGAAAAACTCTGAAAATCCCTGGCTGTGAGATGGCATGTAGCATGTAATCACATGACCCCACCCTGATGCAAGGCATGCTGGGAAATGTAGTCCTGTCTGGGCAGCCACCTCCAGGTGACAACCCCACACTGCAGAAGGGAGCATGAAGCTTTGGGGGCAGGTAGCTCTCTCTGCCACAGCCCCTGCTTGAGTCCCTGTGCCCTTTGCAAAGGCTGTTGGTTCCTGGGCCTTCTTTTCTGCTGACTTCTGCTTCCTCAGCTGGCCATGTCTAGCTCCATGTTCCAGAAGCTCCTGCCTCATTTCCCATGTGGAGTGGTGTTGCCCCCGGGGGGCTGCTAGTGCTTTGCTGAGAGACTCACACCCAGGTTCCAATGGGATGCCCACACTGCGTGTATATCTCGTGCTGCTCTGGCTGTCCATCAGATTCTGAGAACCATCCTTCATGGTTCTGAAAGTGCCCAGGAGGCCTCCTGGAGTCCTGTGGTCCTCCTGGGCAGCTCGGGTGCTGACTGGGCTCAAGACTGGGTCACTTCTTTTGTGACGCCTCATCTCGTCAGGGGCTGCTTTTGTCACTGGGAATGCAATTGTGGCCGTGTCCCCCTGGAAGTCACTTGACACCCATGGGCCTCATCTGTAAACATAAATAAATAAACATTCAGGTAGAGCCCTGGCTGCGTGTCACGAGGGCCATCATGAGGATCTAGTGAGCCCATCGTCATACGAGTACTCCTGTAGTCTAACCTGCTGTGCACAGGCATTCTGTCTGTCCTGCGGGCTATGCCTTCCTTTGTAGTTCTCTCCAGGTGGGTCTTCTGGTTTTATTTTTGGTTTGAGAATGGCTCTCATTTCTGGAAGGGACCTTAGTGTTGTGACACCGTGACAGGTCCCCTTAATGGCCTGGCCACTCCGGCTCCCACTGTGTGCTGGGCTCAGAGCTCACCCCTTCCCGCATATGCCAGGTCGAGCTGGGGGAGCCTTAGCAAAGGCAAAGTCTGCGTCTCTGGGAGCCCTCAATGCGTCCAGCATAAGAGCAGGTACGTGCAGGGAATGCAATTCATGTGATCGGTGAACACGAGAGACAGCACCCAGGACAGCGAGAGCACTCGAACCCTACAGCACTGTTCCCAGAGGGCCCCCTGCCCAGAGACACCTGGGAAACAGGGGACACACCAGTTTAATGAGTGTTTTACTCCCTTGACAGAGATTGCAAATTGGTGGCCTGAATCTAGTCCCCAGAATGTTTTATTTGACCCTCTCAATTTTTTAAAAATTGAAATATTTAAAAATGGGGGATTTCACTTAGAAGTCCGGTTTTCTGACTTCTTTTTAAAAATTGGAAAAGCTGGTAACACTGGCGTCAACTTCTTAGCCGGCGGTATTCAGCTGGAGCTGCGTGTGGCTGTCCCTTTGGACAGGGTGTGCACCCCCAGACTCTCGCGGTGCCCCCCAGTCCTTTCTCTCTCCGTGGCCCTGCGTCATTGCTCTTGCATACGTTTTCTTATAGAGATATCTTTCTTTTATTTTTTTGTTTTTTGTGAGGAAGACCAGCCCTGAGCTAACATCCGATACCAATCCTCCTCTTTTTTTGCTGAGGAAGACTGGCCCTGGGCTAACATCCATGCCCATCTTCCTCCACTTTACATGGGACGCCGCCACAGCATGGCTTAACAAGCGGTGCGTTGTAACGCGCCCGGGATCTGAACCGGCGAACCCCGGGCCGCCGCAGCGGAGTGCGTGCACTTAACCACTTGTGCCACTGGGCCGGGCCCCGAGATATCTTTCTTTTAAATAAATATTTCTATTTCTCTCCTAGAAAAAAATATTGCTGTCAAAGCTGGGGAGAAAAGATGAACCAAGGTGCTTCTTTGTTTTAAGAAAAGTGAGAGAGAGGGTACTTCTTCATGGAGATGAAAGTTTCTGTATGCTCCCAATGCAAGTATTAAACCTGGTCCACTTCACTTCTTTCAATAACCTAGCTCCTGTAGGATTGGAGCTGTGACATGTGCCCTATGTTGATGTAGTGCTTTCTACAGGACAGTATTTCTCAAATATAGTATCCCACTAGATATTCTGGCTGGGAAAAGATTCTATGCTAAAGTAAATTGGGGAAACAATAGATACAATAACCAATTAAACAAGTTTCTTTACTGCAGGACTTCTCAGAGCCTTTATTGTGCTAAGGTGCATTGTGCATCTCGAATATGGGGTTTTAGTATAACTCAGTGATTCTTCAATTTGGTAGCCAGTTTCCCAAGTGTCTCTGGCCAGGGGGACCTCTGGAAGACAGTGCTATAGGATTTGAGTGCTCTCACTGTCTTGGGTGCTCTCTCGTGTTCACTGATCACGCGTATTGCATTCCCTGTGTGTACCTGCTCTTACGCCAGACGCACTGAGGGCTCCCAGAGATGCAGACTTTGCCTTTGCCAGGGTTTTGTCTTCTGCCAGCTCCTCACTGAGATTCTGAGTCCTCCTTGCTGTGCGGGGCCTCTGCCACTTGCTGAGAAGCGACTTGGATTGAGAGAGCTGGCTAAACAGCCTGTGCCCGCTCTCTGTGGTCGATTTGTGGCTCTGGGTACTTTGTGGGCTTCCACAGAGCTGGTGACTTGTTTTTCTGATCCAGGATGATGTTGGGCTGTTTTGCAACAGCTCTCAGTCGCTGTGAGCCTGCAGGGCTTGAAGAGTGGGATCTGGGGAGGGCGGAATCGTGTGTGTAGGAGCTTGCCTGGTTGACCTCCCTGAGCTGTGCGTGCTGTAAGGTGTATTTCCAGCCCGGGAACACGTTGGTCTCTTTGCCCAGCCGTAGCATGGCGGCTCATGGACCAGATGCGAGCCTTGATCTGCTGAGCTCCCTGGGGTGTTTCCGAGAAGGCCAGAGTCTGTTGCCTGCCCAAAGTTGTCTCAACTAATTAGTCCATTAGAGCCGATGGGCCTCAGATCATGAATTTGGAGCTGTCTGCTAATTACGTCTCGAATGTGATTTTAGTTAAACGATTAAGGGCTCTCCCAGGGCTGCCCTCCCTGCTGCCGTCCCTCGGGCCTCTGCCTAGAGCTCTCGCCAAGATGAGATTCTTTTCCGTCCTGGGAGAGAACTGCCCCCTCCCAGGGCCCCAGGGAGGCTAGATCTTGCAGGCGCTCATTTCCAGACTGATGTCTTTGTGAAGAGCGTGGTGGCCTCACACCTTCCAGATGTCCCTGTGTATATGCAGGGGTGGGAACAGCGCCATCCACTGGTCATTCCACACATTCATTCTGGAAGGGGCCTCAGGGGCCTCTGCTGACCCAGCAGGTATTCTGGGGTCCAAAGGCTGCTGCGTTCGTCTGGGTGTTCATCCCAGAACTGTCTGTGGTTCCGGTAGGAACACGCATTTGTTTAGTCAATGCGTGTGCTGCAGACCTGTCCTCGGCCTAAGGTATGCGTTCCTGCTGCACTCCAGGATGTGTGCTGCTGCTGACTTGGCTGTTAGGCTGAGTGCGCTGTGTGTAGGAGGCAAGAGATTGTGCTGGATTGAAGTGGCTGTAACCGCTTTGTCACCCTCCTGTTGAGAGGAGAGTTTATTCTCCTACCTTGAATCTGGGCAGGCCCTGTAACTGCTTTACCCAGTAGAAGGCACTGGACGGAACACCTCAGGAGGCCTGGCAGCTTCTGCCCTTCAGAGCCCCCAGCTGCCATATGAGAAGTCCAGCTACCTGGAGAAACCACGTGGAGAGCTCACATGCGGAGAGGGAGGCTCTGAGACAGAACGGAGCAAGAGAGAGGCCCAGTTATCCCGGGGTCTCAGCTGAACCTGGTCTTCTAGCCATGCCTGCCAAGGCTTCAGACATGGAGTGAACCAGCCCCGTCGAGCTCCTGATGACTGTGCCCCAGCCTCTGTCTGCCAGCAGCCACACAAGAGACACAGGTGCCGCCGCCAGAGCCGCCCAGCTGAGCCCAATCCATCCATAGCATCGTGAGAGACTATAACGTGGTGGTTTTAAGCCACTAAGTTTGGGGGTGGTTTGTTATATAACAGTAGATGACCAAAACAGAGGTGTAGTTAATGTCAGCTTGCATGGAAGACACATATCGTGTCCCTGGCATGTGGCAGAGCATTGCCTCCTAAGTACAGAAGAGAGCAGGGGCAGAGCAATAAATGGTTCCACCTTAGGGACACAGCACACAGGTGTGACGGAGTGACTAGGGTCATGACTGCAGATGTGGCTTGAGCCCTTCGTGGGTGTTGTCAAGAGTCCTAGGGTTCAAAGCCTGTTCTGAATACAGAAACTCATTGGCAATCCCTCATTTAAATCAGACCCCTTGATTTAAATGGGTTTCTCATTCAAAATACTATCACTGTTCACCCTGTTAATCTCAAAAGGTTTATTTCCTATGTCAAAAGAGAATGGGCAGTAGGGGAGAGAGTGTGTGTGTGTGTGTGTGTGTGTGTGTGTGTATATATATTTTATATATATACACACGCACAGTCGTGTGTTGCTTAACGACAGGGATATGTTCTGAGAAATGCGTCATTGGGTGATTTTGTTGTTCTGTGAACATCACAGAGTGTGCTTACACAAACCTGGATGATACAGCCTGCTACACACCTAGGCTGTATGGTGTTAATCTTACAGGACCGCCGTTGTATGTAGGGTCTGTCATTGACCAAAACAGCACGAGTGTGTAAATAGTTAGCTGTTGCTGCATAACAAAACACCCGAAGACTTAGTGACTTACAACAACCAGCAGTTATTCCTCATGCTTCTACAGATTGGCTGGAGCAGTTTCATTGATCTGGGCTGGGCTGATCTGGGTTGGGCTTGCTCATGGTTCTGAGGACAGTTGGCAGGTCAGCTGGCAGCTGCCTGGTCTAGAAGATAGTTGGCTGAGACAAATTGACCCTCCTTTACGTGTGTCTCACATTCTCCCAGCAGGCAAGCCGAGCACGTTTGGTCTCAGTGACCGCATCTAAGAGAGGAAGTGGAAGTCCCAGATGCCTCATCAGGTCTCTGCTAGCATCACATTTGCTGCTGTCCCATTGGTCAGAGCAAGTCACATGGCTAAGCCCAGATTCAGTGCGGGCGGACACCACCAAAGGGTGTGGGTGCAGGAAATGTGGACAAATCAGGGCCTTTAATGCAGTCGGCGTGACACAGCTGGGCTGAGGGATGTTTTTCCTGCCTACAGGTCCTGGAGTTGCCAGTTTCCAAATGTGTAACTTTTGTCATTATTCACCCTGTGTCTCAGTTTTCTCATCTATAAAATGGGCATAATAATAGGAGGGATGTTGTAAGAAGGTAAATGTAAAGCGTGTGGCACGATCCCTGGTGCAGAATGAATGCTTGGTGAATGTCGGCAATTGGTATAATTATCAGCCCACTTGTAAGTGACCCTGGGTCGCAGGCACGTGGTAATTGGTGGCTACCGGGCTGGTTAGTTTCTCTTCTTTGGCCTCCATTGATAAACAAGCCGTCTGTTCCGTCTAGGGTGGCCCCTGCTGAGCTCGTTTCTCCCTGACTGTGGACAGCAGGGGCCTTGTGACACCCCAGCCTCCATCCCGCAGCACGTGTATTCCCAAGGGCTCTGGCCTGTCGTCTGTGACAAGTCCCAGACACCCAGACCAGGGGTCCCCAGACGTGGGCCTGGGTGCCACGGGCTGGCTGCACAGAGCTCCTGATCAAGGGACCTCTGTGGGGCCCAGGTGGTGGCATTTTCCCTGGCCCCCCTAAAGAGTCAAGGATGCTGCTAGGTTCAGGATGTGCTTCTCTGGAGAAGAGAAAAGATTCTCTTTTGTTTCCTTTTTCTCAAAACTTGGCCTTTCACGGATTTTGTTCCAGGGTGGGGAAACCTGTCATTAGATTCAGATTTTGACCAGGTGGGGCCTGCCACCATTCAGGCACTGAAGGACCGAGAGGGGTGGCCAAAGCCCCTCACTGACATTTGTACCAAACATGTGGTGAGGGCAGGGGCTGGGGACACTGGCAGCTCCAGGTTTGTCCACTCAGGAGCTGGACAGGGCCTTGGTGGGAGTGCAGGAGAAGGCGCCCGGCAGCTGGGCCCTGTCAGCCTTGCGGAGCTGTGGTCCCTGCCGGCCAAGGAATTCTGGGCCCAAGTCTGAGATGAGGCCACTTTGGAAGCACATCCCGGGCCCTGGAAGATTCTGAGTGCCCTGGGCAGCCAGCCCGATTGGGGACTTGGGGCCGGAATGCCGGGAACTGAAAGCTGGCCTGACTTCTGAGGCTTGTGGAGCTGGCTCTCCAGAGGCCTCGCTGCCTCCAAGATCCAGCCGCCAAGCTTTTACCCAGGCCGGGCCCGCCCCTCCTCCCCAGCGCTCCTCTCCAGCCCTCAGTCTCACATCCTTTACTCTGTGCCTCGGCCCCCTGGGCGGACGGTGTGGTCTGTGTCGATTTGCTCCTCTTCTCTCCAGTTAGAATCTGGTATAGTAACAAACACGGTAGCAGCAGGAGCGACAGGGAGAACGGCTCCCATTGATGGAGGCTCCGTGAGCCGCAGACATGCCGAGCGAGCGCTCTCGGTTCGTTATTTCCTTGAGTCTTGGCGCTGCTTGCTGAGCGTGACCAGTCAAGCCCACCCTTCTTTTGTATCACGAGGACGTTTGTGTCCACTTTCCGTGTTTATTGATCAGATCCAGTGCTTGCCGTGTGCCCGGCGCTGTCCTGAGTGTTTCGTGAGCTGGGTGCTGTTATCATCTTCCTGTTCCGGTCAGGAGTCTGAGGCCCGGGGTGGTCAGTTCACGTGTCAAGCTGCGATTTCGACTCCGGCTGTCAGACTTGACCCTCGGCCGCGCCGCCTCCGGGTCTGCGTCCCTCTGAATGGGTCCGGGGTCTGACATTTTAGAGGACAGGTTGCCATCAGGGTTTGCTGGTTTCACCTTGCTCTGTGAGCCGAGCACAGATTGCAGTCACTTGAAGGCGCCAGGGAGTGGGGCTGGTTAGGGGAGGCGCTGGCCCATGGGTGGGGGAAGGGGGACTTCTCCTGGGGATTGTCACTGTTTGTGAGAGCTTGGATCACTGAGCCAGAGAGGTATCTCCTTGCTTCAGAGGGGGCGAGGGTGTCTCCCCACCTGTCCCCAGCCAGGGGTCACTTGGCTCTGCTTGTTACCTGAGGACCACCTGTGCCAGAACTGTCTGGAATCTAGGATGAGGAAGGTGTTTGGGCTGGAAGTTTAAAAATAGGCCCCCTCATCTGTTCAGATTCCTAAGGCCACAGAGACTTCTAGGCTCCCAAGGGCCATTGTTATCCAGAGCAGCCCTTGGTGGGGAGGGAGGCAATACTCACCTTCCTGTCCTCACAGCAAATGTAGGAAACATCTTCCTGGCCTTGGGATTAAAGAGGAAAGTCCAAGCCCTTAAGCCTGGCTTCTTCATGAAGCGGGAATCCGGTCCAGTACATCCTGCACAGACGGCCACTCAGCCTCTGCTTGGATACCTCCTGTGACGGGGAGCTCACTATCCTGAGTGGCCTCTTCCTTTGTTGAATGGCTCCGGCTGCCAGAAGGAGAGAGAATTTGGGCCTTCCCTGATGTTGGTCCTGCTCTGCCTTCAAAAGGCACCCAGAATTGGCCTTCTTCCTCTGCTGAGGGGTTGTTCGTCCCCGCGGGAAGGCAGGAAGCCGGCCTCTTCTACCCTCTCCTGCAGGCCAGCTAGGGTCCTCAGCTGCTCCTTGAGTTCCCGCGCCTTCACCATGTGCTATCAGCTCCACCACTCTGAAGCTGGGCGCCCTGGAGTAGGTTACGTAGCCTCTCTGAGTCTTAGTTTCTTTATCTGTGAATTGGGGATAGCGATAGTTCCTACCTCAGACCTCTTGTGAGGGTTAAATGAGTTAATACGTGTAAAGTACTTAAAACAGCGCTTGGTCCCTGCTCAGTAAATAAAGATCAGCTCTAATGATGCAGTCGTCTTTCTGGTCCTCCCAAGGCTGGGGCCTCTCAAACTTGAATGGGCTTATGAGTTGCATGGAGATCAGGTAAAAATGCAGGTTCTGACTTAGAAGGTCAGGTGGGGCCTGAGGCTCTGCACTTCTAACAACTTCCCAGACTCTGTGGAGACTGCTGGCCCGCAGTCCACACTTCGAATAGCAAGGCTGGTATATCCATGTCTTTCTTTACATATGAAACGTCATTTTCCAGGTGGGGTCAATCTTGTCCCAGTGATAGTAGAATTATCATCTCCCATGATAAAGGTATAATACTTCTATTAATGCAGCCTAACGTTGTGTTACTTAGGGGGGAAAAGTATTATCTGGGATATCAAGGTAGCTTTTGTCCTCTGGCTTCTGAGTCCCAACCAGTGATTTATGGAAAAATTGTCCTGCAGTTTGCATACGTCCTTGATGGATCTGAGAGAACCCGAGGGTCTCTGAGACACGTGCCTTGCCCCTGGACTTCCCTCTGCTCCTGGACCTGGGATGTATCGCATGACTAAGCCATGGCTACACCAATCAGGGGAGCCCCAGAGGGTCCTGTCGAGCAGATTTCCCTCAGGGCAGGGGCGGCAAGCACAGCGGGTAGTAAGTGGAGCGGGTCTGGTGGGTGATGGGTCGGCCCGGTGCTGATGCGATTCCCTGACCTCCAGACGACCTCCGCGGGGAGAGGAGCATCTTCGCCCATCGTACTTTCATTGCTCAGTCCATTGAATTATATGTCAATAGACAAACCAATTGTTCTTAAAGATTTAAACTCCAGTTTCAAGTTGAACTCCCATGGACAAGGGGGACTGAGAAATAATGACAGATCAGATACCCCAGCAGCAGATGCGATAGTTATCAACAAATCACTGCATTTACAGTTAAACCCGGTCCAAAGCTGTGGTGTTAATGTTATAGCTTGAACCCATTGTTTCGTAGTTTCTGTGTCTGACCCCGCTGGGCTGGGGTCTGCTCAGAGCTGGAGCGGAGCAGCAGTTCAGCATGGTGGGTAGAGCACAGCCTTGTGCTCCAGGTGGCCTGGGTTTGAGTCCCAGGGCTGCCACTTCTTAGCCACTTGGTCAAGTTTCTTCACTCTGTGCCTCAGTTTCCTCATCTGTAGAGTGAGGAAGATAGCAATGTCTACCTCCTGGTCGTTGTGACGATGAAATGAGTTAGTAGATATGAAGCACTTAGGATGGTGTACAGCCCGTAGTCAGTGCCACACAACAGTGGGCCCCCTCCTGTTTTGCTGTGATCTCACTGTGGCTAAAAGAAATCTAGCATCTTCTCAGAACCTGACGTCACAGGATGCTGCTTGTCAACTGGTTATTCCTGGTGAGCCTTGGACCTCGCTGCTTCTCCCATGATTCGAGGTTAAGCTCTTGATATTCTGGCTTAGCTGCCTCCCCCCGCCACCCCCCAACTTTTAAAAAGTATTTACTATAGAAAATTTCAATCATACACAAAAGTAGAGAGACTATGGGGATGAGTCCCCTTGAACCAGTCACTCAGGTGCAACGGCCAGTCAGCTGTCTTGACTTCCTTTTTAAGTGTTCAACTCCACTTCATAATGGAGCTTTTTAAGCCTGTGCCATTTTCGTGGGTTTTCTTATTTATTTATTTATGCTTTTAAAAAATCTTTTTTGAGGCTGGTCCGGTGGCATAGTGGTTAAGTTCACATGCTCTGCTTCAGCCACCCAGGGTTCGCAGGTGCAGATCGCATGCGCAGACCTACACACCACTCATCAAGCCATGCTGTGGCGGCATCCCACGTACAAAATAGAGGAAGATGGGCATGGATATTAGCTCGGGGCCAATCTTCCTCACCAAAAAAAAAAAAAAAACAAACACCTTCTTATTTTTATTTTACTGTGGTAAGAATGGTTAACATGAGATCTACCCTCAACACATTTTTAAGCGCACAATATGGTATCGTTGACTGTAGGCACAGTGCTGTGCAGCAGATCTCTGGAGCTTATTCATCTTGCTTAACTGAAACCTTATGCCTGTTGATTAGCAGCTCCCTGTAACCTGCCCCCAGCACCCACCATTCTACTCCTCAATTCCATGACCTGCCTGTTTTCCATACTTCATGTAAGTGGGATCAGGCAGCATTTGTCTGTCCGTGACTGGCTTATTTCACATAGCATAATGTCCTCCAGGTTCGTGTGTGTTGTCACATATTGCAGAATTTCTTTCCTTTTTTCTTTTGCTTTTCGAGATGGACCCTGGCACCAGGGTGTGTCCCCCAGAAACCCCCACCTGTGCCTGGGCCCATCCCCACCTGGACCCAACCCAGGACCCAAACAGGGAGCCATGAGTAGGCCTCCAGAATTCCTGGCATCTGTCCCTGGGTCTGGGCTGTGCAGGGATAGCCCGGGCCACAGGCGGGGGCCTCAGCTGGACGCCCTGGGCTTCTAGGGTCCATCGGGCTCCAAAACAGAGCTACTCTCCTTGCTTTTCAAGGCTCAGTAATATTCTATTGTGTGTGTATACCACATTTTCTTTACCCATTCATCTATTGTTGGAAATTTAGCTTATTTATACACCTTGGCTTTGTGAATAGTGCTGCAATGAACATGGGAGTGGTAATAATATCTTTGAGATCCTGATGTATTCAAAGGGCTGAAAGAAAAAAACTGCCAACCAAGAATACTATACCCAGCAAAACTGTCCTTCAAGAACAAAGGAGAGAGAAAGTCTTTCCCAGACAAACAATAGCTGAGGGAGGCCTCCAGACCTGTGTTACAAGAGATGCTAAAGGGAATTCTTCAAGTTGCGCTCAACAGCAACACGACAGCATAAAAAAGTATAAAACTCATTGGTAAGGGTAAATATGTAGACAAACACAGAATGTTGTAATGGCAGTGGGCAAATCACTTTTAATTCTACTGTAAAAATTATGAGACAAACGTATTAAAAATAACTATAGCTAGAAATATGGTAATAGATACATAGTATAAATAGATGTAAATTGTGAGAACAATAAAATAAAATGTAGCAGGGAGGGGGAAAGTAAGTGTTGAGTTTTTGTATGCAATTGAACTTAAGCTTAAAGTAGACTGTTGTAACTGTGAGATATTTTAGGTAACCCCCATGTTAGCCACAAAGAAAATACAGAAATTACACGAAGAAAAAGAGAAAGGAATCAAAGCATATCAATACGAAAAATCAACAAAACACCAAGGAAGACAGCAGGAGAGGAAAAGATGAATAGAACTACAAGACAAACAGAAAAGAGTGAACAAAATAGCAGTATGAGTCCTTCCCTAAAAGAATTACTTTAAACGTAAATGGATTAAACTTCTCATTCAAAAAACATAGAGTGGGGCCGGCCCTGTGGCTTAGCGGTTAAGTGCTCGCACTCTGATGCTGGCAGCCCGGGCTCGGATCCCAGGCATGCACCGATGCACTGCTTCTCCGGCCATGATGAGGCTGTGTCCCACATACAGCAACTAGAAGGATATGCAACTATGACATACAACTATCTACTGGGGCTTTGGCGGAAAAATAAATAAATAAATAAAATGATAAAAAAAAAAAAACATAGAGTGGCTGAATGGATAAAAACATGGCCCAGCTATGTGTTGTCTACAAGAAACTCCTGGGTTTTTGTTTGGTTTTGTGTTTTTGCAGTCCAGCATGCCCCGTGGTTTGGTGGAAGCCCCATGTGGCCACTGCTCACAGCCTGCTCCCCTGGCCTGGTCAGGGGCACTGTGAGACAGGGCTGTGCCTTGCCAGCATGTCCTGTAGTTAGAGGGACCATCCCTAGGGCTGGTCTCCTAGGAGGAGGTGGCTTGAGTCTGGACAGTTCCCGCTCCCCTATAAAGGGATCGGGCAAATGGATCACTTGGGAGCCCTTTGCTGAGGCCTCTTTTGACCTTAGCATTGACCCATAGGCAACCTCTCCTGCCAGTCCAGCCTTCCTGTTTTTGGAAGAGGCCCAACCCTTTCCAGGACTGATGGGCTCAACCTCATTTCCCCATATTGATCTTTCTGTGCTTACACAGATAATACAAGGACATATCCATACCTCATATAAGACTGGCTTATGCCCAAAGGAAGAAGCAAAAACACTCACATACATTCATACCCTCCTCTACATCAAAACCAACACATGCTATAGATATTCACAACAGACATCCTTTTTGTGTGGAGGGTGGGTCATTCTTCTTTTCTATTGCAAGTACATCTTTATGGACTTCATATTAATCTTTATTTCTATTTATTGAACAAACATTTATATAGAGCTTCTCATGAGGCAGGCACTGCTCTAAGTGCCTTGCAAAATTAATTTCATCATCGCAACAACTCCATGAGGTAGATATTGTTATTTCTCCGTGATGCAAAGGAGGAAACTGAGGCACGGGAAGTTAACAACTTGCCCAGCATCACACAGCTGGTAGGTAGCAGAGCCAAGACCCAAACTCCAGGCAGTGTGGGGCAGAATCGGGGCCCCACCCTGCTCAGTGATGCTGCTGGCTCCTTGTGGCACCAGTGTGAGCTCATGGCCATTGGGACTCAAACTATTGTAAAATTAACCCGATGATGATTATTTTTCGAGCCGCGCATTGTCGTGCTGAGGCTCTGGGGTCCTTGCTGGGGTAGCTGTGTGTTTGCTGTTTCTCAGTCTGTGAGCTGCATGTCTCACCATCTGCGGCCACTGCAGCGCCCCTGGGGCAGGGTGTTGGGGCCTGGGAGAGCCATTTGCCGGGGCTGATCCAGAATCTGATTGAGGGACGCATTCACATCCCACAGACCTCTTTCCTTCTCCCCGAGGCACTTTTGCTCCTGAGACAGGCAGTCCTGAGAGACTGACCAGTGGCTTTGCGAGTGGGCGGTGGCCCTTCAGGCTGGCCTGGAGACACCAGAGGAAGGACGGAGGTCCTGGCTGAGTGGACCCTATCATGAGCCCATGGGATCATGGACTGTTGTAGCAGGAAAACCTTTGGAGACACTCTCTTGCCCTGCCTCCCTGCTTTGTACAAATAGGTAAACTGAGGCAGAATACGAGGTTCCCAGGCTAGCGTTTTTCTTCCTAACATAACCACTTGTCTTCCAGTGAGCAGGACTGGGAAGGTAGGGCAAGACTACAGAGGGATTTGAGGTGGTCAGAAGTAGGGAGCCACTGAGGGCTGTAGAGCAGGAGAGTGACCCTGTGAACATAAAGAAGCAGTGGCCATCTGGGTTGGGGTGTGAGCCAAGGAGCTGGTGTGGCAGAGTGCTCTCCAGGTGGCTGACCTCAGGCTGGGAGCCCGCTGAACCAAGAAATCAGGCAGGGAGGCTGCCCTGGGGTGGGCCAGGAAAGCTGTGTGGGAGGGGGCCATGCAACCCAGGGGGGCGCTTTCTGCTCTTGAGTTAAGGACCCGGCTGTGTGTGGCCTGTCGTGGCCTTGGTCTCAGGTTGGGGAGGCCCTTTGCACCTGCCCAATTTGCATTCTGGGCCGTCACTTGGCTGCCGCCGAGGACAGAGCTGGCGGAGGCTGCGGGGGGGATGCCGGGCTTGTGTTTTGAGCGGGAGCCAGAGCTGGATTCTGGGACAGGCGCCCGGCCCAGCTCCAGTGCACGCTGGCTCCAGATCAGTGAAAGCTGTCGCAGGGCCAGTGCGTTGCCGCCACCACCGCCTGGGGGCCTCTGAGCTGGGTGGGGCCCCCCGGGGCCCTGTCCCCAGAGTCCCTGGCTCTGAGAACATTATCAGCATGTGCTAGCCTGCCGGGGCAGGTCCTACCCTGTCCCACGCCCTCCCCACTCCCTGATTCATAGTCCCCTTCGTCGCTGCTTGACGTCTCACCCAAGATGGTTTTATCAGCGCGGAGAAAACAGAGGACCTGCGGAGAGGAGGAAAAGGAGGGTTAGCCATTGACTTTTTTGGCTGCCGTGTTGTGGGTTCCAGGCGCTGTGCCAGGTCTGGAGGGCCTTCAGTAATGAGGAAGAATGTGCGGTCCCTGTCCTCCATGAGTTTGTCTGGCCCAGTGGGAGACTGGAGTAGTCAGACGGAGTGCTAAGGACTAGAATGGGGGCATCGCCGGCGGCCGGGCGCACAGTGGGGGACCACGCTGAGTCTGGGGGTCCCGGTACGCTTCTCCAAGAGGGGGCATTAAAGCTGAGCTGGGAGAAGGGCTTCAGAGGTAGCTAGAAGGAGAGAGTGGGGGGTGGCCTGGCCAGAGGGCAGTGATGGGCAGGGGGTGGATGGACAGGATGGAAGGCGTTGACCTTGGGGGCTGGGGAGGTGGGCAAGATGAGCTGTAGGTGGGCTGCCACTGGCCCGTTCACCCATGACGGTTCCAATCCCTCCTGTCGTCCCGCCTGGTTATTAATAGCGCTTGCTTTCACTCTCCAAAGTGTCGCAGTTGGGCAGTAAGATTATGTGGGCACCCCAGATATAGGCAGTAGTATCCTCATTTTACAGATGAGGAAACCGAGGCTCACGGAGACTTGTGTTAGTTGTTCAAGGCCCTGGGATGGGGACGGGAGAGAGCTGGGATGGGAACGGAGCCTGTCTGACTCGCAAGCCCAGGCTTTCCCACAATCCCACACGTCCTGCCATGGTAAAGTATAAAGTCATAGACATACGCAACTTAAGTATTCTCTGAGCATGGACTCTGCCCAGCCTTGTGCCAGGGGTGGGTGGTGTGAGAGGAGGCTGGAATGAGCAGGACTCATTCAGTAGCCCATGACAGAGAGCAAGCTCAAGCTGGCTTAAGTAAAAAGGGGCAATTTAATGGTTCATGTAATTGAAAAGTCTAGGGAAACAACTAGCTTCAGGTATAGTTTGATCCAGGTGCTCAGCAAATGTTGTCAGGACCCATTTTTCTATTGCTTCACCTCCTGGATCTGTTTTCCTCTGTGTTGGCTTTTTTCTTAGACAGAATCTCCCTGTAAAGAGAGAAAATGTTTTCCTCAGTGTCAGATTCCCTCCCTCACATCTCATTAATGTCAGCAGAAAGAGAGCAGATGTCCTGGGATTGTATGTCTCTGGCCCAGCCTGGATCATGTGCCCAGTCTTGATCAGTCCCTGTGGGCAGGGAGGTGCAGAGTTCTCACTGGTCAGGCCTGGGACATGTGTCCACCCTCGTGGTTAGAGGGGGCAATCAGCCCTGTCCACACCTCATGGATAAAAGTGGTGGAAGGGTAGGGTTTCCAGATAAAGAACAGGACAACCAGTTGAATTTGAACTTCAGATAAATAACACGTAATTTTTTATATAGGTATATCCCAAATACCGCATGAGATATACTAAACAGTTAGTGACTCTGAGATTCAAATTTGACTGAGAGTCCTGTGTTCTTATTTGTGAAGTCTGGCCAGCCTGTGGAGGGCTGCCTCTCCAAGCAAAATCACAGTGTTTCCAGAAGAAGGAGGATGGATGCTGGGGTGGGACTGTGTGTCCATCACAGGTGCCCACTGCAGAGGCACAGAGGGACAAAGAGCCTTCCTTCAGCTGGGATTCCTCCTGAAGGTGCAGTCTGTGAAGTCAGCCCTGGGAGCTGCAGATCTTCAGTGAGAGGGGAGTCCCTGGGGGACGAGGTGCCCAGAAAGGGCTTCCTGTACTTGAATTAGCCCCCAAAGATGGGGAGAGGCATTCTTGAAGTCGGGGTGGGAGGTGGGAGAACATTGAGCCCTGACATCAGGGCCCCTGGCCCCTCACCCTGTGGGACTGGCCGTGGGGTGACCTGTGCCTTTGTCTGAAACTAACCAGCTTGCTGTCCATCAGCCTGTCTGCTCCCTGTGAGTTCACCAAATGTCAGGATTCCTTCAACTACCCAGGTAGTTTCAGTGCAGAGCCATTGGTCCTGCAGAAGCAGAGCCTGAGGCGAGGATCCTGCGCAGGTGGCTCCGTTCTCCCAGGGCAGACCAGTAAGGTAGGGGAGGGAGCAGGGCAGAGGAGGGCAAGAAGGCAAGCAAGATGTGATTTCAGGCAAAGTCCTGGCGTCAGCCTAACCCTGCAGGGAGCTCTGGAGGGTAAAGTGTGCCTCAGAGTTGGTCCCCACTGGAGACAAGGAACCTAGGCTTTCCTTATCCCGCTCCAGGCTGTCACTGGCTCAAGGCTGCCTGGCAGGGGGGCGGGGTGGGAGGGCTTGGGTTCTCTGAAGCTGCAGACAAAGCCCTGGGGCAGTCCTGTGAAGAGACCGCACAGGTGTGGGCTGCTGGCGGGGAGCGCACACCGAACGTGGAAGTGGGGGACACACAGAAATGGTAAGAGACCCTAGGGGAGCCTCCATCGCAGGGCCTAGAGAAATCGGGGAATCCGCATGCTGTGAGCATCTCGAGGGGGTTCCTAATGCAAACTGTCTGTCAAGGCTTCAGAAGTCCTGCAGCCAAGAACCCGGGATCTTCCCCAAACCACGTGGGCCACAGAACCCTGCTCCTGGGAGCACCAGCCTGAGGGTCTGAGCACTTGTGTCCTGGCTTCCAGGGGAGGTGAGGGCATCCGGTCTTTATTTCTGGCCCCTGTGGGGACTGGTTTTGCTGGCTCTTTTACTGCCTGCTTTGGAAGTTCTGGACTCTGATTGTGGCTCTGCCACTCTTTAGCTTTGTGACCCTGGGCAAGTCCTGTCCCTTTTTGAGGGACAGTTTCCCCATCTGTACCCTGAGAGGTTCTTGTTTTTTTTTTTTTTTTGGGGGGAGGAAGATCAGCCCTGAGCTAACATCCGTGCTCATCCTCCTCTTTTCGCTGAGGAAGACCGGCTCTGAGCTAACATCTATTGCCAATCCTCCTCCTTTTTTTTCCCCAAAGCCCCAGTAGATAGTTGTATGTCATAGTTGCACATCCTTCTGGTTGCGGTATGTGGGACGTGGCCCCAGCATGGCTGGAGAAGCGGTGCATCCGTGCGCGCCCAGGATCCGAACCTGGGCCGCCAGTAGTGGAGCGCGCGCACTTAACCGCTAAGCCATGGGGCTGGCCCCCCTGAGAGGTTCTTAACTTAAAGTTTGCAAATGGGCTTGTAGGGAGAGGGTCAATGTGCAATTTTATTCGTGTGGCATTTTTCTGGGGACGTTCTTAGAGGGATTTGGGCGTTCCCACGGATCAGGACCTTTGAACGATGGATCTGGTCTGGCCCCGACACCTGTGGTCTGAGGGCTGTGTGTGAACGTGCTGCAGGCCTCTCTTCTACGTCGAGGAACGCACCAGGTGTCACCTCCCAAGAGCCCTGGCCTTCCTCTCAGGAGGCCTTGGTCCCCCCAGCTGCATCGTGTTCTTGCCTCTCCTCTCAGAGCCACCATCCCCCCACCTGTAAAGGGGGGAGAGCTCCCCGTTGACCTGTCAAGGTGTTGACAGAGGCAGATGGCCCAAGGACTGCAGTGGGACAAGGTACAGCTGTGGTAGATGGACTCACTGCGGTGAATGTCTTCTTGCCCCCAGGCCCGAGAGCATGCTCAGATCTTGGATGCTGGCCACACAGCGTCTCCCAGACCTCCCTGGCTTCCCAGGGGACCCTGTGACAACAGGAGTCCCTGACGTGGGTTGCTGACTAGACCTGCAGGGGCAGGCAGCTGCCTTCTGGATCCCCACAACCGTTTTTTTTTTTTTTGAGCTCTTTGCATGCCTGAGAATGGAAACAGTAGGATTTGGTGTGCAGGGGTTGAGGTGGGGAGGAGAGAGCTGTTACCCTCCCCCGCTCCCAGTGACAGCCCGATTTGACATGCTCTGCTGGCCTCATGCCATTTCTGGAATCAAAGTCTTGTCTGCATTACATGACCACAGAAAGGGGTCTTGCCAGCCCCCCACCCTGGCTTCCTATGCATGCACGGCCGAGAGCAATGAGAAGCAGGCAGGTTTCTGGCCGGGTTCTCCTTGTGGTCTGTGCACGGTGTGGCTGTGGGAGGGAGCGGTGGGGTCTGGGGTGTAGAGAAGCCCATTGCTTCCATCTTCCCTCCCAGCTGGAATCAGAAAACTGCCCATTTCACTGGAAAGTTGCAAACCTCACCACCTGCTAGGGCCAAGACCCTTCTAGCGAACTTCCGTGTGTGAGTCCTCCTGGAACCAACCTGGGTGCCCATTTCTGTTTGCTGTAATCTGTTTTCTTCAAAATGCTTTGCTGTTATTTCTGATTATAGAAATAATCATGTGTGTTCATGGCAAAAAAGTTGATGGTCTTGAATGCAGTGCCCAGGCACAACCTCTGGGGATGTTTTGGTGCCCGTCTCTCCAGATGGGCCTCTCTGACTATGTCGCATGGAAACACATGCAGATAATTTTAGCGGATGCAATCGGATTCTCTCTACTCTTTGGCAACTGTTTTTCTCTTTCAAGAAAATGCGGGGAATGTTTTTCTGAGTCAGTAAATATAGAGCCACATTTAGTTTTTCAACACATATTTGCTGAGTGCCTCCTCTGTCAGGCTTTGATATGTGGTATGTCAGATGGTGGTAAGGGCCCCAGAGAAAACTAAGGCAGAGAAGGGGGTGAGGGAGTGTGGGAGAGGGCCTGCAATTTTAAATAGAGGGGTTTGGAAGACCTCACCCAGGTGATGAGGTGACCGTGAGTCACAACCCGCAGGAGGGAAGAAGGGAGGGGGTAGCTGGAGAAAGAATTCCAGGCAGAGGGAACAGCATGTACAAAGGCCCTGAGGTGGGAGTGTGCCAAGTGTGTTTGCAGCACAGGTGGCTGGGGCAGAGTGAGTGGCTGGGGAAGTAATAGAGGAGGGCAGGGAGCAGATGGGGCAGACAGATTGGGTGGGGCTTTGTAGGGCATTAGTAGGACTTTGGAGAATGGGGTGGGGAGACGAGGGCAGAGACTAGAAAACAAATGCCATCGTCTTGGTGAGAGAGGACGGCCTCTCTCCATGGCCTGGAGCGTGTGGGGGACGTGGAGGCGGTGAGGACCTGTTGGTTTCAGGGTATATTTTGAAAGTAGAGCCAACAGGATGTACTGTGGATTGAACGGAAGGGTTGAAAGAGAAGCGGCAAGATGAGTCCTGGTTTCTGGCCTGAGTGGCAGGAAGGAGGGAGCCGCCCTGGTTGGACCCAGGGAAGACAAGAGGGAGGACAGATTTAGGTCGCAGGAGTCAGTGTGGACACGTGAACTTTGAGACGCCTGTTGAGTAGCTTGGTGTACATGCCCAGTTGGTAGTGGAGCTGCACCAATCTTTTTCTTTCTTTTTTTTTTTTGGTGAGGAAGATTGGCCCTGAGCTAACATCTGTGCTAATCCTCCTCTATTTTATATGTGGGACGCCACCATAGCATGGCTTGATGAGCGGTGTGTAGGTCCATGCCTGGGATCCGAACCTGCGAACCCCCGCATCATTTTTTTTAATGGAACAGCCACTTTAAATGCTTAATTTATTTTTAGTATCAAACCATTGCACGTTCTTGGTTAAAAAAGAGAGAGAGAGAAGAGAAGAGAGACAACAAAAATCCAAATAGTCCAGGAAGCTGGGCAGCAGAAGGGGACGGCCCCCCAGCTCCCTGTTCCTGCCCCCGAGGGAAGCCACTGTTACTGCAGTGTAGCGTGTGCTTCCAGAAACGTTCTGGAGAATACGCCTCTTTTGTTTATTAACACAAGGGAGCTGGGCTCTTGGCTGGTCCTCACCTGCTCTCCCACCTGACGGCCCGGCAGCCCCTGGGCCCTTGCCCCCAAATGGCGCCTTTAACCTCTCTATTCTTTCACGTCTACCTGCTTATGTGACCCTCACAGCACTCCTGTGTCGCAGGCCCATTTTACAGACGTGGACACTGAGATGTCCAGGCCCAGATCTGGTGACACGTACACAGCTAAGATTCCAAAAGCACTGAGTCCTCTGGGAGTGCAGAGGTGCCACCCTTGATTCTGCCCAAATCCGGTGCGGTGGGGATGTAGGGAGTCAGCAGTCACGTGGTGGGGGAGGGATACGGCTTCACCCGGCGGTCAAAGGGAGGGGGCTCTCCCGGCAGAGGAGAGGGCACAGGCGGGTTTGGAGGCCCCGAGGCGGGGGGTCCAGCCTGTGAGAGGGGTGATGAGAGGTTCTCACAGCTGGGGTGTGGGGGCGGGGAGGAGGAGGCCAAGAGGGAGGGAGGGAGGGAGGCCGGCAGGGCCCGGGATCAGAGGGGCAGGAAGATGACTCGGCAAGAGCTTAAGGGCCAGATGGAGTGGACTGAGTGTGTGTGTTATACGAGAGTGTGAGTGTGTGTATGTGTGTAACAGGAGGGTCCCAGAGTCTGGCCCAAACCGTCGTTCTCTTGTTCTCTCGTGACGGTGAGGACTCCTGGGATATACAGAAGGAGAGGATCTTCTTCCATCTCCTTATCTAAGTTAGGAGAAGCAAGAAGCCCAAACCCCGCTCTCCCAAGGCTGAGAGAAATATCCCCCTTCCCTGGTCCCCAGGCCGCACGGGGCTCCCCGCTGGGCTGGCCTCGCCTGGGCAGGGGCGCACGTCCTCTCCCCATGACGAGGTGGCCCGTGGTCTGTGGGGCACCGTTCTCTGGTCGACAGCTGCAGTGCTGTGTGTCACAGCGGCCTGGCTCACAGCCACCCTGCTCGGCAGGGCACGCGCACTGGACGCTGGCAGCAGAGCCGGGGCCTGTCCCGAGGCCAGGAGCTGCTGGCAGAGGCAGCCCCGGCTGCTCTGTGATCAGAGGCGCACCACAGCCCCTTCGGCCTCTCCTGTCATCAGCGCCTGGCTGTGCGGTGTGGCAGGGCGGCGGTGTGGCGGGCTAGCCGTGTGGCCGGCAGTGACATGGCAGGGCGGGCGGTGTGGCCGGCAGTGTGGCCGGCAGTGGAACGGCGGGGCGGGCGGTGTGGCCGGCAGTGGCATGGCCGGCCCGCGGCCAGGCGGGAGGCAGAGACTGAGAAGTGCTGAGCGCAGGCCGCCTGCCGGGGAGGCCGCTCGAGGCCTCGTGGGGGCGGTGGAGGCCCTGCGGGTCTGGCTTTGATCAGCTGCACGGTGTCCCTGAGGACGGGGGCGTGGAAGGGAGGCTGGAAGGGCAGAGAGTGAGAGACGGGGGCCAAGAGGGAGCAGAAGTGACGGCTGCGTCGTGTCGTGCTGCCTGCCTGGCGTGTGCTGAGCGCCTCGCCTGCCCTCTCCCCCCTTCACGGCAGCCCCGCCGGGTGAGCGCTGTCGCCTCCACGTTCAGGTGAGGAAACAGAGGCACAGGCAGGTGACGTCATTTGTATGAGGTCACACAGGATAAAGCGGAGGATCCGGGGCTTAAAATCAGACTGTCAAGTGACTGACTTAACTTCTTTAAGCTTCAGTGGCCTTGTGGCTAAAGTGGGGTGACCGTGGCGCCCGCCCGCAGGGTTGGGCATTCGGCAGTGCACCTGACTGGTGAGCAGAGCCCTGGGCATATGTCAGGCTCTTACGAAAGAAATGCTGGTTGGGAGTCCTCTCTGTTGGTGATCTCAGTTACTCCCACGCCTGACGGGCCCGTCAGATCCTGGTTTCTCCTGGAGAAACTCCTTTGAGCACCGTCTAGTAGGAACATTCCAGTCACACCAGCAGCGACCTCTCCAAACCCCTGCCCTGCTCAGCCCCGAACAGTCTGCCTCGTGTGGGGTCATCTCCTCGTGAGAGTGCTGGAATCCCAAGGGTTGGAGATTAGGGTGGATTCTGGGTAATGCCAAACTTTGCCGTTTTCTGTTGGCATTAGCCATTTTTCTCCAAGCCCAGAAATCACGTTCCAAAACTGTGAGCCCTAGGGGAGGGCCTGTGGCCGGGTGGGAGGAGCGCCTGTCGGGCCGCGAGAGCGTTCTTTCGTCTATCCTCACCAGGTGCTCGCCTCGCCTGGTGTCTCCCCTTCCTCCCCCCACCCCTTCCCACGTGTCAGAACCAGCCTGATCGCTCAGGGTAGGGGTGGGGGGCAGAGGACTTGAACTTGAGGCTCGTCAAACCTTGTGGTTCCCAAAGCATGATCCACACTCTGCTGGGGGGATGGGCTTGAGGGAAGTGGTGGGCATCTCGTATCTTAAGGGTTGTGTATTTGTTTAATATGCATTATGTTTTTTTAAACCCCAACTGTAACTAGGACATCACACCTGTGACTTCACGGGATCTTACTGCTTATGGCAAGACTAGGTTTAAAAAAAGAGAGAGCATCAATTTGAAGAAAAGCGTTAAGTACTCATAGTAGCCCAGATGGGACGGGTTCTGGGGAGGTTGGGACGATGGCGTGTGGATGCCCACAGCTTGCTGGGGTGACAGCCCGGGAGTGGACTCTGCTGCCCCGTGGCTGCCTGTGGCCAGCAGTGTCTCCAGGACTGGGCAAACCCATCTGTGAGGATTATTTGTACCCTGTAGGGTCTAGGGCCTGAGGCTCGGCGGAAGGGAGCTCAGTGGCTGCAGAGTCAGGCCCCAGGGTCGGAAGTCCTTCCGGCTCTACCGTCCCACTGCCCGCCCGCCGTCCACCTTCCTGATCAGCAGTCCCTCCAGTCCAGAGAGCAACCTCAAGCTGCAGTCCCCGGGGTGTGGGGGCAGATCCTGGTACCAGCCCAGGGATTACATCTCGAGCAGATAAAAACAGGGAGAAATCCAAGGAATTTTAATTACCGCACGTCTTTGGCGTCTTGAAGGCCTGGTCCTCCTGGGCCAAACCCGCAGGCCGGCTCTGCAGGCCGCGGCCACGGAGCCCCGTCCCCTCCTCCGCTGGCTCGCTGGGCTCCCGGCTGGGCTGGGGGACGCTGGTGGAGGTGCCCGCTGGCAGCGCAGCACCTTCCTCCCTCTGCCTCGCAAGCTAGGCCGGGAATCTTGGGCTCGGCTTTGAGGAGACCATGGCTGGGTTCTGGGGCTGTGGGGGTCAGAGCTTCCAGCCGCAGGTAACGGAGCCCCACCTGAATTGCCGTAAGCAGCAAGGGCGATTTGGTGGCTTCTGTAACTGTCCCGTCCCCAGGAAAGGCAGGTGAGGCTGGACCTGGCCCCAGGTTCACCCCACAGATGTTTATTGAGTGCCTGCTTTGTATCAGATGCTGTTCTAGAGCAAAACAGACCCAGACCCCTGCCCTTTGGGAGCCCACTTCTAGAGACGACTGGGCCTGAGGCCTTGGACGAGGGCCCTCTCCTCCGCGCTGCCTCCGTCCCCGTCCTGTGTGAGCTCTTTCCTGGGGCGAGCCGTCTCCGGCAGCTAGAGATGAGATTAGACGCAGCCTTGGCACCAGAGAAGACTTCTTTCCTGCCAGTTCTTGTGAACGTGATCCCGGGGGACCACTCCAGTTGGCTTAGCTGTGGCATGGGGACAGGTGCTGGGCACTGGGCGACCTGTGGCTGTGGGAGGCTGCAGTGTCCTCAGGGGAGTGGCCGAGAGTCCTGCCCCACATTTGAGAAGAGATGCATTTCTCTTTGGAAGCAGCCCCTTGAGGTCTAGGTTCTGCTAATATCCAGGAGGAATGAGTCTGTTTCCCTCCCATCCCTGGGGAGGAGGGAATCTCCAGCCCCTCTGGGCCTGTCACTGGAGCCAGGGCCCCCAGGGGCCCCACTAACGCTGCCGCCAATGCCCCGCCCTTTCCTGATGGTTACCTTGCCATGCCAGCTTGTGTGTTGTACAGGTTGGGGTGGGGTGGGTAATTCCCTGCACTTTTTGCCGTGCTTGTGGGTTGAGTGGGCTTTGGAGGCCAGAGAAAGCCCTGGGGGGCAGAAGTAACAGATGTCCACAGGTTAGAGGTGCATGTTGGAGGCAGGTCATTGAGGCCCAGAAAATAGACGGCCCTGGTTTTTCTCCCACTCAATTCCTGGCTGTAGCCCTAGAGAGGGGGTCTGCCCCATTGCTGGGAGGGGGGCTGGAGCCCTGAAGGTCTGTTCCCCAGGGGACAATGAACATCATCCTGGCCTGCTGCCCCATTCTGGAATCGAGGAGCCTGGGGCCTGGGGCGTTCTAACCCAGCTCTGCTACTTTCTCTCCTTAAGTGACCTTGGACCAGTTGCTGATCTCCTGGCTGAGCCTCAGGTCCCCCTTTTGTAAAGTGGGTTATTGTGTGGGGTTTTGTTAAATTAGGTCTTAATGGCCCAAGTAACATATGAATGTACTCATCTTAAAAACTGGAGGGGCTGGCCTGGTGGCATGGTGGTTAAGTTCATGCACTCTGCTTCAGCGGCCTGGGAATCGCAGGTTCAGATCCCGGGCATGGACCTACGCACTGCTCATCAAGCCATGCTGTGGTGGCATCCCACATACAAAATAGAGGAAGATGGGCACAGATGTTAGCTCAGAGCCAATCTTCCTCAGCAAAAAGAGGAAGATTGGCAACAGATGTTAGCTCAGGGCCAATCTTCCTCACCAAAAAAAAAAAAAAGGAGCAATTCTGGTAAGGCTGAAGTTTCTGAACCCCATTCCCCCATCTCTCTTCCCCCTCCCCTCCCTGTGGGTAACCGTGGGTATTGCGTACACTTGGTGATCTTATGGTACGTGTGTGTGTTGGGTGTTTTCTTGGACGTACAGGCAGCATCGTACTCTGTGTGTCTTCCATGGGGCGTGGCGCTCTGCGTGTCGGTGTTTACAGATCTGCCTGGTTCTTTTGAACCACTGTGTGGTATTCCATTGTGTGGCTCTAGCACAGTTTCCTTCGCTGGGCATTCAGCAGGTGTCTGACTGTTGGTTAGTAGGAACAGTGTTGCCCTCCACATCACTGAACTTGAACGTGCCTCCCTGGTGCACACATGTGAGTGTTGTCCCAGGGTGGACACTGAGGCGTTGAGTCACTGGGCATTGGGTTTGTGCAAGGATCAAACGTGAGAATATTCTGAGCACGTGGTGGATGTAGGGTGCTACAGAGAGGGAATACTTAGTGTTCCCCACCTTTGCATCAGATGCCATCCTGGGTGTTTCATCTGCATTTTCTCATTGACTCCTCTTTGACATCTAAATCCCCATTTTAGAGAAGAGCAAGTGATGGCCAGAGGGGAGTCAGCTGCCTGACTCCCGGTCCGGCGAGTTCTGGGAATGGAGCATCCCTGCCCTGGACGGCCGCAGCTTGCTCCCTGCGAGGCCTGCCCACGGTGGCGCCGGTCCCCAGGAACGCCCGGCCGGGCTGTGTCTGTACAGCGTGCTGGGGAAGAGGGAGCTCGCCAGGAATTTCCTGGGGCAGCTCGAGGGCAGACTGCTCGGATCTCAGGGTTACGGGGTGGCTGGGTCCTGCCTCCCACCCTTCTCTTCCGCCGCCTGTCCCAGCCCTGTGCATTCTTGGAATCTATAAGTTGTGCCGTGTTCCGTGGGCACCAGGAGTTTCCTTTGAAACCCATGGCACCAACATCTGTTAGCACTTAGGGAACAGGAAGATTGACAAAGAACTGCTGGGGCAGGCGGTGGGGGAAGACGTTAAGCTCAGGAGTATGAAGTCTCAAAGACAAAGAGGAAAAACCCCAACCGAACTGCAGCCCGCTCCCCCAGGCCCTGCTTTGATGTGGTTTCCCGTCCCTGGAGGCCTTATAAGGCGTTGTGCCTGCAGCTCTGGGCTCTGGGCTGGTGCTGGCCACACACTCAGGCCCGGAGGAGCTGCCCTCTCTTCCTGGGGCCCAGTGTGGGGCACACGAGGGGCAGTGCTGGAAATCAGGAGACGCAAGTCAGGGGCCTGTGGCCTGAAAGGCCACCAAGCCTGGCCACTGGGCAGGGAGCAGCCTGACACCGGGCTGGAAGAGGCAGGAGGTCTGGGCATCAGAACTTGGAGCAGAGGCTGAGGCTGACTGTCCTGGAGGCCAGAGGAGAGGGGGCCTGGGACCAGGGGGCCAGAGTGATGGCTGGGTAGTCAAGGGAAGTGAAGGGAAGTCACTGCATGGCCCCACACTTGGGCTTCTTACAGGGCAGTGGGGAAGGGTGTGGGCTCTGCATTGGGCCGCCTGCCTTCAATCCTGGCTCTGACACTTACTAGCTGTGTGACCTTGGGCAAGTCATTAACCTCTCTGTGCCTCGGTTTTCTCATCTGTGAAGTGGGGATAATGTACTACCTTAAGGGATTCCCTTTAGGATTAGATACAAAGCACTAAAAACAGTGCGCCAGGCAGGAGGGCAGCGTTCTCCATGTCTGTGGGGCAGCTTGGGTCTGGTGAGCCCTTTAGATTCTCCCAGCAGTGTTCTGGTAGCCATCTGACAATAGTATAAAAAGTCATAGACACTAACTACTGATCTTTTGAGCCCCAATTGTGGTATCAGGCACAATGGTAAGCACTTTATATTCAGTGGCTTACTTAATCCTCACACCCACCCAGAGATGTCGTGAGTGCTAGCGTCCCTGTGTACAAATGGGGAGACTGAGGCACACTGGCCCAGATGACGCAGCTTGTGCGAGGCAGAGCTGGGATTTGACCCACGGTCGGACCAACTGCATTTCCATGCCCTGTACCTTCCTGCACCTGTGGGGCTCTTGGCTGTTGAGGGGTCTGAGAGCCTTCCTGCAGGATGGTCCTGAGGACCTGGCCCCACACCTTGTGTGCAGGGCTCCTGGCCAGGGCTCGGCCAGGTCCCAAACCTATGGCAAGGAGCTGTGGGCCTTTGAGTCCCGGGGACAGATGGCAGGACTTGGCCGCTGACCCCCTGGACCTGCTGGCCATGCTGTTTCCCTTGCACCTCCCTAAGTGTGATCCTTGGTCCCTGGCAAGTGCCAGCACGCTTGGCCTCCTCTGTCCCCATGCCCACAGGAACCCTGATTCTACAGACAAACTCAGGCTGGGCATTGAAGGAGCTGGCTTGAACCTCGGCTCTGCCCTCACTTGCTGATGATCAGAGCCGCACGCCTGGCCTCTTGGAGCCTCCTCCTCCTTTAAACACAGGACTAGTGGGAGCGCCGTCCTCCGGGGCTCTTGCGAGGACTCCATCAGTCAGCGCCTCGTACCCCGTGGGTGCTGGGGAAGGATGTGAGGCTGTCATCGGCCTTATTTTCCTGTCTCACATGGTCCTTGAGGGTTGGGGGCACTTTCTTTGTAGGAAAAAAGGAGAACAATTATACCCCTCACTTTACAATTTGCAAATCATTTTTATGAACATTTATTCCTTGAGAGATGGAAGGAACAGGGCTGGTGTGATGATTAAGGAAGATTATATATACATATATATAGATAAAGTGCCTAGCAGGGTGCCTGGCACATAGGGATGCACAGTAAGTGTCAGTTGTCTTATTGTTGTGGTGGTGGGTTATCACTGTGCCCATTTTACAGATAAGTAGACTGAGGTTCCAAGAAGGCAGTGGCTGGCCCCAGGGCCAAGGGCGAGGGAGGCAATGGAGCCAGCTGTGATCCCGTGACTGGCTTAGCGTTCTGCGTTGCCTCTGACCTAGTGATTCAAAGCTGGAGGACCACAGACGCTGCGCTCCACAGGCCGTGGGCTGTCCAGCTGAGTGGATGAAATGGATTTTTGCCGTAGTTGAGCACTGGCACTGCACAGGGTGTCAGCGGAGCATGGTGCTGAAGAGCTTTCAAAGTGTCATATAGAGCAGGGTCTGGTTTAGTGGGAAGAAGCCGACCCCAGAACCTGCCAGAACTCTTCTTTAATATGCAGAGACATTCCTTTAATATGTCAGAGAGCTAGGTCCTCCAGCAGACAGCTCCTCTCAGAGAGCGCTGAAGCCGTCAGCAGAGCGATGAATGGGTGCGTTAGATACACTGCGAGGCACCGTTGCAGGGGTCCCAGACGGCTGCTTTGTTGGCGCTGACGTTTGGAGTCTTGAAACTCCTCCGGTGTGCTAGTAAGAAGACGCGAGGGCTCAAAAGCATCCGTCCCGCAGATGCTGTCAGCCTTGCCGGGAGGGGTCAGGGTGGCGGGCCGGGGTCAGCGCTGAGTCCGCTCTCCAGAAGCCCTCAGTGTGACGAGGTGTGTGGTTCTCTTGAAGACGGCCGCCTGCTCCTGTGAGGAGGTGCTGCCTGCCAGCCTTTCGAGAGAGGCAGCGTCCGTCTTCCTCTGGCATGAAAGATCGGCTTTAATTGGCTGCTGGGGCGTCCCAGCCATCTAATGATGCCACCTGAGTGCATCCCTTTCCTGTCACCGTCTCCCAGTTCCCCTGTCATCTTCAGCTCCTTTAACGCAAGCAGCCAGTTTACAAGCCCCGGAAATGTTTGGTGATTATAATAATTGGCAGAGGAGGAGAAAGAAGCCATCCTGAGTGAGGAATAAAGTTCTGAAGTCAGCGGGGCACCAGGAGTCTGAGTGCACCACCACATTGTGACAACCTTTAAGAAAGAATGTGTAATGCCCCAGAATGATTTGAGAGAAGAAAGTGAACAGAGCAGACCAACCCTAATCCATAAAATGTTAGCTGTTTATCTTTAAAGAACAACACGAGACTTACCCCCAGCTGTGTCTAATTGATAAGATCAGCTATACAAAGCGTTGTCCTTCTCTTGTTAATCAAGGAGAGCAATGGTTTTTCTTTTAAGCATCTAAGATGCAGTTTTTTTTTTTTTCTAATTTTTCAAGGAGAGGGTGTTTTTTCTTTTTCTCTTTGCTTTTTTTCAAAAAGAGAAGTTGGTGACAGCTGCTGAGTCTGGGCTTCTTGATGGCTTGGCTTGTCATTTTGTGGTTCGAGAAGCGCTGGCACAGCATCGTTGTGGACATCAATAGAGATAATGCAGTGCAACCCCACAAACCTCGTCTTTCCCCGAAAGGAGGAGCATTTCCCCAAGTAGGTTCCTTGGAACATGAATCGCATGTGATGCTTTTGAAAAACAAAACTCCGTGGTCTAAACGGGTGTGAGGAATGTAACATAAGCTATACTTGGATATTCACAGTGTCCGTTATCATAGGAAGTCCTGCAGTAAGGGATCTTGTACTTTGTTTAAAACAATCTTTTTTTGATCACAGAACTCTTCTTGGCAGAACACCAATACATACAGGAGACAGTTTGACAAGTGCTGGTCTAGCCGCTTCCATATCTAGAGTCCTCCTGCTGGGGTGGGGTCAGATAGATGGAACCTTTGTTGACATCCCAAGAATTTCCCAGCCTGGGGTCCAACCAAACTCACCTTGCCAACCTGACGACACCTGAGTGGCAGCCCGACTAGGCTGGTTGGGGGCAGCTCTGCCATATGGGATGAGCTTCCAGACGTGTTTAACTCACGTGTGGGGACCAGGCAAGGCATGTGCAAGGATCAGGCTAGTTTCCGGAAGGTGTGTGTGCTGGGGAGACGCAGGAGGCATGGCTGAAGATCAGCTGGAGCCAGAGCACGCACACTTCTGGTTGTTATACTGAAGACTTGGGTTTATGTTAAGGGCGGGAGGGACCCACCCTAGTACAGACTAGGCCCTCTTGATAAACCCACAGGGTCAGCCTGCCTTCTGACTGCTGGGGACCTTCTGTTGGAGGAAGGATCCCAACTGAGATCTCTTCTTGGGGCCCACAGGGGAGGCTTGTTGGTCCTGAGTCCATCAAGTTGGCTCGAAAGGATAGATGAGGGACATTTTCTGATCTTGTCTCTGTCTTTTTCCAGGGTGGAGGGTGGACTTTCCTTTCTGTGGGAGAAGTACGGTCCTGTGTAGTGTTTCGTGATGGGCTGTAGGCTGAGAAAAAGTTACTTCCTAAAAAGCACCGTGAGAATTCACTTTTCAAGTGTGATAGGATCCATCTCAGTTGACCTAAATTCCCATCGGAAGAAGCAGAACAGGGTTCCTGCTTCCTTGCCACCAGCCAGGCACATGTTCAAGATGCCACCTTTACCAACCCAACATTGGGTTCCTACCTGACCCCAATACTTCCTTAATGTCCCTGCTTTGTCTTCCTCTAGGAGCTCGTGGGCGAAGTTTTCAGAGAAACACTCAGCGAGGAGGAAGAGGAAGGCTTTCGGCTAGAAGGTACCAGAATCCCTTGCTCTTCCCCCAGGGAGTAATGAGGTAGGGAAGGGGCCATCTGGTCTACCGTGTGCCCATGTACCTTCTAGAAAGTCTGTAGACCAGGCAGAGGACAGGACTCTGACTCTCGTGGCGGGTGGGCTGAGGGGTGGGTGGGGGTAAGGAGCAGGAGGGATGTGTGGTGCTCCATGGGGCCGAGCCCAGGGTGGAGCCAGACTGCCGAGGGTCGCTGCCTGGCCCTGCTCTGTGTTAGCTGTGGAACCTTGGGCAGGTGGTTTTACCTCAGTTGCCCGTTGAGGGGTGAGGTAGTAGCTATTCATGGGCTCCTCAAGCTGTGTTAGGCACATAGTCAACACTACATAAAGGAGCTGTTACATGTCCTCATTTCTCCATTCCTGTCACTCACCTGGAGCACAATCGTGTACACCCCCACACACAAACACGCGCCGCTGGCCCCTCCCCTTCTCCTCTGTAGCTCTCAGTCCTTCCTCCCTCACGGGGAAGCACTGTGTTGTAGAAAGATTTAGGACACTAGAGTAGAGTGCCAGCGGGCCACTGGAGTGCTAACTCTACCGGGGCAAGCCACGTCACCTTTCGGAGCCTTTGTTTCCATGTTTGCAGGGTGGGCAGGAGGCCTTTTCCCTGCCTGACTCCCTGAGCTGGTTCAAGGAACGAAGGGCATCTGAAAGCGCTTGCTAAGTGGGATAGCGTTTCCATTTTATACTCAGAGAAGAGGATCGCTGAACCGTGGCAGCCTTAGGATAGCGAGGACCTCTCTGCTGAGGTGAGGCCGGCAGCTGGCAGGAAAGCTGGGGGGCCAAGGGTCTCTCGGGGGGATCTAGGCCTTGGGGGTCCTGTGGGGCCCTGAGAGGAGAGCAGACAGTGTCAGGGGATCCTCAAGGGGAGCCTGGGCCGGACTTGAGGACTGTGGCCGCATCCGGCCTGAAGGCTGCTGTAAATGAAGACTTTCGGGCTCCACCCCAGGCTTGCTGAATCCAGTCTGCTTTTAGTCTGCTGCCCAGGTGACTTGTATGCACATTACACTTTGAGAAGCCTCTGTTAAGAGATTCACTCAGTTGCTCAGGAGTTGGAGGCAGGCTGGGGACCCAGGTATCTATGAAACTTTGCTCAAATACGAACAGGTCCTGAATCAAGGGGGAGGAGCCCCATGGACGGAAGGCTTTCCCAGACTGTGGGGTGTTTCCCTGGAGCGTGTTTGTCTGCAGATCTGGTGGCTGCACTCAGGGGCTTAGTAGCTTTGATTCTCATCATTTCCTGGGCCCTCCCAAGCCTCAGCTGTCATCCTTGCCTCTGTGGAGAGATGCCAGCACTGTGCCTAGAGAAGATCTGGGGAGTCAGGTAAAAGTTGCAGGCCCTGGGGATTGAGGTGACCCCAGATATGGATTATGTGGGCTTTAGCACTCGTTCCATTTATCTATTCATTTGCTCATTCACATGGTAACTTTTTAGCAAGTTCATTCTCTGGTTCATCCATCCCTCCATCTATTCCATCCATCACCCACTCACTATCCACCCAGCCACCCGCCTGTGTGCTCATCTATCCATTCATCTACCCGTCACTTACTCATCATCTTCCCATCACCCACCCACCCACTGATCCATGACCCATCACCCAACACTCATCCATTCATGTGTTGCTCCACCGATCACCTTCATCATCTTCCTTCCATATATCGCCTATTTATTCATCTCCCTACTCTGCTGTCACCCATCTATCAGCCAGCCAGCCCTTACCTATCACCTGGCCACCCACCTACAGCCAATCATCCTCTGCCCATCTATTCATCATCGGTCACTCATCGCTTAATCCATTTAACCGTCCTCCAATTATCATCTGTCTAACTCTCCATCTGTCTTTCTATCCATCATTTATTTATTTATTTATTTTTAATTTTTTTTAATTTTTTTTTTTTGTGAGGAAGATTGGCCCTGAGCTAACATCTGCCAATCCTCCTCTTTTTTTTTGCTGAGGAATACTGGCCCTGGGCTAACATCCATGCCCATCTTCCTCCACTTCATATGGGATGCCACCACAGCATGGCCTGACAAGCGGTGCGTCAGTGCACGCCCAGGATCCAAGCAGGCGAACCCCGGGCCGCCGCAGCGGAGCGCGCACACTTAACCGCTTGCGCCACCGGGCCGGCCCCCTATCCATCATTTATTGAGTCCCTGGTTACTGCCAAAAATGAGACACTTCTCTGTCCATTGATGCTCAATCTGAAATCTTGTAATTGATTTCAAATGAGATGTCTTTCCCTGCAAACATACATGAAATGACCTGCCCAGGGAATCCACCTCCCTCTGATAGGGAGGGTCGCTTTGTTCAATGTCTGCGTTCAGAGCATAAGCCCTGTTGTAATGAGGTAGAAGGAACGCTGGCCAGGAGCCCCTCCCAGCTCCAGCAGTGACTTGCTGTGGCTCTGGCCAGGGTGCTCCCTCTCTGGGCCCCCTCGCCCTCTGTAACGTGATGTGCGGGGACGTGGAGCTGGACTTGGTGGGTGCTCAGATGATGTGGGCATCTTGTAGAGAGGATGAACCGCTGTGGGCGGCACTTACAAACACTGGTTGACGGGTGGGGGATAAATATGAGATGCCCAAGGGTCCCAGCTCCTGTTGGGGACAGGATGTGAGGTCGGTGGCACTCGTTCTGACCCCCTGGGCCACCGTGTCAGGCTTTGAGGGCAGTCTGGGTGCCTTGCCAGTCACTGATGGTGTCCAGGCACATCGGTGCCACCACTGACGAGGGAGGGGTTGGGAGCCACTAGCCTGCCTCAGTGTCCTGACTGGAGGTTGGACTAGGTTGTTGGTGGTCAAGCTTTTCAGCCTCTTTCTTCAAACAAAAGCTTACACAGAGGCACAGAATGTAAACCAGTTAGATCAGGTTGCAGAAAGATACAGCACGTTATAGACAGTAGGTTATCTTGTGTGTAAAAAAGTACACTGAACGCTACTTAGATCATTGCCTATCTGGAGGCCTCGACAGACAAAAACAGTAGGTCCTCTGGACATAGGAGGAGGGGACTCAAATTGGGCAGAGAGATCAAAGAGGACTGTAGTATTAACTGTAATCAATGTTTTAACTTTTATAAGAAGAATGTAATCTTATATTCCTTTGAGATGAAGGACTAATAACAGAATTGAAAAGTGAGAACAATAAGTAAAGAAAGCAGTGAGAGTGGGGCTGCTCTGAGTTACATCTGGGCCTGCGAGGCCCTGAGACCCCTGGAGGGATGCTGGACCCAGTGGCCTGTCTGTGGTTCTCTGGCCACCCTTGGCGTCAAGGTCCGAGGTCGCCCACCTCCGGACGGGTGACGTGGCCGTGGACGCAGGCCACCACACGGCCAGGCCCGGTGAGGGCGAGTGCTGCCGAGTCCTGGCCGGAGACGCGTCCACCTGGCCTGGAGCTGGGGCTGCGGGCGTCCCTCCGTGCTACCGGCCAACGAGAGCTAGCTGAAGCCTGAATCTCTCCTTTGTCTTCCTCTTGGCCAAGTTTATCGCCTCTTGGCGGGCTGGAGGGCTGTTTAAGGGGGAAAAAGGGCCATCTGAGGCGTGAAGATAAAAAGAAGTCTTTTGGCCATCCCAAGAGAGGATGGCTTTAGCTCCTGCGTTGTTATGTAAAGCCGGCCCTAATCCTTAACTGGCCAGCTGGGAGCTCGCGGGATGGGGGATTAAGGCTGGGCTTGGAGCAGGGCTGGGGCTGGAGCTCCTTTTGAACTGGGGAGAGAACAAAGTAAACATCAAAAGTTCCACGCTCTGGGAGCTGGCTGGGCGTGGTGGGGGTGGGACACACGGCTGTAGTGGGGAGAAGTGGGGAGGGACCCTCTGCTGACCCAGCAGGGGTCTGAGGACAGGGGAGGCTCGGCCCCATGCTTCCCTCCAGCACCCACCTGACCTCCCCATCTCCCCAGTTGAGCAGGACGACAGGTGGTGGCAGCCCGTGGCTTGTGGTCCAAGGTGAAAACTGGTGCCAGGCCTGTTTGGCAGACTCATGTCACCAAGTGGCCTCCGGGAAGCGCTGTGTCTGGCGGTATCCCCCCACCGGCACAGGCTGCAGCTTCTGCTCTGTGTCCATCGGAAGAGAGAGACCTAGAAATGGTCACAGGCCCCTTCTCTCCGGGTCCCGTCTCTCCCTCCCACCTAGTGCTGTCCCTGCCCCCGCCCGGCCTCTTGGCTCACTCCTGCCTTTCACCCTCTGGCCTCTGCCCCCTGACCCTCCACAGCGTGTCTGTTTCTTGTCTTCCGACCTCTTTGCTTGGGGGTGAAAGCAGGCAGGGTGCAGCCTGCTTGGCATCTCCTGCAGAAGGCTGACTGCACAGAACCCAGTCCAGCCTGCAGTCCTGCCCCTCCTAAAGGAGCCCACAAGGCCACTGAAGTCAGGCAGCCCCTCCTGGGACCAGGCCCTCCCTCCAGGCTTCTGGGGCTGCCGCCAGGCAGGCCTCGCTCTGGTCCTGCCCAGGTTGGCCTGGCAGGGCCCGTGGAGCCCGAGGGTGCATGTCCCTGGAGTAGCTGGTCCTGCCAAGCAGGGCAATGGTGTCGGGACCGAGACCTGGGGGGCCGAGCAGCCCCACTGTGAGCTCAGGGCCTGTCTTAATATACATGGGCCCGGAACTCTGTCTTCCCCCGACCCCATCAGAGTCCACAAGAGTCACCCTCCTCCCTTTATTCTCACTTTCTGGGAATTTGCAAGTCAGACCCTACATCCAGCCTGGCTTTACCACAACTCCCTGTGTGACCTTGGGTGAGTCACTTAACTTCTCTGTGCTTCAGTTTCATAGCACTTCTTCCTCAGTGTTCCTGTGAACATGGTGAGGTCATTTATGAAAGCCTAGAGCACAGCCCAGAGTAGTGCCCAATGTATGTGAGCTGTCGTGATTCGTGTTTCATGGGTCTATCTTTCTTGAAGAGGGGCCAACTGGTATTTGTAATTGTTTACTAGTCCAGATCAAAGGCCCATTGTCAAAGCTTCTTTAATCCTCTTAGAATCTCTGAATGTCTACTGCTTCTATTGTGTGACGTAGAGTCTGGCATACCATAAGTGCTCAATAAATACTTACCAGAAGAGTCAAGTCACTGAAGTCAGGCCACCCCCTCCCTCAGGCCGCCCAGCAGGTCCCGTATACCCCCTTGGAGCCCAGGCCGGTCCCTCCCCAGGTGTGAGATGTCAGCCATTCACAGAGGTGAGGAGCCCCCGGAAGCCTTTAGTCTCCTTCATTTGTGGTGGAAAACAGGCCCAGAGAGGGGACGTGACCTGTCCAACGTCTCACAGCGGACGAGAACAGAACTCAGGCCTCCAGTTCCTCCTCATTCAGCACGTATTTACTGAGTACCTGCTGCAGGTGTGGGGCTGCCTGGGCCTGGCTTCCCAGCCGTGGACACAGTGGGCGGGCCCTGCTGGGAGGGAGGCAGGAAGTGAATCAATAATCTGGGGAGTGAGCACGCGGGTGTCAGGTAGTGGTGCTCTGCGAAGAGGTGACACCCAGGGAAGGGTCGAGTGTGACAGGGCCTCTTTGGGGAGGTGACATTTCAGCTGAGATGCAGATGCCAGGAAGAAGCCGGCCATGGGAGGATGTGAAGGGAGAGCAGCCAGGAGGAGCGAGCAGAACCCCAGAGTGGAAGGAATTTGGGGTTCAGGGAAGAGCAGAAAGGAGGCCCGTGTGCAGGAGGAGATGTGGGGGACGCGGGTGGGCCAGCCAGCGAGGGTGGGACCACGTGCTTGGGTGCGATGCTGCTTTTGAAGAGAAACAGCTAGAAAGTGTTAGGGAGGTGAGTGCCAGATGCTGACTTCCATTTTAACGGGATGGTTGTGGCCTCTGGGAAGGATGGCTTATGCGGAGGGAGGAAGGAGGCAGAGCTAGAGGTGATGGAGGTGATGGCAGGGCTGGTGGGGAGCCGTGGGGCTGGGAGAAGTGGGCGGGTCTGGGGGGTGGGGGTGGATGAGGGAAAGAAAGGGATCCCAGACACACCTTAGACTTTGGCTTAAGGAACTGAAGAAATGGGGGGTGTCACTTCTGACCTGAGGGTTTTGTCAGGTGACAATCAAGGCGCTCGATTTTGGACATGTTGGGCTCAAGATACCTGCGTGACATCCAGGTAGAGATGCCAAGGAGACAGCTGGACCCCGAGTCTGTGGTTCAGGGAGCAGTTCGGGGAGAGAGAGAGGCAGAGGGAGAGGGAGAGAGAGAGGACTTCGCAGACGGCTCCCCCGACGCCCGGGCGAGGCCGGTCAATCGGCGGGGCTGGCTGGGGGTGCCCTGGAAGTCGGGGAGGAAGGGAGTTCACTGGAGAGCAGCAGGGACCCCCAGACGCAGGGGCGGGCGGGCCGGAGCCCGCTGGCGTCCCTCCCTCAGTTCAGAGCCTGTCCTGCCGACCAGCGTCAGCCTCCGACTCCGCTCCACCGCAGTCCCCCGGCGGCCTGGTTTCAGCGGTGACAGCAGTTTCTCTCAAGTCTGTTCCTCATAAAGGCTCAGCTTGAACAGTGGAAACTCTGACTTGTGTCAGATACCGAGGAGGCTTTCGTAGTTTCAAGTAGCTCGGGGTTAGATTTTAAAAGTTGAATTTCATCACATGTTTTAACTTGGGCGGGGACGGGGGGAGGCTGGAAGGGACATGATATTTTTAGCCCAAAGAAGGCTTTTTTCCCTTCCCCTCTCCCTCTCCCGGTGTTTCCCCCTCTGTCCCTGAACAGATGTTTCGTCTCAATCCTATTCAAACCTCAGAGCAGAGTGGCCATCCACCGTGTACTCGGATGAGAAGAAAAGGCCAGAAGGCTATTTGTTGGGAAGGGTTTTTCTTTTTTCTCTTTTTTTTCCTTTCCTCTTTCCCCTCAGTCACAACTGGTCCTTCAATAAAATCTACTTAGAGTAAAATGCAGCCCGGGGAGGCAGGGTTGTGGAGAAAAAGGCCCTGAGTGGCATTTCCGATCTCAGGAATGAGTAGACACCTGCTGGGGGAAACTGCCAGGAGCCACCCTAGAGAGGACTGCAGCGGGTGAATTATTGATTTGGTGATGGATGTTGTCTTTCCTGAGAAGCAGAGGCTCAGAGTGATGGATGGTTAAGTCAGGATTCTTTTGGTTCTTTTGGATACTCAACCCAAATTCGCTTAAGCTTTGGCTCATGAAATTGAAAAATCTTAGGGTAGATCTTGCCTAAAGAGGGCTGGCTGGACCCAAGAGCTCAGACCGTGTCCTCAACACATACGCACTACTCACTCGCTCCCTCTGTCTCTCCCTCCCCATCATCTCTCCCGCCGCAGCCCTTCGGTTAGTCTCTCCTGCTACCCAACTCCAGGTATCCACATGCTGTGGGCTCAGCCACTGCAGCTGCAAGAGAGCTCCTGAGGCTCAATATTCTCGCACAAGTTTGATTCTTACTTTCCTGGTCGAGGTGGATCTAGGTTTTGTGGGACTTGAAGCTTTTCCAATTTTAGGGGGTCTTCTTTAAGAAGAAGAATACACAATTGTTTTATAACTGTCAACCATATATATATATATATATATATATATATATATATATATCCCGCTAAACCTAAATAAATATATCCCCAACTCAACCTCCCTTTGGCTTGATTCCAGAAATGCCTGTGTTCACTCCAACACCACATGACACAAGGAGGGGACGTATGAGAAGTCAGAATGGAAAGAGACGGTGGTCTTAACCGACTGAGGATAAAATACCTAATATTGAAAGTGTCACAAAAACAACCAACCATGTGAACCATTGCTAGGGCCCATTCCAGCATGGGCGGGGCCTGTGCAAGTGAGGGGCCCATAGCTTCATTGGCTTCACGGTGACCTCTCCCTAGTACTGACTAGGACGGGCCCCAGTGGCCGTCAGGATGAGAGAAGCTGGGTGGGGTCTGGTGCTGGGTGTATCCCCGAGGCTGAAGTAGACTCAGCCTTCCATAAACTGCATGGATTGAGATGGGGGCGGGGGCCCCGCCAAAGGAAAGCCAGATGCTATCATCAGGAGAAGGAGAATGGTTGCAGACAGGCAGGGACAGCTGTCAACTATTGCGGTAGGACAGAGAGGAGAGAACAGTGGCCGGGTAGTCAGGAAACTGGGATTTTAGTTCTTCTGTTTCTGCACCTTTTGGGTTCAAATCCTGGTTCCGCTACTTACTGTTGTTTCGTGATGATAGTGCACCTGCATAGAGCGTGCCGGGCATTGTGTGTTGGGGCTACAGGAGGAGGAGTCAATTAAATGAATCAGGATAATAGCGGTTATTACAGGCTCACTGTGCAAGGGAAGCCTAACCCAGCCATGAGGGCATTCTTCTCAGAGATGGCGAGGCTTAAGCCGCAGACCTGCAGGATGAGCGGGAGTTGGCGAGACTGAACGAGTGTTCTTGGCAGGGATAACAGCGTGGGAGCACGGCAGGGTCAAAAAATGAAAAGCAGTTCCGTGGAGAGGCTGGGCTGAGAGACAGCCGCGGGCAGATCATTTCAGCAGGGGAAGGGCTTGATCAAGTTTGCTTTTTAAGCTTAGTTTCCTCTTTTGGAAAATACAAACAGGAACACACCCCGCATGGTGTTAGGAAGTGGACTTAATGAAATAATATATGTACACACTAACTTCACCAGTGTCCCCAGTACAGCCCACTGCAGTGTGCGCTGACAAACACATTCGTGTATCTCTAGCACCCTCGCTCCCTAAGGAGAGCCTCCTGCAGATACTGCAAGAAACCATTTGGGGTGGAATGCACATATGATATCTTTCTCTTTTCACTGGCAGCAGATTACCCGCCTAATTATATTTGGCTAGGCTAATATTAAAATTCATCTGCATTCCCTCAGCAGCTGCTGTTGGAGGGCTGGGGAGTCAGAAACATCCTGGCAAGCCACCCTGGGACTAAAATATTTGCGGGAGATAATCTGTACGTGGACAATTGAGAAAGGCCTGTGGATGTGTTAGGGCGAGCATCCAAGCTCCAGCCAGGAAGCTCTGGCTTGTGTTAAATTGTCTGCTGTATCAACAGAGAACTGGTCAGGTAACCGGGCTAAGAGAGGTGTCTGCTATGCCCTGGAGTGTTAGTCATTTCAGGCTTTTGGTGGGGCTGATTTAGTCATAACTGTGTTTCAAATTTGTCTCTTCTTCCAAAGTTTAATATCAACCAGGCCTTTCTGGATCGTGTTAAAACAAGCTGGCATTTGCCGGTATCATCCAGGGTTTGGATTTTAGCCAAATTTGGGATTCGGGAAAAGACTTGCCCCTTGTCAACCCTCCCCTCTCCCTTGCCAGTTCCCAGTCTCAGTCCCTCCAGAATTTCTGGTGTGTTTGTCGTGCGGCCTTCCTCGTGTCTCCTGGGGGATTTGGTGCAGCCTCGCACGCTGCACTGGAATATCTGCTCTGTGCGCGTATGGTCCGTGCTGTATACTGTGGGCAGCCCGCGGCCGGTAGCCAGCAGGGCCCCAGCACTCAAGCAGCTTTGCGTCCTGGCTGCATGGATGTGGCAGGCTCCTGCGGGTCAATCGGAAGATCCCAGATAGGACTGCACAGAATAAAGTGCTAGACTGAATGGGTTTAGGCAGCGCTCTGCTAGCAACAAATACCCTTGTGCAAATTAGAAGAGGGGGCCCCTCCTCGTGACACCTTTCTGCCATCTGTCAGAAAAATGTAAGCAATACACCATCCTGTGATGTCCAGCACGTGAACAGCGCCTCCTGGAGTTGTCCAGAGCACAGCCTGCGTCCCACAGCCCGCCTCCCAGTGACCCCAAATGACCCTGACCCCAAGCCCAGGGGCAGAGCCTGAGGTGCCCATCCTGCTCAGGAGGGGGGGCTGCGCGAGGGTGGGTCTGTTTTATTTGACGGTCCTTCTTCTCGTGCTGTTTGGGTGGCGCCAGCTGTCAGCGGCTCCAGCTGGGTGGGCTGTGCCACCCTGCGCCCTGGGTCACTGCTATTTGCCAGGGTAAACAGTCCCGAGAAAGTGGCATGCTTCTCCCAGCTTGGGGTCCCAAGTGAGCCGGGGATGCTTCCCACTGGGCCCGGGGTGGGGGCATGGCAATGGGAGTCTAGACCCCTGATCAGAGTTGCCACCATTCAGGTCTTTGCCCCCTCTCCCCAGTCCTCCTCAAGCACTGTCTTCTTTCTCTCTCTTCCTCCCCACCCCTCCCTCTTTTTTCTAAACTGGGGGAGGGGAGAGGGAAGAGACTGTCTTTGATCTCAGCGGAGGAAAAAAGTCTGTTCTGTTCAGGCTTTTGGCTAACACAACAAACAGTGTTTAAAATTTAACTTTGCTTAATTAATTAGTAATTCTGTTTAATGCTGTCTGATCTCCCTCCAAAAGGTATTTTGAAGCTTGAGAAGGGAACATCAAAGGGAGCCGGGTGAAGATGGTCAAGTAATGCATTTAATCTGGCAGTTGCTGGGGGTGGAGAGATGCCAGGCTGGGAGCTAATGTGGGAGAGAACCATCATCTGGTAAACACAGCCCTCCGGCTCCTCGTGGCTGGGGTGTGAGGCGGGGCAGGGAGCAGCTTCCAAAGAGAAGGAGCTCCGTACGCTGCCCCAGGCTCATCTGGGCTGAGAACTGGTGTTAAGAAAGCAGAGTTGACATTTTCTTTCTTCCATGGCTACTGTGTAGGGTTGGGCAGGTTGTGTACTGCACAAGGGTTTCCAAGTAAGCAGGTGAGCAGCACGTAAAATCCGGCCTGCACCCTACTTATCAAGTGTGTACCCTGGTGGGGGTGGAGGGCTGCATTTACCAAAGTGCAGTTCACAAACTCAGTAACGGGCCAGGAGAGTACGTATTTTAGGCTTTGTGGGCCATACAGTCTCTGTTGTGACTAAAGTCTGCCATTGTAGAGTGAAGCAGCCACAGACGATGCGTATGAGCATAACTGTGTCCCAATAAAACTTTATTTACAAATACAGGTGGTGGGCCGGGTTTGGCTCACGGGGCAGTTTGCTGACCCCTGCTCTAGGCCACCCAAACATCCTTCAGAGGCCCGTGAAGGGCTCTGCCTCCTCCTCACGCTCTCCCTTCCCTTCCTTTTTCTCCTACCTTTCCCCCTGCTTTTCTTTCTTCTTTCAAATCAGCAGTATCTCCTGTTGTTACTGCGACTTGCAACTGAAGGGTGATCAGAGTCCCCTGAGATTACGCCCCCCAAAAACCAGCTCTGGGAAGAATATCACTGGGCTGAGCAATGGAAGAGACAGAATGGGCTCGGGCCCTGGTGCCAAGCCGGTCTCGACAAAGTATCCTTCTCACTGCCGGCTGGCTGGACCTGGGCAGCCAGCAGCGAGCACCGTTCACCCCTCTCCCAGCTGCCCGTGAGCAGGGGGTCTGTTCTGCACAGGGATGGCTGGGACCGGTGGCGGTTTGACATCGTTTGGTTTCGGAGGTGGATATAGAAGCAGGGCCCCAGAGTGCCAGCCCCTGCCTCTGGCATTGGGGTCTGCGTGGCTTTCTGATCGATTATCTGCCGCCTCTCTGGCCATTGGGCAGGGGCAGTGAGAGGGTGAAAGGCCCTCTTTGTGGGGGCAAAGGGGTGCTGACTGTCCTCATGCCCAGCCCCACGCTGGGAAGGGGCCCCCTGTGGGCATCTGGGTGGTTTTCTGAGCTGAGATGGAATGAGGGACCCCCTGGTGAAGAGAGGACCATCCAGGCCACCCTGGTCTTTGGAGAAGACGTAGGAAGAGGGTGAGGGGTCGAGGGGGACGTTTTCCAGCTGCCTGGGAGAGGAGAAAGGAAGGGAGGCAGGGAGGCCCTGAGGGAGGACAGGCTGTCCGCATGCGTGTGTGGAGGAGGGTGCCCCGGAGGAGGAGCGAGCAGGGACAGAGGTTTCTTTTCTTTGGGTTTTATCAAGTGGAACTTGAAAGGCAGCATGGAACCTGAAGCTGGTGTTCTGATAGCTTCCCTTTGAACTTGAAGTTCGGCTGCGATAAGCCTGGCCTGCTTACGCCTCCAGCCAGGACCTCTGCGGAGGCAGGCAGCTGCTGTGAAGGTGGAGCTGGCTTTTGTTTTTCTTTCTTCTTTGTCTTCTTCTTCTCCCCACCCCGGGGCGGGGGGAGTGAATAGAGGATGTTGCAGGCCCTGACAGCACCGTCAGCTGGGAGCTTGGCTCATCCACATCTTTGGCAAAGCCAACATTTATTGAACACCACTGCGTGCAGGCCATGGTGCTAAGAGGCACTTTTCTCATCGCCCTCCCAGTAGCCACATGAGGGACAGACCGTCGCATCCCCATTTTACAGATGAGGAGACTGAGATCCAGAGGAGTCAGGCACCTTACCCCAGGCCGCCCAGGCCAATCAGCGGTAGAGTCGGGAGATGAGCCTAGGATGGGAGTCCAGATGTGCTTGTCCACTGGGCCGCTCCCGCCGAGCTCAGCTGCGCCCACTGCAGCTGCTGGGGGCTTGCAGAGCTGAGGGCTTCCCTTATGCTGGGAGCGGGGGGAGACCTGGCTCCCTGACTGGCGCAGACAAGCCTCTGGACCTTTTTGTCTCATTTTATCATCTTTCAAATGGGGGTGACGGAGGTACCTACTGCTTTGTGGGCTGGTGGACACGCTGCGCATCACACCCTGCTGGTCCCATGATGGTGACAGCTCTGGCCCAGCAGGACACCAGTAGATTTGGGATGGAGGAGTCAGGGTGGCCCAGGCTGTATGCTCGGCTGTGCTTGGGTCACTGCCTAATCACCCACCTGACTTCCCCGGAGCTTGGCGTCACCCTGGAGACACCTCCTGGCCATCGAGGTGCTCGCTTTGGAGAAGCAGGAAGCGCCAGATTTGGTTTTATCCACTGCGTCAGAAGTGGTCAGCAACAGGACCTTCCCCCGACAGCCACCCCAACGGGAGGATGCCTTGCCCCACCCTGGAGGTCTCCGAGGAGCCAGATCTTTTAGGTTTGTGCTCATTGGCCTCGTTCTGTGAAACCACCAGGGAGGAGCTGGGGTCTGTGGTGGTGACGGGGTCTCTGGTCAGAGCCCCTGACAGCTCTAGGGAGTTGTTGCCTTGCTGTGGGGGCACCGTGGGCTGGGCGCTCCCCGCATCCTGCTGGGTGTGCCCTGGATGAAGAGAAGGAAGGGGGCACCCAGGCATGGCTGCCCCGGCCCCCAGGCCCAGCTGAGAGGGCAGCTGAGGATGGAGGCGGGTCAGCCAGTGGCCGCCGTGGCCTTCCTGTCCCCGCCTGTCTGGACTGGGGACCGGAGCATACTTATCTTTATCTCCTGCTCCCTTGTCCTGCTCCCCACCCTGGGCTGCCGTATGTGATATGATGCTTTTGTGTCTGTTTGTATTCCAAAGGCCTCAGGTTTTAGACCAAATGTCCTGATTCCCAAAAAATTAAATGTGGAGGGGACCTCACTCCCTGACTGTTCCTACCAGTGGCCGGGCCTGTTCCTAGCCCTTTCCAGTCTTAGCTCCTTGGGTCACATAGAATCCTCTGGGGAGGGGACTGTCATGCCCATTTTACAGTTGGGGAAACTGAGACATCTAGAGAAGTCATGTGACCTGCCCTGGACCACACATGGTGGAGGGAGGCTCAGGACCCAAGCAGAGACCACCCCCTCCCAGGCTGGCTGAAAGAAACGACGCCAGGAATAGCACCAGGGGCTGCCTCGCGGAGGGGTCGTGGGTGTGAGTCAGGCTGCTTGGGTTCAAATCCCAGCCTCGCCATTTACTAGCAAAGCACTCAACCTCTCTGTGCCTCGGTTTCCCACCTGGGAAGTGGAGCCACTGGCAGTACCTGCCTCACAGGGTTGCACTGAGGACCCAGCGAGTCGATGGATGGCAGGTGTTTCGTCAGCACTGCCTCAGGCCTGGGCCTGCGTGAGGTCACCGCCACGTCTTTATGCAGGGAGGCCACCAAGGTGTGAGGGGCGCCATGGGAAGTGCTTCAGATAACTGCCGGAAAGGGCCAGGAGCGAAGCGGGAGAGCGTGGGCCCAGGCCCGACTTGGGGAGCCCCTACCATACCTTCCCCTGCTCCACTCCTAATCTGCAGTGGGTCCTAGTCTGCAGAGCTGGGGTGTGTGAGTGTCGGGGGGACGGGCCGGGGGGAGATGCAAAGCCCCCGCCTAGTTTCCTGGCCTGGTGGCCTCCTTTCTCCAGGCTCCTGACTTCCCAAGAAAGTCCACCCATGGTTGGGGCCGCTGCCCAGGCGTTTCAGCTCCCCACTTGGCCCTCCTGGGCCCCCTGAGGTTGGGCATCGGGGGAGGCCCCTTGAGTGGGAGGCGGGCTCCGTCTGCTCACCTGTGAGGCAGGACAATGGGATCACCGTCCTGGGGAGCTGAGGGATCTAAAGAGAGAGGGGCTGTGAACGTGTTCTGGAAAAGCATGGCCCGGGGAGACCCGAGGCCCCTTATCAGGCCGAGATGAAAGGGGCAGAAGGGGCCGCAGGAGTCCGGTGAGACATTTCAAGATTTGATGGAGCTTTGTAGGCTGGGCCCTCAGTCGGGATGACGGCTGCCACCCTGGGCTGCCCACCTGGCTCCTCCTGGGGGTGTTTGTGGGAAACCGTGTCCGTAGGTCACGGGCTGTCACACCCTCCCTCCCTCTGCTCCTGGAAGGCCACACAAAGGGCCGTGACTTTTGGCGGAGGGGAGGACCCCCTGGGTGAGCAGAGTCTGAATGAAAGGCATGGGTGAGCTCGTTCCTGTAGATCCCATTTTGCGTGTGCGTGTGTGTGTGTGAACGTGCATGTGCACGTGCTGGTGCACACACATGCCCTTCACCATGTCAGCTGAGCTCAATTCCTGTCCCCACTCCTAACCACCCACCGATGTGCTCTATGCTGGGCCTGGGCGGGCGGCGTCTTCTAGGAGGCCAAAATGACAGCACAGAAGGCAGCGAGACTCTGCAGAAAGCGGCCGTGGTCCACGCGCTCCCTCTCGGGCCTCCAGGAGCACCCCTCTGCCCTCATCCACCCGACACTGCCCTGGGGGCCGCAGCCTGCTTCTCTGGGCTGCCGAGGCAGAGCAGAGGACGGAGGCCTGAGAGGCCCACTAGGGTAACCTGAGTGGCCAGCATGGACACCCCCTGGGAAGGGCTCTGCCTGGACATTCCCAGAGGCTGGAGAGCAGAGCAATTTTGACTCCAGCAAACGGGCAGGGCAGGAAGGGGCCCCAGTGCCCTGGCGGTGGTCCTCCACACAGGTCCAGACAAAGCCACAGCGAGTGCGATGGCCCCGCAGCCCGGGGACTGGGCGTGGGGAGGCCCGGAACTCTCCTCCTCATGCTGCCTCACTTGCCTCCCCGCAGTGGCCCTGCCGCCCGAGAAGACGGACGGGCTGGCCAGCGGAGATGAGAAGAGGATGGAGAAGTCGAGCGAATCTTGCCCGGGCTCCAAGAAGCAGCTGAAATTTGAAGTAAGTTTCATTTCCTGGCGCCGGGCCCTGGAGAGGAGAGTTTCTCTTCTCGGTGGTGGTTTTCAAGGGCGGGAACTGAGGCCCATCCGGGTGGGAAGGCCCCTCACCTCCTGCCCCAGCTGGGGCCGCCTCGGCTCAGCACGAGCCCTGAGGACCCCTGCTGCCTGCCCCCATCAGCCCCGGCCCCCAGCCTCTCAACGTGGGGTGGTGGCCAGAGGGTCCCACGGGGCTGTGGCCGGTAGTCTGGGGGAGGGATGTGAGAGTGGACAGGGGAGACCTCGCTCTGGCCCTGGCGCTGCTGTTACTGTACCCGGTGACCACTTCCTCTCTGGGCCTCAGTTTCCTGGTGGGTGAAATAAACCTTTTCTCCAGCTCCCGAGGCTGTTCTGGGGAACGTGTGGGGGCTCTCGGGTGGGTGGACAGCCAGGAGGCAGGAGGCCTTGGGCGAGTCCCTGACTCTGTCTGAGACTCAGTTTCCCCACACGGTTAACAACAAAAGGGACGTGACCTCCCAGGACTCACTGTCCATCCCGCCCCACCCCTGAACAGTGTATTAAGCTCCTTCTGTGCACTGAGCACAGTGCACAGTGCTCTCTTGCTGAGAGCGAGACCCAGACCTGCCCGCCAGAGCTTGCCGGCTCCTCTCCACTCTCCTTTTCCCTCCCACCCTCCTCCCCTGTCTTCCTTCATGAGACCATTGGGGTGCAGCTCTGGGGCCACAGGCCGGGGTTCATATCCCAGCCATGCCGCCGCCTCACTTTCCTCCCCTGTGCAGTGGGGACAGTAACAACATCTATCTCATCGGGATGGTGTAACATGATGAGTTGATGCATGTGAAGTGCATACGGGGGTGTCCAGGACCGAGTAAGCGCTTTCCTTCTTCCTTCCAACCAATGTTGATTGATACCTGCTCATTACCACGGGACCCAGCAGTGACCTGGGGGTGGTTCCTGCCCTCACAGAGCACAGTGTGGTGAGGGGGACAGATGAGTGACCCGGACCCAGAAACTGCACAGTTGGTGATGTGACGGGGATCTGGGAGCATGGGAGTGGGGGCGGTCACCTAAGTCAGGCCGGAGGGGTGTGAATGATGGACACTTTGGCAATTCCAGACTCTCTGTGTGGGGAGGGCGAGTGTCTGAGTTGGCCTCTGAGTGGAGGAGGAAGAGTTGGGAGAGGAGACACATGGGGGCACCTTTGGGATAAGGAGGGCACTTCAGGCCGAGGGAACAGCAGGAGCAAAGTGCCCACATGTTATGTGAGAATAACAGGCTGCATTGTGTGGCTGGCACGTGGAGGGTGGGGAGTGGGGGGAGGTGACACTGGAAAGGGAGTAAGACGGGTCACAAAGGGCCCTCAGTGCAGGAGCTGAGGGGCAGGCAGCGTCCAGTTGAGGATCGGAGTTGCTGGCTTCTTCCTGAGTGCACCCGGGTCCCTGCAGGTCGTCTCGGGATGCTTGGCAAAGCCGAGGCCCGAGCCCAGCGGCAGAGGGAAGGCCCAGACTGGATGGCTCACTTCCCTGGAAGCCGGAGTGGGTCTGTTTCTGGAAGGGGGCCGGCTCACTGCCTGGGACTCCTCCATGGCCCATGAGGAGGACTCACCTGAGGGGTCCTGGTGGGGGGCAAGAAGACGCGCGTGATAGGGGTGGGGGAGGTGGGGAGAGTTTCTGAACTTCAAACCCCAGCTGTCTGTGGAGCCGAGCAGAGGGGCCGGGAAGAGCGAGTCAGGTGAACACGGTGGGGTGGGGGTGTGTTTGTGTGTGCAGGAGCGTGTGTGCAGATGTGTGTACGGGGCGAGTGCTGTGCCACATGAAACGGTGCCTCGGAGAGCAGAGTGGGCACTTGGCAGGCACCAACGGGCATGTCACAACCGAAGGAAGGCTGACTTTGAACTCAGCGTGGGCCGCCCGAGAGCTGCGGGCAGGAACTGGCTTGGAGCTGCAGAAGCCGGGCCAGGGTTGCCGTGCTCGGGCACACGCCCGCCGGCGCTCAGAGGCCAGGTTCCATCTTCTCTCGGGGCCTAAGCCTGTCCTCATGCCGGGCAAGCCGGGGTGCAGGGAAAGGAGAGGTGGGCCGAGGCAAGATGTGGAACAGAATGGTCTGGGAGCATCTTTGCTTGCTTTCATAGAATCTCGTGCATCTTAATGGCCCTTTGTGGAGTCTCTTTCCCCAAATGGCCATCCTTTCTAGAACTCTCTGTCTGGTGTTTGGCTGGCCCCTGCATACGTAACGCTGGTGACTTAGCTCACACTTCCCAGAGTCCCTGTGGTTGGACACCTCGGGTTGTGTGAGCCATGGTAATGAAGTCATTGTTCTGTTAATCATGACAGCAAAGACAGTAGCAGCTACTGCCATTGATCAGACTTTTCTCTGCCCAGCGGTTTCCGTACTTGTTTCCAATTCCTCCAGAGCAGACCCCGGGACAAGGACTTGGGAGGTGATGCTGGGAGCAGGGAAGGAGGGAAGCCAATAACAGGTTAAAGAGGGGATCACCACCAGGGCAGCTGGGCCTCAGTCTCCTGGGGACCCTCCAAGAGCCATGCAGAGCACGCTCAGGTTTGTCCCTATGGGGGCCAGGAGGCTGGGGTCTTATCTAGCGGCTTGGCCCCTCCCTTGGTCAGGTCTGGCCTGGGCATTCAGTCCCCGGCTCCTCAGGGCTGCCCTCGGAGCAGGAGGTCAGGATCTGTCCACCACAGCCACGGGGGAATGCCGAGGTGGGCCGGATGGACATGGGGTAGGCCAGTTAATGCTGCCAACAACACAATGAGGTGGATGCTGTCGTTTTCCATAATTTACATGAGGGGAAACTGAGGCACAGAAAAGACACACCCGGGGTCATGCAGCTGTGGAGGGCCATGCAGGGGCTGGCACCTGGGGCTGACTCTGGCTCTTACTGGTTACCCTTACCTGCCTCCAGGTCAGGTGCCACCCTGGGGGTCCCCCCACAGCTTCCCAAGTTACTGTTCCCTGTGTCTTCCAGGAGCTTCTAGCCCTTGGTCCAAGTTCAGTCTTCCTGAGGCCTCAGACCCCTCCCCCTTGTGTTTCCTTTGCCTTTGAAGACCCAGGAACTGTCTGGCACCCCTGCAGGCATCTCTCCCCAGGCCAAACCTCCCCTCCCCTCCCCTGCCCTCCCCTGCCCTCCCCTCCCCTCCCCTCCCCTGCCTGGCCTGCCCTCTCTCCCTGGCCCATCATGTCTTGTTCCTTGTGCTCTTCCTTACGCAGGGTCTGGGGAGGGCAGCCCCGTGACCTGGCCTCTGGGTGTCACAGCCACTGGGTGACCAGCCACGCCCATGTGTTGTCTGTTTGTGTCCAGGAGCTACAGTGTGACGTGTCTGTGGAGGAGGACAGCCGGCAGGAGTGGACCTTCACCCTGTATGACTTTGACAACAATGGCAAGGTCACCCGAGAGGTGAGTGTGTCTGCCTGGCCTCCGGCCGCTGGCCACGCCCTCGGGCACAGGAACATTCATCGTGAGACTGGCCACGGCTACCCCATCCCCTTCTCCTGAAGTGGGTCCTGCTCCTAAGGGCAGGGTGACAGGCAGCCATGGGGAGGGAGGGTGGAGCAAGGCTGTTGGGGCTTCAGGGAGACCTGCAGGGGCTCCCAGAGCTGCTGGTGAGTGGGCAGAGGTGACAGAGAGGAAGGGGCAGGAGGCAGGCGCAGAGCCCCGAGGCCTCCCCGGAGGAGGGCTCTCTGTGGTCTCGGAGCTCTGGGGCGAGGCTGGGACCACCCAAGGCTCCTTCCCACCTCAGCCAGTCTGCCCCGGCTGGGTGGGCACACGAAGGCCAGGCAGTGGCTCCCTCCACTGCTACAGGAATGAGCACCCCAGCCCTCAGGGCGCGGCCAGCCGCTCTGTCCATGGCCTCGTCATGGCCTGCTCTTCCTCGCCCTGCCCTCAGCCCTCCTCCCACGTCTCTCCTCCCTGTGTTCCCCACTCCCTCTCTTCATATTGAGCACCTGCTGTGTGCATCCACTATGTACTAGGGGCGAGGACACCAGGGAACAGCACAGACACAGTCTCCAACCGTTTTGCCATGAGTTTGTGATGCTTTCAGTGGCCAATTCTGGGTCATGTGCTCATTCTGGAGCTGAGGGAAGTTATTTGATACAGGAGCCACATGGACTGAAAGTGGGCAAGGGGATAGATTTGGCTCACAAAATAAAATCAAGGTACAGTCATTAGGGGAAGGGGGTGGGTTCTGCACAGGCAAAGCCCCAGAGGAGCCTGGTGCTTGGGAAGCGGTGGAGACCCTTCCTGGTTTGGGACCCCACAGAGATGGGGGCTGGCTTAAGTGACCCCCCAAGTCCCCTCCAGCTGTGATGCTTTGTGGGAGGGGTTACTGTTTTTCCAGAGCGAGGAGCCGCTCTTCCTCCCCAGCCTGTTGGGAATGGCAGCTGGGGTGTCATTGTCTTCAGAGAGAAACATGTCACAGACTTGAAACCTGAGTCACTGAGCTGGATTGGGGTGGCCCGGCTGTTTGGGAAGGCCGCGCGGGGGACAGCCAGGCTGGGCTTCTCAGGGGTGTGGGGGCATTGCCCTCTCTTCTGACACGTGCAGCGGCCAAGACGCCGCCGCCTCTGGGAGCTGCAGTCTCCCTTCTTGCTGGTGCAGAACGTGCTGAGGAGCCTCATAGAAGGGTTTGCCCCCCACCTTGGAGGTCTCGTGGAAGCCTGCCAGCAGGCACTGCTTTCTGATTCTGCATCCGCCCTCCTTTACCCCTTGGCCACGAGAGAACCCACAAGGAAGTGAGGGTGCCCTAGCCCACCCTGCAGAAAGCCTTCCCTGGATCGTGTCTTCCTCCTGCCCAGGAGCGGGAAAGTTGGCTTCCAGTCGAGGGAGGACCCAGCCTGGTGTTTCCCCTGGTCTATTTTTAGCCCCAAAGCCACTCCTCAAATCTGGCTATAAATACTGCTCCCCTCCACGCTCTCTGGCCGTCGGCATGCATGTTCCTGTGTGCTAGGGCGGGTGGGCCCCCAGCTCACTGCAGCCGCAGCCCAGAGCTGGTGTCTGGGCCGATCTCCCAACCCAGGAGGAAGTACCTGTTCGTCTTCAGGCATTCATTCGTGCAGCGTGCATTCACTAGCACCTCGTCCTGTGTGCCAGTGTGCAACCCTGTACTGGACTGATTTTCCAGCTGGCATTGCCAAAGCACGCTTGTTCCTGCCCTGAACCAGCCGGGACCTGCTGGGACCACACACCAGGGCCCCAGGCTGGTGTATGTGTATGATGCTTGGTGGGCGATGTTGGCAGACCTCACCTTCCTCATCCATAAAATGGAGATAATGACGTGCCCTTCATGGGCCTCCTAAGATGGTGGGAGAGAGTGCACACGTGGCTGTGCAGAGCCGCTCAAGAGAAGGGGAGGAAGGGAGAAAAGGAGACATCTGTGGGCCTCGCCGGAAGAGCCAGGATTGCTGAGCGAGCCAGCAAGTGAGTGGCTGGAGCCTGGGTCTCAAACTGGCGGCCCCCACAATCCCAATCTAGCCCCCAGATGTTCGGGCCCAGCCCCCTAGAGGGTTTTGTTAAAAACTAAGTTATCACAGGCAACAAAAGTAAAAGTAGATAAATGGGAGTACGTCAAAGTGAAAAACTTCTGCGCATGAAAGGCCACAGTCAACAGGGTGAAAGACAGCTTGCGGAATAGGAGAAAATATCTGCAAATCATCTATCTGATAAGAGATTGAGATTGAGAATATGCAAAGAACTCCTACAACTCAACAACAAGAAACCAAACAACTCAATTAAAAAATGGGCAAAGGATTTAAATAGATATTTCTCCAAAGAAGACATACAAATAGACAATGAGCACATGAAGAGATGTTCAACATCACTAATCATTAGAAAAATGCAAATAAGAACCACGATGAGATTCCACCTTACACCCATTAAGATGGCTACTATAAAAACAAAACAGAAAGAAAATAACAAGTGTTGATGAGGATGTGGCGAAATTGGAACCCTTGTGTTCTGTTGGTGGGAATGCACAATGGTGCAGCTGCTGTGGAAAACAGTATGGTGGTTCCTCAAAAAATCAAACAGAATTACCACATGACCCAGCAATTCCACTTCTGGGTGTATACCCTAAAGAATTGAAAGCAGGGTCTCCAAGAGATACTTGTACACCCATGTTCATGGCAGCATTATTCAAACAGCTAAAAGGTAGAAGCAACCTAGTGTCCATCGATGAATGGACACTAGGTTGATGAATAAAATATGGTATATCTCTACAGTGGAATATTATTCAGCCTTAAAAAGGAAGGAAATTCTGACACGTGACAATATGGATGAACCGTGAGGACATTATGCTAAGTGAAATAAGCCAGTCACGAAAAGACAAATACTGTATGATTCCACTTGTATGAGGTTCCTAGAGTAGTCAAATTCATAGGGACAGAAAATAGAATGGTGCTTGCCAGGGGCTGGGGGGAGAGAGGAATAGTATTGAAAAAAATTAATGTAGTTGCCAGTATCAAAGATTCTGAAGATTTAAAGAGATTCTGGATCTCTGGCTTCTCTGGGATGACTCTCAGCCCACGTTGCCACAGGGAAGTCAGCTGAGCTGTGTGGCCACCACCTCCTGTGGGTGGGGCCAGTGCCCCAGTTGGCCCCACCATTCCCAGTCACCCATCCACATACCTGCCTGGCCACGGCAGTGCTCAGTGTCACCTCTAAGAGCTATGGGTGGGGATCAAGGGATGGCTGAGTCCATCCGTGTTCATGAAGAGTTGCTGGGCAGATAATTGGCCATCTATGGACCTGACCTATAGAGAACAAATACCTTTTCCAGAGGTTTCCAACGTCATTTAAAGCAGGAAGCCTTCCCTCAGACAAACGACCTTAGCAGATGCCGGGAGACCCGGTCACCCCTCTATCCCCCAGTTAGAAGTCTTTGAGACGCCTCAGGGAGCACGGATTGGACACCACTGTTCTGGTTGAGGGGTAACTGAGGCCGGAGAGAAGATGAGATTTGGTCAGGTTCTCACAGAATGGTTTATCTTTAGGGACACATCTACTTCTGCACTTTTCATTCAGAAGGTGCTCATCAGACCTGAAGCAGATGCTGTGGCTGCCCCACCCCCAATACCCCCTGCCCACCTCGGAGTTTGCCTGTGTCTCTGGGGGACAGTGCCCACCGTAAGGGCTTTCTCTGGTGCTGGGAGCTGGTGCAGCCTTGCGGGACAGCCCAGAAGTCTGGGGGATGTAGGGACTCTGGGGGCAGCTCTCAACCAGCGAGGGATGAGAGCTCCCTGAGGCGGGGTCCACACAGTCCCTCCGAGGGCCCCAGTATGCCTGAGCCTGGTTGCCTGCGGCCGTGCCGGGACTTCCAGGTCATTCGCTCTCCCTGCTTCCTCACTCCTACATCCTCAGATTCCCTTCCAAATGGACCTCTTACATCCTAGTTTTGGCCTTAGGCTCAGCTCTGGGGGGACCAGAGGGGTTTCACCGGGCCCTCTGATACCCGTGTTTTAAGTGCACATGTGTGGGTTTCTGCTTCCCTCCCCATCCAGGACATCACCAGCCTGCTGCACACCATCTACGAGGTGGTCGATTCCTCCGTCAACCACTCCCCTGCGTCGAGCAGGACGCTGCGGGTGAAGCTCACCGTGGCCCCCGATGGCAGCCAGGGCAAGAAGAGCGTCCTCCTCAGTCACCCTGGTGAGGGGCTGGAGGGCATCCCAGGGGCCGGTCCTCCCCCAGCTCTCAGGAGGGATCGAATCCCCACCTGGGAGGAGTGGAGGGCAGTCCTGGGGGCTTTCTCCGGGAGCTACTCTGTGGACAGGTGGGACTGGAGCGGGTCCTTGAAGGAGTAGGGTTTGGGTGGGGAGGGGGTTCCAGATGGAAGGCCCTGCATAAGCAAAGCACTGGAGGTGGGCGTGGGCTCCAGCAAAGGCTTGTGTCGTGATGGGGGTGGAGAGGCACAGGGCCTTGAGGGCCAGCTAAGTAGCCTGGGGGAGGGGGTGAGCCTGGGGGAGGGGGTGAGCCTGGGGGAGGGGGTGAGCCTGGGGGAGGAGGTAAACCGCACAGGGAGCTGTGAGACCCGTCTCTCTAGTCCTGGCTCTGTGAACCCTCACACAGAGCCATCGTGAAGCTGCTCTGGGCCAGCTTTCCAGCGCTGCATGCCAGGCAGCTTGGAAAACCTGGGCAGGGCAAAGCTGGAAAACCAGGAGGCTGGCGGGCACAGGAGCAGGCTGCTCATGGGGCTGTTTCTCGGGCGGGACTCAGACCTACAGAGCAGCAGGCCCAGAGCGGAGACCAAGCCCGCCGAGGAGCTGCGAAGCTGGGAAAAGAAGCGGCGCGCCCCCCTCAGGTAGGGTGGGCACGGGCGGCGGCAGCGGCCCAGCGCAGCTGAGCACGTCTTGAGCACCAGCTGTCTACCCGCATCTGAGGGACTCTGAGCAGGAGGTTCCAGTCCTCAGTCTCTTCAGGGGGACCGGCTCACAAATCAAACTCAGTTTTTAAAAATGGTTAAATGTAGGTCCACTTGCTTCTTCCGAAACGCTTTGGGCCAGATTGCTTTGGAGTTCAGCATTTGTGGAGTTGGGGAAGGTGCTTGGTGTATTTCTCATGCATTATATCTGGGATCTGTCAGCCCCTCAGGATTTAGCACGTTGGTATTTCTGCAGGGAGACGGGTGCCTGTTCACACACACGGCATGAAGACTCGAGCGACCGTCACGTCCTTTTAGGGCAGGACTGCCACATGGGTTATGAAAAATCTTTGTTTTCAGGCTTTGTGGATTTCCAAATTGTGGATAAACGATTATAAGGCTGCAATTACCTTTCACCTGTTGTTATTTCTTTAAATGCAAGGAAGGAAGGGAGGGAAGGACGAAAAGAGAGAGACTGTTTAAAGACAAGCATTGAGCAAACAGCAACATGCAATGACAGTAACGTAGGAGGCGTGAGGATATGGTAACCTATCGTGAGAATGGAAAGGAAGTGACGGGTGTTGGAGAAGCACTAGCTATGGGGGAAGAGAGAGGGCTAAGAACCAGGGGCCCCCAGGCTGGCTGCAGATGTGGGGCTGTGCTGGGGTGAGTGGGGAGGCAGGGAGGTCAGGGGGCAGCTCACAGAGGCCCTTGAAGGGGAGGGGCAGGGAGCCCAGAATCCTGCAGGGGGAGAACGGTGGCCTCTGGCAGAGCCTCTCTCCCCGCCCCCTCCGCACACACACTGGGAAGGCCCACTCCGGCCGTTGGGCAGGTTATGCAGTCTGCCAGCCTCAACTCCAGTGGTCTGGGGGCTTCTGCTGCCTGCAGCCCCCAGGGAACCAGGGTTCGAAGGCTGGCTTTGGGGCATCCTTAAGTTCTGACCAGTAATCCCTTTCCTTGGCTGTGGCCTATCCAGTCCTCCGGGAGACCCAGGGCAGCCGGCAGGGGTCTGTGTCTCATCAGCAGGGGAGGAAATGGAGGCACAGAATGCCGAGATGGCCACTCTCTCCCCACCCCCTTCCCAAGACCCCGAAGGGTCCAGAAGGATTTGTCCTGGTGTCTTCCCAGGAGCCCATGCCCACCCGCTCACTTGCCTTCCCGCCCCAGGTTCCAGGGCGACAGCCATCTGGAGCAACCTGGCTGCTACCACCACTGCGTGGATGAGAACATCGAGAGGAGAAACCACTACTTAGATCTCGCCGGGATAGAAAACTACACGTCCCAGTTTGGGCCCGGTAAGGCGCCTTGTGCCCCTGTGAACGGGGAGAGCAGGGCGTGGCTGGTGGGCAGGTGGTGGTCGCTGTTCCCCGGGGGATGGGGGAAGGTGGAGCTTTTATTAGACAGGTTAAAGATATTATTGGAGGAGATGACATTTAAAACATTTTAAAAATTAAAGTAATATGTACACAAAGTTGAACCAAATCAAATAGCATCTGAGGGCTTATATTACAATGGAAAACAACAGGTCCTTGCTGCACCCCAACCCACCCCCGCCCTGCCCCCTGTCTGGCCATTTCTTCCGATGAGGACCCCCGCTTTGCTAAGCAAAACGCTGCTCTGTCTTGATGAGCTCTTGACATCTTAGCTCTTGCTAAGGTAAATGAAGACGTAACCCACTGAATTTCGCTCCCCAACTCCCTTCTCCCCTTCCTCCTCCTGTGTTAATTCCTCTGTGGGTTCCCTCCATGGGTGAAGGAACATGCCTATAGATTTCCTTCGTGCCCAGTGACCTCAGCCAGTTATCAATGTCTCTGGCTCTCTCTTTCGCTTCTCTCTCGAAAGAGAATTCATTTTTTTACGACCTAACAGAGAAACAGTTCTTCTCACTTAGCAGATGGCCAAGTTCCATTCCGGAGAGGTTTCCTGCAAGGCAGTGAGGAGCAGTCAGGGGGAGTGCCAGTGAGGAACAGCTGGTGTTTATCAGTCTTGGAGAACTGGGGGCGGGGGTGATTTCTGGGGCACGGGGCACACCAGCACACAGTAGGTGCTCATTAAATTCTGTTGCATTTTGTTCCTAGGCTCCCCATCAGTGGCCCAGAAGTCAGAACTGCCCTCCCGCATCTCCAACCCCACTCGATCTCGCTCCCATGAGCCGGAAGTCCTCCATGTCCCCCACCACAAGCCCCATGGTGTGGACCCTGGCTCCTTCCACTTCCTTGACACCCCGTTCGCCAAGGTCTCGGAGGTCCAGCAGCGGCTCCGGGGCACCCAGGACGGGAGCAAGCACTTTGTGAGGTCCCCCAAGGCCCAGGGCAAGAGTGTGGGTGTGGGCCACATGGCCAGAGGGGCAAGAAGCAAACCCCCTCTGGGACCCACCATCCCTGCGGTGTCCCCGTCTGCCCACCTGGCTGCCAGCCCGGCCCTCCTCCCCACTCTGGCACCCCTCGGGCACAAGAAGCCCAAGCACCGAGCCAAGGAGAGCCAGCAGGGGTGCCGGGGCCTGCAGGCGCCGCTGGCCCCAGGTGGCGCTGTCATGGGGCGGGACCATGTGAGGGAGCTGCCCACCGTGGTGGTGTATGAGAGCCAGGCCGGCCAGGCGGTCCAGAGACACGAGCATCACCATCATCACGAACACCACCACCATTACCACCACTTCTACCAGACATAGAGCCCCTCCCCAGAGCCCGGCCCACCATATGAAGGACCCCCTCCCCCCACGCCCCCAAGGCATTATTATTCTATTAATTATTGTTATTATGACGATTATTGTTATTAATAATTATTGTTACTCCACTAATATTCAGCTAGCCTCCATGTAGAAGATATATGGAAACACAGAAGTAAACTTTTATTTATATGTTGTGGGGACTGCATAACTTACCCAAGAAATGACTCTGGGTGTGGAAGTGGCCTCTAAGTGGCAGAAGCTCCCTTGGGCTCTGGAGCTGCAGTGTCCATGAAGGAGGGCCCACACCCTTCCCAGCCCTGGGGAGCCCTCCGCCAGAACTCTGCCCACCCCCGTCTCTTCCGGGAGAACACCCTCACCTGGCCCAGCTTCCAGAGACCCTCGAAACCTCCGAGAAGACAAACAGCTGCTACCTCTTAGTATTATTCTGATTTTATCTTGCCCTTAACTGGTTGTAACGCGCTACAAGGCATTTCAGCGGACTACAGGCGCACGACCTCCCCAGCTGTTGTATTTTTGTGTTCCAACCTAGAAACCTGAGCTATCCTTTCTGGAGTTATCATTCACGCCTTTCCAGTGGGATCATGCCCTTGCCCAAAACCAGCCCCATCTTTCTGCCATGTACAACACGAAAATACACTTCTCCTCCTTCCCTCCTTCTCCTCTCTTCTTTAGAAAGACACACACACATATATTTAAAGACTGCCTCTGAAGCCAGGCTTCCCATTTTGGAAACCTCTGGAGAGGGAACCAACCACATGAACAAGCATGGTTTTCCAAGATCGGGCAATTGTGTGTTGTCGGTTGTGACCGAAGATGTGGAAACCTCGTGTTCTACCGTTGGCAAATATATACGTAGCTACGTACCTACATGGTTCTCCAGCGGAGCTCTCTGTATCGATAGGTAGATGCAATCTGTCCATTTCTATGTATCTTTCTATAAATATACACTCTCAGGTACCTTCTCTGGTGTACAGAAATCGGTGGTTTGCTTCCCCAGACACTTCCTGAGCCCAGGCGTGACCCCGCGTGCCTCCCGTTGGGGCCGCTGCCCATCAGGTGCTGGCAGCCACTTGCTTCTCATCAGGGCCCTTTCTCGGGGTTTGGGATCTGACAGATTTTGGAGAGGCCGGCTGGAGTACAGAAGCTTGAAGGGAAATGGGGACAGTGGCCAGAGTGGGGACCCCAGAGCAGTGTCCTCTGCAGAACAGGATCTTGTCTGATGAGGACCTGGGGAGACCAGGAAAAGGACCATCAGCCATTCGGGGACCCCGTGAAAAACAGATGACCCGCACACTGGGTAATTTGAGGAGAGCTTAAAAAGGGAATATTTACAAAGTGTGGGCAAAGCCTCCTGAAAGAGTGCAGAATTCTGGGCCAGCACTGTGGGTGCCACTCCCATCCCTGGGGTGGACGGGGTAGGGGGACCCATCAGCAGGCAGAGGGGTGGGGGTGGCGAGGGCACCTGAAGGAGCCCTGACCTTTGCGTCAGGGACGCAGCCAGCCTTGGGGACCCTACAGGGAAATCAACGTCCTGGCCTCACTCCCTGCCCACCCTGCATCCCGCTGAGGCCGCGTTGGCTGAAGCCCCCGGGAGCCAGAGGGCAAGGGAGCTGGTGATGAAGGTCACACATCCTTCTTCCAGGGCAGAGAGGAGAGTGGAGGTGAATCTGGAGGGACACAAGAAGAAAAAGGGACGCCAGCTGCCTGCCTTTCTGCTGCTCGGTCTCCCAGCTGGCATCCCCTTTTCCACGGCCTGTGGTTTTGGTTGAATGCTGTTGGTGAGGACTTATTTTCGAAGATAGTGGACTTAGTTGTTGTCACCATATTATTAATTTTACTAGTTACCAGTGTGCCTGGGATTGGATTAGTACAGTTAATCCTTACATTTGAGGATTATGAGTGGCCAGTGGAAGCTCAGGGAGCGCATCAGGCTCGGAGAGGTTAAGTAACTCTCTTGAGACCACACAGCAGGTGGCAGGGGTGGGATTCTCGTCTTCGTCTTCCCCATAACCCCTCACCATCAGGTTTGGGCTTCCCTAGTTTTGGGCTATAGGCTTCTGTCAGTCAGGATCTGATGCAAACTGATGGAATGTAACCAACCCAGGGAAGGCAGGGAGGGAGCTGGCTTTGAGACAAAGCATCCAGGATGTGAATGAAGCTGAGACTGGCTGGTTCTTGCCCCTCCCTCTCTGGGTTTATACTTCTGCCCCACATACTTCTTCGTGGTGTGGGACCTGCTGGCACCCTGGGCTGCACAACCAGGATCTGCCACCAAGGAAAAGGAGCTTCCACTAAAGGAAGCCAAGGAAGGATTCTGATTGGCTGGGCTTAGATCCGGTGCCTGTCCCCTAGACCAATCACCGTGGCCCACCTGGGGTCACATGTCCAACCTGCAGCAAGAGGGAGGGGTCTGTGTCAGAAGAAAGGGGAGGAGAGATGCTGAGCAGACGGGAGCTGAGGGCCCCCGGGCCCAGAACTGCTGCGACTGTGGGGACGAGCCAGGAGTTGGGTCCACGCCGGGAGCCTCTCTGTGGCCTGGTGGCTTTAGAGCCCTCAGCCCCTGAGAGGAGATTCCCAGCCGTCTCCCCCAGCCCCACGCCTGTCAGGATTCTGTTATTTTGTGGTAACTGGGATTTACCTAACTTTAAAAAATCATTAAAAAAAATAGTACCATGTGCACATGTAAACGATTCAAATAGTACAAAAAAGGTGCAGTCAACAGTACACTTCCCTCAGCCCCCCTGACTCCAGCCTCCTGGATGCCTTCCCTGGGCTGTTCAGTGTGCATGACGGCTGTGAGCACAGACTTTGGTGCCAGGCTGCCTGGGTTCAAATCCCGACCTCTCCCTTAGTAGCTCTGTGCTCCACCTGAAAAACTGTACCTCTCCAGCCTCAGTTTCCCCTGTATAGAGGGGGATCGTAAGAAACCTAACTCAGACGGTTGTCGTGAGAATTCCGTGAGTTAAAAGTGTGGCTGGCCCGTCTGAGCACTATGAGTGTCAGCTGCCGTTATTTACGAGAATAAACGCATTTATATAAGAGCTCCCCATTTCAATTTTCTTATTTTTTAAAGACTTAATTGTTTTCAGAGCAGTTTTAAGTTCACAACCAAATTGAGAGGAAGGTACAGAGATTTCCCGCAAACCCCCTGCCCCTGCTTATGCATGGCCTCCCCCATTATCAACATCACTCACCAGAATGGCACATTTTTTACCAAAGATGAGCCTACACTGACACATCATTATCACCCAAAGTCCACAGTTTACCTTAGGGTCTACTCCTGGGGGTGTACATTCCACCGGTTTGGACAAATGTATAGTGACGCAATCCATCGTTATAACATCATTCAGACTATTTCCACTGCCCTGAACATCCCCTGTGCTCCGCCTAGTCATCTCTCCCCCACCTCCAATTGTGTTACTTTTAAAAATATTTCAAAGTTTGAAACGGAAAACTGTGTAACAGTAACTGCGAGCTCACCACCCAGATTTTGCAAATGCTGGCATTTTGCAATATTTATCTCAGGTCTATTTTTAGGAAAGAAAATACTGCGGTTACTGCTTAATCCCCTTCCCACCCCGCCCCTTTATTTTTACCCAAGGAGTAGCATAGTATGCATACTTGGGGCCTTCTTCTCTGTGACCCAATGCATTTGGAGATCTTCCCCTCATCACAGAGCTCTGCCCCTTTCTCTGGAACAGCTGCTCAGCCTTCTCTTGCTGGAGGCGCTGTCGCCGACTTGCCCCACCGCTCCCGACAGGCGTGTGGGTCTCTCATCCTAGGCCACAGTGGGCCCTTGTGCCTGGCTGGTCCCGGTGCCCACCAGCCGGAGCACCGGCGACAGAGGCTGCGGACGGAACTGCTGAGTTCAGGAGCACGTGTGATTGCAATGTCGATGCTATTGTAAATGACTGCCAAGAGCAGTTGTACCAGATAACTAGAAGCTGAAGGAAGAAGAGAGAGAAGAAGGAGGGAAGGATGGAGGGAGGGAGGAAGGGAGAGAAGAAGGAAGGGAGGGAGAGAGGGAGGGAAGAAGAAAGGGAGGGAGGGAAGGAAGGAAGGAAGGAAGAAAAGGAAAGATGGAGAGAGGGAGGGAGGAAGGAAGGAAGGAAGGAAAGAAACACACACTAGAAGGAGTCAACCATGCTCCTTGATGAGGCTTTGAGCACATTCCTGCAGGCTGCTGTGGGTGAGTTTTGTCTTGTTTGCACATCTCCTGACGTTCATTCCAGAGGACCTGTTGCAGCTTCCCCAAGACCCTGAGCTCTGAGCCCCGGGCTCCTCTGGGGCCTGGAGAAGCTGTAGGGGTGACTGGACTCCCGGCCTTTCCGGCCTCATGCACACGTGTGCACGAGGACTAGCTGGTCGCTAGGATGCCCCGTTTCTGCTGATTGCCCCTGGGCACTGAGCACTGGTGTGTTAAGGCAGCCGGCCCATGAGGCTCGCAGCTGCCGTGGCCTGCTCTTGTCTCCCAGCGCCACGGGTCGGGGAGTCTGGGGGCTCGTGGCTTCACGGCCAGCCGTGCCAATTACACTTTTTGGCAAAGGAAACAGCCGGGAGCAGTCTTTTGCTTTCCCCACCTTTCTCTCAGCATTTGGATCTCAAATCATTTCTGGGCCAGAGGGAGGGCAGCCTCGGAGGGGGCAGAAGGAGGGGGAAGGCTGCTGGCACCTCAGGTACCGTTTCTGTCAGACGTCGGCACTAATGATCCAGCTTCTGGGAGGCCTGTCAGCGCTCGCGAGAATGAAAAGGGACCCCTGAGATGTGCTCAGAGCCAGCGGGCTGTGCCGCCCCCACCGCCCTCACCTCACTGAGGGTAGGGCAGCCTGCCACCCAGCAGATGCCTGGGACTGCATGCCCCGAAAGACCCCAGGCGGCCTTGCCCTGTCCCCTCAGCCCCAGCATGGCCATCCCAGCCTCTGCCTTTGGTCCCCAGGCTCGCGGCATGGCCCCAGTGTCTCCTCTTCTCCCGATATGTGTGGGGCTGTGTTTTGCAGACCCCCATGCAGGTGGTTCAGCCAAATGCCTTATTGACTCCTAAAAGCTGTCCAAGGGCACCCTTCCCCGATCATTAAAGTTTGATCACTTCCTAAGTCGTGCCCCTTGTTTGGGGCTCTGATCTGGTGTTTGGTGTTGTCACCTTCTCCCAAACCAGCAGACCTCTGAACTCGACCCCTCTTCTCAGGGGGGCCCGCCCTGCAGTGATTTTACTGATGAATGCACGTCCCCGTAAAGCGCTTTCTACCACCCGGCTGCTTCCTTTGGCATGAGAAGGGGGAATGGATGTGAGACCCATTTTCTGGAGCAGAAGGTGACCCTGGGGAGGAATGGCAGAGGCTGGCCTAGACCCTCATCTGCTGCTGACCCACCCATGGGCTTCCTCTCCCCTCCACTCTCTCCCTGCAAAGGAGAAGAATCCTGGTGCATTCAGTCCCCGGGCCCGGCAGAGACAAGAGGGTCTTGACCTCGATATGGACCCTCCAGACGTGACTTGGGCACAGACCAGCCTGTTGGTGGGGAGTGGGGGCGAGCAGAGCGGGATGCTCACAGCTGGTAATTCTCGTCCCATGAGTGCTTCAGAATCGCCTGGGGAAATGGTTAAAAACACCAGTGCCCAGGCCTCACCTCTGACGATGCTGATTCCTGGTCTGGGGTGTGGCCCAGGCATCAAGATGTTCCCAGCTCCTGGGTGACCTCCTGTGCAGCCAGGCTGAGAACCCAGACTCCACGTTTCCCCAGGATGACTTCAGAGGGCCCCACTGAGGGAAATTCCTAACTTCAGGGCCATAAGAATCTCCCTGGGGGGCATGTTAACTGCAGATACCCAGGCCCACCCCCAGAGAGTGAGACTACTTGGTTCTGGGGGTGGGAGCAGGGATCAGTGCTTTTAACAAGCCCCCTGCCTCGCCCCCCCATCCCAGGAAACGGTGTTGCTGTTGGGCCCACAGACCCCAGTGTGAGAAGCCCAGTGGCCTGTGCCTTGGCACAAGCAGAGGGGAGCCCTAGAGGCCCTGCCTTAAGGAGCATGTGCATTAAGGTGTAGGGGAGGCAGAGAGAGGCCCCACGGCCCCGCCTCACCAGGAACCTCCACACATGATGTTGGAGCAAGTGGCCGTGACCACACCGGAGGACGGGACTGGAGAATTCACTGCCAGCCTCCGCGTGCGCCGAACTCTTCTCCTAGTGCCCTGCCCCCGAGGCCTCAGTATCCTCCAGCCCTGCCCCTTGTAAAACTACAGGCACCCAAAGAGCCAGGTTTAGTAAGACTCCCAAGCATGCTTCCAACAAGGGCGGGTCCACTGGCAGTGACCCCTGGCGTGTCGACTGCATCTTCTCTCCTCCCTTGGCTCTTAAGGGAGAGGCGAATCGCCTCTTCCCAATCTTCCCGCTTTGCTTTGGGGCCCTTGCTTCCTGGGGAGGCCCTTGCACCCTTGCTCAAGGCCCGTCTTGGGGAATGGGGGCTTTCTGCAACCACCAGCTGTCCTGCTTGGCTGCACTGTAAGCCCAGGCTTGGTTCTGCAGCTTACAGGCGCCCTGCCCCACCCTTACTAGGGTCTCCTTTGTCATGTCATGTCAGCGGGCTCTTCCCAAGCCCCCACCTCTGGAGGGAAGAGGTATGCAGGGAGGGGCGTTAGAAGGACTTAGAAGAAGGTACAAGCAGCCTCGGCATACCTGCCGGGGTCCCAGGAGGAGGACTGAAGGAGGAGAGCAGTCCTGGGCCCCTGGACCACCGCTCAGATCTCAGGGCGACACGCAGAGCAGGATCAAGACCTTAAGGGCCCCTGAACACTAAAAGGATTACCACTCCCACCCCCACCTTCACTCAAAGCTTTCACTAGCTTTCACTTCCTCCTGCTCCACTAAAGGAACTCTTTCCTAGATATTTCCGGTTGCAAAATTCTGGACAAGTTCATCAAAGCTGACCATTTCTATTTTTTCTTCTCCAGCAAGGCCTCACTTCCCGGAGCCAGCTTCGCTGGTGCCCAGACAGCGGGGCCGTCAGCTGTGGTCACCAGCATCCTTCCTCCTCCGTCTGTAAAGTCCCGCAGGCAGGCACTTCTGTACTGCTGTGTCCTTAGGGCATGCACACAGTAGCTGCTCAATAAATAGAAGAGGGGGAATGACAGATAAAGGAGGGCAGGAGGGGGAAGACTGAGGATTTCACATCCTTTGCTCCACAACTGGAGGATTCAGGGCATCCTCATCCCGAGAGTCCTTGACTGTGGAGTTCTACAAAGCAGCAACATTTCAAATAGGAGTTTGGGAAAGCAACACAGCATCGCCAACTTTTAATTTTGCTAAATGAGAATGAAAAAGAAAACTGCAGTCTCTTACTGTTTAAAGAAAAATTAAAAAAAGAAAGAACATAATTTAGCTTTATTTAAAAAGAAAACACTCTCACTGCCTTGTGTTTCTTCCCCCTTGGAAACCAGTGGAAATGTGGCCAAATGTTCATTGTGTTCAAGAACTAATTGTGGTTGGGCAGAATCACTCTCCCACTTTAGAGATGAGAGAAGGCAGACTCGAGGAGGGGGTGTGTCGTCCAAATGGACGCTTGTTCCAGAAGCTGGGTCCAGACCAGCACTCAGGCCCCTTTTCCGTCTGTGGCCTCGGCTGCCGGCTGGGCGGCATGGGCATGGGCTGGCATCTGTGATATCTGGGGAGGGGGGTTTCCACGGCCTCTGTCACCGGCCAGTGACTCTGTGGGGGTCATTATGGTGATCCTGCCTGTCTGGACAGGGCCCAGCAGCAGCCACGCTGTTCCGGGCCTGTCACGGCCAGTCCAGTGGTCCAGCCACGTGCTGTGCCCCCAGAGTGTGGTGGAGGGGTCGGGGTGGGGCTGAGCCCACTTGCTCAGAGTGATACTCCCCCAGAACTCCAGCCCCCTCCTTCCTGCTCCCTGTCCACTCTGAGCCTCCAGGAGTCCACCCTCTGATCCCAGGAACCATACTCAGCCTGGCCCACCAACACGTCATGGCTGACCCCTCCGGGGTTTCACAAACTTTGAATTAATTTCCCAAACCTGAAGATTTCACCTACAAAATCTGGATTTTTGACTTTTCTCATAAAGACCAAAAAATGTGATCCTGTCAGGCCCGCATTCCCACAAGGCAACAATCTGCAGGAGCTGACAGCATCCCCTGCTTCGGACGGTGTGCATGCTCCCCAGTGCACCCCTCTCAACCTGCTGCACTCATGCCATCCCTAGTCGGCCCCTGCAGCATCTCAGCTCAGGACCCTGAAGACGGTGAAGCACTCACCTTTGGGGGTCAGCTATGCCAATAAATCCTGGGTCTGTTCAAGGCAGAGTTTTATAGAGAAGGATGCTGGTGGGGGTGTAGGTCTTTCGTGGGGAGGTCTTTGGGGCAGTCACGGGCTGGTGACTGAGGCCCAGAGACCCTCCCTCACCACATGGCCCCATTCCTCCTTTAGGTGGGGTGGGGTTGGCTGGGATCCCCTGGCAAAGGGTCCAGCCTGTGAGACCCTGTCTGACACTCCTTAAAGAGACAAGGTGGTGGGAAGAGCCCCAGCTCGAAAGTCCAGGGCTGGATTCCATCTGGCTCTGCTACTTGGAGCTGCTGAGCACAGGCCAGTGACTTCACCTCTCGGCGGCTCAGTTTGCCTTTCTGTAAAGTGGGCCTAGTGTGGCCTGCTTTGCTGTGGCTCCAGCATCTTTGGAGATGTAAGTGAAGTGAGAATGCCCTGGACAAATGCCCCCAGCTCTCTTGGAGGGGGGCAGAAAGGCTGAGATGTGGCGGGGCTCTCAGGGTGGGCCCGTGGGGAAGCCCAGCACTGCCCTGTCCAGGCCTGGCACGGCTGGGACTCCCCGCTCAATGGGCTGCATCTCGCTATCTAGGTTAGAGTTTGGTCCTCTTCCATCTGCAGATCTGGGAGGACGTGGCTCCGAATTCCCAGATCCTGCACATCTGGTTTAGTGGATGGAGTTTGAGAAGGTGATGGGGCCTGGCAGCCGGCACACAGAATGCAGGCGTGGGGCTCGGCTCAGATGGCAGAATGGCCCGTGATTGAGACTATGGACGTTGGAGTCAGGCAGACCCGAACCGAGTCCTGGTTCTGCTACTTCCCAGCTGTGTGACCTTGCTCAAGTGACCTGACCTCTCTGTGCTTCAGTTTCCTTCTCTATAACATGAGGCTAATCAGAGTACCCCCTTCACCGGGCTGTTGTGAGGATCAGATTAAGTAATCCCAATGGGTGTGAAGTGTTCAGTTCAGAGCCTGGCACAGAGGAGGCCCTCAGGAAATGGCAGCTGCTGTTATCAGAATCTGACCCCACAAGGTTATGGGGAAGGAGGCGCAGTCCTGACTGATGGAGGGTGCCCTGCCCCTCCCCAGCTGCAGAGCCCCCGGGGGACAGCTGTTGCAGTGTGCCACCTCTGCTGCACCCTCGAGGGCCACGCCTCCTGCCTTGTTGCTTTTCCCTTCCCCGTTCAGAGGGGTCACTGCAGTCCTTCCAGACCTGACCTCCTGTGTGACTCTAGGCAAGCCTTCATCCTCTCTGGGCCTTAAATGTCACCTTCCCGTGAGACTGCTGCCTCTGGCTCTGACAAGCCAGGCCATGGGGTAGCAGCTCTATGCCCTCAAAGGATGGGGCAGTGGTGGGCCTGGCAGCCTAAAGCCACGCCCAGCAGCTCATTCCCCCTCCAGTCGGGGAGGAGGGAAGCCCCTGGAACAGTTCTTGGCTGCCCTGCATCTGGGACTCTCCTTGTCCTCAAGGAATCCAGCCCTAGGATTGCTGAGGCGTCTAAATTGCCATATCTTCCACTTATGGAGCACCTACTGTACGCTCGGTTGCATTTGCTGAAGTCTTTAGAACAGCTTTGTGGGGAAACTGAGTTACAGTTCAGCTAAGCCACTTGCCAAGGTCACGGTTAATGTGTCGTGGGTTAAACATAAGCTTGACACCTGTCGGTGGGGACAAGCTGTTAGCCCCCGGCCCTCCCTTCCCAGGATCCTGCAGGCATTGACAAAGATTAGCAAGGACGGTCCTACCTCCTCCTCCACCATCACCCCAGCAAGTCCAGGGGAATATGAGTGACTGAAGGAAGCTCTGGAGGATGGGACCGCCGGCCTGGCCCGAGGCCTCCATGGCAGTGAGATGGTGTCCAAGTTCTCGTGGTGTCCAGCCGGTCCCCTTCCTTCATAGCGCTGATCACATCCGTAATTACGGTCGTCCTGTTATTTGTGGTAGTCTCATGTTCTATAAAGTCATGGCTAACACTGAATTAGCCCTGCTGAACCATTGCTCCTAGGGGAAACACAGGGTTAGGTTCCTACAAGCCCCCAGTCACAACGTTTTCATCAACCAATCAAGACATAACCTTGTTTTGTGTGAGTTTCTGTTTAAAGTCACCTGATTTACTATGTATCATTGATTCATTCACATTGAACTCACGGACAACAGCACTATAACTCATGCCCGAACGAAGCTGATCTAACACGTATTTCCTCTGTAGGGCACATCACAGCTTTCTCGTGCTTAGAAACACGAAACAGCACTTCAGCACTATGCTTGGGGGCCATTTTAAGCAGCAAAACCCACAAAAAGCACAAAAATGCAAAAAGCGTGGCACTCAATAGACCACGAAAAGGACACTTACTTGTAATATGAGAGCTGAGACTGAGTTTGACCTCAGCTGGGACCATTCATGTCGAGTGGCTCACATTTTTTGCTGCTCTGCACATGACCGTGAAAGCACCATGAGTATTGATTTTGGGTTACAACTAAATTTTAGTGAATAAGCGAATTCATAAATAAAGAATCTGTGAATAATCAGAACCGACTGTATATACTTGTTTATGCCTCTGATTATTTGGTTAACATCTGTTTCCACGGAAGCACTACCTTCTTCCCCAAAGACTGTTTTGTAATCCCAAAGACCCACAAAGATAGGTGCTTGTTAAATACCTGCTGAGTGACTGAACAACAGCACGTTCCTGGCCTCCAGACCCAGCCCCACAGGAGACCCAGCATACGGCCTGCCCTGAGCACTCAGCACATCTCTGTTGATTGGTTTCATGAAGGGGCAGCATCCCCTCTCGCAGGGTCACTCTCATGCTCATTAACATGTTGATCATACCTGCAGGGAGGGGTAGCAGCATTTGGACAGACTGAAAACCAGGAATGCACTGGGGATGCTCTGGGTGGCGTGGAGGAAAGGGGCAGCACCATGGGGCTCGGCCTGTAGGCTCCCAGCGCAGTCCAGGTACATGGGCCCTGGGTGCCTCTGGGTGGCTCAGTCCCCTGCCCAGATCCCCTCCAGATGGAGAGGGGCACCTGGCCATCTTAACCAAGGTCACCTGATTCCATTTCCTCTGACTCTGTCCTCAAACAGCAGCATCTGATTGTGATTTGTTCAGAAGTCTCTAGCCAGAATATTCTAGTGTGGTCCACGTGACCTTTTTTCCTCCCTCCCTCCCTCCTTCCTTTCTTCTTTCATCACGGAGAAAGAATTGAGCCTTTGAGTATCTCGCTCAGTTCTGCTGTGCAGTTTAGTTACTGCAAGTCAGTCTCGGGTCTGACCTCTACCTGGTGACAGGGAGCTGCCAAAATCGAGCCTGGTCAAGGCTCGGGCAGAGCAAAGGGTGACCCAAACTTGGTACTCACTGCTCAGGAGTTCCTTCTCAGGCCAGCTGGCCCTTCCCTGGCCCACACCTGTCCCAGGTTCATCTCCAGATTCCTTTGTCCATTCGTACTCTCAAACAGTTACTCGTCAACCACTATGTGTCAGGAACCATGCTCAGCACTAAGGAACACAGACATCCCCCCGCCTCCCTTCACAGAGCTTTTAGTCTAGTAGGTAGACAGCTGTCACACAAAAACAACATTGTAATCAACTGTGATAACTTCTGGGGAGACGTGTGAGGGAATAACAGAGGATATGATTGCGATTGGGGGTTGGAGAGGGCCTCTCCAGGAAGCCACATTTAGGTGGAAATCTCAAGGATGAGGAGGAATTAGCCAGGTGAAAAGCTAGAGGAAACAGCTCGTGCAAAGCCCCTGAGGTGGGAGAGAGGGTGGGCCATTGGACGAACTGTTGGAGCCCAGTGAGGCTGAGCGCAGACAGCAAGGGGGAGACAGAGCGGTCAGGGCCTGGGTGGGGGGCCCATGGTAGAGAGTTTGCTCACGACCCTGAGGACACATTAAGAAATTGGAAGGTTGGGGGGGGGTGAGGGGAACAACAAGATGTGACCCCCCTGGCCACTGCATGGAGAACAGATTGGAAACAGCAGCCTGGAGAGGGGGCTCTCATCACAGGACACAAAGGCGGCCGGATGGATAGAACGTTCTTACCCATAAAAGTGCTAAGGATCCACTTGTTTGTCTACACCTGGGATCAGCAATACCTTCCCTGCTGTTGAACAACATCTTAAGTGGAGGAAGGAACAGAAAGCAAAGTTGGACAGAACAAGAGGGCAGAGACTGAGGGAGAAAGAGGCTTCCATTTCCCCTCTCTGGTAATTGCTGAATTGGCGTGCGTGAAGGCAGGAAAGGGCCGCTGACTTCTGTGCCTCTGCCAGGAGAAGGGAGAGAAGGGAGGCATGATATTGACTTAAACGTGGGGGATTTAAAAGGCCCCTATGTTCCCACTTTGTGCCTGGCTTCTAACAGACAGCCTGGGACCTTTGAAGTCGGCCTGACCCAGTGGGGGGCGGGCTTCTGTGGAGACAAGATGCTAACGGGGGCGGGGGAAGGGGGCTAGGGGGCGGCTGAAACTCTATTAGGCATGCTCTAGCAAAAAGAAAGGCAAATCCAATGATAATGTACATCTGTTTCAGGGAATTTATAAGCTTTGAACATTTTTTATAGGCAGATAAGTGGGTCCTTTTCTTACCATAACTTAAAACTTCAAAGCTGAGTGTGTGGATAATGCAAATTGCTGAAATATGAGATTTTCCCTACAAAGAGGTTTCCAAAAAAGACGAGGAAGAAAAAGAGAGAAGGGGAGAGAGGGAACGAAGGCTAATTGACGCCACAGTCTTTTATGTACACGGCCAAAACGGGACAGAAATTGATTTTTATGAAATAAGAAAGTGATGGGAGAGACAAGGGGAGGAGGAGGAGAGGCCATGAGGCAGGTTGGGGCTGGGCCTGGGGCCCAGCTGGTCAGCCCAGGCTGGGGACACAGCCCTGTCCCTGTAGGAGCCCTCACCCTTCGTGGGGAAGACGAGACAAACGCACACAAGGACACAGCAGAGCCAGCCCAGGGCCAGGTCCATCCAGGGTCCAAGGGGACTCAGGGCAGGGCGGAGCCTGGAAGCCTGGGTACATCAGGAAATCTCCTGGAGGGGAGTGGCTCTATGGGGCAGGTATGATCCTGGGGTAAGGGCATTCTAGATGGCGAGACGGCTGAATCACGGGATCCCTGGGGTTATGCCTGCCACTCAGGCCCCACCACACTCAGCCCTCTGTGCTTTCCTTGTCTCCCCAGCCTCATCCCCCAGAAGTAGCCTGTGAACTCCTTGAGGGCAGGGACAGAGTAAACGCTCAATATATGCTTGTTGAATGAATGAATGAATGAATGAATGGCATGGAGGGTCAACCAGCACTTCTTTTCACTATTTCACCTGTCTGCGGTGGAAGATTCAGACTGGAAGGGAAGGCAGGGCATGTTTTGGTCCTGTGGTTGACCCCAACATCCTTTCTGCCCCTAGATGATTAGTCTAAGCCAGTCTTTTTTTTTTTTTTTTTTTTTTGACTTACTGCAATTTGGTTTAAATATTTACAAATTAACCAAATATGAATTTTTGAGCTTATCAAGTTGTTCTTTTGGCATCACAAATTTGGGTTCTTTTTCTTCTTTTTTTTTCTTCTCCCTCCCCCCCTTCCTCTTCCTCCTCTTCCTCTTTCTCCTCCTTCCTCTTTAACAAATTCACAGGAGTAGGACGTCTTCTCTCTTAATTTTAGTTTGCCTAAGCCAGTCCGGGCAAAGCCACCCCTTTGCAGTGATTGGTTCAAGGCATGTCATGTGACCCTATTCTGGCCAATGAGACCCGAAGGGTCTGTTGAGGGACTTGAAGGCGTCGTGGTGGCCGCCATCTTGCTCCCTGCCCGAGGACCACAGAGCGCAGGTGCGCAGAGAACCCACGTCCCAGAGGATGTCCCCGAGCTGCCGCTTGTAGGGCAGCTGGCAGCCACTCGGCGTCTGCGCTCCAGTGGCCTGGCTTTCCTGGGGAGAAGATTCTGAGATGAGGATTCGAGAGCAAGGCGTTTATTTTGAGGTCCACTGGGAAAGGCTGTAGGGGAGTGAGGAAGAGAGACAGAGAAGGAGCTGCGGACAACGGGAGCCTGATCCCGATAGGAGCCCCGGGGACCCAGGTGGAGCACCCCTGAGTTACCCACCTGCGAGCAAGGGAGCCGGGGTATCTGTGCCCCTTCCCTGCCCGCCCTGGGTGAGGGCTGCTCGCACCCGCAGGAGCGGGCTCTGCTGGCTGGCTGGAGGCCTCCTTCCCCAAAGAGTGGAAAGCAAGGTGGACCCGCAGGTGCAGAAATGATCCATGAGGGACTCGGCCGGACGCTGCCGTCCTCTGTGCCTCGGGGTTTCTGCTGCGAGAAGCATCCTAATCCAGGCCGGGTGATCACGGAGGGCTCAAGGGGAGGGTGCGGGGTTTGGACATTTCCCTGGGAACCCACTCAAGGTTTTAGGCTGTATCCTAAGGATCACGAGCACGTAGAAGAGCGGGGTGTGTTGGGGGCGCCTGGGATTGCTCTCAGGAAGCCCGGGGTCTGCCTCCACCACATCCTGCGGGCCTCCTGGGGGCTAGCACCTGCCTGGACCCCATCCCTCGGTTTTCTCACCTCCCCCCTCCAAAGACCTCGTTTTCCTCTCCTCTCTAGCCACCCCCGCCTTGCCCCTCTGTGGACCCAGAAGTGCCCCCCCTCGGAAGCCACAAGCACTGTCACCTCCCTGTGTCCTCACTCCTGATCTCAGCCCCTCTTGGCTCTTCCCAGCACACCAGCTCCCTGTGGCTCCCCATCTCCATGTCCTGCTTGCTCTGCGGTAGCCCGTGGTCCGGGTCCCCCGCTCTCTGACCAGGACCCTCCCCTCCATCACCTTCTCTTTCCGTCCCACCCACCTGACCAAAGCCCCCTCAGGAAAAAGTGGAGCGCTCAGGCTCTGGGGCTGTGTGGTCAGATGGACAATTGTCTTTATCCCTGCCAAGTTGCCGTTGGCGTTTTTGTCTCTAAATCCAGTGGGTGTTTCAGTAGCTGCCTTTCTGGACTTCTTGGCTGTATTTCATGGTGGGGAGCATATCCTCCCTTTCAGAACACGCTCTGCCTTTGGATTCTGGGAACGGGCTGCTAGTTTCTCCCCTGTATCCATTCTCCTTTTGTTCTTGGTAGTAGACCCTCTGGTTCTGAGTTCAAGAATAAAGATTATAGTTCGCAGACTCTTTTGCGACTAAATTTTGTGACTAAATTCTAGTCAACAGGAAGTGTCACGTGGCAGCTCCTGGGACTCGTCCTTAAGAGACAGCTTATTTATTTCCATTGTCCCTTTTCTTCTCCATCCCTTCTTCCATTCTGCTGCCTGGAAAGCAGATGCGATGGCTGGAATTCTACCCACCATTTTGGACCCCGAGGACAAGGACAATACCCTAGAGATGTTGGAGTAGCTGAAAGAAGCCTGTGTCCCTGAGGGCTTAGAGGAACAGGGCTTCTATTCCAGCCCTGGACGCCTACATGTAGACTACTAAATGAAGTAGAATTCAGCCTCTCACTTGTTTAAACCGCTCTCACTTGCAGCCAAACTAAATCCTAACTGAAACTGCTTTGCTGACATCCAGCCCTGTTGGATTTTCTCCAGCCTCCCTGGGCCACTTTAAGCCATCGGCTTTGCCTAATCCTCCTTTAAAAACTGCAGCATTGAACCTGGGTACATGGGACCTCTATGTACTGTCTTTGCAGAATCTGTAAGTATTTCAAAATAAAGAACTTTTGAAGTGGTAGTGTTGCTCCGACCTCAGTCCTGGCACCCTCGTCTTCTCCACGGACTCACTTCCTTGGTCTTATCCACCGCCGTGGCCTCGATGACCGTCTTAGGCTGCTGACAAGGAGTTCCAACTACCTGTCCCGAAGCGAGCGTGTCCTCCCGCCCCAGAACTTGTCCGAGCTCAGTACATGGCAAGACAGTGCACCCAGTAGGCCAGCTGGTGCCCGGTGTCCTCCTCCACGCCTCCCCTCCCTCACCCCTAATCCATTCACCAGGGTCTACACCCTGAAGAGAATTCACCTCTACCCAGCCCCTCCATCCCAGCTGCACCAACCCTGGTGGAGAGCCTGGCAGCTGTCCCCTGGCCCGGTCACCTCCTGTTCCAGCATTTCTCCCTCCCTCGGTCCCCACACTGCAGACGGAAGGTGCTTTTTCAAACACCAGTCTGACTAGGCCACTTCTCTGCTGCAAGCCCATCCCGTTGCCCTCAGGACAAGGTCCCAACACCCAGCCCTCGGTGGACTGCCCCTGCCCACTTCCCGCCTCGCCTCCCGGCACTTCCCACCTTCCCTGTCTGCCCTGCCGCACCTGGTGGCCCTTGAAATATGGAGGCCTCCGCCTCCCCTTCCACCCCAGAGGATGCTGCTCCTCCCTGCAAACCTGTTCGTGCCCCTGGTCTTAGCCTGGCTTCCCCAGGGCGGAGCCTGAGACAAGGACACGGGGCAGCTGGTGCTTTGTTAGAGCCATGCCCGGAAGAGGAGGGCGGGGAGCAGGGCAGTGGGAGGGAAGGGACGAGCTGACACGAGGTGTGTTGCCAAGGTTGCCGCTGGAGGCGGTGGGCTTGGGATGTGTGCAGAGCACTCGGGGCGGTCCACCTAGGACGGAAGGTGGGAACGTGTGTTCACCATTCCCAGCCTGTGTCTCCTGGCTGCCTTGCCAGGGGTGTTGATGCCTCCTCACTTCCGGCCCGTGTGCTTGCCAGCAGGCTCCTGCAGGCCTGGAGACGGCCCTGGGAACCTGCAGGGAGACAGGGAACAGCATGAGATGTGATTCTGCCGGGGCGGGGTGAGCTGAGCCTCCTGGATGGTCCCTGGCAGCCAGAGCCGAAGCTGCAGGCGGCTGTGGGTCTGCGGTGCATCTGCCGCACTCTTGCTTCAAGACCAGCTCCTCCAGGAAGCCCTCCCTGACCCCCACGGCCGGGCAGGTGCCCCTCCTGGGCCTCCCGCATGTCTTCCACGTCACAACCGCTTCTCTGTTGTCCCTGCTTGGCTGTGACCGCTTTAAGGCACAGATGAGATGAGGTGATAGGGCTGCAGGTAAGGCTGTGGAAGCCAAGTCGGGGCAGAGGGAGGGCACCGTGGCGACGCTTTACATTTATAGAAAGCCGTCGTGGGGCAGTAACAGTCTAGAGGGGCCTGAGGAGCCCTGGGGTCGCGGTGAGGAAGCAGCCTCCTCCGTGCTCTGGGCCCTCTGAGAAGCCACGGGGCCAAAGTCCTGCTGGAGGCAAAGCGGCCCTTTAGGCAAAGCACGGCCCGTTGAGCCCTCACAGCGACTCCCTGGGGTGGGTTCCTACACGTACATTTCACAGAGGAGCCAGGTAAGGCTGGGAGGACGTGTGATTTCTCTAAGGCATTTGACCCAATCAGGTCGCAAAGCTCGCGGCCTGTGGCATTCTCTCTCTCTCTCTCTCCTCTGCCCTCCCGCCTCCATTCCTTCCCTGAGCATCTCCCGACCACACACGCCCCATGGGAGCCTCACATCTCCCATCCCGTCGGCTGAAGCCCGCTCCACGCTAAGGGGGCAGGAGATGAAAATCCGCTGGACCATCGTGCGTCTGTCACGCGTGCGAACTCGGCGGGAGGCCGCTCCTGGGCGTTGGGTGAACTGAGTGATCCCAGCCCGGCTGCCCATTTGCTCTGCCGTCTTGAGGAAATCATTTCCCCTTTGTGGGTGTTAGTTTCCCCATCTACGCAAGGGGGTTAATAACGCCGTAAGTCACCGGCTAGTGTGAGCTGGGAGGGTGGCCTCTGGGGCCGCCGATGGGAGGGGGGGCTGCACACAGTCGAAAGCCATGCGGAAGGCGGTGACTCCACATCACTCCCCCGCGCTGATTTGCAGCCAGTTCCATCTGACCCGGGGTCCAGCTCGACCAGTTTCCATGGATGGCAGCCGCCCTGGCCCCACTCCACCGCCATCCCCCGGACTCCATGCCTGCTCAGACAACCTCGTGGAATGTTCTGGAAGCCTCCCTGGCTCCCCTTCTCATGGCTGAGGGTTGCCGGGGGAGGGGTGTCGAGATGGCCAGAGGACCGGCAGGCCTTCCCATAAACAGTCGGCCGGGCATCACGTGCCACCCGCCCACGGGTGGCTTCAGATGCAGGGATTGTGAAAAGACAGAATACAATTTCCTGATAAAATAGAAGAGGCGATTAAGTTAATGAAGGATCATTTTGCCGGTTTGAAAACTGTAATTAACGGGCATTAACTGTATATTTGGGAGTTTAGCGTGGTGCGGGCTCGGGAGCCGCCCTCAAACACAATGACACCATCAGCGCTGCGGAAGAAAGACGGGGCCCAGATGGTCCTCACAGCCCCTGACGAGAGCTTTGCGCCGGGCTGCTGTAATGATGAAACATGCCACTCGCTGTTCTGCTCTTCTGTTAACGACATCCTTTCTGAGAGGATGCTCATCGTTTGTGCTTTCATCTTCCGTTAAATAGCGTATGGCCCCGGCTGATTAAACCTCCTCCTGGTTTTAATCAGCGACTCGGGGTCAGGTTTCTAATGGTGGTGGTGGTGGGCTTACTGCCCCGTGGTAAACTTTTCAATCACATCTAAGTCTGGAGGAAGGGCAGTGGGGGGCGAGGGGCTTGGAGCTGGCCCTGTCCTCGTCCCGGGTGGCAGGAGAGTGGCTATGGCCCTCCTGGAGCAACCTGAGCTAGGGGCTGGTTCCAGAGATGCCTCGGAGATCAGGTCTGGCTGGCTCAAGTTGTCTTCAGGGGACCAAGTTGGCTCGAGGCCAGGCCTGGCTAACTTGGCTGTGGCTGGAAGGCTGGGCCCTCAGATCGCTTCCTTCTTATAGAAAGCTTAAAAGGTTGAGAGAAACTCTGCAGGGGCCACTCACCCAGGGAGGCGGAGGCAGGGCCATTGAAGAGACGCAAACAGGGGAATCAGATGGATGGCATTTGAATCCTGGCTCTGCTGCCCGCGGCTGTGAGGCTTCACCACCCTGAGACTCACTGTTCTCACTATCCTTGGTGACTTCTGTTAGTCTCTTATTGTCCCCATTATACAGATGAGGAAACTGAGGCTCATTCAAGGTTGAGAGCTGACTAAACTTGGTGCATCAGGAAGGATAGTGATGCTGTGACAAAGAGGGGACACAGGAATGGGGGCCTGGGGGCTTTGGTGAGGGTCTGCTTGGTCTTCCACCGTCCCCCAGCCCCTGGTGTGAGCTCCTTCAGGGCCGGGACCGTTCTGTCCTGTTCACAGCAGGGGACCCGGTGCTGCACACGGTGCCCGGCCTCTGTCAGTCCTCAGCAGGTGTTTGCTGAGGGCATAACCGCACCCATGGGAGGTGGCAGAGTGGACCACAGCCGGGGGTGTCCAACGGGTAGATGGCAGAGATGTCTACGGATCACCAGCTCCCCGCGTGGTCTCCACGTGTCCCAGCCCCCTCGCAGCTACGCGAGGCCATGAGGTGGGTTCTGGCCAGTGGGCTGCAGGTGGAAGTGACCTGGGTGGGATTTAGGAGCCCGTGTGTGTCCTCCAGTTCTCTCTGCCCCTAAAGCCTTGTGCTGAGATGGCAGAGCTGCAGGAGCGGCCGGGCTTGCTGAGACATTGCACAGAAGAAAAATGTCCGAGAAAGTCGCTCGCCTTGCCCTGGCCTGTGTGAGAACCAGAAAGGAAGGTGTGATGTATCAAGCCCCTGGGGTGTCAGGCTAGTCTGTTCCTGCCACATAACCCAGCCTTGTCCTGAGTCCTGCAAGGAGGAGTTGCTGACCTGGAGGAGGGACAGGGCTGCCGTCAGGGATCTGGCTGGCACTGGTCCTAGTGTGTCCGGCTAAAGGCCGTCTGGTCAACCCCCGCCCTGTGGGCCGTCTCCTCTCTGTGTGCCAGGCCTGGCAGGCTGCCGCCTGGGGCTCCTCAGGAGGAGGGTCCTCAGGAGGAGGGTCCCCAGGAACAGGCCAAGGCAGAGGGGCTTGGAGGGGCGTGAGGGGGTGGCCGTCCCTTGCCTTGCCACCTGCTTGGTGTGGGCCCACGGGAGAGGCACGGGGGTCCCTGCACCAGCCTGTATCGCTGCTGAGGGTCCCTGAGACATGTGTGAGCAGGAGATCTCATAGCTAGGCTCTGGGCTCCCCACATCTCTTCTCGATAGTAAATAACTTGCTCTCTTCACTGCGCATATTTAATGTATTTAAATGTGTAAACCAGTGGCGCTGAAGCTGTATTCAGCATCAGAATCCCCTGGAGGGCTTGTTAGAACACAGTTCGATGGCCCACCCAGTTTCTGCTTCAGCAGGTCTGGGCGGGGTCTGAGAATCTGCATCTCTAACGAGTTCCCAGGCGATGCTGTTGCCGCTGCTGGTCCAGAGACCCCATTCTGAGAACCATTGGTCTGAGGCATCTACGGCCTGGGTAACTGGGCAGGTCCACGGAATGCCTGAGCTTCCTGAGACAGGTCTTCTTCCTGACCTCTGGGGCTGCCTGGATACAGCTGTTCCATTTGTTCCATGACACAGAGCCCCTCAGAGATTTGAAGGCAGCTATGTAATCAGGACAGTTGGTTGGTTAACTGACAGAATCCCAACTCAACCTGGCTTAAGCCCCAAAGAGGATTTATTGGCTCTTGAAGGATCCAAGAGATAGGTCTAGCGCCTTCAGGCACAGTTGGATCCAGGAGCACAATTAGTGTTGTCAGCATTCAGCCTCCCTCTCTCCTAGCTGTAAGGCGGAGGGTTAAGTAGTGAGTGTGTGTCAAGATGAGGAGATGAGAGTAGGAGTGTCAGATGTCCCTTGTCCCCTCACCTGTAAAATGGTTCAAGGAGAGTGACAGAGGTTGCAGGAGTCACAGGGCTGTGAGGACGTTTTATCCACTCCTCTGGGCTGTCTCTTGGGTGGGAGGGTACCCAGGCAGAGACAGCCCCAGAGGTGCGACCCATCCCGGGACCTCTCCTTGTGGTATCCACTTGAGTGGGCCCTGGTTTCCCCATCTGGCCTTGTGCCCTCTCACAGAGAGTCTTCCAGTGTCGGTGTGTGATGAGCCTGGAAGGCGCTGAAATTGTGCCGGACAACGTGGCAAATGGAGGGAATGGTATTTGCCAAGTCCTTGGGAGAGGGAGGGGGCACTGTGGGGAGTCAGGTGCCTGAAGACACGTGTTCAGGGATAAGAGATGAGCGTGAAATGGCCATCTTTTGTCACAATGAGAGAAAAACCTCAACTCAACAGGTTAGGCAAAAAAAGGGAGTTGTTTGCTTCCATAGCCAGGTGTGGTTTGATCTAGGAGCTTGAGATCGTCAGGACTCAGAGCCTGTCCCTTTCTCCCTACATTTTTTGGCTCCACGGGTTTAGGGCCTCTTGGGCAAGCTTCCTAGCAGCTCCAGGCCTGCTCCCTACCCCACCAAGATGGCCGGAAGTGCTGTCCGCTCGTCCAGCGGTCAGTCCAATCCGAGCCCCAGCGTTGCTCCCCCGTGGTTCTGACTGGTTCACACACCCACCTCGAACCCAATCACTGGGGCCAGGAGAACACAAGACCCGGCCGGGCCCGGGCCGAGCCACACATAGCCCACAGCTGGGGCTGGGGCTGGAGTCGACGCTCCGAACCAGACGAGGTGGCGGAAGCGTGGTGCCCACAAGGCGGAGCTGGCCGGCTCTGCCCAGAAGAAGGGGAAATGCGTTCTGGGAGGCCCACCCAACCGTGTCAGCTACTGGCACCAAATTATCAGCCTGCCTGAGGTCCCCTCCACCCCTCCCTGGAACCTCCGCCCTCGTCTCTGCTCCCACCCCCCAACTCCCAAAGACCACCCAGCCCCAGCCGCCCTGCCAGCCTCGCTCCTCCCGGAGAAGGGGAGGGGGCGGTGACCACTTTCTCTCATTAGTGTCTCTGCCGTCTTTTGTCACCTATCAGGGGAACAAGCAAGTCCTTTGATCACAGCAAAAGGAGAAAGAGGATTTAAAACACGGCCTGCGAAGATTTGCTGAGCAGAAGGTGGGAAAGGCAGTCGGTGGCAGTTTTCACAGCAGACAATGATTTCTAGTCTCCAATTTGCCTGGCTGAGGAGACTTCTCCTGCAGCTTGGGTTTTCAAATGGGCCCAAAACCCCTGAGGTGGGGGGGTCCCGAAGGGACCTGGTGGAAGGGGGTTCCTGGGGGGAGAGTGGCAGCCCAGCCTTTCATCCATCAGCAGTCACAGGCCATTAAGGCTGAATGGGCAGCCGGAGGAGAGCACCGGGCTGGGAGTCCGGAGAACCGGCATCACCCCGGCCCTACGTGGGACCACAGATGCATCCCCTCCCGGCTCTGGGCCTCGGTGTCCCTTCCGTATCAGAGCCTGGACCAGAGTTCAGAACTCCCCTCTTCTTTCGCTCAGGACCTCCAACGACTTCTGCCACATCCACCGACACCTGGCCGTTATTTACAGAGATCCCCTTTTCCCAACTTAAATGCATTTAATTGAATAAAGAACATTGATGTCACGACGATAAATGACAACACGAAACAAAACAAAACAGTATCATGCCCATAGTAAGAAAAATAACCATAAAAATAAATACAGTGGAAAGCAACATGTTGTTAAGTCCTAGCCGGATACTGTTGCCCCCCGGAGGCAGCATGAGGAGCCGGCTCCTTCTGTTATGAGGGGAGATGGGCAAGGGCGAGGGCGGTGTCTGGGGGGCTTTCTCCTGGAGAGAAAGGGGACTGGCGTCTCACTCTGGGCTTCAGGTGGTTTAAGGGGCTGGGCGGGCTGCACCCCCACGCTGGGACAGGCTGGACCCGAGGAGCGGGAGGCCCCTCCTGTGCTGGGCATCCAGCTGTACACCTGGCCATCCAGGTGTGGCCACCGAGTGAGTGAGTTCATCGTGTGGGTTCCTGAGAGGGGGGAGCAGCAGGGAGGTCCCTGCAGCCTGTCTCCCCCTCTCCCCAGCCTCGCAGCCCCTGTTTCTGAGGCGTCTTCAGGGGCCCAGGGACAGAGGTGGGGGATTTAAGTTTGGGCTCGTCCCTTCCCCACTCCCCACCCCATCTCCCAGGCAATCTCCCCCTTTCTGCTGCTCTGCTGAAGCTCGGGTGAGGGCCTGGCTCAGCTCTCAGAAGGCGATTTGGGGGGAGGGCAAGGCACAGGGTCTGCCTCCCCAAGGGGATGCTGTGGCCCCATTCAGTAATTATTTACTGAGTGTCTTCCACGTGCCGGGCACCAGGACAGGCAGCATAATTTATGAGGGCTGGTGCTAAATCAAAGTGCGAGACCCTTGTTCACAAAGTGTTGAGAATTTCAAGACGGTGACAGCACAGCATTAAACCGCGTGAGGGCCCTTCTAGGCCTGGGGCCCTGTGCAGCTGCAGAGGTCAGCCACCCTGACACCAACACTCCTCTAGGTACCAAGGGCAAGTGCCTGTGAGCTGTGCCCCAAAGGGACTCACTCAGAGGGGAGAGAGACAGCGAGCAGACCCCAAGACAATCTCCCGCGGGGGGACGGGCTATTATAGAAGTAAGTGGAAGCAGGAGAAAGATCACTGGGGTCACTAGATGCAGAGGCGTCAGGGAGGGCCTCCTGGGGGAGCCTCCCCGTGGGAAGGGCGCTCCAAGCAGATGGACCAGCAGGAGCAGAGGCCCTGCCTGATTCTGGAAAGATGTCGGGGATTCTGAGGATCGAGGGGGCCCGTGCGGCAGAGGGGAGAGGGCAGAAATGAGGCGGGAGAAGTGGTCTGGGGCTGGGGAGGGGAGGAGTTTCGATTGTGAGATAGTCCATTTATCCTTCTAAAAGCTCTCTCGGACGCTGTGTGGAGAAAGCATCGGAGAGGCGAGCCGGGAGCCGGGAGCCCTGTGAGGAAGATGTGCGTGTCGTCCACGGGAGAGCCCGTGCTGCTGGGGCCCGGGGGGAACTGGGGCGGGGCGGGTGGGGAGGAGGTTGGGGGGGCGCAGGGGGAAGGGGGTTGGGTTCAGGGCATATTTGGAGGTCGAACCCAGAGGATTCACAGACAGATCCAAGGCCTGGCGTCCGCTCACTTACCCCCCAGATGCCCGGGGGGAGATATGGAGGAAACAGACCCATCCCCACCATCCAACAGCGGAGAGGAGGTAGGAACCGCGCCTTAAGGGTGGCGCACACAGGGTGCGGCCAGATCCCGTGGGGTCGGGCTAGACCTTGACCACTAGGGCCAGAGGAGGTGACACTGGATAAACTATTGTTTGGTTCAGTCCTTGAAACATCACTTATTTCACAAAATCCCAGGAGGTCAGGTGGGCAGGCAGCTAGAAACCCCTCACCTCTGTTGTGGGTTGAACTGTGTCCCCCGAAGAGATGTTCAAGTTCTAACCCAGGTATCTGTGAATGGACTTTGTTTGGAAATAGGGTCTTTGCCGATGTGATGGGGTTAGGAGGAGGTCATAGTGGGTCGGGGTGGGCCCTAATCCAATGACTGTGCCCTTGTAAGGGGGAAATTTGACGCGGACACACGGAGGGGACAAGGCCACGGGAAGGTGGGGGCAGAGACTGGAGCAATGCTCCACAGACAGGGAACGCCAAGGGTGCCGGAGCCACCAGAAGGCCGGAGCGGCCTGGGTCTTCCCCAGAACTTCAGGGGGAGCACGGCCCTGCTGCCCCCTTGATCTCAGACTTCCAGCCTCCAGAACTGGGAGAGAATAAACTTCTGCTGTTTTAAGTCACTTAGTTTGTGCTTATTTGTGACAGCATTCCTGGGACACTAGTACAACTTACGAGCAGAGACACTGAGGCCCAATAAGGGGAGGAGCTGGCCCAAGGGCAGCCAGTGTGCCAGCCCACCCAAACTACGTGGACAGAGAGCCAGGGAGGGGTGGCTCCCCAAAGGAGAATAACCAGACGCTAATTCCAGAAGGAGCAAGGCAGGCAAAACTCAGAGACGACCAGTGCATGACTCCCAGCTCCTTCCCTGGCCTCTTTGGCTCCTCGCGGACCTGGGAATGCTCTGGAGCATCTTCTCGCATGTGCAGACACCTGCAGCCTGTCCATCACTCCAGGAGGTGGAGAGGTTGTGAAAACTCTGGGGAAATCTGCTTTAGGGGGTAGCTGCTCTGCAGGGAGCTGGCTACACAAGGGCTACACCTGTGCAGTGAGGTGAAGTGAGAGAAATGAAGGGAGATGACCTCAGGAAAAAGAGTCCAGGGTCCCAGTGGATCCCAAGCTAAACAAGACAAAGTAATAAACAGGGTCCTGAAATTTGAAGACTGAACAATTCTATTCTAGTGACTAGGTGAGAAGCCAAGTGCACCATTTTGGATGGAAAAATGGATGTTAAAAAAAAAGAATCAGGTTTATGCCTTCCTTTTGGAATCAGTGTTTTTGTTTCTGAATACCTGGAACAGAAGAATAAGCTCAGGGGTGGGAGGCAGGAGATCTGAGTTCAAGTCTTGGCTCTTCTATTCTAGAGCTCTGTGACCTTGAGACTCTTTTCCATCAGCAAAACGACCAGGCTGGGCCACCACAGTGGTTCTCAAACGGTGCTCCATGGAGCCCCAGGGGGGCCCCAAATGGGCCCAAGACAGAGCTCCCTGGCCTCCCAGCCTGAAAAGCCTGGCTTTGCTCTCTTATGTGTTAGGTTTCTATATCAGATTTCATTTGAAGAAGACTCTGTGGCTTAACAAAGTCTGAAACTTGGACTGGATTAGGTCTTTCGTCCCCTAAACACAAATATTCCAAGATTCTCCGTCAGAATGACAAAGTGTTCCTCTACAGTTCACCCTGGTTAGAAGCGGCTGCAAAGCATCCTTTCCGCTGTTTCCTGTAAACCGGCCTCTTGTTTATCTCCAGGAACCACTGTCGTCTGGGGCATGATGGCTGCTGAGCACGATCCTCATGCTGGGGAACTGGGTGGCCCCCAGGGAGAGGAGAAGGCGAGCAGAGGGAGGCAGCGGCCTGTTTTTGAGATCCCTAAGGCTTGGCATCCTGAGATTGGGGAAGATGCTTCTGGAGAGCTGGCTGGGACGGGCAGGCAGGATGGCACCAGTGGGCAAAGCGCAGGCTCTGAAGTCAGATCCCCGCTCTCTCTCTTACAAGCCACGTGACCTGGGCTGGTCATCTACCCTCTTGTCCTCAGTCTTCTCATCTGTAAAATGGGGGTGATAATGGTGCCTGTCCAGTAGGGCCGTCATAAGGGTGAAGTGGGAGAGGTGTGTGAGGTGCTGAACACTGGGCCTGGCATGAGTGCTCTCTGCACACCAGGCATCAGTGGCCCCAGTGGTAACACTGACGTGGAGGCTGCTTCAAAGGGAATCCGGAGAAGGCAGGGGTGCTGGCCCGACTGGCACTGACCACTTCCCGGCCTGAGCAGCTCCTTTCAGGAACCTCTTCCAACGAGTCCTCAGACCCCACAGCTGTCTACAGACAATGTATCAGTTAGCTGTGTCTGCATAACACACAGGCCCAAAATTCAGTGGCTTAAAACAACTTATTATTCGAGTTCACGAATCGCATGGTTGAGAGATGGCTGATCTTGGCTGAGTTCCCCCGTGTGGCTGGGAGTCGGCCGCTGTCATGAGGTCTCGGTTGCCCTTGGCTCTGCTCCAGGAGTCTCTCATCCTGCAGGAGGACACCCTGGGCGTGTTCTTCTCATGACAACGGCGGAAGCTGCAGAGTGCAAGTGAAGCAGGCAAGATCTCCCGAGGCCAAGGCTGGGAACTGGCACACGGTCCCTTCTGCCACATCACTGTGGCCAAAGCCACGTCCAGGGCAGCCCGGACTCAAGGGTGGACCCTGCCTGCAGTGAGGAGATCTGCAGTGTCACATGGCAAATGGCCCAGAGTCAGAGAGGGATGAACTACTGGCCCCACCCCTGAAACGCACCACACACTATTGCTGTAATGAGACACCTGTAGGGCTCTCCCCGCCCCCTTAACTGACTGTAGTTCCCCAGGGTCCCCTCTCGTGACTCATTCCTGGGTTCAGGGAAAGCGTGGATCTGGACTCAGAGCACCACGCCAGCTGGGTAGCATGAAGTATCTCTGTCTGCACTGGCCACTAGTCTGAGCCTCAAGTCTGTGTAATTACACGCCCCCGCCCACCCCACCCAGATGGTTTAGCATCAGGAGGCAGCACAGGCTGGGGCAGGAGCCGGGCTTCAAATTCTGAGTGTCGCAGTACTTGGTGCATAATAAATATTGAGCTCATGTTTGCTGCATCCATTCATTCTCTTATTAAAATATTTTTATTGTGAAATATAACAAACAGAAAGTGCATAAGTATAGGTGTGCAGCAGAACAAATCCCTACAAAGCAAATACCCTTGTAACTATCCCCCAGAACCAAGAATAGAACACCCACCGTCACCGCTGAGATGCTCCCTGCCTCCTCCCATCAACCTCCCCTCCCTCTCCCACTGTCTCCACTTGCATGGTAACCCCTTCTGCTTGTTTTTCTTTTAGGAGTTTGCCATCTAACTAAGCATCCTTAATCCCTATCATTTAGTTTCTCCTCTTCTTGAACTTCATTCAGTGGAATCATACAGCCTGCCCTCTTTGTGTCTGGCTTCTTTCACTCAATCTTACTTGTAAGATTCATCCACTCATTGTGTATAAGCGTCATTTGTTTTCATGGCTGTATAATATTCCAACATACGAATATACCACAATTTACCTGTTTTACTGCTCATGGACATTTGGGTTGCTTTCATTTGGTGGATATTATTGGGAGTAGTCCTGCTCTGAAATTCTAGTTCCTGTCTTTGGGTGAACGGGCTTGCCCATCTATCTGTAGGGGATGTCCCCGAGAGTGCATTGTGGGGTCCTCACAGGGCACTCTACGCTCAGCTTCAGTACAGGGTGCCAAGTGGTTTTCCTTAGTGGTTGTACCGATTTACACTCTAACCAGCAAAGCGGATTTCTTTTTTTTTTCCCCTCCCACTCTCTCTCCCTCTTCCTTCCTTCCGTTTGCTTGTTCATTCAACCCACCTGTACCAACCGTCTCGGACTGGGTGCCGGTTCGAGTATCTGAAGGTGAAAGAAGTCCAAGTGTGCTCTCCCCCCGCCCCCAATTCAGTAGGCAGATGGATGGGAAGCCCCCAGCACCCCCTGAGGCCTCCAAAGGTAGAAGGTGGGATCTGGGGGAGCGTGGCGCCCAAACCCTCCCTCCTGGAAAGCCACGTGGCAGGGGCTCTGGGGCGCCCACGCCCCCTCCCCGATGTCGGAGGAGGGGCCTCCGCCCGTACTGAGGGAGGCTTAACCAAGCCCCTCCGGCGCCCGCCGGTTCGACATCAGCCCCCGCGGGGCGGCCCCCGGGCCCGCGTGCTCCTGGAGCTCCCGCCTTGTTTTCTGCGCCCTGGTTGGTTAGGAGCTGCGGGGTTCGCCTGCTTGCCTCTGATGGGCCGAGGAGGCGGAGGGGCGGCGGGGGGGCCTCCTCCCGCCCCCTGGGGTCTCTGGGCTGCGGGGAGAGGATGGGGGCAGAAACGGAGAAGTGAGGTCCTGAATCCCAAGTGGCGGTGGCCCGGGGACCCCGGCCAGCACAGGCGGTGGGGGCGGCGCCGAAGCAGGCAGCGAAGCATCAGCGCTCTCCCGGCAGAGCTCTTTCTCTCCGGCACTGTTTCAACCCCTTGGAACGGTTCTTCAAAGCCTCCCCTGCCTCTCTCGGGAGACACGCTCGCTTCCCCCCCGGCGTCTCGTCTCCAGCGCGGCCCCCGCAGCTCCGGGGCCGCCGCGGCGCCGGCGCCATCTGCCGGCCGCTTTGGGAACTGCGGGGCGAGACGGCCGGGAAGGGAAAAAGCAACATTTTCATCACCTTGAGCGCCGTAAAAATGAACAGCCGGCCTAAGAGAAATGTTCGATCAAAATCATTGAAAGCTTATGACTCAGAAATACCACTGTGAGAAGTTGCCTGAAGAGCGCACGAGTCCCAGCAAGCCGCCGGGTCACGGCGTTGGCTGCAGTGCTGCCGCGGTAGGGAACACGCGGCCCAGCGCAAGGTGAAAATATGGCAGGTGCCTGGAGGACAAGGACACTGCGAAAAATCAGGCGGAGGAATGCTGTATGTTACAGAGAAATGCGGCTGATATCTAGATAAAGGTGAACCATGCTGTAATCACACTTCAATTCTCTTGTCCTCGGTGTGATATTGTAGAGGATACATGGTGGATACATCCGCCCAAACCCAGAGGCTGTAACACCAGGCTGCACCCTAGTGAGAGCCGTGGAGTCTGCGTGACAATGAGGTGTCACTGTAGGCTCATGGATTGTAACAAATGTATCACTCTGGTGGGGGGTGTTGATAACGGGGGAGGCTATGCATGCCTGGGGTCGGGGGGTATATGGAAATCTCTGTGCCCTCCCCTCAATTTTGCTGTGAACTTAAAACCTCTCTAAAAAATAAAGGCTATTTAAACATTTAAAAAGCAGATTACAAAACAATGTGCTAAGACCTATTTGCGTTGTGGTCTGGGCCAGCTCATCGTGGTTGCTGTCCTGTAGGGTGGGGGGCTGCCCTGTTTGGGCTCCTCAGGAGAGGATGGGCGGGTGTTCCCGGCGTCTCCTCCAGACAGAGCTTCACAGGAACCGCGGCGGGACCCTCTGGGGTTGCCGAGAAGGGAGCATAGGCGCCTGGTGCTGCTACAGTCGTCTTGTTGCCAGGAGCAGAGCTTGTAGAGACAGAAAGCAAAGCGGGGGAAAGCAGAACTGAGAGACAGAGAAAGCGAAAGTGGGGAGAGAGACCGGATGGCAAGGTTGGAGTGTTTGCGTCCAGCCCGTCTTGAAGCTGGTCTGTTCCTGGACTTTTCAGATAATAAAGTCCTCTCTTGCCAGATTACCCTGGCTTTCTGTTGCTTGTAACCCAAAGAGTCTGTGAGCCCTAAACCAAGCTCCCCAGCAACGAGCCAGTTACTGGAGATGGGCGACGGCACGGGGGTCTTTCTGTCCTCACCTGGAACCTTCCTGTCGGCGAGCACAGCAGGTGGCACGTTGGGGAGGTGCCGTCCCGGGCCTGCCTCCTTCCCGGGCCCAGTCCTGGGTCCCCAGGGATGGAAGAGGTTCCTGCCTCGGGGTTGGTCTTCTGCTTTCCCTCTGCCTAAAATTCTCCCCTCCCCACGGCCCGGTGCTGCCTCCCTAGCTTCCCCTGCAGCTCCCTCACACACCCCCTCCTCCGAGAAGCCTGCCCTGGATGAAGGAGACCATTCTGTCCCAGCTTCTGTTTGCCCTGCGGGTGGCTCCCTTCTAACCTGTCACCTTGATGACGGTGGGGTCTGGGTCTGTCCTGTTCACGGCTGTGTTCCCAGTTTTTCCCAGGGTCCGGCACACAGTAGGAGCATCACCAATCGTTGTTCACTGAGAAAATGAGAAGGTGCGTAGCTAGGCGGATATGGCTGGTGAGGGGCCTACTCTGGGTGCGGACTGGGAGGGTGGGGCTCGGGCACGGCCTCTTCCCGAGAGGGGCCTTCTCTTGCTTTTACCGGAGGGTGGGGGCACAGTGACACCAACCAGAGGACACGCTGCAGGGTCAGGCTTTGACCGACCCAGAACTCCCCCTCCCTTTGGGGGTCTTACCTGGTATCAGGGTGTGTAGCCAGGAGCGGGAGCCCGGGCATCACCTCTTCACTGGGGAGTTAAAAGCCAGAGATGTCAAGCAAAGCCCAAACCAGGCCCATGACAGAGGCTGGGGAGCAACTGAGTACAGGGCTTAGGGCCTGGGGGACCAGGGCCAGGGGGCCAAGGAGCAGACGATGCACAGACAACGTCGGATGATCCTGCCACGCCGTCCAACACTTACTGCCTTTTGCAGTATTTTCCAGTCCTTCTGAGTAAATCTGAGAGAAGGCTCAGCTTAGCGATAACAGGTCCCTAACGCTTGTCTCTGGCTCTTTCCACAGAGGACCTCGGGCAGCCCAGACAAAGGCCTGAGGTGTAGTAACTGTGACAGGTTTCACTGTGTTTATTTTTATAGCTACCTTCTAAGTATAGCAATTCTGATTCCCCATTTAGGGTAGTAACAGGAAGTTTCTTTTTCAAATGAATTTACATAAATAAAAGGAGACTACTAGGAGGGAAATGGCAAGTGGATGACAGAACAGGCGGGCGGTGGCGTTGTTGGCCACTGAGGGAGGGGGCGTGTGACTGAGCCCGTGAGGGGCTGGCTGGGGCTGTGGGGGCGCCCCCTCCCCTACCCGCGGGTGGAAATGGAGCTGGTTGAGCTGCTCAGAGTCACAGCCCTAGGGGAACAGCACAGAGTGAAGGGCAGGTAGGCGTTGGGGGCACCCTCTGCCCAGGCTCAATTCTGACCCTGTGCCCCCAGGTCCCTCTGGGTGACCCCAAACAGCCTCTTGGAATTCCAACCTGGGGTTATTCTGTCTGCCCGCCTGCCAGATCCCATCACTCTGATGTGGACACCCCAGGTATGGTCCTGGAGCTGTCCCCACTGTGTGACCTTGAGTGAGTCCCCTCTCCAGCCCTCAGTTTCCCCACTTGTAAGCAGAGATGAGTGAAACGACCTTTAAGGGCCCTTAAGGGTGAGAGGACCAGGGACACCCCCAGCCCTCTCCTCCCGTTCCCCCAACATGGGGCTCAGGAGAGCACAGGCGTGGGGTCACACAGGCCTACGCTTAATTTCCTGCTCTACCCACACTTACCCTCTCAGAGTGTCTGTGTCCTTGTCTGTTACATGGGATGAGAACATCTCCCGAGCTGGCTGGGCTAGCAGTGATGAGGGAAGCCCTGACACACAGAAGGGCTCCGAAAGTGCTGCGAGCTCCGGTTTTTAGCGCACGGGCGGCCACTGGCAATGCCGCTTCCCCATCCTGGCTTGGGGGTTAGAGACCCGGCAGCATCCGAGGGCACGGGTCTCACATGGATGCCTGATCCTGTCCACAGGGGCGACCTTGGGGCTCTGCGTCCCGGCTGGCAGGAGGGAGCGGCTGCTGGAGCGGGCCTTCGTGTCCACGAGCCCCCCACAGGCGCCGGGCTGAGTGCCCAGAGGGGGTTCCTGGGAGTGGGTGAGGCAGGCATGACGCTCCCACCTAGAGCTTCCGGGCCGGGGCTGGGGCTGGGGCTGGGGCATGTGTGTGGGAGAAGACGGGGCGGGAGGAACCCGCACAGCAGGCTGCCCAGGCTCTGCGATGATTTTCATCAAGGCGCCTTCCAGTCAGTTCCACACAGGGCTTCTCCCACTTTAAGCTACATGGGAGGCACTTGTGATGGGAGGTGAGGGGCTCTTGCTAACATGCAGATTCTCATGCAGCAGGTCTAGGGCGGGGCCTGAAGTTCTGCATTTCTAACAAGCTCCCCGCGATGCTGGTGCCTCTGGTCTCGGGGGCCCACCCTGACTCTCGAGGTCATGCACTCTCACCTCTCCTGCGGGCTCAGCTTTTGAGAATCAGGAGAAGAGAGTCCAGTCCCAGCTGCCACCACGCAGCTGCCCAAGTCCCATGGAAACACAGACTAAGCAATACAGGTGGGGTAGGAGGGGGCCCAAGCAAACAAGGAAGTGGGGTACCCTGGTGGGGTCACGGTGGACCACAAGGAAAGCTTCCTGGAGGAGGGGGCTTGAGGAATTCAAGGATGTGTTCCAGGAATCCAAGAAATGAGTGGGTGTCTGACTTCAGCAAATGAGAGATGCCAGAAGGAGATGGCCATTGTGGGTCCCCCCCGGCCATCAGACACCTGTAGTGGATGAAGACACAGTGTGTATGGCCAGAAGTAACACCAGTGGATCCACAGGCCAAGGCCTTCCGAAGAACTGGGAAGGCAGCGTCAAGTGCCACTCAGAAGAGGCAGGGTGGGAGCCTGGAAGCAGCCCTGGGTGAGCAGTCCCTTTTCAGGAAGCAGAGTAAGTCCATTCCCTGTGCGCTCTGTGGGGAGCTGGCCCTTCTTCAGCGCTCCTGATGGGGAACTCCCCAATATGATGTTATAGATCCCTCTACCCCATATAGGTTTTTTTAATTCTCTCTATCCCCTTCTCCCATATATATATGTGATTTGAGATGCACATTTCCCCCCACGTTTTGGCACCTCTGAACTCAACGGCGCCTTGCCCTCTCTGTTGGCCTGGATGGAGACTGACCGTCTTCAGAGAGAATCTGCATTTGCAGGGCCGGGTACCCGGACCTCCACCTGAGACCACTTCCACGTGACCTCTCTGCTCGAGGAATTTTGGCCTATGCTGTGTGTATCCAGACCCCGAACCTTGCAGTTCACATTCTAGCAGGAGATTCCCCGCCCAGGGCCATGTTTCATTCCTGCAAGTTTCCTCACAGCCCCTTTCTACGTAGCTGGTTTATTCCACATTGACCCTTTCACGGGGGGCTAACTCTGCCTCCCAGCTTTTTGCTGGAATCTCCTATTAAACTCCGCATGTTGGGCATTTTTCCTTTCTTAGTGAATGTTTGGTGCATCTAACAGCTGACAGCATTTGATGAAATAACTTGTAAAACCAGTATGATCCTCTTCACCATTACAAATAGATTCACAGCTCTTTCACTTTCCCATTTAACACTTTAATTTTCCCTATGCCCAGATTTTCAAGAAGTCCAGTATCCCCCCCTTGAAGTGTCCTTCTCCTGGAGTAAACTGAGAGACCTGAAGGCTCTCCTTGTCCAAAGGTGTCAGCCTGGCTGTAGCCCCCAGCACAGAGCCTGATGGGGCCACTACACTTGTTGCCACATGGTGTCGCTGTTGAACACATTCTGGTGCAGTTTGGTGAATGCCCGTCCACTGCTATGGTGAACCCTTTGCTGAGCCAGATCCCTGCACAGGCCGAAGTGGTGCCCCACATTCAGGTCCCCGAGTTACAGCCTCTCTAGTTCACCCTTCTAGGCTCAGCCAGATGGTTTACGTCTTCAGGGACTTCCGGCCTTAAACACATATTGGGCCCAAACCAGCCTGTACCATCAGCTCAGGCCCCGTATTGAACCCAGGTCATTGGTCCAGACTCCTCTTCACTCAGGGGCCCTTGGTGTCGTTTCCTGACTGCAGGCTTCAGTCAAGAGCATCCCAATCCATCAGAGAGCTTCCAGAACATTGTCCCTCAAATGGGGACGTGTGGAGCATTCAATCTCTTTCTACCCAGGGGCCCCACTGAGTATCTTCCTCCCTCCCTTCAGGGCCGTGTCTACATAACCCAGGGAGCCCATTCAAGCCACAGTTGCCTTACAAGTGAAAACCCACCCCTGGCCTATGAGGTGTGCCATCCTAACCTAACAGTTAGATCCCAACGATTTCTCTAATCGGTGGCAACTTCCCTTGCTGAAAATGCCTTGCATCAGAGAATCTTAAGGCATAATTGTGTTCTGGCCCAGGATCCTCCCACCCCTCAAAGGATGGCATACACCCCACCCTGGGGACGAGGAGCAGTAGGTGAGCTTTTGTTTTGCTGAGTTGGGTCTACACACTAAGAGGGAGAAGCTAGAATACTTAGGATAATGGGTGGGAATATTTCGAGCAACACGGAGGGGGAGGAGCAGAGAGAAAAGACTCAGGACAGCTGGGGAGAGCCCTCTGCAAGGAAATGGATCACGCTTTGTCCACGGTGTGCAATGTGACCTCTCCTCCAGCTACCCACAAAAACACCAGTAAGGTGGATATTACTCTCCCGTGTTTTGGCAGCTGGGTTTGTGGTTCTGAGATGAAGTGGGCCTGGCATCAAGGGGACACAGGACACAAGCAGAGGCTTCCAAGGATGCACGGGAACACCTCTGCTCGACGCAGATGGGAGACCAGAGGAGGGGCTGGGCCAAAGGCACCCAGCAAGTCAGAGCCCAAAGTGGCTCTTCCCGTTAACAATGAACCCAAACAGCCCACCGTGCAATGGTGACCCCAAATCCCAGCTTCCCTGCAGAGCGCTCAGTACAGATACTCTCGGACGGTGAGTTCCTTCAGCGTGAAGCCCCGGAGGGTGGGCTTCCGCAGCTGGCTCTCCTCCAGCCTCTGTTGCAGCGACGCAAAGTCCTTGCCCAGCGCGTAGGCCAGGCGGATCATGGCGTCCAGCAGGGGCGCGTAGTAGCGGTGGCCCTCCCGGGCCTGCAGGCACTGCAGGGCCCTCTCGCCGGCCGCGAAGGCCTCGGCCGGGCGCTCGAGGTCGCGGTGGCACACCAGCATGGCGCAGAGGGCCGGCACCAGCATCACGGGGCAGTGGGCCGTCAGCTTCTCCAGCAGCGGCGCCACGCGCACCAGGATGTCCAGGGCCTTGGTGTACTGGCCGGCGCGCAGGCAGCCGAAGGCCTCCCGCAGCTCGGGCCGCGTGAGGAAGTCGATGAACTCCCGGGAGCGGCGCACGCAGCGGATGGCGTACAGCAGGCTCAGGTACTCCTTGAAGGCCAGCTTGCGCTCCGAGATCATCTCCTCCGTGAAGTTCCCCGTCAGGTGCTTCCTGGGGAAGACCACGTCTTCGATCTCTTCCCTGAAGGTCTTCTGGAGGTTTTTCTGGAGCGTCTCGAAGTCCGAATAGCGCCGTTCCAGGACGGCTTTGTTGCTGTCAAAGCTCCCCGTCTGGATGACGACGATTTGGTACATCTACGGAGCAAAGAGAGAGAGCCTTCGACGACATCCTAACGGAGGGTTTTAACCAACAGAGAGCTCCGGAGAGTAAAAATAATGATGATCATAATTTAAAGCATACCCTGAAAATGGGTATGGTGGTGTGCAATTCTGTGTTCAGTTGCCATCGGCATCAGTGAAACTGTAAAGCGAATCATGACAGGACTCAACCCGAGAATAACCACGCAGAGACATGGAGGCATCTCAGGGGAGAGAGGGCGCAGGAACGGCTGTGCAGGGGGCCTGGGGCGCTCTTGGCTTTCCATCGTCAAAACTGGGCCTCAGGTTCCTGAACTGGGGTTAGATCTGAGCTTGGATTAGATATGTGTTTTCCACATATGGGACACTTGGGAGAAGGTTTTAGGTGTATACTGGCAGTGATGTTATATAGCAAGAAAATTATTCTTTTTCAATTCTCTTTCAAGAGAATACTGATTCAGGGCACAGACTACTTGGGTTAGAAATCCAGCCCCACTGCAGTCTAGCCGTGTGGTCTTAGGGAGGTAGTTTAACCTCTCTGGGCCTCAGTTTTCTCATCCTTAAAACAAAGACAGTAATAGTACCTACCTCACTGGGTGAGGATTAAACGAGTTAATGCACTGAGACCGTGTGGGACTGAGCCCAATGTGCAGCCAGCACTCAGCGTCAGCTATTATTATTATTCCAGTCCTAGGTAAGGGAGGGGAGGCTGAGTGGGGCTCTTCTGTAGTATTAGTATCTCCCCAACACGGCCAGAGAGAGCAGCCCCAGAACACAGAGCCTCTCACCAGCCACGGCAGCTGGCTAGAATTTAACAGCAGCCTTAGCTCTCCCTGTGTTTACTTTTGTGATCACCTTTTCTTTATGCCACGTGGTACTGGTTTTCCATTTAAGGTATTTCCCTTTGAAATAAATATATTTAGTGTTCTTAAAAAGTGATCCAATTTAAAGAAAACATTAGATAAATAATAATATAAATGGTAGAGGGATATGGCACAGACGGTGAAGGAGGGACCCGGCTGACTAATACTGGATGACTTGGGGTTGATCTAGAGCAGCTCCCTCTTAGGATCAGGGACGGGACACACATCACTACTCCTTACAGTACCTAGCACAGTGCCGAGTGAGAAATCTTGCTTTTTGACCATTTCTCCTGAAGAACTCTGTGAGTTACAGTGCATCAACCCATTCCATGGTTGGGAAAGCTGAGGCCCAGGGCCAGGAAGGAGGCAGCGAAAGGCACTCCATCATTTCCTGATCTCCGCTTACCACGAACTTGGAGACCTTCCTCTCCTCGATGCGGGCCGAGCTGATCTCAAAGAGCAGTTTGACGCGCCGCCAGCAGCCCTTCTCGCCGCGCCAGTACTCCTGCAGCTCCCGTGTGGTCATGCTGGAGTTGGAGCCGGGGCTGCTGCGGGCCTCTGGAAGGACGGCATCAGGTCAGTGCACTTCGGGGGCAAGGGCTCGGGGACATGGCTGGGTCTGTCTGAGAGGGGACGTCAGAATCTGGAAGAGCTGTGAATATCCCCCTCCCCATCCCGCCCTTTATAGGCTCCGTCAGGCATCACCCAGACCCCCATGCCCGACCTGGCTGAACCCATCCTACCACGGGCAGCTTCAGATAGTCCATCAACCCCACGTGGTTTCTTGGTTGTGAAATGCAGTGAATTTGTGTTGCATTGTCCACTTCCGGCCTGCAGACTGGCCACTGTGAAACCCCACGCTCCCGACAAGCGGGACTGTGGCTTGTTCATTTCTGCACTCCCTACAACGCTGACTCTGCGGCTGTGGCCAGGCCTCCTGAGCACATGTCCCTGGATGGTGGAGGGAGCCGTGAGGGGGCTGGGCTCCAGGCTCAGCCGGGCGGGCCCCTTCTAACTCTCTCATCTCATTTCCCACAGTCTCTGCTTTTCCTTGCACGTGGCACTCTTTCTGCCTTAAATGCAGTCCTCCTCTTTCCCTGCCTGGAAAGCGAACACAGTGTTTCTTGAACCTCACTTGAGCGCTGAGCTATTGTGAGAATCTTGGGAAAGATTAGAATCCTTCCCCACCAAAAATGTACAAATCATTGTGCATTTTATTTTAATGGATACTGGTCCCAGGAGCCCTTCTCCAACGTGTCCTTCAAGACCCAGCCAACACGTCACTTCAGCTGCCCCTCAGCATTAGAGTAAGAGCCTGCCACCTTGCCCCTATAGCCTTGTCCGTGGCATCTCAAATTATTTTTCACAGATCCGTTTTCCTAGCAAACTTGAGGGCCAGCACAGTGTTTGATTCGCTTCTGTTTCCCCAGGGCCTTGCACAGGGCCGGGAACAGAGCAGGCGTTCAGTGGGCGCATCTTGCACCATTGCATGAATGAGTAAACGACTAGTAGAGATTTGCTCCAGGAGATGGCGCTATAGCGGATGCTGTCACGCAGGGCCCTGCCCCTCGGCACTCCCTGTTCTGGAACACCCCACTGGCTTCCTACCGGAAGCACCTACAGACTGTCGACTGTCACCTTGCGGGCTTTCTTGGGCCACAGCAGCATGTTCTGGAGCATCCCTCAGCCGATGAGGGATGGGACTGGTGGATGACAGCCTGGCCTCCTCGCCTCTCGGATGGGACAACCCACAGTCTCCCAGAGGACCCTTGCTGGGACGGAGCCCCCGTTGCCCACAGCACTAATCTGTTTATGGACACCTCATCCTGGCTTCCTGCCCTTCCTTTCCTCACTTTCCACTGCCCTGCCATACCTCCTGCGATCATCTCCCAGATAAAGCACTTGCACCGAATCCTTGTCTCAGTGTCCGCACTGGGATAACCCACGTTAAGAGAGCTGCCCCACTCTCTTGTGGCATCCACTGAAGTACCCACATTTGTATTTCAAATGTCTTCAAACCTCTATCCCCCAACCACGCCCCAAGCCTCAAGCCCACCTAAGTGCCCTTCAGGTCCCGGACGTGGGAGGTCTGGGCCCGTGGCTGATGTTTCCTGCTTGGTCCCTGCCATGCACTGGGCTCCGTGTCCCATCCATCCAGGGCCCCCAGGGTGCTTGGGACTTGCCATGCTCCAAGGCTGCCTGGGGACAAGAGAGAAAAGTGAGTGCCCACTCACGTCGGGGTTCCTGGTGGGTGCTAGTGTGCCCAGGATCCGTGTCACGGTCCCCACTGCTGAGCCCTCCACTGCCCACCTAGCTGTCCACCTAGCCACCAGATGCTGGGTCTGGCCCTTTCCTGGACTGATCACTCCGAGGCTGAGCAGACCCTCCTCTTGTTGTTAGGATCCTTATCTTATCAAGTTGCTCCGAACTTTAAATGAGGTGATTTCAAGCATGGGTAATGGCTTTAGTATAACGTGGGAGAAAGATGCTGGCTTGTCCAGAAAAATGTCCCAATACTCCATTTTATTTTACATATGTAAATGAATCTCAGCGGCTGAAGTGGGGATACTGGCATGCCTCTTTCCTCTCTCTCGCTCTCTATCTTTAAGCAAACATTCATTGACCACTTGTTACACCCACTTCATACGCACCTAGGTTCCCCACATCCACTATCTTATTTAACACCCACAGAAATCTACCACCACTCCCAATAACAGATGAGGAAACTGAGGTTTAGCCCAAGGTCACGTGGTGGGTGGGTGTGCCAATGAGCAAAGCCACATGCTCTTATCGTTCCAGGCTGTGCACGCTGCTCTCAACACCCACTGTCGCACGTAATCTGAATCCGTGTGTGGTTGGAATTTGTAGCCTTCGTTATGGTAAAGGAACCGAGACTTAGAGTAGCTCACGATCAAGAGCCAGCACGTGGTGGGCTGGACACAGACACAGGCTGGTTGGACCTCAGCATCCTCTCCACCCCCTCGGGGGAGGCAGGCAGCCGGAGTCCTGGGGTTCAGGGTGTGCAGTACCTGTCTGTGACCCAGATAAGTGACCGAGGTGACCTGGGGCCTGGCAAATTACTTAACTTCCCTGTGCCTCAGTTCCCTAAAAAGGGGCAAAATAACAGAACTACCTTCGTGAGGCTGGTGTGAGTGTTAAATCAGGCAGACCACGTAAAGCGTCAGCTCAGGGCTCCGCACACACCAGGCACTGCCTAATAGTTCCTCTTAGTATCTGACGCATGATAGAGGCTTTGAGAAATATTTGAGAAATAAATGACTCTAAAGAAACGTGTCAGTTGGAATAGAATTGAAAATGTCTGGGGCCGGCCTGGTGGCGTAGTGGTTAAGTTTGAATGCTCCACTTCGGCAGCCTGGGGTTTGCAGGTTCGGATCCCGGGTGTGGACCTACGCACCGCTTGTCATGCCATGCTGTGGCAGCGTCCCATATAAAGTAGAGGAAGATGGGCACGGATGTTAGCCCAGGGCCAGTCTTCCTCAGCAAAAAGAGGAGGATTGGCATTAGACGTTAGCTCAGGGCTGATCTTCCTCACACACAAAATATAAATAACTAAAATAAAATGTCTGGGACAAATTAGAAAAAGGGACAAATAAAACATTAGCTCGGCTGGAGCGAGTAGCTAGGGCACCACTTAGGCACAGAAATTCAAAATAAGAAGGGTGCACAAGACCTTACCTCCTTCTTAACAGGATCTGAGAGAGCTGCAAGTGGGACAGAGGGGGCTGGAACTGCAACCCTTGTCCGTCAGACCGCACGCCCAGGTTGGACCCTATGCTGACTGTGGCCTGGAGAGAGGTGAGGCCCCTGCTGCTTTCGAGTCTTAGCCACGGCCCCGGGTATGGCCAGAACTCGTCCCTGCGCCAGGGCTGAGGGCCTCCTGGGGTCGGCCTGCCTGGGGAGAGGTGAGGTCAGCTGGGGCAAGGAGCCCGCGTCAGGTGAAAGGAACCCTGGGACATTCTCCAGGTGGCTGGGCACAGTTGTCCAGTGGGTGGCTCTTGGGGACTGTCCCTCCAACCTCACCTTATACAGACGGGAAACTGAGGCACGCGGCAGGGGCATAGCTGGCCCAGCCGTCACAGGCTTGAGCTCGCATACCTCATTTCTCTCTCGTCTTCCTTAATGAGTCAGGCCTCCCATCCCACCCAATGGTGGGCCCGTAGGCAAGGTATTTCATATCTCCAGGCAAGTTATCTAATATTTCTCCAGCTGAGAAGTATGGCCACAAGCCCTGTCCTGCTGACAAGATGAGGGATGGCTAGGGACAGTTTCCCTACATTCTGGTGGGTGCTCAGGTAAGATAGCTTGTCCGCACACTCTCTTACCTAATGGACTCTTGGTGGGCGAGATACTTGGGGGCCCAGTGTTTCCTGTGGGCACTCCTATGCACCTCCTCAGTTAGCTCATCTGTAAAATGGGTGATGGCAAATGGCATTGGCCTCAGTGGTCCCAGCCTTTCCGGCTCTGCTGTCCTGACCAGGCAGCTGGTGCCAGGTCAGAAGCAGGGCGCTCTTTGCCCAGAGACCCTGTGAGACCAGGGCCTTGGCTGGACGTTCCAGTAAAGACCTGGGAAAGCTGAGCGTGAACCCAGGGCTGAGAAGAAAAGTTAAATTCAGCAGCCAAAGCCGGCCCCCTTACATCTTCTCTTGTGAGATCGGCTGGGAGTCACCCACTACAGAGGAGTGGGGAGGAGAAAGTTGTACATTCGTGCATGGAGTCTTAGGCAGCCTCCTGTTCCTCTCTAGCCTCAGTTTCCTCATCTGTGAAATGGGGAAAGCCATCCTGTCGCTCCACAAGCTCTTTGGGGACAGCTACACAGGGGTTCTGTGGGCCCTTCCCTCCGCTCCCCTCTCCACACCCTGTACAGCAAAGATTTCTAGACTTTACAACAAAATACTGCAAGTGTTGGTGCTGTGGCTTGGAGGCCTGTCCTTGGTCCAGGGGACAGAGCAGCTTCCCAGCCTCTTCCGCCATCCGTGTGCAGCCATTCTGTTCCTTCCCTTCCAGGCGCCCTGAGCATCACTCCTCCCTCCAAGGGCTGCCTGCCGTGTCCAGTCCTTCTCCTGATGGGCATACAGGGCCACCTTCAGAGCCCAGGCCACCTTCCCGAGGGGGCTGCAGAGGATTGTCCATCGGGGGTGAGACTCCAGTGGAGCAGAGTAAAGCTGCCTGGCCTGACCTGGGAGACAGACCATCCTGGACGTTGGATGGGCATGTTCCTAGACGTGCATCAGGGTGGGGGGGGGTGCTGGGGGCTTGTGAAAAGCAGATTTCCTGGTTTCCAACATCAGAGAGTCCAATCTAGCAGATCTGGGGGTGGGGGCGGCCTGGAGTCTGCATTTTACACACGTCCCCCAAGGCTCTGCTTATACGGGGGTTCCCTGGCACCACTTTTTGAGAAACGCAGGTGTGGTGAATTATTCCCTAGGCTCATGAGGGGTGGTAGAAGCATCGGCACTTAAAAAGGATTGAGGTGATGGAGGGTCGAGGAGCCGTCCCTACTCTGCCCCAGTGCGCTAAGGAGAGCCCCGCACATAGAGGCAGTCAGCAACCCTTCACCGTCCCACCCTGCCCCCAACAGGCACTGAGGGAGGGTTCCAGGAGAAGGGGGTGGAGAGGCCCACTGGGCTTGGGGTTGAACACTGACCTGAAGCCTCTGGCCCTGCGCGTGTCCGGGGGTCCAGAGCGTGTCAGATGGCCCCTTCAGCTCTCCATTCAAGGCCCCGGCAAGCAGTCGAGCAGCTGCCGCTTCACTCAGTTCCCGGTTTGAAAACAGGAAATAGGCTGTGTGACCTGCCCCTGGTCGCCCCCGCCCACTGGCTGGTGAAAGAGTGTACTGAACCCAATTGACAGGCTGAGACGGCTGCAGGGCCGGGCAGGACGGCAGGTGCAGCTCTAACTCGAAGGGATCTAGCTGGGCCTCTTGTCCCCATTGCCCTGCAGCAGCCTGGCTGTCCCTCGGAGTCTGCGACAGACTCTGGCATTCGGACAGTAGCTCTCAAAGCTCTGCAATGTTCATGATCCTACCCTGTGAGCTAGGCATGATGGGCCATCATGCCCCATTAACAGATGGAGAAACTAAGGCTTGGAGCACAGAGCTGGTGGGATGCAGAGCCAGAGCCTGAGGTGGAAAGGAGGTGGGGTAGACCCACGGTCTCATTTGGTGCCTTTCTCTGGGCAAAGCTGCACCCAACCCTCCGACAGAAAGGACCAGGGAAGCCAAACCTCTGGGCAGTGGTGTGATTCACGGCCGCCAGTACTGTGGCCTTGAGGGCTGGAGGCTGGGACAAGGCAAATAGGACCTCGCCAGCCCCCACAGAAGTCCTGTGTGTCTCTTCTCTCCCAGCAGAGGTGATCAATCCTGATTCTGATGGGCGTCACTTCCTTGCTTTTTTTTTTTTTTGTAAATTTACCATCTATGGACAGACCCCCAAACAATAGAATTTCATTTTACTCATTTTTGAATTTTATGTAAATTGAGCCATACATACTGTTTGTATGCTTTGGTGTCTTACTTCTTTCATTCAACCTTTATGTGAAAAAGATTTATCAGTGTTTTTTTGTGTAGCTGGAGTGTTTTCACTTTTATTGTTGTGTTGTTCCATTATTTGAATACATCATAATTTATCCTTTTTTTTGGAGGGGGCTGTTGATGCACATTTGGGTTGTTTCTAGTTTGGGCCATCATGATCAATGCTGCTGGGAATATTCTCACACATTTATCCACGTGCACATATTCATCTGAGGTGAAATTACTGGGTCTTAGAGCATGAAGAGCCTCAACTGTGCTAGATTGTGCTAGATTATGCCAAACATTTTCCTGAGTGGCTGTGTCATTTTGCACTCCCACCAGCAGGATGTGAGAGTTCTAGGTGGTCCACATCCTCACCTACACTTGATGTAGTCAGTATTCTTTATTTTAGCCATTCTAATGGGTATGTAGTGTTTTTCTCATTATGGTTTTAAGTTGCATTTCCCTAATGACTAGTGATGTTGAGCATCTTTTCATGGGCTTATTTGCCATTCTTATATCCTTTTCAGTGAAGTGCCTGTTCAAGTGCACTGCTCTTTTTTTTTTTTTTTTTGGTGAGGAAGATTGGCCCCTAGCTAACATCTGTTGCCAATTTTCCTCTTTTTGTTGAGGAAGATTGGCTCTGAGCTAACGTCTGTGCCCAGCCTCCTTTATTTTTTATGTGGGATGCCGCCACAGCATGGTTTGATGAGCGGTATGTAGGTCCACACCCGGGATTTGAACCTGCAAACCCTGGGCCGCCGAAGCCGAGTGCGAGCACTTAACCGCTACACCACCGGGCCGGCCCTCCACTGCTCACTTTTTGATTGGATTATTTTCTTAATGGTTTGTAGGTGTTCTTTATCTATTCATTTGGGTGCATGGGCTTCTCAGTATCTTTTCCCATCCTGTGGTGCATTTGTACTCTCTTAGTGGGGTATTTTGATGAATAGAAGTTGCTGACTTTAAAGTATTCAACCATATTGATCTTTTCTTTCACAGCCAAGGTCTGGCGATTTCTCCTTTATTGTTCTTCTTTGTTGTTGCTTCTGCGACAGCTACAAGGGCCATTGTGAGGCTTAAGATGAGTGCAGATGCACAAAGCACTTAGAACGATGCTGGTGGTAAGCACTATATCAGTACTGGCCTGTCTTGTTATTCTGAAACCTTTCTAGTCTGCCTTTCTCATTTGGCACTCTAGAACACACTTAGGGTAGATTTTTGTGTGGGGTGTGAGGTAGGAGGTCTGGTGTCTTTTTCCCTGTGTTTACTTACTGGCCCACTGCTCTGCAGTGCCATCGCTGTTATAAAAAGAGGACCCATATATGTCAGGTTGGTTTAGCTCAAGGAGAGTGCCATGAATGGTGGCCTCTGGCCTGCTAGCTGGTGAGCCCCTTGAGTGCGGGGCAGTATCTCATTCATCTCTGTCTTGCACTGCCCCACAGACGGCCTGGTGTGGCGGGGAGACGCGGCCTCCCCGGGATTTGTAGAGCATGGCTGGAACTCTCTCCCCCTCCTCCCCCTGGGTCCTGTCCTGCAGCTTTCCAGTTTCCTCCCTCACTCTCTACCTGAGCCCAGAACGTGCGAGACGCCAGGGTAGACTCTGAGCCCTTCTCTGCTGCCTGTGAGCCTCTCACGCAGCAGCCAGCAACCATAGGCAAGAGTGTGGAAGCCACTGCTTCCTCTTCTCAGGGTGGGAGACGCTCTTTGGAAACCCCCGGACATACAGGGGTGTCTGGCCTGCATAGGAAGTACCTAGCTGGACCAGAGTGACCGGGAGACCCCAAGCTTGCCCACCGGCCGGGTGTTGGCTGTTCTCTGCAGCACAGAGCTTTACGTGTCCGCAAGGACAGGCAAGGCCCCGCGGTCCTGGTGGGAGACACCGGCGTAGGCATCTCCCCCCTGCAGTACTGAAGCCAGATGGTGAGAAGGGGAGCCAGAAGGGAAATGCTGCATCTCAGAGTCTAGGAGTGTCTTACAGAATTCAAACTCTTCAAGAATTCAAACTGCTTGGACCCTTCGGTGGCTTCGCACGGCACTCAGAGTAAGTCCAGCCTCTCTCTGAAGCCTCTGTGGTCTGCTGCTGCTCGCCGCCCGACCTCATTTCGCGCCACTCCCTGCGTCGCCTACCACACACAGGCCGTCGCGGCCTGCTTTCGGTTCCTAAGACGTGCCTCCCGGCCTTTGTCCTCGCGATTCCTTCAGCCGGCAGTGGCTCTTCCACGACTGGCTCTTTCTTATCCTCAGGATGCAGCGCGGCTGCCTCACCTTTGTGCGGCTTTCCCTGACCCCTCTGTCGAGACCCATCGTGGTTTTGTTTATTTGTTTATTCCACGGTCTCAAATGCCACGATGGCGGGGACTCTGTGTCAGCATTCTGTCCCCAGTGCTACTGCAGTGCCCGCCCCACGGTGGGTGCTCAGTAATCGTGTGAATGAATGAATGAATGAATGAGCGTGTGAATGTGGACGCGTGGTGACCAGGGCTGAGGCTCCAGCTCAGCCCTGACTCGCTGTGTGACTCGGGCAGCCCACCGCTCCTCTCTGAATCTCAGTTTCCCTAATTGCAACATGAGATTAAGTCAAGGATCCTCCCAGCGCCACTGGGCAAATACCTGAATCCCCTCCTCACCGGCGCTTCGCGGGCTGACAAGCTGGGGACGCCAACACGACACACCTCCTTTGACAAATTCAACGAGACCTGATCACTCACAGCTGTGCCCCCACAGGCCTGCAAAGAAAACACAAGCCTGCGAGGTGTGTGTTTGCAGGTGACACAGAACCCACTCACATCAATCTTGCTTTTCCCCAGCTGGGGGTACACACAGAAACTTTTAAAAATCTCAACAGGGGCCGGCCCTGTGGCTTAGCAGTTAAGTGCGCGCACTCTGCTACTGGCGGCCCAGGTTCAGATCCTGGGCACGCACCGACGCACCGCTTCTCCGGCCATGCTGAGACCGTGTCCCACATACAGCAACTAGAAGGATGTGCAGCTATGACATACAACTATCTACTGGGGCTTTGGGGGAAAAAATAAATAAATAAAATTATAAAAATCTCAACGGTTTTCTACCATATGATCCAGCACGTCCACTTCTGGGTATTTATCCGAAGAAAACAAAAATACTAACTCAAAAAGATGTATGCACCCCCACGTTCATGGCAGCATTATTTACGATAGCCAAGATATGGAAACAATCTAAATGTCCGTTGATGGATGGATGGATAAAGAATTGTGATATATAGATACAACGGAATATTATTCAGCCAAAAAAAAGAGAATGAAATCTTGGCATTTGCAACAACATGGATGGATCTTGAGGGCATTATGCTAAGTGAAATAAGTCAGACAGAGAAAGACAAATACTGTATCACCTCACTTATATATGGAATCTAGGAAAAAAAAAAAGCTCATAGATACAGAGAACAGACTAGTGGTTGCCAGAGGTGGGGATGGGAGGTGGGCAAAATGGGTCAAAAGGTACAAATGCCCAGTTATAAAATAAATAAGTCATGGGGATATAATGTACAGCGTAGTCACTATAGTTAATAGTACTGTTAATAATACTGTATTGCATATTTGAAAGTTGCTTAGAGAGTAGATCTTAAAAAAAGAATTCTATGACTACGTATGGTGACAGACAGTAACTAGACTTATTGTGGCGATCATTTCATAATATATACAAATATCAAATCGTTATGATGTATCCCTGAAACTAATATTGTTATAAAAAAAATTCTTTTTCAAAATAACCCTCAAAGCTTCTTAATATGGTAGGATTTTAAAATTGGGGCCACAGACAGAGTGCGATGTGGGGCGCCGCTGTGGCTGTACTGAGACATGACAGAGGGGTCTGGGGTGTGGGCCTCGATTCTACACAGCAGGGTGGGGGACGCCTCAGCCCCTCCTGGGCCTCACCCAGCTTCAGGACTGTCAGGACCTCTGATCTGTGTAAGGACTCGTGGCTCAGATGTGGGGAGAATCGAACTTTAGTGATCAGCAGAACACACACACCTTGTGTTCCCGGGAGATCTGTTTCTTCGGGTGAAGCCTTTGATGAGTAGTTTGGGTGACGGTTTAGGGCCATCGTATAGTTTTAAGGTCTGTGTCCTACACAGAGCGCCTGAAAAGGCAGCACTCTGCTTCTCCAAGAAGGCATCTGTGTCCACGCAGATGAAGGAGGTGCCTTTTTTTCAAGTTTAAAAAGAAGCATGTGGTGGGCTGGCTGTGAGTTAATTAGATGGAGGATTGAGGAACTGTTTTTCAAAGACAGTGAGTTCCGCTGGTGGAACATTTTGTTTTGCTGAAGCGGAATGTGTTAGTTTGGGGTTAGAATGGAAGGGTTTGAGAAAACGGAGGCGATTCTGGAAACCATATGGCAGAGGAGAAGAAGAGAGAAGAGACACATCAAGGGGTCTGCGGAGGAGGGGCCTGTTCTTCAGGGCAGCTGGATTATGTTTGATGGGTGTCTGATCCTCAGCAAAACTTGCCCAATTCCCTGGTGAGCTTGGAGTTGGGTGAGGGCACAAGGCGGAGGGAAGTGACGAAATGCTGGGTCTTGTCTTATGGTGGAAATGGAGTGAGGCCAGACGCTGCCCAAGAGACCAAGGCACGTCGGTTCCCCAGGTTTGAGGCAGCTCCGTGGAAAGCTGCCTGCTCTGATGTGTCCTTCCCTCACACATTATCCCTCTTTTAATGTCACTCAACAAACAAACTCGGGCCAAGCACTGGGCCAGAGCCTGAGGTCCAGCAACGATAAAGTGATGTCCAGAGCCCTCAAGGGAACACAGGATGGACACATGAGTGTGAGCTGAAACAGAACGCCATCTAGGCCGAGAGCAAACGAGCGTACAGGCAGGCTGCTCCTCGGCACTTCAGAGGACTGAGAGAGTCCTGTGGGGATGGTGGGGGTCTGGGCAGCTTCCTTGAGGGAGGTGGGCATTGAAGGATAGGTACGGCCCCAATAAAAGGAGGGAAAAGTGGGCTTGACTAACACTGCCACCATTCTGTAGCTGGGTCACCTTACGCAAATTATTTACCCCTGGGAACCTTAGACTCTTCATCTCGAGAGTGGGGACAAAGAATAGTACCCATTTCATAAAGATGTTGTGAGGATCTTATGACAGATGAGAGTACAGTGCCTGGCATACAGTAAGTGCTCAATAAATGGTAACATTCATATTATAAAGTGTTTAGTGCTTTCTATGTGCAGGAAATGTGCCAAGTCCTAGTATATGTATTCCTCATGACAAGATCTAAGTGGATCGTCAGCACCACTTAACTGTTTTAGGGAAACTGAGGCCAAGGTCAAATCACTGGCTCAAGGGCATAGAGCTAATAAGTAGAGCTGGGATTCAAATCCAGGTTCGCTTGAGTCCAAAGCCCATGCTCTTTCCACCTGTTGCCTCCCAGTGGAGCACAGAGTGAGCAAAACCTAGAGGCAGGAGGACGAGAGCGTAAGGACGCTGGTGCATCTGGGCGTGGGGAAGCCATTCGTGTGTTCATCCATCTGGGCTGGTTGTGGAAGGGTTTGGACTCGGGTGGGTGGGCTGCTTGGAGGGGGGACCAGCATGGAGGCTGCAGCCTGGTGTGAGGCCAGGTGACCTTCTGTGTCAGCAGCAGCAGCTACGCTGGGCAGGGCCTCTTCCCTCCCAGACCTGCCAGAGATAGTCCTAGCTCCTGGGGCAGCCCTGGGGCACAGGCAACTGGCGATCTGTCCCTCCACCAGCCTCCTGACCAGGGAGAACTTTAAATGACACAATCTGGAGGGTTTCTCCTGAAGAGGAAAAGTCCCAGGCCTGGGGATTCCCAGGAGCTTTGTCCTCCTGCCCCTTCTGAGCACTGCCTGGCTGGTGCCTGGGTCAGAGCACTTGGGGACAGGAATGTCACCAATGGGTCCCAAATGCCTGTCCCTGGTATAGGGTCCTGAACACAGAAAGGTTTTGATAGATGCCTCTTAACTCACTGAAAAGTTTTATAAAATTATTATTATACAAGTAACATATACTTATTAGGAAATACAGGTTAGCAAAAACAGTTTTAAAAATCCTCTTACGGTTGTAAGTAAATTTTGAAGGATAGTCTTTTAGGTTTTTCAATGCACATATTCATAGAATTTTATTACAGACTAGGGGCATACTACACAAAACATTTTTGAAACCCACTTGTTTTCTATTGAGATATAATTCACATAGCATAAAATTCATCCTTTTAAGGTATATAATTCAGTGGTTTTTAATATATTCACAAGGTTGTGTAGCCATCATCATGATCTAATTCCAGAACATTTTCATCATGCCAAAAAGAAACCTGGTTCCCATTCAGTCACTCCCCATTTCTTCTTCCTCCCAGGCTCTGGCAACCATGACTCTCCTTTCTGTCTCTACAGGTTTGCCTAGTCTGGACATTTCATATATACTGATTCATACAATACGTGGCATTTTGTGTCTGGCTTCTTTCACTTAGCATAATGTTTTCAAGGTCTGTCTATGTTGTAGCAGGTTTCAATACCTCATTCCTTTTTATGGCTGAATAATATTCCATTGTATGGATATACCACATTTTATTTTTCCAATCATTGGTTGATGGGCATTTGGGTTGTTTCTACATTTTGGCTATCGTGAATAACACTGCTATGAACATATGTGTACAAGTTTTTGTGTGCACATATGTTTTCCATTCTCTTGAGTACACACCCTGGAGTAGAGTTGCTGGGTCATATGGTAACTCTCTGTTTAACTTTTTGAAGAACCGCCAAACTATTTTCCACATCAGCAGCACCATTTACGTCCCTACCAGCAATGTATGAGGGTTTCAACTTCTCCACATTCTTGCCAACACTTGTTGTTTTCTATCTTTTTGATTATAGCCACCTCTATGGGTGTGAAGTGGTATCTCATTGTGGTTTTGATTTGTATTTCCCTAATGACTCGTGATGTTGAGCATCTTTTCATGTGTTTATTGGCCACATCTCCCTTGGAGTAATGTCCACTCCAATCCTTTACTCATTTAAAAAATTGCATTAGTCTTTTCATTGTTGAGTTTTAGGAGTCCTTTGTATATTCTGAACATGATTTGCAAATATTTTCTCCCATTCTCTTGGTTGTCTTTTCACTTTCTTGATAGTGTTCTTTGAAGCACAAAAGTTCGTGATTTTAATCAAGTCCAATTTATTTTTCTTTGGTTGCTTGTGCTTAGGTGTCATCTGAGAAATCACTGCCCCAGCCAAGGTCAGGAAGAGTCACACCTAGACTGACTTCCAGGACTTTTATATTTTAGCTCTTACATTGAGGTCTTTGATCCATTTTGAATTAGTTTTTGTATATAGTATGAGGTGGGGGGTCCAAATTCGTTCTTTTGCATGAGGCTATCCAATTTTCCCAGCACCATTTGTTGAAAACACTACTCTTTCCCCATGAGTTGTCTTGGCATTCTTCTTGAAAAGCAACTTACCTTATGAATTTAGCCTTATACTATGGATGTTTCTGTATGCTAATAAACATGCCTCTATAGCATCTTTTCAAAATAAGTTTCTAGGGGCCGGGCCGGTGGCGCAGCGGTTAAGTGCACACGCTCCGCTTTGGCGGCCCGAGGTTTCCGCAGGTTCGGATCCCGGCTGCGTGCGCACTGACGCACCGCTTGTCAGGCCATGCTGTGGTAGTGTCCCATATAAAGTGGAGGAAGATGGGCACGGATGTTAGCCCAGGGCCAGTCTTCCTCAGCAAGAAGAGGAGGATTGGCATTGGTTGGATGTTAGCTCAGAGCTGATCTTCCTCACACACGCAAAAATAAATAAATAAAATAAATAAATTTCTATTAAAATATAACAAGCATAAAGGAAAATGCAAATATCATAAGTGTTTAGCTTGGTCAGTTTTCACAAAGTATTTGCACCCATGTGGCCACCACTCAGATAAAAAAAAAACGTAGAACACTACTAGCACCCCAGAAATCCCCTTTGTCCCCGTCCTGGTCACTACCTCCAACCTCCTCCCCAGTGGTAACCTCTATCCTGGCTCCTATCCCTGTAATTTAGTTTTTCCTGCTTTTGAACTTTATATAAATGACATCGGACAGTATTATGCTTTTGCACCTGGATTCTTTCACTCAACGTGATGTTTGTGAGGCTGCAATAGTTCATTCACTTTCATTGGTTATTAGAATTACAGCATCATTTGTGGTACATTCACATAACAAATATTTATTGCATGCCAGTCCCCATGCTAGGCCCTGGGATGAGGCAGGGAACAAGATAGAAAGGTTCCTGTTCCTCAGAGCTCATGTTCTTTTGTGTGAGAGACTGACACCAAAGATGATAAATACGTAAATATATAGGATGTTGTGTACAGATAAGTGCAATAGAGAAAAATACAAAATAAAGCAGGCAAAGGGATGTGGGGGGAGTGGCTGCAATTGTACACAGGATGGTCAGGGAAGGCCTCGCCGAGAAAGTCACACTGAAGCAAAGGCCTGAGAGAGGAGAAGGAGGGAGCCATGTAGATTTCTAGAGGAAGGGCATTCCAGGCAGAGGGAGGAGCAAATGCAAAGGCCCAGAGGTGGCAGCAGGCTTGGCATTTTCCAGAAACAGCCAGGAGACCAGTGGCTGGAGCAGAATGAATGAGTGGAGAATGAGGAGGGGTTCAGAGAGGGCACTGGGCACAAACAGCAATTGTAAGGATTTCTTTGACTGTTACTCTGAGATGGGACTCACTGGAGGGGTTTCAGCAGAGGAATGACATAATTTGACCTTTTTTACAGGCTCACTGTGGCTGCTGTGTTGAAGAGAGACTGTAGCTGGAATAATGGAGAGTGGCTAGGAGCTCTTGCCGTAACCCAGGTGAGACGCATGGTGATTTGGACCCAGGCGGTAATGGTAGATGTAGTACAAAATAGCTGCCTTCTGGATATATTTTGAAGGTCAAGCTGGAAAATTTGCTCCCAGGTTGGATTGGGGTATGAGAGAAGATGAGTCAGTTAAGTTTTCCAGGCTCAGTTGCCCTGTCAGTTTCTTAAGTAATCTCCTATTATTGGGCAATCAGGAGGCTTCCAGCTTTTCGCCGTTACAGAGAAGATGGTGGTGAACATCCTCGTAGACAGAGCTGTACACCATCCAGGATTTCCCTGGGGTAGTGTCCGTCCTTGGAACGCAGCATTCAACCTTCAACCTCAGCCGACTGTGCACCCCCCTGCAGTGTGCACAGTGCACAGTGTATCTGGGGGCAGTGTAGGGTAGTGGTTAGAGCACAACCTTTGGAGCCAGGCGCCTGGGGGCAAATCTTGGCTCTGCTGTCACTACTTGGGCAGGCGAACAAACTTGTCCGTGCCTCAGTTTGTTTATTTATAAACTGAGGATAACGATAGTCACTACCCTGCAGATAGGATTAACTGAGTTAAGGTGTGTACAGCCTGGCACATAGTAAGCTCTTTGTTAATGTCAGGATTTTCCTTTAAATTGAATTCCATTTAAAATTTTCCAAATACAAGTGTTTTAAAAGGAACGTTTATATTAATACCTTCGATAGAAAACCAGTGTGGCGTGCTCGGAAGAATAGGAAATCATAAAATAAAATAGATTTAATTCAATGGAAAGGAAACAGTGCTGTCCAGTTCTGTTTAGATATTGCCGCAGGGCCGGAGGACCGGCAGTGTGAGAGAGTCTGTGAGTGCTACACCGAGACGCGGCTCCTGAACTCCAACAGAAGGGTGCCAAGGAAAAGGAAGAAAGAGGAACTGTGATGCCCTCGCCTACCACGTCACCCACCCCGCTCCAGAGGCGGCTGCTCTGGGACTCCACAACGTCAAGGCTTGAGATGCCTGAGGACTTCCCGACTTGTCCTGAGGGACTCTCGGGTTGAGAGGGGACGCACCTGGCGGGTCACAGCACAGCCGCCCCGCCCCGCGGGCGCCCGGCCTCCTCCCGCCGCTCTCCGCTCGCGCTCGGAGCGCTGGGGGCGGCCGGGGGCGGCGCCGGGGGCGGGGCGCGGGGACCGCAGGGGCGTGGCCGGCCGCGCAGGGGTGGGGTGGGCGGCAGCGGGGGCGGGTGCCCGGGGACAGGGCCCGCCCGCGGCGGGGGCACGGCGGGCGGACCGAGAGCCCGCGCAGCCCGGGCCGGAGCGGAGCGGGGCCCGGAGTGGCGGCCGCGGTGAGTGCCCCTGAGCCGGCGCGGGGACGGCGGGGACACGGCGGGCGCCCAGGCTCCCGCCCCGGGACTCGGACAGCTGGCCTCGGAGCCGGCCCGGCCGCCAGGCTTAGGGAGGGGCTGCCTCGGTTTCCCCTTGGGGGAGTCCCGGGGACTAGATGGAAGGTAGAAGGAAAGGGGGCGTCTCGAGGATGGGGAGCCCCCTGGCGGGCCGTGGCTACAGAGGATCAGGGGGCTTGGGGATGTGGGCGGAACTTCCAGACCCCAGGAGCTTTTGAGGTCTGGGGAGAGCTGTGATTTGGGGATGAGGGGCTGTGGAGGGAGAGCCTGCTTGATGAGAAGTCCTGAGCTCCGGGCTGGCCTGGGAATGAGGAGGCCAGGCTTCAGGTCTCAGCAGAGGCTACTCTCTGTCGAGTCCCTTCCTCTCTCCCGGCCTCAGTTTCCCCATGTCTGTGAATGGGTGGGTGTAAGCGAGACAGTGCCTCAGGGGAGTCACCCCATGGGAGTCTCCTCCCCCTCCTTGGTGTGTGTGGAGACCCTGCTCATCCCCCATGGCGGCCCAGACAGGCCCTCACCAGGGGCGGCCCAGCATCGGATTCTCCGTGTCTTTTGCCCTCTCCTTTGCCCCTCATGTTGGGGAGCAGCCGTCTGATCTGCTTGCTTTCCAACAAACGAAAAAGCCCCCAAATCTCCCTGGGGAGGGCCTCCCCCAGCTGACCCCTGGCTCTGGGTCTGCTCTCGCTTCTTCCCCTCTTTCTGAGCCCTTAGCTTCTCCCTGCCAATGGCCTTGGTCTCCCCATGGGCTGTTCCCGGCCATAGGATCCTCGTCCCATAGAGGGGACAAGCCTGCCGTGTCACCTGTCCCCTGACGCTGTGGTGAAGAAGACCAGAGTGACATCCCTGTTGCCTCTGTTCTCCTGTCCCAATTGCTCCGCCCCTAAGTTTGTTGGTTACTCAGATCTTTGCCAATTTGCACCCTGGGATCTGAGGCTGGAAGGGACCCCAGCCAGCCCACCTCCCCCCAACCCGGTGCAGGATCCCTTTGCTGCATTTGCTCAGGGACTGCGAGCTCGTTCCTTATGAGGTGGCTGTTCAGCGTCCCGCAGCTCTCGTCTCACTTAGCTGAAATCTGTGCCTTGCTGATTCCACCCCTTGGCTCCACTGCTGCCTTCTGGAACCTGCGGTTAATTCCTTCTTTTATTCTTTCACACAATCTTTGTCGGTGAGACACTGGGGATATCGCAATGAAAAAATCAGACCCAGCTCCCTGCCCTCACGGAGTTCTTATTCTAGAAAAGAGTGGGACAGCAGGCAAATAAGTAAATACATGGTATGTCAGGTGGGGGGAAGTACCATGGAGAAAAATAAAGCAGGCGGGGAGATGAGGTGTTGGGGTGGGTATTGCAATTTTCTATCACCTAGTCAGGGATGGGCTCCCTGAGGTGGTGACCACTGAGCAAAGCCTTGAAGGAGGGAGGGGTGAGCTCTGGGGGGGAAGGGACAGTGCAGAGGGAAGAGCTCTGCAGAGGAAACAGCACCTGCAGAGGCGCCCCGGCAGGAGCATGCCCTGCAGGAGCAGGTCTGGCTGTTCCAGGAACAAGGAGGAGTCCAGTGTGGCTGGAGCAGGGTGGTGAGGAGCCAGTGGGGCATTAGTAGTAAATGAGTGCAGAGAGGTAAGGGGGGAACTGGGGGTCCAGTGCCTGGGGCCTTGAAGGTCACGGCGAGGGCTGTGGTTTTCACTCTGAGTGCAATGGCAGCCGCTGGAGGGCGTTGAGCAGAGAAGTCACCTGCTCTGACTTAGGGGTTAGCAGGTGCATCTGGCTGTGGCGGGAGAAGAGACTGTAGGGTGTGAGGGCAGAAAGGGGGGACTGGTGAGGGGCCCACTGTTGTCATTCTGGGAGATACCATGGGAGCTTGTACCCATGGCGTAGAGGTGGCGACATAATCTCGGTTTCAGATTTGGGATATATTTTGAAGGTAGGGTGGATAGGATTTGGGGTGCGAGAGAAAGGTGGAGTCGAGGATGACTTGGAGTTTCTGGGGCCCGAGCATCCAGAAGTTTGGAGCTGCCATTGACTGAAATGGGAGCTGTTTAGGGGAAGATATGGAGTTTGGTTTTGTGCTTGTTAAGTTTGAGATGCCCATTAGGCATCCATATGAAGATATCCAGTAGGCAGCTGGGAAAAGTTTAGTGGAGAGGGTGGAGCAAGAAACAAATTTTGGGCGTCCTCACCATTTAGCTGGCATTTAAAGCTGGAAGAGCAGGTGGGCTCGCTTAGGGATGGAGTGATAGGGAAAAAAGAGGTCAAACCAGGGGATTCCGGTGCTCCCAGCGTTAGGGACCAGCCAAGGAGACAGAAAGGGCAGCCGGTGAGAGGGGAGGTAAAATCAGAGGGCTGGGGTGTCCTGGACGGCAACACAGAAAGTGCTCCAAGGAGGAGGGAGGGAGCGATTATGACAGCCGCCTTTGACAGAGCAAGCAAGATGAGGGCTGAGAGTGGAGCAACGTGGAGGTCACTGGTGACCACGCTGAAAGCAGTCTGGGGGGCGCGGGGGACCGTCATTGGAGGGGATGGGGGAGGACTTGAGGACAGCAGTACAGACAACAGACAAGGAGTCCTGCTGTGAAGGGGGGCAGAGAAATGAGGTTGGACCTGAAAGGGGAAGTGGGGGTAGAGAGAGGGCTTTACTTTTAGAATGGAGAAATTACAGTCTGGTTGTGTGCTGGTGGGAAGTGCTTTCCTAGAGACAAGTTCGGTGAAGGGGGCGAGGATGGAGGATGGCTGCAGGAGGGCAGGGGGATGGATCCCGTGCCCCAGGGAGGCTTGGTGCCAGCTGAAAGCCAGGACAGTTCAACAGCTGGCCTTCCCTGGGCCTCCCTCCCTCTCCTGTCTGCAGGGGCCCAGTGGACTGAGATTTCAGCACTTAAACACATTAACTGGCTCGGGGCCCCAGAGAAACCAGGCTGGCTGTGGTCTCAGGAAGGAAGAAGGTGTCAGGGCTTGGGGATAAGGGAGGACCCACGTGTGTTGCCCCTTCTGCTTGATCCTCTTTCAGCAAGGAAGTGCCCCTCCCTTTGCATGGGTGGGCTTCACTTTCCTGGAGGAGAGACTGTAATGACTCCAAAGGTGTGGTCACTGAAGTGGAGAAGAAAAGGCACTGCGATAGGCTGATGTATTTAGTCTGAAGGGGGGAAGTCTGAGCAGGTGATCAAGGGGCAAGAGGCAGGATTTTAGGGACAGTTTTTATGAAATAGGTGATGAGTGGACATGTATTTTCTTTCTCCCAATTTGAATTGAAGCAGGAGAAACTTAAGCTAGATATAAGGAGGAGCTTCCTGAGCTGGTTAGGGAGGACAGTAAGAAGGCCAGATCCTCCCCCCTCAGTGTTTAAGATGGGAGAGGACAATGCCTGTTCAGAGACAGGGGGCTGGCCAAATTGGTCCTTGGGGATTCTCCCTGCTCTGAGGTTTCCGGAAGAAAGCCAGGGCAGAAGATGGAACTTTCCAGCTGCTAGGGGGAGGACAGAGTGCCGAACCTTATGGCTTGGCCTGCCTCTCCCTCCTGGTGTCCACAGAGCCCTGATGTCACTGGCTTGGGTGTGTGTGGCTTGAGCGTCCATCGGGCTGCCCCAGACTTGGTGTGTTCAGGAAGGGCCCTGCTTACTCACAGCTTGTCCCTCTGTGGGTGAGCACTTCTGTGGGCGTGTCTCAGGTCCCAGCGGGGTCTCTCAGTGTGGGTCATGGTGGACGCACAAGGCTTTGCACCAGAACTGCTGAGAATTACCTATTTCTGCACAGCTGGTTGGACAACTCTGGCTTCTGGCTCATCCTTCCGGGGTTTCCCCGGAAGCTAGGGTCTCTGGGCAGATCCAGGCCTGTCAGTCCTGTTCCACTCGGCTGTTGCCTTCTTGCTTGAGGCCTGCCCGCGGATGACTGAGCCATGCTTGCTCCACCTCGCCTGATGAGCTCTGATGGGGGGAGGATGGTCCCGGCTCTGCCCATGTGGAGGAGAGAGTAGCCGTCCATCGTTAGGCATCTCCTGGGTGAGAGGAGCAGGCATCGTCCTGTCTCATGTTAACTTTCAACTTGTTAATTCCTGGCTGCGCACATGCCCTCCAAGTGTCAGGTCAGAGAGAGAGTGCCGACCCCATTTCTGGGCTGTTCCCATTTCCGGGTGAATGGTTCTCTTCCCCAGGACCTGGGCAGGGGGGTGGTGGAGCTGGTGTTTCCACAGCTGAGGACCGCTCCAGGGCCAAGCCCAGAGCTCTTCCTACCCCTTCCTGTTCTCTCTTCTCCCCCTCTCCACCTCTACCCTCTTGGCTCCTCGGCTTAGCCTTGGCCGTGGGCACAAGGAGGCAGCCTGCTTGGCTGCAGAGAACTATTTTAGCTACAGCAGTTGGTTTACAGTGGCTTCTGCACTGGGGATGCTCTCCGTCCCAGGCTGCAGACATGCGGGTAACCTCGCTGCCTCCGTTTCCTCGTCTGGCCGGCACAGGCTTCCAGTCTAAGTGTTGGCAGCATTCTGAGTTGGAGATTTCTCCTTTCGCTCACCTTGGCTGGCATTTGAAGGTGGCACAGAATGTTCCAGCCCCTTCCCTTGCTCCGTGGATGTTTGATTCATGAACATTCCCACTGTGCCTCCCCTGGGCCCAGCCCTGTGCCAAGCTTAGGAACGGATGCCAGGGTGAGTAGGACCCAGGCTTCAGCTAGGGCCAGGAAGGGAGTGAGACACCGAAACCACCGATAGGAAGGATGCAAGTCTCTCGAGGGCTGCTCCCTTCGGTTTCTCGGAATGTCCCTGTTTCATAAAAAGAAGCAGACGTTCCTCTTCTTTTTCCATACCTACACTCTTTCGCTTTCATTTTCTCTGGGCACTGCACCAGCCCACGTCCCTGGACCATGTGACAGTGGCAGAATGGAACCTGCTGAGAGATTCTCTCTGCTGCTTGGGAACCCGCTCAGGGCTTGAAGCTCCGAGAGATCGCGTCCCCTCGAATTCCCAGAACCCGGAGTCTGAGGGCTGAGGCCAGAGCAAGCCGTTGGCAGAGGCAACAGCATGTAATGTGTGGTGGTGAGGGGGTGGGAGGGAGAGGAGGGCTGGGGGCAGTTGGGAAGGGGGCAGTGGTGACCGGATCAACACACCTGTAAGCTTTGAGACCTCTTCGTTTGCACCGTGCTTTTCCTTTCACCTGGGTTGGGATCTTTATAGCAATCTCTAGGTCTGCCCCTTGGGGTAGCAGTGGGTTACCTACACAAGCATGGGTTCAGGGCCCCTGAGCCAGCCCGGATATAAGGGAAGTGAAGGCATGCATTCTGGAGTCGCCCCGCTTGGGATCAAATCCTACCTCCCCCTCATGTAGCTGTGAGCCCTTGTACAAGTCACTTAGCCTCTCTGTGCTTCAGTTTCGTCATCCGTAGAATGGGGCTGATCGTAGCACCTACTTCAGAGTGGTGGGGAGAGTTAAATGAATTCACACATGAAAGCACTTAGGATGGTGCCTGGCACATGGTGTGTGCTTAATAAATATTAGCCGTTATTGGGCTGGCCCCGTGGCTTAGCGGTTAAGTGCGCGTGCTCCGCTACTGGCGGCCCGATTTCGGATCCTAGGCGCGCACCGACACACCGCTTCTCCGGCCATGCTGAGGCCGCGTCCCACTTACAGCAACTAGAAGGATGTGCAACTATGACATACAACTATCTACTGGGGCTTTGGGGGTGAAAAAAAAAAAAAGGAGGAGGATTGGCAATAGATGTTAGCTCAGAGCCGGTCTTCCTCAGCAAAAAGAGAAGGATTAGCATGGATGTTAGCTCAGGGCTGATCTTCCTCACACACACAAAAAAATAGCCATTATTGAAGAAGGAGCTGCTGTAGCCGGAATCTGAGGAGCATGGAAGGCCCCTCATAAGGCCTCAAAGAGAATTAATTCCCTGCTTCCTTGGGAGACATGGCTCCTAATATTAGCTCCATATTTTGGGCTTCCTAACTTTTTAAACTTCTTAAGCCAGGGATGTAGCGTGGATGTGGGAACCAGGTCCTGATTTAACTCTTGGCTGCTTCAAATTCTCTGTGGGACCTGGAGCCTGTTGCTTGCCCTCTCTGGGCCCCAGACTGCACAGCTGTACCATGGGGAGCGTGGGTTGGGTAGTGTCTGAGGGTGGAAGGGCTGTGGCCGGCTTGGACTCGGGGTGGGGCAGACTTGCCACCTCCACTGCCCCCCACCCGCTTCCGGAGAAGTCCTGACATCGCTCTCCTCCCCAGGTTGTGAAATGTGCACGCAGGAGGCGTTCCAGGCGCAGAGGAGCCAGCTGGTGGGGCTGCTGGTCTCGGGGTCCCTGGAGGGCTTTGAGAGTGTCCTGGACTGGCTGCTTTCCTGGGAAGTCCTCTCCCGGGAAGACTACGAGACCCTCAGCCTCCTGGGCCAGCCCCTCTCCCACTTGGCCAGGCACCTTCTGGACACTGTCTGGAAGAAGGGTGCCTGGGGCTGTGAACAGCTCATCGCGGCTGTCCAGGAGGCCCAGGCTGACAGCCAGTCCCCTGAGCTTCCTTGTGGCTGGGACCCCCACTCAGCCCACCCAGCCCGTGACTTGCAGAGTCACCGGCCAGCCATTGTCAGGAGACTCTACAGCCATGTGGAGGGCGTGCTGGACCTGGCGCATGAGCGGGGCTTTGTCAGCCGGTACGAATGTGATGAAATCAGGTTGCCCATCTTCACGTCATCCCAGCGGGTAAGGCGCTTCCGTCTTGGGTAATCAGAGTTCATTGCAAAAGGGTGCTTAGTCACCAGATGAATTTGTCTTCGTGAAGTCAGCCCTGTGGGGAGACACGGGTCATGGGATTCCCTCTGAAAAGGCAGCCAGGCAGGTAAAAGTTGCTCTGGATTTTTGGTGTCGTAGCACTACTGATGAGAGAAAGTGTTGTGCGGTGGCCAAGGGCGTGGATTCTGGAGTCAGAATGACACAGGCTCAGGGGCAGCTGTGTGTGACTGCGGGCTTCTCTAGGCATACTCTCCATCCTTCACCTCTCCTTCCCAGTTTCCTCATCTGTAAAACGTCTATAAGGTTCTTGGGAGACTTCAGTGAGTCGATTTGTGTAACACTTAGAACAGTGTGGTGCACGGTAAGCGCTCCTTAGCATGACACTTGGCTGCCATCGATGCTGTTTTCAGTGATATCAGTACTTGTACACTTCTATTTCTTCTGTTTTAATAACAGCTCAACAGATCATAACAATTCATTAAATTAACCTGTATTTAATAATTATTATAGCATGCTATGTACTAACGTAGTTTACACGCCCACATAGGATTTCTTTTTTTTTTTTAATTTTTTGTTTATTGCAGTAACATTGGTTTATAACATTGTAAAAATTTCAGGTGTACATCATTGTACTTCTATTTCTGCACATAGGATTTCTGATGTGAAATTGTGTTAGATTGTAGACGTTCAGAGTTGGGATATAACTGCCTCTGAAAATGCCATTCCACAAGAGCTGAACAGTGTCTTTGGGTATTTTTGAAACTCTTTGTTTTATTTTCCCCCAGACAGCGACCCTCGGCCCTCCTGTGATGTGGCTGGAATCGTCATTAACATCCCCCTTTATAGATTGGGAAATTGAGGCCCAGAAAGGTGGTTTGAGTTAGCTCACAGTAGTTGATGAGAGGGCCAGTGCTGTAGCCAGTGCCTTGACTTATTCATTTATCATTAATTTCTTCATTCATTTATTTAGCCAGAATCTGTTTAGATGCCTACTATGTGCCAGGCTCTGTCTTAAAGCTTATTATACTCAGAGTGCCTTGCACATAGTAGGCACTCAGTCAATACTTGTTGATGAAATACATGAATTATTGAATGAATTGGAATTACATTGCAGTGTTAGGATGGGCTAGCTTGGGGGACTTTCTAGTTTTTTAGTTTTGTCTATTTTTTAAAAAAATGTATTTGGTGTCCAGGTGAGTTTAGGTAAGCCTAGGTTGAGACTGATGGTATAAGCCGGTCTGTCTTCAAGGCTGTTTTAAAGCCGGCTCAAGGTGGCCAAGTATTTACAGAGCAGACATGGTGTGGTCCCCTCTCATTAGTGCATGTGAGACTTACAATCATACCCTGAGACCATCTCTGTGAGCCTGGCCCCGTGGGGATTACAGAAGACATGTTAGTTATTGTACCTACCTTGGTCTCTTTTGTGATATGTTGGGGGGATCAAATCAGCCCACGTGGGAAGTTACAGGATTGCGTCTTATCCTCTTTGATCAAGTGTTCAACAGCATAGTCTTGTCTGGATGCCCTGAGGGGTTTGGAGAAGATAGCCTAGAACCCTAGGGCCCGGAGGAGACAGAGAATGAATAGAGGAAGTATTTGGATTGATGAAGAAAAGAAAATAGGATAACTGATGAGTCAAAGAAGAAATCATAATAGAAATCTGAAAATATTCAGAACCAAACAATAATGAGAATATGATTTATAAAAATTATGGGATACAGCTAAAGCAGAACATAGAGGAAAATTTATAACCTTATAGTAGGAAAGAAGAAAGGCTGTATTTTAATGAGCTAAGAATCCATCTTAAGAAATGGCTAGGTAAACAGCAAAAACGTTGAGGGTGGGATGGAGCTGAGCACGTGGAAAGGATAGCAGACAAGAGATCTGAGGATCGTAGGAGTTTACAAAGGGACTAGGCTGCCTGGGGTTTAAGTTTGTAGAATCCAGCTCTCTCTGAGCCTCTGTTGAGCTCTGGCATTTATGATTCTTTAACTTAGTAGCTGAATTTCTGATTCAATGTGGGTGACACTTGTGGTATGTCCAAGTACCATATCCCCCCAGTCCAGGACTGCCTTGTATACTCTCATGATGATTTCCTATAAAGAGGTAGTTGTCATGGCCTGCGAGGTGGGGACTAAAAAATGCTGTGGAATGAAACACAGTGCAAGGTAAAGAACTAAATCCCTAAAATACCCATTGCTGCTATTTCCTGAGTGAGTGCCTACCGTATGCCAGGCCTTGTGCTCAGCCCTCTATGTTTATTATCTCATTTAAGCCACATCCCTACCTTCCAAGGTATAGTGTGGCCACACTGTTTCTTAACAATGAAGAAACTGGGAAGTGGCCCAGCTAGAATTTGAATCCAGGCCTGTTTGTCTCCATAGCTTGTGATCTTCTCTCTCTGTCATGAAATGTGAGGGCTTCATGGGGTAAACTTGCTCACTTGGGCATAACAGTTAGCAAACGTGAGGCTCGAACACCAGCTGTAATACCAGCTGTCCATATGACTCATGCAGCTGCTAAAGTTGATAGGGCCTGGGTGTCAGACTGCATTGCTTAGATCCTTCACAGTATTAACTTAACACATTTAACTTGGGAAAGGTACCATGCCTACAGAAAAGTGTATAATTTCATATGTTATGGCATAAACGTATTCCCATCACCCAGGTGAAGACATAGAATGTCACCAGTACCTTGCTCAATTGCGACCACTAGTGGTAACCACTAGCCTGACTTTTATGTTAATCATTTGTTTGCTTTTCTTTATAGTTTTAATAACTTATACAATTAATCCTCAAACATTGTATTGTTTTGTTTTGAAAAACTGCATAGCAAGCATAAACGTAGCTGTGTCAGGAAAGCGCAGTGTTACCTTTCCTTCCTGGAAGAAAGTCCCAGGAGCAGGGAAGCTGATCAGGGTCTCAGGGACAAGGTCTGGCTGTACCTTCTTGGGGGGTTTGTGAGGGCCCCTGGGGGGAAGTCAGTGGGCAAGGTCATGAGTGAGTCTTGGGAAAGACAGGGCTCCCCACAGCTGGAGGATCTGGTAGGGTGGGTGCGAGTCAGGGGCTGGATGTCCAGTAGGAATACGGTCAGAGGAAGTGGGCTGCTCTGTACGTTCAGTTGTAAGCTTGCCAAAGGCTCCTCCAGCTCCCAGGTATGGGGCAAAGCCAACACTGTGTGGGGTGAAATGAGTGATCTCAGCTGACCCAGGCAGCAGGGGTTGATAGAAAGAATGATATTAACCCCTGGAGCAGACAAGCCAAATATAGATAAGGATTAGAGCCAGGCCTGTCTGGACATCTAGTAGATAACTGCCCTCAATATATCTGTGTCTTGGGTCACACTGCTCCAGTCTGTATGGACTGGTGGCCCTCTGCTTGTAGTACAGAGCTATCATTCTGAGATTTCTCTTCATGATCCTCCTGTGTTAGTTCTCCTGTATCCTGAATACTATCTCTTCTTTCTTGGTTTGCTCCACTTTGGTAGATCATATCCTCTAGTCAATTCTTTGGAATGAGTGTATGGGAATTAAAATGTCTGAGCTTTTACATGTCTAAAAGTTTCCTAATACTTGATCGATAGTTTGGCTGGGTATAAAATTCTGAGTGGGTCATCATTTTCCTTCATAATTTTGAGAGCAATACTCCCTTATCTTCTCTCTTCCAGAGAAGAATTGCTGGAAGAATTCCAAAACCATTTTGTAACTCTTTCTGGAAACTTACAAAATTTTCTTTTGGTCCCTAAAATTCTGAAATTTCACAATTATGTACTGTGGTGTTCTTCCATTGTGCTAGGCACGCAAGAGGCACTTTGAATTTGGAAACTCATATCTTTATGTTCTGGAAAATTTTCTTGATTAGTTTATTGATGATTTCTTCCTATTTTCTCTCTTCTTTCTTTACAGAACTATTTAAATTTTAGAACTCCTGGACTGATCCTCCAATTTTTTTCAATTTCTCATCTATTTTCCATCTCTAAGTGTGTTCTTGCTCTGCTTTCTGTATGATACCCTCAGCTTTATCTTTAAACCCTTGAGTTTTTCATTTTGCTATCATTCTTTTAATTCCAAAAGCTCTTTTTGAATGTTCCTTATTATAGTATCCTGTTCTTGTTTTATGGATGAAAAATATTCTCTTACTTAAGGATCATAATGATAGGGTATTTTAAAATATTTTTTGTAATTTCTTTACACCATGCATAACCTTTTTATCCTTCAAGTTGCTTTATCCTCCCCCACTTATTTGACTTCCATCTCCCATATTAGATGCTTTCTTTGGACATGTGATAATCCTTGGTTGTCTGCTCATGACTGAAATAAAGTACTTCAAAACTTACTGGACAGTCAGAGCATGGAGGTGAGACTTGTCTACTTTGAGTTTCACTGTAGACATTTTGGGAAATGGCAGTGTTTGTATCTTTAGACCTTTCCTCCTGGGTTGGTTGAGTCCCCAGTGTAGACTTCACAGACCTCTTGCCTGGAGGTAGAGGTCTGATGGCCAGAGTTGTGGGAGCCGAGTGAGTGAGAGGGCCGGGCATTGATGGTGGTGGGAGGCTGGGCATTCAGCACTCATTTTGCATATGCTCATTTAAAACCTCTGTTTGGGGGGTAATCCCCCCCTCCTTCATTGTACCCAGTGCCTCACTGTCTAGGGACTCTGTTTTAGCCTTTCCAGATTATAACTCTTCACACTTGGCCATGGCAGGGCAGGGACAATTGCTAGTGGCTTGGAGTGGGTAAAGGGAACTGGAGATCTGTTTCATAAAGCACTCTGACTCAGCCTTCCTTGATTTAATCGTTTCCTTCAGTTCCAGCAGCCTTTATAGATTCTGAGATACATTGTGTGGTTTTCAATTTCCCCATTGTTGGCTTAGGGTTTGGCATTCTGGGCTCTCCTAAGTCTATTACTATTCATTCATCTGGCAAGTCCTTGAGCACCTACTCTGTGCCAGGCACTCGTCTAGGTGTTGGGGATACAGCAATGAACAAAACAGACAAAAATCCTCGTCTTGGAGATGCTCACATTCCAGTGGGGCGAAATAGACAATAAGCAAAAGGAAGTAAATGACAGAATATGTTAGAAGGTGATACGTGCTGTAAAAAACAGTAGAGTGGGTTTGGGGGTTGAGAGTCACAGGGGCCGGGGGTCCGTGATTGCAATTTTAGATAGACTGGTCAGGGAGTTCGCACTGAGAAGGTGAAATCTGAGCAAAGACTTAAAGGAGGTGAGGGAATTAGTCATGTGGATAGCTGGGGGAAGGACATGCCAGGCAGCGGGGACAGCCAGGGCAAGGGCCCAGAGGTGGGTGCATGCTTGGTATTTTCAGGAAACAGGAGGCTGGTGTGCTGAGTGGAGTGGGCAAGGGGAAGAGGAGTAAGAGATGAGACCAGAGAAGTAACCAGGATCCAGATGATCCCAGGCAGGACTTTTGTCTGGTTGGGGCCTTGTTGGTTACTGTTGGACTTAGGCTTCTACTCTGAGAAATGACGGAACTGTTGGGACATATGTAACAGGAATAGTGTGGTCTGGCTTTTACTTTCAAAGAATTACACTCCAACTGTGGTGTTGAGAACAGATGTTGGATACAGGGACAGAAGCAGAGAGACCAGTTATGCAGCCTTTGCAGTTTTCTAGGTGAGCAATGGTGGTGGTCTGGACCGGGTTGGCAGTAGAGGAGATGACGATAAGAGGTGGGGCTCTATTGCTGTGTATCCAACTTGGTAGACACTGGCCACATGTGGCTAATGAGCACTTGAAACGTGGTTGGTCTACAATGAGATTCTGTTTCAAAGACTTAATACGAAAGAAAGAATGTAAAATATCTCACTAATTTTTTATATTGGTTACATGTTGAAATGGTAATATTTTTGCTATACTGGATTAAATAAAATATATGATTAAAATTAGTTTCATCTTTTTTTTAATCTTTAAAAATATGGCTATTAGGAGACTCAAAATGACACATGTGTCTGGCATTATACTTCTATTGGACAATGCTGTTCTGGGTATACTTTGAAGGTGGAGCCAACAGGAGATGCTGGTGGATTGCAGAAGAGAGGCTTCAAGGATGATTCTAGAACTTTGGGGCTGAGCAACTGGAAGGATGGAGTTGATGTTAGCTGAGATGAGGAAGGCTGTGGGTTTGGCATGTGTGTGCAGATTAGGAGTTTAGTTTTGGATATGTTAAGTTGGAGGTGTTTGTGAGACTTCTAAGTGGAGATGGAGATGAGACTTCTAAGAGTGGATGTGTTGTCCAATGTTCGGGGGAGTAGTTCAGGTTGGAGATGAAAATGTGGGAGTCATGCGCAGAGATGGCATTTCAAGCCACAAGACCCAATGAAATCACCTCTCTTCCAAATGATTTGCAGCTTTCCAAATTGTTTTTCCTATCCTCGTAGGTTTATAGGTTTATGTCTTTTTTTTTTTTTTTTAAGTTATTCTCTCTTTTGGTGGGTTTTGAGAGGCAGCCAGATTGGATGTGTGTATTTAAGTGTTCATTTCACCACCTAATGCTGCATTGACTTTTTAAAACTCATCTTGTTGTTTTGATGTTTTTCCGGCCTTTTATTGTGGTGGAAGAGAGATGCCTATGAAATTGTAGTAATCAGTAGAAACCTTCCCTCTGTCACCTTTTCTGGAAAAATAATGGCCTTTGCTTTCCCCGTAGGCAAGAAGGCTCCTCGATCTTGCCACAGTGAAGGCGAATGGATTGGCTGCCTTCCTTCTACAACATGTTCAAGAATTACCAGTCCAGTTAGCCCTGCCTTTCGAAGGTATTTATATGTTCTTCTCAGTTCATCAGCAAGGGAGACAAAAGCTGTGTAGATTCATGGTTAAGAGCAAAAACTCCAGGGCCGGCCCCATGGCTTAGCTGTTAAGTGCACGCGCTCCGCTGCTGGCGGCCCGGGTTCGGATCCCGGGCGCACACCGACGCACCACTTCTCCGGCCATGCTGAGGCCGCGTCCCACATACAGCAACTAGAAGGCTGTGCAACTATGACATACAACTATCTACTGGGGCTTTGGGGGGAAAAAATAAATTAAAAAAAAAAAAAAGAGCAAAAACTCCAGAGTGAGACACGGCTGTTAGAATCCCACTTACTGGCTGTGCAAGTCTCCCTAAGACTCAGTTTCCTCCTTTTAAGGATAACACCACCGCTGTCTCATCAGGCTACTGGGAGGATTAAAAGGATGAACATGTGTAATATGAGGGTTAGCTTTTGTTATTTCCCACACTGCAGAATGCTAATTGGAGCTACGGTGTATTGAGGGCTAGTGCAGGCGTTCCTTACTAGCCAAACGTTATCTGTACTGAAAAGATGTGGATACACTTTTTGAGATAGGGCTGGTATCTCTTGATCTCTGCAATTCAGCTACTCACTATGAGAAACTCAAGAACCAAATGGATTTAGATAACGTGAGATCTCCCATTGCACATGGTCACCAGCCCAAGTCAGGAACCCGAGAGGCGTGGATGGCACAGCTTGAATGTCCTAGGCATCCTGCCAGGCCCTTTGTTTACGATATCTGTGCTTTGTGACAACCCTGAGAAGTAGGTGTCATGTTGTCCACTTTACAGACGTGAAAACTGAGACAGGGAGATGGAGTGACGCGATAGGGGAGGGTAGGTCTGGTTTGAGACTGTCTCCACCTCTGCTTAGAGAATGGATCGTCAGTTGTAAAGAGAGGACACTTTACAGTGGCGCTTTTCCACATCACCGCGGGGAAAGCTCCTTGGCACTGGGGCCCCTGACCTGTGTGTGGTGCTGGCAGATGGCTTTCTCACCCTGGGCCCTGCCCTCTGGGCAGCGAGCGTGCTTGTGGGAGGGATGGCTGGAAGCTGGTGCCTGGGTGTGCACCCTCTCACCCGAGAACAGCACACAGACATCCGGGCAGGACAGGGGTGCAGGCACAGAGCACGGTGCCCGGCTGGGCCCTTGGTTAATGTCTGCTCTTGATATCATCAAACACAGCTGGCCATCCATGCATCGAAACACTGTGCCGTGGTGTAAGATTCCCCAGGGTGACGAACTGAAAGGTGATGACTGACATGTGATTGTTTGTTTTTAAAATGAGAGAGGATTTTTTTTCTGGAGAATTTTTATGTCATTGGTGATGGCTGGAAAACCTGCATTGGAAATCAGGGTATTAGAGAGGGAAAAATATATTTTGTGGTCTCCGTTCAGCGCTCCTGGTATATCCAGAGGGGCATTAAGAGCAACGATAATCATCAGCTCTGGGAACAGAAGAGGAGATGCAAACACAGGGCATCTCCTTTGTACGACTAGAGATACAACTTCGATGTGCTCGGAAGTACGTGTTAGCCTTGGCTTGAGAACAAATGGGCAGAACTTGGTTTGGGGCAGTGAGGCTGTGACGCAGTGACCCATGCGCTGAGGTGCCACCACCCTGGGGCTCTGGACCACCACTTCCCCATTTCCTAAAAGGAGAACCAATCCCTGCCACAGGAAGTGGTTTGTTCACGTTGGCATAAGTTGATAAAGGAAAAGCAGCCCTGCAGACACACCCTGGCATGAGAACGCGTCCTGCAGCGGATTGTGTGCAGAGGATGGGGAAGCGGATCTTGATCAGGGGGTCTTGTCCAAGTGCTTGACCTGGGCATCCCAGTGACCCTGAGGCCATCCAGTGCTAGGTCCCCCCACACAATCCAGGGTAATCTCCCCATCTCGAGGTCTTTAGCTTAATCACCTCTGTCTAGTCCCTTTTGCAAGTAAGGTAACATGTTCACAGATCCTGAGGATTGGGATGTGGACGTCTTTGAGGGGCCACTGTTGTGCCTACCACACCTACTAATAATGATGAAAATAAACACTGTTTTTTTGAGAGTTTACCAAATGTCAGAAATTCTTTTAAACTCTATTTTATCTCCTTTCCTCTTGAAACAATCCTTCAAGGTATGGATTGTCCCCATTTTTACAGATAAGCATAGGGAGGCCAGAAAGTCTCAGTGGCTTGCCTAAACTCATGGCGGACCCAGGTTTCAAGCTCAGGTGTGTCTGCAGAAACTGGGCTCCTGAGCCCTTAAACCTCCTGTTTCCCTTTACAAAGATGCGCCTGAGGCTGCGTGGTGAAGGGACTCATCTAAGGCCACCTAGTCCATATGTGGGACAGGCATCAGAATGCAGGTCTTCTGATGCCAGCCCAGTGCTCCTTCCAGTCTACAGCTCTTCCTGATGTAGTAATAATAAGAGCGCCAGCTAATGTCTTTTGAGCACACACTTCACGTTGGACACTGAACGAATCATTGACGTGCATTATCTTGATTGATCCATGTAAAAACCCTCTAAGGTAGGGACCACCATTTCATCCACTTCACAGGGGAGGAAACTGAGGCTTTGGAAGGTTACATGACTGTCCTCAACGTCCATTGAGAGTGGAGGGCCAGGACTGGCGCCTGCTGGCTATTCCCTCCCGTCTGTATCATCACAGTACCCCATGCAGCCCACTCTCTGGTCGGGTCCCATCGTCCCCGTGGTCCCACCTCATTTGCCTCTTCCATCTCCAGATGCCGCCTGTAAGAAGTACATGTCCAAGCTGAGGACCACGGTGTCTGCTCAGGCCCGTTTTCTCAACACCTACGACGGGGCAGAAAATCTTTGCCTGGAGGAAATATACACAGAGAACGTTCTGGAGATCCGGACGGAGGTGGGCATGGCTGGAGCCCCGCAGAAGAGCCCTGCCACCCTGGGCCTTGAGGACCTCTTCAGCACCCCCGGCCACCTCAACAAGGATGCGGACACCGTGCTGGTAGTGGGCGAGGCGGGCAGCGGCAAGAGCACGCTCCTGCAGCGGCTGCACCTGCTGTGGGCCACGGGGCGGGACTTCCAGGAGTTTCTCTTCGTCTTCCCGTTCAGCTGCCGGCAGCTGCAGTGCGTGGCGAAGCCGCTCTCCGTGCGCGCGCTGCTCTTCGAGCACTGCTGTTGGCCGGACCTTGGCCAGCAGGACGTCTTCCAGTTCCTCCTTGACCACCCCGACCGCGTCCTCCTCACCTTCGACGGCTTTGACGAGTTCAGGTTCAGGTTCACGGATCGCGAGCGTCACTGCTCTCCCACCGACCCCGTGTCTGTCCAGAGTCTGCTCTTCAACCTTCTGCAGGGCAACCTGCTGAAGAACGCCCGCAAGGTGCTGACCAGCCGTCCGGACGCGGTGTCGGCGTTCCTCAGGAAGTACGTGCGCACGGAACTCAGCCTCAAGGGCTTCTCGGAAGAGGGCATCGAGCTGTACCTGAGGAAGTGCCATCGCGAGCCCGGGGTGGCCGACCGCCTCATCTGCCTGCTTAAAGCGACCTCAGCCCTGCACGGTTTGTGCCACCTTCCTGTCGTTTCGTGGATGGTGTCCAAGTGCCACCAGGAGCTGTTGCTGCAGGGCAGGGGGTCCCCGAAGACCACCACAGATATGTACCTGCTGATCCTGCAGCATTTCCTGCTGCATGCCTCCCCAGCAGACTCAGCCCCCCACGATCCGGGACCTGGCCTGCTTCGAGGCAGGCTCCCCACTGTCCTGCACCTCGGCCAGCTGGCCCTCTGGGGCCTGGGCACGTGCTGCTACGTGTTCTCCGCCAAGCAGCTCCAGGCAGCACACGTCGACAGTGAGGACGTTTCTCTCGGCTTCCTGGTGCGGGCCAAAAGGGTTGTGCCAGGCAGCGTGGCCCCCCTGGAATTCCTGCACATCACTTTCCAGTGCTTTTTTGCTGCGTTCTACCTCGTACTCAGTGCTGACACGCCGCCGTCCTCGCTCAGATACCTCTTCAATTGTCGCAGGCCAGGCAGCTCGCTGCTGGCCAGGCTGCTGCCTGCCATGTGCGTGCAGGGCTCGCGGTGCAGGGAGGGCAGCGTGGAAGCTTTGCTGCAGGGGGCCGAGCCTCACAACCTCCAGATCACAGCGGCCTTCCTGGCAGGACTGTTGTCCCGGGAGCACCGGGGCCTGCTGGCCGAGTGCCAGGGGTCTGAGAAGGCCCTGCTCCGGCGCCAGGCCTGTGCCCGGTGGTGTCTGGCCCGCAGCCTCCACAAGCATTTCCACTCCATCCCGCCAGCTGTGCCGGGCGAGGCCAAGAGCATGCACGCCATGCCCGAGTTCGTCTGGCTCATCCGGAGCCTGTACGAGATGCAGGAGGAGCGGCTGGCGAAGGAGGCTGTGCGTGGGCTGGACGTCGGGCACCTTAAGCTCACGTTTTGCAGCGTGGGCCCGGCCGAGTGTGCCGCCCTGGCCTTCGTGCTGCGGCACCTCCGGCGGCCTGTGGCCTTGCAGCTGGACCACAACTCTGTGGGTGACATTGGCGTGGAGCAGCTGCTGCCTTGCCTCGGCAGCTGCACGGCTCTGTAGTGAGTGTTGCTGGGTGATGCTGGCTGGGCGTGGTGGGAATGACACCATCGAGGTGCAGGTGCGGGAGCACCGTGCTGGGATCCAGGAGTTCAGGCCCACCCCAGCCCTGCCACCCCTTCTGTGTAAGGACCCCACCCGTCCCTTCTCCAGTCTGGGCCTTAGTTTAAATATAGGATAATGATAGCCATGATTCATTGAACGTCCTACGTGACAGCCACTTTGCTAATCACTTCCTGGAATTACCTCCTTTGCTCCCCCCGCCCTCCCTGGTCTGCAGCAGGCACATTCTTATCCCCATCATCCTAAACTCGAGGCTCAGAGAAGCCAAGTAACTTGTCCAGGGTCACGTAGGAAGTGGCAGAGCTGGGATTCACAGATCACATCTCTCTGGTTAGAAGCCCTTCCCCCGACAAGCAGCCTGTCTGTGGACGGGCTTCAGAGGATCTGTGACAACCTTGAAGTCACACGCAGAGTTTTGTCTAATATATGTCTGTATTAGGAACTGCCCCAAATCGGAGGTGACTTCTGCCCCATCAGAAACTTTAAAATCCCAACGAGATGGGAATTTCGGGACCCGAGAAAGAGAAAGTGGCTGCAGAGTCTCGCCTGCGCCTTTATTCCTTACGTAGTGCTGTGTCCACGCGAGATTTTGCCGTCACCCTTGCTGCTTTCCGCCGCTGTCGGAAGGTGTGAGGTCCCCCCTCTGGAACGTCTGTGCCCCAGCACCCGGGAGCCTCTCTCCATGTCTTGGGCCAGGTGAGGGCAGAGTGTATCCAGGTGTGGCCAGGTAAAGGAAGGATGGCCAGTACAATACTCTATTTCCCTGGGAAGGAGGAATCATGATATTTTCACTCAGGAATTTCGAGACCTGTCTGTGGGGCTATCTTCCTGAGCACGCTGCAGGCTCCCCAACTCCCCTTCCAGCCCTGAAAGGGGGTGTCCTGGTCCCTATTTATAACCTCTGAGGAAGCAGAAGTTGTAGCTTAAAGTCTACTCTCAGCCTCCCAGGGCTTTTGGTCTACCCCGGGTGACGTTATTTGACCGTAATTAAGGGACTTACCTCTCCTTGTATATATTAGGATGACATTCCTTCTCGAGGCCACAGCAGCAGGATTTTTTTCCTCTGTGGAGCAGACACACAGATATCTACTAGAAACTGTGCGGTGACCTTTGTCATCTCTTACATAGGAACTGTGATCATAAGTTGATAAATATGATGTAATAATATAATGTATAACATATCATATGGAGTTAATATGTATATTATATGTAATTAATATATATGATAAATATGAATATATCAGGAGGAAACAGATGACGCACTTAAATCGGATGATTTGAGGAGAGTTTAATAAGGGACTGTTTACACGTCTTGGGTAGGAGTTAGGAAGAGCAAAAAGGGATGGTGCAAGGTCCTGGGGTAGTAACAGTGGGGGTGGGCCGGGGTCGTTATCCTCCTTAGGCCTGACAGACAGGGCAGGGAAGGAGTAGTTATTAGCTGAGAGGACGGTATGGAGAGGGCAGCCTGATGGGAACTGCAGCAGCCCGGAAGGGTGGGGTCTGGGGGAATAAGGCCCAGCCCTTACTCTCCTCCCCATTCTTGCCTTCCACCGGGGCCTTCTGCTAGCTAAACCCAACAGGGAGCCAGAGCTGGGTGCCTGCTGCTGTAGTCGATGGGAATCAGCCCCCCAGCACCGAGAGCCAGGTAGAGAAGGGGGAGAGTGGATCTGGCCAGGTAAACGGAGGATGGCTGGTACAATACTCTATTTCCCTAGGAAGGAAGAATTGCGATATTTTCACTCAGGAATTTCGAAACCTGTCTGTGGAGCTATTTTCTTGAATGTGCATTTTTCTGGATAGCGGACCCCTAGTTCTCAAAGGGGTCCTTGAACCCCAAGAGGTCAGGAAGCACTGGCGTGGATGATCCACATAGATCCATCCCTAGGATGAATGGATCCTTTCTCCTTGGTTAGGAAGGCCCACGTGAGTCCCATGGCGTGTGGAGGAGCTGAGTGGAGGCTGGGGGCCTGTCTCTCTTTTCAGAGAAAGGTAAGGATGGTCTGGCTCTAGTGCTCAGACTCTGGTGTGCAAAGGGGCTTGTGGAAATGAGATTCTCGGGCCTGTCTCTGGCGATTCCCATCCTGAAGGTCTGGGGTGGGAGCTCAGGAATCTGTTTTTAACACAGTGATTCTGATACAAGCAGTTCAGAGGCCAGACTGTGAAGACTGCTGGCCTGTGGGAACCAGCTTGATTCTCCATTAGCAGTTAAAGCCCTTAACCAAGTTGCACTGCTGTTCCCCTCCACACACGCGGTATTGACGTTGCCAACACGGTGTGGAGGGGAAACAACCGTGAGGTTGCTGAGTTGGCGTTTCCTGTGTGAGGGAGAGTCAGAGAGGCAGAAAGACAGAGAGGGAGGGAGGGAGCGAGGGGAAGAGAGGCTCCTCTCACGCAGAGCCACGCTACATCTCTCCCACTTGAAGTGTTCCCATGCCAACTGACACCCTCAGCCCCCAGGAAGCCCCGTGTACAAAGTGCCCCTCTGTGGGTGTCTTTAGACCCTGGCTGTGACTCTAGGGGGATGGCTTTCGAAGGTTTGTGACCGTGACCCCCAGTGAGAGAGGGTGTGAGTGGGCACACAGGCGTGCAAAACTGAAACCAGAGCTGCACAGATTGACTTTCCCTTATTTACTCCGATACGCTCTCCTCTCTTCTTCTTTTCTGTTCTTTTTCCATTTAAAACAGTGCTGCTCGAGGGCCAGCCCTGTGGCCTAGTGGTTAAGTTCGGTGCACTCTGCTTTGGCAGTCTGGGTTCGCAGGTTCGGATCCCGGGCGCAGACCTATAGCACTCGTCTGCCACGCTGTGGTGGCGAGCCACATGGAAGATAGAGGAAGACTGGCACAGATGATAGCTCAGGGTGAATCTTTCTCACCAAAAAACAAAAAAAAGCTGCTCAGAACCTTCAGAGGTCACCAATGGGTCATGACATCTGACCTTAGAGCCCAGAGAAGGCCAGAAAGGAGAGGCCACACAACGTCATGGTAAAGAGTAGGCTTTGGAGCCAGACCACCTAGGCCCAAATCCTTTAGGCGCTGTGCCACCTTGGCAAGGTAACTTCACTTGCTGTGCCTTATTTCTAATGGACATCAGCATAATACCTACTTCAGGGCTGTGGGCATTAAATGCCGTTACTCCTGGGCAGTGCTTAGGACAGTGGCAGCACGTCAGAAGCTCCGTACCTCTGACCATCATGATCACAGGTAGCTTTTACCTTGTGCCAGGTGCTCACTGTCTGTGTGCACTGTGTCGGGTGCACTGTCTCTTTAAATCCTCACCAGGGCCGGTGAGGTCAGTAACAGCATCCTTCCCTTTTCACAGATGAGGGGACCAGCAAATAGCTAGTAAGTGGCCACTTGGGATCAGGACTTCCGCTGACGGAGTCCCGATCCTGAGCTATTACGCTTCAAGACAGGGCCTCCCCTTCCCCAGTCTGCCTGCAGGTGAAGAGCGTGAGTACCCTGGGAGTCTGTATTTTAGGGAAGCTTTCAGACCGTCTTGTCATCAGGCCAGTTTTGGGAACGCTGCCCGGAGAGGAGTGTCAGAGGGGACCTGCTAGGCAGGCTGTGGCCTGTAGGAGTGATGTCGTTGGGGTGAAGGGCTGGTCAGCAGGGCCTCACTAACCACCCATTGCATGCTGGTTTTGGCCACTCTCGTCTGACTGGTCTGCCATGTGCTCACCTGGACAGAGGTAACATCATCTCCCCCAGGGGTCGCCTGCCTGGTTCCCTGTCCCTTCCCATGCGTCAGCTCCTGTCCGCCTCAGCCTCAGAACCTTCTGCAAGGCCACTGTGATTCTCGTTTCCGTTTTACAGAACTGCGAATTAGGACGGTGACTTCCCGGGGATTCCATGTTCATCAGGAGGGGCCCTGAGTCCCCACCTCCTGAGCTGTCCCCCATGTAGTTAGTGCATGACATTAGTACCCTGGCCAGGGATGGAGGGAGTCGCCACTTTTCTGGGGTGCTCCGTCTTTGTGGCATTTCCCAGAAGCACAGATGCTGGCACCTTGGGGATGAGTGGAAGTCTTTTGGGGTTTGGTTCCTGTTTTTTTCCGCTCTCATCAGCTCTGTTTTCAAATCTATTTTGTGTTTTTTAGCTTACGAGATAATAATATCTCAGACCGAGGCATCTGCAAGCTCATCGAACATGCCCTTCACTGTGAGCAGCTGCAGAAGTTAGCGTAAGTTGGGCTGACCACGGACATCAGGCCCCATGTCCCCAACCCCACTCCAGGCCACGCCCCCTGGGCCACAGCCGTGAGCAAGTGACGGGCTGGGGCAGGGGTGTTTGCGTGTCTAGAGGGCGTGGGGTGACGCCTGTCTGGAGGGAACGGGCTACCCTGGGTTTGGGTGGTCATTTTCCTTGACTGTGCCTTGTCTCCATGTCGCCTCTCTCTCGGAACTTTCCAGTCTATTCAACAACAAATTGACGGATGGCTGTGCACACTCCATGGCCAGGCTCCTTGCGTGCAAGCAGAACTTCTTGGCATTGAGGTGAGCCTAGGGCTTCCCTGTTCCCTGGAAACTGTTTTCTTCCCCATGGCTGAGTCAGTTCGGTCTGGTCTCTGCCCTGGCTCGCCCACACTGGGCTCCTGATCTCCTGGCTGAATCCAGGGGCAGGGTCTCCTTTTGAGCAGGGTTTTGCTAATGGATTGACCTCCACAGCAAACCCTGGACCAGCTTTGCCACGGGCTCCCTGTCCTTTGACCTTAGCCGCCAGGGCTGAAGAGGGTTTCCAGGCCCTTTTCCTTCCCTGTGTCTAGGAGCGTCCCAAGGTCTCCGGGCTTCCCTGGTGTACGTGGAGCCCGTGCTGCGAGGGGAGGCACACAGCAGACACTCGCCACCTCAGCTGTGACAGCTAGTTGCTGAGAAGCTCCCAGAAGATCCCTTCACTGCTTGGCGGGTCCCGGGTTTCCACTCAGTCTGGGACGCCTGCAATTCCGCTCCTCCCGGCCCTCCTGGCCTCAGCTGGAGTCTCTCTCCTCTCTGAAGCCATTAAATGGCCCCTCCAGCTGGTCTCGGGCTGGCCTGGCTTCTCTCTTTCTGGGATATTCTTGTCCCTGGCAGTAATTTTACGAGGCAGTAAAGAAGACAGAGTGAAGAACTGCTGCCCTCCATTCTTTCTACCTGCTCGGCTGGGTTTGGGGATGGGGGCTGCCATTTTTAAATAGTTGACCACGTCGCTCAGTCACAGGCAGGGCTGCTGAGGCCAGTGCCACAGGTGCCATTCTGTACAGAGGACTCTGTTGTGCTGCCACCACCTGCTCCCCCAGACTCACAGACCTGAGAGTGGCCGTGGCCAGACCTGGGCTGGCCCAACCCCAGGGAGGGCTATGGGCAGCGGAAAGGTGCTGCACTTGGAGTTGGAGGCATGGGGTTTTGGCTAACAGAGCATCATGGTTGAGATCATGGGGCTCTGGAGTCAGACCGAGTGAGGTTTGAATCTAGGATCCCTGAGATTTGAATCCTCATTAGATGTGTGACCTTGGGTCAGACCAATGTCTCTGTGCCTCTGTTTCCCTTTCTGTAAAATGGAGATAGTAATAATAGCTACCTCACAGGTTGTTGTGATGATTAATTAAGCGAGTTACTATACGTATATACAATATAGTAAGTGCTTTATAGAGTGAGTTGAGAGATCGTGGGTAAATCACATAAGTTCTCAGTGTGTTTAGTCCAGCCTTCCAAGGAGGGCTTAGATGTGCAACACATTTACTGGGAAAATGCCTATGAGGGGAAATGGGGAAGGGAGCTGGGGAGGCTGGGAGAGTCATCAGATTGCAACACAGGTCTGACCCTGAATGAGGGAGAGAGGGAAAGGAGTGTGGTTGACTTCAGTGCAGTTCTGAGAGAGTACGGAAGGCTGTGGGGAGGCCTCCAGCCAAGCCTGCCCGCAGAGGAGTCTCATGGCTCCTGGGCACTGGCTGGGAGCAGGCTGTGGGGAGCAAGGCTTGGTGCAGAGGTGACGTTGGAATTCCCAGCACAGCAGTTAGGCAACCTGTGGTCGGAGGTGTGAGAGGCCGCCCCATCCGTTCTCGAAGGGGATGATGATACCTGCCCTGTAGGATTGTTGTGAGTCGCAGTGGCTTAATGTGTATGAAAGTTCTCTGAAAAAATGAAAGCGTGTTATTATTCCAGGAAGCCTGAGTTTGTGGTGAGAGTTCTGGGGTCCTCTCTGAAGCTCTCTGAGGGGTCTGGATTTTGCTGAAACCCCCTTGCCAACCCCTGCCCAGAGGCTCAGTAGGATCCCTTCCTCTGTCCCAGCCCCTGGGCCTGCCCAGGCTCTTTCAAAACAGGTGAATGCTACCTGTAACCACAATGGATCTGGAACGCTGCAGGGGGCACGCTGGAGTCTAGTGTCGGCAGACCAGCAGGCGGCTGGGACGGGAAGGTGTGACAGTGAGTCACCCTTGCTCCCCTGGGGAAACCGCCTCCCAGACGGCTGTCTATTGTGCCTCCTGCCCTGCCAGTCACACTGCTTTGCAAAACAGGCTCCCCCAGTCCTTTCCCTTTGCTGGTGGAAAATGAAATCGTGGGAGCCAGTGAGTAAGCTCCCCTCTCACCCCCCAGCACAGACAGCACACATTATGTCTGCTGGGAGGGGCAGGAGCCAGGGGACGGCTCCTGTGTCCCGCAGAGAGGGCCTCCAAGCTTTGTTCTGTGTTTCTCTGTCCACGCCTCACTTTCCCCACCAGCCCCAGGCCTCCACGGTGCTAATGGTCCTCATGTCCTGCATCCTTTCTGTCTTCCCTTCCAGGCTGGGGAATAACCACATCACTGCCGCGGGCGCCGTGGTGCTGGCTGAGGGTCTCCGAGCCAACACTTCCCTGCAGTTCCTGGGGTAGGCTGGATTCTGGGGCAGAGGGGCTACACGGAGGGGCGTGGGGCTTGTAATTTAGGGGAAGGTGAAACCCTTCAGCAGGAAGGCCCCAGAGGCAGCCCAAGCTACAGTGGGAGGGCGAGGCAGGAGAGAGTAGGTGGCCCTTGGCTGCCTCGGCGCTTGCTTGTCACTCGATAAACAGGAAGTTCAGGATGTCTGGGGTGGCAGGGGGGCAGTGCCCACGCTGCTGGCAGGAAGCCCTCTGGTCCTTGCTGGTGCTAGGGCTGTGCTTCTCACCTTTGTCTTGCATTGGAGCCACTTGGGAGCCACGCCATTGCCTGAGCCCCACCCCAGACAAATTAAATCAAGTATCTAGATACGGTGCCCAGGGATCAGTAATTTTGAAAAGCTCCCAGAGGATGCGCAGCCAGGGGTGAGAACCCAGGGAAGAGAAGGAAGTGAGGAAGGCTGGAGACTGCAGCTAAGATGGTGGGGTTTCGCCAGCCCCTTCAGAGCTCTTGCTTGCTGCACAGCCACGCCAGGCCTGCAGGGAGGGGAGGGGAGTCAGACGCAGGTGGGAGGGCAGTCCAGTGGACCCAGGGCCCCAGTGGGGCTTATTCTGTTTGCTGGGCAGAGCGACTGCCCCCCAGGGTTGCACCCACGCAGTGCCCTGCAGCCCCTCTTCTGTCCCTTCTTGTCCTGGTGTGAACTGAGGTCCATTTGACAAGAACTGGGGGTTTTAGAACCCAAGACTAGAGGAGGAGAGAATAACCTTAGCGCCCAGGTGTTCCAGCCCATTTCACAGACAGGCACGTTGCCCACAAGCTCAGTTGAGCCAGGAGAGGGACTGCGTTCCTGGAGAGATCAGCACCTTTTCCAGGCTGCATTAGTAGCAGCACAGAGTCTAGAACAAGGGGGGCCACAGCCCCACTGAGCTCTTTCCTGCTTGAGGTCACGTCTGGCACGTCTGGGTCTTTATCCTTCATATATATTAAGGCCCCTGTCTGGGCCGGGCACTGTGCTAAAACCCCAAGCACTATCACGTGACACACACTGTGCTGTAACTTGCATTGTGTATCTTAACGATATGTGGGCATATTTTCACATCATATGACTCATTTTTTAAAGAATAGCTGCTTAGTATTCCACTGGTGGGAGGCCGTAATCTATTTAACTGGTCTCCTGCTGATGCACACTTAGGTCGTTTCCAGGTTTTTTGCTGTTGCAGTGTCATATCCATATCCATATATGTCATATCCATAGCTCAATAAATATTTACCTGATGAATGGAAGTGCAGGGAACATTCTGGCTCAGCTCTCTTGCGTGCTTGTGCACATTCTCGTCCAGCCTGACTTCCTGTGTGTAAAGTAGCCGGTGCCAAGGGATGAGCTGGGAAGGGATGTTTCCAAATCACAGTGGGTCTGAGGAGGATGAGCCCGAAGGTGAAGGGGTTAGACACCGTGAAGGACCTGGGGATGTGAGAAGGAGCAAGAGATGAAGAGCTGGCTTGTGGAAGAAGAGTTAGACTTGTTCTGGGTGGTCCCAGGGGGTAGTTAAGGACGTGTGGGTGGCACTTACCAGGAAGCAGATCTGACCTAAATGTCAGGAAAAATGTCACAACCGTGTGAATTGCCGTTGAGAGTGAGTTCCCCGTCCCTGAGGGTATGTGCTGGGTGGGCCTCTACTATTCTGTAAATCTGATTTAAAGCAACTAAAAAATCTGAGTGACGTTTGGCCATCCCTCCAAAAAGATGGAGGCAGGTCTATTTTGCTGGGACCTAGGAGGCCCACTGAGACCTGTCTGCAATTGGGGCTCCTGCCCCACTGGCTGGGGCCATAGAGAGGAGGGGCACTGTTGGCAAATGTCTAGAACACGTGGCAGGTACTCACTGACATTGACTCTGTTGGCCTTTTCAGGTTCTGGGGCAACAAGGTGGGCGACAAGGGGGCCCAGGCCTTGGCTGAAGCCTTGGGTAGTCACCCCAGCTTGAAGTGGCTCAGGTGAGCTTCAGTGTCTGTCTGCAGTTGTCATGGGGAGCCAGCATGAGGAGGGCAGAGCTTGGACCAGTTATGAAGGTCTTCGAACTTCAGTTTTACCCCCCATGTTAGGGGGTGGGATGGAAAGAAAGACCGTTGGGTTTGGAGGCAGGACACTTGAGTCTTTGTGGGTGACTTTGGAGATGATGTCCCTTCTCCTCTCAACGGTCTTGATTCCCTATCTGTAAATTGAAGATCTTGAGCTGGATCAGATACATTTTATCTCAAGGACCAATTCCAATCCATTGGAGGTGGCTGCCTAGTACACCATGTTGTGAAGGATTCTAAGGCTGCTTCTGAGCTTAACGAAAGAGTACTGTAATCAAGTAGTGATGTCTGAAATGGAGCAAATGAGGACATGGGCCTATGTGTGCCATGTGTTCTGCCCTTCATGGGTTAGCTTATCTCTGAGGTCCCTCCCTGCTCTGACACGCTTTTGTTCCTCGATTACATCCAGCCTGGTGGGGAACAACATTGGCAGTGTGGGTGCTCAAGCCTTGGCGTTGATGCTGGAAAAGAACGTGGCCCTGGAAGAACTCTGGTGAGTTCGGGGGATTCCCTGCTCTGGGAGATTCTTCCTTCCCTGGCCTCATCCGTGGAAGCAGTTGTTTGGAGAAGACAAAGGTGGATGACTGAGCAACTGGGTGATTAAGCTTGTCTTTCTGTGTCCTGGGTGGCATGAAGCTTCTAGAGCCTGTCATATTTAATTCTAAGCCTTTTTATTTAATTCTATTTATTGGTTTGTTGGTTTGTTTACTGCTTCCACATGGCATAACGGTTGAGAGCACAGACTCTGGGATCAAGCAGGCTGAGCTTCAAGGCCTGCTGTGATCTTGGGCAAGTTAAACACAATCTGAATCTCAGGTTTCTTACCTGCAAAATGAGGGTACGAATGCTTCCAACTATAAAACACGTTTGTAGAAATTAAATGAGGTCATGAGTGTAAAGAGCTTAATGTAGTGCCTGACATATGTGTAAGCACTCCACAAATGTTACATTGTAATGGTATTACTCCAGTATTAGTAGTATTACTCCAGTATTAGTAGTACTGTATGCAGTATTACTGCTACTATTGCTGCTGCTGTGCTACAGCTGCTACTAGTACCGTGATTGCTACTACAGCTAATAACATTTTGTTATTTCAGAGTGAATGGGAGGGCCTAAGAACACTGGGTATTGGAGTCAGGGTCACCTCGAAAGGTGGAGTGGACTTTGGGGGAAGATAAAAGATGAACCAGGAATCGTATTTACACTATTGACCCAAAACTAATTCCAAGTCTTCCATGCTTTCGATGCCACTAGTGTGGTCTTCTTGTGACGTGTTCTGGGAAGTTCCAAATTATATCAGGGAGATAAAATGCTGCTTTTTCTAGAAAGCAGAAGGGCACTGACACCCATGAGCATTGTCACCGATGGATATTGTCGGTGGGCCTTGGCGGTTGGCAGGCTCACTAGCTCTGCCGATGTCCAGTTGATTGTATCCTGATTGGATTTTGCCCCTCGGAATTTCTTGTTAGAAGAGCTCCCCACTGTGAGTGTATCAGTTATGATTACGTGAGGCTGCAAGTGAGGGAAAACCTCCATCTACAGTGGCTTAAAGCAGTAAAGGACTTATTTTTTCATGTGCAAGCAGTCTGGAGGTAGGCAGCATAAGGCCGGTATGGTGGCTACAGTAGGCCAGCAGGGTCTGGACTCTGTCTCTGTTCCATCACATCCTCAGTCTGTGGCTTCATCCTCATGATTGGTTGCCCTCACGGCCACAAGATGGCTGCTGCACCCACCTGTAGCACTACTGCTATATTCCAGGATTCAGGCCGTATATCCAGAGAGGGCAAAAGGCACGGGCCAGCTAGGTCTCTCCCGTTTAAAGGGCATTTGCAGGAGCCCTATCTGTCAGCTTCCCCTGATGCGTTAATGGATGTGGGTGCTGCTTGGCCAACCCTGGCTACAGTGGAGAGTGGGAAATGGAGTTTTTCACCGAGCACATGGCTGCCCCAAATGAAATAGGCTTCCATTCATAAGAAAGAAAGGGAAAATGGATACTGAGTCCCTGGGACAGGAGGAAACTTCTTATGCAGTGCAGCCCTGGGGCAAATTCTCTCCCAGAGATGTCCCTGGAATTGAGAAGCCTCACACCCTGTTTTGTCTGTTCTTACTTTATTAGTCAATGTGGATTTTCCAAATGGGGGACACATGGATTCATCTTTATTGACATCATCTTCTATAACAAACATTACCGTGTCAACTGGGTTTTCTCTCTTGTTCTTGCCAGTCTGGAGGAGAACCATCTCCAGGATGAAGGTGTGTGTTCTCTCGCCGAAGGACTTAAGAGAAATTCGAGTCTGAAAGTCCTGAAGTAAGGAAGCCGGGAGCAGGAGCCGGGACAAGAATGACTGGCCTCTGGAGGGGGGGTTTCTGAATCGGAGATCTGGGCAGCTCCCCAGCCTGGCTGACGCACACAAGGTGGCCTAGTGGAGAACACCTGGCGTTGTCTAGGTTCCCCCAAACGCAGGCTGAGACTCCGGTGCAGGGTGTTTACTGGGGAGGTGGTCCCCCCCAACACTGGTGAGAGAGTAGTGAAGTCAGGCAGGGAAGGAAGGGTACCAAGAAAGGGGGTGTCATCACCAGTTATCACCGAGGGCAGTGGGCGCAATCCTGCTGGGGAAGTGCAGGACCCCCACCCAATCGAGGGTCGAGACAGCAGGGGTATTGATCCACCAACTGTCTGTCCTTCATAGGTTGGTGTGTGCTTGTGGGGATGTTAATGTTAATCTGGCACTTCTGGTTTGCCCTGTGCATGCCTGAGCACGCTCCCAGGGTCCATAGAAAGGCCCGAGGCACAGAGTGGAAGTCTTCCCAGCAAGCAGCCCTCAGAGTTGGAGGTGAAAGCTGAGGGAGTATGGGCGGGTTATCCACTGCCTCTGCTACGGGGCTTGCAGGAGGTGCCACATGTCCAGGGGCGCCCTCTGGCTCGGGCAAGAGCATTCTTCTGATGGTCGTCTCCAGTGGTTCCTAATGTTGTGCTGTGCAGGTGGGCATGCTCGTGTTTATCCACGTGTACATTCATTCATTTGTCATGCACTCATACAAACATTCATCCGTCTATGTATTGATACCAGAAGTGTTTCTAGAGCACCCACTCCGTGCCAGGCACTGAGGAAAGAGTGGTAAAAAGGACAGAGCAGCCCCTGCTCACATAGCTCTTAAATTCTAATGAGAGAGACAGATAATGAACAAGTAAGTACACAAGGTCATTTCTGTTATACAGTCGTGCATCACATAATGACGTTTCGGTCAATGACTGACTGCATATGTGACAGTGGTCCCATAAGATTAGTACCATAGAGCCTGGGTGCGCAGTAGGCTATATCATCTAAGTTTGTGTAAATACACTCTATCATGTGCGCACAATGATGAAATCACCTAATGACACATTTCTCAAAACGTGTCCCTGTCGTTAAGTGACACAAGACTGTAATAAGGGCTCTACAGAGAATTTGAGAGGGAGATGTGACAGGGAGTGACCAGAGAGGGTGGGGTTGCTGCTGCTCAGGCAAGGCCTCTCTGAGAAGGTGGCATTTGAGTTGAAAACTGAATAACAAGAAGGTTTCTGCTATGCTGAGGTCTCAGGGAAGCACATTCCTGATGGATAGAACAGCAAGTGCAGAGACCCTGTGGCAGAAAGGAGCTTGGAGGTTTTGAGGACAGAAAGAAGGCCTGTGTGGTTGGACTATAGTGGAGAGTGGAGTGGGGCAGAGGCAGGGGAGCAGGCCACATGGGCCTCAGTGCCATGGGAAGGGTTTGGGGTTTATTCTAAGGGCATTAAGAAGCTTTTGGAGGGTTTTAATGAGGGTAGTGACATGATCTGATTTTCATCATAAAAAGATCACCCTTGCTGCTTTGTGCAGAACAGATGGAAGAGGGGTAAGGTGAAGGCAGGGAGACCAGTCAGGAGGCTCCCGCCGTCTTCCAAGGGAGAGATGACGGAGACTTGGATCAGGCTGAAGGCAGTGGAGAACGCTGTGGAAGGGGGCAGGAGCTCGTGGAGGTCCTGTGCGTCCAGGTGCTGGAGGGCTGGACAGTGGCAGCGTTGGTGGGGAAGTGATCGGGGACCACTGGTGGTGGACTCAGTGGGCAGGGACCCATTCCACAAGGAACGGAATGGCAGAGGTGAGCAGGAGCTCACAGGCTAGTGACCATCACAGGCTTATGTCGACGCTCTCCGAGGCTGGCGCCACACCGGCCGTGGTGCCAGAGGTCCCGTTTCACAGGGACGTCAGAGCATCATCAGACGGCTGCTTTTGCTGGAGGCGGGTGGCATCTGCCCTGGCAATGTGGCCCGAGGAAAAAACTCTCCTTCAGAGCCAGGCAGACGGCTGCCTCTGGGAGAGCATCTGCTTCGCTGCCAGCCTGCCATCCACTCTGGCAACACTTGTTTGTGCTGCTTTGCAGGGGCTAGGAAGTTGCCAAATGTTTGGGGAAAACACTTCCACTCAGCACATGGGTGAAAGTGGGCCAGGAGGCCCGGGGGAAGCCGGGATTTGTCTGAGCTGGGGTGCCAGGCTTTGCACACAGGGGGACCTCTGGCAATACCTGGTTTAGTATCGCCCAGGTGTGGAGGTAGCAAATTTGTCCTCCCTTGTTGTCATAGACTGACCCCACTCGATCCCTACAGATGCCAGGCAGAGGCAGCAGGAGTTGTCCCACGCTGCCTGTTGAGAGTCTTGTATTTCAGCATCACTGAACCATATCATCCTCCGCTGTTTCCCCGTAAAAATCGAGCTTTTCATATATCTTAAAAAAGAAAGAAAAAAAAAAAAAGATGCCTACATGCTTCTTTTTCCAGGCGTAGTCACTGCCAAGCATTGGTAAGAAGCAGGCTCTGGAGCCTGGCAGCCTGGGTGTGCACCCCAGCCCCCCGTTACCACCTGTCTCTCCTTGGACTGGTGCTTGGGTTGCCCTGAGTGTAAATGGGGATACTAATGGGAGCTCCTCACAGGGTTGTGAGCAGGCACTGAGATGATGTAGGTGATGAGCTGGCACGTAGTAAGAGCTCAACGAGTATTGGCTGTTATTAGTATTAGCATTGCTTTAGCGTCAGCTTCGGAGAAGGTCCTGATATTGTGGAGGTAGAAGGCAGGGAGCATAGATTATCTAGAAGGCCACACTATGAGCACAAGAACAGCATGGGGAACCATGGCTCTTCCCGTGCTGTCCCTGACAGCGTGCCATCTCCCCTCCCCATTCCCAACTTCGTATTTTCTCTAATCTGTGTCCCTGTGCCCCCAAGCCCTCCCAGATGAAAATGTTACTGTTCTTCGATTGTTTTCTCTCAGTTAAGTATGGTGTCAAGTGCTTTCGAATATGCCATTCTTTAATTCCTATCCTCCATGAGGTGGGTACTCTTTTAGGTCCATTTTACAGATGAGGAAATTGGGACTAATTTGCTTGAGATCTAAAAGGAAGTGGTGTAAGTTGGATTTGAGCCCAGGAAGTCTGGCCCCCAGGAAGAAAAATGCCCGTCCTTAACCACCATGCTATATAGCATCTTCCTAAAGGGGTAGCTACTAAATTAGATAAACGAATCTGGTGAACGGAGGAGAGGGGGGTGCCTTTCATCTTAGGCATTGAGCCTTGTGGATGGGCTCGTTGGAAATCTCAGACAGGAGAGGGCCATGTCAAGGGGGCAGGTGGCCTGCAGTAGGGCAGCCAACTCCTAAAGCCTCCTTTAATTGGACAGGCTCGAGAGGAGAAGCAAGCATCGTTGAGGCTCACCATTCTCTCTTCCTCTCCAGGCTGTCCAACAACTGTATCACCTACCTTGGGGCAGAAGCCCTCCTGCACACCCTTGAAAGGAATGACATCATCCTGGAAGTCTGGTAAGGCCCCTGGGCAGGCCTCTCTACGTCTCTGAGCCTCAGTTTTCCAGTCTGTAAAATGGGGCAAGGGGAGAGAGGAAGTTCAGCATTTCTAAGACCCCTTCCGGTGGCTTTCTGCATGTGATGGATCTTGTTCTCTCTCTGGGAAGGCTGTCTTCATGTCGCTAAGCAGGGACCAATTCTTTTATTTATTTATTTATTTTTAAAATTTTATTTATTTTTCCCCCAAAGCCCCAGTAGATAGTTGTGTGTCATAGCTGCACATCCTTCTAGTTGCTGTATGTGGGACGCGGCCCCAGCACGGCCGGAGGAGCGGCGTGTGGGTGAGCGCCCGGGACCCGAACCCAGGCCGCCAGCAGCAGAGCGCGCGCACTTAACCACTAAGCCAAGGGGCCGGCCCCAATTCTTTTATTTTTAAATCATGAATTCAGAAATGTCCCTGTTCTAGGCAATAGTGTGGGAATGGGGGTGTGGTTGAAGAATGAAATAAAAAACTCAGCTCGTGCCCTCCTGGGCGTTACATCCACCCTCACAGGTCAAGGCTGTTGCATCAGATTCTCTGCAGTTCTGGATGGAGGCGACACAGGGTGGGAACTGTTGCACAGTGTTTCCAAATCTTTATCATTAAAGGCCATATTCCCCTATGTATTTGAAAAAAGCATTGAGTCACAACTTCAAAGATTTAGCCTCCTTCTTTCTAAGGGTTTATTCATCACTCAGATAATAAGCAGAAAGTTTTCCCCTGGTTTAACATGTTATGAGTAAATGTCACTATATATGTTTCAGGCACTGGGCTAGAAAGCAATATTTTAAAACTAGGAGATTCCTTATAAAAATCCATGTTTTTAGAATTTTCTCAAAAAAGCTGGCAACTCTGGACCCCCATTCAAAATGCCAGTAATTAAGCAGAGCAGAGGAAGGGCTGACTCCACTGAGCTGGGCAAACCGACTCAGGCTGACCACAGACGCGCCCAGCTGGTTGTTTTGGTCCAGGCCCCTTTGGTTGCTGTGCATTACCTGCCTCATCCCGGGAAGCTTGTGTCCTCTGCTGTGAATATGCAGACTTGTCCCTCCCTTAAAAAGCATATCAGGGCAGCAGATATCAAATAGATAGATATCAAATGATGAGGTTAAAAATAAAGACTTCTAAAAATCTGTCCTGTGATAGAGAGATGTTTTTTTGTACAATTGTGTAATCCCTGTACCCCGTGAGGTCCTCATGTCCTGGCCAGAGTGTGGGTATTTTTTTAAAACCATTGCACAGTCCTAAGAAATGTCACATTCTGTGTCCTGGCAGAGCAAGCCAGCATCAGGTTGATATTTTAAGGGTTCTGATGTTATTTGCTGCCTGTTGGTGAAGCTTGGGAGGGCAGCCGGACTTGCTCATTGCATTCTTGACAGATTCTGCTGTTGCTTTAAAAAGAATCACCGGCCTTGGGGAGTCGAGGCCGGCTGGGTCCGGTGGGGACTCTTTGTGCAGAGTCACAGAGCCTTGTTTCATCATGCACGATGATTCATGAGCCGCCCCGGCCGGCAGAGGGTAAAACTAGCCCAGACTTCCCTCCCAGGAGAGCCGCAGCTGGGCAGAGGGTCAAGCCATCCAGGCAAGGGTTGAGAAAGCGGCAGCTTCCGTTTGAAAGCACTGTTCTCATTCTGTCCTCACTCCAGCCTCTCTTTGCTTGATCCCCGTTAGGCTCCGAGGAAACACTTTCTCTCCAGAGGAAATTGAGAAGCTCAGCCACAGGGACACCAGACTGCTGCTTTGATGTCTCCCGGCCAACGTTCGTCTCAGTTTGTTTGTGAGCAGGCCTTGGCTTTGGAGCCCAGCGGCTGGGTTACAGCCAGCAGCAGCCGGACCTGACAGATCCCTGTCCTGCCCAGGGCGAATACAATAGGTCACCTTTGTTCTGGCAGAGGAAGGAGCATCGCTGCCCTTCAGAATAGACTTTTCCAAAGCCTACTATTGCCATCAAGTTCTTCCCAAGATTAAATCCATGGGAAGTTGAGAGGGGGAGCCGCCCCTCTACATTACGGGGCTAGTTTCCAGCTGATCTGATGTGGGTCTGTGGGGCCCACGGATGTTACTGAGTGTTTATTGGTGTAGAGACCTGGATCCACGTGAAAGGCTCCTGCCCGCTTTTCTCACAATGAAGAGGGGGATTCAGGAAGAAGCTTTCTGCCACGTCTCAACTCATGGGTCCTCCATCCAGGCTGTTCCGGCGTGTGGTTCCTCCGCTCATCCTGGACCCCTGCACATGGCACTTCCTCCGTGGCTGAGAATTCAAAATATTGGTGTTCTCAGCTTTGATATTTCCCTTATAGCCACTCCCTACCCCCTACTTTCGTTACCCAGGGTGGGAGGGGCTACAATTTACCCTGCTTTCCTTTCTGGTATTATTGGAAGGGGACACATGGCAGCCATTTATTCCCTAAGACATTCTATATTTGCAAGAAAAATACAACCACACTACAGCTGGTATCACACTTGGACTTTTATTTCCAGTGAAATCAATTACTCTTTGGTTAAGACTTTGGGAGCCAGCCCTGGCGGTCTAGTGGTTAAGCTTTGGCGCTCTTACTGCCAGGGCCTGGGTTCGTTTCCCGGTCAGGGAACCACAGCACCTGTCTGTTGGTTGTCATACTGTGGCGGCTGCATGTGGCTGTGACGCTGAAAGCTATGCCACCGGTGTTTCAAATACCAGCGGGGTCACCCATGGTGGACAGGTTTCAGTGGAGCTTCCAGACTGAGACAGACTAGGAAGAAGGACCCAGCCACCCACTTCTGAAAAAATTGTCCATGAAAACCCTGTGAACAGCAGCGGAGTATTGTCTGATACAGCGCCAGAAGATGAGAGGATGGTGTAAGAAGACCCAGCAGGGTTCCCCGCTCCACTGTACACGGGGTCGCTAGGAGTCAGAATTGACTTGTAGGCACTAACAACAATAAGCCTTTGGAAACAACTCCTCATCCAAATGCAGCCTTTTAAAATTAATCTGGACCAGAATTTTGAGCAGCCCCACCAGGTCTCTGGTTGATGCCTGTGAACTGAACTCTTGACAGCAGACTTCCAAAATATATTCATAAGAGATGGTTCCATTTTATTTGTGCCAGAATGCTTTAGGATATAAAGTTATGGATCAAAAGTTTACAGGGACAAAATCAAAGGCCCTTCCTTATAAAGTACCTGTTTTTCTGGATTTTTCAAAAGGATGCATGTCGAAGCCTTTGTAAACTGTCAAATGCTGTGCAAGTGTTATTATTTTAAACATTATTATTTGTGAAAACTGGTTAATATTTATAAACCACTTTGTTTTATTCTCCGAAGATTATATTTTTATAAAAAACACGACTATGAATTTTATGCTGTAAATAATCACAGAGGAGAAAACTATTGTCACCAAAGCTATCTTCATTGTGACCAAACATTTTTAAATATTCTTGAAATGTGTCAGATATTAAAGCACAATTTTCTACTCAAAGGGGGAAAAATGATGTTTGCAACCAGATAATTTATTGCCTAAGGCAAAAGCAATTCTTAGAAATAGACTTGCCATTGAAACACATTTGGCTTCGGCTTAGAAAAGTCTGACCCAGCGTGATGTTTTAAGCTGTGTGTTTTAAGCTGAGCCTCACGGGGCCCCCGCTGAAAGGCTGCAGCAGGAGAAAAGACCCCTGGGCCTCCCTCGATCCTCTCCAAGTGGTTCTAGGATGGAGAAGATTTGGGGACAGCTCTCCTCAGTGAGCAGCCTCCTATGTAGGCCTTGTTGAAATAATTCTTAGCTGCATTGAATGAGCAGGGGCTCAGGTGGCTGCTTACCTTGCAAGGTTTCGTGTGTGCCTGGCTCCCTAAATGCTGTGGCATCTCCCTGGGCTCCTGCGTGTGAGCGTGTCTGTGTGTTCTCTTTGTTGGTGGTGTTAGGTTCTCTGCAGACCATTGTTTCTGATGGAGAAGATCAGGAGGAAGAGGGAGATGCCTTCTCCCAGGAGTAAACATGGAGGACTATTTGCATGGCGCCATCTTGGATTGTAAATTCATCTTCCTTAAATTCAGTCAGCAATTATGTATTAGCCAGTTATGTTAGGATAATCAGTGGATGAACAAAACAGACACAGTCCCTGTGCTCAAGGCGCTTATGGCGAGGGGAGAGGGAGAGGTAGGCAGAAAACAAGTAAACTGGAAAATATAGGACATAAGGTCCCTGGTGGTAAGTGCAAGGAAGGAAATCAAGGAAGGTTCAAGAGAGAGGGAAACCTTCTTCAGAGTGGGGGTTGGTCAGAGACAGGTTCTGTGAGGAGGTGACAGGTGAGCTGTGTGACTCCAAGAATGAGGTGGGGCTGGCTGTGCAAAGAATGACGGGGGAGGGGAGCATTCCAGTCACGGGAAACAAGCTGTACAAAGACCCTGTCATGGGAAAGAACTTGGTACATGTGCTAGGCTGAATAATGGCCCCCAAAGATCTCCAGGGCCTAATCCCTGAAACTTGTGAATGTTGCCTTATATGGCAAAAGGAACTTGAAAGATGTGATGAAGTTAAGGCTCTTGAGATAAGGAGATTATCCTGGATTATCTGCATAGACCCTAAATGCAACCACAAGTGTCCTTATAAGAGAGAGGCAGAGGGAGATTTGACACAGAAGAAGAGGGTCATGTGGCCACTGGAGTAAGATGCTGCCCCCCTGGCTTTGAAGGTAGAGGGAGGGGCCCCATGGGCAAGGAATGCAGCTCTCGAAGCTGGAAAAGGCAAGGACACAGATTTTCCCCTAGAACTTCGGGAGGGAGTGCAGCCCTGCTGCCCCCTTGGTCCCAGCCCATTTTGGACTTCTAGCCTCAAGGACTGTAAGGGAATAAATCTGTGTCATTTTAAGCCACCAAGTTTGTGGCAATTTGTTACAGTAGCCATAGGAAACTAATTCAGTCTGTTTGAGATGAGCTAAGGGGAGAGTGTTGCCAGATGGGTTTGAAGAGGTAGGTAGGGCCAGTCATGAACTAGTTGGTCACGGTCAAGAGTTTGGTCTTGATCTTAGCTTAGAATAATGGCAAGCCACGGAGAGTTCTAAGCACGGTGGATGCAACCCAATTACATTTAAAGAAGATCTCTTGTTCCTGGGCGGAGAAGGGACTGTAATGCATAGGGGTGGGGGTAAGGGGAAGAGGAAGTGGGGAGACCATCTAGGACCACCTAGGAGCTATTGCAGGTGAGAGGCAGTTGGCAGCCTAAGGTGGTGTCAGTGGAGGTGGAGAACAAATGATGGATTCCAGAGACATTCTAGAGGTCGATTCCCAAGGGTTTACAAGTAGATTGGATGAGAGGGATGAGGGAAAGGGAAGAATCAAAGATGACTCCTAAATTTCTGACTTGAATAACTGGGAGACTGGAGAAGACAGGTAGGAAACAAGTTTGAAAGTGGGAGGGACTTCTGTTTAGGATCGTCAAGTTTGAGACTCCTAAGTGGAGAAGCCAAGTGGAGACGTCGTTATGGTGTGAGTCTGGAGCCCGTGGGAGAGGTCGCTGCCAGATAGAATAGCATGGGCATCCTCAGCATCAAAGGGGGAATGGGGTCCATGGGCCTGGATGACACAACCCAGGGAGAGACTGTGGAGAAAGGAGAGTTCCAGAGGGCCCAGGTAAGAGCGCTACTGAGATCTCCATATGTGATTACTGTCACGGCTCAGAGTATGACAAGTTTCCTACCTTTGGAAAGGCAGCAGATCCTGAGAGCGTTCTAGGCCTGTGCAGGTAACTCGTGAACTAGGACTCTTTAAAGTTCCCTGAAGGGAGGTTACCTGTGCTCATGGCCAGTGGCTTATCCAGGAGCAGACAGATTCCAGATTTGTGGCTAAGAATACATAATTCTTAGGTGCAGGAAAAAAAGGTATCGGAGCAGGAGAATTTTTTAAAAAGCCTCAGACTTTAATTATATTCACCATGATCCTAGAAGGAAAAAAAAAATGTCAATCTGAGTGTTTTCCCCCCAAAACCAGATGCTGAGATGAATACACCCCACAGAAATGTGGGAGGTGAATCATATTCCACGCGGGCTGAGTTGAGACTACAGCATCATTTTGTTATCGCGCCAACACACCTTCATGCCTCCCTTCCCGCTCAGGAGACTGGTGCCGCCCAGTGGGTGAAGCACACAGCAGTCGGGCACACACTCTGGCAGTGCCCGCACACGAGGGAGCGCATAGCCTCGGGCCCTGGGTGGCAGGTTGCAGGTGAACAGCAAGGTCATGAACGACATCGGGGACGGCCTGAGCAGTTTCCCTTGGAGAATTACATGGCGAGAGACTGCAGCTGTGCAGACTGGCAATCTGAGATCTTTTGATTCCCCAAGATACCCTTTTATTTTGCTCTAAATGTAACCTCAACCTATCATCACTTCCAGAACAATCCACAAATCCAGTCCTCTAAACATCACCCCTCCACCTGTCAATCACCCTGAAAATCCTTCCTCTCAGGAGTGCTGCCTCTCCTTTTTATTTGCGACTTCCTTGACGTCTTCAGTTCCACATTCCCCTCCCCCTCAGCTGCTCTCCCCCACCCCCAGGAAACAAGGGGCTCCTTTGCAGCCCACCCTTGCCTGGATCACTGCATGAGTCTCCCGACTGGTCTCCCTGCTTCTGCCCTTGACCCTTGGAGTGAGCCTGTTAAAACATAAAGCAGATCAGCCACTGCTCTGATCTGAGCTCTCCAGGACTTTCCCATCTGGCGCAGGGTGCAAGTCAAGGTCTCATGCTGGCCTTCCCTTTGCCACTCACACCCCCAATCTCTGTGCTCTGGCCACACCATTTCTTGGCTGTTCCTTGACAATGCCAAGCACACTGCTGCTTCCAGACCTTTGCACCTGCCTATTTCCTCTTGCGGGAACATTCTTCGCTAGATAGCGGCATGTCTGGCTTCCTCATTTCCTTCAGGTCTTTGTTCAAATGTACCTCATTGAGGGAGTCCTTTCCTGAACAATCTACCTAAAATAGTGGCCCCCAACCACTCTCCGCCCCAGCCCTGCTTCGTGTTGTCTTCTCAGCATGCACTACCTGATGTACATTTGTTTCTTCCTTCTCCTAGAACCTCAGCTCCAGGAGAACAGGGACCACGCTCACTGTAGTGTCCTCAGAGTCTAGACGGTGCCTAGTGCATGGTAGGTGCCCAAATATTTGTTGAAGGAATGGAGAGTCCACCCTACTTAAAGGGTGCAGATTATAATAGTGGATCACCTCTTTCCTGACACCGTGACTGTCTCCTTCCTAAGAGAGGAAGGTTTCCTGGGATATGGGATCATTCCTAATGCATCTACGGCTCAGAATGGGATTCGAGATGTAGCACAATGGTCCCAGTGAAGAGCATTAGACCCTTTTTCTCTCTGTGTGTGTTTTTCAAATCACTCAGAAATCATTTGTCATTGATAGCAGCAAATAACTCAAACAGGAGAGCATGGATTTAGAGTTCAGTGGTATTAGTTTAAAGATGATTAAAGTAATCCCTTTTATCTTATCAAAAAGAGCTTTTAGGTGACCGGAGGAAAAGCCCCCAGACAGAATGTTCAGTTGCACCTGGAGTTTTCCCCCCGGCTAAGAGATAAGCACATCCCGGAGATGGAGGACTCTCGACTCATCCACTGGTTGACTCACCGCGCTGGGCTGCTATGCAGAAAGCCCCGGAACAGCATCCTTGCCTGCGAGGATGCCTGGTCCTGTTGGCCCTGTGGTTTAGAGTTCATTCTGAATGTGCCTCTTCACAAGAGTGGTGGGAAAATGGCTGGAAGCATGGGGGGCTGGATGAACAACTGGAAGTTGCCATTTACTGAGATGGGGGAGGCAGAAGGGTAGCAGTGGGAGTGGGGAATATCAGGAATTCACTTTTGGCTGTGTGGAGTGGAGATGCAGGGTGGGCAGGAGGATTTAAAATAAACACTGAATTTGGTGAGGCTGGAAGTAGGAGGTAGCCTCTGGTAGCCATTTGAGAAACATGGGGCAGGGTCTAAGGAATAACCATGACCAGTGCTACTGAGAAGGTTTTGTTGAGTCCTGACTAGGTGTTACGCTAAGTCATAGGTCCCTACCAGGCTGCCAGGAGGGTCCCAGCTCCCAGGGGAGAGAGCTCCCTTGCATTCGGTGGCTTTGGTTGGGCTCCTGCTGTGTGCAATAAGACAACCAAGAGAGACAGTTTAGAAACACAGTTAACTACCCTGCTTACAACCCTTCAGAGGGTTCCCACTGCTCTTGGGATAAAGACCGACACTTGGCCCTGGCTCACAAGCCCTGCCTGACTGGGTGCTTTGCGCCCCCCTTTTCTGTGCTCTGCCTCTTTTAGTTCCTTCAGCATGTCACACACATTCCTGTTCCCTCTGCCGGGAGTGCTCCCCCCCCCGCCCCCGACCGCCAGGCATCTTTCCTACCTCGTCTCAAAGGTGACTTCCTCAAACAAGCCTTCCCGAGTGCCCAACCACCGAGTGCCCAACCACCTACGTGTGTTCAGAGCAGTTCTCCTTCTGAGGCTAACTCTGACCTCAGTAATTAAGTAGGTGATCGTGTAATTAGTTGTTTAAGGTCTGCCTTCCTTGCCAGAGGGCAAGGTGGCATCTCTCTTGTAGCTGCTGTTTCCTAGTTACCTGCCCAGTTACTCAGCCACTGGTTGTGTGAACCCAGGGCCAGGCTGAGTGGGACAGGCTGTGGAGTGGTGGATAGACAGGTGATCAGCGGGGCCTGGAACCATCCGCAAAGACCCTTGGAAAAGAGTAGACTTTGGCTGGTCCTTAAATGAAGGTAGGATTTGGAAGGCAGAGAGGATGGGCATTTCAGTTGGAGAATCCATTTAAACAGAAGTGGAAAGAGCCCTGGCTTGAAATCAGGAGAATCAGGGTCTCAGCTCGTCTCCTGGGTGACTGGGGACAAGTTATTTTCCCTGTCTGGACCTTAGTCTCCGATTGTAAAATGAGAGCTGGCTTATCAAGGACTGCAAATAATAGCACCATGACACTATTCCCCCATCTCCTCCCTGGCAGACATCTCTCTTCCCCGTGAGCCTGAATACAGCTTCAGAATTGTTTTCAACAGAATGTTCTAGGCAGCCATTACCAATCGATAGGAGACGGTCATTGAGATAAGCCCTGTATATCTGGCCTGGCTTGGAATATCTCTTGGATGAAGTCAGGCCCTGACACTGCCTGATTCAGGAAACGTGTGACAGGAGGCCTGAGCAAGGGATCTGACCACTGCTGGTAGGGAAGAAAGCCCCACTGAAGCAGAGGGCTCAGCAGCACCAAACACCACCATCAGAAAGGACAGAAAGGTGTTCTAGTCCAGAGGTGGCCAACTCAAATGCCTTCAGGGGCCAGTAGATAATGTAAATGAGAGAAGTGGGCCAGGAGGATAGAACAGGCCATGGTGAGGTGTATGGCAAACCGGAGAAAGGGGAGTACTTACCCTGTCTAAAAGGATTCAAAATCTTTCTCTCCCACTTGATGTCTTCTCGTTCCTCCTCCTCACTGTATGGGTCAAGGAAAAAAAAGGCTTCAGGCTGAATTTTTCTCCCTGACAACCAGACTATGACCTCTGAGTCCTAACAACTTTATTAGGGAATCCAGATCTAGAAGGGAACAGTGTTGTCTAAGGCCACACTGCGAGCTACGCCTGTTGATTCCCATTTTATTGCTTTTTACGCAGTGTGGTCATGAAACAGGATAAGGTTGGGAAACAGGATAAGGATGGACTAAGGAGGGATGAGAGTGGATTAAGGCTTAGGTTTTCAAAAAGACGTCCATTATATTTTAGGTGCTTATGGCAAGGGAGATGGGTGGCCTGTTTACTACTGCTGTTAGTAATCACTCATGTGACTTCTTTTATGTAGTCACCGGTTTAAATTCCCCAGATCTTCAGAAATGTCACTTTCCACTGGGAAAATTTCCCCTCTCATGATTAAACACATACACACACACCCCTCTTCCTCCCTCAGTATTAATCACCTTCTCCCCTAATTGGTACTTAAAATGTCAAAGGAGAAGGAATTAATTAACAGGAGTATCCAGTGCAGCAAGCCATGCTGCAGGGTTCTGGGACTGATTATAAAAAGCACTTCCTTAAATATTTTGAGCACTTTTGGGAATCAGAAACCTCCCTTCTAATTGAAAGATCCTTAACTACACCCCAAGTCCTGGCTGGTGGCCAGGGGTGCAGAGCTGAGCAAGGCGGTGTGTGGACACCGCTTCTTCACCACCCTAGGGATACTTCGCTCCAAACTTGGATAGGAGGCAACAGAGGTCACAAAGAGCAGGGGTCCCAGGCTGGGTCTGAGAAAGAGGAAGAGATTTGATATTACTGAGCTCCTGCTGTGTGTCAGGAACTTTATATTCGGTACTAAACAACGATCCTGTAAGACAGGTGACTGGATTATGTCCATTTTACAGATGAGGAAATCGAGGCTCAGCGTGGTTGTGAGTTCCCCAGATCACGCAGTAACTAACTGAAAGCGCAAAGAATTCAAACTTAGGTCTGATTCTAAAGCTTTGCTTTTTCATGGAATCCTGAAATCCTGGTCCCGGCTCGCGTCTGGACTGCTCCCCACCCCAGCCCCAAACTCGCGGTCTACCGTGGTTTGACAGCTAAGCCAAGAGCCCAGACCGGGCAGGGGAGGTGGAGCGGGGAGAAGCACAGCGCCCCGCCCCGGCTCGAGTGTCAGCCAATGGTACGCGGCTCCCACAGTCTTTCGTCCAATCAGCCAGAACTCCCCGCCCCCACCCCCGCTCCTCCTCCCCTCCCCTCCGCTTTCCCTTTGGCTCGACCGAGCTTGACGGAGCGGAAAGTCCCTTCAGTCCGGGCCGGCAGCCATTGGAGGAAGGTCTGTCACAGGGCGGCCCAATCAGAGGGTGCGCAGGCACGCAGCCCGGGCTGCGATTGGCTAGCGGGGCGGTAGCCCCTCCGCCCACGCCCCTCCCTCCCCGCCGGGCGGCTCGGAGGCGGGGCAGGTGGGGGCGGGCCCAGGTAGCAGGTTCGGCTGCGCGGGGGCCGCGCGTCGGAGGTAAATACTAGGGCGGTGGGTGTGGGGCGCCGGGCCGGCCCGGGACGCGGGCTGGCGAGGCCGGGGAGGCGGCGACGCGCGCCGCCCGAGGTGAGTGAGGCAGCGGGCGGCCCCGCTGGCCAGCGGCGGGCGGCGCGGTGCCCTGGGCGCCCCCCGGCCTGAGGGCGCCTGGAGCGGCCGCGGCGGCCGTTGGGCCCTCGGCAGCGGCCCGTTAGCTGCCCGGCCCCGAGGCGGCCGGCCTCTGGGGGTGCCGGGCCCGCTGACGTCACCCGGGCTTCCCCCCGCCGGGCTTCCCCGCCCCCCGGGCCTTCCGGAGGGGGCTCCCGGGGCGGGGGAGCGTGGTGGCCGCCGCGGGGACCTCCGCGGGAGAGAGGACTTGGGGTGGGAGCGGCGCCGGAGACCCTCTCCGCCCTCGGCCCCCACTGCAGATGGGGAAACCGCGGCACGGGCCGCGGGCCGGGCCCCCACGGCCCGGGTAGGCATGGAGAGCCCGGGGCTGCAACCTGTGCCCTCTGCGCCGCGGGGCGCGTCGATCGGCCGGATTCGGGGGGTTCGTGGCTCCCATCCAGGAAGAGCGGTCGGGGCTCTGGCCTGGTTCATGGCGTGTTCTGCTTTTTCTTTCAGTTTCCCCCCTTCCAGGCTGAGGATGGTTTTACACAACAACCTGGAGCCCTTGAGTTGAAAGGTGCGCTCTGTTGAAACAAGGTATTCCTTCTTTTCCTTTGTGTTTCTCTTTATTACCGTGTTCCCGACCTGTGGGGAAATCGTGAGTCTGCACTGCACGGACGATAGTGTTGCTGGGTTTGGTTCTCGGCTGGGTCAGCTGCCCGGTTCTTCATGTACTTGGCATCTTTTCTAGTGCACCCCGGGGCATTTGCATGTTTCAGGATGGTTGTCATCTTTCAGCCACCAGGCCTTTCCGTCTCTGAGCCCCCAGCATTGCTGCCCCTTCCTCTCTCCAGTCTCCCTCGAAAGTTGTATCCTTGGCTCAGCTCAGGAGCGTTCCCTACCTTGCTTTTGAATTCGGGCTAATAGGGATCTTAACAAGATTGTTCCCTTTGCAGTCATTGGCTCCCAGAGAAAAATCCAGGCCTGGAGAGAGGGCGTTCATTCAAGTGTTGGTTTTCTGCACACCCCCTCACGCCCCAAATAGGTTGAATGGCCCTAGGAATTTAGCCTGCCAGTTCCCACTGGGTAGTGGGTGGATTTGAACTAGAACAGTATTAGGAGAAAATGATTTGCTGGAAATTCTTGTTAAAGTTCATGTACTGTGAATGTCAACAACACCCAGAACATTCTCTAATGTGCTGCTGCAAAATTACACGGTATTCACGCGAAGAAGCCTTCCTTTGGATGGTTACTTTTGTGAAGAGCTGATAAGACCAGGGCACTTGTTATATAAAACAGACATTCAGCATCAGATTTCTTGTTGGCGTGCCTGAACTGTGATTTTGTTTGATTTAAGGAAGTCTTTAACACAAGGAGAGAAACAGGAGTAATTATCCTGTTCATCAGACTGTTAGTATTTTGTTCCTGATTTTCACTCCATGATCTAAAATTTGTTGAGGTATTTTCATTGGTTATACAGAATTTATAGGCATCAGACATGGTATGAGGATCTAGGGAGCCAGTTTCAAATGAATCTCGAAACAAATTGTTTTTGTAATTGTGAAATTTTCCTTGTTTCTTCTTGTATGTGTAACAATGAAGTGTTGTAGAAATTGACCATGATTTCTTTTATCCAGAGAATTAGAATTACTATTTATCCAGAGAATTAGGTAAAAAATCATAAAATACTCCCAACTTCTGAGTCTTTTTCTTTTCTCTTTTTCTTCTTTTCACTTGGAAGAAGCTTTTAGTCACTTAAACAATTAGGATAGGAAATGAAATTTTGGCTTGCACTGTTGTCACCTGAGATAACCAAGTCATTCATTCCTTTTTCACGTACTGATGGGCTACCACATTGTCAGGTACTGGTTTGGGCGTTGGGAATATGAAGATGAAGCCCTGGGGGAATTCGCAGTTTGGAAGTGTAGTGGCCGGGCTTACCTCTAGTGAGACAGCAGTGTTCCTAGTTCTTCTGACATGAATCTGCAGATGCGGGAGCCAGACTTTTTTTTAACCTCATAAATCCCACTTGTTTTAGAGACTGAATACTTGTGTACTTGGGTCGTAAGTTAATCTATGAGGAAAATTAAAACTCTCTCTTTTCTGGTCATAGAGTCTCTGTATTTCTATTCTTTAGCTGTTTAGGAATATGACAACTTGTTCTTTTAGTGAGAGATGTTCTTTTTAAAACGGTAATTATTCTAGCTATCTTGAGCGTTTGGAAGAAGTCCCTGTGTCTTTTTTCTTTGGTGTTCATGCTGACCTTCCTACCTCTTTGCCTTCTGTAATTAGGGGAAGTATTTTAGTATTGTAATTTTTATTCTGATTTAGGTAGCCTCCTGTGGTTTTTAGAACAGGTCAGTTTATCTCAGGAAATGCAAAATGTTTTTGAGTTAGATCTGTCTGTTTTCTTTATTAAAGTTCTTTGAACAGTATAACCCGACGTCTTGAGAATCAAAATGACATTGTATCTTCTAGATAAGTTACCGTTGTCAATTTTATGTAGCTAATGCTGTTCATTTGTACTATATGTTATCTTTTAGAACATGGTAATTCTGACTTTTAATATTTTTCTATAAAACTTATTTCTTGATCATCTTCTTTTCATTGCATTGATAGGAAACTGGTATTTGTTCCTTCCAATTCTCATCTTGGTTTAATGACTTTATTTTAATACAGTTAAAGTCTCCTTTACTCATAATCCAGACCATCAAGAAGCTTAGATAACCAGATACGTTTTCAAATCTATGTGACCTTGAACTGTTCCCTCATCTCTGATGTTGTCAAAAGAAAGGCCTTCTGTTCAATGTGATTTTAGGGTTAAATATATTACTGTATTCCAACTCTTTGGTAATCCTCATTCAGTACTTATAACAATTATCAGGATATTCATAATCACTTAATTTTCCAGCCTGAAATAAGTATGATGGTATTTGTTGAATCATAAAGTGAAGTGTATTATTAGAGGCAATTTTTAAACAATGACCTGAAGAGTAGTAAGAGAACACAAATGAGGGCAGCCATCATATCTGAAATCTTCTGTATTTTTCAGTGTCTTACACTGTGCTGAGTGCATAAAAATGCTAAACAAAATAATACACTTTCTTGATTGATAAGGAACTCATTGACGGTTGATATGAATCTTTCCCATGTGTCTTCAGTCAGTTTTTACTGCTTGGGGTTCTTCAGACTTAATTTCACTATTGTGCTTATCGCAGTGAAAGAAGATTGTTGGCATTATGTTCATTTCTATTTCTACAGTGGGAGGAAAGTCTCTTTATTCTGCTGTAATGTCGGTATATTGAGATATTAATCATCGTTAGATTTACTGTCTTGTATACCTCTAGTACAGCCATAAAGTTCCCCATTCAACTTTCTCTATCAATTGCAATGAAGAGCATCAGTTTTTAATATGGTTGTTCCAAACCTATTCTTTTTTACTGTATTCTTTCTAAGAGAAGAATGACCGCATCCTTTTTTATTTTTGGATAATGCTTTTTAAATATTTTGTACCTTTTGCTCTGGCTGTTCTAGTTGTCTCACATGACCCATCCTGTTAGTGAGTTTAAGCTCACTCTTCTCTTGTGCTACTGCAGTTTAGAAAAAGGTACTGCTCCTTGTGTAGCTCACTTTAAATATGGCCTTTGGTAACTATTGTTAAATTGCCCTCAATCTTTTAATAACCAAAGTCATTATATCAAATTTTGTTGTGGACTGTCTCTTAAATGATTCGCAAAGAACGCTTTCGTAATCAAATTCATTTAAAATATAGTGTCCTAATGCATTACATAGAGTAATTTAGTTTTATCTTGGTAATATTTCATTAGCACTGGTGGTTTTTATTTTAAATTGTGACATGAATTGTTAAGCTAGAGAACCAATAGAGTAGGAGTTGTTGGCATATAATAATTATTAAGATTTAAGGAAGTTGTTAATTTTAATATTTGAATACATAATTTTTAGGAATAAAAAAATTATTTCTTTTCAAAATAGAATTGCCATACTTTAAAACCAATTTTTGGCCAAAAATATTTAAATACATTTTAAAGAGAACAAAACAACTACTCACTTTTTTAGAAGTTGCTTTTTGACCATCTCAACCTTCTGGGGGCAACCAAAGTAATGTGTATGCAGTAAGGCCTGTGCAGTTTACTCCTAAAAGACCCATTCAGAAATTTATGTATTCCTCTCTTTGTTATTGTTTTGTTTGTTGTTTTAAACACACAAACATAGTGTCATCACCTGGCTTCTCAGAACAGATTAGAAGCAGTAAGTTGGAAAGCAGCAAAGCCATAAAAGGAGTCAAATGCATACTGCAGGAAACCACAGAAAATGGCTGAGTGCAAGGGAAAAGTATAGGCGGAAAGTCAACAGAAAGCAGACTCAAGGATCGGACAGCACAATGGAAAGCCTTTGAACAAAGTAACACCTTTGCATACTGAGAGTCACACATAATAGTTTATATTCATATGGATAATTCGGTGATCAAGAAAAAAATGAGGCTATATCCTTGTTGAAAAATGTTGACATGTAGAAAGAATTTTATTCAGAAATAAGCAACACTTCATTTGGTACTTTAAAGAAATAGAGCCAAATTATGGGTTTGGGTAGCCCTCATAAGGGGTTTTGTTTATATCGTGCCAAGATAGGGGTTTTCACAGGTATCTTATATAAGTGGCAAAGATAAATTGATCCTATTCCTGCTGAAGTAGACAGTGCCCTCAAGTGGAATTAAGACAAGCACATTATAACAAAAGAAAAAAGAGAGAACCACTTGATGCTAGCTCTGCTCCTGCCCTCACTAAATGTTGCACCGATATTTCAATGAGGTTGGTTTGGAGGGGTGCCAGATTCTTTACCCTGTCTTGGGTAATCTACATGTCTCTTTCTAGCTTGGAGAGGGACAGACTTTTAGAAACTTTACCGTTATAGAGTACCTCCTTATCTAGCAATGCATTCTAAAAGAAATGCTGCTCTCTGTCTAGATTTGCCAGATTATTTAATCATTAAGTTAAATGGCTAAATTGAAAATTGCATTCTTTAGTTTTAGGAGCAATTATTTTTTAATTCCAAGAATAAGATAGATAAATATGATAGTGCTATCAACTGCTGCTGTTACCCAGAATAATGGAAATGGATACCTCGGCCTCCCAGAAGGATGGAATAACTAGTGTATTTTGAAACCAAATAGCTACAGTAATGTGACAGAGACTACATAGGAACTATTGTTTTCAGTAAGATAATTAATTAATGAATCTTAAAGTCTTAATTTGAATTAATGAAATTGTATAGTTTTTAACCATCAGTTAAAGTATGGTTGAGGAGGCTGTTTTAATTGTTAAAGATTAGTATTCTTGTAAAAATTTTAAATGAAAATTTGAGACTGAAAAAGAAATAATAGTTTGTATATTCCTTTCTAGTATAAATAGTTAAAATTGTGTTATGAAAACATTTTATATTTAATACTATACTGCAATTATGTTTCCTTGTTGCGTAGTCTGAGTTTTGATGGCTACAAAATTGATATTTAAAGATATCTTTAATATAATCAGATTTATATCTGATATTTATGATTATGAGAAATTAAATGACAGCTGTGATTAACATTTGCCTATTGTAAGGACAAAATGTACAAGATTAAGGAAATGAAACGGAGTCAGAGATAAAATGTCCCATTTTTAAAATATGGCACACAGATAAATGAATTGTGGTTAAAGTTTCAGAATGTGATTTTATGATATTTTTATTGATAAAAGATGTTTAACATAATAATTATTGATGGATAACTTTTTACTTAAACTACATGTACAGAAATAATAGCCTTTTTGATATATGTGTGTTTTGCCCAAATACAGCAGTTTATCTATTTAAGTTAGACAGAATCTATTAAAAATGCTACTTTTTAAAGTTTAAAAATGCCAGAATATGTATATAAGGTTATCTTTTACTAGAATTTGATTTTATAAATTTCAGTACCTTGGGAACAAACATTTGTGTATTGTCTTTGAAGATACTTTACAATTGGATCTCCTTAATTAAATATGCAAAAGTACACTAGATACAAGTAATATATACCTTTTAACCTTTTTAGGTATTTTTGGAAGTATTTCATTTGTGTGTGTGTTTTTACTAGTCGAATGAGATTTTAAGAAATCTTCAACCTTAATTTTAGCTTACGTAGAATGAAGTGTCAAGTTTCTTTTTGCTTGTCCTCCAGGCATTTTGATTTGCTGTTTTTTTTTACAGCATGGACACCAAATTGCTAAAAACTTGCTTTGGGACTGCCAGTGAATTTATCTTTTGCGGTTTTACTACAAATTTAGTAGTTCCCTTTTTTTTGAGTTAATATTTTGGAGTTAATATCACAATGAGTTCGGGCTTATGGAGCCAAGAAAAAGTTACTTCACCCTACTGGGAAGAGCGGATTTTTTATTTGCTTCTTCAAGAATGCAGCGTTACAGACAAACAAACTCAAAAGCTCCTTAAAGTACCAAAGGGGAGTATAGGACAGTACATCCAAGATCGTTCAGTGGGGCATTCAAGGATTCCTTCTACAAAAGGCAAGAAAAATCAGATTGGATTAAAAATTCTAGAGCAACCACATGCAGTTCTCTTTGTTGATGAAAAGGATGTTGTAGAAATAAATGAAAAATTCACAGAGTTACTTTTGGCAATTACCAATTGTGAAGAGAGGTTCAGCCTGTTTAAAAACAGAAACAGACTAAGTAAAGGCCTCCAAATAGATGTGGGCTGCCCTGTGAAAGTACAACTGAGATCTGGGGAAGAAAAATTTCCTGGAGTTGTGCGCTTCAGAGGACCCTTATTAGCAGAGAGGACAATATCGGGAATATTCTTTGGAGTAGAACTACTGGTAAGTTTGATAAACCATTTTAGTGAGCTGAGTATGTGTGTTGTGTCTGTGTATATTTGTATACACCCATATTTTTTTCCCTTTTAAATACAAAATAAGTTTTCCTAGACATCTTCTGTAATTTTATAATATTCATAATCCTTAGGATTTACTTTCTGATGATAAATTGAGATGATGCAAAGATGATGAATTGAAATCTTTTTAAAAACTACCTACCACAGTAGGAAATACAAATAGATCACGTAATTATTGGAGACTTTCATATCTTGGAAATTTTAACATAGTCTATGTTAAAAATGAACTCTAGGGGCCGGCCTGGTGGTGTAGTGGTTAAGTTTTCACACTCTGCTTCAGTGGCCCAGGGTTTGTGGGTTTGGATCTTGGGCACGGACCTACACACTGCTCATCAAGCCATGCTGTGGTGGTGTCCCACGTACAAAATAGAGGAAGATTGGCACAGATGTTAGCTCAGGCCCAATCTTCCTCACTAAAAGAAATGAACTCTACCTGTTGTAAACTAATTAATCACTTCACAAAATTGTTTGTTGTCTTGTGACATTATTGTCTATGTGTTTCTCAGTTTTTCTTAATGTGTGCTATTAAGTAATAAAATTTGGATATAAGATTTTTTTAATGAGTTGCATCAATTTAAACTTACTTTTAGTTGTCCCTGATAATATATGTGAAAATCGTCTTGGAATTTATTCCTACTGAAAAGAGAACGAAGAATTCTGTGACAGGTTTCCAGAATTAATATTAATTTTCAAGGACTTAAATGTCAGTTACATTTTGACATCCTTGCAAATATTCATAAATATATATTTCATGCCTTGTTTGCTTCTTGATTTAATTTTTAAAGCAGTAATTGTAAAACAATTAGAGATCTGAATCCCAGCCAGTCCATTTACTAGCTGGGTTACCAGGTTACTTAACTAACCTACTTCTCTAGTCTGCTTCCTCATCTGTGAATTAGTGATCCTGGTGCACAACTTGCAGTGTTGTGATACATCGGTTCAGCATTTATTTAGCATGGTGGCTGGCTCATAGAAAGTACTCAGTAAATGGAGCTAACGTGACTGTTTTTTAAAGTAAATTTTTCTTTTTATGACAGAATTGTTGTTAAAACACAAAGTAGGATCCAGCCCAGCTCTCTCACAGTGGAATTATGATTTGAAATTATCAAGTCATTTTACTTCAGCATCAGATATAGCTTCTTCATTATTTTTTTAAACACCCTAAATCCAACAGCAACTGCTCATAATTATATTTCTTATGTGTCATTTAGAATTTTTCCAGTGATTTCCCTGAAATTCCCAGAGTGGATATTTTTTCTTATGGATCATGTTTATCTGTCTATTTTATCTATCAATTGATTTTTTTTTCCTCTCTCCTTTAAAAACTAGGAAGAAGGTCGTGGCCAAGGTTTCACTGATGGGATATATCAAGGGAAACAGCTATTTCAGTGTGATGAAGATTGTGGGGTATTTGTTGCCTTGGACAAGCTAGAAATCATAGAAGATGACGACAATGGATTGGAAAGTGATTATGCAGGTCCAGTGGACACAATGCAGGTTGAACTTCCCCCTCTGGAAATAAACTCCAGAGTTTCTTTGAAGCTTGGAGAAACTATAGAATCTGGAACAGTCATATTTTGTGATCTTTTGCCGGGAAAAGAAAGCTTAGGCTATTTTGTTGGTGTAGACATGGTAAGAAGCTTTTGGATTATATTATCTTTGTGAATATATCTGTTAGTTTTATGACCACTTTAGGTACAGATTAAACACTTTGAATATTTAAAGTGGACTAATTTGGAATATGTAAAGAAGATGTTCTAATTTGTGTTTGGTAAAGGAATACTGATATGGGACAAGAGTCTAGACATGGACTTACATTTACTCCTTTTTCCAGTTTGAATAAACTGGAATAATGTTTTCAATCTTTAAATTTACTGTGTGATAGCTGACCAATGGACAGAAAAACAAAACACCCAAATTTATTACATGACGTCTTATTTTTCTTTGTTTGAAAACTTTTTTTTTGTAATCAGAGTGTTTTCTTAGTATACAACTCACTCAAAAATATTTTTTTATTGAGGTAAATTATATGTAACATGAAATTTGTCAACACCCAAATTTATTACATGACGTCTTATTTTTCTTTGTTTTGAAAACTTTTTTTTTGTAATCAGAGTGTTTTCTTAGTATACAACTCACTCAAAAATATTTTTTTTATTGAGGTAAATTATATGTAACATGAAATTTGTCATTTCAACCATTTTTAAGTGTACAATTCAGTGACATTAAGTACATTCACTTTATTGTGCAACCGTTACCCCTGTGCATCTCCAGAATGCACATCATCCCAGACTGAAACTCTGTACCCATCAAACAGTAACTCCCCATTACTCACTCCCCTCAGCCACTAGTCTACTGGTAACCAGTATTCTGCTTTCTGTCTCTGTGAATTTGCCTATTCTAGGTACCTCATATAGGTGGAATCATCCAATATTTGTCATTTTGTTTGTGTCACTCATTTTTAGTGTTATCTTACAGTCATATTAGTTAGTAATGGATACATTCCAGTATGGCATGTTGAATGTTACTTGTGGAATTAAGAGAAAGAGAAGAAAAAGGCTGAGAACATTTTCATCATAGATTGAAAATATGAACAAGAATTTGTTAGATATAAAGAAGGAAATTCATACGGAATTATTAAACACTAGAATGAGTTAGGAGAGGATGTGAGTAATAGACTCTTGTACTCAGGATGTTTTTAGTGAGTACTCACATCATTTCAGTGAGTACATTTAGTTTTATCTATTCAAGTATACTTTTTGACAGGGTATGAATGTTCTAGCATAAGTTTCTCTTATCCTGTGCTTGGAAATTCTAGGAAATTCTATTTGATACCCATTAGTTAGACAAACATCACTATGTTGTTCAGACAAACATTTATTGAACCGTGTGAACAGTTAGAGCCAGAGTAAAACATGTGAGTCCCTCAGGATAGCTCACGATAAAGCACATTCTTAAACCATTCTTCTTTATATATTCAGGATTTGTGTAGAGGAGAGATTGTGGGCTTGGGTGGAGGGAAGGTTGGAGAAAGAGGGCCACTCGTCACTGGGGTTGGTTTCCCCCTGCTTCAGGTCATTTGGCTAAATGCTTCAACTTCCCCCTGCTTCAACTTGGCTAAAGCCACTTAGGCCTTCCCCTCCTAAGGTGGCAGTCTAGGGATCATGTTGTTTACTGGGGCGGGCTGCCTAGAGGTTTGCCCCACCAGCCTTTCCCCCTGCCTCTGTCTGTCCTCCAGCTGGCTTGTGCAAGCTTTCACTCCCAACCTCTCTACTACACTCCTGGAAAGGAGAGTTGTGGCAAACGCAATGTTCTTCATCTTGTATTTCCAATGACATTTAGCACGTTGTACACATTGGTGCTCAGGGCAGTTGTCTGACTGTCCATCTCTTAATGTAACTCCGTGAACAGCGCTGGACTAGTTGGTGCAACATTGGAATATAAGATAATTAAATATAAAAATCTCCGTTTTGGAGGGAGTTCTTGCATACGCATAAAATGACAAAAGAACAATTGAAAAATAGACTTTGTATGTACAGAAAGGCATACAGGAGTTCAAATTGAGTATTTAAGAGCCCAGGGAATGTAAAAGAGTGATACGAATAAGTTGGGGTTAATAAGGGGCAGATTTCTGAGTGAAACAATGTATTATTAATAAATCTCCCTATGCAGATGGATGTTACTGTATAGACTAGGATGGTTGTCCAGTCAGGTAGGACAGATACTTTTGATTCCTTGCTCATCTGTTGGTTTACTGTAGTTGATTATTCTTGGATCTCATTTTTCCAAAAACGAAAGCAAAAAACAAATAAAAATAAACAAAAACCTTATTACTGTACCAATTATTCCTGATATATTCTTTTTTTCTTTTAGGAAAAATAGTTAAAATGTACCAATGTAAGATGTTTTGGAGGATCCTTTTCTGGAAAATATGGACTTTCATATTTACGTTTTATTGAGGAGGGTTTTAAAGTTTATTCTGTTACTTAACTTCTAGGATAATCCTATTGGCAACTGGGATGGAAGATTTGATGGAGTACAGCTTTGTAGTTTTGCAAGTGTTGAAAGTACAATTCTTTTACATATCAATGATATCATCCCAGGTATGTTTTCTTTGTGTTTTGTATATTAATAAGGCAGTTTCTAAGATGTTTTGTGAGGATGTAAATATGAGCTTCAAGATGTGTTTTTGGAACTTGACTTTTATATTATGGAATTGTTAAATAGAATATCCTTTCTTACACTCAAATGAAAACAATACTTAAAGATTTTTATTTCCAAAAGTATGTGAGTGTGGGGTGGTGTTTATACATTATCCTTCACTTTTTCATCACCTGTCCATTCTAAGTGGGGGAAAAAAGCCCTTTCTGATAATTAGAAGTGTCAGAAAATGTGATAAACTGCCACCTGTTTGAGTGAAAGGCTTGTTTAAACTAGAAGCCTTTAAGCAGAAGCTGGCCGTTTAATATAATCTAATATGCTGTGGGAGGGTTCTTGATGGATGCCCTGCAAGATCCCTTCCAGTTTTGAGATGGTGTAATTGATCAGGCTTCCTGACTCTGTATTCAGAAACAGATCACTGAACTGTACATCTTAAAAAAAATCATGAGCAACCTTTTATTTTACCTCAAACAAGAGTACCTGTGGACTGCTGTCAACTAATTGATACATTCCTATTGGTAGCGACATCAACAGCACCTTCCCCCTGCTCTTAGTAGAATTCCAGTTATAGGCTAGTCAATTAATAGTATGTTAATCATAAAACTAACAGAGGCAACCAGATGATTCTTGTTGAGCATTATGCAAGTCTGAATAAAATGAATAACATGTCAGAAAACCTGCATTCAGTAGCCACAAATGTACAAATCCTTGAATTAGATGACATCTACTTTTTTACTTTCTTGACAGACTTATAAGGTAGGTCTTAATTATCCCCATCTTGCTGATAAGAAACTGGGGCTCAGGTAGGGCTAAGATTGCCTAGGATCAAGTCGGTGGTGGAGCCAGAATTGGGCTCCAGAGCCGTCTGGTTATCAAGCTCCACTCTTTTCAGTACCTCCTCACCCCACAACCTGTGTGTACTTAGGATGTGAAGAACATAGTTTTCTGCGTAGAAAAACATACTTCTCTGCCTCGCATGTATACTTAGGAATATTGTTTCCATGGAGATGTATTTTGTGTCTAATTCTTTAAAAGCTGAATTTTACTATAGCAAGGATTACAACTGAACAAAATGGTTTTTTTTTTGCTTCCAGTGTTTTTCCATTATTGCACATTTTGACCCAGAACACTTTTCAGTTCCCCACAGGTCATTTCAGGTCCTCAGTTTCTTTTTTTTGTAAAAATGAAGAGGCTAATACTAGATGATCCTTAAGGTGCCTCCTAGCCTGGACTGTTTGCCCTTCCTGTTTTCCTGTTGGCTTGGCAAGTAATAAATGCTTGTTTTGCTGAGTTAGAAAGTGCTTTCTACTTGAGCTTTTAGCTTTACAGCAAGAGTACATTAATTTAGTTGGAGGTATCGGATCACATGATAGGTTTATTTCAATTTTGCTTTGTAAAAGTCTAACATACTTGCTTTTCTTGATTTCTTTAAAATGAGTTTTTAGTTTCTTGCAAATTGGATTCCTAACTATTTCTTTGCTTCTTTTTGGGAACAGGTGGTTCACATTTAGGGGAAAGCATACGTGTGCTTGATATTTTATCTAGTGATGTTTAATTTACCTTTTCATGCTTGTTTATGGAAATAACACAATTTATGATTTTATGTATCAAATACTTTTTAATGTTATAATAAATGCTCATTGTTTAAAAAGGAATTTTATAAAAGGTTGTTCCTTCATTAAAATATTACTAAGCTCTTCCTTAGGTTTCTTTTAGGAGTTGAGGATATATATAGTAGGAAGCAAAATAGATAAAAATTCTTCCCACATGGAGCTTTCATTCTAGTGAGTGGAGACAGACAATAAATAAGTAAAATTTATGGTCAATTAGATGATAATTGATGGAGAATGATGAACAAGGTGAGGGGGAAAGGAGGTGCTGGGTTGGGGGGTGGGATTTTCTATTTTCTGTCATGTGGTCCCAGTGAGCCTCTCTAATGCGGTGACATTTGAGCTCTTGACAGGAAGGAGATTTGCCAGTGAGCCACGTGGATTCTGAGGGAAGGCCTGAGGCTGCAGCTGGCTTGGCCAGTTGGAGGAGTAGCCAGGAGTTCACTGTGGCTGGAGCAGGTCAGGCGAAGGAGTGATAGATAGGACAGGTAGCCGGAGCTGGAACAGGCCAGGGGAAGGGGGCTGGTGTATGGGTTCTTGGCTTCTACTCTGAGGGAGATGGGGAGCTAGAGGTGGGTGTTGAGCAAAGGACAACCTACCCTAATTTACATGTTAAAATGATCACTCTGGCTGTATGTTAGAGGGCAGAAACAGGGAGACCAGGAAGGAGACAGTTGCAGTTATCCGCATGAGAGATGATGATCGCTTGGATTGGGGTGGTATATAATTATGTTGTTTAGTTTAACCTGTTTTTAAACCTAATATAAATAGAATTGTACTGACTGTATTCTCTAATTACTTGCATCATTTACTTAAAATGTATTTTGAGATTCTTTCCTGTGGAGGAGGATATTAATAGTTTACTCACCTTCACTGCTTCATACTGAATTTCGTTGTGTGAATATCTCACGATTTAATAGCCCATTCTAATGTTAATGGACGTTTGGGTTTTGGAGTATTTCCATAATCCACTTCAACACTTGGTACTGATTAAAATTTTTGCCAATCTGATGCCTGAGAAATGGTATCTCAAGGTGTTTTAATTTGTAGTTCCCTGATTAAAAGTAAGGTTGAATAACTTTTCATACATTTATGGAACATTTGTGTTTTCTGTTGAATACCTGCTTTGTGTCTTTGCTCATTTTTCTGTTGAATTGTTTATTGATTCGTGAGTTCTCTATTTAAAAATTTCAATAAATTTTTTTTCAACATTTTATTATGAAATTTTCAAACATACAGAAGAGTTGAAAGAATTTTGTATTGAACATTCCTATTTCTACCACCTAGATTCTACAATTAAAGTTTAATTGTACTTTATCATATATCTATCCATCCCTCTATGCATGCACTAATCCATCTTATTTTTTATGCATTTCAAGGTAAGTTACAGATATCAGTATACTTCCTCCTAAATACTTCAGCATGCATATCAATTAGAGATAAGTACTTAGGTTCTTTTTTCTTTTTGAGATAAAAGACATCTTTCATAAAATGAAATGCACATTGTGTCATTTGAGTTTTGTCTAATTCATATACCCTTGAATGTAGTAACTTTTAAGTTACTAAAATAAGTTTTAATAAGAAATACATTCACATATCTCAAATCAAAATAATAAAAAAGTACAGTAGAGTATCTTGTTTCCGTTCTTATCCCCTCGACTCTGATTGCCCTGTCACTCCATCCCTTGCCTCCCACTAGTAACTTTTTATTAGTTTCTTGTATATCTTTCCAGAGTCTCTTTATACAATATAAATACATATTCTCCCTTCCCTTTTTATGCATAAAGCATAATATTTACACTTTTCTGCACACTGCTTTATTCCCTTAACTTTATATCTTGGAGCTCTTTGTGTATCTGAATAGAGGGGTTCTTCTTGTTTTTTGCAGCATATAGTTTTCTGTTGTATTGTTCCATAATTTATTTAACCAGATTCCTATTGATGGATATTTGGATTGTTTCTAACTTTTTACTATTACAAACAATGCTGCAATAACCTGTACATATATATTTCCCACATGTGCTAGCATATCTACAGGAGAAAGTCCCAGAAGTGGGTTGTTTGATGAAAAGGTGCATGCATTTGTATTGTTCTAGATATTGCTAAATTGCCTTCAGTAGTGGATATAACAATTTATATTCCTACAAGCAGAATGTGAGGGGGACTTTTTTGATAATCTTGCCATGAGAGTATGTTGCTAAATTTTTTTCCCAGTCTCATAGGTGGAAAATATATTTCAGGATAGTTTTAATTTGCATTTCTCTGATGAATGAGGTTGAGCATCTTTTCATACGATTAAGGGCAATTTGTATTTTTCTTTCTGTGAACTGTTTACTCATATCGTATCTGTTGTTTATTTTTTGAATTGGATTATTATTCTTTTTTCTTACCAGTTTCTTCTTTATGTGTTAGGGTGGTAAACGCTTGTGGTATGAGGTGCAAATGTTCCCCACTCCCCAGGCCTCATTTGTCATTAGCTTTTTGTCATTTTTTTGTTGTTAATCTGGTTGTCCTCATATTTTAAAATTGTGGTAAAATATACATAACAAGATTTACATTTTAACCATTTGTAAGTGTACAATTCAGTGGCATAAAGTACATTTACAATGATGTGCAACCATCACCACTATTTCCAGACTTTTTTCATCATCTCATACAGAAACTCTATACCCATTAAGAAGTAACTCCCCATTCTTCCCTTCCCTCAGTCCCTGGTAACTTCTGTTCTCTAGTTTCTGTCTTAAAAATTTGCCTGTTCTGTATACCTCATATAAAAGGAATCCATACAATATTTGTCCTTTGTATATGGCTTATTTCACGTTGTCTTTTGACTTTGCTTTAGGTGTATTTTTGTCATGCAGGACTTTTTTGTTATGTAGTTGAATTTATCAGATTTGTTATTGGCATCTGGGTTTTGAGTTGCTCCAAGGTTTTAAAGGAATTTCTCCATGTTTTCTTCTAGTACTCTTGTGGTACTTCTAGTACTCTTTATTTTTTACAAATATAAATATATCTTTGATCCATTTTTATTTTATGTGGTGTATGATGTGAAATTTGGGTCTAATTTAGTTTCCACGCCCCCTGCCCAGATAGTTACTCAGTTGTCTCAACATCATTTGTTAAAATAAGTCCATCTCAGGGCCGGCCCTGTGGCCTAGTGGTTAAGTTTGGCGCACTCTGCCTGAGCGCCCTGGGTTTGGTTCCCAGGCGTGGACCTACCACTCGTCGGTGGCTGTGCTGTGGTGATGACCCACACACAAAATAGAGGAAGACTGGCACAGATGTTAGCCCTGGAAAAAAAGTCCATCTTTTTCCTACTCTTTTGAGATGCTACTTTCATCATAGTAAATTCCCACGCGTACTTCTGTGTATTTCTGGACTTTCTTTTTTGTCTTATGCTGCAGTACCACATTGTTTTTAATGATTCTTTAGAGTATGTTCTAACATGAGCACTAGTCCTCTCTCATTGCTCCTCTGAATTTCCTGCTGTTCTACGTTGTCTTCTGAAAGGTGAATAGTTTTGCCTTTCACATTTAATCTGTAATCCATCTGGATTTTATTTTGTGTCTGATATGAGGTACGCATACCCAGTTTGATCTGCCATGCTTGCTGTGCATAAATCAAGTTTCAACAAATGTATATATGGATCTCTTTCCGGGCTGTATTCTTTCCCTACACTAAGACCTCTAGGTCTAGGCCTTCATTATCATAGCTCTAGAAGAGGTCTCGATAGTTCTAAGAGTACATTTCCCTTCTTGTTCTTTTTCTTAATGAGTGTCTTGGCTGTTGTTGGCCGTTGACTCTTCATTGTAAATTTAACAATCAGCTTCTCAAATATTATAAGAGTTCCTTTGGGATTTTGATTGGAATTGCAGTTAATCTGTAGAACAACTTGAGGAGAACTGCCATTTCTATTATATTGTAACTTCTAATACATGAAAATTCTATAGCCTTTCATTTATTTAATCTCTTTTTAGTAAAACTTTAATTTTATCCATTTCTTGCCTGTGTTCTGATACATTATAAAGTAAAACATATTTTCTTACAGTTTTTTGATGATACGTAGAAATTGACTTTTTAAAAAAAACAGCTGTATTGAGGTCTAATTCACATACAATATAATTCACTCAAACTGTACGATTCAATGTATTGTAGTATATTTACAGATATGTGCAATCATCATTATAGTCAATTGTAGAACATTTTCTTCTCCTCAAAAAGAAACTGTACCTTTTAGCTGTCACTCCACTATCCCTTCATCCTCCTTAGTCCTAGGCAACCATTAATCTACTGTCGACTGAGGAAAACATCACTACAATTCAAACAGCAGGTATTTATTTGGGCAATTAGAATTGCAATTTGGGAGACACAGAGTCAGGCAGAAACCCACAGGGTGCTCTGAGGAAGACAAAGGCGGCAAAGGTTTATAAAGGCAAGGAGAGATACATCACACAGGGTGTTTTGCTGAATTTGTGATTGGTGCCGGCAGCAACTGTGACTTCTTGGCCACACGTGATTGGTTGCTAAGGCCATCTCTAAGGCAGAGGTTCTTATCATGAGGGTAGGCATATTTCTTGAGAGAAGGTCAAGCTGGCAGCAGTAAAACACAGTTTCAAAGTTGCATTTCATCTGGATAGAGATGTACATAAGCACCACTTCCTTAATGGCCTCCCAGCTCCATTTTAGAAGCCTTGGCAGGTGTTACTGCATTTTGTCATCGCTGTCCACACTACTTTCTATCTCTGTATGTTTGCCTATTCTGGACATTTCATATAAATAGAATCATATAATATGTGGTCTTTTGTGACTGGCTTCTTTCACTTAGCATAATATTTTCAAGGTTCATACATGTTATAGCATGTGTCAGTACGTCATTCCTTTTTATGCCTGAATAATATTCCCTTGTATGAATATATCAGTTTGTTTATCTATTCATCTGTTGATGGACGCTTGGGTTCTTTCCATCTTTTGGCTGTAATGTATAATGCTGCTACAGACATTCATGTACAAACTTTTGTGTGGATGTATGTTTTCATCTCTGCTAGGTATATATCTAGGAATGGAATTGTTGGGTCATATGGTAGATTCTATGTTTAATCATTTGTGGAACTACCAGACTGTTTTCCAAAACTGCTTTACATTCCCACCAGCAGTGTACGAGGGTTCTGATTTCTTCACATCCTGTCAACACTTGTTATTATCTGACTTTGATTGTAGCCATCTTAGTGGATGTGAAGTGATATCTCAGTTGACTTTTTTTGTGTGCTTTTTGTTATAAACAAAGTCTTTTATTCACAATTTGTGTGTAGATTACTTTTTAAGTAACTAATCATCATTTGCAAATACTAACAGTTTTGCCTCTTCCTTCTAATTTTTTTATCTTTTATTTTAAAATATGGTTTAAAATATGGTTTCTTATCTAGCTGCCCTAGCTAGAACTTCTAAATATAGTATTGAATACAAGAGGTGATCACAAGCATGTTGGTCTTGCTCCTGATCTTAAAGGGAATGCTTTCAGCATTTCACTAGTAAGTATGATGTTGTCATAGGATTTTATTGTTGTAGCTGTCATTTATCAGATGAGAGAAGTTACCTACTGTTTCCCATTTTCCAAGAGTTTTATCGTGAATGGATATTGAATTTACCAAACATTTTTCTTCATCTATTGAGATAATCCTATGTTTATTTTCTTTCAATCTTCTAATTTTCTAATATTAAATCAACCTTACATTCCTCATATAAATCCAACTTCATCATGATTCATAGGTTGCTTGGTCTGGTTTGCTAATTTTTGCATGTTAAAAAGTTTCTTTTTTGTGAGGAAGATTAGCCCTGCGCTAACATCTGCCAATGCTCCTCTTTTTACTGAGGAATATTGGCCCTGGGCTAACATCCATGCCCATCTTCCTCTACTTTATATGGGACGCCGCCACATCATGGCTTGACAAGCGGTGCGTTGGTGTGCGCCCGGGATCCGAACCTGCGAACCCTTGGGCTGCCGAAGCAGAGTGCACACACTTAACTGCTACACCACCAGCTGGCCTCCTAAAAGGTTTTTTTTGTTGTTGTTGTTGTTGAGTCTTAGGAGTTGTCTATATACTCTAATTAATATTAATCCCTTATCAGATATATGATTTGCAAATATTTTCTCCCATTCTGTGGGTTGCCTTTTTTTAATAGTACTCTCTTATAATCCTTTTTATTTCTGTGGAATTTATTTCTGTGTCTGCACTTTTCATTTCTGATTTCGGTAATTTGAGTATTCTTTCTTTTTACTTCGTCCATCTAGCTAAAGTTTTGTCAATTTTGTTGATCCTTTCAAAGATCCAACTTTTAGTTTCATTGATTTTCTCTATTGTTTATCTATTCTGTATTTCATTTATCTCTACTCTAAGTTTATTATTTCCTTCCTTCTGCTAGCTTTGGGTTTACTTTGTTCTTTTTCTAGTGCTTTAAGTTGTAAAGTTTGGTTGTTGATTTGCAATCTTTCTTGTTTTTTAATGTAAATGTTTATAGCTATAAATTTCCCTCTTAATACTGCTTTTGCTGTATCCCCTAAGTTTTGGTATGCTGTGTTTCTGTTATCATTCATGTCTAAGTATTTTTAATTTCCCTGTGATTTCTTCTTTGATTATTGGTTGTTTAAGAGTGTGTTGTTTAATTTCCACAAATTTTTGAATTTTCCAGTTTTACTTCTGTTATTGATTTATAATTTCATCCCATTGTGGTCAGAGAAGATACTTGGTATGATATCTCTCTTTTAAATCTATTGAGACTTAATTTGTGGCCTACTGTATGGTCTGTCCTAGAAAATTTCCCATATGCGCTTGAGGAGAATGTGTATACTGTTATTGGGCGGAGTGTTCTGTATGTGTCTGTTAGATCTAGTTGGTTTATTGTGTCATTCAAGACCTCTATTTCTTTACTGATCTCCTGTTTGCTTGTTCTATCCATTATTGAGAGTGGGGTATTGAAGTTGCCAACTATTATTATAGAACTATTTCTCCCTTCAATTCTGTTTGTTTTTGCTTCATATATTTTGCTGATCTGTTGTTAGGTATGTAAATGTTTATAATTGTTATATATTCTTGCTGCATTGAACCTTTTATTAACATATACTGTCCTTATTTGTCTCTTGTAACCTTTTTTTAATTTAAAGTCTATTTTGTCTGATATTAATATAGCCACCCCTGTTCTCTTTTGTTTACTGTTTGCATAGAATATCTATTTCCATCCTTCCACTTTCAATCTCATTGTGTTTTTGGATCTAAAATGAGTCTCTTGTAGACAGCGTGTAGTTGGATCATGTGTTTTTATCCATCTGCCAGTCTCTTGTCTTTTAATTGGAAAGTTTAATCCATTTACATTTAAAGTAATTACTGGTCAGGAGGGACTTATTTCTGTCATTTTGCTATTTGTTTTCTATATGCCTCATGGCTTTTTTGTGCCTCATTTCCTGTGTTACTGTCTTCTTTTCTGTTTAGTTGATTTTTTGTTGTGAAACATTTAAATTTCTTTCTCATTTCCTTTTGTGTATATTCTGTAGCTGTTGTCTTTACCATAGGATTACATTTAACACACTAAAGTTTTAATACTCTAGTTTGAATTTATACCAGCTTAACTTAAATGACACACAAAAACTGCACCTGTACAGCTCCATCCCCACGTCTTTCAGTTGTTGATGTCACAGAGTTACATCTTTATACATTGTACGTCCGAAAACAAACTAGTAAGTATTATAAATGCATTAGTCTCTTCAATCATGTAGAAAACAAACTGTGGAGGTGCAAACCAAAGTTATAATAACACTGGCTTTTAGACTAATTGTTTTATTACAATGTATGTCTCTTAAATCATGTAAAAAACAAAAAGTGTTACAAACCATTATTACAATGCTAGCTTTTATAATTGCCAGTGTACTTACCTTTATTGAGATGTTTCTTTCATCATATGGCTTCAGGTTGCTGCCTAGTGTCCTTTCATTTCACCCTGGAGGACTCACTTGAGCATTTCTTGCAGGGCAAGTCTAGTAGAAACAAACTCCCTTAGTTTTCATTTGTCTGGGAATATCTTAATTTCTCAGTTTTGAAGGACAGTTTTGCCAGATGTGGGATTCTTTGTTCACAGTTTCTTTTTTTGCACCTTGAATATATCGGCCCACTGCCTTTGGCCTCCAAAGTTTCTGATGACAAATCTGCTAGTGTTCTTATTGAGAATCCTTGTATGTGATGAGTCGCTTCTCTCTTTGGCTTTGGCTTTTGAAAGTTTAATTATGTGTTTGGTGGCAGATCTCTTTCAATTCATCTTACTTGGAGTTTGTTGAGCTTCTTGGATATTTATATTCATGTCTTTCCTCAAATTTGGGAATTTTTCAGCCATTATTTCTTCAAATATTCTCTCTGCCCCTTTCTCGCTCTCTCTCCTTCTGGAATTCCCACAATGTGTATGTTGGTCTGCTTCATGGTATCCCACAGGTCCCTTAGGCTCTGTTCACTTTTCTTCAATCTTTTTTCCTTCCGTTCCTCAGACTTGCTAATTTCTATTGTCCTGTCTTCAAGTTTGCCAGTTCTGTCTTCTGCATGCTCAAATCTGCCATCAAATCTCTAGTGAATTTTTTCATTTCAGTTTATTGTAATTTTCAGCTGCAGAATTTTTTTTTGGTTTCTTTTTAGGTTTTCTATCCCTTTATTGATATTTTCATTTTGTGCATACTTCATTTTCTTAATTTTCTCCACATTATCCCCTCGTCTTTGAGCATCTTTAAGACAGTTGTTTAAAAGCTTTGTCTAGTAGATCTGCTGTCAGTTCTTTTTCAGGGAAAGATTCTGTTGATTTATTTTTTTCCTTTGAATGGACCATACTTTCTATTTCTTTATATGTCTTGTGTTCTTTTGCTGAAAATTGGAATTTGGATTTAATAATGCGGTAACTCTGGAAATCAGATTCTCCCCTTTCCCCAGGGTTTGCTGTTTTTTGTTATTGTTTTTGGTTTTTTCTTTTTTTGATTGTTGTTGACTGTCTCTGTACCAAGGATCAGCCTGAGGTGTAAATTTAAGGTCTCTTCAGGTCTTTTCTGAGTCTGTGCCTTTCCCCGGGCATGTGCAGTCACTTTCTAATTTTCTCTCTATATACTATTCCTTTTGAATGTTCTAGTCTTTAATGTCTAGCTTCCAAAAGAGGAAACAGAAAATTGAAAGAGGGTATAAATAGGGTGCCAACCCTTTAAATCCCCTGGAAGTCACTTAGCCAGGGGGGCTTGTGGCAATGGTGGGAGGCACGACAACAGTAGCCCCTGTCTCTTTGTCCATACTCCTGTGATCAGAAGCAGCAAACAGTGATCACCGCACCCTAATAGTTATTGGGCAGGGTTCTCTTTGTCGGCTCTGGCTCCCACAAGCTCTGTGCAAGCTGCTTCAGGAACACATGCACAGCTGCCTGCCCCAGGGCTGGGGGTGGGGGATGGGTAGCTGCTACTGTGCTAAGAGCTGAAATTGACCAGAATTAATGCAATTTACCATTTAAACCTTCCTCTGGAACTTGCAAGCCTTCAAACATAGTTGTATCAGACAGATACTGCTGGTGCAATTGTTGTCCAGGTGGGGAGACAGATTCCTGGTGCTTCCTACTCTGCCATCTTCCCCGAATCCTGTCCTATCTGTGTTTTGAGTGCCTTTTGTAAGTTTTATTGTTTAAATTAAGAATTTTTTTTCCAGCTTTATTGAGATGTAGTTGACACATAACATTGTATAAGTTTAAGGTGTACAATGTGTTGATTTGATACATTTATAAATTGAAAAATTATTGCCGCCATAGTATTAGCTACCACCTCCATCCCATCACATAGTTACCGTTTCTTTTTTGTAGTGAGAACTCTGAAGATCTGTTCTCTTAGTAACATTCAGGTATATTACACAGTATTATTAGCTATAAACACCATGTTATACATTAGATCCCCAAACTTATTAATCTTATAACTGGAAGTTTGTACCTTTGAGCAATATCTCCCCTTTTCCCCCACTGCCCATTTCCTGGTAACCACCACTCTACTCTATGTTTCTCTGAGTTTTTCCTTTTTAGATTCCATATGTAAGTGATATCATACAGTATTCATCTTTTTCTGTTTGACTTATTTCACTTAGCATAATGCCATCAAGGTCCATGTAAGTTGTTGCAAGTGGCAGCATTTCCTTCTTTCTCATGGCTGAATAATATTCCATTATATATATATATATATACCATATCTTCTTTATCCATTCATCCATTAATGGACACTTATATTGTTTCCATATCTTGGCTGTTGTGAGTAATGCTGAAAGAAACATGGGAGCACAGTATTTTGTTTTCATTTTCTTTGGATATGTACCCAGAAGTGGGATTGCTGGATCATATGGTAGTTCTATTTTTAATTTTTTTAGGAACCTCCATACTGTTTTCCATAGCGACTGCACCAATTTACATTCCTACTGACAGTGCACAAGGGTCCCTTTTATGCACACCCTCACCAACAGTTATCATCTCTTGTTTTTTTGATGACAGCCATTCTAACTGGTGTGAGGTGATATCTCATTGTGGTTTTGATTTACATTTCCCTGATGATTATTGATATTGAGCACCTTTTCATGTGCCTGTTGGCCGTTTGTATGTCTTCTTTGGAAAACTGTTCAGTTCCTCTGCTCATTTTTTTATCGAATTGTTAGTTTTTTTTGCTGTTGAGTTGTATGAATTCTTTATATATTTTGGATAATAACCCCTTATCAGTTATATGATTTGCAAATATTTTCTCCCATTCTGTAGGTTGCATTTTCATTTTATTGATGGTTTCCTTTGCTCTGCAGAAGCTATTTAGTTTGATGTAGTCTCACTTGTTTATTTTTGCTTTGGTTGCTTGTGCTTTTGCTGTCATATTTAAGAAATTGCTGCTGAGACCAATGTTAAGGAGCTTTTCCCCTATGTTTTCTTCTAGGAGTTTTACAGTTTCAGGCCTTAAATTTAAGTCTTTAATCCATTTCGAGTTCGTTTTTGTGAGTGGTGTAAGATAGGGCTCCAATTTCATTCTTTTGCATGGGGTTATCCAGTTTTTCCAGCACCATTTGTTGAAGTGACTATCCTTTCCCCATTGAGTATTCTTGGCTCCCTTGTCAAATATTAGTTGACCGTATATACGGGGGTTTATTTCTGGGCTGTCAAATCTGTTTCATTAGTCTGTATGTTTTGATCACTGTAGCTTTGTAGTATAGTTGGAAATCAGAAAGTGTGATGCCTTTGGCTTTGTTGTTCTTTCTCAGGATTGCTGTGGCTATTTGGGGTCTTTTGTGGAAGTTTTACTTTTTTAATGAATTTTTCCATTTAATCTTTATTTTCAAAGTTTTTGGTGTACATTCCTACCTTAGAGTTACTGCTGGTTCAGTTCCGGATCACCTCAGTAAAGCAAATACTGCAATAAAGCGAGTCACATGAATTGTTTGGTTTCCCAGTGCATATAAAAAGTTATGTTTACACTCTACTGTAGTCTGTTCAGTGTGCGATACAGCATTATGTCTAAAAAACAATGTACATAGCTTAATTAAAAAATACTTTAATGCTGAAAAAGACTAACCATCATCTGAGCCTTCAGTGAGTCATAATCTTTTTGCTAGTGGAGGAACTTTCCTCGATGTTGATGGCTGCTGAGTGAGCAGGGTGGTGGGTGCTGGGGGCTGTGGCAATTTCTTAAAATAGGACAATGGTGAAGTGTGCCTCGTCAATTGACTCATCCTTTCGTGAACGATTTCTCTGTAGTGTGTGATGCTGTTTGATAGCATTTTACCCACAGTAGAACGTCTTTCAAAATGGGAGTCAATCCTCTCAAACCCTGCCGCTGCTTTATCAACTGAGTTATGTCATATTCTAAATCCTTAGTTGTCATTTCAACAACCTTCACAGCATCTTCAGCAGGAGTAGATTCCATCTCAAGAAACCGCTTTCTTTGCTCATCCATGAGAAGCAACTCCTCATCCATTAAAGTTTTGTCATGAGATTGCAGCGATTCAGTCACATCTTCAGGCTCCATGTTTAAGTCTAGTTCTCTTGCTCTTTCCACCACATCTGCAGTTACTTCCTCCTCTGAAATCTTGAACCTCTCAAAGTCATCCATGAGGGCTGGAATCAACTTCTTCCAAACTCCTGTTAATATTGATATTTTCACCTCTTCTCCTGAATCACAAATGTTCTTAGTGCATCTAGAATGGTGAATCCTGCCAGAAGGTTTTCAATTTACTTTACCACAAACCTTCAATTTGTAAAAAACACAGTATCTGTGAAGTGCAATAAAACGAGATATGCCTATACCATTGTTCATAAAATCCTCTTGTTTTCTGTTCAATCTCTGTAGCATCTGCAGTTGTGTCCCTGTTTTCATCCAAAAACTTGTGCCCTTCTGTTTTCTTCAACAATCTTCAAAGTGAGAAATAGGTTTCTTACTTTCATTTATTCATAAAACTATCTTTCGGCTTTCTTAATCCTTTCTAGGTATATTTTTTTCTATTTTAATAATTTATCTTTTAAAATTATTTTTTCCTTTGACTTTTTGTGGATTTATTCTTTCTTTTTCTAACTCCTTAAGTTTGAGAGCTTAGCATATTTTCAGTCTTTTTTCTAGTATAAAGCATCTAAGGCTATAGATTCTCTTTATGTACCCACATACACAATATGTGATATGTATTTATCATGTTATCATTAAATTTGAAGTATTTTATAATTTATTTCATAATTTTTTTTGTGTGTAACCCATGAGCTATTTTAAAATGTGCTTTTAAATTTTCAGGCATCTGTTTTTTTATTTTTGTCATTATTAATTTTCAGTTCAATTGCAGTAAGGTCAGAGAATATGACACCAATCCTTCGACATTTGTTGAAGCTAGCTGTACAACCTAGTACATGATCAGTTTTCAGAATAATCTGTGTATACTTGAAGAGAATGTGTTTTCTCCACTTGTAGTTGCATGCATTGAATGCATATTTTATATGTCCCTTAGGTCAAGGTAATTTATTATGCTATTCCAATTTTATGTATCATTATTGAGTTTTTAATTGCTACATCTATCAGTTACTGAACAAGGTATGGTGAAACTTCTCAATATGATGATGGATTTGTTAACTTTTTCTTAATTCTGTGTTTGCTTTAATTTTGAAATTGCTGTTTGCTGCATACAAGTGTAGAATTTTTAGGTAGCTAGAGTTTGGACTTCTTATATTTTCCAGGTGATTTGAACTGTTTATCATTATGTAAGGACCATCTCCATCTCTAGTAATTCTTTTGCCTTGAATTCTGTTTTGTATAATATATATAGGTTTTCTTTTGGCTAGTATTTTCCAGGTATTTCTCTTTGTCATCGTTTATGTTTTAGGTATGTCTCTTAAAACAGCGTATAGTTGGTATTCTTTCTTAATCTAGTTTATCAGTTTTTGTATTTTAACTGAAAATTTTAATCTATTAATATTTATTTATTTATTTTTGTGTGAGGAAGATCAGCCCTGAGCTAACATCCGTGCTAATCCTCCTCTTTTTGCTGAGGAAGACCGGCTCTGAGTTAACATCTATTGCCAATCCTCCTCCTTTTTTTTCCCCAAAGCCCCGGTAGATAGTTGTACGTCATAGTTGCACATCCCTCTAGTTGCTGTATGTGGGATGCGGCCTCAGCATGGCCGGAGAAGCGGTGCGTGGGTGTGCGCCTGGGATCCGAACCCGGGCCGCCAGTAGTGGAGCGCGTGCACTTAACCGCTAAGCCACGGGGCCGGCTGTAATCTATTAATAGTTATCATTACTGATAACTGGATTTATTTCTACCATCTCCTTTGTTTTGTATTTGTCCTACATTTTCTGCCCCTACCCCTAATGTGTTTTTTGGAATGAGATGTTTTTTTCCCCCTTCCTCATTCCATTTTCCCACTCTATCCCACTTCATTTTTTTTAGACAGCATATTTTCTTTTTAATCCATACTGATGATCTCTGTCTTTTCAATGTTGTGTTTAATTTATTAACATTTAATGTAATTTGTTGGTATTATTGCGTTTAGGACTATCATTCTATTATCTGTTTCCTATTTGTCGCTCTGTTTTTCATTCCTTTTATACTCCTTTTATGCCTTTTTTGTAGATTATTGAAAAATTTTAAGAATTGTATGTTAATCTATTGTTTTTTTAGCTATATTTCATGGTAATATTGCTTTTAGTGGTTTACAATATATATCCTTAATGTGTCAGTCTAGAGTTAATGTTGTACCACTTTATGTAAAATGTAGAAGCCTTACAACTGTATAAGTCTAGTTACCTCTTCCCCATGGTTTATGCTATTTTCATGTACATTATATCTATGTACATTAAAAATCTGTAAGAAAATGTTATAGGGGCCAGCCCCGTGGCTTAGCGGTTAAGTGCACGCGCTCCGCTGCTGGCGGCCCGGGTTCAGATCCTGAGCGCGCACCGACACACCGCTTCTCTGGCCATGCTGAGGCCGCGTCCCACGTACAGCAACTAGAAGGATGTGCAGCTATGACATACAACTATCTACTGGGGCTTTGGGGGGAAAAAAAATAAAATTATTCAAAAAAAAAAAAAAGAAAATGTTATATTTTTTGCTGAAATAGTCATATATATTTTAAAGAAATTGAAAGATCCGAGTAGCCACCTGTTATCGTTTTCCTTCCTCCTGAAGAACTCCTTGTGGTCTTTATTGAGTGCAGGTCTTCTAGAGATGAATTTCTTTTAATTTTATTTTATCTGAAAATGTCTTTATTTTGCTTTCATATTTAGAGGCTATTTTGGGTGTATATAGAATTCTGGGTTAGTATGTTTTCTTTTCTTTCTGCTTTAAAGTTGATTTTCCACTACTTTCTGGCCTCCATAGTTTCTTTTTTTTTAATTTTAATTTTTATTTATTTTTTTTCCCCAAAGCCCCGGTAGATAGTTGTATGTCATAGTTGCACATCCTTCTAGTTGCTGTATGTGGGATGCGGCCTCAGCATGGCTGGAGAAGCGGTGCCTCGGTGTGCACCCGGGATCCGAACCCCGGGCCGCCAGCAGCGGAGCGTGCACACTTAACCACTAAGCCACGGGGCCGGTCCAGGCCTCCATAGTTTCTGATGAAAAGTCAGCGGTCTTTTGAGTCATTGTTCCCCTGTATGTAACATAATATGTTGTTTTTCTCTGCATGCTTTGAAGAGTTTCTCTTTATATTTGGTTTACAGCAGTTTGACTATCACGTGCCTAGTGTGGTTTTCTTCATTTATCCTGCTTGGGGTTTCTTCAACTTCTTGGGGAATTGTAAATTTATATCTTTCAGCAAAGTCGGAAACATTCTAACCATTATTCCTTCGAATCCTTTTTCTGTCCCTTTCAGTCTTCTCTCTTTCTGTCACTTCAATTAAATATATGTAAGAATTTTTGATATTGTTCCTTAAGTCTTTGAGGCTCTGTTAATTTTTTTCAAACTTCTATTTCCCTGTTCTTTAAATAATTTTTATTGTTCTATCTTCAATTTTAACTGATTTTGTTCTCTTTTATCCCCGTTGTGTTGTTTAGCTCATCCAATGAATTATTTTTTCAGATATTGTCTTTTTAAGTTTTTAAAAATATTTTTAACATTTTGCATCTGTTTCTTTTTTTGTTTCTTTAAATAGTTTTTATTTCTCTAATGAGATACTGCTACCTTCTCCTTCACTGTGAGCGTATTTCTTTTACCTCATTACGTGTAGTTATAATAGCCTTTTTAAAATTCTTCTCTGCCAATTCCAGCATTATCTATGGATTGGTATCCATTGTGGTTTTTTCTTTTGAGAATGGGTCACAGCTTTCTTTTTTTGGTATGTTGAGAAATTTTGGGTTATATCCTTGTATTGTTGCTTCTTCCAAATTTTGAGTCTTCTCCATAATCTACCTGCTTTTTTCACTCTCCAGTGCCTGTAGGTAATTGTTTTTAGTGTTTCGTCCAAGTTTTTATCTATTATTTCAGGAGAAATGGTCTGGTATGAGCTTACTCCATCGTAACAGTTATATTTTTAAATATATATTTTGGCATATGGAGAGCATTTATTCAAGACAAAAAGAGGGATTTCTCTGGGTAGGTATGATGGCTTTTATGATTAGATTTTATTTTTTAATTTTTGATTGAAATACGGTATTGTTTCACACTGTAACTATTGAATTTTTAAGGTTTTTTCCTTTTTTTTTTTTTTTAGCATTAGTACAAAACCTTTATAAGAAGGTCATTTCAGTTATAAGCCAGTAGTTCTAAACCTGGGGTGATTTTATCTCCAGGGAACATTTGGCAGTGTCTGGAGACATTTTTGATTGTCACATCTGGGGTCAGAGTACTACTTGAATCTAGTGCCTGGGGACAGAGATGCTGCTAAACATCCTACAGTGCAGAGAGCAGCCCTCACAACAGAAAATGATCTAGTCCAGAATGTTGGTATTGCTGACGTTAAGAAACCCTGTCTTAAGCAAATTCTGCAAGTTATGCTAATTTTATAATGTTAGCTTGCTGTATGGCTAAGGGGAATCCCATGTAAAATAAAATTTCTTTAATTATTTATATATTCTTACAGGGGTAACCAATTCTGTGCTAGTATTATTTCTCCAAAGTCACATGGATAAATATAATTTAACTTGTCTTACCAAATAAAATAAGTTTGTGGGTTTCCTTTTTTCTTTTCTTTTTTTTGGTTGAAATTTCCAAAGGGTACTTTTGAAAGCTCAAAACCTTATTAATTTAGGGGCCGGCCCCGTGGCTTGGTGGTTAAGTGAGCGCGCTCCACTGCTGGCGACCCGGGTTCGGATCCCGGGCGCGCACCGACGCGCTGCTTCTCCGGCCATGCTGAGGCCGCGTCCCACATGCAGCAACTAGAAGGATGTGCAGCTATGACACACAGCTATCTACTGGGGCTTTGGGGGAAAAAATAAATAAATAAAATCTTTAAAAAAAAAAAAAAAAAAAACCTTATTAATTTAGCCATCCTTTTTATACCTGCCTTAATTGAATTCTTTGAATTTTGCATTTTACTACTGAATATAATTCATTATATTGAATAAGTTGGGAGACTAGGGAAATCATTAGTTTAGATTATAATTGAAGAAAGAAAAAGATACCTGAAATATGAAGTTGGCTTATGTATAATTGATTGTATTTTTCTTAGTCTGCAGTAAAATAAAGATTTGAAATGCTTTTCTTTTTCCCCAAACTCTAGAGCTCTTTCTGTATATTTTTTTCCACATCTCAATTTGGTTTGAAATGTAAATCATCTTGGGTTCTACAGTGGCACTTAAAAACAAAAGGAAAGAGAAAGCTACCATTTTTATTTTTCCTATGATGGGATTATATATAACCTGACAAGGAATTCTTCTTTAGTAGTATTTATCTTCAAAAACACAATTCTATTTTATTTAAATAGTGATATTGGATTAAAATAATAAAAATTAGTTACACAAATCTCTTGGGAGTCACTTGTCAGGCACACTTTGATCTTATAGATCAGTGGCTATCATTCTCCTTATTACTGGCTCTCAGAGCAGTGACAAGAAAGAAAAAGAATGCTTTTATTTCTTTTAAAGCTTGATTTTTGTAAACCCTCTATAGCAGATAATTAAGACGGATACCAGCTTTTGTAACATAATACACAAATTATACTTTTTTGCCAACAGAATAAAGCTTGCAAATAGAGTTTAACAAGTAAAGTTGTCTAAATGAAAATTAATTTAGTTTATTTGAATGGGGCTTCATCTATATTTAATGTCATCATTAACATCCTTTTCTTGAGAGAAAAAAAGTCATAGTGTCTCCTTCAGTTCCTTCATTTCTTTTTCTCACCCAATTTTCTTCATTTGTAGGACAAAATTAATATTTCCATCATTTAAACCATTTTTTTGAAGCAGTTGAACAGCTGGTGAGATCAGGAAGGAATTCTTCCCAGTTTATTGCTTGCTGCAGTAGGCTTCTGAAGACTCGAAGATGCAGGAGTCTTCAACCTGTTGTCAAATTGTTCCTCTCTTCATTTTTGTTTCGAATACTTAAAAGCTCTAATATATTGAATTTGACGTTATATTCAGGTTCTTAAAGCTGTCGTGATGAAGCATATCATTTAGTGCTGCCCCTAAATTATACTTCTCTGCTTTTTCTAGTCCAGTCTATCTTCTTTTTTAGTTTTAGGGGTTGGGAACATAATGCTAGTTTTATTTTTTAGACTCTGCGGTGCATCCACATTTGCACAGAATTTTAAAAGGGAATATGAGAACTTTCCCTCCTAACATTGACCCCCAACTACCTAATTTCCTTTTGTGTCTTTCTTGATTAATTTTTTCCTTAGTGTTATTCAACATTTGCATATTTTATATACGTTTTGCACCTCCTTTCAAAAATTTTAACAGTTTTGGGTCAGCCTGGTGTTGTAGTAGTTAAGTTCGTGAGCTCCGCTTCGGCGGCCTGGGGTTCGCAGGTTTGGATCCCGGGTGCGGACCTACACACTACTCATCAAGCCATGCTGTGGCGGTGTCCCACATACAAAATAGAGGAAGGTTGGCACAGATGTTAGCTCAGGGCCAATCTTCCTCACCAAAAAAAAAAAAAAAATTAACATTTTTAATGAGATATAGTTGACATACAATACACTGCACATATTTAAAGTATATAATTGATATGTTTTAACATATCTATATGCATGTGAAACCATCACCACAATCAAGATAGTGGGCATATGCCCTTTGGGATCACTCTCTCCCACTTCTACTTGACCCCCCAAATCCAGACAACCACTGATCATCTTTGTGTCAGTATCCATTTGTTCACATTTTCTAGAATTTTATAAAAATGAAGTAACTTGGGATGTACTCTTTTTTTGTCTGACTTATTTCACTGAACATAATTATTTTTTGACTCATCCATGTGTCGTTTTTATTGCTGAGAAGTATTCCATTCTGTGGTGTGAAATAATATACATATTTCATATATGTATAAGTATATATATGGCTCTGTCCCCGCTTTTTGCTAGGATTTGGTCTTTGACCCAGATCCCTGACACGGAGCTCCTAAAACCCTGTAATTTCCTGAGTGATAAGAGTGTGTGACACAGAGCTCCTGAATCCCTTGGAATTTCTGAGTGATAGGAGTGTCTTTTGTTCTAATGAGGTGACTCTTTGTGGGCTTTTGGATGGGGGTGCTGCTCACTAGAAAGACCAAGCCATGATTACAAGCTTGAACATTAGCCCCAGTCCCCATCCTCTGGGGAGGGGAGAGGGGCTGGAAATGGAGTTAAGAATCGATCATGCCTCTCTGATGGAGTCTCCATAAAAATCCCCTAAGTACATGGTTTAGAGAGCTTCCAGGTTGCTGAGCACTTGGAGATGCTGGGAGAGTGGTGCGTCTGGATAGGGTGTGGAAGCTCGGTGCCCCTTCCCCACACCTTGTCCTATGTATCTCTGCATCTGGCTGTTCGTCTGTATCGTTTATTACATCCTTTATAATGAACTGGTAAATGTGAGTGTTTCCCTGAGTTTGTGAGCCATTCTAGCAAATTATTGAACCCACGGAGGGGGTCATGGGAACCCTCATTTATAGCTGGTCAGTCAGAAGTACTGGGGACAACCTGGGACTGCGATTAGTATCTGAAGTGGGGGCAGTCTTGTGGGACTGAGCCCTTAACTTGTGATTTGTTGCTAACTCCAGGTAGATAGTATCAGGACTGAATTGAATTGTAGGACACCCAGCTGGTGTCACAGTTTGGTGTGGGAAAACTCCCAACGCATTTGTAACCAGAAGCGTTAGAAGTGTTGTGAGTGTGAGAGTAGAGGAGAACACAGTGTGTTTTCCCCATAAAGATGTGGATATACCAGTTTGTTTATCCGTTCATTTGTTGATGGCCACCTGGGTTGTTTCTAGTTTTGGGCTATTATGAATAATGCTGCTGTGAAAATTCTCGTACGAGTCTTTGTATGGACATAGGCTTTCATTTCTCTTGGGTAGATACCTAGGTGTAGAATGGCTAGTACTATTGTAGGTGATTGTTTAACTTAAAAAAAAAATCAAAGCTGCCGAACTGTCCCTCCTAAGTGGGTGTACTGTTTTACATTCCCAGCAGCAGTGCTGGAGAATTCCAGTTCTTCCGCACCCTCGCCAACACTTGGTATGGTCAGTCTTATAAATTGTAGCCATTCTAATAGGTGTATAGTGGCCTCTAATTGTGCTTTAAATTTGTATTTCCCTGATGACCACTCATGTTGAACATCTTTTTATGTGCTTATTTGTCATCGTGTGTATCTTCCGTGGTGGAGTTTCTGTGCAAATCTTTTGCCAATTTTTTTTATGGGTTTTGTTTTTATTATTGAGTTTTGGGAATTCTTTATAGATTCTGACTGTAAGCCCTTTATTAGATATAGGATTTGAAAATATTTGAGATTCTTATAGATTTGCATGCAGTTGTAAGAAATAATACGGAGAGATCCTGTGTACCCTTTACACAGTTTTCTCCAATGGTAACTTCTTGTGAAACTAGAGTACAATATCACAAGCAGGATATTGACATTGATACAGTCAAGATACAGAACGTTCCCATCACGACAAGGATCCTTCATGTTGCCCTTTATCGCCACATCCTTTCTTCCTACCCTCACCCCCTCCTTAACCTCTGGCCACCACTAATGTGTTCTCCATTTCTATAATTCTGTCACTTCAAGAATGTTATATAAATGGAATTGGACAGTAGGTAATCTTTTGAGATTGGCTTTTTCACTCAGCATTCTCTGGAGATTCATGCATGTTGTATGTATCACTGGTTTACTCCTTTTTATTGCTGAGTAATATTCCATGTTATGGACATACCATTGTTTACACTTCACAGATACTGTGTTTTTTACAAGACCCTCCACCAGCAGAAAGATTATGATTCACTGAAGGCTCAAATGATGATTAGCCTTTTTTAGCATTAAAGTATTTTTAATTAAGTTATGTACATTGTTTTTTAGACATAATGCTATTGCACACATAAGAGACTACAGTAGAGTGTAAACATAACTTTTATATGCACTAGGAAACCAAAAAATTTGTGTGACTCACTTTATTGCAATATTCACTTTACTGTTTAGCTATTTAAACTGGTTTCTTTCCAGTTTTTGGCTGTTATAAATAGTGCTTTCATAAACATTTGTGTACAGTGAACACAAGTGAAGATGTAAATCTTCATTTCTCTGGCATAAATGTCCAGGTGTGCAATTGTTGGTCAGATGGTATTTGCATGTGTAGTCTTTTAAGAAACTGCTAAACTTTTCCACAGTGGCTGTACCATTTTACATTACCACCAACAATTTATACGTGATTAATTTTTCCACATCCTCACCAGCATTCGGTGTTGTCACTATTTTTTACTTTAGCCATTCTGAGATATGTGTGGTGATATCTCATTGTGGTTTTAATTTGAATGTCCCTGGGTGGCTCGTGATGCCGAGCATCTTTTTATATGCCTATTGCCATCTGTATATCTTCTTCAGTGAAACGTCTCTTCATCTCTTTTGCCCATGTTTTAATTGGATTGTTTGCTCTATTACTGTTGAGTTTTGAGAATTCTTATGTAATCTAGATACTAGTCCCTTGTTAGATATGTGGTTTGCAAATCTTTTCTCCCAGTTTGCAGTTTGTCTTTTCATCCTCTTAACAGGATCTTTCACAAAGCAAAAGATTTTGATTTTTATGAAGTCCAATGTACAAATTTTTCTTTTGTCGAGTGTGCTTTTGGTGTTAGGTCTAACAACTTTTGCCTAGCTCGAGATACAGAACATTTTCTCCTAAGTTTATAAAAATTGAGATATAATTCACGTACTGTAATATTCACCCCTTTAAAATGTACAATTCAGTGACATTAGGAGCATTCACAATGTTGTGCAATCATCATCACTGTCTAGTTCCAGAACTTTTTCGTCACCTCAAATCGAAACTCTGTACCCATTGAGCAGTCATTCTCCGTGCCCTCCTCGTGTCAGTCCCTAGCAACTGGTGATCTGCTCTCTGTCTCTATGGATTTGCCTATGTACATATGCTATATGGACATTTCACATACAAGCATACCTCGTAGATATTGCGAGTTTGGTCCCAGATCACCGCAGTAAAACGAATGTTACAATAAAGCGAGTCACAGGAATGTTTTTGTTTCCCAGTGCATGTAAAAGTTATGTTTACACTATACTGTTGTCTCTTAAGTGTTCAGTAGCATTATGTCTAAAAAAATAATGTACGTAACTTAATTAAAATACTTTAATGCTAAAAAAGGCTAACCATCATCTCAGCCTTCAGTGAATCATAATCTTTTTGCTGGTGGAGGGTCTTGTAAAAAACATAATATCTGTGAAGTGTAATAAAATGAAGCACAATAAAACGAGGTATGCCTGTAAATGGAATAAAGAATATATATGGCCTTTTGTGTCAGGCTTCTTTTATTTAAGTATTATCTTTTCAAAGTTTATCCATGCTATAACATGAATCAGTGCTTCGGTCCTTGTTGTGGCTGAATAATATTCCATTGTATGGATATGCTATAGTTTATTTATCCATTCATCAGTTGGTGGACATTTGGATTGCTTCCAGTTTTTGACTATTTATGAAAAATGCTGCTATGAACATTCATGTACAAGTTTTTGTGTGGACATATGTTTTCAGTTCTCTTGGGTATGTGCTTAGGATTGGAATTGCTGGGTCGCATGGTAACTGTATATTTAATCATTTGTAGAACTGCCAGACTGTTTTCCAAAGTGGCTGCACATTTTACATTCCTACCAGCAATGTATGAGAGTTCTGATTTCTTCACATCCTCGTTCTTCTATTATTTTTTAAAAGTTTCATAGTTTTTCATTTTACTTTTAAGTCCACGATTCATTTTGAGTTAATTTTTTATAAGGTATGAGATGTAAGTAGGGGTTCTTTTTCTTTCTTTTTTTAACCTATGGATGTCTAATTGCTCCACCACCATTTGTTGAAAAGATATCTTTCTTCCATTGAATTGCTTTTGTCCTTTTGTCAAAAATCAGTTGGGCGTATTTGTATGGGTCTATTTCTTGGTTCTTGGCTCTGTTACATTGACCTGTATGTCTATCCCACTTCCATTACAACACAGTCTCGATTACTGTAGCTAAATAAAAAGTTTTGCTGTCGGGTGAACTGGATTCCTCCTACTTTATTCCTCTTTTTCAAAATTATTTTAGCTATCCTAGAGCTTTTGCCTTTTCATATCAATTTTAGAAGAATTTTATGTACATCTACACAAGATCTTGCTAGGATTTTGATAGAATTGCATTAAACCTATATATAAATATGGGGAGAATTGACATCTTTACTGTGTTGAGTCTTCTAATCCATAAAGATGGTGTGTCTCTTCATTTATTAGATTTTTAAAAATTTCTTTTGTCAGTGTTGTGTAAATTTAGCATAGAAGTCTTTTACATGTCTTGTTAGAGTTACACCTAAATATTTCATTTTTTGAGTGATTGTAAACGTATTTTTAATTTTGGAGTCCACACGTTCATTGCTGGTATATAGAAATACAATTGATTTTTATCTTGTAACCTGCAACCTTACTGATGTTTGTTCAAGGAGTTTTTTGTTTTTGTAGATTCTTTGGGATTTTCTATATAGACAATCATGTTATCTATAGATAGGGACAGTTTTATTTCTCCTTTTTTGATCAATATGCCTTTTATTTCCTTTTTTTGGCTTTGTTGCACTGGATGGAACTTCTAGCACTATGTTAAGTAAGAGTGGTGAGGGCAGACATCCTTGTCTTGTTTCTGATCTTAAGGGAGAAAGCATTAAGTCTTTTACTGTTAAGAGTATGGTAGGTTTTTTTGTAGATGCTCTTATCAAGTTCAAGAAGTTTCCGTCTATTCCTAGTTTTCTGAGAGTTTTTTTCATGAATGGGAATTGAATTTTTTCAAATGCTTTTTTTGCATTCATTGATATGATCATGTGATTTTTCTTCTTCAACTTGTTAATAGGGTATATTATATTCGTTGATTTTCAAACATTGAACCAGCTTTGCCTCTCTGGAATAATCTCCTCTTGGTCATGGTGTATAACTCTTTTTATTTGCTAATATTTTGTTAAGAATTTTTGTGTTTATTTTCATGGGAGATACTGGACTGTAGTTTCCTCTTTTTGTACTGTCTTTGGTTTTGGTATCAAAGTAATAGTAGTAGCTTTGTATGAATGAATTCAGAAGCTATACTAAATTGAATTCTGAAGTGTTCTCTCCTCTTTTGTTCTCTCCTCTTCTCTTTTCTGGAAGAGATTGTGTAGAATTGGTGTTAATTCTTTAAACTTTGGTAGAATTATCCAGTTTAACCATCTGGGTCTGAAGATTTCCTTCTATTTGTGTGAGTTTTAAAATTGTGAATCAGTTTTCTTAATAATTGTATAATTATTCAGATTATATATTTCATGTTGGGTTAGTTGTGGTAGCTTGTGTTTTCAAGGAATTGGTCTGTGTCATCTAAGTTGTCAAATTTGTGTATGTTAGTTTTTCATTGTATTCCCTTATTATTCTTTTGATGTCTACAAGGTCTCTAGTGATAATCCCCTGTTTCATTCCTGATGTTGGTAATCTATGTCTTCTCTCTTCTATGTCAGCCTTGCTAGAGGTTTGTCAATTTTATTGATCTTTTCAAAGAGCCAGAGTTTAGCTTCACTGATTTTTCTCTATTGTCTTTCTATTTTTAATTCTATTGATTTCTGCTCTTCCTGATTTCCTTCTTTCTGCTTGTATCAGGTTATATAAGCTCTTGTTTGTCTAGGTTCTTCAGGTGGGAGCTTAGATTATTGGTTTGAGATTTTTCTTCTTTTTTAATGTAAGCATTTAATACTGTAAATTTCCCTCTCAGCACTGCGTTAGCTGTGTCTCAAACATTTTGATAGGTTGTATTTTCATTTTCTAGTTCAATATATATATATTTTGTGTGAGGAAGATTAGCCCTGAGTTAACATCTGTTGCCAATCCTCCTCTATTTGCTGAGGAAGGTTGGCCCTGGGGTGACATCTGTGCCCATCTTCCTCTACTTTGTATGGGACGCTGCCACAGCATGACTTGATAAGCGGTGCGTTGGTCTGCGCCCAGGATCCCAACCCCGGGCTGCTGAAGCAGAGTGCATGAACTTAACCGCTATGCCACTGGGCTGGCCCCCTCAATGTATTTTTTGATTAACCTTGAGGCTTCCTTTTTAACCCATGAATTATTTAGAAGTGTGTTGTTTAGTTTCCAAGTGTTTGAAAATTTTCCTATTATCTCACTGTTACTGATTTCTAGTTTATTTTCTTTGTTGTTAGAGAATACACTCTGTATGATTTCAGATATTTTAAATTTGTTTTATGGCCCAGACCAGTATATGATTTAACTTGGTTATGTCCCATCGGCACTTGAAAAGAACGTGTGTTCTACTGTTATTCGGTGGAGTGTTCTATAAATGTTGATTAGATCCTGTTGGTTAATGGTATTGTTGAGTTCTTCTATCTTCTTGCTGATTTTTTGTCTACTTGTTCTATCAGTTGTTGAGAGAGTGATGTTGAAGTCTCCAACTATAATTGTAGTATTAATCTTTTTCTTCTTTCAGATCTATCAGTTTTTGCTTCACATATTTTGCAGCTCTTTTGTTTGGTGCATATACATTTAGGATTGTTATGTCTTCTTGGTGAATTGACCCTTTTATCACTATGTAATGTCCTATCTGTATCCAGCAATTTTATTTTCTCTGAAGTCTACTTTATAGTAGATTAATATAGCCACTCCTGTTTTTTTGTATTAATATTTATATGATATATCATTTTCCAACCTTTTACTTTGAACCTGCCATATTATTATATTTGAAGTGGGTTCCTTATAGACAACATATAGTTGAGTCATGTTAATCTACTCTGCCAATTTCTGTCTTTTGATTGGTCTGTTTAGACTGTTTACATTTAGCGTAACTATGGGTGTGTTAAGGACTTAAGTCCGACATTTTGTTTTCTGTTTGTTCTCTCTTTCATTTCTCTGTTTTTTTTTCCTGCCTTCCTCTGGGTCACTTGAACATTATTTAGAATTCCATTTTGATGTATCTGTAGTATTTTGGAGTGTATCTTTTTGTATAGCTTTTTTAGTTACTGCTCTAGATATTATGTTCTGTATGCTGATCTAATCACAGTTTGCTGGTGTCATGATTTTGCCAGTTTGAGTAAAGTATAAAAACTTTATCTCCCTCCTTTATATCCCTTTACTCTTTTCCATTTATAATATAATTGTCTTAAATGTTTCCTTGACATACATTTAAAACCACACCAGATGGTGTTATAGTTTTTGCTTCAACCATTAAGCATAGTTTAGAAAACTTGAGAGAAGAAGGAAAGCCTATTATATTTAATCATATTTTTCTCTTTCTGTTGTTCTTTCTTCCTTTCTAATGTTCCAAGATTCCTTTTTTGATCATTTCTTTTTTCTTTAGAGAACTTTCTTTAGCCATTCTTTTAAGATAGGTCTACTAGTGACAGATTATCTTAGTTTTCCTTCATCTGAGAAGTCTTGATTTCCCCTTGATTCCTGAAGGATGTTTTCACTGATTATAGGATTCTGGGTTGACAGTTCTTTTCTCTCAGCACGTGAAAAATATTGTACCACTTCCTTTGATCCTCCCTGGTTTCTGATGAGAAACCTGTTATTCGAATTGTTTTTTCTCCTATAGGTTTTGATTTTCCCTAGCTGCTTTCAGGAGTTTTTCTTTACCTTTAGTTTTCAAAGTTTAATTATGATGTGTCTTGGCATAGAATTTCTTTGAGTTTATCCTGTTTGGTGTTCACTCAGCTTCTTGAATTGATAAGTTTATGTCTCTTGCCACATTTAGTTAGTTTCAGCCATTCCTTCTTTGAGGACTTTTTCAGCCCTGCTCCTGTTCTCCTCTCCTTCAAAGATTCTGAAGACATACATGTTAGAGCTTTTGTAAAGCCCCACAGGTCCCTGAGTCTCTCCTCTGTCTCCTCCATTTTACTGTTGAGTCCATCCACTGAGCTTTTTATTTTGGTTATTGTATTTTTCAGTTCTAAAATTTCCATTTCATTCTTCTTTATATCTTCTTTTTCTTTGCTAAGACTGTATTTCTTTGATGAGGTTTCTATTCTTTCATTTTTTTCCAAATGTGTTTGTAATTGCTTATTGAAGCATTTTTATCATGGTTGCTTTAAAGCCTTTGTCAGAGAATTCTAACATCTCTGTCTTCTCAATTTTGGCATTTATTAACTGTCTTTTAAAATTCTTCTGGGGATCTTCCTAGTTCTTGGTATAATAAGTGATTTTTGTTGAAACCTGGACAGTTAGGTATTATGTTCTGAGACTCTAGAAGTTATTTAAAGCTTAGTTTTAGCCAGCTTTCTTTGACACTGCTTTCACTGAGGAAGGCGGGGTGCACACCACCTCATTATTGCCAGGTGAAGGTAGAAGTCTAGATTCCTCACTTGGCCTCACTTGAGCAACCTGAGAGGGTGGCTCCTCATTACTGCTGGGTGGAGGTGTGTACTGTGGCTCTCTACGTGGTCTCCACTGACACTGTGATGGGTGTGGCCTCAATACTGCTGGGCTGTGACAGAAGTCCTGACTCTCTACTAGACCTCCTCTGGTACCCCCCCAGCAGGGAGTCAGAGACGGAAGTCTGGGCTCTCCATGTGGTCTCCACCGACACTGTGATGGGTGTGGCCTCAATACTGCTGGGCTGTGACAGAAGTCCTGACTCTCCACTAGACTTCCTCTGGTACCCCCCCAGCCGGGAGGCAGAGACGGAACTCTAGGCTCTCCACGTGGTCTCCACTGACACCATGACCATGAGGGAGGAGGAACTTTATTATCAGGTGGGGGGGATGAAATCTAGCCTCCCTCCTTGGCTTTATCTGACATCACCCACCTGGGGTGTTGGAGCACTTTGTAACAGCCTCACATGAGTAGAAGTCTAGGCTCCCCTCTTGGCCTTTGTTGGAGTGGATGGGGCCTCTGTTTTTTCTGTGATGTTTGGCTGGAGTAGAGTGATTATTGTCTAAAAATTTTTTTGTCTTACTAGGTTTCCCCTTTTCTCATTCTTTGACTAGAAAGAGCTGACTTTTATTGGGGCTTTCTTTTGTCTGTGCCACTTGGTGTTTCCAGGTTGCTGGCTTCTTCAGCTCTAAGTCTGGGATTTGTGAGGCGAGAAGAAGACCCAGAGGGATCTCCACTGTATTGGTCCTTAGGTCCTGAGGTCCCTGGCTGATCTGCCTTCTCCTCTCCACCTTTCAGAGTCTTCTAACTGTTGTTTTATATGTTACATTCAGAGTTTTTAGTTGTACTTATCAGGAGGAATAGGAAAAAGTATGTTTACTCGTCTTCCCAAAGTGGAAGTTGCACCTTTTTTTTAAGTTAACAATAGGTCTTAGGGATCATTTCATATTAGTACATAAATTGCATACCTAATCTTTTGTTTAAATTATACATTGTATTTCATTTTATGAATATACCATAAATTTTTTAACCAGTCCCCTACTGATGGACATTTAGGTTGTTTTCAGTCTTTTGCTATTATCAACAGTGCTTCAGTGAATCACTTGATATATATGTATCAGTTTGCATGTGTGCCAGTGTAGCTAAAAGATAAGTTCCCATCTTATTATCTGTATCTTCTTAGAGAGCTATGTTTTCATTTGATAAAAGAGTCATTATCTCCTAAAGGAAATTAAAATATTTCACTTTAGACAGATCTCATTGTGAAAAAGTCACTCCTTCTGTGATGCGTGCTTATATCTCCCTTCCTACAGCTTCCCTCATTGATTCTAGTTCTGAACAGGGGTGAAGATAGGACAAATCCAGCCCCTCTTCCTTACAACAACCCTCAGATATTCAAAGATGAGTGTCTTGATACCTACATCTTATGCTCTCCAGCCTAAATGGTTTGAGTCATTTTAGCCATTTTTCCTATGGCATGATTTCCAGATATCCTGAATAAGGCCTGGTTTGTTGAAGATACCCTTGCACTTGGGTGCCTAGAGGGGAACAGAATACTGTAGTCCATATGTGGGCTAATGGTTGCTGTAGAATAGGACATTGACAGAGAAAATTGGCGGGGGGCCCTGTCGCAGTCTGAATTACGGTCCCAGGGACCACTGTAGTGCCTTCCCGGCGTGGAGCGGCTAGTATCTCTTGAGTGAATGAATGCACTTATAAAGCAACGAATTAATGAATACTGAACTTACTCTTGACTTAAATCCTCAGTTTTGTTCACGTGTACTTCTGCTCCTGCTTCTACTTGTGTGGTTGATTTGGGGACATAAGGCAGGACTTCACTCTTGCCCCTAGTAAACTTTGTCACTAGAGGTATCTAGTCTTCCGACGTTTTCGGATCATTTTGGATACTAATTCTTGTCCTTTCATGTCCTTTTTCTCGCTCTCAACACATGTCATCTGTAGATTTTTCCTTTGTGTCATCGATATACTCATCTGAGTATTTAAATGGGATATATTTTGCTCATATTCATATAAAATAGTCATAAGATCTTTAAAAAAAGGTAACTTCCTGGAAGTAGAGTGGCTGGGCCAAAGCGTATGTGTATTTGCATTTTGATAGATAATGCTAAACGGTCTTTCATCAAGTTTGATTGGCAGTCTGTACCACCCTGAATGTTGTCTGTATGGGTAGGGCTTCCGCTCACAGGAGACACTTAGGGCCCAAAAGTTTATTTTGGAGTGCTGGATCTCAGTGTGCCACTCTGATGTTATCTGATGGGACCTTCCAGCATTTCCTGAACAATTTTTCGTATAAAATTATCTAAAAATATAAAGAAAGTATTTATTTTGATCAGTAGTCTTGCCTTATAGGGATTTTTGGATAGTTGCTATGTGTAGTATGTTGGTGTCAGGTTTTATAAGATCTCCTTTTACCCAAGTAAACTTTTATTTTCTTCAGTAGATTTCTCTGTGGATATTAAATTCGCATTTGCGTCTGAATTATGCTCTTGTGGCTGATAATGTTAAGTAGTACATCAATTAAGCAGTTTTTCTCAATTTAAATTTTTCTCAATTCAAATTCACAGACATTTCTTGTGGTTTGATTATTGTTCACTAGCTTTTTATTATGATTTCCAACCCAAGATTCTCCAAGGAGTTTTTCTTTTTTGATTAAATCCACAAGAGCCATGGATGAGCTGCTACTTTTATCATTTTGAGTGCAGTCCTGCTGGGTGTATATAATGGGTACTTTTGATCTGGTTCCTTTTATTCAACACAATGTCCTTATTGTGTATATCAATAGTTTATTCTTTTTTTATGGCTGTGTAATATTCCATTGTATGAACAGATCACAATTTGTTTATCCATTCTCTCATAGAATGGATCGTTCCAGCTTTTGGTTATCATGAATAAGTTTTTGTACATGCCATTTCGTGGACATATCATGCTATCTCTTTTAATATCTCTTAATCAGGATTGTTTTCATCTCACAAAATTATCTGCTGAAGTTATTCCTTGTCTTGTTTACTTTCCCTTACTTACCTTTCCCTGAAATGGTAATCTCTTAAAATTCGTTCAAGGTAGAAGGCTTTGTTTTGGATCATGAACATAGTTGTGACAAAGAAACAAGAAATATTTGGTATATAATTGCTGGAGGGCAAGATAGATATGGCATGTGACCCTTTATCTGCATAGACTTCTATAGGAATGTCCTGCTCCTCAAAATTGGTATTTGACCCCCTCTCAGACAAAGTCTTTGGCGGAAGATAACCACTGTTTCCAACTCCAGTGCCCTCCGTGTTCCCAACCTTTGGAGCCCTCCCCTAGCATCACTAGCTGAGCTGTCACGAGTGGCTCATGCATTTGGCCCTCTGGTACTGCCAGGCTGCCTCAGTGAAGACCAGTTGCTGCCTTTATTATAACCGCCACTAAGTCTATAATGTGTATAGATTATAGTATACCTGTGACTCTCTTTTTAAAATGGACATGCGTGCAATGAGTTACAGTTAATAGTGGAAATTAGTTTTTTTTAGTCAGTTTATATGCTGTAATTTGGGAACCTTTACCCTTCACAGTAGCTCTCGTTTGTGACATTTGGAGATATTTGAATGGTAACATCATTGATATCACTTGACTAAGACCATGATTATTCAGTATAATTTTTGAATTAAAATAATATTACATTTGATCATATTCTGAGATGTTTAAGATATAGTTTAATGATGCAATCCCCTCTCCTTCCAACCATGGAAAAAGTTACCAAGCATCATTTATATATATTTAGTTCAGTATTATTTCCTTTTTTTAAAAAAATGGCCTTTCCCTTGTGTTTAAAATGTAAAAATTTTCCTATTTTTCTTTCTGTTCTCGAAAATCCACTGTGGGTGATACCGTTTTGCTGGTACACAGATTTATCAGGTATGGCTCCTCAATGTCGTGTTGGACTCCACAGATGTGTTGTTGAACTTTCCAGGGGAAAAATTTTCCAGACTGACTTTTCTACATTTACTTGATCAGTATTTGTGAATATCTTATGAAAATTACTGGCCTTTAAGGGTTAGAGTGGTCTTTGTATCAAAAACAACTTTGCCAAATTTATTACACCTATATTTCAAAAACAAGTTTTGAGTGTTTTCCTCAAAAATATTATTGATATTTGTCTCTGGCTTTCTGCGTCGTTAATCTGTGTATAGTTCTCTGTGTTTTTCCTATTTATATGTATATGTGTTTGTATACACATCAGTGTTACTCTTAAAGTATATATGCTTTTTAAAACTGATACATATTCCTAACCAGACTTTTTCCAAACTGTTGCATGAAATACATTAATCTGAGATGTTAGGTAGAGTGGCACAAAAAATATTGTCAACTAAGGTTATTGTATCCCTTTTTGAGAGATTCACAATGCACATTATCATATTAAAGGTTCTGGTGTTATGCAGTAAAGACGCCTGTTTCTCTCAGCATCTTCTAGAAATGTTTGCGTCTGGAACACTTTATAGCACACAGAGGTGTTCTGGGGTTACTGATTTGGGAAATCCTGCAAAAAACTGAGTAAGGTTTTCCTTGTAGTGTTTTAGTACATCGAATAAAATTGACTAAAAGTGATTAAATTTTCAAGAAGTTAAAGCATTTAGCTGAATTGTATTTGGGGAGTATATTTTCTTATAGAAATTACATTTTGAAGTACAGTATTTATTGTTTTTTCCAGCATTATCTCTTTCAGTACTTTTGATGGCCTTTAAAAATTTGTAACACTACTGCAAAAATGCTGCTTTTTTGTTAGAAAGAGGTTTTTTTTATTGTTATTGTCATTGTTTGCTCGATTGTTTCTCTTCTATAAGAATTTGCTGTTATCTTTAAAAAACATGTTTACTGTTTCAGATAGCGCAACACAGGAAAGGAGGCCTCCCAAACTTGCCTTTATGTCAAGAGGTGTTGGGGACAAGGGTTCATCCAGTCATAATAAACCAAAGGCTACAGGTATGGATTAATAGAATATGATTCTTAGTTATTTACATAATATCTGATTTGCCACAGCATTGAAAAAATGTTCAAAGGAATTACTCCTTAATGTATATGTCAACTGGATTCTTTCAAACATTTTTTTTTGTGAGGAAGATCAGCCCTGAGCTAACATCTGCCAATCCTCCTCTGTTTGCTGAGGAAGACTGGCCCTGGGCTAACATCCGTGCCCATCTTCCTCCACTTTATGTGGGACACTGCCACAGCATGGCCTGACAAGCGGTGCGTCGGTGTGCGCCTGGGATCCAAACCCGGGCCGCCAGCAGCTGAGCCCATGCACTTAACCGCTAAGCCATGAGGCCGGCCCCCTCTTTCAAACATTTTTAATAGTTTACTAAAAAGTTTTTATAGATGTTGTTGCTTAAGCCAAAAGTTCCCAACCTTTTTCAGTTGAAGTTTCCCTTGAGGACCTGTGTCTTTTGCTGGTCCCTATCAGCTGCTTTTAGGAACCCCTTACTTGTGACATTTGTGTATATAGAGTTGCAACTGTACAAAATAACCATATATGGATAATGTTATGTAGGATAAAGTATACTAGAGGTTAGTTATGTGGACTTTGCTAACTAAATGCGGCGCAAATTAAATTCTAAATTGTTAAGCAAAAATTTTTGTCTGTCTTCCAGAAAACTCCTTCACAACACATGTGGAGTTCTTAGCTCTTTTTTTTTAGCGTCCACATATTTCATAGATTTGTAGGGTGGTAGTTATACAAGCTAAACAGCTCATTTAAAAAGAATTTTTGTTAACTCAAATGTGGGTTAGGAGAAGAATATTTTTTCCTCAATTATCTAGTGAACAAAGCTAATTTCGGCTTGTTTTAAAGGAAATTGTTCTTTAAGAGATGTTTCATGTGACTTTGGACCCTGGGACACTTAGAATTAAAGAGGATATATAGGTAATAGTATTTTTTATGTTACCCTGTAGATCTAGATAGGATAGCTCAAACTTGCTACTGTCACTTAAATATAAATAGCCTAAAGATTTTCTTAAGATGTGTGTGACTTGTGTTGTAGCAGATCTGAGTTATGGGTATTAAGTATAGAACCGTCTACTTTAAATTGGAAAAAACAAATCAGATTTTGTCTGGATTCTGGAGACCCCACTGCTCTCAACTCGGGCACCTCTTCCTCTTAGCACCGAGGCGGGGTACCGTCTTGAAGTGTCTGTGGCGTAGCCACCCTGACTCCTTCTTATTTTAATGTCTAATATAGAATAAATAATACTGCTTCAGTTTTTCAAAGACATACAGAAATTAAGCAAGGGATTTGATGACCAACATTTCCAAAATGTTTAAACCTTGAATCTTTTAAACTTAATTTGTGTATCGATTATATACAACATTTGAAGATGACCTTCTTCTGAGAGCAACTGTTTTAAAATAATAGATTAAATTTGTGAACCAACAGGTTTGTCAAATGAAATTGGGGAATAATGATTCTGACATTTGGAAATAAGCCATAGTACATGAAATAGTTTTTTCAAGCAGTTTGTTAAAAAAAAAAAAAAATGAGCTTTTCTTTGAACTTACTCCTGTTCCCCTCCTATATTGACTCTTGGGTGGAAGACTCTTTTTGACATTGCCAAAATGGTTACAAAGTTTTTAAAGGCTGAAGACACTGAAATTATATTGTGTTTGTATATACCTGTTGGTTGTGTAAACCATTTTTAACACGATATGCATATTCATTTCTCTTACGGAAAAACTTCACACCATATTGACTTTATTTTTAAAAGGAACTTTTCTTGTTCCGTAGGATCTACCTCAGACCCTGGAAATAGAAACAGATCTGAATTATTTTATACCTTAAACGGGTCTTCTGTTGACTCACAACCACAATCCAAATCAAAAAATACGTGGTACATTGATGAAGGTAATCTATAATTTTAGTGTTCTTTGTAACGATCCTCTCCTTTTAACTCATCAGAGAAAAATGGCTTTCTCGCCAATATATGTAGCTTTCGGAAACAGAATGAGTAGAGTAGAGTAATCTTTATTAATATTGCTGAACTAAAATAGTGTACACAATTTGAACTGCACTGCTGTTAAGATTAATAAAACATTTAGAAAATATATTAGCAGGTTGTTCTCTTCCCTTCGCTGATCTGTTTAGGGTAGATCTCTAGAATCAATTGAGTCATTTAAAGACTTCTGTCTGGTTCTGTCTTTCTTTTTTCTTTTTTTTTGTGAGGAAGATTAGCCCTAAGCTCACATCCGATGCCAATCCTCCTCTTTTTGCAGAGGAAGATTGGCCCTGAGCTAACATTCATGCCCATCTTCCTCTACTTTATATGTAGGATGCCTGCCACAGCATGGCTTGACAAGCGGTGCATGGGGCCACGCCCAGGATCCGAAGCTGCGAACCCTGGGCCACCGCAGTGGAGTGTGTGCACTTAACCGCTATGCCACCGGGCCGGCCCTATCTGGGTCTTTGTTGATCTGTAAAGCGCTCCCTTTTTAAACTTCTACCTTCCCTTGGTTCTGGGACATCATTTTCGTCTGGTTTGTTCTTTTCTTTGTTCATATATTCAACAAATATTTCTTGAGTGCTTGCTATGTGCCAGGCATTCTTCTAGGCACCGAGGTTACAATGGTGGGGAAAAAACAGACATGGTCCTGCGCTTTCTGAGTTTACGATCAAGTTGTTAAGATAGACGTTAATCAAACAATCGCAGAACCAGATGTAGAACTGCAGTTGTGATGAGTGCAATGAAGGTAGATGATGCTTTGAGAGTATATTAAAGGGTGATTTTACTTAGGGGGCTCCAGGGTGTTTCTCTGAGGAAGTGACATGAGCTTAGATTTACTGAGGGGTGGTAGGTAACAAAGTGAAAGGGACAGAAGAACCTTTTAGGCAGAAGGAGTAGCACAAAGGCCTCCGGGAAGAATGGAGCTGGTGTTTCAAGGACTAAAAAGAGCCAGAGAAGCTAGAACAGAGAGAGAAGTATAACATTTTATGAGATGAGAGTGGAAAGGCAAACAGGGCCAGGCCATGTAGAGCCTGGTGTGCCCTATTAAAAGGAAATGGGAAGCCACTGAAGGATTTTCAGCAAGGGGTGACATTGCCAAGTTTGCCTTTTGAAAACATCATTCTGGCTGCAGGGTAGACAGTGGATTGAAGCAGGGACTGTGTGAATGCAAGGACACCATTGAAGGCTGTTGGAGGATTCAGTCATAGATTATAGTAGCTGGGACTAGACTTTTTGGAGAAAAGATGGGGAGAGGCAGAGGCTATAACAGATTTTTAGGAAGTAAATGGATAGGTCTCACAGATTGGAAGTGAGAGCTGGGCAGGAAAGAGATGTAAATGATGACTGGTTTTCTGGCTTGCATACTTAAATGATTGTGGAGGAAGGTAATGAACTTGACTTTGAATATGTTGAGTTTGAAAGGGGCCTTTTAAATTTCCTAGAGCTGATTTGTCAAGTAGACAGTTGGCTATACAGGTCTGGAGCTTACAAGAGAGATAAGAGCTGGAGGAATAAATTTGTAGATTGCCCTCACGTATTTTGTGATTAAAGTCCTGTGGATAATACTACCTAAGGAGAGAGTGGGGATGGAGGGTGTGGGTTAAGGCTGAGCCTTGAGGAACTTAATGGCTGGGAGGAGGAGAAGTCTTCAAAGGAGACAGAGAAAAAATGACCAGAGGGATGTGGAGAAAACCAGGAGGTTGTTGGACTGTTGGGTCCAATAGTGGATGGACTGCACTAATGAATGCTCCTGAGAGGGCAAGTAAGATTAAGACCACACAAATACCTATTGGATTTAGTCAGTGGAAGTTATCAATGACCTTAGTGAGTTATGTTTTTATGGAGTGAGGAAATGGAGACGTGAGTTCAGTTGCCTAAAACAGAAGGTTGGGCTTCATCCTGGACTTCCTCTGTCTCTCTCATTGGTCACAATGTGTTATCACCAAATCTTCTGGATTTCCTCCTCTTCAGTGTCACTAGCGTCTTTCCCCTCTTCTTTATTTCTGTGTTAGTTGAGATCCTTTGTTTGTTGCTGTCTGGACTAATATAGAGGCCTTATAACTGGATTGTCTGCCTCAGTCTTGTTTCTTTTAAATTTATTCTGAGCAGTAATAGCCATCATCATCGTCATCTTCATCATCACCATCAACGTCATCACTGCAGCTAACATTTCCTGACTACTTATTACCATGCCAGGTGTTGTGCTAGGTACTTTATATGTGTTTTATCCTCATAACACCTTTGTGAGGTAGGTGTTTTTACTTTCTCTGTTGTTACAGTGGTTAGACAACTTGCCTAGGGTCACACAGCTGGTAATAGTGGTGCCAGGATTCCAACCCAGATCTTTTTGACACCAGAGCTCACACTTTTGATCGCCACACTGTGTTTCTCTTCTCATTACTCTCCGAGTGATTTTTCTGAAGATATATCTGCTCATGTCTCTTCTTTGCTTAATATCTGTTGAGGTTTCCCTAGCCCTTGAAGATAAAAGTCCAGACTCCATACTTTGGCCTGTTGGACTCTTTATGGCTGCCCTCTCACTTGTCTCTGTCATTTCCCTTGCATTCCTGCTCCAGCCGTGCTGGACCGGGGTCTTTCTTGGAACGCGCCATGCTTTCTCTTTTTTTGGCGCATGTTGTTCCTGCTGCCTGGAAATCCTTCTTCCTGTTCCTCCTGCTTCATTGTCTGGCTTACTTCTATCCATCTGTTAAATCTCAGCTTGGGTATTAGTTTCTCCTGAAAGCCTTTCCTTTCCCACTTCTCCTAGATTAGGTGAAGTGTCATCCTAACTGTTTTGTTGACTTGCCTGCCTCCTCCGCCAGACTGTGAGTCCCTAGTGCCTGGCACAGGGCTTGGCATATAGCAGGTTTAGTAATTGTGTGCAAATTAAATGAAAATAAGAATTTAAGAGAACTGTAGAACTCTATAATGACTTTTTAGCTATCATATGTCATTTAGTTATATTATCCATCCACAGATGTAACCATAAAAGTCTACTATTACATATATGAAGTCAGATACTCACATGGGAAATTTGAGTGAACTCACTTTGATTTTCTCTTCTCCATGCCTTCCTTTCTACCTGGATAGGTGTTGTGAAGATAGGCAGTCAGGGCCTTTGATCCCCAAGAAGTCTTCCTGGGCACAGAGCAGGCAGCTTATTTAAATGATGCTTCTCCAGGAAGTCCTGTCTCCCGATAGACTACTTTTGTTAAGGTTTGGCCCATATGTTAGCAATTATCAGCTCTCTAAAAATTCTTCTGGAGAGTGCTGAAGCACCAACGACTGGCAGGGTCCTTTGGTGAGTCACAGCCCTGCTGGCCTCTAGATGTGCGTAGGGACTATCCAGGGTGGTTACGGTGCAGCCCCACTCTCTTCCCCTGTTGTTACTGGCAGATTTGCTAATGTTTTTCCTGTGTACTAATTTATTTCTAAGGAAAGGAAAATAGTAAAAACATAGGTTTTTCATAATCTAGGTAACGTTAATTCTTCAAATTTATGTAATTTTATCATTCTTATACATTTTCTGTATTGTGGTAGAATATTCCTAACTTATTGGTTCTACTAGAATCTGGTCTAATGTATAATAATTTCATGTGAGAATATTGGTCCTAAAGACCTAGATGGGACATATAAAGTAATGAAATTTCTATGGAGTAGGCTTTCATCCTTAAATTAGACAGCAGAAGTAATTTAGGTATAAAAGAACATTGTTTCTGTAATTAATTTCACTTATACATTTAAAAGGCTTTTCTCTATAACATTTGATTCATATATTCACTTTTTTTTTTTACAAATATTGAGTATTTTCTTGTGTTAGCGGGTATACTAAGTGCTATGGATTACACCATGGAAAAGATTAACAAAAATCCTGTTCTTACGGAGCTTACATTCTAGTTGGTATGACAGACAGTAAACAGTTGTGACATGTGCGATGAAGGGAGTGAACAGGGTGATGAGCAGCTGGTAGGAAGTGGCTGCCATGGAGTGGTTTGGAAAATACTCTTTGAGGACAGGATATTTGGGTTGAGATTTGGATCATGAGAATGAACCTGCCAGAGAAAGAGCTTGGGAAGAGCATTCCAGGCAGAGGAAATAGTAAGGGCAAAGGCCATGAGGTGAGAAAGTGTATGTGAGGAACAGGAATTAGGCCAGAGTGGCTACAGCATAGTCAGCAAGGAAAGGAGGCATATGAAATGAGTTTGGATAGGAAGGTAGGAGCTAGATCTTCTAGGACCTTATAGGTCTTGGTAAGAAATTTATTATTTGTTCTAAGAATACTGGAGAGTCATCAAAAGGTTTTAAATAGGGGAATGATATAAGATCATGTAAGATCTTTAAAATTTAAGAAGATCTCAGTTGTTGTATGGTGACTAGATTGGAGAGGGGCAAGAAGGGGGACAGAGAAACCAGGTTAGAGACTGGTTACAGGGTGAAAGATGATAGTGGCTTAGATTAGGGAGATGATGGTGGAGGTAATGAGAAGTGGGTGAATTTGAGAAATATTTTGGAGCTAGAACCAACAGAACTTGCTTTATGGATTTGGGTGTTGGGCTTAGGGGTTGAGGGTTTGGGAAAGAAAAGAATAACTTTTAAAAATCTTAGATTAAATATCACTACTTAACAGTCTTAAATGGATAAGGTATAAAGAACAATAAGATATAAAGTAAAATGAACACCCGTGTAGTCACTACTTGCTTTAAGAAAAAGAATATTATCATTATCTTTGAAATCCCCTCGGTGCCTATTCCTAGTGCCATTCCCTTCACTCTCTCTTCTGAGCTACCATCATCTTTAATTTAGTGTTTATTGTTCTCTTGTTTTTCATTATAGCTTTATAAATTTGTGTATCTAAACAGCACACTGTTAGTTCTGCATGTTTTGAGCTTTATATACAAGGAATCAGACTGTATGCATGCTGTGTGATCCCCTCCCCCCAACATTGTTCCTAAGATTCATCCAAGGTGTAGTATGTGATTATAATTTATTCCTTTTCATTGATGTAGGGTATTCTATTCCATTCCATTTCATTGCTGTGAAATATATGAATATACTGCAGTGTAATTATCCCTTTGACCATTGATGGATATTTGAATTGTTTTTATTTTCCTGCTATTATTAACAGCTTTGCTCTTAACATTCTTACACAGGTGTAGGGTATATAACTAGGAGTGGGATTACTGGGTCATGGGATATGCACATCTTTCCTTTACTAAATAATGCCAAATTGTTTCCCAAAGTAGTTAAACCAATTTATACTCCCTTCAGCATTGTGTAACAGTGTCATCTGCTCCTCATCCTTGCCAACAGTTAATGTTCTAAGAGCCTTAACTTTAGAAATGATACCTCCTGTTGGTTTTGACTTTCTTTTATCTATTTACTACTAGTCAGGGTAAGAATCTTTTTGTTGATTTGTTGGTGATTTGGGTTTATTCTTCTGTGAGTTGCCTTTTCAAGTACTTTGTCCTTTTTTTTCTAGGTTTTGTTTTGTTTTGTTTTTTCTTATTGACTTATAGACCTTTTTCAAATTCTAATCCTTTGTCAGATATACTTTGCAAGTATTTTCTTGTTGATTGTAGCTCATATTTTCACTCTCACTTGATTCCTTTTAATACACAAGTAACTCTTAATTTTAATGTGGTCCTATTTGTCATTTTCTTCCTTTATGGTTTGTATACTTATGTTTAAGAAATTTCCCTCTACCTTAAAGTCGTAAAGAACACTCTTCTATATTGTCTTCCAAAAGTTTATAGTTTTGCCTTTCACATTTGTCTTTAAGCCACCTGGAAATTATTTTTGTGTGGAGTATGAGGTAGGAATCCAGTTTAATTTTTTAAAAAATATGGATAGTTGATTCTCTCAACACTATTTATTGAGAAGTTCATTCTTTCTCCACTGATCTACAGTGCCTACCTGGCAAATATGTTGGTCATTTTAAGGAAACAGCTCTGGCTTTGCTTCTCTTTATTGTATGTTTGTTTTCTCTTAAATTATTGTCTTTTTTTGTGTTATTCTGGCTTTGATCTTCTTTATTGTTTGTTTGTTTCTTCTTTCATTAAAATCTGTTTTTGTGTTTATTCTTCCCTCTTGACTACTTTTTGGGAAGTTCTTCTCTTCTTCTTCTAACTTCCTAAGTTGTACGCTGAGTTCATTAATATTACCTTTTTTCCCTAAAATAAACTATTAAGTCTGTAAATTTCCTTGACCAATATTACTTTAGCTGTGTTCCACAAGCGTTCTTTCTTTCTCTCTTTTTTTTCTTTATTTTTAAATTTTACATTGTCATTTCTTCTTTGATTTGTTATTTAGAAGTATCTTTCATAAATTTTTTGGTATCTTTTTGTACTGGTTTCTAACTTAATTGTATTATGGACAGAGAATATAACCTGTATGGTACCAATCAGTAATGGATTTTTTTGGTTTCTACAGTTGGGTGCCATTTACTGAGGTAGAAGAATGTGGAGGTGGGGAGGAGAGTCAAGGACACTGTTTTGGAGATATTAAGTTTGTGATGCTTTTGAGAATCCTAATAGAGAGGTCAAGAAGGCAGTTAGACTAGATGTGTATATTAATTTTTAGGGATGTAGGGCATATTTAATATTCTTGTGTAAATTTCTCTAATTAAGAATAATATTTTACAGTTGCTGAAGACCCTGCAAAATCGCTTACAGAGATCTCTCCAGACTTTGGACATGCGTCACCACCACTGCAGCCTCCTTCCATGAACTCATTATCCAGTGAAAACAGATTTCACTCTTTACCATTCAGTCTGACAAAGATGCCCAACACCAATGGAAGTATCGGCCACAGTCCCCTTTCTCTGTCAGTTCAGTCTGTGATGGGAGAGCTAAACAGTGCACCTGTGCAGGAGAGCCCACCCCTGGCCCTGTCTTCTGGTAACTCACATGGTCTGGAAGTGGGCTCACTAGCCGAAGTCAAAGAGAATCCTCCTTTCTATGGGGTCATCCGTTGGATTGGTCAGCCACCGGGACTCAGTGAAGTACTAGCTGGACTGGAACTGGTAATTTAATTTGACCTAAAAATTGCAGTTCTTCTCTCTCTGGGGTTTGTGCAGATTTTTCCCTATTATATGGGTTTTGGCAAAATGTTATATTTGTCAAAAAAGCCATCACGGGCCGGCCCCGTGGCTTAGCGGTTAAGTGCGCGCGCTCCGCTACTGGCAGCCCGGGTTCAGATCCCGGGCGCGCACCGATGCACCGCTTCTCCGGCCATGCTGAGGCTGCGTCCCACATACAGCAACTAGAAGGATGTGCAACTATGACATACAACTATCTACTGGGGCTTTGGGGGAAAAAAAGGGGAGGAGGATTGGCAATAGATGTTAGCTCAGAGCCGGTCTTCCTCAGCAAAAAGAGGAAGATTAGCACGGATGTTAGCTCAGGGCTGATCTTCCTCACACAAAAACAAACAAACAAAAAATAGCCATCACTGGAGAAAAATTTTATTACCGTGTTGCCTGACTTCCTTTGCCACCCATTGAACATCTGACTCACTTGTTCCTAATGTAGTTGATCTTTGTTCAAGGAATGAAAATAGATGTTTAGGGTAATATGTTTAGACTCATTATATTAAACAGAACACAGTAAGAAAACAAATCTGTTACCAGCTTTTCTCTTTCTTTCTCAGCCTCTATCCCCCAACCGGTTCTAATACTCAGATCATGGGCTTTAAGATGAATTGCCATTTCTAGAGATCTTTTGAGATCTTTGGTATGGGGAAAGATTTTCCCTTTGGAGATTAGGAAAGCACATTGTCTGGCATTTCGTAATCAGGAAAGGAGAATTTGAGTACATTTAGCTTTTATTTACATATATTTCCTTTTTTTTTAATTTGTTTGTTTGCATGCTAGGGAATGCTATTTTTCTTTTTGTGTTGTTAAAATAATTAGCTTCCTCCTTCCCTTCTCCTCTGTAGTTTTTTTTTGAGGGGGCGGGGGGAGGAAGATCAGCCCTGAGCTAACATCCGATGCCAGTCCTCCTCTTTTTGCTGAGGAAGATTGGCCCCGGGCTAACATCCATGCCCATCTTCCTCTACTTTACATGGGATGCCGCCACAGCATGGCTTGACAAGCAGTGCCTTGGTCCACGCCTGGGATCCAAACCTGTGAACCTGGGCCACCGCAGTGGAGCGCGAAAACTTAACCACTACGCCACCGGGCTGGCCCCTCCCCCCTAGTTTTAATACTTGTGGAAATGGTGCAGGAAAGTCAGTTAACCAGGGAAGGTTTAAGCATGCATTCTGAGGACTTCATGCTGGAGAAAGGAATTAATTTCTTCAGTCATTAGCTGTGGGCTGAAGCACCAATTGGTCAACCCCTTTTTCCAGGTGGAGTTCTCAGTACAGGTGAATTCTGAGAGAGGGTAAACTAGAAACAAATCTTAGAAACCTTAGTTCTTTATATACTATCTTTGCAAGATGCAGAATAACGCTTATGGAAGCATTTCATTTTCAGGAAGACGAATGTGCGGGCTGTACAGACGGGACCTTTAGGGGCACCCGCTATTTCACCTGTGCCCTGAAGAAGGCGCTGTTCGTCAAACTGAAGAGCTGCAGGCCCGACTCGAGGTTTGCGTCCCTGCAGCCGGTTTCCAACCAGATTGAGCGCTGTAACTCTCTAGGTATTCCGATGCTTTCATTGCTTTACCAATCTGGAATGACTCTAGTTCTCATCTCATGCCGTTTTGTAGTAGGTGGCAGTGACACTGCTTAAATATGCTTCTTGCCAATGTTCATCAAGCTTTTAAATCAGTAAAAATTGTTATTTGGTGTATAAGAAAGTTACAGTTAACCTGAGAGGGGACATTTAAAAAAAGTATTAGGAGAATGTGTTTGAGACTTAAAAAGCGAAAAATAGTGGGGTTTATTTTTCTCTTCCTGTTGATTACAGACATTTAATTTTCAACTGCACAGGAAGTAGGGATTGAAACGTGACCTTCTTTTTGGCACTGACTTCCCTCTCAGTGTATTGTTCGAGCACATTAGTAAGCATATCTTATCGAGAATGACTTTCCTCTCTCGCTGTACTGTTTCAGTACATTAAGAAGCGTGTCTTATGTAGAAGGCAGGATTATCGTAAGTCATAGTTTTGGGTTGACTGATGAAGGACAGAGCTCCTCATCACTTGCACTAGGAGGCAGTTTCCTGATGCTGTCCCTCTCTAGTTTTGGTTAAGAGTGCTGAAGCGTTGGAAGGTTAAGCAGGTGTAAATAGGAAAGCCATTTTTATGATAACGTTTTTCATTACAGTTGAAATAGAACTTTGGAATTTTTTGTTTCCTTTTCCAACTTGAAAGTGAAACATCTTCAGACAAATAATAGAATGTTTGGGCAACAAAATCTTTTACTTGGCAGATGCTTTTTACACATTACTTAATACTCTAAAGTGTTTTTTAAATTGTGGAGGAGGTGAGGTTGAAAATGAACAGTAGCATTTTTTACAAGCCAAGCTAAATAACAACCAAAACCTACCTTTAACTTAGTTCTAAATTGAGGAACAAATTTTGCATCAAAATACAAAAATATATTTTAAAATGAAGAAATATATGTGGGAATACCTATACGTATTGTAATAGTTGAAAAGCATTCTTTTCGTTTTCATTTTTATCTTTTCAGCATTTGGAGGCTACTTAAGTGAAGTAGTAGAAGAAAATACTCCACCAAAAATGGAAAAAGAAGGTTTAGAGATAATGATTGGAAAGAAGAAAGGTATCCAGGGCCATTACAATTCTTGTTACTTAGACTCGACCTTATTCTGGTAAGTTTAAAATTAATGCCGCTCGTGCATAGGTATAGCTCGTGCCGTAGGGCAGGGACACCTGTGTGTGTGTGTGTGTGTGTCTGTGTGTGTGTGTGTGTCTGTGTGTGTGTGTGTGTGTGAAAGAAACTGCTAACTGCCTCTGGGTAGGGAAGCTAGGCGGCTGGGGGTCGTCAGGAAAGAAAGGAAATTTGCATTTCACTGTATACTCGTTGGAGCCTATTGAATGTTGTCTCATGTGCCTATATCCAAAAAATTAATATAAAAAAGTAATGCAGTGAATGCTGAGGAAGAGGTGAATGGTAGCGTTACAAGTGGGACAGATGTTCCAAGGGTGTCTGGGAGTCATAAGACTGAAGAGAATATGTACAGTATTGTGATGCACATATCAAATAACACGACTTGAGTAAGCCTTGGGCTGGTGTGTGTTTGTTTTACTGGACAGAGACAATCATAAAATTACGTATTTTAAAGAATTATTCCAGTAGAAGCATGGTTGCTCTTGTATATGTAATTTATTCCACAGTGGAACAACTTAACATGGCAGGAATTTTTACACTCTGAAGATTGAACCAAGCATGTTGCCCGGTAAATTGAGTGTAATCTACCAGCTCTGTGCAGCCGTATCACAAGCATTAGGAAGTTAGTGGGATGTTAAAGTTTTGTAAGTAGGGAGAAGAATGAAATAGGTGGGCCATTTTTTTTCCCAGAATACTTGCAATCGCTCAGATATGCTGACAAAAACAAGCCTTACAGAACTGGTATCATAATCTTTAGATTTCCTGATAAAAATCTATATTAGCCAAATACTCTTTTTCTTTGATACCAGCAAGTTATTGCTGTTAGTCACTCACAACTGATTTTTGCATTTAAAGAAATTTAGATCTCTGCAAAGGAGTGTGGGGAGAGAGTACGGTATCTAGCGTGGGTTATATATTGGGCATGTGTTTTTCTTGGGAGACAGTTTCCAGACATCCTCCTCTGTTGTCTGTTGCTAGTTTGACTCAGATTTGTAGGCCCTCTTTCAACCTTTGCAAAGAAGTTTTCTTAATATACTATATGCATATTTTTATCCTTTAACACTGTCAATCTGTGGTTTGCCTTCTCGATATTAGTATTCTCCTTAACTTGGAAGGACCTCTAGGCCCTGATGATCGACCCATGGGGACCTTAACAGGGGTCTGGGCACCTGTGTTAATGAAAAACACTAATTTGTATGTTATTTTTCTCCAGACTTTGCAATTTTTCTCTTCATATTCTTTTTTTTTTTTTTTTTTTTTGTGAGGAAGAGTGTCCCTGAGCTAACATCTGCCAGTCCTCCTCTTTCTGCTGAGGAAGACTGGCCCTGGGCTAACGTCCGTGCCCATCTTCCTCTGCTTTATATGGGACGCCACCACAGCATGGCTTGCCAAGCAGTGCATCAGTGCGCGCCCAGGATACGAACTGGCGAACCCCGGGCCGCCGCAGTGGAGCATGTGCACTTAACCATTTGCGCCACCGGGCCAGCCCCTCTTCATATTCTTTTTTGTATTTGTTTCTCAAAAAAATATGAGGAAAAATATCCTTTTTATTTTGCAGCTTGTTTGCTTTTAGTTCTGTTCTGGACACTGTGTTACTTAGACCCAAAGAAAAGAATGATGTAGAATATTATAGTGAAACTCAAGAGCTGCTGAGGACAGAAATCGTAAATCCTCTGAGAATGTAAGTAGAAGATATATAGTTCTTCTGCCTGTAGATGTTGTCCTATTTGCTGTGTTTTGGTACAGTAATTAATTTATACCTTGCTTTCATTTAATAAGAAATGGGTTAAAATTTGTTCTCTTGATGAAGTATTAACAATTTTTTTAAGCTTTGGTCTCTGTACTGTCTTTGCTTATTTAATTTCTTAGATCTGGCCAAGGTGTAGCACATAGTGTGTGCTGTGAAATGGTTACAACATTTCGATAGAGTATACTACAAATTTAGCAATCGCAGTAGGTCTAGAGAAGCTGATGGAAAGTACTTGGGATTCTTATCTTCTGAAATAGTTTATTCCAACAGCACCCCTAACAGTAATCATACTTATGAGTCCAGTTGGTACAGTCTGGCTTCTTAAACATAATTTTATCAGAAAGAAAAGGAGCAAGGGAAATTTTTTATTTATAGAATGGCTAGTATTTAATACTTTTGTATTAGAAACAAATGACATGTATTTTATTAACACATTTTTTGGTTAAAGGAATATATTGAGGCCTCCCTCCACCTTCCTTAAAAGGTGATTTTTTTGGTCATTTCCTAATTTAAGAATTACAGATATGTCTTTCTTTGGCCACAGGAAGCAATGTGTAATGGTACAAGCACAAGTGATGAGACAGCTAGTCAAGACTTTTTATAAGTGGTAGTAGTTATGTTTGATAATGTTGCACTATAAATTTAAACTCTGAAGAGTTAGGGCCATAGACCATGACACACCTCTATTCATTCAGGAATATAGAGAAAAAACTATGTAATTTAAAGTTCATATTCAGATAAATTTAAACTTTGTGACATACTTTTCTTATTTAACTATTAAAATTAAAAAATAGTTTGATATATTATTTTGACCAAAAAATGCAGAATACTGAAATATAATAAGCATTCAGAATGACCTACTATATAGCATACTAAGAAAGTAAATTTTAAGAGAATAAAATTTCCCACATATCTTTTGTTTTCCTTAAATTCCAAAAATGACTGTAGTTTTTACCCTTTAAGATAATTATGAGTCTTGATTTTTACATCAACTGTTTTGCCTTAGCAAATTTTTAAACTTATCGTCTATTTTTCCCCCAAGTAATTGATATTAGAACAAGACAAATCAAATCCAAAACTCTAAGGCATGTTACCATTTCCTTCTGTCCCTCCAAGATACCATAAGTCTGTTAATAAACACTATTGAGATACTGTGGTCCAACTTGTGTTGGACAGTACTGTGTCCTGTAGTCAGACAAGAGTGAGAGAGAAGGTCGTCATTATGATGACTGGTTTAATTGCAGATTTTAGATGTTCAATTTCTTATCAGTGCTTTCTCCATTCCCTTTGGTGGCTATTTCATCCTTGGTATTAAAAGGACTCTCTCTGTTTCAAAATTGTCTATTCTGTTTATGAAGTAAGTGCTTTAATTTCTTAAGCAAATTGTATTAAAAAGCCAGTCATCATAAATTAAAAATATTTTTTCTTGTATCAGTATATAACAGATATTTTTAGGGTATAATAATGTGTCTGGGATAATTCTGATTTTAGATTTTTAATTTTTCAAACCTCAAGAAGAAGTCTATAATTGTATTTTTCAAAATAATTGTCTAGCCTATTGATTTATGACATGCTCGAGTTATATAAGAAATGTGTGATTATCAAAATGTCTTATATTAGTTAAATATGTATGCCAGTATTAATTAATAGTTTTTTACTAACATAGATATGGATATGTGTGTGCAACAAAGATTATGAAATTGAGGAAAATACTTGAAAAAGTTGAGGCTGCATCAGGATTTACCTCTGAAGAAAAAGGTGACTGTCTTAATTTATAGGATATGCATTAAAAATAACTCAAAAGCATATGCTAAATTATTGGCTGAAATGTGTGTCTGTGTAGTTTTGGGGTTTTATTTTAAATTAGAAATTTCTTTCTATGTGACATACAATTTTCTCCCCTTTCTGTAAATACTTTCTCTCTTCTAAAAGGGAGAGATGATGTGGAATAATGAACCCCTTGGAAAAGCTGGCTGGTTCTAGTACATTAAATGAGTGACTGAGTTCTTTCCTGCCCAGCCACAGTGACATTGGAGCTGTTTCCCTCTCCGAATGTGGTGCTGAAGGGCGGCCTTGAGTCATCCACATTTTCCCACTGAGCTTTCCTTGCTGCTAAGGGAGTTACCACATGGCCGACTGGGGTTAAGTTTACAGTCAGACAGTGTTTTAATCTATTCATTGCGAATGGATTTACTCAGAGATTCAACTCCTGGCTTTGAATGTGATAGCCGCGTAATGTAACTAGCTATAATGTTTAGAGACTGGATAATTATTTAAATAGCAGGAAAAAAACAAGGTGATACTTCAGGTTTTATTCCACTTATCTGAAACCCCTCAAAAGAAATTAAAATTATTTCACTATATGTGAATTATTATACCCTTTCAAATGCAGTAAGTTATAAAAAATTGGAACATTAATACTTTTTCATAACTTTTGAATATCCTTTTTTCATTAGGAAAACTTGACAACTATGATTTTAATTGAAATAATATTGATTATGAAATTGAATTCAGTATAGCAATATGACTATTATAAATAAAAAATAGAGTGATTTAAAAATTTTTTCTGTGACTTATTTGATTTTCTGTTTTTTCCTAGATCCTGAAGAATTCTTGAATATCCTGTTTCATCATATTTTAAGGGTAGAACCATTGTTAAAAATAAGGTAACTTTTAAATTGTTACAAAAGTATTGGAAAAATAGACAATCATTATTTCTTTGTCCATCATTCAGTAGAAATGATTTCCTTAGTGATTACTTAATATTGTATTTGGTTAGGGATCTTAATATGTTGGTTCCTACACTGCAGAGTAATTTTAATCATTGTCTTCTCCGTAGTATTATACTTACCCTGAAGAACGAATCCAATGTAAATTTTTGCTTTTAATTTTAAGCACAGTAATAACTACTATTGCAAGTCATTTCATTATAAAACTGTCTAAATAATTTTGTAATTTAAATTAATGAACCATTTAAGAGAATCTTATTCTAACCTAATCAAACACTGTGACAACACTAATTTTGACTATGCAGCACTCAAAGAATTAATTTAGCTTTGATTAGCTCTCTTGTTCCCAGTTTTGTAACTTGGTCTTTTTTCCCCCCTTCTTGAATGAAAGCCTTGAATCTAATGCAGTAAAGTTCTTAGTGAGATGTTTTAATGGATGAACTTTCCAGATAGTTTAATTTTCACAGTCTAAATGCGGGACCTTTTTACATTTTAGCCTGGGTTTCTCTGTTGAAAATCTTGCTAATATAGCATTTACTTCCCTAAAAGCTCATCACAGACAAGTACTCTTAACGTGTCTCTGTCTTAAGTGATGTTGTTTGATGCCATTGTTGAATTGATGGATAAGAAGAAGGAAGGAAGGGTAGATAATACCACCATTATAGTTTGATATTGTTTTGGAAGTTCTAACTAATGAAATAAGACATGATATGTAAACACCAAGAATACATATTTATTATCTATTCAAAGATGGTAATAGCTGTATGTACACCTAGAAAATCGTAGAGAATTGTTTTGAAACTACTAGAATTAACAAAATAATTTTTTTTTTTTGGTGAGGAAGATTGGCCCTGAGCTAACAGCTGTGCCAATCTTCCTCTATTTGTTTGTATGTGGGAGGCTGCCACAGCATGGCTTGATGAGTGGTGTGTAGGTCCACACCTAGGATCCGAACCCTCAAACCTTGGGCTGCTGAAGTGGAGTGGGCAAACTTAACCACTAAGCCACTGGGCTGGCCCCAATAAAATAATTTTTAATTTGGCCCTGTAGAAAATAACCATGGAGAAATCGATAACTTTTCTGTATACCTTGTAGCAAATATGGAAAAGGGATAATTTTATACTTCATGAAAGTATAAAATGCCAAGAAGTCAATTTGATTGTGATAGGCTTTTTAAAAGACTTGTACATAGCTAAAAAGTGATTTGATTAATTAGTGAGAAAGATTGTGTTCCAGGTAGGAAGATTAAATAACTTAAAGATATTAATTTTTTACATAATAATTTGCACATAAGCAAGATCTTAACATTTTTTTTGGAACTCAGTAAAGTGATTTTAGAGTTCTCTACAAGATGAAATAGGTGAAAATATTGAAGTTTTTAAAAAAGAGTTCTTTATAAGCTATAAATTGCTTATAAGCTATAAAGGCAAAGCAGTAGACATTAAAACAGTGTGATACTGGTATAAAATTAGAAATGTGGATCAACAGAACTGAATAGAGTGGTCAGAAATAGAATTAACTATATGTGGTATTTCAGCATTAAGTCATCCTTCAAACACAAATGAGGAAGGAAAGATATGTTTAATACTTGGTGTAGGAAATCGAGCAATTTGGAGAAAAAAGGCATTTCATTTTTCATTTTGAAGAGATGAATTCCAGATGATTAAAATGGTTGTCATTCTTGTTTCTCCTAGCCCAACATGCCGTAGGGATGTAATACACTCCCAGTAATGACACAGGATGCATACTGCAGTCATTCCTACAGGGGTGAGAAGGGGTCAGATGCATCTAGGAATACATCTCAGGCTCTGAAGGTCTTGTGGAGTTTGAAGAAGGCCCTGGGAAGCTCTGACACCCTTGAGAGGTGTACTGCCTCCCCTCCCACTTCAGCAACCTCTTCATATTGAGAATCACTGGTTTAAAGACTATGAAAAGATACTTTGAAAATTAGCCCTTTTTTTTTTTTGCCAACTGTCATTCTTCTCCTCCATGAGCCTTTCTTTTTGACTGAGGGAGAGTCAGCTGATGCAACAAGTAGGAAGATGAGTCCTTAAAAATCTGAAATAGTAAAACAGTCTAAAAGAGACTACAAAATATTCTTAAATGATTGACGAGACAAAAGGACTTAGAGACGTATGGAAGATAAATGCAGATTTGATAACAAATAACATCAAATAAGCAAAAATAGAATTCCCAGAAATAGAATAAAAAATATATCTCCATATATAAAATATCTGGCTGAGAGGGTACGAGTATCCCCCTGGATGCAATATGTACAGCTAAAGAGAGAATTGCTCATTTGGAAGATAGATCTAAAGAAAGTACCCAGAATGTAGCCCAAAGGAATAAAGAGTTGGAAAATAAGAGAGGCTAAGAGACGTGGAAGATAGATTCTAATTATAGTTCTAGAAGGAGACACGAGAGAGAGTAGGGAACAAGCAGTATTTTGAGAGATAATAGCTGAAGATTTTTCAGAATTTTTGACAGACTTAAATTCTAGGAATAAAGATGCACAGAATTCGTGAGCAGGAGGAACCAGGACTAAATTACCACTCAGAGACTTATGACACGATATTCTTCAGTAAGACAAAACTGAATTTAGAATAAAGGAGTTATATGCAAGAAACAAGGAAAAATCAAGATATTGGTAAATGTGGGTAAATTAAGCCTTCATATTTAAAAAACAGTAACAATGATGGTAGTAGTAATAATAATGACTAATTGTGTGTAAGGTGTTAAAGATAAGGTGAAACTAAAGTCGTAGCCGCTAACAAGGGAAGGTAGTGAACGGAGGCAAAGCATTCCAAGAAAAATGATGGAATAAAATGAGCAATCAAGAAGCAAAGATATAGGGCAATTTTCAGATTGTATCACTAATTACCTCTGCTTATAGAACTTGGTCTGGGTCGTCTTATTACGTGGATTTGTTACGTTCCATAGTGCTAGATAACCCAGAATCTGTAGAGAGTTTGGTGGCTACCCATTATGGTCTGTGTTATGAAGGTAGATAGACCAATATTATACAAATCCATGAATGTTTTTATCTTCTCTGTAGATGTCTGTTTTTTTCCTAAAGTTAATGCAACATTTGTACCCTCCTGCTCTTAGATTTTCTTAGTGGAAAACGGCAATGTAAATTGTACAGTTTGGTACAATAGCACCAACTTGGTTGAGATTCTTGTATATTTGCGTCTTAGTGAGCGGCTAACTCCTTGAGGGTTTTAGCCTTCTGAAGCTTCAGGAACGGGGTCTGAGTGGTTGTTGTCCCCCACCCTCCCGGGTCTTCTGTCCCAGTCTCACTGCTGATCCTCTCAGTGTGGGCCGCTTCGTGCTCCCTTCAGCCACCATCCCCTGCTCTGCCACCATTATTGTTTCTAGTTGTCACGACTACTGACTTCTGCTATGTTCTGCTTTCTTAGTCTTCTGTCTTGTTTTTTTGTTACCTACAAATTTTTTTTATGCTTTTGGCTTTCATAGTCATCAGCAACCAATGAAAATACTGATACGGCATAACCTTCAGGTTTTTTCATTATAATTTGTTTGTATTTGCTGTGGGTTCTCAAGAATCTCTTGCTTTATCACCAGATAAGTTTTGTTTATTTTGGGGTATATGTTGCTTTGGGAAGCTGAAGGTTTCTAAAGGTTGGACTCTGAGTAGCTGAGGTTTTATTACAAAAACTAAAATATCTTGAAATCTAGCTATAAAGTCTGATTCTATACCCAGAAATTCTGGTAAAAAGGTAAATAGTAAACTTAAAGATCACCAGTCCTTTTGGTAGAGTTAGTCTTAAAAATAATGGCATTCTGTAGTTAAATATTTAGAAGGGAAAATGTTCAATATAGGGTTAACACCGTGATTGGCAGAAGTAGGCGCTTACTTGGTCTGTGTTGAGTAAATGAGTGACCTGACTGTCTAAAGGGCGGCTGTCGTGGAAAGAGTAGTAAGTGGTTGTTAGCACACCTGGGTTCCACACCCTGCTCTGCTATTGAGTTGCTGGGAAGTGATTATCCTTCCCTAGAACTCAGGACCGTCATTTTAGAAATGATAAGTTCCGTCTCAAGGTCTCTAAGGGCCTGTCCCATTCAGGCATATAGGAATTTGTTTTCCTGTTTCAAGCATTAAATACAGTTTGCTTCTCTCTAGATTTGGGCAGTTAAGTTGAGCAAGTGAGTTTAGCTTCTGGTTATTACTGTTCACACAGTGCTTGTTGATTGTGGATGTTATTCCATTATTTTTATGCTGATCACTAAGGGAATTTTTCAATATGAAAACTAAAATAAATCATTTTTAAGGTCTTATGCACAAGTACGTTTAATTATTTAATCTAAATTATTGTCTTTCCCCTGTTGTTCTGACTATCCATAGTTGCACCATCAATTTCATAGCTTTTCTGTTCTCTAATACTGCTGGAACAACGTCACATTTTGATTTAAGCATTTCATAAATAAATTATATGTGTTTTTTCTGCATGTTTTTAGATCAGCAGGTCAAAAAGTGCAAGATTGTTACTTCTATCAAATTTTTATGGAAAAAAATGAGAAAGTTGGGGTTCCTACAATTCAGCAGTTGTTAGAATGGTCTTTTATCAACAGTAACCTGAAATTTGCAGAGGTTAGTGATAATTACTTATTGTATTTTACATAAAAGTCCTTAGTATTCTTAAGACTACTCTTAAGACTACTATTAATGACTATTAAGACTACTCAGTATCTATTAATTTTATCCCACTGAGAACAGTTAGAAACACAAACTGTTAACAAAACACAAATTTAAAAATATATGGTGTTTTAAATGTGTCCTTGTAGAAATGCTTTAGAATTAAGATTGAACTTTTTGGTTTTTTGATGCCAAAGAAAATAGCAAACTGATTGGTAACTTGAAAACTTTTAAGTAGTATTTCAAGGAAAAGGAAAGGGTTTTTCTTTTACTTTTTACTGAGTGTCTTCGTGATAGTAGTAGTACATGCTTGTGGTTTATTTTTATTGTATTCATTTCTGAAGGAATGTTCTAGTAAAACCTTAACAGCCACAGTTATTTATTTGTTGAAATTTCAGGAATAGTGTCATTCAGTGACGACAGTTTCTTTATTATACTTGCAAAAATAATTTTTCCAAAACCTTTATTAAATATAAACCCAAAGTAGACTGTCACTCTAGATAGTCATCAACTTATTAGAGACCAAAGGCTGTTGACTGCTGACCTCTGAGTGTGTCTGTGTCCCTGAGGTTTTGGACTGTTTGAAGACTTGTGCCTCCACACTCCACATTCACACGTGGATCCTGTCTTAGAGGCCATCGATGTTATGGGGAAACCACCGTTTGGAGACAGCCAGGCCTGTTTTAGTTTCATTGGGAAAATTTTTTTCAGCACATTTTTTCTAAAAATATATATCTTTTTTTTAGGCACCATCTTGTCTGATTATTCAGATGCCTCGATTTGGAAAAGACTTTAAACTATTTAAAAAAATTTTTCCTTCTCTGGAATTAAATATAACAGATTTACTTGAAGACAGTAAGTATACTGCTTGACAGTAAGTATACTGTCTGATTTTTTAGTTTGTTTTTCCGAAATAGTCTGTCAGGTCATTCTCATTAATTGTGAGTAAGAGTCTAACAGGAGCCAAGTCTTCTAAAAGGCAATTCAACATCTGAAGAGCCTGGAAATGTTAAGCTAGTACTTTCAGTTCTAGGGATTTATTCTGAGAAAATAATCAGACATGCAAATAAATATTTTGTATGCAAATATGTTTATTGTTACATGATTAAGAAACTAGAAACAATCTATGTATTAACAAGAGAAGAGTAGTTAAATGAATTGTGATGTGGCTATATAACAAAACTACTGCCATTAAAATGCATGTTTTTGAAGACCAGTGTGTACGAGAGTGGTCATGACGTAATGTTAAATACAAAGGTAAGGATGCTAACACTTTCCACAAGAGGAGCTACACACACATGTGCACGTGTGCACACACATGGTTCTGTAAATATGCAGATATAAAAGTATTGGAGAAAATTCACAGTAGTATTGACCATGGTTCTCTCTTGCTAACTGAAATTGTAGATGCTTTCAGTTTTCTTCTTTATGCTTTCTTGTATCTTTGAGTTTTAATCAATAGACATTATATAATCGGGAGGAAACACCCTTAAATATATTATTTTAAAAAATTGTCGTTTGGTCAGAGAAAATGTCTTTAAAGATATCCTGAATCCAAGGAAATCCAACATAAAGTTTATGGCGATGGGAAGGGATAGACTTTTTTGAGTCCATGAACATTATCTTTTTTAAAGCTTAACTTTTCTTTTTAATCTTTTTAATGAAAGAATGCATTTTGTGAAGGCTTCTAACTCCCTCGCACCCCTGCCCTCTAGCCCCCAGGCAGTGCCGAATCTGTGGAGGCCTTGCCATGTATGAGTGCAGAGAGTGCTATGAGGATCCCGACATCTCTGCGGGGAAGATCAAGCAGTTCTGTAAGACCTGCAACACCCAAGTAAGTCTGGCTTCACTTAGTGGATGCTCTCTTATTAAATAGGAAATTATTTTTCATTGAAAACAGATTTAAGATTTTGAAAAGTTTTCAAAATCATAATTAAGTCTAAAAAATTCATAACTAAATGGCATTGTTTATGCCTCTTCTGTTTACGTGATAGACTTCTGTGAAGTACTTGGTTGCTGTTTGTAGGGTGGATTCTGTTAGAGTAAGTGGAGTTCATTCACTGGAAACGTTGTTTGGTTCATTAATGACATTCTCTTCATCCTCCGTTCTAGGTCCACCTTCATCCCAAGAGACTGAATCACAAATATAACCCAGTGTCACTTCCCAAAGATCTCCCTGACTGGGACTGGCGACACGGCTGCATTCCCTGCCAGAAGATGGAATTATTTGCTGTTCTCTGCATCGAGACAAGCCACTATGTTGCCTTTGTGAAGTACGGGAAAGACGACTCTGCCTGGCTCTTCTTTGACAGCATGGCTGATCGAGATGGTATTTTAAACACCTTTCTTCTCTGTGTGGCGCCCTGTTAGTTTGTAGTGGGACAGTTCAGAGTGGGATAGCCTGTTCTGAGTAATAAAGTACTTTGTGTGAACAGCCTTTCAGGAGAATCTTGGTGACACAGTCTTAAATCTTGAAATGCATTAACAGCCCTGCTACCAAACTGAGAAATAATATTGTTGTGGTGTGTTGACATGCATATGGCCTTTGTTAAAAAAAGTGCCAAAATTCGTATTTTAGGGCTGAGTGGCTTTATTGTCGGCTTTGTCTTTTACTTTCAGGCTCCTCTCGTTTTTTGTACAAGCCGTAGTCGCCATTTATTAAGTGCCTGTGTGCCAAGCTCTCTGAGAAGTACATTAAGTCATTATACCCAAATCCTTCCTTGCAAGAGGGGAATTATCCCTGTTTTCCTGTTATTGAGGCTGAGGTTTAAGGTGCCTGAGGTCATGTAGCTGATATTTAACGCAGTCTTTCTGACCTCAGTGCTTATGTTTTTATACTAAACCATGTTGTCTTCCCAAAGACAAAGCTAAGAAGGGGTGCAAATATCTTCTTTGGTAAAATAAGCCTATTCTGCATGTAATGTGTTTCTTCCTGAAATGGGGAATATACTATAGCTTCTGGGCCATTTTCTGGAATACTGAGTCGTTATGTAACAGATATGTGATGAGTGCGTGTGAAGTGCAGGTGCTCTAGTAGGTGTCAGGGAGGAAACGACTGTCCAGCAGCCCCACGCCTGCCTGTGTGCCGCATACAGATCAGGACCCGTCCCGGGCCAGGCTGGGAGGTGTGACCTCGCCTTCCTCTGTTCTTCTCCTATAGCCCCGTTTTTCCTTTGGCCCTTCTCTCAAGCTCCAGTCCCCCAAGGACACTCCCTTGTGGCAGCCTCTTGACCCGAGGCCCAAGCTCTCAAGCAAGGGTTCTCAGCATTTTCTCAGCTCTCAGACTCTTGAGGGGCACAGCACAGCCCCGCCTGTAGAGGCATGCCTACCTCCGTTAGATTTGCATTAACAGTGTGACTCAAAAGCGTAGGGGTTTCAGATGTTTGGAAAAGCTGTTGGGAGGCCAACGCAGAGAGCCTTTCCTGGAATCCCTAAAACCACCCCTGCAGCATCTTCATTCAGTCTAGTGATATGTAAAACAAAACCTGTGGGAGTTGCACAAATACATTTTTAAAGTTTAGGGAAGTAAAATGGTATTCATTTTACTAGATCTGCTCTGAACTGGACAGTCTCATGGTGAAGTGTACAGGGTGCTTGCGTTGGGAAGGGATGTGGGAATGTGAAGAGTTGACTGTTGTGTGCGTGTGTTTATGTAACACTCTTCCCTAGGTGAACAGAGACAGAAGTCTGGAAAGTAGGTTTTGGACTTTGCTCAGGGTGTGTGTCCTTTTACCAGTTTTATTCACTATTGGCCCTAGAATCCTTTCAGAAACCAAGAAGTGAGAAAACTGTTAAAAGTTAAAAAGAGGCTTTAGCTTCTAGAAATGAGAAGTAAAATAAGGTCTTTCAGATCCTCAAAAGTAGAAACTAAATTATAGAATTGTAGTTGCTTTGGTGGGGCAGGGCAGCACAGGGTTTAGAACTTGACTGCCCTGAATATAGCTCTCCCTCTTTCTCGTAGGTGGTCAGAACGGCTTCAACATTCCTCAAGTTACCCCGTGCCCAGAAGTAGGAGAGTACTTGAAAATGTCTCTCGAAGACCTGCATTCCTTGGACTCCAGAAGAATCCAAGGCTGTGCGCGAAGACTTCTCTGTGACGCGTACATGTGCATGTACCAGAGTCCAACAATGAGTTTGTACAAATGAGTGGGGTCATCTGGATAGGCGCAGAAACCCAGCGCAAAATTCTAACGTTGCGTTTTCCCCGAGCTGGCAGTCTTGTTCCCCGTCCATTGCCGGCAATGGATGTCTCTGTGGGGTGATCCTTCAGAAAAGGATTCCTGTGTTTAAAAACAAATTGCTTTTGTGTTACTGGAGTATTTAATAAGAAGCATTTTGCACTCTAGAAAGTATGTTTGTGTTTGTTTTTTAAGGAGTCTAAATGAAGTTATTAATACCTGAAGCTTTAAGTTAAATGCATTATGATATGATATTTTTGGAAGCATAAAATTTTAATTGTGACAGTTTAAAACCTCTTTTGGTCCATTGAGAATGTAAATAAATGCGTCTTCTTTATGGACCAAGGATATGAATCATTATTCCTTTGTAGCTAATGGTTGCCTTGAGGAAGGAATATTTTGGTTTTATTAAGAGTCTACTTTCAATCCAGTTATTAAAGTTGTACTGAGTGTGATGTGTTAATTCTTTCCTATCCAGTGCTGACTCCTGCATGTCTGCAATCTGCTGGGTTTCTGTGTTTCTGCAGTAGTGTTCAGAAAAGTACTTCAACTCCCTGAATAGTGTTGTTTTCTATTTGTTCTGGTTTTGAGATAAATGAGTGATTTTGTCATAAAACATCCATTTTTGATGTAATTTTCCTGGGGGATTAGAGTAAACAGCAGTTGAAGCTCTTCATTCATAGTAGTAACTGTCAGCTAACAGTTTTTTTGGAAGCTCTCCCTTTTGTGGAAAGGGGCACAGTAAGTTTTATTAAAGGAGCGGGGTGAGAAGTATGATGTCTTCCTACCCAAATATATGGTCCACAAGAAGATAAATTTGGTGTATAGAATTATTCATTAAAATGTCCCTGCAGAGATGTGTTGGGTATCTGAACCTCTACTATTGTGAATAGAACTGTCCAGAACTTAAGTTCATCAGTCAGTCCGTCCCCCCACTAAATTCAGTCTGATTTCACTTGAGATAATGACAGTTATGAATCTTACATGTTATTGAAATGTTAGCAGCAGCTTCATCCTCCTTCTGGTTAAATAGAAAATGGGTGTTTCCTTAGCTAATCTCCATAGTGTGTCCAGACCTCGAGTGATGTTGTAGCCTAGAAGCGTAGGTTGTAAATGTCAGTGCTGTGGCCTGTGTGTCCTCCCGGTGTTGTTCTGTGGCATTGTTGTCTTTTTGGAAACTTCTTAATCATGCAGAAAGACAGAAAAGTTGTCATATGTCTATAGCATATGACTTCATAAAACATTTAATTTAAAAAAAAAGGAAAGAATCTTTACCAACCCTGCAATTATTTTTTTTAAGGCACATTTACCCTTTGGTTCTGTCATTCCGTTTTGCAATACTTATTAGCTTCATAAATAACAATAAGGTACAAAAATTCTTTCATCTTGTAGTTTTTTCATTTTTGAAATGAAAAAGTACATACATTTTGCATGAAGTAGGGTGGTGAGATGGAGACTAGATCAAGGGGTTGGGGGTGAGGAACCCTGGGCTGTAGGGTTCCTCCAACCCTGGGCCCTGCCTCCATCACCCTCGAGGAAATGAGGGGCGTGGGATGCAAGATGCCCAAGGTCTCTTCCAGCTCTGCCCATCCACAAGTCCCGTCAGCTCTTCAGAAATGTGTCTTGAATGAATAAGTGGATGGATGAGCTCATCAGTGTGATTTTAAGAGAGGATCTAGAGGAATGATTAGGAATCTATATCTAGGTAAGACTGGATTTAACAGTTAAAGGGCAAAAGAAGAGAAGACCGTTCCTTTTCTGTAAAAATTAAAACAAGGTACAAGCTGAGGAAGGTCCGTCCTGCCAGCCTCCCCAGCTGACCCTGAAGAAGACTTGTTTGGACGCATGTGCAGTGTTGCCCGGGGTGCGCAGGCTCCTCCGTAAACTGTCTCTAAGGACATTTTCTTCAGGAGAGCTTCTCGTGTTGCCTGGGGAGGGAGCACTCAGTAAGGGGTGCAAGGGCCAGCTGTGGTCCCTGGGTCCCCCCGGGCAGTACCCCCTTGTCCCTGCTGCAGCACCGCCCCGTGTGTCAAGTGGGCACAGACGGGGCCGGGCTGTGTGGCAACAGTGCCCCATGCGCCTGTTGATTTATTTAATTTTTAACCTTAAACATTCTTTGCTATTTTCCTGTTGGCTTTTTAAATGTTTTGGTTATCTTTTTTCCACGTCCTGTCTACAGTCAAGATGGCAATATGGTAGAATTATTTATAATGTGGTTCATGATTCATAGCTACAAGTAGAAAATATAACAAGTCATGTCCCCCCACCTCCAAATAAATACACATGTGTAAGTGTGTGTGTGTGTGTGTGTGTGTGTGAATTTATAGATATAGGGGGAGAGAGAGAGAGGAGCAGCCATGTCATAGCGGAGGGGCTACATGTGTTCCGTCCCTCACTATCAGCTTTATAAAGGAGGTGACTCCACCCACAAAAGAATGTTTTGTAAGACTGGGAAAACATGTTGAAAAACCAAGAGAAATGTAACAAAACTCAAAGAAAATATAGTTGTTACAATTGCTAAGGATTATCTCCTTAGAATAGCTTAGGATTTTTATAATTCATATTTGCCAAATGTGATAGGTAAACGGCTTCTTTCTATCCCTTGGATTCATTTATTTTTTCACCTAGTTCACATAATTTGGGAACAAGGGGAAGACATGGTAATTAATCTTATGGAACTTGTATTGTCATTCAAATTCCTGTTGTCTGGACATGGCATCTTTATAAATCCAGGCGTTACTACTCCCTCAGGTGGATCTCGATACCCAGATAAATAATTTTGCCTCTGCTTGGATGACAGTAGACAAAGATGTGAGCAGTGAATACAATATTAGACCTGAGATGAGTGACTGCCAACCAGCAAGTATTTATTAGACATTTATTACCAGGAACTGTGTCAGAAGGAATATGAGACGGGGTCCCTGCCCTCGGACAGCTTGCCACCTGCTCCTAGTGACAGAAAGTCTACTAGTGGTTGCTTAGCTTGGGTGGAGGGGGCCAGGCGTGGGGAAGCTCCGGGAGGCAGCGTGGTGGAGCAGAGAGAGCAGTGGGCCGGGGGCAAGTGGCCTGGGGCTGGCCCGCCTCTGCCGCTTCTCCGTTAGCCGTAGATGACATCCTGACTTCTCTGGACTCGGTGCCCTCCTCTGTGTGACAGAGGGGTTGGAATATCAAATTCTGTGGGAAAACACCCTGTAAAATTCTGGGTCCCAAGCCGTGCCTGCTGGATCTGACTTCACGAATGGGCCTCAGGAATTTGTTAGGAGAAAGCTCCGCCAGGTGAGCCTGCTGCTGGCTGGGCTTGAAGACCACTGAACGCACTAAAAGATCTCAAGACTGTCTTTTCTTTACGTAATTGTGTGATCACATAATGTTGTTGCATCAATTACTCCACATAAACGTGGACGATCGGATATTTATCATTGTCGATCTGTGTTTACATATGAATTTATGTAAGACATGCATTTCAGTATACATACCTCAACCTGCTGTTTCCTGGAGGTGTTAGCATTCTCTGGAACACGGATAAGTCTTTAAGAGGACAGTTGATGTTACTCACCTGGACGTTTGCCTTCCGTTTCATTTCTTTAGGGGAAACAAGGCCCTGAGAACCAAAGAAATGGAAAAACAAAATTGTCATGCAAAGTTAAAGAAAAAGCTTCCATTATTTCTTAGCATCTGCTACTTTATGATGAAAATTTTAACATTCTATGAGAAGATTCTCAGCTGGGGTTACACATTCTCTTGTCATAAAGTAAAATGTCCTTGTGAAAGTAGAACTATAAGGCTTACAGTTAAAAATGAGAGCACCTTCCCTAGGGGGTGGTGATGTTAACAACACACCCATGGTTCCCCTTCAGTGGAAATAATACTTGAATTCCCCAGGACAGGCGGGGGTGGAGGAGGAGAGAGCACATTAAAATGGAAGCAGGTGTGCAGGAGAGGGTGGAGGGGAGAAGGCGGAACCCTCAAAGCGGCCGTGGCCTCTGTATGCCCCCGGGGTCGTGTGCCTGGTCAGAGACCAGGATCTTAGAGCTTGAGGCTGCCTGCGGGGAGTTAGAACTGGACTTGTCTATTTCCCTTTCAGACGCTTGATTGGAGGGTAAAGAGAGAGAACAAGACTATCTTATTCTAAATCCTGGAGCAGCCACAGGGTCTCTCTCGAGTCAGAAAGCAGTGGGGAAAAGCTACCCAGCAGATGTGGCCAAGGGCAACGAAGAAGCGGGGAAGAAAGCTAGTCCTTCCTCCTGGTCCTGGAAAACCTCAGCATTTGTAGCCGGCCACTCAAGAGTCCGTCTTGGCAGGGTGCCATCTTGTTTCACCGTATTTTAAGGCTGTCTGTCATACAGGTCGGGGGGAAGCCAGTTACGGAGGGCTCTGCCTTTCAAGCACCAAATCTTCAGATCTCATTCTCTTGCCCTTAACTGTCCGCTTTTGCTTTTTATTTTTTCTAGAGAGATTGTGTGGGAGACTCAGCTGTCCTTGGTTTTATTTTCTAAAATAAATGGCCTATAGTACTGTGGGATTTTAACTCCAGAAAGTCTTAGCATCCTGTCATAAACGTTCATTTTTTTTAAAAAATCCCATTTGAAACTTCCCCAGGAAGCCGTGGTTATTAGTAAATTGGTGTAAGGGAGCACATTTTGTACTGCATTTCCCATGTCTGGTATCTTGTTCAACATTTCTTTTTAGTTTTTTGCCTGATGAACATCCTATATTTATGAAGACATTCTTTAAAAATAACACCATATAAAATACCCCTTTACTATCAGATTGCTCTGATTTAGCCTTAATTTTGTTAAATTTTTTAGAGATGAATGAAGTGCTGCTGTGGAAAGAAATGTACTATATACTATTTCTGTATCATTAAAATTAAATTTTTATGGTTCTTTTTCCTTGATTTCTTTGGGGAAGGGTTTTGGGTTGTGGGAAAACTGGAATTGAGAACAACTTGTTAAATTTTTGCAGTGGTGCCAGGAAAGAAGGTTCCTTTAGGAAAATGCTGTACGGACACACCTGTTTCTTTGTCAAGTCTCTGCCCTCATTGTGATTGTTTTACAAACTTTTTTTTTTTTTTTTAAAGATTTTATTTATTTATTTATTTTCCCCCCAAAGCCCCAGTAGATAGTTGTATGTCATAGCTGCACATTCTTCTAGTTGCTGTATGTGGGACACGGCCTCAGCGTGGCCGGAGAAGCGGTGGGTCAGTGCGCGCCCGGATCCCAACCCGGGCCGCCAGCAGCGGAGCGCGCGCACTTAACCACTAAGCCACGGGGCCGGCCCTGTGATTGTTTTAGAAAACCTCAGACTTGCCTTGTTCTGGGAGATGTGCCAGTGGTCTCGGGGTTGCCCCCTGGCATCATGACTCTGTGTAGTTTCTTGAAGTAGCTTGGCATTTCCAAGCTCTTATCCTCATTAAAGCTCAGGTCCTCCAGTCTCTAAGCCACTCCAACCAGAAATTGTTCCTCCTGTGCGTCATTTCATCATCTCCGAACATGGGCCGAAAGCTATGTACTATAGAATAGTGTGTCCTGGTCCCCCATAGCGGCCAAGGCGGCAATTAAATGCCTTACTTTTCTGTATAATCCAGAGAAATGATTACGTGATGCTATATGGGCTTTTATATAGAAGTTTTACTTTTAGATAACTGATGTAGCAAGTCTTGCTCAGGAATTACTTGGAGTTTGTCACTTCTTTTTTTTTGATGAGGAAGATTGGCCCTGAGCTAACATCTGTGCCCATCTTCCTCCATTTTGTATGTGGGATGCCACCACAGTGTGGCTTGACAAGGAGTGTGTAGGTCCACCCCTGTGATTGAACCCACGAACCCCAGGCTGCCAAAGCAGAGCGTGCAAACTTAACCACTACGCCACTGGGCTGGCCCTTAAGTCACTTCTTATGCCAAAGTAGGAAAGCTAGAATGGTCTGTGTTGGTAATATTGGTATTAATAGCACATTCAAGAACTCTCCTGTTTCAGAAATCCACAGTGGAATGAACACATTGGTGAGAAAGAAACTATGTCATGCTAACTCCACTCTGACTTTCCCTTGGTCAGACTCAATGCATGCTTTTTCATAGATCCCGTTCTTTCTGACTCCCTGTGGGCATATTAGTGTGACAGTTACAGTAGACAAGTGAGAATGAGTCCTCGTCAGAGGAGAGCTGACCGGCTGGCAGAGGAGCCGTTGGCCCAGCGCTGAGCCTCTTTGCCTGGCCTGGCTCGCTGCTCTTTTCCTGACTCACTGAGGCACGTCGTCCCTCATTAAAACCTGAAGAACGCATGTACTGCCTGGAAGGGCCCTTCTCCATCCTGGCTGCACGTTGAATTCACGTGTGGAGACTTGAAGGATCCTAAAGCCTGTGCCCACCCAAACCTGCTGGAAGCTCTGCAGGCAGAGCCAGGCGCTTGGTATTTACAAAGCTTGGTACATCGGCCCAACGTGCAGCCAGGACTGGGGGCCACTTGTCAGGAGGAATGGGGTTTTCTGAGGGACACACAATCTACTTGTCATTCCTAGTGGAACTTTCTGCTCTGGTGAAAGACAGAGGATTGTGGACTTGGACAAGCTCCAAAGGGGAAGTAGAAAATCTGCTCTAAACCTCCTGGCCCGGGCTCTTGAGAAAGAGCCTTGGAAATATACGTTGGACGTGATCTGGAGGCAGGAGAAGAGATCTGCAAGCAGGACGAATTTCACTACTTCTGAAGAGGACTTGAAGGAAGATATCCTTAAAGGGTGTGATGAAGATGCTATTCTCTTTGTTCAGGAAATAGTCCAAAGATTGTATAAACTTAGATGTCATAAACAGGAAAGGAAAACCACCAGGTTGACGAGGTAAGAAGGTAGAGAGCTCTCAGGAAGGGACTCAGTGTTCTGGGCAGCCTTCAGCCTGGACTGTGGACCCTCAGGTCTGTGTGAGCTGCCGACTGTGGAGGACTGTTTGCAGAGCTGAATTTTATTGGAGAAGGAGTAGTTTCGGAGGTCTAATTAAAGTGATTAGGTGAGCACAGATTGAACTGGACATCATAAAAATAGAGTGATTCATCCAGCGGTGACCTTCATCACAAAAGCACAGCTGATATTTCAAGTTATGTCCACCACTTTGACCTTGCCAACTTTCCAGGAGTTTATGAAAGCTCTTAAATTTCACGCATCAAATCATCACCTTACGAATGACACCCAAGTCTTTTTACATATTGCCTTTTCCAAAGTAGTTTGAGGTTGCGCTCGGGTTTAAAGAGTTGGCGTGGAAGTTGACTTTGCCAGTGCCGCCTCCCTGAGTCCCTCTCCTCCATCCCTCCTACTTTGTGAGACATCGAATGGGACCTCTAAGGTCTAATTTTGCGGGATTTGGTGGCGGGCAGGGTCTCACCAGCCTGTGGAATAAAAGAGGTCAGGCCATGGCCCCGACGCGTGGCTTCTCAGCTGTGCATTCTAAATGGCTCACGAGAGGCCGGGCTGCTCCGTAGAGTGGCCGTGGTGGAGTGAGGGTATTGGAATCTCTATATTTTAAACAAATGTGCACTTTGCTCTTTCTGGCCATCTCGGCAAACTTTAGACTGTTTTGTTCAGACATTTCCAAACCGCGCCCTGTAGGTCGCCCCTTGTGGGTGAGATGGGCAGCAGGATGGAGACACTAAGTGCAGTTTCAGGTTTCTCTTCGGAGGTCACCTCCTCAAAGATGCCTTCACAGACCACATTAGCCCGTGATGTGTCAGCAAATGTTTAGCCACCAGCCGTCCAGGGGAAAAGAGCCCCGATCTGTCGCGTTTGCCAATTTTGTGGGGTAAATACTCTCACTGTGGCGGCCTGCTAGCTACCTGTGTGACGTCACTGAAGGTGGATTTGGGAAGAGGTGGAGGTAGGATTACACACAAGCGTTCAGCATTTCCACTGCACGGGGACGACAGAGAGAACTACCTGAGCAGAGACCAGGGGTCCGCAAACTACGGCCCGCGGGCCAGACCTAGCCCACTGCCTGTCTTTGTAAATAACATTTGTTGGAACAGTCACGTCCACGCACGCTGCCCACCTACGGCTGCTTCTGTGCTATCACGGCAGAGCCGAGCAGCTGCGACAGAAACCACGTGGCCTGCACGGCCTAAAATAGTCCCTCTCTCGTCCTTCACAGAAAAAGTCTGCTCACCTTCAGCATCGATAACCGTAAAATGTAAAATAATTCGAAAGTGAGGAGTTTTGAGTATTTATTACGCTTGTTTTAAATATAACATTTAATTAGATTTAATTATAATTTTTAAATATAACATTTAATTGTAAATTTACATAATTTACTGTACTTAAGAACTGGCTCGCACAATTCCTGAAAGGTTAACAATTGCTCTTGTGAGCTGGTGGGAGCCAACTCCGGTGGGCCACTGACCTCCCCCAAAAGGCACCTGCAGGCACTTTCCGGCCCCCATCTTCCTCCTTTTCTGCCCCAGACCTAAGGCGTATGGTGGTCTCTGCACTAGAAGCAGGGACTTGCTCTGGTTCCTTCAGTTCTCTCTCCTTAGCGCCTTGAACAGTGCCTGGCACTAAGTAGATGCTCAAATCTTGGCTGAATGAAAGAAGGAACTTTTAGGCTTTTATGCACAGAAGCCACTCCATTCACTATTGTTGATGTGGCCAGAATTAGGTCATTGTCCTCATTTCCTTTGAGAAAGCACAAGAGACCCAGCCTCTGGCTCCCCACATAATGCTTCCTCTCAGAAGTGGAGACGTCGTAGACTTCTTCACAAGGCTCCATGAGCTTGAAACGAGACTGTGTTTGTAAACTGCTCATCACAGCCTGGCACTCAGTAACCCCTCGGTAAAGGGTGGCCGCTAGGAGCAGCAGCAGTAGTTCTGGTGTTATAATCACGAACTAGAAGCACAGGTTGCAAGTCTGATCAACATGTCTCTTTCCACCTCTCTTTCCACTTCACAATCTTATTTTCAGGTCATACTCTTAAGTTTTAGACTGTTTCGTAAGATTTAAATTCTTAAGCATCTTCTCGCTCTGGAGCAGCAGCGCCATCGTGTGGCCATAATGGGTTATGGCAAGTCCCAGATCTTAACTTCCAGCTAGCTTCCAGTAGCCAAAGCAGTTCCCGTGGTTGGGAAGGAGCAGGTGATTTTCCAAACAAATGTTGCAATTCGTCAGGGCGACACACTAGACTACAAATTACACCCAGGAGGGTTTAAGCTTCCCCTGTATCATTTCAGCTGGTTAGCGGTGGACATTGCTGCTTGTGACTGTCCTCTCTCACTGGCTCTGTCCTGCCCTTTCTCTGTCTCCATCTATCTTGAGCTTTCAGCCTCCTTTTACAAGTGGTATTTAAGATGAGTGAGTGCCACCTACTGGGCAAACGCTGTAAGGTCAGATGTGAGGTCTGGGACGTTTGCAGAGGAATGAATTACAAATCTGTAGCTGCAGGGGAAGAAAGTCAGCGAGTGATAGGATCCCGAGGGGGAGCCCCTTAATTGGTGCGCGTTTCTCCCTTTATTAGAAACATTCTTCTGTGGGGAACGGGGTGCGGAAAAGACTGTCAGTGTGAGCCTGAGATCTACTGTAAAAGTTGTTGGGGTCTCGGTATGAAAATCAACCACACTCATCAATGTCTCCTCAAAAGTGGTCTGTGGAACACCGGCATGCGAGTCATCAGGGGACTTGAAGAATGCAGGCTCAGAGGCCCCACACAAAACGTAGGGAAGCAAACTCTGAGAGCCGCGGCCCTGGAATCTGCACTTTGAACACCTCCCCCTCCCCCGACCAAGTGTTTCTTACACACACTGAAGTTTGAGAACCACTGCTTTAGTCCCCGCCGCTGTGGAAAAGACTTGTTTCTTTCAGCAAAATCTAGAAAGAGTTTGCGTTTGGATTAAGGCTTGCATAAACCACTTTTTGTGCATTTGAGAGCAGGAATCTCTCACAAAGCCCTAGTTCCCACCTTCGCTCATTTCGCAGTGGGGACTAAGTGATGACAGATCCCTTGGACCTGCGCCCAGCACATCACAGGTGCTCACGTTGGTTGCTGCTCTCAGCCATTCTCTCCTGCTCCTGCCCTGCTTGGAGTGGTTCACTCTCCCTTACCGAGGCCCAACCTGCCACCACGCACGGCCTGTTCCTCCTGAGCAGGGCTCACTCTAAAGAGGGCTTGGGGCTGTGCGGGAAAGATTCCAGACCTGGAGGTCGCCGCCTTCCTGGGGGCTTCTCTCTGAGCCTCGGTATCTCCACCCCTAACACAGGGGGATCCGACCCGGGTCTCTACCGCCCTCTGACATTCAGGGGCCCTGCTGCTTTCTAAGCCCCTCTCCCCTGTTGCCCTTCAATGGTGTTTGGGTCCGGCGTGTGCACAGACCCCTCCTCAGACCCCTGACTTCCCTTGCTTTGGTTCTTCCTCAGCCCCCTGACCCTAAACAATTACACGCAAATTGGGAATCATGTGGGTGTTCAATTCACGTGTGCTTATTTTTCAAGAGCCTTAATGGCTGTATACCTTAGACCGGGCATTCTATCGCTAGGACATGATGATCGCAGGGGGCCCACGGTTAGCCATGAGACTGCAGGCAGCATTGTCTATAATGTGGCCAAACTTGACAAACGTAAACGAGCCGCACTTTGATCAATTTATGGTATAGGCTAGACTATGGAGTCCTTGACAGCCATTAAAGATCCTTCCAGAACGTCATTTGTTAATGACGTGAGCAAAGGTCCACAATATATTAGGAGAAAAAAGTGGGTAATAAAAACATGTATCAGAATAGATCTAATTTTGTTTGTAGAAAGATTTGTCTGAGGGCACTGAAAAGTTTGTTAGCAGCGACTGCACTGGTCTATGTAGGTTACAGTGACTGCAGATGACTTTTCCGGTTTTGTGTTTTCCCTTGTCAGTATCATCCACATGGAACCCTGTGGTTGACTGAATGACGGGATGTGCAGGGAGGGTGGCGGGGCAGGGCCATTTAGTGGAAGGAGATGGGGACGTGAGAAGGTTTGTGAGCGTAAATCAAACGCTGTTAGGACACTGGGGTTTGGAGGGGCAATTCTGGAGGTCACTGAGCACGAAAAAGACCCAGGCATTTCTACCGGCTTTGGAGGCAGATGACACTCATCTCCTGGCAGTCCTGGGGAGAAAAGACCACTTCTGGGAAAAGGGAAGGAAGGCTGGATGGCCGCGGAGACCAGAGGGCTTTTATGAGCCCAGGGAGGGGGGAATTGTAGCTGGGACTGGAGGGCGAGGCCGCCAGGAGTCACCACATCACAGGAAGGGTGGGCTGGCGGGGGCCTGGGGGCTGCCAGTGGCCGGATCCACACAGAAGCTGTTCCCAGACCAGGAGGACCATTCTCTGTGAGGGGGTCTTGAAGGGGCAGCATAAACCGTCAGGATCACACTGGGGAGACCGAGGCAGCCGAGCAGCCTTCAGGCGTGAGGTGGCAAAGGAAGAGGAGGACTGTGTCCCCTGTGGTTTGGTGTCAAACAGACTCGGCCGGGATCACACTCTGGACATATCTGCTCCACTCTCTGCTCGGTGGTCAATCCTTCCAGTAGCCGCCAGAAGACACTCTACACCCTTCATCCTTACCCTCTGAACACGCAGAGTGGACCCGTTCAGAGAAGCTGAGGCCAAAGGAGCTAGGGGTTTGGCTGGAGTTCGAGGCTAAGCAGACTTCTACTGCGGTGCTCTCTGAAATCTGAGCCCGCCTTTCCGGTCGGTGGGACCAGAGCAGCAGGCAACGGGTCCCTCGCGGGGGGCCATGAGCACCCAGCCCTCTGCCTGCTTCTTCCAGAGGATGGAGGGAGAGAATATGGGGAGCGCCCCCACCAAATGTCACTCCCTTCTCAGCCTCGGGTGCTGGGGGTGCTGGATGGGGGCCTCCTGACCAAGGAGCGCTGGGGAGGCGGGGAGGGAGCCGTGAGAGGCGAGGTGGTCCGGGTCAACACGAAGGGCACTGGTGGGTAGGACTGTGTGTCTTGGATGCCCAGAGCAGGGGACAGGAAGGAACACGGGACTGCACGTGCTCCTGCTGGTGGTAGGATGGCCTGGGGAGTGGGGCTGGAGGAGAAGGCACAGAGCTCTGCAGCCCTGGGGCCGACAGGCGCGAGATGTGGCTGCGCCCTGGGCGAGGCGTGTCCATCTGCTGCCTGGGTCTCAGTTTCCCTATTTGGTGACCGTCAGGCCCTGGGTTAGGTGCTTTTATATGTGCTCGCTCATTCTTATAAGAATCTTGTCCCCAGTTCCCAGATGAGGAAACTGAGCCCAGGCAGAACCGGTGGGACTTGAATTCAGGGCCACCTGGCTCCAGAGGCCTGGCGTGGACTCTAAAATGGGGGTGGGGTAGGGGGAGTTCGGCCCAAGACGGTTCCCTCGGGTCTCACTTGCTTCTGCTGTCTTTCTGGACATGCCTGCAGGGCCCTGCTCCACCCAGGTGCCCCTCCGGCAGGAAGCCCTTGGCAGGGTCACTGCTGTCCACCAGGTAAGGGCCCAGTCTGATCTGTCAGTGTGAATGGGCGTTCAGAGCCGTCCTCTGGCCCACGTGCAGAGAGCATGCCATCACCCCTGCCTGGGAGGAGTGACTGTGCCCGGCAGCGCTGCGCTGGGGTCATGTTTAGGGAACCGCAGCCCACCACAGAGCCATGGGCAGGAGCCCCGGCCTCCGACCTGTGCCAGAGTCTGGAGGATGCACTGCTGCCCGCCCAGAGCACCCTGGGCGGGTCTGCGTGGGCCTTCGGCCTGTCTCTCTTCCTGATTGGGAGGTACCCGATGTAAGGACACTTGTCTTCTGTGTAGGGCCCCAGGAATTTTACATGTCCGTACTCCCCAGACAACTCCGGGGACTTTTCCAGCACCTGGCAGGCCCCTTTTGCTCTGCCCCGTCAGGTCCCCCTGCTCCCCCCACGGATACCCACTATTTTGACTTCGGTCACCATGGACTCATTTTGCAGGTTTTGCACTTGACGTAAAGGGAGACACAGGTGCTGTGCACCAACATCGTGTCCGTGATTTTCACCCACCGGTGTCCATTAGTAGTCCTATTTCACTGCTGTGTGGTGCTCTATTCTGTGAATACACCGTGATTTGTTATTGGTTCTCCTGCTGATGGAGGTTTGGGTTGTTTCCAGCTGGGGGCTGTTATGAGAAACGCTGCTGTGAGCCTTCTGGGGCTGGTGTTTTGGTGCCCACTCAGAAGCCCTTTTCCCAGGAACACCCGGAGGCAGATCTGCTGGGTCCCAGGAGAGGCGCAGGTTTAACTTTTGTGGACACTGCTGCACCGTTTTCCAAAGAGGTTTCCAATTTGCACTCCCTCCTTTATTTTCAAACCAATGTTAAAGTAATTAAACAACGAGGCCATTGGACTAGGGAGGCTCTAATGCCACGGTGGCCTAAATCATCAACCAGAACCCAAGCCAGAGTCAGGCCCTCAAATCCAAGACAATGAAACTGAAGAACAACCAATCACAAACAGCCAACCGGGCTTTGCCAAATAAGGCGGCTGCTGCAGCTGTGACCAACCGAGTCACGTCCTTGCTTCGCCTCCCGACTTCTCCATAAAAACCTCTCCCCTAAGTCCATGGAGGCTCCTAACCACCTTTGGTTTGGCGCTGCCTGGTTCCAATCGGTGTATGCTCAGATAAACTCTTGAAAATTTTAATGCGCCTCAGTTTATCTCAACACCAGCTTCACTGAGGTATAACTTACATACAATATTTTAAGCAAGCACTTTGATTTTACTTTTGACCACTTTCTTTTTGCATTGAAGTTCAGTAACTTTGATTCGTTACCTCCAGCTCAAGGTCTGTGTGTGTGTGTGTGTGCATGTGTGTGTGTGTGTCCCCTCCGTTTCTTTTTAAAACCCACACCCAGTGCAGGAGGAGAAAAGGATCCAGGCCTTTTCTGCAGTGCCATCAGCCTCAGGGGCCTGGCTCATTGGAGCGGTGGAGATTGGGTCCAAGCCTTTATTTTAAAGCTGGAGACCCTGCAACCTACAGCCTAAGGAGGAAGGGCCTGGTGGTCTGGGCCCTTCCACTCCTGGGGGCGTTGTTTGCAGAGCAGCCCACAGGTGCTGAGCTGAGCGGGGCTGGTGCGTGGTCCTGCGCCCTGCAGGCTCTCCTCGGTGGAGATGGACCTGCTCCTGTGACGCATGCTGGGCTGTCCCTAAGTGGCAGGGGGTGGGGTGGCCCAAACTCTGACCTTCCTTGGCCTTTTTGGGTGTAGGGATTCCAAAGCCTGACAGCGGTGGCCTCAGACGCTCCCTCCGCAGCCCGGGTGTCCGTCTCCAGCTCCGGGTTTGCCCAGTGGTCCGCGGCTTCCCCGTGCCCTCGCTAACTCGGCCTTCTGGGCCTCAGACCTGCTCCTCCCTACCTCTCCTCCTCACCAAGCTGCACCTCCTGCCTCAGGCTCGCACAGGAAGGGTTCAAGGCTTTCCCTGTAGAAATGCTACTCTCACTTTCCTGAGTGCAGAGGAAGGCCCGGGCTCACCTCTAGGTCTCAAACAGCCTGTCCGTATCCCCGAGGAACTCCTCCCCCAGACACCCCAAGACTCCCTGGACTTCCACACTGCCTTACACTTACCTGGCGGCTCCGGTAGTGGGGCCACAAGGAGGCGAAAGCCATGTTGTCTCTGTCTCATCAGCATCCACCATGAGAGGCCCCAACCAGGGGCATTCCGTGTCCATTGGGAGATTGAATGATCCACATAAAGGTCATTTTTCAAGGGCGTTTCCAAGCTGAATGTTCCTTTGTGCACATGCTATTTCAGTTGTCAGGACTTTTCTCTTCTGGTCCCCTCCTTCACCCACAGACCTCAGAGATCCCACGTAGGGTAGGGAAGCATTTCCCCTGCCCAACCAAAGAATCTGGGATGAGCTGGCCTCAGCCTGTTGTTGCCAGCTGAAACACCCACCACAATGGTGTTGGTCCCTCCTCACCCCTACATTTCAGCCTCGAGTTCGGCACAGTCTCCGCTCGCCAGGCCTCACCCGCTCTACAGCAGGGAGAGGGTCCACTCACCGACAGGGCCACCTCCCCTCAGCCCCCAACTTGGCCTAGGTGCTCTGTGAAACCAGCCACACCTGGACTACTTGGAGCCTGGTCACCATGTGCTCCTTGGCGAGACTGTCTCTCTCTGGGCCTCAGTTTCCCCACCTATAAAGTGAGGAGGTGCTCTCAGGCTCCCCTGCCTGGAGGGGCCAGGCAGGTAACAGAAGGGAAGGAAGAGAGTTGGTGTGGGGAAGCGAGGAGGGGAAGCAGACCGTGTATTCAGACTTTTCAAAGTCAGGGTTTTCCAAGAAAAGTGAGATCTCCCAATGTGTAAAATTCTGGCGGAAATCACATTTTTTGTTTGTTTGTTTTTAAACACCGTGTGGGCCACCAATTCGTGAGCTCTGGCCTAGACATTCTGTACTGGTCCCTCTGTTCTGTCTCTCTGAGTCTACATCCCTTCCGTACGGGGCATTGGTTGGTGGTGGTGGGGTGGGAGACCCCGAAACTCTCGGGGCTCAAATTCTGCCTGCATCTGGGCCCGCCCCCAGCTCAGCAGCTGTCCCATCACAGGCCCTCTGTAGCAGGATCGCCTTCCTTTGGAGCGCCTGAGCTGGTGTATGAATTTTTGATCAGATTGCCTTTTGAATGAGTTGACTGTCATGAATAATAGGGCAAAGGGCGCCAGCATTGTGTCTTTAACTATAACTATTCCAATTAATTATGGGTTTAATTAGCATACATTGAGAGCAGCCCGGAAAATAATACTTCATGGGTTACAGATGCCCTGGCAGCTGTTACATGAAGTGTGATACCGGGCTAGGGTAGAGATAGTTATTAATAAATTACTCCCATTGTCAGAGACCCTTATTTATACAAATTAGCAGGGGATACATAATCAACTTTAACTGTATAATTTATAATAATTGATTTCATTTTGACTGACCACTAGTCGCTTACCAAATACCCTCGGAAGAAAAATTGCCCTATTAGGGTAAGTTTAATCCTAAACATAGCTAATGAATCCTATTACTTTAAGGTCATATTTGAAGCTTTTGTTAATTGTCAGAACCATTTTAAATTGATTAGAGTTAAATTAAATCAATGTAATGTTTAGAAAAACAATATTTCTAATGGATGAGGCCAGGCTGACCTCGAATAAACATATTTATCAACCGATTCCTGGTGACGAGAAGGGGAACAGCTGGGCCCATAATTCACATTTGTCTATAATATGGGAAATGTCACCAGGCAATTAGTTATGTCAGGTAATGAATAGGGAGCATGGGGACTCCCCTCTGGCAGCTGGGGTGGACGGGGGTAGAATGTTCCGGACATAAGTGGCTGCTTACGTCCTGATGGCTTCCCTTCCCCGACCTCAGCTCAGAGCTTCCCAGCGCCCTCATTTGCCCATTCCCCAGAGCTCACCTGTGCCCCCTCTACCCCCACTCTCCCGGGCACCCTGGCTTTCCTCCAGGGGCTGGATGCCCCTTGGCCTCGCCCCGCCCCTCAGCACCCCTCAGGTTTCTCTGGAGCATCACTGGCGTGGGGAAGCCTCACGTGGCCCCACCAGCCCCATCAAGTCCCTCAAGTATGGGCTCTCCGGCAACATGGGTGCCCGTCCCAGCTGGTCTTTTACATCCGTGTGACTCTCTGACGGCCGGCTGGGTCCCGCACCAGGTTACAAGCCCTGTTGGAGCCGCCCTGTTGCTTTACTTAGCACTGGGTTCCCGGGTTCTGAACCGTAGCAGGAACTCATGGAGACTTGCTGAATGAATGGAGGAATGAATGATACAGGATGAGATTATGCTGCTCTGCAAGTTCTGGCTGGAAGGAGAAGAGGACCATCTACGGCTTGCTGGACATTTACCAAGGCCAAGCGATTGACACATATTCGGCTAGTTTTTGTGACATTCCCACGAGGCGGGCCTTGGTACCTCCATTTTGCAAAGCAGGAAACTCACCCAGGATGTCTCAGCAAAGCAGCCGTGGAGCCAGAGTTCAAACTCAGGTCCAAGAGAATCCAGAGCCCTTTCTGGGGCCTTCGTCCAGTCAGCAGGGCTTCCAGCAGGAGGTAGTGTGGGGAGCCTTGAAGAAAGGTTGGGAATTCCCGAGGGGACCGGGTGGCTGCTGGAGGCTAACTCTCGAGGGAACAAGATCAGGGCAGGAAGAGCGGATGTGGAGAGGAGGAAGGAGATGGTCCATTCCAGTGGCCTCCTGCTACTTCTCCAGCCCAGAGGGATGAAAACCGCGGTGGAATTCCTGGGGGAGGCCTAGACCTGGGGTGAGCCCACCATCAGAAACTCGTTCACCATGTTGACTTGGGCAGTTCACCCTGGCCTCAGTTTCCAGGGCTGTGAAATGGGCTCCCAGACGCTCATTGCTCAGAGGAGGGGCATGGAGCGCAGCCCTGTGTCCATCACCCTGGGCAGGCAGATGCCAACCACAGGCGAGTCGGATTAGTTGTAGGGATGGGGATCTCTCACTTCATTCAGCTTCTGCATGGGACCCTGAGGGCAGAGTCGAGGAGGCAGGCAGGCTGGGGTCTTTCGAGCCTGCTGAAGCCTGAAAGAGGACCCCTTGAACAGACCAGGGGGCCCAGGATAGGAAAGACATCTGGACTCCCTGCCTGGGGAGACAGCTTTGAGAATCACCTGATGCAACTTTGTCGTGCCACCCAAACTCGGAGGATTCCAGAGCTCTTACGTCTTCAACCCTGAGGGAGGCAGGACGGCAGCTTCATGAGCCCCGCCTCACAGATGAGAAAACTCAGGCCTGGAGGGGACACAGCTGGCCCAGGTGGCAGAGCCAGAGGCAAGCTGCAGCTAAAGTCAGGCCTCCTGTCTCCAACCTTTCTAACTCTGCCCGGCCTTCCCCCTCCTCTAGGGTGTGGTTGACCCTCTGCCCACTATTGCTGATGACCAGAACCGAGGGGGGAAACCGAGTGTGCAGGGACCCCAAACCCGCCCAGCCCCCAGCAAGCCAATGACAACCACAGCTACGGTTACCGGGTGCTCTGCTTGTGCCAAGCATTCTAAACGCTATCCAGATACTGTCGTAATCGAAACTTACAACAATTTGGGGGTAGGAAGTATTATTATTTATCCTAATCATCCCATTTTTTGGATGTTTCCACTGAGGCACTGAGAGGTTCCCACCTTGCCCAAAATTGCACAGTTTGTAAGTGGCAGAGCTGGGATTTGAACCGTCGTCTCACTCTGGGGGCTGAGCCCAACACCACTTCCCAGGACTTGCTCCCCTGGCATGGAAGATTGAGGCCTGGGAAGAATTTCTGATGATCTCAGGCAACCGTATCCCTGCCCACAGGCTCCTTAAATAACAGTAGGTTTTTATCACTAAAAACCATTTGAAAAAACAAATATAGCCAAAGCTGGAATAATTTTGGCAACAAAATAAATAGCCACGGTATTGGATTATAACCCAAAGGATAAAATAAATACCCATGAGTCCATATTGATATAAATACATGATTGAATAAATAAAACAATGGGGCAGAAGGGCCAAATCTCCCTTTCAGAAAATTACGAACAACAGATGCTCCCAGCTCAAGGAGGTGGGACCCCTTCTCCCTGAGTGTGGACTGGACTCAGGGACTTGCTTCTGAAGAACCGGGTGTAGAAAGGAAAGGACGGCAACGTCGGCAGAGAAACTGGGCGACACCAACCAGGTGACCGAGGTTAACATGGCCTGCGGTCAGTCGAGCGGCTCTCACGTGGCCCAATGCCGTGTGACGAAAAGGACACGTCACCTCCGTGCTGTTCCTCCCCCAAACCCACACCTCCAGTGTGATCACCAGAAAATAGACCAACTCAAACTAAGGGGCATTTGGCAAAGTATCTGACCCCTCCTCTCCAAGAGTGTTGAAGTCAGGAAAACAAGGGGAAAGTCGGAGAAACTCTCACCCACTTGGGAGACCAAGGAGACGTGGTGACACGGGAGGTGCAACGGGGGGTCCTGGATGGGAACTTGGAACAGAAAGAGGCCATTTGTGTAAAAACCGGCGAGACCTGGATAAAGCCCGTAGTTCAGTTAATAGGATTATACCAATGTCAATTTTTTTAGCTTTGACAAATGTACCATAGTTACGCTAACGTTAAGGGAAACCAGATGAAGGGTAGATGGGAACTCCGTTATCTTTGCAAATCTTCTGTAAATCTAAAAATATTCCCTCCCAAAAGTTGATTAAAATCTCACTAATAGAATCATGTGGTTAAAAAGACGTCCAACAGTATAAATGTGAAAAGCAAACCTCCCTATTCCCTCCCCTAGAGTTAAACATTTTGCCCAGTTTCTTATTTTCTTCCAGAAATATTCATTTCACGAACAGACACAGGCAAATAAATACACACCAAAGGGGCCCCCTCCGTGCTGGGCTCTGGGCTCTCCTTATCCATTAACCACACAGCTGGGCCCCGTGGCTTCTGTGCACGGCTGCAGAGTGTTCTATGGTTCGGCTGTGCCATCATTAATTTAGCCATTTAGGTTGTTTCCAGACTGTAGCTTGTTCTTTTTCTTCCTGTTTTTTAAGGATTGGTAGATGGCAGGAGAGAAACTGCTTTTCTAGGTGCTTTTATAATGTCACAGGCTCTCTCCAGGCTGTCTTGAGGCCCTTCCCAGATGCAAGTGGCCATGGAGGGGAAGAGCTTTTCTTTATCAACTCTGAGTCCTTCCGTCCCCACACCTCTCTCATTGGAGGGACCCGTGTGTCGCTTTGAGCAGAGGTGGCTGCTGTGGGCGGGCGCGTGGCTGGTAGAGGGGCCTGCGGCAGGTGGGTGGCTGGCAGGGCAGCGGGGCCTCGGTGGGGGGAGTCTCATGATTATAAGGGGCCCTGCATGTGTCAAGCGCCTGGTAGCCCGGTATTGATCTCTGTCTCCAGCCGAGAAAGGGCACCTTGATCAACACACTCCAGAGGCAGAAAAGCTGGGTTCTGACCTTTCATTACTAGGGGGGAGGATAGGGGAGGAGGGGCGGGGCTCATCAGCATACACTTGGAACTGTAGAGTCTCTGGTGGGTGTGGACTGTTCGCCCAGGCAGCCCTGGGGGTGGGTTGGCCTTAAAGGATGGGATTGGTCTACTTCTTCTAAAGTTTTACCCCCGCTGGGGAAAGCGATGGAGGCCGTGAACCATCGTCTTTTCTCTGCTGCGTGGAGGTTGCAAACTTGAAGCCTTCATGGTATTTGGAAATAAATGGGAACAGTTGCCAGTATTTAAAAAATAGAAGAGTTCACATAAAATTTGGGTCTCCAGCTTTTCTTGAAAGACTGGAAGAGTTGGTGTGTTGGGGCCCGTTTTCTGGAAGGGCAACCAGAGGCTGGAGCTGACAGCAGAGGACCCCTGTGACAAGACTGTGCTCTATATCCCCACCTGGCCGCCTTGCCCAAGGCCTGGCCACCAGAGATAATTGAGTTTGCAACCCCTGGCATAAAAGGAGGTCTCCTAGGGCCCATGGATGCTATCTCCAGGAAAGGTTAACGCCAGCCTTATTTTAAGGGGAAGGAAATCTCATAGACTCATATGCTAGAGGGGAGAGAAAGGAGCAGAGAAGTGACGTTTTCTGAGAGCTAACTCCGTGCCACGCACTGTAAAAGGCACTTCATAGACACAGCTTACTCTTCCAATAATCCTGTTGGTGGGTTCTAGTTCCGTTTTCCAGATAAGAAAGCAGAGGATCCAAGACATCAAGACTGCGTGCCTGACAGCTGGCGCCTCAGTAGACCTTCAATAAATACTTCTCAGGATGAATGAATGAATGAATGAATCAGGGTGTGAACTGTGTGACAGTTGAGGGTGTGAATATCAAAGATGGGCTGGGCTCTGCGTGTGGGGAGGAGGTGGAAGTACCACGTGGAGCGGGGGAGTTCGCTCTCGAGTCTTCACTACAGTCTCCAGCCACCCAAACAGTCCTCTTCTCGGCTGGCGTCCTGCTCTCCTTGGACCTTGCTGAGTTGCCCGATAACGTGATGTTGCTGAGCTGTTATGGGTGATTCCGGCCTCCTGGGTCCCCTGCCAGGTGATGGGTTTGGATTTTAGAGGCTGGTGCCTTCTGGCTTTTCAGGGGCCCCTTCCATTGTGTGCAGTTAGAGGGCTGGGAGTAGATTCAGACAAATGGAGACTGATTCCTGTCCAGTTAAGAAGCTGTAACTAGATAAAACTTTTGCCCTAATAGTAATGCTTTCTCATTTCAGGTTAATAACAATTCTGTGAGCCAGGTATTATTAACACCATTTTACAGTCGAGGAAACTGAGGTGCAGAGATATTAACCACTTGACTGGCACTTGTTCATATTTGTAGCTAGTTAGCGGTGGAGTGGAAACTCCGTAACGGGGGTATTTGACTCCATGGTTAGTATCCTTAGCCCTTATGCTAATGAGGGTGTCGTAGGCCCATGAAAGAAGGAAGGTTCATTTTTTTTTTAGGATAAACAGTGTATTAGTTTGCTAGGGCTGCCATAACAAAGTACCACCAACTGGGTGGCTTAAGCTACAGAAACTTGTTGTCTCATAGTTCTGGATGCTCAAAGTCCAAGATCAAGGTGTCAATGGGGCTGGTTACTTTTGAGGGCCGTGACGAAGGATCTGCTCCAGCCTCTCTCCTTGGCTTGTAGATGGCCATCTTCTCCCTGTGTCTCTTCTCATGGCCTTCCCTCTATGTGTGTCTGTCTCTGTGTCCAAATTTCCCCTTTTTATAAAGACACCACTCTAACGACCTCATTTTAACTTTTTTACCTCTGTAAAAAGACACTGTCTCCAAATATGGTCACGTTCAAAGGTGCTGGCGGTTAGGACTCTAACAAATCTTTTTGGAGGACATAATTCAATTCATGACAGGTGACTGTAGGAGCCAACTTCGTCTGGCCATTGAGTGACAGTTATCTCACTTTCTCCTCAGTGCCACTAATTCTATTGACAACCTACATCAGGGATGACTTGTACACAACTGTCCCCCTTTCCTGATTCCATAGCAGACATCATTAATTGATCACAGAGCTGTTTTATTGAGCCTGGATGTGGCCTCAGAATCCTTCTAAACACAGCTGTCCCGGTACCTACTCCTGATCTATTCATCATCCCTGACCTAGGCCTTTATTCTGCTTGGTTCAACTCTATTCCCCCTGCTTGGACGTGCCCTCAAAGCTCAGTTCAAGTGTCTTCTTTCTCCCTCTGTAAAGCTTTCCCTGATTACTCAAGCAAAGAGTATCTCTTCTTCCATGGGCCCCAACAGCACTAGTTCTGGAATTTTCCCTGTAGGAAGGGCTTTCATTGGAAGAAAGGGACCTGATAGGATGTATTTGTATAAACTTTGCCCAGGAGTCAGACAAGCTCAATTGTTTACCTCAAAGTAAGGGAGGTGGGCTGATGGGGAGGGGGAGGCAAGGCCCCTCACCCCTTTGTCACCCTCTGTCACCCTTGGTACTAAGGACTCACTTGATTTATCTCATTTTGTTACATCCTCACAATGATCTGTTTCCCTGTGTAGATGAAGAGAACTTCTGTCAGACGGAAATGACAAGTCAACCTGTTTTGCCTTTGAAGGAGGCCTGTGGCCTGTTTCTCGGGTGGTTTGAGGGGAGGGTGGGCCTTCCCCGGAGCTGAAGAGAAACATCTTCCTCTCCTTCAGGCACCGGAGAGCGAGCAGTCGTGTTTTTTTTGAGGAAGACTGGCCCTGAGCTAACACGTATGGCCAAACTTTCTCTTTTTCTTTTTTCTCCCCAAAGCCCCAGTACATAGTTGTGTATCATAGTTGTAGAGCTGTAGCTCTTCTATGTGGGACGCCGCCTCAGCATGGCTTGATGAGTGGTGAGTAGGTCCATGCCCAGGATCTGAACCTGCGAACCCTGGGCCGCTGAAGTGGAACACGCGAACTTAACCACAACGCCACTGGGCCGGCCCCGAGCAGTGGTATTTTTTAAGACTAGGCCCTCCCTGCTCTTGAAAAATGGGGATCTCAGCCTTTGGCTTGCTAATGATTTGGGCTCTGGGTTTTAGTATCAGATGGAGATTTTTCCTGAATGGCTATAGAGGGGAGGGGTGGAAAACAGGAGGGAGGGGCTGATCCTGGAGGAGTAGAGCCTGGAGGAGGTGGGTTGAATAGCAGTCCCTAAAAGATATATCCACTCTGAATCTCAGAATGTGACTTTGTTTGCAAAAAAGGGTCTTTGTAGATGTAATTAAGCTAAGGATCTTGAGATGGGATTATCCCGGATTCGGGTGGACCCTCAATTCAATGAGTATCTTTATACGAGACAGAAAAGAAGACACAGTCACACAGGAGAGAAGGTGACATGAAGATGAAGGGAGGGATCAGGGTGATGAGTCCACAGATGTGAAGGTGGAGGCAGAGATCAGGGTGAGGAGTCCACGTGCTAAGGAACACCAAGGAACACCAGGTGCTGAGAAGGATTCTCCCTCAGAGCCTCAGAAGGAGTGTGGCCCTGCCGATACCTCGATTTAGGAATTCTGACCTCCAGAACTGTGAGAGAATCTATTTCCGCTGTATTCAGACACTAAGTTTGTGGTAATTTGTTACCACAGCCCCAGGAAACAAACACACTGGCAATAATTTTTGTTGACCTGGCAGTTGTTAAGACCATGATGGAAAGACTTCAGGCGAGACAGGACTATGATGCTCACAGCAAAGGTCTGTAAACTGGGGTGCGTTTTTTGTGCCCCTTCACAGCTTCCCAAGATCTGGGTCCCATCTTCTGCCAAGACTTCTCTGAGTTTGCCATCCACCGCGTTAGATCCTGGCGTGGCCTCAGGCTGAGGGCCTTTGTGAGAGAACACAAAAGAACACACCTTTGGTGGGAGGCTAAGGGCTGTGGGGCAGTTCCGGGAGCTGGTGGGAAGGAGCAGAGTGGGTGGTTGGGAAGGAATAGAGAAGGAGGCCGGAGCCCTGAAGACTGGAGTCCCCAAAAGTGAGGCTGCTGTCCCAGTCAGGCTGCGTATCGGGCGGAGAGAAGGTCTATGAGGGATGCTGCCGAAATGCCCCACGGCTGGTTGGCTTGGAGCCCTGGGCACCTGACTACAAACGGTTCCTGTGGGTCAGCACAGTCCCTGAAATTCCCCTACTGAGTCCTCCTGGAAGAGCTGGGAGGGGTGGACCCTACAGCAGTTACAACTCAGTCTTCTTTTTATAAATGGCATCCACGATGCATGGTCAGCTACAAGCGATTTCAGTTTTCTAAAGGCACAGCGAGAACTTAAAGACGCTTGTGAAGCAATCTGAATACATAAGCCTAGATTTCTATGATATTTTCTCTTAACTTTTTCTAGTTGCCTTGCCCACATCTATTTCTACAATGTATTTAAAGCAAATTACCCTTATGGAGTCTTCAAATCAGATACCTTCAGATTACTTTCAAAATTTTTCCTGTTCGTATTTCAGAGGTTGAATAATATTTAATTCATTTGCAGGCACACTGGCATAAATGGGTTTGAGAACATACACAGTTGATTCGCAGTCATCATCCAACTCACCCAGGGGGCGGAGGCGGAAGTGAGCTTGCGACTACACCGGAGCTTCTCAAGCTTTCTTGTGCACAGGAACTATCGGGGGGTCTGGTTCAAATGCGGGTTCTGACTCGCGGACGTGAGCTGGGGTGTGCAGTTTTGTATTGCTAACCCCCCAGGCGATGCTGATCCTGCTGGTCTGGGGACCACACTTTGAGGAAGGAGGCGGAGAGAGCACATCTCAGCCGTGGCGACAGTCACCATGTTCTCCGGGAGCGAGGGGGAGCCCTGCTTAACCAGACAGTGGTTACTAGAGGTGGTTAGGAGGACCCTGCATTGAGCTGATTTCTGCTCTGTTCCTATCCTTTCTCCCTTGGTTCCAGTTCTGGCCTTGGAACCATGAAGAATAAATGGTTAAGTGACTGTAAACTTCATGAGGACAGCATCAGCTCAGTGCATGGTATGTAGTTGGAGCTCCTTAAATTTTTAATTTTCCTCAGGTTTATTGAGGTATAATTTACATATAGTAAAAGTCACTTTAAAAAGTGTACAGTTCAATGAGTTTTGACAATATCTATAGTCGTGTAACAGGCACAATTAGGACATAGCACACTTTCTGCAACAAAAAATATTTCCTTAAGTCCTTTTGTAGTCAATTCCCTCTCCCCACTCCTAGTCCCTGGTAACCACTGATTTGATTTCTGTTCTTATAGTTTTGTATTTTCTGGAATATCATATAAATTAAATTATACAAATTGAGTCTGGCTTCTTTCACTTATCATAATGCTTTTGAGATTCATTCATATTGTTGCACACATCCGTGGTTCACTGTTTTTATTGCCAAGCAGTATTCCATCCTATCCATTCATTGGTCAACAGATTTTTGGGTTGTTTCTAGTTTCCATTGGTTAATAGCTTTTTGGGTTGTTTCTAGTTTAGGCTAATATAAATAACGCTGCCACAAACATTTGAATATAAGACTTTGTGTGGTCATATGTGGAGAAATCTCTTGGGTAAATATCTAGGAATGGAATTGCCGGGTTGTAAGGTAAGTGTAAGTATGACTTTATCAGAGTGGCAAAAGGTTTTCCGAGAGAGTTCCAGTTGCTCCACATTCTCACCCCCTCTTGGATTGTCAGTATGTTTAATTTTAGCCATTCTAGTAGGCGTGCAGTGTTGTCTCATTGTGGTTTTCATCTGCATTTCTTCAGTGGCTAATAGTGTTGAGCATCTGTCCACATGCTTCTTTGCCATCCATATATCTTTCCTGGTGTGGTATCTGTTCAGATTTTTGCCCATTTTTAAATTGGATTCTTTGTCTTATTGTTGAGTTGTAAGAGAGTTCTTTACGTATTCTAGATAAAGGTTTTTTATCCAGTATTTATCAATTTTTTTTTTCATATTACCCTCTCCCCCAAGGAGCCTTTTTAGACATTTTTTCCTAATGTCCCCCGCTCTGTGAAATTTAATGCCACAGATATACCGTATATCTATGGCTTTTTGAAGAGCCACACACAATTGTAATATTTAAGATTTTTTAGTCCCCCAAGAACCAATTTTTGGCCCCTTGAGAGTGGTATCACTTCCACTGAGAATACATACCTTAATCAGACATGTGTTTTGCAAATATTTGCTCTGAATCTTTGGCTTGTCTTTTCATTGTCTTACCAATATCTTTATAAGGAGTTTTTAATTTTGATGAAATCCGATTATTTCTTTTATGATTTGAGCTTTTTTTTTTCCCTATCTAAAAGTTATTTGTCTAAACCCAGATCACAAATATTTCTCCTATGTTTTCTTCTGGAATTTTTATATTTTTAGCTCTTACATCTAGGTTTATGATCCATTTCAAGTTACTTTTTGTATATGGTACAACATAAGGGTCGAGGTCTTCTTTCTTTTGAAATGAATGCCCAATTTTTTAGCACTATTTGTTGAAAATACTGTAAATTCCCCATTTCATTACCTTTGGCATCTTGTCAAAAATAAATTGATCATGTATGTGGGGGTCTATTTCTGGACTCTTAGCTTTGTTCCATTGATCTATATGACTATCACTATGCAAATACCACACCATCATGGTTATATTGATAGCTTTATAGTGAGTCTGAAATTAGTATGACTCCTCTAGTTTTTCTCTTCTTTTTTAAAAATTATTTTGGCTCTTCTAGGTCCTTCATTTTCCATGTAAATATAGAATCAGCTTGACAATTTCCACAAAAAGCCTGCCAGAATTTTGACTGGCATTGAATTGAATCTATAGAAATATCTAGGGGAGAATTGACATTTTAATAATATTGAGTCTTCTGATCCATGAACATAGTTCATCTCTGCATTTATTTTGGCTTAAAAATTTTTTTCTTTCAGCGATGTTTTGTAGTTTTCAGCACACAAATCCTACACATATATTATTAGATTTATTCATAACTATTTTATGTTTGTTGAAGCTATTGTACATGGTATTTTAAAATTCCAATCCCAATTGTTCATTTCCAGCACGTAGAAATACAATTGATTTTTTGTATTTTGATTTTGTATCCTGTGACCATGCTAAACTCATATACTAGTTCTAAGAGCTTTTTGGTAGATTTTTATGGTAGAAAAAAAATCTATGGTAGATTTTTTTTTCTGTAGATGACCATATTGAATGTGAACAAAGTTTTATTTCTTCCTTTCCAATATATATGCTCTTTATTTCTTTTGCTTCCCTTATTGTACTGGCTAGGACTTCCAGTACAATGTTGAATAGAAGTGGTGTGAGCGGGCGTTCTTTGAATCTGTTATTAGATCTATTGAGATGACCATTTCATTTTTCTTTTTTCAGTCTGTCGATGTGGTAAACTGACACATTTTTGAACGCTAAGCCAATTTTGCATATCTAGTATAAACCCAACTTAGTTATGATGTGGTATTCTTTTTATACATTGCTGAATTATTTGCTCATATTTTTAAAAGTATTTTTGAGTCTATGTTCATGATGGACACTAATCTATAGTTTTCTTTTCTTGTAGTATCTTTGTCTGGTTTGGGGATCAGAGTAATGCTGGCCTCATAAAATGAGGTGGAAAGTATTATCTCTTCTTCTGTTTTCCGGAGGAGTAGTATTTCTTCCTTAAATGTTCAGTAGAATTCACCAGTGAAGCCATCTGGGCTTGGAGTCTTGTTTATGGGAAGATTTTAAACTAAGAATCAAATTTCTTTATGGAAAGTTACCTATTTCTTTTCAGATAGGCTTTGAGAGAGTGTGTCTTTTAAGGCATTTGTTCATTTCATCTAAGTTATCAAATTTATTGGCATAAAGTTACTCTTAACATTAGTTTATCATTTTAATTTCCCTAGGATCTGTAGTTATCTCTCTGTTTTCATTGGCAATTTGTCGTCTCTCTTTTTTTTTTTTTTGATCATTCTGCCTAGAGGTTTATTGGTTTTATGGATCTTTTCAAAGAAACATATTTTTGTTTCCTTGATTTTTTTGTTTTTCTGTTTTCTATTATATTGATTTCTTCCTTAATCTTTATTATTTCCTTTCTTCTACTTTGGTTTAATTTTCTCTCCTTTTTCTAGTTTTTAAGGTAGAAGCCGAGGTCAATAATTTTAAATCTTTCTTCTTTTCTAATGTCAGCACCATGGGGTCTACCAAGTCCTGTTGTCCAGGCTGCAGGACCTGTAGCACAGCTGGACCTGCTGGAGAACGCTTTCTTGCTTTGGGCCTCACTTAAGACTAGTATCCTTCCACATGACAATGAATGGGCAGGAGCAGTCTTCCCAAGTGTGGGAGTATGCTGCCTCCAAAATCCAAACAGGTTCACCAAGTACTGGGCTTCTTTCTTAGTGGTAGGAGGTACACAGTACAATCCTTGTGCTTTATTTTGGAGGGAATGTTCCACTGCTCCAGATAACTAGATCCTTAAGAACTTTGCTGATGCATACCTCTGAATCGTTTGCTTCCCATCCTTTGGAGAGCATGTATCTAACTGAGGCATCCAGAAGACTTGCCTTTTCTTGCTCCTCTGGTCCAATCAACATGATGTCATTGAGACAGGGCACTAATGTCAGATTCTGTAGTGTCCAGATGGTCCAGGTCACTTCGAATCATATTATGACGGAAATCAGAATTACCACATTCCAGGGCCGGTTGTAAATGTATGCTATTTTCTGTTGGATGTAAATGCAAACAGTTCTGAACCTCATTTGTGATAGGTGTGTGTAGTGGGTTGAATGGTAGCCCTTGCCCACCAATCCCCAAAGATATGTACTTCTGGAACCTATAAATGTGACCTTCTTTGGAATAAGGGTCTTTCAGATGTAATTAAGTTAAGGATTTCAAGATGAGATCATCTTGGATTAGAGTGGGCCCCAAGTCCCAAGATAAGTGTCCTCAGAAGACAAGAGGAGGGAAAATGACACACAGGGGAGAGGCGACGTGAAGATGGAGGCAGTGATTGGAGTTATGCGTCTACAAGCCAAGGAATGCCAAGGAATGCTGGCAGCCACCAGAAGCTGGAAAAGGCAAGGAAGGATTCTCCCCTAGAGCCTTCAGGGAACATGGCCCTGCCGACACCTTGATTTCAGAGTTCTGACCTCCAGCACTGTGAGAGAATACATTTCTATTGTTTTAAGCCACCAAGTTTGTGGTAACTTGTTACGGCAGCCCCAGGAAACTAACACAGATTGGAAAACGACACATTTGCCAGATCAGAAATTGCAAACCAAATACCTGAGGTTGTGTTTACCTGCTTTAGTAAATATACCACATTTGGTACAGGAACCACAATTTCGCCACTACTTGGTTGATCCTTTCCTCCACCATCTGCAATGATGGTTCTGGCGTCTCTACTTCATTTAACGCGAGCAATCACATTTTCCAAGCTTTTAAAAGCCATCTGAGCTGTGTATTAGACCCATCTCATGGGTGTTAAATCCTGTGCCAAATGAGAGGGCTCCCTTATCCATAGTTGTTCCCTTATCCAGCATTACATTCTGTCCAGCTTGACCCAACACCCCCAGGATCCACTCCTGGGCATACCCTCCCAGTCTTGCTGGTACATGTTCGCCAGGTCCTGCAGCTCCTTTGGCTAATAAACCCTCTGGCCCCTTAGCAGGCCCAGCACAGTTGACTCATGCTGAGATTTGACCCTAGAAATTCACCCGGTGGCCAGGAGGTTAAGTGGCAGCAGATCCCGAGGAGGGCCAACGCTGTCTTATAAGCCTCATTCGAGGCTCCTTGGATAGTCTTCTCACCAAGGGGCGTGGGCCACTTCTGCAGACCCAGAGGACCCAAAGTTCTCGAGTGCATGTACTCAGATGACCCTATCCCAAGTTTCAGAGTCCTACATCTTCCTTACCAGGGTCCTGACTTTGGTATAGAAAACTTGTCTAGGCTGAGAATTGAGATTCTATGCAGTTCTGTTCCTGGTGGTCAGCTCTGCGGCCTGCAGCTGCAGAGGATGAGGGGCTCTCGAATACTGCCACGGGGCTCTGGGTCTCTCACAGTTTGCTTCACCTTGTGATTGATCGCCCCGAGCCTGTCTTTTCCTCTTTGTAAGGCATCAGTGGCATTCATCAATGGGCACCCAGTTCCAAGTCCTTTTCTCTTATACCTCTCAAACATCAGAGCTCTTGCATAAGGCAGTCCCCCCACCCCCCTGCCCCGTATCCCATGCCACAGGTGGACCACAGGTGGCAGTCTCAGCAACTGCACTGCTACTGCATGCCACAGACAATTCTCCACTACCACCAGCGATGGGGTTGCCATTTCTTGCCAGCTGGCTACTTCAGAATCCCATCCCTTGAGTCTGTTTCCTAGGACCACTCCTGGTACTGACTATGTTAGCTCAGGTTCCCTAGAAGCAGATCCTGAGACGAAGATTCAGGAGCACATGCTTAACTGAGAGAGTTCTCTTCTGGAAAAGCCTGTAAGGGAAGGAAGCAAGCAAGATAAGAGGAGAATGAGCAGGGCAAGGCAGTAACCTCAGGAAAGTCCAGTCTTATCTGGGCCATGGCGATGGTCACACTGCAGCTGTTGCACCTCGAGGCCAGAGTCTTTTGTACCCCTAATCAGCTAGTCCTTGGCTGTGGGCTGCCCTTGCTGCCTGCTGGGGTTTAATTTCCAGGGCAAAGTAGCTCCCATCTGCTGAGGGCAATTCTCCAGAGAAGGGACAGTGGGGAGCCAGAAAGGGGGTCTGGGAGGGGACAAACGCATCCTGAAGACCCCATATAGTTCAAAGCCAACATAATTTAAGACTGATTGTTCCATGAGGTGGCATGTGTTGCATTCTTGGAACGTACAACTCTATAATGATAGTGAATCTTTTTCAGCAATGTTTCTGACATTTCACAGATCATGCACTCCTCAAATCACAGCACATCATGGTGCTTGTTTGGTCTTCAAAATAACTTTATCCCTTCCATTCTCTAGTCTAGAGTTACTGATATTTAGGGGTGTGTGTGTATGTGTGTGTGTGTGCGTGTGTGTGTTTTAGACAAACTCCACCCTTTAATAAATGCTTGGATGATGTTGTTAAGAGATTAAAATATATTTTGAATCATAAGATCAGTTAATGTTAATGATAATGCACATTAGTCCTCAAACTTACTGTCAGAAATTGTGATGGGGGAACAACTGCATGGGTGACACAGTAATGACAAAGGATAGCAGGTCCTTCTTTCCACCAACTAAAGAGGCATCGCCACATCACAGCAATATAAATGTAGTTTCAGCTCCTTTGACCTACTAGTTTTGAAATTACACAATTCTTGATGAATTGTTTTACTTTATAGGGATTTCAAATTTTGCATGTAACACGGAGACCTTACTATTTTTATATTACATGGTTTCAAAATCACATCATTCAAATTCACATCAAACACAACACATGGTATCTTCTAATACTTTTCTAGATTTGTCTTTTATAGTTAGCTTCTTAATCTGGTAGGGATTAATTTTAATATATGATGTGAGGTAGGGATCAGGCTGTTTTTTTCAAATAGAGAGCCAGATGTCACAATCTCTGGTCTTGAAAACTCTATCATTTCCCTAAAACACATGTCTATTTCTGGACTTTCTATTCTGCTTTTTTGGTTTCTTTGCCTAATCTCATCCACTTCATGCTCTTTTAAGTACTTTATGGTTTGTTTTAATATTTGGTAGAACAAATGCCCAAACAACTGTTTTTCTCTTTCAAATGATATTGAGCATCAGCTTGTCGGATCCCATAAAAAAATCCTGTAGGGATAGTGATTGGGTTGGTAGTGAATTTATAGTTTGATTTGAGGAGATCTGACACCTTTACAATATTGAGTGTTTCCATCCAGGTCTGTGGTTGTGCCTTTCCCTTCATTCAGGTCTTCTTTTATGTCCCACAGTAAATTTTTATAGTTTTCTTCTCATAGGTCCTGAACATTTCTTGGTAGGTTTATTCCCAGGTATTTTATATTTTTTGTTTTCATTGTGAACGAGCCTGGAGGGTTTCTGGGATTGTACTTACATCACGACAGGATACTTTAGGCTTGGATGAAAAGAAACGTTTCTAGGTCCTCAGTGAAGATGGCTGTACCTCCATTTGCCAAGTCAGAAGGTAAAATTGATGGCAGAAGTGGGTTTGACTTCTCTAACATGCAATCCTTGGGTTTTGACCTGGGCTTAAATGTCGCTGCAGCCTCCTGTTTGGTGTACGAGGACAGATGGGCTCCATGGGCTCCAATGAAGACCAACTCTGAACATGGTTATTTTACTAATTTTTCTGATTCCCCAACCCCCCACTCTCGGTATTTGTTTCCTTGGAACACACAGTTACTTTGGGTCTTCTCTTCCCTTCTCAGTGGCTCTGGCTCTGGTGCTTTTCCCTGTGGTTTCCTCTACTCCTGCCAACCCGATCTCATCGGCTTTCTACCTTCCAGGAATTGTGGACAAGTTCTTGTTACTCCAGTGTGGTTATGGACTCCCTCTTTCTCTTTTAAATATGGCTTTTCTTTTCGGGGGTTGGGGCAGGAGGACAGGGAGATAGGAATGCCTAGGTTGTCCCCCTGATCCTGTTGTTTTGTGTATTGATTTCTCTTAAGCCAGGAGAATCTTAGATATGTTTCCATGGTGGTGCAGGAGCCAGCAGAGTGAGGAAAGTTGCAGACACTACAGGGAAGAGGCGGTAACTGATGTGGTGTGGTCCCTTGGGGACGATGAGGGGCTGGGCTCAAAGGTTGGTGGTGGGGCTGGCTTTGGACAGGCAGCACGGGTCAAAGGCAGGCACTGGTTCACAGGTTTGTTGGTAGAATGTGAACTGTGTTCCCATTTGTTCCTTCTATGTTTGCTGTGAGATAGGACATGAGGTTATGGGGAGAGGGTTGAAAAGAGGAGCCAAGGGGTTCCGGAGAGGGGCCAATGTCTGAAATCCTTCCTGTGGAGAGCGTGAGAGGGAGCCGATCAGGGAAACAGGCTTCCTGGGTTGCACAGAGGGCCAGCCCTTGGGTCTGATGTCCAGCCCCCAGGGGCTGCCCCTGGCCAGTCCTCAGCCACTCTGAGGAGGGTGCTGGTTTGGAAGCTGGAGAACTTGGGCAGGCCCTGGTTAACCTCACCCACCTGCGAGTCTCTTTACAGACGCAGGTGGACAGGACTCAAGTTCTCATGTTACCACTCGGAAGCTGTGGGACCCTGGGAAAGCTGTTCCCCACTCTGAGCCTCTTGTTCTTTCCTGTTCAGAGGTAATGGTGACATCGACCTCACGGGGTGTCTGTGAATGATACAGGGCATGGCACGGCATGTTCAAAAATTCAGGGGGCATTTAATGGCTTGGGCTGTAATGATACTTATGGCTGACCATTCCTTTCTAGTAGAGAAAAACATTGCCGAGGTCAAATCTGGGAAGACAGAGAGGGATTGAGGTGGGTAATAACATCACCCTCTGGTTAAATTTTGACGCTGACCCTTATTTCCACCCCACTTTGAGGGTCTTTCCCTCAGTTCCGTGGTGTCCCCTCAACTCCATCATGTCTGATTTCTCCTCCTCTGCTCACAGCTGAGATCTGGCACCAGTCATCTACATCTCAGGGGCAGTTTCTCAGACGCTTGGGTCTGGAAGGGACACAGAGGGTCTCCCTATGGATACAGGATGCTCTAATCCCTCTCCCATCCCTAACATCCAGCTTCCATGTGGAGGCCTCTCAGGCCGGGTTCCTGTGGGAGGTAGGCTGAGCACATTCAACCCAAGCAGAAGACCATGCCGCCTTGCAAACGGCCTTTCTGTTCGACGTAGGGCAGGTTCTCCCCACACGCTAACCAGTAACCACAGATTCCACTTGCCCCAGCCAGGTGGGTGCCTGTGGGGGGCACCCCAGTGTGCCCCTGTGTGCCCACTGGATAGGCTCTGGCTGAGCTGTGGTCACAGGGCCTCGTCTGCTTTGGGCATAACTGGCCTTATCCATAGAAACTTCTTCTCACCATAGGTTTACATCTGGAGAAGGCTCCAGAATAAACTTTCCAGATAAGCCTGGAGCATCGCTGGCTGGGTCTGTACCTCACTTCTGGAAAGCAGGAGCCAGTCAGACAGAAGTTGGTGTAATCGGCAGGGAGTGCAGGGTTTTGGACAGCACAATCCGCAGCTTCTGCTGCCGGCTCTGAGCCGGTGCCGTGTGTCTGCACCAAGCCCGGGCATGGGGCGGGACTCTCCGGGGTGTCCCAACAGAGACTTCACAGAGGAGGGAGAAACCTGTGCCCGTGTGGGCAAGTTGGAGAACTTCAATGTGTAACTGGTTCTTTTCCAAAATTCCTCTTTTCCCCTTATTTCATTTTTTTTTTCAGAAAACGTGTGATTTTATATGCTTTTCTCTGCATGTATTAAACAAATTGCACAGCTGAATAGCTTTTCTTAAAACCTGGACATTCACCAAAAAGAAGTTTGCCAGCACAGACAATTAAGCTTTCTTCTTTGAACAATGGAGTGACTGACTGGCACATTTGAAATGCAAGAGTGTTTTTTTATTCCACTGTTCATCCTTCAAGCTGATAAACAGCAACAATGGGAAACAGCTGGGACAGGAAAACATTTGAGTTTGTATTTTCAAAGCAAGCAAGAAAGAAACCCGTCAGTGTGGGCCAGATCCTGTCTCCCGCCTGAGGGCGAGCCGGCATTTGGGGAGGGAAAAGTACTATACATATTTCTAATCAAACATTACATATTTATTAATGTGCAGCTGGTGTATTGTATTCTGAGGGTTGGTGGGGGGTGTCTCCCCCACCCCCACGCCACCCGCCTTGTTCCTCTAATGTGTCTTGTCTGGCAGGCTGGTATTGTTCTATAACTGACATTACTTTATAAGAACCCAGAGCTGAGCACACTTAATAAGAGTCGTGGAGACAACTGCTCTGAGTGGTTCAGGTCCCTGGGACGTAGGTGCCATCTGAGTCTCAGTTTCTGTTCTGGGAGCAGGACAGGCGGCCAATGGAGGTCTTTTTAGGCAGGTGAATTGGGGATACTCTCTATGGGGAAGCGCCCAGCACCTTCGCTGTCACCCCCCCACCACACACTGGGGTCCCTTCTATGATGGCCGCGCCTCCTGCCCACGTGTCCGTGTCCTTTCTAAACGCGGGAGCAAATTTATTTTGATGCTTATTGGGATTAAACTTGCTGTGCATTTCATTGGGAGCAAGGGTTGCAACTGTTCATTAGGTGGGAAGGCTCACCTTGTCAATTTCCATTGAGCGCTGGCACCCGCGATCACTTTATCATCATTTGTCAGCAGCCTCGACAGGTTTTACTCAGCTTTGATTCCTCCTGGGCCCTGCTGTCATAACTTCATCGGTTTTATGGTAGCAGCTGAGCTCCCTCGTGTAATTGTCTAATAGATGTACTTTACTTTAATATTGGTAATACGTTAAACGCAAAAGAATGCGGAAGAGAGGCTAAAACATTAAACAGCAGACAAGCCACACACTCCTGCAACACCCCCGGCCCCACCCTGAACGAGCATCCCATCCATCTTTAGAAATCCCATTACACTGAGTAAGGGAGGGAATGGACCTCTTAGAGCTTGGAAAAATTGAAGCTGAGACTTCAGCCTCCCTCTGGTCTTGCGACCTAAAGGAATTTAGTAGGGGAGGGTGGAAAGGGTTCTGGGCCAGGGGTTGGGGGCATTTGGCTGCTGGGGCCCAGCTGTGGCCTCAGTCTTCCCATCTGTTTACTGAGGGGAGTGATTAGGGTGTCAAGGTTCTCACACTCAGATTCACACCAGGGCCAGGCAGCAATAGAGATGAGCAAGTGGGCTGGGTGAGGACTGCGGCGAGCTGGAGGCACCACTACGCTATCACAACTCACGGGCAGCCCAACGTTGCTGTGGGTGAATGCAGGCCCCGCAGACCCAGAGGTTTGGATTTTTTAAGCGAAGCTGGAATTCTGAATTTTTATGTCAACTGTTTTAATTTTTAGTGTTGGCACTGAATTAAAAAAATGTAAAACCCCCATGCTGTTGATAAAATGAAATGTCTGCTGGCTTTGACTGATGATGATGAGGATGAAGATGATCAAAGACAGCTAACAGTACTGAACGTTGTCACGTAGCAGGACTGCTCTGGGTGGGTTTCAGCCTCACAGCGATGCTATCAGACAGGTACTGATGGTACCCGTTTCACAGGTGAGGAAGTGGAAGTACATGAAGTCACCTGCCCAAGGTCACTGTGCTTGCTGCTCAGCTGATCAGGTAATTTACTTCCAGGAACTACTGACAAGGGACCCTGGGCCCGTGGGGGAAACGCGGCTTGTGTCTGAAGGTAGATTTCCTGGCAAAGGCCAACTTATTTCCACATTCCATTTAGAAAAAAATCTATGCTGCTCTTTTAAAAAGAATACCTGTTCTCTGGAATTTTCCATCTCTATATTATCACTGTCCTTCAAAATCCTGGGCTCTCCTTAAGTTTCAGGGAATAACCAGGTTGATTTTGAGCTGTAGAGCAGAGGCGAAGGACTGGGCTTGGGGTTTCCTGACTTGATCACAACACACCTTCATCCGTAGCCTGGAGATCTGTCTCAGGTTTAAGGAACAGCATGAAAACTCCAGCTGCTTGCTCCAGTCCCCACAGCTCAGCCCTGGGGCCTCCTGACGGGACATCTACCTGGAACTTATTAGATCCTTAATAAACATTTGTGGATGAGTGTTTGGCGAATTAAAATTTGAATGTAGCGTGTTGTGAATAAGGATTTCTTTTTTTCTTTTTTGACTACTGACTGTACTTAATTTTTTCCTGTCATTATCTCTGGTTGTCATTCTTTGCACATACTCTCACAGACCAACACACACGTGTGTATACACTTATCTGTGGTTCAACATACACCTGAGCACATGCAATGCTTACATGTGGCCCAACATATACATGTGCACACACTTACTTGTAGTCCAACATAAATGTGCACACAGTTACATGTGGCCCAGCACACACGTGAATGCACATACTTACATCTGGTCCAACATACACGTGCAAATGCACACAATTACATGTGGTTCAATATACACATGTGCACACTTACATGTGGTCTGACATACACGTGTGTTGGTGTGGTTCAGATACACCTGTGGGGTGGGGGTTCATTGTATCCTGGAGTGATCCTGAATCCTGTCCCAGGCGTACAAGTGATGAAATAAGTCTCTCTTGCCCTAGAACGGGGAGGATGGAGAGCTGTTCCTGTTTCTCACTTGAGCCGGGAGCTCTGGTGCCCCCAGTGAACGTTTGACGTTGGCTGATACCCGACATCGCAGGAGGTGGTGGGCAGGGGTCACTGGTCAGCGTCACATTCCCAGGGGGACCCTGCAGCTGTGCACAGGTCCACCCAGTGAGTCCATCAGGGAGGACCTGTCCCAACCTTGCAGGTGGGCAGATTAAAGGAGGCGGGGTTTTCTGGGGTGTGATGTGGAGATCGACCACAGAGAGAGTGTCCTTTTTCGCATGAGCGTGTGTGTACACGCATACAATGCAGTGGGTGCCCACAAATGTGTGCAGGCCACTATGTGATGCCTCGGGAAGGAGCAAGGGGCCCCTCTCATGCACCTGTCCAGGTACAATGTGCCCTCTGCTGGCTTGACCAGGGAACAGCGAGCAGCAGCCCCGTGCTGAGCTGGGTCCACCTGAGTCCTGTAAGCCCCCCTTCAGGAGGCTGACCCCGGGAATTATCTCCCTGGGGGAAGCTGAGGGTGGTCAGAGCCTTACGGACTGGGTGCCATCACCCTTTCACCTGGACTTGCTTTTCATTGCAGGGACTTTGTGGAGGCCCTGTTCTCTCGTAAAGTGGCAGATCTTCAGGCAGGGGGCAGGAGATTCTGCTAGACCCGGACTGTGGAAGTTGGCAGGGTGGGGTCTGGGGGGCTCCTGTCCCTCTAAACCCACTTCACATGCAAGGATGGAGAAACGGAAGGAGGGGCTGATGAGGAGGCGAGAATGGTCAGCACAGAGAATAATTGAGGATAACAACAATCGTCGATAATGCAGTTCCAGCACTTACTATATACCCATTCTGTGCTAGGTGCTTTCCATAGATAATTTTTAATCCTGATGACAACTCTATGCTTTGAGAGCTTTAATATCTAGGCCCATTTCTCAGATGGGGTAACTGAGGCTGAGGGGGCTAAACCAATCCACACAAACTTACACAAGTGTACGCGCAGAGTCAGTTTTTTAACCCAGGGCTAAATGACCCCAGAGCCCTTTGTCGTCCCCAGAAGAAAGCCACCTGCAAAACCCCCCACCCCTGAAGGCTGGAGCCATCCTTCCACGGCCTGCCACTCCTCCTGTTTCCGGGCTCTTCGAAAAGTTAGCTGAGTCGCCAGCTAGTCCTGCTCAGGACCCCACGAGCCAGAGCGCTCCCTCCACTGTTCCCGGAGGGCCGGCCCACCCTTTTGCAATACTTGTCATTTCTGGGAGAGAAGCCTGGAGGGGCCTCCGCCTGCTGTCCAGGCCTTCAAGGTCACCCCGGCAGCGCGGCCGCATGTGCGGGGCGGTGCGGCGCGAGGGCCGGAGCCGCAGCGGCCGGGGGCGGCAGATAAGGTCTGGGCCGGGGCCGGGTGGCCCGTGCGTTATCGCGGGCCTCCTTCAGCTCCGATGAATATGGAAATGCTCGCCGGCCGCCTGCTCCGCAGTCATGGGCGCCGCCTCCGCCGCGGCAATTCCGAGGGTAAAACTGATTAATATTTGTTTTCAAAATGACACGCGGTGATGTATGGGCCCTTTTACAACTTAAATTAATACTTTAAAGAGATGAATGGTCTCTACAGAGGGTGTTAAAGTTCAAGCCCAGGGAATTTGCATATTTATATTACAGCCGACTGATAGTAATTGTGGGAACGGGCTGTAATGCTGTTCGTTTGTCATTTTCAGCGGGGTCTGCTTCAGCCCGGGACCTCATTAACTCCCCAAGCCTCAGCCCCGCCGCCCCGCAGGACACGGGCTGGCGGCGGGGCACCGAGGGCCTGTGTCCAGGCCACAGTCGCCCCCCCATCCTGGTCCCCAGGAGGCTGAACCCCCTCAGGCCGGGGCGCCTGTTTGTGGGGGGCAAAGACACATGGGCAGGGGTGAAAACAGGTGCCTTGAGCCTATAGACCCCAGATTCTGTTTGTCTTAAATCCCTCCGCAAGGTAGCCAGAATCTGACCCTTTCTTACCACCTGTGATGCCCCCTCCAGTCCCTCCCACTCTCACCAGGTGATGCCCTCTCCCCTCAGTCCCCTCCCACTCTCACCAGGTGATGCCCCCTCCCCCCAACCCCCTCCCACTCTCACCAGGTGATGCCCCTCCCCAGCTCCCTCCCACTCTCACCAGGTGATGCCCCTCCCCCAACCCCTCCCACTCTCACCAGGTGATGCCCCTCCCCTCAGCCCCCCACTCTCACCTGGTGATGCCCCTCCAGCCCCTCCCACTCTCACCAGGTGATGTCCCCTCCCCAGTCCCCTCCCACTCTCACCAGGTGATGCCCCCTCCCCCAGCTCCCTCCCACTCTCACTAGGTGATGCTCCTTCCAGCCCCCCCCACTCTCACCTGGTGATGCCCCTCCAGTCCCCTCCCACTCTCACCAGGTGATGCCCCCTCCCCCCAGCTCCCTCCCACTCTCATTAGGTGATGCTCCTTCCAGCTCCCCCCACTCTCACCAAGATCCTGCCATCCTCCCGTCTTAGTGAAGGTTCTCCCAGAAGCGCATCTTAGACAAGGGTTCGAGGGCAAGTGGATCCTTTGGGAGGCGGTCCCAGGGAGCAATGGGAGAGAAGGGAAGGAAGACCATAGAGGTACGTTATCAAGCGGGTGACCTCTGTGGGCAACTGGGCGCCATCCTGCGGGGGCCCCTGGGGCAGCACTGTGGCGCACACTTGGGGATTGTAGTACCTGGAGGTGAGGAGGTGGCGTATTTCATCTTCACTCTTGGATGTTAATCCCCAGCACCGCTGCGGTCTAAGTGCCGCCTGCAGAAGCCACAGGGAGAGTCACAGGTGTCACTGGTCCCGACGGCCTGGACTAGAAAGGTGCCTGCCGGGGGAGGTGGGCAGCTCCTACCCGGCTCCCAGCTTCTGCCCTGGCCTCCCCAACCCCACACCCTCCACTCGGCAGCCAGGCCAATCCTTCTTCAACACGAGTCTAGGCCAGGTCATTCCTCCGCTCAAAACCCTCCCCTGGCTCCCCTTTTCTCTTTGGAGTAAAAACCAATCTCCTTGCCATGACCAACAAGGTCCTGCATGTCTGACCCCTCCCCTCTGACCCCCTCTCTGACCCCTCCCTCTCTGATCCCCTCCCCCTCTGACCCCTCCCCTCTGATCCCATCCCTCGCTGACCCCTCCCTCTCTGACCTCACCTTCTACTCTCTTGCCTTGCTCCTTCCTCTGAGCACAGGATCTCTTGTTCTGTGAATACTCCAGCCTCAGGGCCTTGGCACTCACCTTTCTCCTTTCCTGGAATGTCCCCCCACCCCCAATTCCCTGGGCATGGACCAGTCCTTCACTTCCTTCAGATCCTTACTCAGAAGTCACCTTCTCAGTGAAGTTTTCCCTGCCCACTCTAGTTATGATTCCACCTCCTTACCAGTCCCCCTAGGCCCTGCCCCATACTTCATGTGTTTCTTCCTGCTTTGTTTCTGCTTCGTAGCCCTGCCCATCATCTGACACATGGCATATTTGTTTATCTTGCTTGTGGTTTGTCTCTTGCTCTGGAATGTCAGCTCCATGAGGGCAGGGACTCGTCTGCTCACTGCTGCATCTCCAGCACTTACAACAGTCCCTGGGGGTAGTAGACACTCAGTAAATCTGTACTGAATGAATGAATGAATGAATGAAGTGGGCCCAGCTGTGGCTGTGTAGTGACCCCCACTGTCGGGGTGGGATGGCCAGGGTCAGCCCAGCTGAGGAGGCCTGGCAGCAGGGCGGGCTTCATGAATGTGACCTGTGGAGGGCCGCACGCTCAGCAGGGCTCTGGGCTTGGTTTAATGCTCTGCTCTCGCTGTCTTGAAATTTTTAATGATCTTGGGATAAAGGACTCTGCATTTTCATTTTGCACAGAGTCCCAGCAGGGTTACCAGAGGTTAATTCATTCTATAACTGTGCTAAGCACCGGGTCTGGGCAGGCACTCTGCAGGGAGTTTCCAGGCTGGTGGGCTGCCGCTGGGAGGCGTTTGGGAGAACAGAGGAGCTCGGCATTAACAATCCCTGGGTATGAGAAGCCGCTCTGCGGTGGAAACAGTTTCTTTATTTCTCGTGCACACTCACCTCCCACAAGCCCCTGCCTTCAGGCATGCACGTATGGACAGGCCCAGGGGCGCACACATTTTTTGGTAGGTTACTTGCAAAACGGCTGCCATTCTCCCCCTCTCCCTGTATCCAGGGCAGTGTGACTCTGCGGCTCGGCTCCTCCTGTCACAAAGTGGAGTCTGTTTATTTCCCCACTCCTTGAACCTGTGAGTTGCTGTGGCCAATAGAATCCAGTGGAAGTGACCTGTGCCAGCTCTGAGCTCTGTCCTTGGCTTTTGTCTCTGCATGAGAACAAGCCTGGGCTAGCTGGCTGGAGGGTGAGAGACCATGTGGAGCGGAGAAGAGTCAGGAGAGCTGTTCTAGCTGAGGTCGTGGGAGGAGGCCCAGGTGGGCTGAGCAAAGCTGTCAGCGGACCACAGACACATCAGCGAGTCCCGCTGTGCCTGGCTGAGATCAGAACTGCCCGTTTGACCTGTAGACGCGTGAATGATAATAATTGTTGTTACATAAGCCACTGAATTTTAGGGTAGTTTGTTGTAAATTGTTATTGTGGCAATAGATAATTGATACATGACTCATACTTGACTAGGCCATTGCTTGTACAGGAGCAAATGGCCACATATTTGCACATCCATACCGAAGATCTCAGACCCCCAGTGGGTTGTGTGGGCAGAGAAAGGGGCCAGAGCAGTGGCCAGAGCTGCATCTCGCCCCCCAGCGCTTGCTGGGTGGAGGGGGAGGGGCTGGGAATTAGCTCACCCCGGGGAGGGTGTGTGTCATTCTGTGGAGGGATGAGGCAGGGGCTCCAGATTTCTCCATTCTCCATTCAAGGAGGGAAGACAGTTTTGAAAAACTGGTGGGAAGCGGGCAGGAGAGGCAGGGTAGAGCGGGACTGTAAACCAGAGCAGTTTCATGGAGGGAGGAGAGGCTGTGACAAGTAACAAGCTCAGAGTGGGGGGCCACAACCCTGGGTACCCGCTCAGGCCGATGTGGACAGGATGAGGCAGTCCTCAAAGGGGCGGCCAGTAGGCGAGGACTGCCCGTGTCACCAACACACACACACATACACACACACACACACACACACAGCATGAACAAGACAATGCAGATGACACTTTTTATTTAAGAATACTTTTTTGGGGAAAAATTTCCAGCCTATATAAAGCTGCAAGAATAGTACAATGAATTCCTGTTTCCTGTCACCTGTATTCACCAATTGCTAGCGTTTTGCTTCATCTGTCTCTCTCTGTGTATATAGAATTGTTACGATTATTGCTGACTCCTTGGAGAGAAAGGATGGGTATCGTGACCCTTCACACGCCTGAATATTTCAGAAATATCTAAAAACAGGCACTTTTCCTTACATACTCAAGAATAATAATCAAATTTAGGAAAGTTAACGCTGCCCCGATACTGTTATCTAAGACAGTCCATATTCAAAGTTCACCAGTTGTCTCAGTAAAGGCCCTTAAATCATGTTCCCCCACTAGATACAGAATCCAGCCGAGAAGCAAGGGTTGCATTTATGTGTCGTGTCTCCTTTTATGGGGACGGTGCCTCGGCCCCTGCCCGGCCTCCCCCTTCGTCTTTCACCGCGGTGATGTTGTTGAGGCCAGCTGCTTTGTAGAATGCCCCTCCACGGGGTTTGTCTGATTGTTTCCTCCTAATTACATTGAGGTTACGCACTTTTGGCAAGCGTACTGGGTACATGGTACTGTGTAGAGCATCCTTTGAGACCGTGGAGTGCGTGTCCTGGCAACGGTAAGGCTTTTGGGCCACCAGCTCCAGGATCTCCCCTCCAGAATGCCTTCCTGCCCCCAGGCCCCAAGAGGTTTTCCTCCTTGGAGTTCCTTCAGTAGAGTGATGTGGTTAAGAGACCAGATTCCCGAGCCAGAGTCCTGGGCTCAAATCCCAGTTGCACACTTACTCTGTGACCTTGGATACCTTACTTAACCTCTCTGGGCCTCACTTTCCTCAATTATATAATGGATATAATAGTTCCTACCTCTTGTGGTTGTTTTCTGAATTAAATAAGCTAATAAATGTCATGCATTTGGACAGTACCTGAAATAATGTTTCTGGTAGTTATTAATGCAGTTTAGTAAATATTTCTGGCTCCCTGCCTTGCAGAAGCATGGCAAAATCCCATGTCCTGACTCCCTTGAAGGTGGGTGCATGGAACTAGCCCTGGTCAGTGAATTATTTGCAGAAACTATGGGCGTCACTTCCTGGGCCAGAGTATTTCACTGCAGGTGTAAGACTCCCCCGAGCTCTCTCTCTGGCACAGTGACCTGCAACTTTTGAGATGGCAGCTGCTTCGCTTGCCGCGGGCTTTTAATAACTAAATAAGCAGAGTCTCTTCCTCCTTCTTCCCTCCCCCCCACCCCCATGCCAACCTGCAATGAGCAATCTCATGAGCAAGCAATAAACCTTGGCTGTTTGAAGCCACTGAGACTGTGGGTTTGTTTGTTACTGCAGCATAACCTGGTTTGTCCTGACTAATACAGTGCCACATGGATGTCGGACATCATCGCCGTCCTCATTATTCTTAATATTATCATTGTTATTTCTTAAGCCGTCTCGCTCAAAGCCTTCCTACTGTATTGTGATGATCTGTTTAACTTCTAGCTCCTTCCTCCCATCCCTGACTGTGTCTTTCAAGCACAGGCTCCATATCTTTCTGTCTCTGGGACCTTAACATCCAGCTCAGGGCCAGTCACAGCCTCATTGCTCAGTGCTCAGCAAGTGATTGTTCAAACGTCCCTGGAGAAATCTGAGCTATAAATAGCCTTCAACAGCTTGCCTTTGATTTCAGCATTTTTAATTGCACAAACAATATTGTAGCAACAACCATAACAATAAAAGGCAAGAAAGAGTCATCCATGATCCCTCTGAATTTAAGGGCTCGTCCGTGCTTTCTTTTGTCTGTCCTCATGGATGTGTGGTTTCCGAAGTTCCACTTTCAGCCAAGCAGTGTTTTGTATCCTGCTTTTTTCTCCACTTAGGGTACTATCAGGAGGACCCATTTCCACAGAATTTATGAGACTTTTTTCTGGGGGTTGTGTATATTTCACGGGGTGGATGAACCCCCGTGGCTTGGAGGGGCTTTGATTTTTTGGACATTTCAACATTTTCCACTTTGCTGTCTCAGCCAACACTGCTATGAATGATGTGTGCATGGGGCTGCTCCCTTTTCCCCCTACATCTCCAGGAAGGACGCATCTCAAATGCTCCTGGACCCCCCAATTTGAATACAGCATTCTAGCATATTATGCTGCCCCCTCCACCACAATCAGAAAAGTGTAATGGAGTCGTGTAAGTGACGGCTTCAGTTACTGAATGATTGGATAACGGTATTAAAATAAGTTCTGCCATTTTGAAATTTGGCCTAGAGCTTTCTTTCTCATTTGATGAGCCGCCTCCCCATCTTTTGAGCCCTTCACCTAAGCAGTCTCGTGATTTGCTTTTCCTTGCTTCCATATGGAGCATTGGTGGACTCGACACTGCTTCACGCCCAGATTAATGTAACGTTGTGCCTCTTAACTTGCCCCATTCTTTCTGTCCTAAACTGATTCTCATTCTCTTCATTCCCCCCACCAGCATTAGCAGTCGGCTTTTTCCTTGGGACTCTGTCATGGAGAAACAAGCTTTTATCATTTCACGAGAATTATCCCGTGTGAGTAAATGAGCGGTGAGCAACCAAGACGCGTGTCCGGGGGATGCCGGGCCCCTCACTCTGCTCCCTCCTGCTCCATCTGCTGGGTGACATGGGAGGCCTCCTCGTACCCCAGCCAACTGGCCAATCCGTGGAACATGTGAGGTTACAGTGAGAGGAGAGCCGTCGATGAAGGTCTAAGCGGGCCCTCTCCAGTCCGTCTTGGACTTGAGCTCTCAGAACTGTGAGAAGTGTTTCTGCTCCTTACACGCCACCACGTCCGTGGTATTCTGTTACAGTAGCCTGAATGGACCAAGACAGGATGGACAGTCAGATTCATTTCACTCGCTTGTTTTTGTTTCAAAGACTAATGTAACAAACATCCCTACTCCCATCTCTCAGTTGCTACCATCTCTTATATTTGCTTCTGGTTTGTTTTTCCTCAAAGAAATAAGGCATTGCAAATACAGCTAATGACCGTTTAACCATTCCCTCTTCCCGACTCCCCAGAGACCACATTCTCTTGATTTTGGTGCTTAATCTTCTAGACAGACCGTTTTTATACTTTTCTATGTGTAAATATGTATCTAGAAGTAGCATATACTTTTTTGCCTTTATGCTTTTTTTGCATTTATGTTTTTAATAATTTTTATTTCATAGACACAAATGTTTACATAGCTGAATGAATTCTGAGGTTTTAGGTTATTATTTATTTTACAAAAAATGAGATCATTTTATACATACTTTCCTGCTTTTTGCTTTTCATTGACATCTTGGGGAAATCCCTCTAATTCTGGCTTAGTTCTAATTCATTCTTTTTTTTGGTGAGGAAAATTAGGCCTGAGCTAACATCTGTTGCCAATTCTCCTCTTTTTGCTGAGGAAGATTGGCCCTGAGCTAAAATCTGTGCCCCTCTTACTCTACTTTATACGTGGGATGCCGCCACAGCATAACTTGATGAGCGGTGAGTAGGTCTGCACCTGGGATCCAAACCCCGCAAACCCCAGGCCGCTGAAGCAGAGCATGCGAACTCAACCACTATGCCACCGGGCCAGCCCCCTAATTCATTCTTTTTGATGGCTGTATAACATGGATATTATCCATCCATTTGCTTTTTGATGGGCACCTAGTGTTTTGTCACAGTGAGCAATTGTGTGATGAGCACATATACATTCTGAGGTATCATTGTCTTTATTTTTATAACATACATTTCCAGAGGAGAGAGTGCCACGTCAAGGAAAATATGTATTTTTGCATTATAATGACTGCTGCTGGAGTGCACTCCCAAGAGCCTGAAATAACCCCCATTTCCTAGATTTGAGCAAGAGTCCCCGTGTCCCCATCTTCCTGGCAGCAGATGTCACCTCACTTAAAATATATGCCAGTCTGATGGTGGAAAAGGATATCTCATTGTTATCTCAATGTCAGACCTGAGTATGAACATCTTTTCATAAGTTTATTGCCCTTTTGAATTTGCTCCTCTACAATTTGCTTATTCATATGCTCATCCCAATTTAAAATTAAAAAGAATTCCTTCTATTTTTAACAGCTCGTTAGTATATGATAAATATTAACCTTCTGTTTTCTGTATTGCAAATATTTCCCCAAATCTATTATTTGTCTAAATTGATTTTGTTTGTTATGTCAAAAATAAGTTTTAATGTTTATATCATCAAAAATTTTTTGGGGGCCGGCCCCATGGCTTAGCAGTTAAGTGCGTGCGCTCCGCTACCGGTGGCCCGGGTTCGGATCCCGGGCGCGCACTGATGCACCGCTTCTCCGGCCATGCTGAGGCAACGTCCCACATACAGCAACTAGAAGGATGTGCAGCCGTGACATACAACTATCTACTGGGGCTTTGGGGAAAAAAAAGGAGGAGGATTGGCAATAGATGTTAGCTCAGAGCCGGTCTTCCTCAGCAAAAAGAGGAGGATGAGCATGGATGTTAGCTCAGGGCTGATCTTCCTCACAAAAAAAAAAAAAAAAGAAAGAAATTTCTTGACGCTTCGAGGTTTTTAGACTCAAGAAAATCACTTATTTTTGTTTTTGGAGTGGTTAAAAAAACCAATGGAGTAGTGTCCTACTGGGTTTTTTATGTAATACTGTCAGCAGCTACCAATTCATTTTGGTGTGTTAGGACCAATTCAATAATAATAATAATGACAATAAGAATAATAATAATTCACTCAGTAAATATTTATTCAGGCCTTATTGTTTATCAGATTCCGTGGAATCATATGGGTATTGTTTCACTGACTCTTCAAAACACTCCGTGAGATGGATGCCATTGTTGTTTCCAGTTTATAGATAAGGACACTGAGTTTCAGGGAGGTTTAGTAACTTTCCCAAGATTATAAAGCAGGTAAGTGGCAGAGCCAGCCTCTGAATCCTTGCCCCCTGCTCTGGAGCCCATCCTCACAACCACGGGGCATGTGGCCACAGAGGGAGGGTGGGGTCTGCACAGGCCCAGAAACAGACTTTGACAGAACACAGGCCTGCCTGGTAGGACAGGCACCCAGAGGGCGGCCAGTGTGGGCTCGTCAGAAAGGGCTGCCCTTACTGGGGATTCAAGCTGTACCTAGGATGGGGGGGTGGGGGGAGCTTCTCTAACCCCAGATTGGCACTTACCCTAACTATGACATGGGTCAGCTGTTGGCTTTAGGGCCTGGAGGCAGAGGTGGTGGTTGGAGGCACTCCATTTGGGCCTGAGGCCTGGTCGTATTTCCACATAGATCAATGTCACCGCTGGCTGGGTAGCTGGCAACCCATACTCTGCCTGCTTGTGACGGTTCATTTCGTGTGTCAACTTGACTAGGACACACAGTGCCCAGACATTTACTCCAACATGATTCTTGGTGTTTCTGCAAGGGCATTGTTATATGAAATCAACATTTTAATTAGTAGAGTAAAGCAGATTGCCCTCCATAATGTGGGTGGGCCACATCCAATCAGCTGAAGGCCCGAAGAGAACACAAAGAGCAAGCCTCCCCTGAGTCAGGGGGCATTCTCCAGCAGACTGCCTAAGGACCTCATCTGCACCATTGGCTCTCATGGGTCTTGAGCCCGCTGGCCCACACTGCAGAGCTGGACTTGCAGTCTCCATAACTGCGTGATCAATTCCTTGTAATAAATCTCTTTCTATATGGATGCCAATCCTATTGGTTCTGTTTCTCTGGAGAACCCTGACTAATACTCTGCTGGACTGCAGGTATTTGCTCTGCTCCCTAGATGGTGTGCAGGGGAACAGGCTCTAGCCCTGAGGGGAAGAGCATCTGTAATGTCTCTTCTCTGCTGGTCAGGAACTACTATTTATAGAGGTGAAGACTTTTCTCTGGCCGCAGCATGAGAGATTTGGACTAGCTGTTGTGAAGGACTTCCAGAAGGTGACTAGTGCTATGACACGTTCAAGGGGAAGGGTAAAGGGGTTTTATTTGCTTGAGGGCATGGGCATGGGGGCAAGAGGGCAGATGAAATGACCGTTCCAGAGCTTTTCTGAGTCTTTGAGAATGATCCGGATGGAAGCAATTGTTGCCCCTACTACTGCTGTACCTAGAAAGGGTCAAGTTTTCCTCTCAATGCTCAAGACTGAACAGTCCTGCTAAATTCCAGAGATGGTGAGGGGTTCCCAGGGTCATGATCAGGTGGGATCGCCAGGCTTGGGGTGGGCTTCCTGCAGTCTTTGCTGTGGACAGTGAGATGGACACGGAGCTGCGTCGGGCCCAAGCCTTTCGTCATCAATGTCAACCCTCTGGTGGGCTGTTCTGGATAGCCCAGAGATTCTCAGGACAGGGAAAAGGAAGGCGAGGGATTTCATATTCCATGAGTGAGGACTCTGTTCCAGGCCCGGGATAGGTGCTTTATTACAGCGAGGTTCTTAATCCTCACATCATCTCTTTGAGGTGAGTGTTGCTGTCACCATTTAAAAATACACATTTGTTTGTATTATTATCGCAAACTTAATGCTTATTCCTTATAAGATGGTTAAACACCACATAGGCATATAAAGTAAAGAGTGAAATTCCCGCCTCCCATTCTGCACCCCACCCTTTATTCCCATCCTTGACAATGCAGCATGCATCTTTTTAAGCTTTCCACAATACAGGTACAAACACACTCACACACAAGATTTTTAAAAAAATTTTGGTAGAATATACCTAACATAAAATTTACCATTTTAACCATTTTCAGTTCAGTGGCATTAAGTCCATTCACATTGTTGTGCAACCATAACTACCAAACATTTCCATAACTTTTTCATCATCCCAAACCGAAACTCTGTACCCATTCCCTTAAACAATAACTCCCTATTCCCCCTCCCCCCAGCCCCCGGCAACCTCCATTCTACTTTCTCTTCCTATGAATTTGACTACTCTAGGTACCTCCTATAAGTGGACTCATACAGTATTTGTCTTTTTGTGGCTGGCTTATTTCACTTAGGATAATGTCTTTGAGGTTCATCCATGTCGTAGCATGTGTCAGAATTTCCTTCCATTGTAAGGCTGAATAATATTCTATTGTATACACATATATACCACGTTTTGTTTATCCATTCATCCACCAATGGACACGGTTGCTTCCACTTTTTAGCTATTGTGAATAATGCTGCCATGAACATGGGTCTACAGGAATCTGTTCAAATCCCCCTTTCAATTTTTGGGGTATATACCTGGAGTGGAATTGATGAATCATATGGTAGTTCTGCGTTTAATTTTTTGAGGAACCACCATACCATTTTCCACAGCGGCTGCACCATACATTCCCACCAGCAAAGCACAAGGGTTCCAATTTCTCTGCATCCTTGCTAACACTTCTTTTCTTCTTCTTTTTTTTTGATAACAGGACCCTAATGGGCATGAAGTGGTGTCTCACTGTGGCACACAGGTTTTAATCTCACAAAAATGGTATCATACAATGCAAATCGGCCAGCAAATTTTCACTTACGAACATAGCATGGTATCTTTTTATGGCAGCACATCCCAGGAGTTCCTTATTACCACTATTGTCTTGTTGGCTTGGTGCATTCAGAGAAGATGGCAGATCCCTTTTGGAAGGGGTAGGGGAAGCCCCCTGGTCCAGTCGCTAGGGCTGCATTATAGTCAACGGCCCCAAGCATAGTGGCATAAAACAGCCATTTGCTCACAGCTTCTGTGGGTCAGGGATGGGGACACTTTGTCTCTGCTCCATGATGTCGGGGGCCTCAGAAGGAAAACTTAAAGGCTGCCATATTTTCTACTGCTGCCATAACAAATTACCACCAACTTAGAGGCTTAAAACCACACAGACTTATTATCTTACATTCCTATAGGTCAGAAGTCCAGCAGGGTCAGCGGGTCTCTGCTCAGAGTGTCACAGGCTGAAGTCAAGGGGGCAGCAGGGCTGTCTGTGCTCTTTCTGAAAGCTCTAGAGGGGAGCCCATTTTCTCCTCATTCAGGTTGTCGGCAGAACTCAGATCCTTGCGATTGTAGGACTGAGGTTCCTGTTTCCTTGCTGGGGTTCTCAGCTTCCAGAGGCAGCCTGCGCTCCTGGCCTGTAGCTCTGTTCCTCCACTCCCAAAGCTAGCCACTGCCGGTGGGCCCTCTCGTGCTTTAAGTTGCTCCTGCCTCTCCCCGGTGGCATCTCTCTGACAGTCTCTCCCTGAGGCTCTCTCCAGCCACCGAGGAAAGGTTCTTCGCTTCTACAGGCGCCTGTGATTAGACTGGGCCCACCTGTGTGACCCAGGCTGCTCTCCCATCTCAAGGTCCACGCCCCTAATTCCACCTGCAGCCTTCTGCCAGGTAACGGAACACAGTCACAGGCTCTGGGGATGGGCGCATGGAGATCTCTGAGGGCCATTATTCTGCTGGGGACTGGACTCATGTGAAGGCTTGTTCACACACGTGTCTGCTGGTGGATGTTGTGTGTCGGGTGAGAACTTACTGGGGCAGTTGGCTGGGACACCCCCACATGGACTCTCCACACGGGCTGGGCATCCTCACAACACGGTGAGAGAAAGAGAGAGAGAGAGAGAGAGAGAGGGGAAAGCTGTATCATTTTTGTGTCCTAGCCTTCGCAGTCATACAGCATCATTCTCTCTCCTCCAGAGCACATGGGACCGAAAATATGTTGGAAAATACAGTCTGCCATACCCTCCTAGGTCGTCGTAGTAGTAACAACAGTGATAAGAATAATAATAGTAATCGTAGTAGTATTTATTGAGTTCTTACAAAGTGCCGGGCTCTGTTCTAAGCACTTTACATGCGTTTTCTCATTTTAATCCTCGCAACCACCCTGTTACATAGATACTTTCATTATTCACATTTGCAGATGGAAACTGAAATCAAACTTCAGTGGAAACAGGCACAGACTGGGAACTGGAGAGAGTTAGGTAATAGCCAGGCTTGGGGGAGCGGATCTCTGAAGCAGTAGACTTGGTGATGGAAGGTGGGCTTGGAAAGTAGAGGGAAGAAAACAGGCCGGGAGGTCTGGGATGAGAGGGCGGGTCAGTCCTTGGCAGTCCCACACTTGAGCCGGGCTTTGAAGGACGGGTCAGACTTGGGGCAGCAGTGGTGGGGGAGGGTGTTCTATGTTTAGGGCACAGGCTGGATCAGAGGCCGGGAGGCCAGACATCCGCAGTGACAGGGGAGGTGTGGGCACCTTGGCCAAGGGTAGAGGGAGAGGTGGGATGTTAGGGAGAAGCAATGGAGGGCCACGAGGTCGGCTGGGACGTGTAGATTTCTGCTGGGGACTGGGGAGCTATGGCAGGCGGGAGAGCAGGGAGGAAGGGCTTTTCTGTTCTGGAGGGGCAGTCTTAGGGGAAGGGACAGCAGCTGAGGTTGGACCCCTAGCTGGCCTGAAGTCTCGTCTTTATCTCCAAGCACTGCCCCCACCCCTTCTCCTCTGTCCTGGAGGGAGGAAAGCACAGTGGACGCTCTAAGGTCCCCACAGAGACCTGCTGAAGGCCAGCTGGGCAGGGGGCCAGCGGGGCAGCAGGGTGAGCTGAGCTGCTGAGAGCCAGCCTTGGGTCAGCTGGGAGACCCCCACCTCGCTGTGCTCTGGGGATGGAGGCAGGGCTGTACGCCCACCCACCCAGGTCCCACAGGGTTCTCTCTCCTCTCTGTGAGTCTCTCTTTGGCGCTGTGTCTCTATTTTCCTTTATGCTCTCATTCCCTTCTCCCCTGCCCTCGTGCATTAACATGTCTCTGCCCGGGTCTGAGCCCCTTTTACAGACAAACTGACTGAGGCACCGAGGGAGGCGTCTTCAGGAAAGTTGACCTCAGGGCTTTGGGGCAGCGGGGAGCTGAATTCCCTGCAGGTCTCCTGCTGCCACACTGAAAGCTGTTCAGCAAATCTCCCCATCCCCGCCTGGGCTAGCCTGGGCCTGGAGGGGGGCCAGACACCTCCCCCAGGAAGCTTGGCGGGGCACTGGCGTGAGTTCAGGCTCTGCAGCCACACGCCTGGATGCCAAAGCCGTTACTAGTGGTATGACCGTGGGCGAGTTGCTTCATTTCTCTGTGCCTGTTTCCTTACCTGTAAAACGGGAGTAACCAAAGTAGCTCCCTCCTGGATTCTGTGAGATTAAATGGGACGGTGCCCGTAGTGTGAGTGCTCTGGAGAGTTCCGGCCCCTCGTGAGAACTGCATAAGAGTTTGTAAGTAAATGTGAGTTTTTCATGCACAGCAGAGCCTGGTGGTTGGAGCACAGGACGTAGAGTTTGGGGCACACTCACGGCTCCCTAACTGCGTGATCCCAGGGAATTATTTAACCTCTCTGAGCCTTGATTTCCTTATCTGCAAAATAGGGATGTCAGAGTGGAATCTGCATCGAGTGAGATCCTGCAGCTAAAGCGTCTAGCGGATAGTGAGTGCTCCATGAGCAGGCCCATTGGGACCCTCTCCCACCCCAGGTCAAGGGCGGGAAGAGCCGCAGCCTTGGTCAGCGAGGAAGGGTGGCGGTGGGAACAGGCCTGTTGGGGCGGCAGGGACGGGACTCGCCCCCTTCCCCAGACCTCTCTCCCCCGCTAAGAGCCTTGGCACGGGACGTGGCCTTCAAGTATTTGCCCCTCACTACCCCTCCTCGCTTTCTCTCTTTTGGGGCCTGCTTGTCCCCCCTCCATGTGATTCTGGTGGGACTGCCAATCAGGGGTCAGCCTCTCTGCCCGAGAGCAGATCATGTGATTCCAGTCAGCTAATCAGGGGACCTCACCTGCCTGGAAACAGTGATTTGTCCAGAGCTGGGTGTGTGAATCAAGGAGAGCCAATCAGAGTCCCTTTGAGGGAGATTGATAGCAGTGCTGGGAAAGAGGGGATCTCCACAAAAGGCCGTCCTCCCCACCACTTGGAACAAGCCTGGTTGATATTTTAACTGACACAGAGGAGAGCAGAACTGAGACCTGGAGAGAGACAGGTTCTCAAGGACACAGAACCTCTGGATCCAGCCATGCCTGAAGATGGTGTTGGGCTCCCAGTTAAAGGAGCCAATCAATGCCCTTTTTCACTTGAGCCAGTTTGAACTGGGTTCTGTGACTCAGCCCAAAGAGTCCTGACTCACCCAGAGTCACACTTCATGCCCCTTCCTCCACCATCCATCTGTCCAACATCTCCTGGGCATCTCCCTGCCTAACCTTGCTCCTCTCCATCTCCTGGTCCTTCGCCGTAGTTCAAGCTTTTAATCCACTTCTTTCCAGTGGTCACGAAAAGTAGGAGCAGATGAGAGAAAGGAAGACACAGCGGAAGGAGGCAATGGAAGGGGGAGGCAGAGATGCACCATTTGAGCTGAGGGGGCCTGAGAACCGAGGATCCAGCTGCAGCCCCGTCACAGATTTGCACAGCCTGCGTGGCTGACAGCCACTCGCACACCCGCCATCCTCCACCGGATCCCCGCAGTGACTCTGCAGTTAGCCTGCTTCTTTCAGAGAGGAGGAAAACCGAGGCACAGAGGCTGAGTGACTTCTGCAAGGTCACACAGCTAGGAAGCGGCAGAACTGGGATTAGAATCCGGGTCTTTTGCTTTAAACTTCATCCTCACAAAACCTCAGACAGGAAAGGCCCTCCCTCAGGCTTCCAAATATGCAGATAAGAAAACCCGAGGCCCAGATGGGAAAGAGGCTGAGTCGTGGTCTCCCCAGTAGAGTGGTGATTTATGAGATGCAGGGCACAGGTGCGAATATGTACACACATACACGCTCACACACACACACACACGGGCAACACCCCCTCTCATTGTGTGCTCAGGGAGGGACTAAAACCTTTCAGGGTGCTGGGGATGGGGGAGGCAGAGGCAGGGTCTGGAGCATAAACAACAGCTCTTTAAGAAAATGTTGAAAACAATAAAACAGTGCTGCGTGGCTTCCCATGCAAAGTCCGGCCTCCTTCCCTCCCCGACGGTCCAGGGCTAGTCCCCAGAGCGTCCGCGTTCACTCCCAGCCTGGTCTCCTGACCACTGTCCATATCTCTAAATAACTCGCGTCTGCCACTGCTTCCTGAGTCATCAGATTTGGACATTGTCTATTGACTTCCAGCTCTGATAGATGAGGATTTCCCTCACACCTACGCCCCCTCCGCTCGCCACAGCCTCCCATTATTAATTCCCAGCGCGCCCAGTGGTTCCCTGTCTAACTTTGAGGACTCTACCTCCCGCTCTGTTTCTTGGTCCCGCAGTGCTGGCCGCCCCTCCTGCAGCTGCCAAAGCCCTTCTCGGTCAGACGAGGCTCTCCAGGCCCTGCCTGTCCGGAGGCTCCACAGCCCCTCTCCTGACGTCCAGGAACGCACCCGTGGGGACTGGCCAGTCACCACCGTCAGAGGATCCTGGGTCCTGGGTTCCTTTTCTCATCGTGCCGTGCCTCCTCTGTGTTCTGTCCCCACCCCAGGCTCTGCCACTGCCCCCTGCACGGTCAGCGGGCCAGGAGTCCTGCAGCCTTGCTGTGGACATTCAGCTTCCTGGGGTGCTGTGGCCTGACTGTCTCTGCTGTCGCCTCCCCATCTTCCCCATCAGCACTTGGAAACAGAAATGAAAGTCTCCAGGAGACTTTCTCTTATTGTGAAATTATCTGGCTTCATTATGTCATCAGAAGAAGAGAGAGCCAAATCACACCAAGGGCTGACAGGCGTCCTCAGCCGAGGTCCGAGCAAGCCCTGAGTCTGCAGCCACTTAGTTCCTCTCCTTTACCTTTAAAACACGAACAAGGGGGCCTTTTGTGGGGGCTGTCGCTTCTGCTCGGCCCTTCTGAGTCACTGCATATTTTTATGTGTTCAGTAATATACAGTATGAGTCATTCTCCAGCTTGGGGGTATTTTGGGACTTGTGCTGTTTTACTTACAATTGCAGAAAAAAATCAAATATTACAGAGGTGATAAAAAATACAGCATATTCATATGACCCAACTCAGTGTGTGTACAATGCTGGGGCTGGGAAGGGAGCTGGGGCATGAAGTCATTGCAAAGGGCTCCGGGGAAGGGTGGTTCAGGTTGCATGCCAGGCCTGACCCCTTTTTGTTGAAGTCACATAAGGGGCTGAATATGACATTCCCAAGAAATCTTCTTATCCCAAAGGCAGAAGGTGCTGGCCTATTGATCCAATTCCTGGAGGTCCAGGGAGGAAGGGAAGGTTCCTCCCTCAACGGGAGCTGAGCCTTCACGATTCTGTAGTCTGTAGATGGGGTGTGTCGCGGTGGGCAGGGGTAGGGTGGCAGTGGGGTGCAGGGAACAGTGCTGAGGTTGTGCTCCCCTCCGTGGGCCAAGCCTGCAGATTGCAGTGCGCCCCGACAGAGCCCCCGTCTCGAGGGCTAACGTGGCTGGCTCCATGTGCAAAGGGGCTAGCGCTCGTGCCCGTGCTTTGATAAGATTTCTGGGAACGTGAAGGGATGCTGAGTGGACTCACGGGCCTCCACAACAATGGAGAAACCGAGTCACAGTGCGAGAGGATCCTGAGAGGTTGTCATAGGGCCGGCCCCCAAAACAGGGATAGGCATCATCTTCCTCTACCTGCGTGTCCCCCTGCTGCTCTGCTGCCTCTTTTGTGCCACCGACTTTGGGTACGTCGCTTCCCCTCTGTGGGCCTCAGTCTCCCAGTCTGTAACCTCGGACTAGGTGATTAGCAAAAGCTGGTGCAGCCAGATGCTCTGCTTCTCCGACAGGCATCTGTTTATCTGGGTCTGGGCCACCGAGGTCAGGGCCCCGGTGCTTCTGGGAGCCCACATCTGCAGGGCACTGGGGGCAGGTCCTGGGGAGCCAGGCGTGGCCCAGATACCAGGGGTTCTGGCATTAATTGCATTCCGAGCACATGTCTACCTCTCGGAGCTGCGGGGCCTGTCTCTTTCTATTAGTTTAACAAGCCCTGGTATTAATGAGATTGCTCTATAATTGAACCTTTTCACGGGTCCCTCGGTAATGAAATTATGCTAATTTGCATTCAGCACCACCAGGCATCCATCACGCGGGATCAGCCGGGAGCGGCCGGTGCCGCGGCGTGAATGCACCGCTAATTATCACTGAAATGAACAAACCCAGCAGTATTATTATTTCATCTTCTGCCCCTTCCCTTCCTCACTACCCACCTCCCCGCCCCATCCATATTTTTTGTCTTTTATCCACGTGACTTCCCGGGGTCGGGGTGGAGTAGGGTGGGAGGGGCGCCCGGGAGGATGCTGCGTCTCCACTGTGTGGCAGCATGGGCCAGGGAACCACCGGCTCCGGATGGCTGCCTGCGTGCTGGGGGGTGCGCGTGCGTGGGAGAGCACGCTGATCCTTAGCATATGTGCAACGTGTGCTGGGGTCTGGGTGTGTAAACACATCTGCATTTGTGTGGGACGCTGGGTGTGAACCCCGGGCGTGTTTGTGCTGTCTAGACGGGAGCGTGTGTCTGTCTCTGCAGATGTGTCTGCTTGTGTGGGAGTGTGTGTGCCTGTGTCAGTCTCGTGGCCGAGGGTGATAGTGTGCCTCTCTGATGTCTGGCTGAGGATATATGAGTCATATGTACATGTCTTTGTGAGGTACATGTCTGTTCAAGTGGGAACCTCAGCAAATATCTGTGCCCATGTCATTGTGTGTGAGTGTGTGTTGTAGACATAAGTACATTTGTGCATGAGTCTGGGTGTATCAGTGTGTGTCTAGGGGTGTGTCTAGTGTGCAGGGCTGTAGGATGCCTGTGTCAGTGTGAATGGGGCTGCCAGTGTGTGTCTCTCCGTGCCTGTCGGTGTGTAAATCTCTGGGTCTGTTTAGACATGTGTGAACATGTACATATGTGTGCGGCCACGTGTCTGGGAGCATCCAGCTTTCTAGCGTTACCCAGTGGTGTGGGAGTGGTGGCTCACTGAAGGATGCCACACCCAGAGGGACTCACAATGAAGCAACAGGGAAACTGTGATGATGGGGAGACAGCAGAGGGCCCTGTTTGCTGGGCCCCAAGCTATCCTCCTCTCGGGTGAACCCCGAATAGTTGAGACAATTTCTGGCCAGGCCTGCTGGATGGGGCTTAAGGAGGAGTTTTATTTGATTTAGAGAAAATAATTTGATGTTCCTTGCTAACCTGAGTATGTGTAGTAAAACTCACTCTGGACTCATGGGGAAATATTTGTTGGGTGTCCCTCTGTGCTGGCCCCCTGGTGGGTGTTGGGGGCTAGTGGGCTGGGAGGGAAGGAGGTCTCTGACCCCCTCCCTGCCTGTCTACCAGGACAGAACATGCGGCAGCTGTGCCACCAATCAGTCACCTACTTTGGCGAGCCTCTCCCTTCTCTGAGTCTCAGTATTCCCGGCTATGAAATGGGCATAGGAGAAACATTGGCTAACGTGGTTTCTGAGGTCCCTTCCAGCAATGCCGTGGCTCTGAGAATTGTGGTTTTAGGGGAGATGCTCTTATCATATGATGGACAAAAGTCTGGGCTAAAATGAGATCAGTAATGTGCTGGTAAATGTTTAAAAACTAGCTTGATGAAAAAAATTTTGCCTGTGTATGTATATATATAAAATAAAATTTACTTTTATGAAGGAACGCAGCACACAATTTACAAATAATAATGAAGTATAAGGTACTTCTTATTGTAAATTCCATATAGTTAATTGATTCTCCTAGAATGCTTTCATTGATTTTTGCCAAACTCTCCTGTTTGTAAACAACCTGTGGTTGTAATTGATGAATGAGTAGTTCTGAAAAGTGGAACAGCTGAAATGTATATCAAAACTTCACTCCTTTGTCAATGACGTGAGTGACTTCTTGCTGAATTAACAATTTTTAAATACTGGGAGAATATTTCCTCGATGTTTTGTGCTATTAGCAATATAGTGGCTACAGACACGACACACTTTTAAGTGTAATACGCATTATTAACATTTTCTCCATCAGTTGCTCAAGTCTAGACAATCAACGAAACAATAAATAGACCTCTGCTTTGTAGTGTTTGCCGATTTCCATGGTGTAAATACTCCTACCGTGGCCAATTTCAGGCCACTAATGTGATGTCACTGAGCCTGGAGCTGGGAAGAGATGTGCAGGAACACACAAGTATATAGTATTTTCACCATCAAGATACAACAGGTGTAAATAACCTCAAGAGCACAGATAGTGGTAAAATAATTAGGAAGTGATGAGTGTTTGAGTATTATTATTTTTGTTTTTAATATAATTTATTTAATTGTGAATTACATAATTTCCTTGTTAATAATGGCTACGTTTGACAATCTGCCCATAGGTTTTTGGAAAATGTAAGAATTGACTCGTAAGCTGCTACGAGCCAGCTCCAACACAGGTGCTGAATGAAATAGAGCAATGCACAGCTGGCTACACTTTAATCACTCGACACAAAGTAGCCATCAGTGTTAGTGTTACTACCACAATTGTCGCTTCTTACCCAATGTCAGGTGCCTGTGCCGTACGTAGCGTGTTGCTTTATACACGAGTTCTTCATCGGTGACACAGAGTTCGTGATCTCTCCTCTGTTTCCTAGAAGTCTGAGTGAAATGTGGGAAACCACTTTGTGGATGCTATGGGTTCTAGAAACTGGGTAGGGCCAGGTGGGGCCACAGAGAGGGCAGCAAATATAGACAGCTTACACCCCTGATTTCTCTTTGTGTGTGTGTTTTAACAAATACTTTAAAACATTGAGATAAAATTTCAAACACTAGAGTGCGTAGATCTTAAGTCCACAGTTTGATGAGTTCTGACAAATGTGTGACTAATACCCCAGTCAAGATATCGACCATTTTCATCACCTCAGAGAATTTCCTGATGCCCCTCCCAGTTCAATCCGTTTTCCTCCACCATAGGCAACCAGAGTCCTCATTTACATTAACATAGTTTCGTTTTGCTTGTTTTTGAACTTGATATAATGCAATCATACATATGTGGTCTTTTGTATCTGGCTTCCTTTGCCCAGCATTATGTTTCAAGATCCATCCATGTTTAGTAATGGTAGCTTATTAGTTTTACTTGCTGAGTATCCCATAATATGTTTATAATTCACCTGTTAATGAACATTTAGATGGTTTCCAGTTTGGGGCTATTTTGACTAAAACCTCTATGAACATTCTTGTACACGTGTTTTGGGGCACTTATCTTTGTATCTACCTTGGGTAAATACTCCCTTGGAGTAGAACTTCCTGGTCTGGGTAGGTATGTGTTTACTTCAGACATTTATCCAAAATGGTTGTACCAATTTACACTTGTGTGAGACTTCTGGTTGATCCAGATTTTTGCCAGTATTTGGTGTTGTCAATCTTTAATTTTAGTCGTTATGATGGGTGTGTATAAGTATCTCATTGTGGTTTTAATTTGTATTTCCCTGAAAATCAATGATGTTGAGAACTTCGTTGGATGCTTATTGGCAATTCATAGATGTTCCTTTGTGAAGGGTCTATTCAAATCTTGTGCCTATTGTTTATTGGATTGTTTGTGTTTTTATTATTGGGTTGTAGTTCTTTGTATATCATGGTTACCAGTCCTTCATCATGTATATTGTCTCCAGGTCCATGGTTTGCTTATTCATATTCTTAATCATGCCTTTTTATGACAAGTGTTTTTCTATTTGATGAAGTCTAAGTTATTATTCTTTTCTTTTATTGATTGTTTTCTGCGTCTTGTCTAATTAGACCTTTGCCTACCCCCAGGTAGTGAAGATATTCTCCTATGCTTTCTTCTACATTCTTATAGCTTTAGCGTTTACATTTAGCTCTATGATCTATCTCAATTTTTGTGTATGGTGTGAGGTAGGGGGTGAGGTTCCTTTTATCTCATATATTTATCCAGTTGTCTCAGCACTATTTGTTGAAAGCACTTTCCTTTCTTCATTTAATTGCCTTGATGACTTTATGGATAATCAAATGTGTGAGTCAATTTCTGGGCTCTCTAGTCTATTGTATTGATCTATTCATCTTACTTTTCATTATCATACTGTCTTGATCATTATAGATTTATAATAAATCTTGAAATCAAATAGTATGAGTCCTTCAATTTTGGTCTTTTTCCTTCAAGATTGTTTTGGCTATTCAAGGTCCTTTGAATTTCCATATAAATTTCAGAATTAACTTGACATTTATACAAAAATAAACTGCCTATGATTTTGATTGATATTGTATTGGTTTTTTAAATTAATTTGGGGAGAAGGGACATCTTAACAATCTTGATTTTCCAGCCCATGAATGTGGTGTATCTCTCCATTTATTTAGGGCATCTTTCATTTCTTTTAGCAAAGTTTTGTAGTTTTCAGTGTAGAGATTTTGTCTTTATTTTGTTACATTTATTTCTAATTATATTATGTTTTTATGTTATTGCAAATAGTATAATTTTAAGATTTTATTTTGTAATTGCAATATTTTATTTACTACTATATAAAAATACAATTGGTTTTTGTATATTAACCTTATATCCTGCAGCCTTACTAAATTCTTTATTAGTTCTAATGGTTTTGATAGATTCCTTAGAATTTTCCTATATAAATAATTATATAGTCTGTAAATAAATGCAATTTTTCCTTTCCAACATGTATGCCTTCCAATTCTTTTTCTTACCTTATTACACTGACTAGAATCTCCAGTACAATGTTGGATAGAAAAGCTGAGAGCAGACATACTTGCCTTGTTCTTTTTTTTTTAACTTTATTTATTTATTCCACCTCCCCCCCAAAGCCCCAGTAGATAGTTGTATGTCATAGGTGCACATCCTTCTAGTTGCCATACTTGCCTTGTTCTTGATCTCAGGGCGGAAGTTTTCAATACTTCACCATTAAGCATGATGCTTGTTGTAGAGTTGTTCTTTTTTTTTTTTTCTTTTCAGTTTACCTTTATTATATGGAGGACATTACCATCTACTTGTAGTTTGCTGTAAGCTTTTGAATGGGTGTTCAATTTTGTCAAATGCTTTTTATGAGTCTATTAAGATGATCCCATGATTTTTTCCATTTATTTTGTTAACGTGGTAAATTACATTGTATGCCTTTCAAATATTAAATCAATCTTGCATTCAGATAAATTCCACTTTGTTGTCATGATATGGTATCCTTTTTACATATTGCTGGATTCTATTTGCTAATATTTTGTTAACTATTTCAGTGTTTATGTATAAGAGGGAGATTGTACATATTGTTCAATTTTATTTTATTGTAATATCTGTGTCTGTGGGTTTATTTTTGTGGTATCTAATCCTTTTTATTGTGGTAAAATACACGTAGCATAAAATCCATCATTTTAACCATCTTAAAGTGTACAATTCAGTGGCATTTAGTACATACAAAGTGTTGTACGACCATCACCACTATCTAGTTCCAGAACATTTTCATCACCCCCAAAGAAAACCTCGTATCCGTTAAGCACCACTCCCCATCTCCTTCTGCCCTCTAGCCCCTGACAACAAGTAATCTGTTCGCTGTCCTTATGGATTTTCCTATTCTAACTATTTCATATAAATAAATTATACAATATGTGACCTTTTGTGCTTGGCTTCTCTCACTTAGCATAATGTTTTCAAAGTTCATCTATGTTCTAGTGTGTATAAGTACTTAATTCCTTTTCATGGCTGAATAATATCTCATTGTATGTATATACTATATTCTGTTTATCCATTCATTAGTTGATGGATTTTTGGCAATTTCCACCTTCTGGCTATCACAAATGGTGCTGCTATGAACATTTGTGCACAAGCTTTTGTTTGAACACTTGTTTTCAGTTCTCTTGTGTCTATACTTAGGAATGGAATTTCTGCATCATATGGTAATTCTATGTCTAAATTATTGAGGAACCGCCAAACTGCTTTCCAAAACAGCTATACCATTTTACATTCCCACCGGCAATATATGAGGGCTCCATATTCTCTACTTCATCACCATCATTTGTTATTTTCCAGGTTTTTTTTATTATAACCAAGCTAGTGGGTGTAAAGTGCTATCTTACTGTGGTTTTGATTTGCATTTCCCTCATAACTAATGACATTAGCCTCATTTAATGTGCTTATTGGTAGTTTGTATATCTTCTTTGGAGAAGCATCTAGTAAAGTCTTTTGCCCACGTTTTAACTGGGTTGTTTATCTTTTGGTTGTTGAGTTGTAAATTAATAGATATGGGATACCAGATCCTTATCAAATATATGATTTGTAAATATTTTCTTCCATATGGTAGGGTTTTTTTTCACTCTCTTGATAGTGTTCTTTGATGAATAAAAGTTCTTAATTTTTTTTGTGGATTCTTTAGAGTTTTCTATGTATAAGATCATCTCATCTGCAAATAGAGATACTTTTACTTCTTTCCAATTTTGAAGGCTTTATTTATTTTTCTTGCCTACTTGCTCTGGCTAGAACTATTTCAATGTTGAATAGAAATGGTGAAAGTAGAATCTTTGTCTTGTTCCTTAAGGGGGAAGCTTTCAGTCTTTCACCATTGATTTTGATGTTAGCTGTGGGTTTTTCATAAATGACCTATATCATGTTGAGGAAGTTCCCTTCTTCTCCTAGTTTGTGTTATGAAAGGGTATTGGATTATGTCAAATACTTTTTCTGCATCATTTGAGTTGATTGTGTGTTTCTTTTCTTTCATTCTATCAATGTAGTATATTATATCCATTGATTTTTGAAGGTTGAACCACCCTTGCGTTCCTGGGATAAATCCCACATGATCATGGTATATAATCTTTTAAATATGCTGCTGGATTTGGTTTGCAGTATTTTGTTGAGAATTTTTGCATCTATATTTATAAAGTATGCTAGTCTATAGTTTTCTTGTATTGTTTCTGTCTGGCTTTGGTATCAGGGTAATGCTGATTTCATGAAATGTGTTAGGAAGTGTTCCTTCCTCTTCAAATTTTTGGAAGAGTTTGAAAAGACTCATGTTAATTCTTCTCTAAATGTTTGGTAGAATTCACTAGCAAATCCATGTGGTCCTGGACCTTTCTTTGCTGGGGGGTTTTGATTACTGATTCAATCTCTTTACTTGTTATAGGTCTGTTGAGATTTCTGTTTCTTCTTAGGTCAATTTAGATAATTTGTGTGTTTCTAGGGATTTGTCCATTTCATCTAGATTATCTAATTTGTTGGTGTGCAGTTGTTTATAGTGTCCTCTTTTAATTCTTTTTATTTCTGTAAGTAATAATTTCAGTAGAAATATCCCTACTTTCATTTTTGGTTTTAGCTATTTACATCTTCTCTTTTTTTCTTTGTCAGTCTAGCTGAAAGTTTGTCAGTTTTGTTGATCTTTTCAAAGAACCAATTTTTGGTTTTATTGATTCTCTCTATTGTTTTTCTATTTCCTATCTTATTTATCTGATGCTAATCTTTATTATTGCCTTCCTTCTGCTAGCCTTGGGTTTAGTTTACTCTTCTTTTTCTACTTTCTTAATGTGTCAGTTACGTTTTTGATTTGGGATCTTTTTTTTTTTAAATGGCCATTTAAAGCTATAAATTTCCCTTGAGACTGCTTTTGTTGATTCCCGTGAGTTTTTGTGTGCTGTGTTTTCATTTTCATTTGTCTCAAAATATTTTCTAATCTCCCTTGTGACTTATGCTTTGATCTATTAGTTATTTAAGGGTTTGTTTAATTTTGAGATGTTTGCACATTTTCCAGTTTTCCTTTGTTATTGATTTGTAGTTTCATTCCATATAGTCAAAAAAGATACTTTGTATGATTTCAATCTTTTAAAATTTACTGAGACTTGTTTTGTGACTGAACATATGGTCTATCCTGAAGAATATGCACTTTAGAAGAATATGTGTTCTGCTGTTGTTAGGTGGAATGTTCTATATGTGTCTGTTAGATCTAGTTAGTTTATACTGTTTTTCAAATCCTTTACTTTCTTATTGATCTTCTGTCTATTTCTTCTATCCATTATTGAAAGTTGGATACTGAAGTTTTCAACTATTATTGTAAAACTATCTATTTCTCTCTTCAATTCTGTCAATTTTGTTCTTCACATATATTGGGGATCTATTGTTAAGTGTGTACAATTGTTGTGTCTTATCGATGGATTGACGCTTTTGCCAATACATAATATCCTTCTTTGTGTCTTGTAAAATTTTTTACTTAAAGTCTATTTTGTCTGATATTAGTTTAACCAGCTCCTCTCTCCTTCAGTTATTATTTGCATGGATAATCTTTTTTTACCTCCTTTCACTTTTAACCTATCTGTGCCTTTGGATCTGAAGTGAGTCTCTAGCACATAGCATATAGTTGGATCATGTTTTCTTAACTGATTATGCCAATCTCTTCCTTTCAGTTGGAGGATTTAATCCATTTACATTTATAGTGATTACTGATAAGGAAGGACTTACTTCTACCAACTTGCTATTTGATTTCTGGATGTTATATTTCTTTTTTGTCCCTCAGTTCCTCCTTACTGTCTTCTTTGGTTTAATTGTTTTTCCTAATGTACTGTTTTGATTCCCTTCTCATTTAATTTTCTGTATATTTTTAAAGTTATTTTCTTAGTGTCTATCCTGGGGATTACAATTAACATCTTAAACTTACTTATAACAGTCTATCTTCAATAAATACCAACCTAGCTTTGGTAGTATACAAACCTTTGTTCCTATACTGCTCCATCATTTCCCTCCTATATGTTCTTATTGTCAGAAATTATATCTTTATACATGTGTGCTCATTAACATAGATTTATAATTATTGTTTTATACATTTATATTTTAAATCATATAGGAAAGAAACAGAGAGGAGTTACAAACCAAAAATACAATAATACTGACTTTTATATTTCCCTATGTTGTTATCTTTACTGGTGTTCTTTATTTCCCCATATTTCTTCAAGTTACTGTCTAGTGTGCTTTCATTTCAACCTGAAGGACTCCCATTAGCGTTTCTTGTAGGGCAGGTCTACTAGTGACAAACTCCACTTTTGTTTATCTGAGAATGTCTTAATTTGTCCTTCATTTTTGAAGTGCAGTTTTGGCAGATAAAGAATTCTTGGTTGACAGTTTTTTCTTTCAGTATTTTGAATATGTTATCCCACTGCCTTCTGGCCTCCATGCTTTCTGAGAGAAATCTGCGGCTAATCTTATTGAGGATCTCTTGTACGTGACAAGTCACTTCTCTCTTGCTGCTTTCAAGATTCTCTTTTTGTCTCTCGACAGTTTGATTACAATGTGTCTTGGTGGATCTTTAGGAGTTTATTATACTTGGGGTTTGTTGAGATTCTTGGATGTGTAGATTCATGTCTTTCCTCAAATTTGGGACGTTTTGGTTCATTATTTCTTCAAATATTCTTTCTACCCCTTTTTTTCTCTCTTCTCCTTCTGAAACTCTCATTACGTGTATGTTGGTATACCTGGTGTTGTTCCATAGGTCTCTTAGTCTCTGTTAATTTTTCTTCATTCTTTTTTCTTTCTGTTCCTCAGATGGGATAATCTCAATTGACCTGTCTTCAAGGTCAGTGAGTCTTTCTTCTGCCTGTTCAAACCTGATGTTGGACCCCTCTGGTGAATGTTTCCTTTCCATTATTCTACTTTTCGGCTTCAGAATTTTTGTCTGGTTCCTTTGTAAATAATTTTAATCTCTTTATTAATATGTGTTAAGACATTATTCTCCTGTTTTCCTTTCATTCTTTGTCCATGGTTTCCTTTAGCTCTTTGAGCATATTAAGACCGTCAATTGAAGTCTTTGTCTAGTAAGTCCGTCTCTGTGCTTCCTCAGGAAACTTCTATTAATTTCTTTTTTTTTCCTGCGAATCAGTCAGATATTCTTATTTCTTGCATGCATTTACTGGACAATTTGAATGTTAAAATGTGTACCTCTGGAAATCAGATTCTCCTGCACTGTTGAGTTTATTGTTGCTGCTTGTGGGTTGTAGTTGTTTGTTTAGTGACTTTTCTAAACTATTTTTGGAAACATTATATTCTTTGTCCTCTGCCGTCACTGAAATCTTTGTTCCATTAGATTTGTAGTCAGGTAGTGATTTCACAGAGATTTCCTTAAATGCCTGAAACAAACACACACACATGCACACACAAAACTAAACCAAAGTTCTCCCTGTCTTTGCAGATTGGCTCTGTGTTGGAGGCATTTTTCAATGCTTAGTAATGTCTTCTTTTTCCTTCTGCTCATTTATAACCCTATCATAGCCTTCACTTCAGGCTTTTATGGAGACTAAATGTGAGCAGAAAGTAAAAGCTTTGAGTCTTTTCAGGTCTTTTATGACATGCATTCAGACCTGGGCATGTGTGTAGACTTCTAGATGCCCCAGTATACTTGGGAACTTTTCAAAGCTTTTATTCTTCTTGTCTCTCCTTTCCCAGCTTATTCTTTACCATATTATTTGGTTTGTCTGCCACTTTCTCTGTCTGTTTTCCCCTGCCTTAGATGGCTGCAGGTAGTATCTTTGCTTTTAAGTGTTTTGACAGATGCCACTCTGAGAATGTTTTGAGTTTGGTAAAACAAAGGCAAGCCCCTGGGATGACTCCTCAGGGATCCACAGGATAGGGCAACACACATAATCACAATTCTTTGAAAATAAGGTCTGTATTCCCCTTTATGACACCAGAAAGCCACACCAGGAATGTGGGTGATGTCCCCATGGCCAATGCTGAGCTGGTGACTGGGGAATGGTAGATGGGTAAGTCAAGCTGCCAAAATGCTCTCATACCAAAATTTAGCAGCTTACTTCTGTATTAAGCATTCTGCTGCTTGTTTTAAGTTTTTGATTAGACTCCAGAGTTCTGAGAAAGTTGATTCTGGCAGTTTTTGCTGGCTTAGTTGTTGCTTTAGTGGAGGGATGGAATTTTGGAATACCCTACACTGCCATTTTTGGTGATGTCACTCCTCCTCTGTCTGGTTTTGATAATAGGGTAATATTAGCCTCATAAAACACATTGGGAAATATTTTCTCTACCTATATATTCTGGAAGATTTTGTGTAAGACTGAGATTTTTTTTTTCCTAAGTGTTTAATAGATTTTACCATTGATGTCATCTGGGCCTATAGTTTTCTTTGTATAAAGATTTGGTTACAAATTGAATTTATTCAATAGGTAAAAGGCAATACACATTTTCTATTTCATTTTGTGTCCATTTGGATTTTTTTTAAAAGAAATTTTTTCATTTCATCTAATTTGTTGAATGTATTGGCACAAAGTTCTTATTTCCTTATTATTTTTTAAATGTCTGTAGTATTTGTAGTGATTTTCCCTTTTCATACTACTGATGTTGGTAATTTCTGTTTTATCTCTTTTTTTCTTAATCATTTTTCCTGGGGTTTAATCAATTGTGTTATTAATCTTTTCAAAGTACCAACTTTTGGTTTTGCTCTATTGTTTATCTGTTTTCTATTTCACTGACTTCTGTTCTCATTTCTATTATTTCCTACCTTCTAATTATTGGGGATTAATTCTAGCTCCTTAAGGTACAAACTTAGAATGTTGACTTTTAAATCTTTCATTTTTCAAAATAATATAAATATTTACAGTTGTAAATGACCCTCTAAGCACTGCTTCAGCTACGTTCTCCAAATTTGGATATTTTATGTTTTATTATCATTTTATTTGAAATATTTTCTAATTTCTCTTGTGATTTCTTTTTTAATCCATGGATTATTCAGAAGTGTGTTGTACATTTTCCAAATAGTCTTGGATTTTCTAGATATCTTATTATTACTGATTTCTAAATTAATTTTGTTGTTATCAGAGATTTTACTCTGTAAAATTTCAATCTTTTGGAATTTATTGGACTTATTTTTTGGCCAAATGTGTGGTCTATTTTAATGACTGTTTCATGGGCACTTAGAAAGGATGTATACTCTGCAGTGGTTGAGTGTAGTGTTTCCATAAATTTCTATTAAATCAAGTGAGTTGGTGTTATGTTCACATATCCTTACTGAGTTTTGTCTGGTCTTTTTATTAATTACTATGAAATGGGCTTTAAAATAAATGAGCATGCTTGTGGATTTGTCTATTTTTCCCTTAGTTATGTCAGTTTTTGATTCATGTATTTTGAAACTCTGTTGTTAGGTTTATAGGCATTTATGATTGCTGTGGCTTCCTAATGAATTTCCCTTTTATAATTATGAAATGTACCTACGTCTATCTGGAAATACTCTTTGTGTTGAAGTCTACTTTTCTGATGTTAGTATAGCTACACTAGCTTTGTCATGTTTACTGTCTGCAAGGTATTGGTATACCTTTTCCCTTTTCCTTTTAATTGATGTCTTAATATTTAAAGTGTTTCTTTTGTAGGAATAAAGTTGGTCTTGCTTGTGTGATTCAGAAAGACTATATCTGCCTTTAATTGGAGTGGTTAGAACAGTTACATTTAGTGTAATTATTGCTATGGTTGGTTTTAAACTTATCATCTTACCGTCTGTTTTCTATTTGACTCATCTTTTTTTCTTGCATTTTCTCTTTCTGTTTTAATTTGGGTATTTAAAATACTTTTGTATTCCATTTTGTTTCCTCTATTCTCTTTTTTTTGTTATACATCTATTTTCAGCTATCATGCTCATCATAGTCAACTTAGAGTTAACATTCCACTTCACCTAAACTGTAAGAACCTTATAACACTACAATTCCATTTACTTTTCTCTGTTCTTTGTGCTATTACAGTCATATGTCTATATCTATAAATATTTACATCTAAGATATATATGCATATATATGTGTGTATATTATATTCTACAAATGTTATAAACTCCACAAAACAATTCTCATATTTTTGCTTTATATAGTCAGTTGTCTGTTACAAAGCTGAAGAGAAAAAAAAAAGTAATCTTTTATACTTAACCACACGTTTACCATTTTCAGTGCTCTTCATTCCTTCTTCAAGATTTGAATTTCCATCTGATTTAATTACCCCTCAGCCTAAAGAACTTTTAATAGCATGTTTTCTTTTTTCTTTGTGGTACAGGTCTGCTGACAAATTCTCTAAGCTTTTTTTTTATTTGAAAATGTTTTTATTTCACCATCAGTTTTGAAGGATATTTTTGCCAGATATACAATTGGTATAGATTTTTTTTTCTGTCAGTGTCTTAAAGACAGCATTTCTTTTTGCCTTTTTTTCCTCCTCTCTATATTTTCAGATAAGATTACCCATCAATCACATGATTCCTTTGCATGTGTTTTTATCTTCTCTTCTGATTGCTTTTTAGATCTATTTTTTCTTTTTTTCTTTTTTAGCATTTTAACTATGAAATGCTTAGATGTGATTTTCTTTATATTTAGCATATTTATCTTGGGGTCTGATGAATTTCTTGGATCTCTCAGCTGATGTTTTTCATCAAATTTAGGAAATATTTCTTCAAATATTTTTCTTCTTCATTTTCTCTCTCTTAGCCCTCTGGGACGCCAACAGCAGTTATTTTAGACCATTTAATATTGTTCCACCATTGCCAAGGCTCTTTCGAATTTTTTAAGTCTTTTTTCCCCCTCTATGCTTCAAAATGGATCATTTCTCCTGATCTATCTTTAAGTTCACTGGTTTTCTTCTGCTACTTCCAATATGATTTTAAGACCATCTAGAGAATATTTCATTTCAATTATGATACTTCTCAGTTCCAGAATTTCCATTTGGTTCCCTTTTGTGGTTTGTATTTGAGAGTCCCCATTTTTTATTCATCATGTTCATATTTTCCTCTAAGTTCTTTAACATATTTATAATAGCCATTTAAAGTCCTTGGTTGTTAATTCCAACTTCTAAACATGTCAAAGTCTGCTTCTATTATCTGCTTTCCCCCTTGATTTGGGGTCACTTTTTCCATTTTTTTTTTTTTGTGTGTGTAGCAATTTTTATTGTATTTTGGGCATTCTGGAGTTTGCTGTCTTCTTTTAAGTGGTGTTGAATTTTGTTATGGCAGGCAGTTAAATTACTGGTGGATTCTCTTGATTCTGTTAGGCTGCATTTTATTTCTTTTAGGATAGGTCTGTTTAGGTTTTGCCCTTAGCCTTAGGACATGATCTTGTTCTAGGATGTGATTCTTTCTTCTAAGGCATAGACTTTCTGATTCTCAACTGAATGCCCGAGGTGCTCAGTGAGGATCTCGTCACTCTTGCTGGGGTACAACACCCTACGTGGTGTAATCGCTGATATTCAGCAATCAGCCTTCAGCAGCAGCTCTCAACTAGCCTTGCAGAATCTTGCTTGGCACATGCATAGTACATCTATTCATTGGATCCCAACAGAAATTTCTGGATCCCAGCTTTTAAGCAGCCCATCCTACTCCAGTACTCTGCCTTGAAAACCTGGAGTTCAGGCTGGTGAAGTGCCCAAGGGAAGAATTTGAGAAAGGAGAAGATTCTTACAATGTGTTCTTTACCACTTTCCAGCTGTGTAATCAGGATGACTTGCCTAATTTCCCCTTGCCTCAGTTTCATCATCTGCAAAATGGGGATAATGGCAGTACCCAACTGATAGGGTTATATTGAAAATTAAATGAGATAATATGCACAAAGTACTTAGAACTGTGTCTAGCACATAGTGGGTGCTATAAAAGAATTATCTTCTATTTTTCGTCCTGGCCCCTCAGAGCTGGTCTGTGGCTCATGCACACAGTGGAAGCAGTTGGAAGACGGGGCTTCATGGTGAGAGAGGCTTATTCTGGGCCCTTTCCCTGAGCTGAATGAAAAGCTTTATGGGGTATCTGTAGATCAGTAATGTAATCAAACTCTAGAAGAATCCCACTGCAAGGATGGATTCCTCCAAGAAACCAGCTAGGTGACTGCCTTTTGGAGAAAATACCACCATTTGCAAAGGCCCTATGCCTTGCCACTGCCTCTGTAAAGCCCTCTCTGATTTCATCAACCCAAGAGAGATTGGGATGGGTGGTGGTTACCAAGGGTGAAGAGGTGAGGAGACTAGGTGCTTTGGGATGGATACTTGGAAGCCACTGCTCCCTCAAAGCATCCCTCTTCACGAGGTGCTACTGACGTCCAGCCCATCCCTTGATTTCCTGAAGAGTCTTTTAAAACCTAGAATTTTATAATGACAATAAAAGGATGCACTACAAATAATTGACCTATCAAAGATAGGGCTGTCAACTACCCATCCCTTCTCACGGGGACAGAGTACTAGCTTCTGTCTGAATGCTCCCTGGATTGCTCCTCTTCCCGCTGAGTCCACATTTGGCATCCATGTGGACAGGCCATGGCTGCTGTGTGCTGCCCGCACGCCCTGAAATACACCCACGGCTTGTCTTCACTCCTGCCGCACCACGCGAGAATGTGGTCTTTCCTGAGGCCAAAGGCAGACAAATTGGTGGCAATTTTGCCAACGTTCTGATGCAAGCTGCTCAAAATTAGCCCCCATTCCCTAGACCTCACTAACTGGGTGTCTACGTCTGTACTTCTGTCGGTCCCAGTCTCTGCTTAGCCGACCACTAGTTCCAAAGTCTCTTAGTGGAGTTCTGTGGTCAAAGAAGTTTGGGAAATACAGGTTAAACAGAGTGGGACAGGATTATTTACTGAAGGATTATTATTACTCTGCTCACTTGCATCGTGACTCTCTAATACGCAGGAATCAGTGTGTCCATATTTTCACTGAGCATCTTCTCGGTGGATCAGCGTTCTGCCCGAGTCACCCGGGGAAACACTGGATTTGAGCACAGCAGTAACAAGAACTGCCGTTTACCTTGGGGGAAGTTGAATGCTGGTGGCTTCTGTGTGTGTGTGTGTGTGTGTGTGTGTGTGTGTGTGTGTTGCTGTTGAACCTTCTCATTTCCAATAAATGGTTCCTAAAGTGCTTTGAGGACAAGGAGCATTTAGTTGTCTTCTTATGTTTTCATTCTGTAGCACTGAGGCCAGGCCTGCACACTAGGAGTGGATACAGATACCGTGTGACAGAGAAAGAAGGACACAAATGGCTTTCCTTTACCTTACGCGTCAGGCCCTCCCAGCATGCGGAGCTCTGGAGTGATCCCCATCTGAAGGGAACTGAGAACCGGGAGGCCCTTGGAGGCCACTGAATTCAATTCTTTCATTTTTGAAAATGGGGAAACCGTGGCCTGTAAGGGAAGCCCTTGCACGAGGCCGGGCAGAATCAGAGAGCCCTTGAATGTTGGGGTATACACCTACCGAGCAGTGCTCCTCAGACGTGACTGCATCTCAGCACACCTGGGGAAATTAAGAACATCCTGTGTCCAGGCCACATCCCAGGTCAATGAAGTCAGAACCTCGGGAGGAGGACCCCGGCATCGGCAGTTTTTAAATCTCTCCAGTGATTCCAACGTGGGGCCAAGCTTGAGAAACAGAGCTTTAGAGAGTGTCGACGCCTCCAGGAAACCTAAGGGTTCGCAGAGCTGTCTCAGAAGATGCTGTGCCCAGGGGCTGGGCACGGGGTTTCCAGACTCCCTTGTTTCATCTTTATTGAAGCAGCTCTGCCTGAGTCTTTTTTATTTACTGCTCCCCTATAAAGGAAAGCCCCCAAAGCACTTCTGTAAGGGAACCCCTCCAACTTCGCAGACGGGGAAGGAGGTGACCTGCTCAACATCGCAGCAAGACCTTGACGCAACCAGGATTTGAACCCCATCTCCTGACTGCCAGCCCAGCTTCCTGAGCCACCCTCTGCCCTCAAATGCTTCTCTTTTTAAACGATTCAACACCCTGCAAGTCGTGTTTCCTCTGAATCCCGCAGGCGCGGCCATGCTCTCCTGTAGACCAAATTCTTTGTTTTGGGTTCTGCAGATTAATCAAGGCTGGCGGGTGGTCACGGGGCATTTTGGGTGTAGAGATTATGTAGGGGGCTGTGAGTTGGGGGGTGAGCAACTGCTCTCGAATTAGCCTTCATTTTAAGTCTCGCTGCAGCAATTATGACTTCTGAATAGCAGTGGTTGTTACTGAGGATGGTCGCCTAAGCAGTGCACATAATTATTATAATTACTGTGTACCTAATGATGCCTAATAAGGAGCAACATCACACAGAGGCGCAGTGGCTGCTCAGCCTGGTGGTCTGGGCTCCGGCGGGGGAGCGCTGGCGTTCTGATGCCTGCGTGGGGCTTCTACAGGGACGCCAGGCTGCCTGTCTGCTGGAGGCCAGGGGCTGCAGAGTGTGCGGAAAGAGAAAACTCCCAGAAAGAATGTGCTGGCATCCGCTCAGAGGCAATGAGTGTGGAAGTGGCTAAACCAGAGCCGTCCGTCTTCATCATTGACTTCAAGGTCTTATGTTCATGCTACTCCCAGACCCTATGGGGAATCTTCTAGGGAAGGCAGAAGTGGACAGCACTTCATGGCCTGGGCGTGTGTGTGTCTGTTCATAAAAAATAATCACTAATTTTTATAGAGGGCTATGTACCAAGCAATTTACATTCATTATCGTTTGTTTCTTGCAACAACCTCATTTCACAGATGGGGAAAGTGAGGCCCCATGATCATCCCAATGATCAACAGAGCTGCCATTTATTAAGCATTTAAATATCTGCCTGGCACTGTACATGGATTATCTCACCTCATGCCCACAGCCATCCCATCAGATAGGTATTATTATTATTGTTTTCCTATTTACTCCTATTCTATAGATGAGAAACTGAGATACGGAGAGGGAAAATGACTCGTCCATGGTCAAACAGCCGATACATGGCAGAGCCAAGATGTGAACCCAGACAGCCTAACACCTTTTTCCCTTCCCTAATCAGTATTTACTGAATAACCTGAATATGCCAGGCACAGGCCAAAGCAGATTACATTCTGGTTGGGAGAGACCAAACAAAATCAAATAAGCAAATAAATATATAATATACTCTCAGTAGCAGGATATCTAGCAGGATAGTAGCATAAAGGGATGGACAGGAAGAGGGGTAAGAGTCGGGGTCTATTTTAAGGAGGATAGACAGGGAAGACCTCACTAATCATGTCAAATTTGAGTAGAGACTTGAATGTAGTGAGAAGAGGAGCCATGAAGATATTTCAGGGAACAGTGGTCTAAGCAAGTGCAACAGCCAGTGCAAAGGCCCTGTGGCAGGAACATGTGTGGAATGTTGAAGAATAGTGAAGAGGCCAGAGTGATGGAGCAGAGTGAGTGAGAGGGAGGGAGCTGTAAAGACAGATCCGAGAAGTGGTCAGGAGCCAGATCTCGTGAGGCCGTATAGACCAGGTTGAGGACTTGGTATTTTATTCCAAATGTGATGGGAAGCCTTAGGAGGGTTTTGAGCAGAGGTGGGACTTGGCTTTACTTCGGTTTAGTTTGGTTGCTGTGTGTGGAGAAAGGACTGTCCCAGAGATGACTGTGCCCTGGACCAAGTGTGAGAAGTGGTGGATTCTCTATATGTTTTGGAGGAAGGGCTGATTTGCTACCAGTCTGGGTGTGGGGTGAAAGAGAATGAGAGGAGCCATGGATGATTCCTGCCTGTCTTCGTCTGGGTGAGCAGATCCTGAGAGCAGGATTCCAGGGCATGGGGTTTATTCGAGGGGTACTTCCAGGAAGCACCCACAGGGCACAGAAGTGAGTTGGGGAATAAAGGTGCAAAACCAAGAAGTTGCCACTGTGGGCACATGTTGCTTATTCCTGCTGGAGACTTGGGGAGAGAGAGGGGACACATATCTCAGACGTGAGGGTCTGGGGCTGGGTCCCCATGGTCGGCACTGCATGCTCTCCGGCAGGGTCACAGGCCTTGGTGGTAAGCAGCTCCAGGTCCAGAGCTCAGTCCCAGGGGGTAGGGGTGGGGCGCTGAGTGGTCGGCTACACCAGGTTTTTGGCCAGACAGTTGGGGAAACGCCCGTGCATCTCCTGAGACACAGGAACCTGTGCTTTAGACAGACGCTGTACTCTGGACCCCGGGCTTTACTTGGATCAGGGGTCAGCAAACTACAGCCTGAGGGCCAGATTCCGCCCTCTGTGCATTTGGGTATGAGAGCTTTATTGGAGCCCAGGCACGCGCCGTCATTGCGTTACTGTCTCCGGATGTTTTCTTGCTGCAACGGCAGAGCTGAGCGGTGGGGACACTGACCGCCTAGCCCTCAAAGCCGAAAACATTTGCTAGCCGGCCCTTGACAGGAAAAGTTCGCCAACTTCAGATTTAGAGGCAAAAAGCAAAAACACATTCTAACCCTAAGCTTCAGGGATTCATTTGGAATCAAGGTGCAGGGAGTAAGGCGCTCGGGGGACCGGTGGTCGCAGAGGCCATCGTGCCTGCAGGGCGGCGTGGCCCGTGCAGTGGGAGAGCTCCCCGCCCCCCCGTAGACCGAGTGCCTGTGACACACAGCGACGTCTGCAGGGCTTGTCCTCCCTCGCTTCCGCCTGCCCTTGGCTCTGAACACCGCTCAGAGAAGGATGCTGCTCCCTCAGGACCCTGCTCTTCCCGGGGCCACCGCTCTCTGACTGGCACACGACCTGTCCTAATTTCCAATTCTTGGAGGGAGGTTCTGATTGGCTCATCGTGGGTCAGACCCTCTTCTGGTCTGATCAGCGGGGGCGGGGGCGGAGCCTCGTGGCAGGAGAGCGCCAGAGGGAGGGAGGGGTGTGGCCGTGTGGAGGGGTGAGGTTTCACCAGATTCTTCCCGGTTCTGGGGACACCCCCCCCCACCGAGGTTACCAACTCCCCATCGGGTACTTTCACTGCACTTGGCTCAGAATGAGTGCTTAATAAAAACCATAATTAGGATAATCTTAGGTCCTGCCTCTACTTTTCCATCTGCCAGCTGGGTGACCTTGGGCAAATCGGCTGATTTCTCTCAGCCTATTTCCTCATCTGGTTGGTGGTGGGAACAGCCAACGATACCCCCGAGGTTGGCAGGAGGAGACATCTCATCAGGGATGCGAATAAAGCGTGGGCCCTCACGTACTGGGCGTCTGGGAGGAGATACTGATATTCGTGTTGTTCTAATTATAACAATTAGTGCCAGGGGCGCCCCCGCCACCATCTCCTCCCGGGACTGCTCTGGCCCTGCCCTGTTCCCCTCTCCCTCTCCAGCCCGTGCTCTGTGCTACAGGCCCGGACCTGGCCTCGCAGTTAATGGAGTATTGTCCCTGCCCGGCGGGAACAAGGCGAGCTCAGCTGGCCTCAGTCACAGGTCAATTGCTTCATACAAATCCGCAGGGACGCGCGGATGCTGTCATGGGCGGGGGCGGGAGGGCTTCCCTTCAGGCGCAGACACAGCTCCAGGTGCCGGAGGCTGCAAAGCCGAGACACCAGCCCGGCTGTGATTTGTGTAGTCCTGGGAACCGACTTCCCCGGAACCAGAGCTCACGCTCCCTGAAGGAGAACGGGGGTCTCCCGAAAGAAAGCAGGGTTTCTCTTCCTCAGCACTAGGGACAATTGTGAGCCTGGGAAGTCTTCATTGTGGGCGGGGTCCTGTGCGCTGTGGGGTTTTCAGCATCCTCCCTGGCCTCTACCCACTAGATGACAGTAGCACCCCCCCCCCCCGAGTTGTCACAACCAATAATATCTCCCGACATTGTCAAATGCCTCCTGGGGGCAAAATCACCCCCAGTTCAGAGCCACTGCCTTAGAGGATGGCGCTTGGAGCTGTTTTCTAGAACAAATCCCATCAGACAGCCAGGAATCACACCTGGGCAAGGCTGGACAAGAGTATGGAGTTGGGCCTGGCCAAAGAGCGTCCACCACTGGGCAGAGGAGATGAGCCCCCGAGAAGTGATAGGGGCAGCTGCTGTTAACGCTGGAGCATGGCTGCATGGGAGGGTGCGGGCTGGAGCTGTGCCCAGGGCTTCCTGGAGGAGGTGGGAAGTGGGCTGGCCCCAGGAAGGGGCTGGAGTGGGGACCGGAGTCGGGGGGACATGCCAGATGCTGGAGAAAGCTGGTCCAAAGGCCCTGGGGCATGAAATGAGAGTGGGACAGTGCGAAGACCAGCGTGGGCACAGACTGAGGAGCTGTCAGGGGAGGGACTGGAAATAATAACAATAACAGTGACAAGCAGCTACCTTGTTTTTGAGTCCTGACCCTGTGCCAGTTGTTTTCTAAGCACTTTACCTGCATCATCTCATTTAATCCTCAAAAAATCTCTATGAGGTGGATTTGATTACTATTCTCATCTCGCAGGTGGGGGAACCAGGGATCCAGATGTTGTGGGGTTCACCAGGGCCACACCGCCCACAAAGGTAGGTTCCAACTTCAAGCCCGGGCTGCCGACCACCTCACTCAGCTCTGCGCTTCTCCACCCGCGGAGCCACATCGTGCTGGGTGGGGCTGAGGGTGGTGAACACAGAGGGCTGCCCTAACTCCCCGAAGCGGGGCCCGCGGCTGATACATCAGGTGAGCGAATGTACACAGGAATAAAGGAATGAATGAACAGAGTTAGGGTCTGGTCCGCTCAGGTAGGAACAGCCTTCCCACCTGACACCTGGTTCCACCCGCCACCCCCAGGCCTCTCCCTGGACACCGTTTAGCTTTGGGGCATCGTGTGGACCTCTGTGTTGGCCCTTGCCTGATGTAGTGCCCCATAAGATGCTGGTCTACTTTCCCCCCCTGGTCAAGACATGTTTGAAGAAGGGAGAGAGAAACAGCTAGACAGCAGGAAGAACTTCCAAGTGATCTTAAACTCTGGGGGGCCCTGGATGAGCAGCTGGAGGCCTGTGAGGCCCTGAGGCTGGGGGGTGGAGCCAGAGACAGCTTTGCCACATCCCTCTCGCCGCTCCCGTCGCTCCGCCCCCGGACTGGCCCCACGGGACGCCCTTTCCTCAGAGCTGGAGGGGCCGTTACAGCAGCGCAGGGGGCGCGAGCTTCTCCCGTCCCCCTTTCCCACGCGTGTCTGTTTTCTCCTGATTGATTCAGCGCCGCCGTGCGCGCCCCTCTCAGGTGCGGGGTGATTCCACTGACGTGCTCTCTCCTTCCTCTCCTGCAGATCGCAGCCCCGCGCCTCCTGTGGGTCTCGGGGGAGCGTTCTGATGCAAATTCTATTTGATTCAAATTCTGAGAGCGTGTCTTGCCAGGGCCTTGGTCTGCAACCCTCCTGATGCTCAAAAGCCAGGAATGGGGAGGGGGCACACCCTGGGGTCTCCTTTGGTGACAGATGCTGCCTCAGGCCTCTGCTGTGTGCCAGGCTTCCCATTAGGAGCCACACGGCGGCTGTCACCCAGAGTCCACGGGGCAGAGCCGGACATGTGGCAGCGTCTTGGATCTGAGCCTCCGTGGGCGCCATCTGTCCTCAGTTTCCCCATCTGCAAAATGGAAACCACAATAGTTATATCTCAGGGATGAAGAGATAATTTAATGTTTCCCAAATTTCAGTCCAATGCCTGCATCCTCATGAGTTTTACTGTGGCCACATGCTACCTGTACCATGTTTATTTATCATTAATTATTATTTACAAAAGTCATGTTTTGTAAAAATTATTTTGTCTTAATAAAATTATTTATTTATTTAATTTTCCTTTAAATGGACTGGCCTTTAAAAGACTCTGATTGATCTATTTCAAAAGGATATTTTTATATTATTTGCGTAAGAGGAAAATTGATATTTATCACAAAGGGAAAGCAATAAGATAAAACAAAGGAGACCACACAACTGCTCATCCAACCAAAATCCTCGTGATTAAGGACCGTGCTGTGCCTCCTGCATTTTTTGAAGCACATGGATGAAAGTACTTAGCAGACCTGGCACGTAGTAAGTTCTCAATAAATGATCGCTGCTGTGAAGAAAATGAAGCCAGTGCGGTGTCTGCCCCTCGGGAACATTCCTCTGAGTTGGTCAAGGGGAGCCATTTTGCTCCAAGAAACTGTCATAGTTCTTTTTCTCCGATAATTAGGGCTGTGTGATCTGTCATTGCGGTAAATTGCAAAAATAGCAACAATCCTTCGCTCATCCTGATAAGTGGTGGCGTCTGTTTCCTGCCCCTTGAGTCTGGACTGGCCCCGTGACTTGCTTCAGGCAATAGTGTGTGGCAGGAGTGATGGGTGCCCGCCCTAAGCTTAGAAGGAGAGGCCTCCCAAGAGGCCTTGAGCTTCCACTCTCGCAGGTCAGACTGTATGCTCGGCCTTACACAGGTCTCCATTTATTTAAAAGAACTGAAATCACACCACTGCCATGTGAACAAGACTGAGCCAGCCTGCTGGAGGATGAGAGACCGCGTGGAGCCAGGGCCAAGGTGTCCCAGTCAAGGCCATCTCAGAGCAACCGGCAACATGCCATCCGGCCCCAGACACGGGAGTGGGCCCAGCCAAGATCAGCCTAGCCTGGCAGAGAGCTGAGCTGTCCAGCCGACCCACCTGTTGGTGAGGAATGACAGGTGTTCTAAGCTCCTTGGCTTTGGGGAGTCTTGTTACATGGCAACAGCTGACTTTCCTGTTTCGTCTCATCTGTTGGGAGAATTCACGCCCAGTTTGATGCCAGTCATGGCAGCTCTATTAATTCATGGATCCAGTTCATCTTGTTTTCTCTTTCTTTCCTTTTTTTATTCCTTTATGTGTGTATGTGTATGTGTGTGTGCACACACATGTGCATTTTTAAAAGACATCTTTGAGAAAGAGGCAGGGTGTCGATAACGAATTGAAAATCGAGCAGAGAGTTGGCCTGAGTGTCCCTTAAATTCTTGAGGACACAAGGAAGCATAGAAGGTTGAGAGCAATGCAACTGTTATTGGTGCTGGAGATCATTTCTCTGTGAAATGCCCTACTGTGCTCACTTCGCGTTTTGCCTTCACAACAACACTCTAAGGTGGGTGTTATGATCAACCTTCTTCTTCGCGGTGGAGAAACCAAGTCTCAGAGAAGTTAAGTGACCTTCTCGGGATCACACAGCTGGTCAGTCTTGGAGCCAGGACTCAAACTCAGGTGTTCTGACTCCAAGTCTCATGCTGGCTACATGCTGTGACCCAGCCAGTGACAGCAGTTGGAGGGACAGGGTGGGGGTTGGCTCCTAGTGTTGGCTGGTGGGCTTTTTCTGTTTCCTGGGCACAGATTGACACTCAAATCAAGACGCAGACTTTCCTGTCTCAGAAGGTGTCCACTTCTCTTTCCCGCAGTAACCCAGAACAAACCTTGGGGTTCTCTCAGGTCCCACATCTGATCCGTCAGCAAATCTCTCAGCTTCACGTCCCATCGCCTCCTCACCGCTGTTCTGTTACTTCTTGTAGGAGACTGAGTGGTCCGTAGGTGGTGTCCCTGCTTCTGCCCTTGTCACCCTAGAGGCCTCCCAGGGGTCCCAGCTTGGCCAAGGAGAAGTCCATGTCCCTTACTCTGTCCTGCAAGGTTCCCCATCTGGGGGACCCAGGCACATCAGGCCTGGTCTCCTTTTCTTTCTTAAATTACACAGGCGTTGAAAGGCTCCTTACACTGTGCTGAAATGAAATTTGTAGCTAATACAATCTATCTATACACGTAATTTAAATAAATCCATATAAGACATATATTGTCCTAACTATACTCTAGAGGAGAATTAAAAGGCAACTAATTTATAATAAAATAACAGTTTCCTCCATATGTAAATATTTCAGCCCAACTCTCCTGCAAGACCCAGCGAAGGTGTCAGAGCTTGCGCCTACGGAGGTAGACTCTCCGTGAATGGGAGGCTGCAAGTGCAGACTGATGCTCTGTCAGCCCTTCAAACTCCACAAGCATCAAGGCTTCCGATGGTGGGGTCCCCGTGAAGGTGACCAGCTCCTGAGGAAGCTCCGGGAGGGTCCAGCACAGCCTCCCCTTCATGTACACATGAGCAGCAGTCCTAGAAAGTTCAGTGTTTAATAAAATTGTGCAAAAAATAAAAACCCTTTGTGTTAAATGTGAAATAAAGTTAGATTCGAGGCTCCAAACGTTATAACTAGGGTTTTCACCTGCCTTGATGTTCGGTGGATAATTCTCTGCGTGCGGGGCTGTCTGCATGTTGCAGGAGGCCGGGCATGCTGCGCTCTCACCTGCTAAATGCTGTTGACATCCCCCAACCTTTGTGATGAGCAAAAACACCACGGTTTTAACGTCCCCACCCCCACCTGTAATCCGGCTGCCCTGGGTTCCTCTCTGACTTCTTTCCCTATTACATCCCTCCTCACCTACTGCACCCCTGCCACACTGGCCTCCCAAACTGTGAGTTTATCTGGGAGAAGAATGCTCCAGGCAGACAGAATAGCCAGTGCAAATGTCCTGAGGTAGGAGTATGTCTGGCATGGCCCCCAAGCAGTAGAGAGCCCAGTGTGGCCGGATGGCCAGGATGAGTGAAGCGTAGAGAAGTAAGTGATGAAATCAGAGGCAATGGGGGCCAGAATGTAGGACCTTTGAGGTCACTAAAAGGACAAACATTTAAAATCCAACTTGATGGTTTCTTTTGAAATGTCACAGGATTTGGCAAAACTGGGCCTCTGTTTCTCCATTCCTGCATAGCAACCACTGGCCAAGTTTGTCCCCTTTGAGAGGTACATTTGCTCTTTAAGTTACCACAAGCCCCACCAGTCCCTATCGCCTCATACACCCACCTGCTTTGCTCACGTACATTGCCTGTCTGCCCCTAGAGGCATCTGAGTTTGTAACCCCTGGGGGAGAGCATGCCAGGAAAGAGAGTGGGGTGGCTGTAGAGGGAGAAAGTAGCTTTGACCCTTCTCAGCTCTGGGGAAAACGACCCCAGACTTTGGGGTCTGAGGCTGTGGGTGAGGTCTCCTCCCCGCCACCACTCTGCACACTCCACTCCCAGGCCGCCCGCTGAGGAGGCGTCTCAGCAGGGGAGGCCAAGGCAGGGGCACCCGGGGGGACGCCTTGAGGAAACAGTGAAAATATTTTCCCGGGGAAAGCCAACACTGCTATTTGTTTTAGTTGCTTAAATTATATGTGTTATTTATTTTTTAAGTGGTCTGTCATTATTGGTGAATGGGGAAGGCACCCGGCCTCACAATGCAACCAAAATTTTAGATATTGCTATGTAGTTATTAACAAATGAGCTTTTCATCTTTGGAAAATGCACTGTATGTGAAGCCCTGAGGGGCTGGCTGTCTCATTCTCGGGTAATCATAGTCCCTGAGGAGGGGGTGGCCTGGGGCTTGGGAGGCAGACAGGGTGGGACTGTTCAGACCCTGTGTGTCTTGGCTCATCCACCCACTCGTATCTTCATTCAAAAGTGTGTATTGGGTGCCTGCTACGCGTGAGGTACTGTTCCAGATGCTGAGAACAGAACAATGAACGATAATATTAATACAAATAATAAAAACCATCACTTACATGGTGCTGAATATGGTGCCACACACTGTTCTGAGTGTTCTACATATGTTAACTTTGATCATCCCAACAGTCCTGTGAGGTAAGATTATCCCCATTTTACAGATGTGGAAACTAAGGCACAGAGAGGAACAAGACACACAGGCTTCCTTTATAATTTTCCTTTATAGGAAATTTCAGTGCTGTGAAAAAAATAGAGCAAAGTCATGTGATGGAGAGGGCTGAGAAGGGGTCAGCTGCAGAGCGGATGGTCAGAGGAGGCCTCAGTGAGGAGGTGGTGGCGAGAAGGTGCCAACCCAGCAAGATCTTGGGAAGACACTAGCAGGTGCCAAGGCCCTGCGATGGGGTAAGCTTGGTGTGAATGAAGAAACAGAGAGAAGGGGGCTGGGGCAGGGAGGGGTCTTACTGAGGAAGCTGATGCCCTCTGACCTTGGGCTTTTCAATGGCCCTGTGATGGTCCTGGGCTGGGGGCCTCCGCTGCCAAGGCGGGTGGTGGGAGGATGACTAGAGGCGAGCTCTCCCAGCGTGCAGAGAGAACTCTGGTGTTTGAGTTGACCCTCACCTGGGGGTGGTGGCCAAGGAAGGGCTGGGACCGCAGGCTGGGACCTCTCCCCCGCCCACCTTCTCCACTTGGAAATCCCTGCGGCTCTTTGTACAAATGCAGGTTCTTGGGTTCCCCCATCTTCCTAATGCCGGCTGTCTAGACATGGAGCCCAGGGAGCTGCAGGTTTGACCTGGAGGACTCTGGAGCACGTGAAGGTGAGAACTGTGCAGCCGAGAATTCCTGATCAGAGACCACGTGTCCAGGAAGGATGGAGATGGTGCTCTCTCTGCTGCTGTCAGAGCTGGTTCTGGGGCTCCCGATATCAGGTGTCCCTGTTGAGGGGGTCTTTCACATGCAGGAAAGAGCCCAGAGGGGCCTTACCAGGGTGGACGGGGCTCCTTACCCCATGGCCCATGAGCCACAGCTAATGGCATCTTCAATCTGGAGCCGAGGTGCTGGAGTTGGGATGCTCCGAGCTGAAGGCGTCCACCTGCAGGGCTGTCTCACCGAAGGGGAGCCGACTTCAGCAGAGAGACCCCTGAATGCAGAACCAGGACCGAGGGACACAATTCCAGGAGATTCTCGTCAAGATGATGAAGAACTTTGTGATGGCTGGAGCTGTGCCATGGCTAGAGATGTGGCCTCTGGGGGCAGGCAGGCCAGGCCGGAGGCTCAGCTCGGCCACTTCTTGGTTGCCAGACCTCAAACCAGGGACTTCATCTCCTGCTGCCTAAGTTTTCTCATCAGTAAAATGGGGACAACAATAGCATCACTCCGGAAGATGGGATGAGTTAATACATGGACAATGCTTAGAACACTGCACACAGTAAGCGCTCAATAAATGCCAACTGCAGTTGTCATGACTTTCTCATTACTAAGAATGGAAGGACTTGACTTCAGAGGCCGATCAACCTCCTGTGATAATGCAGGTGGACTCTAATGCTCCTTGTTGACTTAAGGGGCATCTGGAAGACCCTTCCACCCTAAAGTAAGGTTTCCACTTGTCTGCTATGTCAAAGGTCAAAATAGCGGTGGCTTTTGCCTCCCAGCCCTGGCCTCTCAGGGATGTCTCCTAAGGAACTGGGGAATAAACAGGGAGAGACGGTGTGTAGACCTAGCCTGGCCATGGTGGGCTCTCTCACCATCCAGTTGCCATTGGTCAGTGGAGCGTTTTTTCCTGTCACTTGGACATCACTGAGTCACCTAGGATTCTTAGGCCCTTGAGAAGGAGTGTGCCTTGCAGGTCAGCCGTGTGGCTTGTACTGGGTCAAAATCTCTCTCTGAGGGATCTAGGCCTGGGGACTTACGCCCCTCACCTCATGAACACGTCTAGCAAGCACTTCACATTCCCTCTGGGGCCGGGTTGTTGAGTGAGAGCCTGCAGAGGCTGAGATAGTAGGACAGGGCCTGCTGATGATGATGGAGGTGAAGGCAGAGAAGAGCAAGGGGAAGGAGAAAATGATGAAGATGACAGTCATTACCACTGTCACTCCTTACTGAGCCCTCACGACGTCTCGGATACAGCACGCAACGCTCCACAGCATCGTCCCCGCTAATCCTTGCAGCAACCACACGAGGTAGGTGCTGCCATCTCCACTTGATTTACAAGGGAACCGAGGCCTGTAGAGTTGAAGCTCCATTTACAAGTTTGTGAAGCAAGCAGGAGGGAGAGCCAGGATTAGGACTTAGTTCTGGGGATCCATGCCCTTAACCACTGAGCAAGACTGCCACCCAGTGACTCGGTCCACTGGGCAGGTGCTCCTTGAGAGAGAAGGACCAGTGTGGGGCACATGCTTGGTGCCAACGAAGTGAAGCCGAGAGTGGGGCCCCTGGAGGGCTGAGCAGCATGAAGGGAAAGACTTCCTAGTGTAGGCTGCCTCAGAGGAGAGGCCTCCTTCATCACCAAGTCAGACAGGACCGTATCCTTGCCGTTCCTCACTCCCTTGGTATTGCAAGACCAGGCAGTGATAACCACTCGATTTCAACTGAAATCACTTGTTTTCTCCCTTTCTCAGCGGGCTTTCCCCTGAGACCCAGGTGTTAATGAATCAAACAAAATGAAAATGGGTAAATTATTGCAAAGCTATGAACACCTCTGCAGGGCCACGCCTCACTAGTTTCCAATACCACCTCATTCGGGAGGCCGCGGAGGAGCCGAAGCAATTTTGTCCCATGGGTGAGGTGGCGGAAGGGAGGGACAAAAGAGACAAGATATTGCAATCAGGGGGCCGCTGACCCGGGCTTTGTATAATTATAGAATTTCATTTTGGGCCAACTGGACTGACGGCTGAGCTTGCTGGCAAATTAGTGGCGAAAAATAAAGCAATTTTTAGCATCCTTGAAAGAGTTGCCGCTCCAATGGGGTGTCAGGGGCCCAGGGTGGGGGAGGAAGGGAGAGATGAGGAAGAGAGGCCCGGGTTGGAAGCAGCCAGTCATTTGGACTCACAAGGCAGATATATTTTAATTCAGGACCTGAATGGGAAAATGTGCCCAGTGCTGCCCTCGGGGGATGAGCCTGGCTACCTTTGGGGTCTGTCTTGAGAGCACGAGGTGCTGAGACAAGACTCTGGCCACGCCATCCCCTTCTCCCAGTATCAGGGGGGCTTTTCCTTTTTTCTGAATAGTGCCCAGAGCGGTCTGACTTATATTCCTGGCTTTGCCTCAGTTTTTTCTTTCCTTATAAAATGGGGAGCAGGAACATTCACCTTCTAAGGTCATTAACAACTGGTCCATCATAGATGGGAAAACACTCTGCACATTAAAATGAAATACAGTATTGCTTGCTATTACACTTTGCAAGCTTTTATGATGAAACTTGCTTTTAATTTTTAGCAAATATATTTTCCATTGAGTATGACTCCTCACCCTTATCATATATTACCTTTCTTATGCTTTGCTATATCCGCTCATGTGTCAGTTGTGCAATGATTTTGTTGACATCCTTCTTTAGATTGTCTTAAATTTAAAATTTTATTACTTAAATAACCCTGCTAGCTTCATGCCATGAACCTCTAGGTTTAATGGGCTAGTTACATATTTTCTAAACCAGATGAAAATAAATATCTATTATTATTAAAAATACTCTTCATTAAGTTTCCTTAAGGACTGCTCAAATCCACGCGACAGTGCTTGTCAAACTCTCTGTGCTGAAGAATGAGTGGCCTTTCTTCTCCCCAGTCCACCTTGGGTCGATGCACGAGACCCACCTTGGGTCTACTTCATGAGACCTCCACTCAGCTCCCACACCTGCTCCTTGCCACCTGAGTGGGTCTTTATCCTGTTCATAGAAATGAGTCCACAGACCATGCACTTGGATATTGTGGTGATTCCAATAAGATTTTCTAAATATTTCCCGTCAATTTCCGTACCAGACATAGATCAATAAGAAACAGTTCGTGGACCAGCACTGTCTGCTGGCCACACTCGGAGCAGCCCAGGTGTGCAAACACTTTGGAACACACTGAGCTTGCAGAAAGAGGACGAAACAAGGAGCAGCATATTCCGTCAGTGAGGACTTACACCTTCTTGCCTCAGTTTATCTATCTATAAAATAGGTGGTGCTCTATGCTGCCCCCAGACTGCTGACATGCCCTCTCCCGCACCAAAAGACTTCACCCGTCCGGGCAGCATCGCTGCTCTGGGCCCATCAGAGGGCAGGAGATGACACTTGAAACGAAGTCTAGTGTATTAAACAGATGAACGTAAAACTTCAGAGATAACTGCAGACTGTCTCTGGCTGCTCGGAGAAGGAGTGGAAAGCCCCGAGCATTCTTTTCAGCCCATGGCAATCTAGGGGTGCATCTGATAAACCCCTGGACTCCTTGGAAGAGCTGGGCAGGTGGAGATAAGGTCCTAAGGTCCTTGCCCCTCTAACATGCAAATGCAACAGGTAGGGATGGGGCATGCACGAGAATTCCTATTTTACTCATTTATTTGGGAAATACTGGCTTGTTATCCCCAAAGTCACTTCCTCTGGGTACTGAGTCTTTGAGGGTCTCCCAGGAAGAGATGACGCACAGCTCTTTCCTTCACCTGGGCGCTAGGTGAGATCCGTGCTGCTCTGACTCCAGCTCCCGAAGGGGGTAGCGACTGAGGCGGAGCTGAAGTGCATCCCATCCGGAGGTGCTTGGTGCATGGCTGTCAGGGCATGCAAGGATGAAGGAAGCTGGCCTTCGCTAAATCTCTATGGGGGTTTGTTGTTCCTGAAAGAGAGCTAAAGAGAACCCACTGATGGCAGTAGCACGTGCACTGGACTTCACAGTCTACAGAGCCCCATCCCGCACAGCATCTTCTTTGAGCCTCAAAATACTACTCCCCTTGCAGGGTTCTTAGTACCCCCATCTTAGAATGAAAGTTCCTGAGGGTTGCAGAGAAAACAAGACCTGCCTGAAGACAACAGAGCAGGTGGCGGTAGAGCCAGGACTTGAACCCAGAGCCACGTGACTCCAAAGTGCTGTGGCCACCAATGGATCGGTCCACTCGGGAAGTGTATCATCACTCTCCCCCTCTCCCGTCGTTAACCAGTTGGCAGGTGCAGTAGACAGCAAAGCTGAACTAGGCACCAGCAAGGGTTTGCTCTTGCCTCAGTCCATTCAGGGGTTCCCACTAAGATCTGTCTGTGAGCCAGGCCGGGTGATGCTTGGGAAGTGATGTGGTTCTTGATGTCCCCAGGAAAGTCTAGAGGGGACTTGTGGCTAAATTTTAGAAAAGACTGGGGAGAAAATTGCAGCTGGATTTGTAGGCTCTCTAGGGAGGCTCTGAGTGGACCTCTGGGGTAAGAAGATCACCTGCTGTTAGCCCATTGATGATTTGGTTACAAATGGCTACCTCTGGAAGGGTCTCAGAATAATTAGGGGCATGAGAATACCCCCAGGGACTGTCATCAGAGAGCATCCCTCCCTTCCAGAAATTAGGATCGAGGGGGAACTGTAGAATAGTTAGAGAATATTATGAGACGGCATGTGAGGGAGTAATATAACACCTTATAAAATCCTAGGTGCAGTTGGCATTGTGAGGAGGGCGAGACTAGAAAATTGGAGTAACCTGGGAGGGCTCTCTGGAGGAGGTGAGACTTGATCAGGGCCTTGGAGGAGAGTACATTAGCAAAAACTCTCAGCTGCAAAGATCAGAAAGCTCATCTGGACCTGGCTATAGCAAAGCAAAAAAAAAAAAAAAAAAAAAATTGGGAGGTGGGGCTTATATAACCAAAAAGCTCAGGGTAGGGTATATGGACCCAGGTGCTCCAACCGTGTGGCCGGAGCTCTCTTTCTGTCTGTGCATTTCTTAGCTCTGTGGCCCTCTGTGTTGGTGTCACTGTTTAGCAGCTTTCTACGTGAGGCTGGAAGGGCGCCCCTGCAGCTCCAGGCTGCAAAGTCCTTGTACCCTGTGCCTCAAAATGTACCCACAGGATTTTAATTTATGGAAGTGACTGAGTGACGACACACAGAGGTCAATGCCGTTGAAAGAAGATGTTGATTACTTACGGTCCCTGAGAGGACGGGGTATCCTGCACGCAGGGCCACGTAGGGAAGCACCAGTTTTAATCAGGAGGCAGAAGGAGTGAGGGGAAAAATCTAGCCAGAGCCTTTTTGGGTTTCCGCGGGAAAGGCAAGGCAGGGCAGGGCGACAGCCTGGGATCGCTGGTGCGAATAATTCCGGCGGCTCTGGGGTGTCGGGCTGTCCCTAGTTTTTTTAGTGTCCGGCCCTGGGTTGATTTGGAGCAGGGAAAATGTTGGCTTGGTGGGTGCGAGTTAGACGAAGGAGGTGGTTGGGGTATAGGCTTGGGATTGGTTGGGTGTATGTGCAAGGCGTGTCCACAGGGGAGTTATTCATCGTCTCCGGGAATTAGCTAGCCCTGGGAGGGGCAGCCTCTCCCCAGTCAGCGAGGCTACAAATGGCAGAGCATCAAGAACACAGAAAATAAGCAAATATAGTGAATACACTTGGCCCCGTGATGAATGGATGCCAAATGGACAAATACAGCACCTAAAAAAACGAGGTGGGAGCACCCTGGGGCAGCTCTTTCTTGATAGGTCAGTGGGGTGGAGTTCTCTCATTGGTCAGGCTCCGGAGATGAGCCCACCCCTGGGAGGCCAGGGGAACCCCATCTGGAACTACTGTGATGGCTGGGAGGAACCACCCCCAGAGGGATAATGCTTGGCTGGAAAACCCGTATCCAGTGGAAAGAAAGGATTCTCTCTCAGGTGGGACATTCCAGACACAAAGATGGAGGAGTGGGACCACAGCGTTACCTGTTTACAAAGCAGTCTTCGTCCACTACCGCCTTCCAGCTCTGTTGCATCTGCCTTCCCTTGTCAGTATCTCGGATAGACGGTTTTGCTTTCCTGTTAACTTTTGTGATTAAGACTCATTTTCAGGTAAGAAAATGTCCAGCTCTGTTTCTATAAAATTCAACCTCACAGCTAGTTCCAATCTGTCTCGATTTCCTCGTCTCAGCCTGACCCGAGCCCGAAACCCGGAGGAGGGAAGGACGGGGAGCGGGGTCCACGTGGCCCTTTTCCTCCTTTTCTCCCTCGTCTACTGCTTTGCCCTGCAGCAGCGGTGTCCTGCCCCTGTCCTGTCCTGTGTGGGGCCTTGGGGTGGAACGACAGATGCCATACTCCACGGGCTGTTGTAAAGCAGCCATCAACGCCATCAGTGAGTGGCACCTGGTCCTGGCTTTCATGGGGAATCTCTGCATGACGAAGTTTCTGGATGTGGGCTGCTGCTCTCTTAGGACCTCCCTTTTGCTCCTTTTCCTCACAGCATACCCCACAAGTGGCAGCCGTGGTACCATCAAGACGTCTTGAGCCTGGCTACCCGCCACGGCGTATATTTGGCTCACAGGAGACACGTGCAGTCTTGTGACACCAGACTGAGGTGGTGTAGGTTGCTGGACACCACCCTCTCTCCTCACCTTGCTGTTGAGGGCTGCCCCAGCCCACCTGCTGCCTCCAGAGTTTCTCCGTCTGAGAAACAGGCCTGAGCCTGTGTGCATCTGTGCTGTCGCAGGCATATGCACAGGCTTGCTGAAACCCCTCTGTGGCTTCCTATGGCCAGCCCCTGTGACTCTCACCCTGAGGGTTTCTCTGGTGTTGATCTTGTGGCTCGACGTGTTAGGGGGGTTGACACCCCTGGGAGCAGCCCTCAACCAAAGATGGATAAGAGTTGGTGGATAAATACACCAGTGGGACAAGGTGTGGGTATGATACAGTCCTCAGTGTGAGCCCAGTGCCCACAGCAGTGACCTGCTCATCCTTCCCCACTTGCCTCCCAGTGCTTCCGGGGATCATTTCTCAAACTGCTGACACTCAAATCCTTAGCGCAGGGGCTGCTTTTGGGGTAAACACAGGCTAAGAGGTGTGTCCTCAAACTCCAGGTACACATTTCCAGGATGGTTCTTGTCTCATCTCATCTCACCCAGTAGGAGGATGGGATGGGCTCACAAACTCCACAGCTCAGCAAGCAGTCAGTCAGGGGTATCAGGCCAGTCCTTACACCCAACCTCTTGTGCAAACTCCATGGCTTGGTGGCCGGTGGGCCTTCCATGTCCCATGCCTTTCCTTCCCTCCTCATGAGTCGGAGCACTCTCTGTCTAGGGTGACAGCTTTCAAAGCTGACAGTTTTCCTACTTCCCCATGTTCCTCTCAAATATTTACTCTTCTCCACATGTGGACTGGAGTGGTTGATGGGTGATACTCATCGGACCTATTAAGCCACCCCTTATAGAGTCTGAGGGGTGCGTCCTGCTGCTCTTCTATAGAATGTGGTGGTGCTTATCACTTATTGTATGATAGCTCAGCTGTGGGCCTTGAGTCAGGGAGAAAAGTCCCATTCACCAGCTTGTTTCAAAAGCGTAGTTAATGCACATACGCCTTCTCTGTGATGTGGCAATTCTACTCCTGAGTATGCACCCAACAGAAACGTGCTCACGTGTCCACCAAAAGACACGTACAAGCATGTCCATAGCAGCACTATCCATAATAGCACAAAACTGGAAAGAAATCAATGTCTATAAACAGTAAAAGAGATAATTACCTTGCCATAGAATCATGCAGTAGAACACTACACAGCAAAGAGAATGGGTAAACCACAACCTCACTTAACAACATGGATGAAACTCACAAACATGGTGTTGAGCCAAAGAAGCCAGACACAAGGGAAGTCATGCTGCATGATTCCACTTATATAATGTCCCAAACCAGACCAAGTTAATCTATGGTGTAGAAGTCATGTCTTTGGGAGGGTGACAGTGACTAGAAAGTGCCATGAGGGGGGCTTCTGGAGAGCTGGCCCTTTTATATTTCTTGATCTGGGTGGCGAATGGGTGAGTGAACTTCATGAAAATTAATCCAACCACAGACTCAGGATTTTTGCACCTTTGTTAGGCATGATATGCTTCAATTTCTGTATAAATATATTAACACTTTCCCAGTATAGACCTGCTGGGGCCGTGCTGGGCTTGATAAGAGAGGAAAGACTTTATATTCTGAAGGAGCTGCATGAATTAGCAAGCATTTATTGGCAGGAGTCAGGAGAGTACCCTTGGGATAGGATAGGAAGTGTTTGATCAGGGGACCAGAACATAAGACTGAATAAGCAAGAATTCATTGAATTGGGGACAATTTTTTGGGACACAGGATTTAATATTCAGGCCAAGGCCCCAGGAGAAGGGGCTAACTCACTGCTAAGGAGACTTTTAGAAGCCTGGAGAAAGCAGTGGCTCATACTGAGGTGAAGTGGAAATACCTGAGCTGCTCTGACAGATGGCAGAGGAAGGAAAAGGCTGAAGGAAGTGGACACGCAGTATTATATGAGGCCAGAAGACCCACCTGAGAATTATGTTCCATTGGGTGGTCCAGAGACCGTACCATTCGCCAATGACATCAGGAAGTCACTGGTGAGAGAGAGGGACACCACTATCACTAGGAAACTCGGTGGAGACTCTCCTCTGCAGAACAAGGCTGCTGGTAGGAGAGGTGGCTGCAAAACTGGGCTAGCTAATAGTCGTGGGGATGTTGCGTTCCTGAAGTATCAGAAGCCAGGGGCTTGCAATTATTATAATGACTGGCAAGGTCAGAAGGGCAGCCATGGTGTCTTGACCTGCAGGGAAGTGAGAAGATGAATAACAGAACATGGTGTCCCTAGAGGCAAAATAGTCAGGCAGTCAATAAGGCCGCTGCTCCACATCTAGAAACAGGAAAAGGCAAATATGGAGGAACATGTCTAGAGAACTTCTGCTTCCTGCCAAGATGGAATATCAAGTTTCAGATTTGCTTTTGAGCCCAGAACAACCAAAAATGGACAAAATATAAGAAACAATGATTTGCAAGCACTGGACTTCAGGCAATGAAGAAGAGCAACCTCTGAGAATTGGAAATCAAATGATGAACCCTATGACTGCACAGCTTACTACCTTGAGAGAGTTTCCAGGCCATGGCACAGGAAAGGGAAAGTCAGGTGGACCCCTGAGTGGAGAAGACAGAGTTGAGAGTCTGGGAAGACAAAGGCAGCTAGAATTTGCAGTACAGAGTACTGGAGAGGAGAGAGATACACAGAGGGAAACCTCCAGAGATTACAAAAAGACCTCTCAAGCATTCAGCAGAGAACTGATTAGCACATGTTTGTGATGAAATTGTCCAAGGCTGGGGATAGAACCACTTGAAAGGACTGTGGAGAATAGTACTCCATACTCATACAGGGCTGAGAATAGTGCCTGTTCCCGCTAGCCGTAATGGGAACCTCAATATTCATGAGCATTGAGAAGAATACACAGAAGGGTCTTGACTCAGTGCGGAATAAGTAGCCCTACACTGAGCATTGCTCTGGTCCTGCCTAACAAATCTTAAAAGCAAGACCCAAAAGAATCAAACTATTTCCAAGTTACTTGACTGAACCCAAACAAAGCTCAAAAATATTTTTAGCAGTACAAAAGTATCCAGCATACAATAAAATAAAATTCACAATATTTGACATCTAATCCAAAATTACAGGCATGCAAAACAAAAACAAAAATAAAAACAAACTGACACAGAAGTTAATTAGACAGACAAGGATGTTAAAATAGTTATTATAACTGTATTCCATATATTTTAAATGTTAAGTAGTGATATGGGGAATATTAAAAAAGACCCAAATTAAACTCCTAGCACTTACACAAAAATGTATGAGATGATAGATAGAGTGGATAGGATTAATGGCAGATTAGATATTGCAGAAGATTAATGAGCTTGGAGACATAGCAATGGAAACTATCTAAACTGAAACACGTAAAGAAGACAACAACAACAAAAAGAAATAGAGCATCACTGAGTTGTGGGACAAGTTCACGTGGCCTAATATATGCAACGTCCTCAAAGGAGAAAAGACAGAGGAGGGGATAAAAAATTTTCTTGAAGAAATGATGGCTAAAATATTTTCCAAATTATGGTTTAAGGACCATAAATCTACAGATCCAAGAAACTCAATAAGACTGAAGCACAAGAAACATGAAGAAAACCACACCAAGTCACATCAGAATCAAACTACTCAAAGTCAGCTATAAAGAGAAAATTTCAAAAGCAGCCAGAGAAAAAGACATGATGTATCTAGGTGAAGGTAAGGATAACAGCAGATTTCTTCTTGGCAACAATGCAAGTGGAAAACAGTGGAGCAACAACATTTTTAAAGAACCAAAAGAAAAAAAAAACTGTTAACTTAGAATTCTATACCCAGCAAAACTATCTTTTAAAGGCAGGAGAAGTAGCTTGAGTTGGAATTGTATAAAGATGCCTGGGCAGAGGCCAATGGCTTGGCTGACTGGTGAAGGCACTGGAGGGAAAAGAACTGAAGGATTGGAAACAAGGAGGTCTGGGGCAGAGGCATGTGGACGGACATATGGGAGTGGACACAAATTCTGAAGATTTTTTGTATTGCACAGTAACTTCCAGCAGAAGCCATCTACCACAGAAGAGGCAGTGAACAACTAAGTAGACAAAATGACTCAGCCAGTTGACTTTAATCACCCTTCATCATTGACCACCCCAGAATAGGCATGCTGGACAAATGGATAGAATGGCCAGGCTGGTAGAGATTAGTATTAGTTAGTATGGTTACTATTAGTTAGTATTAGATAGTAAGGTTAGTATGGGCCCAGTATCATAGACGCCCACTTAAGAAAGCCAATTTAGTTGTTGCTGCCACTGAATGTCTAACTTGCCAGCATCGTAGATGAACACTGAGTCCCTTGATATGCTACTATTCCTCAAAGAGACAAATGAGCTACTTGGTTGCAGATTTGACTACACTGGGACCTTTCTATCCTGGCCCTTGTCTTCCAGGTATGAGTCTACCTTTTCCGCCTGCAGAGCCTCAACCAGTGCAACTATCCAGGGACTTAAGGAATGCCTGATCTACAGGTTGGAATTCCACGCAACATAGTATCTATCCACAGGACCCACTTCACAGTGAAGAAGGTGTGAGATTGTGCCTGTGACTATGGGGTCTGCTGGTTATATCGTATATCACAACATCCAGAAACAGCTGCCTTATAGAATGTTAGAACAGCCTTCTAAATGCACAACTGAAGTGCCTGCTTGGTGGCAAGGCTCAGGTGCCATCCTTCAGAATGCAATATATGTGTCATATGAGAGATGTCTGCATGGCACTGGGTCCCTGATAGAAAAACTACATGGACCCAGGAACCATGGGACGGCAGTAGGCGTGACTCTACTCACCATCACTCCCAATGACCCGCCAGTGGACTTTATGCTTCCCAGCCTCCCAACTCTGGACTCTGCTGGGATTGAAGTTTCTGGTTTCCAAAGGGATACACTGTTGCCAAGGGACACAAGAAGAGTTTCACTGAATTACAAGCTACAGCTGAAACTGGGGTTTTTGGACACCTCATGTCCAGGGACCAGCAGGGGTAACTGACCCTATCACCAGGAAGGGCTAGGGCTGCTGTTACACAACTGGATCAGAGAGGAATACGTGTGGACCCAGGTGACCCACTTAAGTGCCTCTTAGTCCTCCTGTGACCCATTGTAACCATGAGTGGACGCGTGCAGCAACCCCAGCACAAGAAACGCATGGTTACCAAGGGCCCAGACTCCTCATCGTTACTCCACCAAGTGAGTCTTTAAGGCCTGCCGAGGGTGGAAGGAATTTTGACAGGAAAGTGCAGGAGGGAGAGGGTGGGTACCATTGCAGCCCTGAGACCAGCTGCGGCAACGAGGGCTGTAGTTCATCCGACTACCTTCCCCCTCGTAGGTGTCCCCTCAGGAAGAGAGGCCCATGACCTACGGAGCCGCTGCTCTCCAAACATGCATGGAGACCTGGATCACCAATGGTGAGCTGTGGTGGCCGTGGAGGTGCCTCCTTCAGCTCTCTCCCTGAGAGAGAGACAGAGAGAGAGAGAGAGAGAGAGAGAGAGGGAGGGAGGGAGGGAGGCAGGGAGAGAGAGTGGCCACACTGTAGGATCCTCTGGAGCATTCATGTTGAGCCCACCCTTCCCCAGGTTGCTCAGAGCCTGTGACTGGGCGCCCTGGGGGTCCTAGAGCTGGACCTTTCCCGCCTAATGTGCACGCTGCTTTGTTCAAGCCCCCCTCATCAACCTTGCTGAGACTTTCTCAGAGCTCCACTGCAGGCTGCGACTCTTCTTGTGCAATCCCTCCTTCTCACTCTCCTTTCACAGGTGTCAGACCCGCTTCACAGTCTGAAGCTTCTCCCCGCCTCCCCCTGCTCCTTCCTCCTTTATCCCTCACTGGCATTTTGCCCAGTAGATCTCTCACACACCCACTCCTGTCTAGACAGCTGCTTCTCAGAGGCCTGGACTGGCACGCTTTCTCTGCCCATCCCACCTTAAACACGCTCCTTTCTCCATTTCTGCTCCCCAGACTCCTCTTTTTGCCTTCCATGGCTCTGACCTGAATTTGTGATTGTTTTGTATTTGGGTTTGCTTGTGTATGGTCCGCCTTTCCCTCTGGACTGTGAAATCCGTGCAGACAGGGTCCATGCAGGGTCGCTGTAGAGCTCACTGCTGTGCCCCTGTGCCTGGCACATGACAGACATTCTATAGATACTTGTTAAATGAACGTTCAATAAGTGGGGGGAAAATTGGGGAAGCATTAAACATATGAGTGCTTTGAAAAACCCAAAATATTCCACTTTTTGGAAGTGCCAACTTCTGACTTGGTGTTATTTCCAGTGCTGGTCACTGAGGACTCTATCTGTAGCTGTTTGTAGCACACGCCTCATCCCAGCACAGGCAGGCAGACCCGGAAGCATCCTGGCTGAATCCTCCAGAAGCCGGATACGAGGTCTAAGGTCCAGGTGATGAGCCACCATCTCGCTGAAGAGGGCACTTTAGTAACCTTACCCCTTGAAAAGCATCTCACGGGGATAAATACAGAACAGGGTGTTTATCTTCAGACTGTGAAATGTGTGAAGTGCTGTAATTAAACCAGCAGGGGTGGGGACGGAGTGTGAGCTCCAAACGGTTTCTTTGAAGATGAAAGTCATTAGATTTCAATGAAAATCTAGGATGCAGCATCCCACCGACACAAGAATATTTAACCTACATCCTAGAGCGGGGCAAGCAATTGATAGTATGATTGATAATAACTTGATTGCAGTAATTGCGAAGGGGAATTTGAAAATGGTTAGATTAGCAGGAAGCAGGCAATGAGTCGATGGTATCTTTGTTGAGCCAAATTTTCTTAGAATGTTGAAGTTCCTCCACATTCTTTTTCTTGGCCAGGAAAATGCTGCAATCCCTCCACAAGCAGGCAATCCAGGAGCCAGAGAGTCATAGAATCTCACCCAAACAAACCACGCGGAGAAAACAGCCAGAGTCTCCTTTTGGTAAACCTCTACGCTTGGGCATCCCAACCACCTGCTAAATAATTTTGCCATGCCACGCGCTGGCTTTCACTGCTGCGGCTGACTCTGTCGGCACCTGCCCGCCCCTGCAGGGAATTGCTCAGTGCGCGCCACCAGCTTCCTGCTGGTGCACTCTCTGCCTGCCTAGCAGCCTTTCGCAGCTGAGCACAGGGCAGACCAGAAGTGCCAGAGAGTTACCGCCCCTTGGAGCAGCCCTCTTCTGATGACAAACGGGAGTCAGTGGATAAATTCTCAGCTTCCTCCCCTCTCAGCTGGAATGTCTCTGAGGGGTGCTCTGTGCAGTCTCCCGGAAGTCCCCAGGAGTGTGTGTTCCCACTGCCCACAGCGGTTGCCTGCTCATTCCCACACCATGCATTGCCTTCCTCCCTCTCTTATGGTTACCTCCTAAGATCATATCCAAAATAAATGACCCACACCCAAGTCTTTGTCTTTGGGTCTGCTTCAAGGGGAACCCCAAATCAGATAACCATTCAATGTTTGCAGGGATGGGAGGCAAAGTATTGACCAGTGGTTTAGCTGGGACACTGCCCAATTAGAAGGGATGCCAACCACAGTGCCAGGCCTTGCCCCTGATTTGCTGCCTGCTGTGTGTGTGTGTGTGTGTGTGTGTGTGAGTTACCCCCTGACCTGCATCATGGAGGGGCCAGGAAGTGCCAGACACACTGGCTGGGCCTCAGGGGAGGCACTCGGGGCTCGGGGCAGTGATAATGAACCATGCAGGACAGAATTATCTCAATATTTCACCTGACTGAGCTCTACCAGTGATTACTAACTGTATATCAGCTCTGAAAATATTTGGAATTTATAAAATTTATCCCAATAGAGTGAAGCAGGACAAAAGTAAGAAAAATCATCCAGCCACGTGGGTCTTTATTTTTCGTTTTTAATGAGCAGGGGCAGAGAGGACCCTTTCCTATAAAGAACACACCAGCGCAGCTTGGGGACAGATGGCAGCCCTGGAGGGTGTGGGGAGCTAATAGGGTGGGGAGGGTGGCGACAGGAGTGTGGGAACCCCGCTTAAAGCCCAGGTCTCATTCCACCAACTATTACCTTGTGGGATGTGGGCCCAGGGATGCCAGCTCTTTGTCAGGACACGGAAAATTTGGATGCTTATGTGGCATTCTCCAGTTGCAATATTTAAAACCACTGTGTGGGCCAGACGAAATCCACACGTGGGCTGGCTCCATGGGCAGGCTGCTGGGGGTGACCCCTGTCCTCAGGAGTGGGTTGTCATTAGAAGTTGTCTCTAAGTGACTGCTGCTCTGAGTGGGTGGTGTTGCTGACCTGACTTTGCTTCTGCCTGCCGCTGAGCCTCCTCTGCAGTCCCCTTCCTCTGTCTGATCCCTTGCACTTTTGTACGTGGCCACGTTGAATGCGAAGGGCTGGAGCCTCTTTTCCTTGGTTATTTGTATGTGCCTCGGCTGCTGCAGGAGCTCACTGCACGGGGAGGGTGCTGTGTCCAGGAGACATGAGTAGACGCTTCCCGAAAAAGACGATGCTGCTGGTGGAGGGGACGCAGAAGGGGCTGGGTCCATGGTTGAGGGAACTACGGGGTTTAACCTGGAGAAGACTCTGTGTGTGCATGTGTGTGTGGTTCAAGCATGGCAGGGGAAGGCAGGTAGGCAGCTGAGAGTTACCTTTGAATGTCTAAAAAGAGCAGGGGATATCTTTCTTCCCAGAACTCAAAACTAAGACTAAAAGGAGAAGGAAGGATGCAGATCTTGCTGCTTTGTTTTACATTTTTTTCCTCTGAGCTAGTCAGGACTCTCAGAGTTGCAAATGACAGATTTGCAACTCAAGTTGACTTAAGCAGTAAGGGAGCTTATTGGTTTCTATAACTACAGGGGAACACGGACTTCAGGAATGGCTGGATACAGGTGCTCAGTGGTATTAGTATTTTCTCTCTTTCTCTCAGTCCCTTCGTCTTTGCTCTGTTAATCCTCTTATCCAGCTTCAGTTTCAGGCAATTTCCCCTCTTGAGGTGATAAAATGGCTGCTGGTAGCCCTGGACACTTATCCTCACAAACTTCATCTCTTCCCTAATGGCACCAGAAGTCCCAGAAGTGAATTCACCCATAAACCAGCCCCTGGATCAGAGGGGAAAGGAAGGCTTGGGGCCTGTGCCCATCCCAGAAACTAGTGGCAGTGGGCTTAGCTCCACCAAACTACATGCATTGAGAATGGGGAGGGATGGCTTCGGAAGGAAAGTGGGGACGTCTCTACCAGAAGAAGGGGGCACGGCTGATAGACTGGCAGAAACCGCAGGAATCTGCTACATCCCTCATGAGAGTGATGTGACATTACAGAAAACCTGGGTAAGGAAAAACAAAGATATTCACCTCTAACCTTATCACTGGAATTCAACTACGGATAATGCTTTCAATTGAATTCTGCCCAAACCCTCCCTTTTTAATGCCTTTTAAACTTGTGTATAAACACAGTGACGTACATAATTAACTTGATTGTGGTAGTCACTTCCCAGTGTATACATATGTCAAATCATCGTGTTGTACATCTTAAATATATACAATTTTATTTGTCCATTCTGCCTCAATAAAACCGATAAAGCTGGAAAAAATCCCACAGTGACGTACATTTGATATCTTGCTTTTTTCGTTGAACCTTATATTGCAAGTCTTTTTTCTGGGTTGCTAAAGATTCCTCCTGGACATCATTCTTAACTACTGCATAAAAATGAAGAGCTTAGTGGTTGAGTGCGTGCACGCTCTGCTGCTGGCAGCCCAGGGTTTGTGGGTTCGGGTCCCGGGCGTGTACCGGCGCACCACTTGTCGGTTCATGCTGTGGCGGCGTCCCACATAAATGGAGGAAGATGGGCACGGATGTTAGCCCAGGGCCAGTCTTCCTCAGCAAAAAAGAGGAGGATTGGCATGGATGCTAGCTCAGGGCTGATCCTCTTCACAAAAAAAAAAAAAAAAAAAAAAAAATGAAGAGCTTCCAGCAGTGGGAACTGTGGCAGATGGGAAGGTAGTGACCTCCCAGGCTCTGGAGGGATGCCGGCAGGGCCTGCACAGCCACTGTCAGGTGTGCCATGGAGGGGAATCCCGTCATGGGTGGGATGTTGGAGCTGAGGCATTCTGAGGACTGGGGATTCCTGTGGCTCCCTCTCTCTGGTCACCATCGAGGGCTTGGGGAATGGCTTTGGCCAAAGAGGGCAGCCCCAGCTCCACACCGTGCCCTCTCTCCTGAGTCTGCGCCCCGAGGCCTGGCCGGTGCCAGGTGTATGCTGGGCCTGCAGCGTGTGAACCGATTTGGAGAGTCACCGCCTCCCGAGAACATCAAAGCCAAGAAGCTTCCAGATCACCTGTTCCCCCTGCTCTGAGGCTTGCAAAGGTCCTGCCCCTCGGGAAAACAGAACACCTACCACCAGAAAGTTTGGAGACTTTTGACCTAAACTCAGAGGCAACTGTTTTGCCAGCCTGGTGATTTGAGGAATAACATTCCAAGCTTTGCTGTTCAAGTGTCTCATGCTACCTTGCAATTTCGGGGGGCTGGAATGAACCTCAAAAGGTCAGCCAGTCCAGGGATGACGGAGTTCATCTTGTGTGCTAATTCTGATTAGGTGCCTGGAGTGCAGTGTTAAGAAGGATTCTGAGGCTGCATTCTGGTTCAGGAGGAATTAAAGGCATGGTTGATTAATAATGTCTACATAGTCTTGAGATCCTGAAGTGATAGTGTGTATGTCAAGGACTTGGCATTCTTGGTATGGTTCAAACTCTCTTCCTTTACCCCTAGTCATTGCTTGCAGTGTCTCTAGATTTTTCATCCATCTATTCCTTAAAAATGCAATTTTGCAAATGTCTGTGTACCACGTGCTAAGGATACCACAAGGGATAAAGCATAATCCCGGTTCTCAGGCAACTCAAGGGTCCCACCAGGGCTCTTGGGAGACCCCGTGTTAGAGACTCGCTCTCCAGAGCACTCATTGGGTGTTATCGCCACACTTCAGGCCACATCCACACACCCCTGTACTGATATTCCCTAATATCATTCTTTAAGTTGGCTTTTTATTTTTTAAGTTCCTTTTTTTACGTAACTATTATTTAAAAAAGGAAGTTCCCTATAACTACCTTAAAAAAGAAATCTTTGTCCCTTATGTTAAATTTAAGTAACTGTATAAAGGACTACGTAACTGTAAAATTAAAAAAATATTAGACCACAGATTCAGAATTTTAAAATAAGACTATTGTGCCCAAGAACTGCACCACTGGACGGAAGGCGGCTAGCCTCGCCAGCCTCTCAACATCTCGGCTCTACAAACCTTCTTTTACACGCGTTAAATCTAAAGCCCTTGAGGTTGGCAGGGAGGAGGGGCTGAGCCCTCCGGGGTAGGGATGAGGTCTCCTGAAATCGTGAGCTCTGAAGTCACACTTCAGGAAACTTCCCAAAGCCTGTTTGGAAGAGGCGCTGATGGCAGACATTTGAGAGGGCCCCAGGAGCGCACAAGGGTCATCCTTTTGTTAGACTGGAACTTTCTTTCTCTGAGTACTGACGGGTGGTGCTGTCTTAGGGCCGAGGGTCTGATGTCCTCATCCCATTCCATCTGGCCATGCCCTGTTCCCCAGAAGAGTTGTACAGTCGTGGGTGTAGAGTGTGTTAGGGGCTTAGCAGTTCCAGTAGTTTCTGTTTACAAGAACTTTAGGAGGAGTAAGATGTCATCCCAGGACACACACTGGTTGGCTATGCTGGACCAGCCGCTCTGCCGGGGCACCAGCTGTCTGCGTGGCCCCGCTCCTGTGAGCATGGGGACCTCACAGGGCCTCTCTCCGCCTATCCCCTTTCCGTCACACACGGGGAGGCCTCCCTCACAAGGCAGGTGTGCGGATGCCGGACTGTCTGGACCTTTCCAGGAGCTGGGCTGCCTGGTGCCTCGCTCCCCGCCCCACTCTCTGACCCCGCGCTTGTGGTTGCCTTTTCGGGTGGATTATCAGAGGAACGAGTCTCAAAGTTAATTCTCTTAATGAATTGTAAATAACAGGCCAGTATGGAAAATGCTAACGATCCCCTTTGAAATTCTAAGCATGTCTGGTTCCAGTTTACAGGCAATTCTCTGAAGAGGTTGGGAGTTGAGGCCGTCACTGTCTTACAGGGTGAGCGGCGCTCTGCCCTGCACGGCAGACAGCGACCCGGCAATGCCAGCCGAGCCCCGGCTCTGAGAGCTCTGCTTGGTGCCCGGCAGGGGCCGAGTGTACATGCATGTCTGCATGTCTGTCTGTATGGTCCAGCCCACCTGGCCTCTCTCCCACCGCCTCCCTCCCCACCATGCACCCCCCCCCCCCAATTTTGTCAGAACCCTTTTCTCTCCCAGTAGCTTGGGTAGCCAGAGGTTGGGATGGAGACTTTAGTTTTGAGACTGTCATTAATCAATCTGAATTTGGGCAGGTCTTTTTCTCTCTCCAAGCCTCAGTTTCCCTATCTGTACAACGAATTAGACCAGGGGTTGCAAACTCAAAAGCCTCAGGGCCGGGCGCGTGACACAGAGTGAGGAGAGCAGAGGCTGGGCTGGGGCCACTTGGAGAGGCAGCCCTGTCTGCATGGAGGCCTGTCTGCAGGGCCAGCTGGCTCAGCAACAGCTGACTGTCACCACGTGGGAGTGCCACCTCAGTGGGGCTGGTTCTTCTGAGTTTTTTAAAGATAAATTGTGATTTTGCTGCAAAATCCTCCCATTTAAAAATACCGGCAACTGGTTTTTAAAAATTTAAACATTGCCTGGCTGTGGGCTGGATGCTGCCTGCAGGCTTCCAGGTTGACACTCTGCCCTGTAGCTCTGCCCATTAGAGGTCTCAGGATTCATCTCAAGAGCCGAGGGCCTCACTCTGCTCCCCGCCCCCAGGTCCCCTCATCTCTGCTCCTCCTGCCCTGGAGCGCTGTGCTGGTCCTTAGGGTTGATCTCAGATTCTTGGTTTCTCCTCTGCACCCGCTTGAACTCAGGTGTGGTCATGGGACTTCCTTTGGCCAATAAAATGGGAGCAGAGTTTACCTGTGGGCAGAAGGATGGAGAGCCAGCACGAGCTTCAGCAGGCTCTATTTTCCTCTGCCATGGTGGCTAGTATTGTTCCAGGTGCTGGCTGCTCCATCCACCCGGCTCCCAGAGGATGCCAAAGCAGAGCAGAGCCCCTGCTGCCCTGCGGTGGACACGTAGAGAGAATGAGAGGTCGTGTGTGTTTGTCACTGCAGCATCACTTAGCTGATCCTGACTGTCACCAGCAGCCTTTTACCCACAGTGATCAGGTTTACGGCCAGCCCTCCAGAGCCGAGAGAGACTGCTCAACGGTAGGAGCAGATAGTGAAGGCAGCCCTTTATTTGGTTTGTTCTCTGCTGTGTCTCTAGTGTGGAACACACGGCTGGGCACATAGTAGGTGCTCAATGAATACTCGTTAAATGAACGAATGTATTGGCACATAGCGGGGTTTCAGGCACCAGCGTGGGCGGCCAGGAGGTCCGAGGGAGGCTGCAATCGACTGCAGTTTCGGTGGAGCTTGGCTGGTTTCCTGAGCAGCCTTTCCTTGGTTATAAATGACTACCAAGGTTCTAGGGAAAAACAGGCCCTGACTCCGGATTCCATGCTCTTAACCCTTGGGCTTAGGAAATCCAGAAAGGTCCCTGAATGTGATTCCGGTGAAGCCCTGCCCTTCACAGGCTAGGAGGCCTCGGGTGAGACCCTTCCGTCTCTGCTTCCTCATCCCAACCTCGACTCCTTCACGCGCTGCCTTCACAGCTGTTGTTATACAAACGTGTCACCTTGAGGATGATTTACGTAGCACTTTTTTCTTCCTTTACTTACCTACTTTATGTTCCTCCTAAGCAATGTTTCTAATCTATATTAAAATAAATCGGTAGCTGGGCAAAGCTTTAGCATCATTCTTAAATCCTGTCTCCCTCTTACGCCACGCTCCGTCTCAGAGTTCTGTCAATATTGCCTCAAAAACCCATCCCTGCCATCCTCCTGCTGCTGCTCTCCATCTGCTCCTTCGCGCAGGTGGCCGCAGGTCCTGCTCCAGCCACACTGGCTTTCCTGCCACAGCTCAAGCTCGCCAAGCTGTCTCGGGCTGCACGGCCTTTGCGAGAGCCGCTCTCTCCGCCTGTGACACCCTCTCATGGCTGGATCCTTGTTATTTCGGCTTCAATTTAAATGTCACCTGGTCTCCATCTCATGGCTCTGTTTTATTTGCCTATTGCCTTTATTATGCCTGCTATTTTCTCGTCCATTTCTAGGTCACTTGTCTCTTTCCACTACAACAGGATTTCTCAACACCAGCTCTATGGACATTTTGGGCTGGATGGTTCTTTGTTGTGGGGGCTGTCCTGTGCACGGTAGGACGTTTAGCAGCATCCCTGGCCTGTAGCACCCCCTCCCCAGTTGTGACAACTGACAATGTCCCAGACGAGGGAATAGGTAAATCACCCCCTGTTGTTGAGAAGCACCGTTCTAGAATGTGAGTGTCGTAACAGCAAGGCAGTTACCTTCCTTGTTCATCTCTGCACCCCCAGCAACCAGAACACGGCTCAATAAGTTATAGCTGAGCTGGATGAATTGGTGAGAGAATCATTAAAATGGGGGGAAATTTTTGTGTAGCACCCGAACTAATCTCGATGCCCTCAGAGGTCCAGGAGCTGCGTTTTGGGAAACGCAGACCGTGTGAGCTCCAAGGTTGCTTCCAGCTTAACGAAGAGCTCCGAGCACCTCCCAGAGCAGGGCTCTCCGTGGAGGCCGGTGGAGCCTGAGAGGGGAGGCTCTAAGCATCCTGACCGGCTGTCAGTTTTTTAATGCAAAACTGAAGGAAAAGTTTGCCGCCGTGACACGGCACAATCTGAAGAAGATAAATCACAGTTACTTGCAGCCGGCTGACAGCAGTTTAAGCCTCTGCAATCATCGGGCTCCCAGGGAGAAGCTTCTTTTATCTTACTAAATGCAAAAAGTAGAGCTGAAATTGGCAATATCGCGGCCCTCTCGGCGGCCGGGCTTTTTACATAAATATCAGCAAGCGGTAAGTAAATTCTGTTGACGAAATGTAATAAAACAAAGACTGTTTCAAATATGACCGTTCCCCGATGCATTCTGAAGCCTCGTCCCACTCACTTATTACTCGCTGCTGAGATTATAAGGTTTGCTTTTATCTGTCAGAAATCAATATTTCAAACATCGGATAAAAGAGGAAATTGAACTGGGAATAGGCTGAAGTGCTGTAAAAACTACAAAGCACAATTATCAAAAAGCACTTAAAGTGCTTAATAGGACACACATATAAAAATGCTCAAATTAATGTCAGGGAGCCATAATGAGAACTTTTCCTATGCTTTTTCATCCCCACGCAGTGTAATTGGAAGGCCGGCCAGTCCATCAATACGGTTTCCAATTTCTACGATGCCCTGAGGACCCTGAGCCCGCCATTTGTTAGAAATGAAACATTACATATGATTGGTTAATATTTCAGTTTATTGAAGATACATTATTTTGTATGGAGTGTTTAAGTTGTAGAGGGTTAAGCATTACAAACAGTTATGACAAAAATAGATCTTGGGGTGAACGGCCTCCACAGTCATGCTTTTAACACGCACGAGCAATAACCAGGAAATTGGATTTCCAGGAGCTGAGTGACGGGAGGGTGAAAAGTTGTGGGGAGACAGGGGATGAGTGGCAAGGGGCCCTTGATTCTTCTCTGCACCCCAAATACGTATCGGAAAGTTGACGAGGGTGTCTTTTTTTAACCAAATATTTGGTTATTTTATTGCTTTCCTCCTAAAAGAGAAGAACATTCCCTGCCCCACTTGGTGATGGTAAACATATTTACCCGTTCCTAGAGAGGAATTGCTTATCTGGCGTCATTCTAGGCCAAGGATCAGCAAACTTTTTCTTGTAAAGAGCCAGATGGTAAATATTTTCGGCTTTACAGGTCAAGTGGCAAAATCAAGGATGCTTTACAGGCACTTATAGAAGAACTATTAAAAATGGAAAAGCCAGTCTTAGCTTGCAGGCCATGCAAAACCAGGTGGCGACTCCTGCTTGTCGATCCCTTTCCTAGGCAGAAGCACGTGCTTACGTAACTTTCATAACAGTGTGTTTCGTTGTCAGGGCGGAGGCATGGGATAACATCCACAGCCCCTTGGTCTGGCCTACGAGGCCCATGACCTGTGGCCTGTGACCTGCGGCCTGCCCGCTGGCCTCCCTCCCTCCACCCCCACACTCCCCTTAGCACCGTGTTCCAGCCACACCGGTTTCTATCTGCTGCTCCCTTCCCTTCTCAGCACTTGTATTTGCTCTTCTGTCTGCCTGGAATATTCTCTGCCCCACCTGCTCTGGGCTGGCTGCTGCTCAAATTTCAGATCTCGGTTCAAATGCCCCCTACTCAGAGAGGCCTTCTCTGGCCACCTGGGCCCTCCCTCCAGCTCAATCCAGCGTGAACTGTTTGGATTTTTTTGTTTATTTATTCGTTTAGTTGTTTCTTGTCTACCTCCTTCCCCTTTCAAGGGCAGGAATCATGTCCAATTTGTTTATCTCTGTATCCTTAGACCAAGAACAAAACAGTTCTGAACATGGGTTTCAATCGTCTCAAGTTCAGTTTCACCAGGCTCATAAATATGTGCTGACTGAGTGAATGAATGAATGAATGAATAAATGAAACAGGGAATGATAATTCATTAGCTCTCCTGGGGAGCTGGCCCAGTTTGCTGACAAGAAATGCTGTGGTCTTGTTTTGTTTTAGGACTTGGCGTCTCCCAAGAAGGACGATTTCTTTCCTTATCTCAGGGTGTTCTTTTCACCTGGGTGCACTTTCCCCTTATCCCCCATCTCGTCCGTGAATATCCAAACCTCCCCATCCCTTGCCTGGCTACATGACCACTCTTCCAGGAAGCCCTCCTTGATCCTCAGGTTGTACTGATGCTGGGCCTTCCCCGGGGCCCTCTGTGTGTCTGTCTCTTACAGACACACCTACCAGATGCCTGCGCTCACCTAGGGGGCAGGGTCCGCTCCATTCATCTCCCTCCAGTACTTTGCATGCAGGGGCCCAGTTAGTACTGGTAGCTGAATAGCCAATGGCGGTGGCGCCAACCTCCAGAATTGGGACCTGGACTCAAATCTGTCCCCAAATCACACCACCTTAGTTCAGACCGCAACATTGGTCCTGAGGCCCAAACCACACGCAGAGCATCAGTGGATGTTCTTCAGACCCTGCGGGCATGCTCGAGATGTGCACAAGGTCCCACAGGGGCAGGAGGTGCTGATGGCAAAGCAGAGTCCCCACAGGCGTCTGGAAGGGAGACATGAGGTTAAGGGATGTCTATGTGTGGTTGGTACCTGGCCTCCTGACAGCCGGGCCTTCTCTCTGCTCGCAGCTCTGTGAACATGCCCCATACCAGTTCTATGTCCTTGGATTCGAACATGTTCCTCTTTGCACGTAGGATCGGGAAGGAGTAGGCCCTGGAGCTGCTGAAACAAGGCCAGGTGGGAGGTGGAGGTCAACTCTCCTCTTGTTGGGTAGTGCGCTTTGACGCGGAAGCAGAGCTTGTGTCTTCCTGGATCCCACGTCTTCTCCAGAGGAAGGGTGCTCTGGCTGGGGAGAGACTGCTGTTGTCCAGAGTGCTTGCCTTTGGAGTGAGCGGAGGAAGAGGCGAGACGGCAAAGGTGGAAAGGGGCTTGCCTCAGGAGGCTAATGCAATGTGAGCCGTACCCTTGCCTTGGGCTGCCACCGGTTTGCCACAAGGCTCTGGCAAGTCCTGCATCACTTTTGTTTTTTTTTAAACCAGATGCTCATGAGGTCCCACATGCCCAGGGGCACGTCTGCTGGCAAGAGGTGGGGAGGGGGTGAGTGTTCCTTCACCTATGAGAGCAGAGCTCTCTAGGTTGTGAGTGGCAGAAACTGAAGCCAACCAGCTGAAGCCCAAAGGGGCTGAATCCAAGAAATGCTGGACAGTCACGTATATGGAAGGACAGAAACACGTCTGGGCCCCCGGACAGTGGAACCAGGGACTCAAACTCTCTGTCTCGCATTATTTCAACAATGCAGCCTGCACCGGGGGGCCCTGCCAGCATCTGGGTAGACAGGAGTGAACAAGACCAAGGTGGCCCTCGCCCTTGTGGGCTGGTAACGGACTTCACTGCGTGTGCTGCCTTCTTTCCTGCTCATTTCTTCCTGGCCGGCTTTCTCCACCTGGGGAAACATGGCTGCAGATCCCGGCACGTCTCACAGCTGCAGTAGGCCTCTTGTTCCAAGTCCAAAAGTCCGTGGGAAAGGAGTCATGTGCCTACTTCTGGACCAATCACTTAGGACCAGGGGCTGGAGTCCCACTGTCTGAACATGGGGGCTGGACCATACACAGCGGATAGTATTTCCCTTTTAGAGGTGGAGAAATTAAGACTCAGAGAAGGTGATGAATTTGCCAAAGACCACACAGCCAATGAGCGGGAGACTCAGGATTCAAACTCAAGTCAGTCTGCCTGCATAGCATGTGCTGTCTCCAGAGTAACATAATGAAGAATATTTGATGCTGCAAGTCCACGAGGGACACGGGCTTTGGAGCTGGATAGGAGGGGACCCTCATGCAATCATCAGGGATGGCTCCCTAAGTGGGAGGTGCAGAGGACAGAGGGAGGGATGCTAAGCAGGTGAGCAGGTGCAGAGGCCTGGCACGTCTTTGCCCAGGAAGGGAGGGGCAGGTTGCAAGTCTGGGGTCAGAAGGAGGGTGAGGACGCTCTGAGGAGCCCTGGGGCCAGTGGTTTGTTCTCCAAATACGTGGCTTCTTGTGGCCTCACACCCACCCAGAGAGAGAGCCTGGCGAAGCTGCTCCGGGCTGCCACTGCTGTTCCCGAGTTGCTCTGCCCCTCGTAGGATGAGAAGAGACCGTCCTGCCGGGACCATTGAATTTCACTTTTCAAAGCAGCAAAGTGCCTCTCAAAGAGGAGAAAACGAGAGAAAAGAGATGTCTGCTCCCACAAAGGAGGGAGATTACTCTAAGTAGAGGATTTTGTAATTATATTCATTTGAAATAATCAAGCATTTCCTCCCATTGAGGGAGTGGTAAAGGAGGTGCTGGAGAAGGTGATCCAGCCGTTCCCAGGGCTGCTCCTCATTGTTCACGTGAAGAAAAGGAGCCGCAAATATAGATTAGTGTCGTCGGGAAAGGGAGGCGGAGGGCCTCGACAGAGCAGAGGAGGAGGGCCCAGCCCTGGGTCATCGTGCCCTGGCAGCTCCGAGCTTGCAACAGGCCGGTCGCTTGATTGAAAGGGACGCCAGGCACTGCGGCGGGGCCAGAGGGGTCTGAGGTGGGATTCAGAGCAGTGCTGCCCAAAAAAACTTGACACAGTGATGGACATGATCTCTAACACCGGGCGGTCCAATACAGGAGCCACTAGCCACGAGTGGCTCTCAGGCACTTGAAATGTGGGACTGAGGACCTGAAATTGTAATTGTATTTACTTTTAATTAATTTAAATTTAAATTCAAACAGCCACATGTGGCTAGTTGCCCCGTACTGGACAGGAGAGAGGCAGGGCGTGTCCCAGACGGCAGACTCTGGAAGATCAGCCCCTGCAGGGTCCGGACAGGTGACATCAAAATCGGTGAGGTTGTAGGTAAATCAGCAAAAATCCCCTCTCACATTTTTCTTGCTGCATGCTGCCCTCCTGGCCCATCTTTGGTTTTCCCAGTTTTTTTTTTTTTTTTTTTTTGTAGGGAAGGATTCGCCCTGAGCTAATATCTGTTGCCAATTTTCCTCTTTTTTTTTTTTTCCCTCCCCAAAGCCCCCCAGTGCATGGTTGTATATCCTAGTTGTAAGTCCTTCTAGTTCTGTGTGAGCCACCACCACAGCACGGAGACTGACAGGTGGGTGGTGTGGTTCCACGACGGGGAAGCGAACCTGGGCTGCCAAAGCAGTTAGAGTATCAAACTTGAACCACTAGGCCATCAGGGCTGGCCCTGGTTTTCCCACTTGTGAGAGACAGCAGGGAAACAGTAGCCCTGGTTCCCGGGTGAACCCTCAGGCTCTCCCAGGGCCTGACTTTTCTGCTTTCACTTCCTGTTTAAATCAGCCAGCCTGTCCGTGTCTGCTGATGGCAATTAAGATTCTAAGTAATACTTTCCTTCAAGGTGCAATCCAAGCAACTCTGTCCAGAAAGTTTAGGAAATGGGTCCATGGGAGTCCTTGTCATTTGACTGTTTGCTACCCTGGGCCCCACTGTTACGAGGTTGCATAGATAAGCCAGCACTGCCAGACCACAGGAAGACATTGCCTAATGAACAGACCCCTTGTAAAATTACTGTCCCCGGAACAGCCCCCTCCTCTCATCGCAAGTGACGCCTCCGTTGGGTGTGCAAACATTCAACGTTAAAATGTTAATTGATTGCAGACAGAAATAGCTGACCTTCCTAAAGATGCAGGATTTCATAAAGTCTGCGGAAGTGATGTTGGAGAGCCGCTGGACTCCCGCACAAACCCCTGGCCAGAGATGAGCTTCCCCCCCGCTAGGAGGGGGAAGCAATCGTCAGCGACGACCATGGGCTGCGTGCTTCCATGTTTGGTGTTCCCTTATTGGTGGGCAAGTCAAAGATGAAGCCCAGACTTCGGAAAACTGATGCAGCCGTTGAATAGTTTTGCCCAAGTCACCCTCTTTATACCTGTGCTGCGAAAATCTTCCGTGGGGGGAAGGAAGTTATATGCTGCTATGAAAAACTTTGACTAAAAACTAGCCCCCCAAATCAATGCTTGAGCTTTTCTTTATTCTAAGAGTTTTATTTTTCTTTATTCTAAGAATTGATCGCCTATATTTGATTTCATAGAACATAAAATGATGTCATGTTCATAACTTTTAGTTTCAGTTTTTAAGATAAGGCCCCAATCAAACCTTTTATCCACTGACTACTAGGAAGTGTGGTTCCCATTTCAAGTAGCCTTGAGCAGGAACCGGTTACCCTCGCCAAGGTAGATATTCAGGACAGCATCTGTTCCGTGCCTAGCCCTCTGTCAGGTGCCCTGGCCAGCCCAACTCGGTGCCCCACGTGGTCCTGGGCTGTAAAATCCCAAATGCTTGGGTCTCTGGCCCAGTCTGCCTCCGCCCCCTGTGCCTTCACATTCCCGCCCAACCCCTCCACAGCAGGCAGGAGCCAGGCAGGATGGCTGCGGCTGCTCAGCAGCCTAGGGCCACCCAGGGATTCTGGTCACCGTGACTGCTCTAATTACTTTCTCATCTTGCCCCCTTCTTGGGCGCTCTGCATGCTGATGGTGCGGACCCGGTCTCCACTGGGTTGGAGTGGTATTTTTTTAGCATCTCCACCAGTGTCCGGTTGACTGAGACATTTCGGGAAGAAGCAGGTGCATTTACTTTTCAAGTATTATTTCACTAATCAATTGAAAAATTACCTTCATGAATGACAGGAGTGCAGACCTTTTGAGTATTTCATTAAAGGGAGCAAACATTAATTACGAATCCAGCCCAACCTTGCACAGACATAAATTATGGGCCTGATCTATTTTCTCTGTGCTTAATTGCAAGCAGTGACTAGTTCTTTAAATTATTATCTGCTAGGCCTCCAATGAAAAGAGAATTTATGGAGTGGTATCTGGAGGCCTTGCTGGTGTCTCCACTGCTCTGTGGGGGTAGACGGAGAAGGAGGAGACCACATCAGAGGACCCCGGGGTGGCACAGGTGCCCCCAGGAATGAGTCACATCCATCAAAGAATGGAGAAGGGGACATTTCCCACCACTGGACTTCCCACACCCTCTCTGGTCTGATGTCTCGGGAGTTGGCTTAGGTCCCGCTGAAACGGGTGAATTAGAAACACGTTCCCCTTCCTCAGTTCACTTACCACCACCTGCCAGAAAACAGTCATAAGAGCTATTCCAAGCAGGATGGCCATGCAGTGAAGGATGCCCCCTGGAGGTGTGCAGTGCAACTTGCACAGCTGTGAATCGAGGCCCGTAGGGGATGTCCATGAGTCAAAATGAAGCTCTTTCTTCCTTTCTTTCTTTCAGGTTATTGCTTTCTTGGGTCTAACCCCAATCCTTGCTTAGTTGACACAACTGGTGGGTAAAAATCCCTGAGCAGGTGGAAGTTCAGGCTTTATCCTGGAGCAAATGGCCTGTTTTCTAAGGCTATGACTCAAATGATCAAGGCCTTCGAGTTCTACGTGAGAGCCCACTTGGAGGCAGGGCCTGGCCACAGTGGCTCCCATCCGGAATGCTTTCTCTGGAAGTTAGGAGTCCCCAGTCAGGCACCCCAGACAGTAACGTGGCGGCTCAGGACATTCTTGAGAGAGAAATATGGGCAGAGTGGGATACGTGACAGGAAGGAAAGCGGCCTTGGCTGGGGAGGAGGTTCTGGGCTGTAGGGAGTCAGTCTTCTGTGAGCCCAGAGCAGGCATGTTTGTCGTCCTAAAAATAGGCCCAACAAATGTTTGCAGTCCTGCTCCCTCATGGGGGTGGGAGGCAGTGAGTGGTCCCTGCTCAGCCTGGGGTCCCTGTACCACGTGGTCCCTGCTCAGCCTGGGGTTCCTGGACCACATGGACCCTGCAGAGAGGGCCCCATGCTGCCGATCTGCAGGTGGTGACCAGGGTGGGATCAGAGGCCGCCCCTCACCCGTCTCAGCCTGGGCCACTTGCAACTGGGTTGCACGGGTCAAGTGAGGGTGCATGGTCAAAGGGAGAATTGTGGGGGACCCTATTCTCTGTGGGTGTTCGGGTATCCGCAGCCTCAGCCATGTCACAAAGCCCTTTCCAAACCCGAATCCCATCATAGGGCAGCCCAACCTGCTCACCATTTTGGTGCCTTTAAGGATTTGGCATTTTGACTATTTTTGAGCCCCCGGAGTAGCTGTTTCCATGACGTCTTCCCTCAGTCATTTGTAGGAACTCCCTGGTTTATGGCATTTTCCCCAACAATGACAGATCTGAGGCCAACTGGACAGGGCCCAAAGGCAACAAGAGCACTGTGACAAGATTACCAGATGCCAGGGCGTCTACAAAAACCCCGCCAACATTCTGATGCAGGCGTGTTTTGTCTAAAAAAAAAAAAAAATAATAATGATGATGCAAAATTCCATATGATGTTGGCTTTCAAAATCATGAAGCAGATTATCTCCTAGTGGAATCAAAGTTGATTTATATCAGTTGGAGCCCTGGCTGGAAACAGACGGCACGCTCACATGGAGGACCTAGAGGAAAGTTTGAACCTGGGACTCTTTACAAAGGTATGGCAGGAACTGTGACCTTGGAAGATGGGAGAGGTGGAGGAGACGTCAGTCATGGCGACTCTGGGGGACAGAGCTTCTAGTGCCTCCCATCGGGTGGACCCCACCAGAAACCAAAGACAAGGGATCCCAGTTCTAGAGTTCATCCATCTCAGTCCGCAGGGCCAGGAGCAGGATGGGAAAGGGTGGAGAGAGGATTTGGAGCAGCAAACAGAAGACACCCAGCACATTTGCCCTTGACTCAGCCTGGGGGTAGCACTGAAGTTCACCCTGACATTAAGAGGTCAAGTTCCACTGTCTCTTGCCCCATTTGCTACCACAGGACTTCCCTGCTCCTCTAAAGCTCTCTCTATCCGAATATTTCAGAGAGGCCTTGGGGAAGGTGTCACCTGTGCTCACAAACAGGTCTTCCCCAGAACGCTGGGTGTGAGCACTGCTCTGGGCACCACTGCCAATGCACTGGAACCTCATGGCGCAAGCCTTCATGGGGGTCTGCAGAGAAGAGGTGGGAAGGCCTCCCCACCCTAGGCTACCCTGCCAGAGGGGTCCCAAAGGAACTATGTGGGCTCCAACATCTTGTGTGAATTTTGTTTTTTTTGCTGGGAAAGATTCACCCTGAGCTAATATCTGTTGCCAATCTTCCTCTCTTTTTATTTTCCTCCCCAAAACCCCAGTACATGGTTCTATATTATGGCTGTAAGTCCTTCTATTTCTTCTGTGTGAGCTGCTGCCACTACATGGCTACTGACAGACAAGTGGTGCGGCTCTGCGACCAGGAACCGAACCCGGGCTTCTGGAGCGGAGTGTGCTGAACTTTAACCACTAGGCCATCAGGGCTGGCTCTTGTGTGAAGTTTTGAGTAAAATATCCTTTTCAGTTTTTACCTTCAGCTTTCTTGCTCTCAGGACTCTGATGATGGTCCCCAAGGCTGACCCATATGAGGAACAAATTGATCCCCCCATCATATTCAGAGTCCCAATTCCTTCCCTAATGCCCTACAACCAAGGTTTTCTTCTTTGGTCCACTGGCCATACCTGGACTTCTTCCTCAGGCGGCTCTTCAGTCTTACACCACAAAGACTCCCGCAGCTGCCGATGGATGCGCCACCTGTTTTCCAAATTCATCTGAATCCCATTGTGGTTTCAATCTAGGAGCCTGGCTACATTGGGAAATGTCACATGGCTCAGGTATTTAAATTAGAAGATTCCATCCCATCCTTGCTGTGTGACCTTGGGCAGGTAACTTCCTTCTCCAGGACTCAGTTTCCTCATCTGCAAAATGGGGGTAATAGTTTCTACCCCTATTGGGTCATTACGAGGATTATGTAAGACAATACATGTCAAGTGCTTAGTACAATCTCTAGAAAATGCCTATGTTCTATTTTGTACAAAATTTGGAGCATATTAAGGGTACACCCTATTAGTCAGGCTCTTTCAGTAGCAGGAACCCACTGCAAGCTGGCGGTAGCAAATCTTTGTCAACCCTTTAGGCTGTCCTGTGTTTGAACCCCTTCCCATGTCTGGAGAATTCCCCACCTTTTGAAGCAGAGCCCACGTTTCACTATAATGGTGAAAAAAATGCCATCTATTCACTTTCCCAGCCTCCTTTGCGGCTGGAGTATGGTCACATGACCTAGGCTCCACCAATGAGACATAACTGTCCCAGACTTCCCATCAGACATGGAGAAGCAGAGACTTTCCAGTATCCATTCTGGAAAAGATCGTGGCTGTGGTGGCAGCTGTACCCAACTCCCAGGGGCAGCAGGAGCAGCAGTTCTAGGGGCAGCTGCGGCGATCAGCATTGGGAGTCTCAACAGTCAAGGTGAGACATTGGCACCCAGTGGCGTCCCCCTGGCTCTGGTTCTGTGGCATGAATCTGGGCATTTGTGAGCAGCATAGCTCCCAGGCCTGATTCTCTTGCTCTTGTGGAGTGTCTGTGAGCAGCTACCATCTTTTTAATACATTTCTTCTCAACTTAAGTTAGCCAGAGTTGATTTCTATAGTTTACGACTAAGAATCCTGATTGAACACTTGCTGAATGAATTAAGATAATGGTAGCTGTTATTACAACGAAGACCAAGAAGTTTGTTGGCTTTGCACAATGGAAGGCTACTTCTCACTCCCCTCAGTCCACTGGCAGTGGGGGAGGCAGCACCCTCCTCCATACAGTCATTTGGGGACCCTGCCTGTTGCCATTTTCAATATATGGCTCCCTAAGTTATCCTGGGTGTTTTGAAATTTAGCCAGTAGACGGGTAAAGAGAGTGTGAAAGACGGGGTGGAAGGTTTTTGTGGCAGTGGTGTTCTTCACTTCTGTCTCTAATTTTATCACCCAGAACTCAGTTGCGTGCACTTGTAAGGAAGGCTGGGAAATAAAGCCCTCACTGGGTAATGCATCCCAGCAAAAATTCAAAAACCTTTGGAGGCTGTCTCTGCCTGATGCAGGATGGCAAGGTGGCCAGAAGCTCCAGGATAACCTCTTACCAGCTTAGCAAAACCAATGGAAAGACAGTGACTCTTCCCCAATAGTTCCAGCCAAAATCCCAGGGCTTGATCTTATTGGACCACCTCGAGTCACGTGTTCTGCCCTGAACCAATCACTATGGTCAGGGAGATGGAATAAGCTGATTGGTCAGGCCTGAGACATGTGCCTATCTCTCATGAAGCAGATGGATTCAACCCCACATAAGCCTCCTAGACTGAGAGTGGGAAGGGAGAAGGTGGTTCCCCAAAGAGATATATGGGTACTTTTACCAGAACAGAAAACGGTGAAAGCAATCAGTGTCTACCAAACACGTGTAGACATTTACTCCTGGCTGTGGCCTGTGAAGAAATGATTCTGGGAACTTGGAGACTGGTCTTGCAGTAGAGCATTAAGTAATACATGGAGGATGATTCTACCTTCGGGATTTTCCACACAAAGAATAACAACCCCTAGCATCTGGGTACCCAAGACATGTCCATTTTTCTGTTAATTTATCATCTATTCAGTTATTCTGGGACTTGGGAAGCCTGGGTCCCGGCCTTGGCTCTGCCACTATTCCCGTGTGTGACCTGGAATAATCTTTTCCCTCTCTGGGCCTCCGTTTCTCATTCTGCGAAGTTGAGGGCAGGCATGGACCAGATGACAGCTGAGTCCCTCCAGCTCTGACATTCCAGGGATCTGTAGAAGGCAGTCTTTCGGCTGGTCTTTGTTCAGATCTGGCAAACCCAACCTGTGTCTTCAGCACTAACAGGAAAATTGAATGAACACTGGGTTGGTGCTGGGGATTCTTGCTAATCCTTGCTTTATTTTTGTAGCATAATTCAATCCAGCAATTCAATTCTACAAATATTTATTGAGTGCCTATTGGAGTCAGGATAAGCCCAGCATTTGGAGAATTACTTTCATGTTTGTGAAATCTGTTCCCTGCTAACATCCTATGTGAGCTGTGCAGGTGGACAAGGAGGAAGGGCAAGTGAGGAGACCCTCTTTAACAGATGAGGGCACTGTGCAATGTTGAATGCCCGTGACACAGCCTCTCATGTACCTCTCTTGGTCATAGTTGTAATTTTACAACTATGTAAGTTATGTGTGCAATGATTTGATTAATGCTGGTCTTTCCCACTACGGTGTTTGCTCCACCAGGGGAGGGATCAGGGCTGTTTTTGGACCTAACATAGTGCCTGGCACATGGCAGGCACTCAACAAATGTTGGTTGAATGAATGCATGAATGATGGAGGGAAGAAAGAAAGGGAGGGGAGGAGGAAAGTGGGGAGAAAGGAAGGGAGGAAGGGATAGAGGGAGGGAGGGAGTTTCAACAGGAAAGATCTGCTTCCCTCCAGGACCTTGCCCAAGACCCTTTTCCTCTCTGGGCTCAATTTCCTCCTCTGTCAAACGAGGGAGGTGTCAACGAACAGAGATTTCCCGGGAGGCTTTGCATCAGGATCATATCTGGCACTGAACCACAATATGGCTGCCTTGGCCACATCCCAGATTTTCTGATTCCAATCTCCGAGGGTGGAACCCAGTTGTCTGAACTTTTAGCAAGCTCCCAGGTGATTCTACTGTGGCCCTCTAGGCAGCCGACGTCTGGAACTCTTAGGCAAGAAAACCTCCCGGGACCTGCCCAGTTCTGACATCTCAATATTTTCAAATGATGCTCACACTAAGTCCATGTCAGCTCCCCTCCCCCACCTCCCCCCCACCCCCGCCGCCCGCCAGGCTGGCCTCTGCTCTACTGAGACTTGCCAGACTTGCCCTGGCAGCTCCCACCGCCTCATTCGGCTCCAGTAAGCACCGGGTAATTTGTGTCGAATTTTATTCTCATCTCCCTATCCTTCCCCTCCATCTCTGGGCTTTTTTGGGCAAACTCCTGAATTTCACCTTTGGATCACAGCGCTCCCATGCTGTGCAAATTACATGGGGGTGTGCCCACTCCAGTCGGGCCCTGCCACCTTCGCAGGGAGCTGCACACTTGAATCGGGGCGCAGGGCAGAGCTCAGCCGTTTTCCCAGCTGGAGAGAGACAGCAGAGCCGACTGGCTGGCCGTGACTGCCAGAGAGCGGAGAAGGCGTTTGGGCATCACCGCCGGCACAGAGGGCAGTGCTTGCCAAGCCCAGAGTCTCCCTCTCCAGACAGACCAGCAGCCCTGGGAGGGACAGAAGCTCAGGCATGAAGTAACAGCGGCCCTTTAGGAGCATGGGCCCCTGCCGTGCTGCTCTGAAGGTGGTGTGGGGAGTGGAAAGAGCCAGCGCTGGGCATCATGCCACGCTTTGAGCCTCGGTTTGCCCATTTATAAAATGGGATCGCACCCCTTGTCTACATCATGGGACACTTATGAGGAGAAGGGAGAAAAAATGTAAATGTAATCGAGCAGTCTACAACTACATGACATTCCTGCTCCCTTATCTCACCCCCCGAAATAAGGGCCACAGCCTAGCGGTGTCCACAGACGGCTGTTTGCGCAGTTCCCCAGGCACTTGTTATTTCCACTCCAGTGAAGTGTACCCCTTCAAGGACGAGTCCTCGTGTTGGTCATCTGCCTTCCCTCCACAGATGTCAGGCAGTGCTGATGAAGTGACTCCATGCCCGGCGGGGGTGGTCCTGCAGGCTGGGCATCTGTCTGGAGTGAGTGACCGTGGTTCCAAAGTCCCTCATCTCACCCCCGGCACCATGAAGCAGGCACCCATGTATTCAAGGAAAATTGACTTTGGATTGAGTTCATATAAAACTGGGGGGTGGGGAGCAATATTTCTCAGAACTCCAGTGAAAAAACATAATGCAGTTAATATTAAATTCAGAGATTGGGCAATCATTCCCCCCTTTTCTTTTTTATGGTTTGTGCCGACGTGTCCTTGATCCGGCCTGTTTTGTTTATGATTAATGAGTGACTCACCTTGAGCTGCTTTCTGTTTACCCCATACTCATTATGAATTTGAAGAGGGCGTGTCGAACTTGGCACCCAAAGGGAAGGCTCAGGAATTTAGGGGAAAAATGTTGTTAGCTCAGAAGCCTTCCAGCAGAAAATGGACGCCAGCCTGCAAGGCCCCAGAGCAGGATCTCTCAGTTTGCGATGGTCCCCAAGCCGTGTATTTATTGAGAGACGGCTCTAGCCTGATCTGTGCTGTCCTCACAGAAGGCTTGAAAGAAGTGAACCCATCACCCCCAGCACGCACACACAAATGAGCCACATTTTAGCTTGAGTCCTCGTTCCACCTGACACTCTCTATTTTTCTGAATGAGCGTGACAGGTTTCTTCCCCTCTCTGGGCCTCAGTTTTTCTGCCTGTATAATGGGGCTTTCTCTGAGGTCCCTCCAGGTCTGCCATGGCCAGATCCCCAGAGCTCTGGGAAACAGAGGCTGTGTCTCATCCCTGCCTGGCTCCTGGTGAGTTTGCTTATTAGGTGAATGAACAAACAGAAGACAGTGGTCCAAGTGTGGGCAGAGCCGGGTTCTCGCCCTGATGCTGCCCATCTCTCCCCCACACAGCCCTGAGCTGGCCCTGCCTCTCTCTAGGGGTCAGAGTTTCTATTGGGACAATTAGAGAACTGGATTCAACGGGCTGGAGACAGAGTCTGGGCCGCCAGGTGCTTTGTATTTGGTGCAGCATTAAAGGTGATGACGACTGAATGCCTTTGGACAGAGCATCCACTTTCTAGGTGGGTCCACAGGCCAACCACTCCCTAGAGGCACACACCTGGTCCACCAGTGGTTACCTGCTTGGTCCTGAGCATGTGATCCTGAGGCCAGTCATCTCTCCGAGTCCTCCCTGCTCTGACATTTTGGGGTTCTAGGAAGGTGTAGGGAGGGGTGTGAACACGGCAGTGCCCTCCCTGCTACAGCGAGAGTCTGAATTCCTGGGAAGGACCCCTGTGGTGGTTAATTTTATGCATCAGCTTGACGAGAGACGGGATGCCCAGAGTAAACATTATTTGCGGGTGAGTCTGTGAGGGTGTTTCCAGACGAGGTTAACATTTGAATCAGTGGACTGAGTAAAGCCTACTGCCCTCCCCTGATGTGGGTGGGCATCATCCAATCTGTTGAAGGCCTGAGTAGAACAAAAATGTGGAGGAGGGGGGCATTCACCCTCTGCTTGGCTGCTTTGAGTGGGACATCAGTCTCCTGCCCTCAAATGGGACTTATATCACTGGCCGGCCGGCCTCCCTTCCTTCCTTCCTTCCTCCCTCCCTCCCTCTCTCCCTTCCTTCCTTTCTTCCTCCCTCCCTCCCTCCCTCTCTCCCTTCCTCCCTCCCTTTTCTCTCTCTGTCTCTCTCTCTCTTTATATTTGCATATACCCTATTGGTTATAATGATATACATCCTATTGGTTCTGGAGAACCCTGGCTGATACAGCCCCAAACCTCTGAGCACCTCTCTGGTTGTCAGGAGCTCCTGTCTGTGCTCTCTGACCCACCACAACCCAGAGGTGCTCAGCAGCTCGCAGCCGCCTTGCTCCCTCCAGCCTGCTCTGCAGGAACGCACAGTGCAGGGGATGCGAAAAACACCCGGGTTCAGAAGGAACAGTGAGCGGTCATCCCTCCCCTTCAAACGGTCCCTCCGCCTGGCATCAGCAGGGCAGGCAGGGGCAGGCATCCCAGAAGCCTGATGCAGGCGTGCAGTGGGGATGGGACAAGCATCCAGAAGCAGCATCAGAACATGGCACTTCCGTCTTGGCTCCAGAGCCCAGGAGCTGTTTGATCTTGTGCAAGCCTCAGAGCCTCTGTCTGCCCACATGCTAGAACAGGGGCTGCAGATTGAGCACTCAGTCCTTCATCCAACAACCCGCGAGTCCCTGTGTCGGGGTAGGAGGGCCTTGAAGGTTCTCTGGCCCAAACACTCTTGTGCTTGAGGACCTTCCACAGCACACCCGCGGGCTGCCTGGACAACGCCAGCTTATTTATTAAGCACCTTCCACGTGCCAGGCATGGGCAAGACACGTGGACCACGAATTTCCCACCTTGAAGGATTTTAATTGCACCATGGACACAAATTATTACTAAAGGCAAAATATATACGATACCAGGGAGAGACATTCCATATGCCCCTGATGTTTCAGAGAAGAGAAAACTCCATCTTCTTGGCGTACCAAGGATGCGGCATTTGAGGGATGGGGTTCCCCATGTAGGGGACAGCCTGAACAAGTGCGCAGAGGCAGCCCTGGGCCAAATGTTTGCCGGGAAGGGTGAAGACTTCCGTCCTGCTGGAGCCCGAGGCATTTGGAAGCGTTGCTGTGAGGCCACTGGAAGGTGATGTGGGCTCCAAGGACTTGAATAATAATCTGCAGCATGGATATAACACACTCCGGTTCCCTCTGCTTTTCCCGGACAGTCTCTCGTTTGATCTTGGAGGCAAGGCTGTGGGCTGGGAGCCGGGCAGGTTCCCCCGTGGGAGGGGATTCCCTGGAACCATGTGGCCCGTCATTCTTGGAACCAGGCATTCCCTGGCATGTTCAGATCCGGCATCAGTGTACTAGGGATCCTGGAGCCAATGCCACAAACCAGACGGCTTAAAACAACAGAAATTTATTGTCTCACAGTTTCGGAGGCTACAAGTCTGAAATCAAGGTGTCAGCAGAGCCATGCTCCCTCTGAAGGCTCTCGGAAAGAACCCTTCCTTCCTCTTCCAGCTGCAGTGGCTGTCAGCAGCCCTGGTGTTCCTTGGGTTACAGCTGCATCCCTCCATTCTCTGCCCCCACTGTCACATGACTTCTTCTCTCTGTGTCTGTCTGTCGCTGTCCTCTCCTCTTCTTATAATTAGTCACGTTGGACTTAGGGCCCACCCTAATCCAGTATGACCTCATCTTAACTACAGTGGATCCTCATTATTCGTGGATTCTATGTTTGCTAATTCACCCACTTACTAAAATTTATTTTTAACCCCCACATCAATCACATGATCATTTACGGATATGCACAGAGCAGTGAAAAATTTGAGTTGCCTGCCGTACACATTCCCAGCTGGGGTGGAATTGCTTTACCTTCTTGTTTCAGCTCTCATAAGCAAATGTCTTTTTTTCTGGTTTATTTAGTGCTATGTTTTTCTTAGTTTTGTGCTTTGTATTGGTGATTTTGCTATTTAAAACGGCCCACAGGCATAGTGATGAAGTGCTATCTGGTGCTCCTATGAGCAGGATGGCTGGGATGAGCTTTACAAAGTAAATACCTATGTATGATCAGTTTCCTTCAGGCCTGAGTTACAGTGCTGTTGGCCATGACTTCAATGTGAACGAATCAACAATCCATAATAAATAAGTTGTCTTCAAACAGAAATACACATAAAACATGCTAAAATTATGCATGATTGGTTGACAAAAATGTTGTGACCAGAGGCTCCTAGGAACCTAAGCCTGAATTTCCTCTAGGAGCACTGTTTAGTATTTGCTGATTCAGTGTTCCTGGTGACTTTATGGAACATGACTACCGTGAATAATGAGAACTGACTGAAATTACATTTACAAAGACCCTATTTTTGGATAAGGTCACATTCTGAGGTTCCGGGTGGTCATGAATTTTGGGGTATGCTATTAAACCCAGTACAGACCCCAAACCTAGGTACTCTCTCCCTCACACCAGTAATTTTCCAAACTGGCCAATCATCCCATTCTCCTCAGGGACCTTGTTCAGAATGCAGATTTTTAGGTTCCACCCCAGAGATTATAACTCAAAGTCTAGAGTGGGGCCCAGGAATCTGCATTTTCATAAACCCCTGGTCAATGTGATAACTCCTCCAGCCTAGAGACCTTTATTCTCTCTGAACTGGCAATTATTTCTATAAAATGGGCCTGTTGACTCAAAGGGTTATGCAAAGATTGAATTAGAAAATGCAGTAAGTGGCCTTGGCAGTGCAATAAGCTTGCATCATTTGAAACTTCTTAAATGTCTATATCTTCAAATTGCTATATTTTTCCCTAATACTGTCACATTTATTTTCTCACTTGGTTTTCTTCAGAACCCTACAAAATAGGTGAGATGGTACTTGCTCATCTAGATACTACTTATCCCCTAAAGTTTAACTTTCTGGATTAACTTCCTGAAACCAGGAAGAATTAAAGAAATCTCTAGAGGAGTCAAAAGAGATTACAACTAATTCACAAACATCCTTCCCTGCGTAGACTCTCTCGACTCCCACTTTACACCCAACATTAACAAGAACTGGTTTCATATTGGAAGTAATCAGAAGTAGTTTGTTAGAGATGAATTGGTGTTGGCTATGGGTTCCTTGAGGACAGCAGCAAGAAAGGACAACTGACAGAGAGAGGAGGCAGATTAAGCTTCAGAAAGAAGACAAAGAAACTCAAGAATTACTTAGGGGCTATTTCCTTTAAGGTATCTATAACCATGGGATTTCACTTCACAGTCATGCTCTCTAGTGATGAGTACTTTGAGATATAGTGGAAAGAGTGTAAGCTTTAAGGTAGACTTATCTGGGCTTCAATCCCACCTCTCGTCAGCCTTGTGATCTTAGGTTAATCAAGCTCACAGAGCCTCTGTTTTTCTCTCTGTACAATGGGATAATAGTATCCATGAGGCAGAGTTGGATGATTGGATATGATGATGTTTGTAAAGCATCTGTCACAGTGCCTGAGGCTAGCATTTTACATGATGAGTTACATTAATATAGTAATTAATAATTTCCAAAGCATTTCCACACATGCTTGCTCATTTGCTCCTCACAGTAACCTTACATCCATCCATCCATCATCCATCCATCATCCATCCATCCATCCATCCATCCATCCATCCATCCATCCATCATCCATCCATCATCCATCCATCCATCCATCCATCCATCCACCCACCCACCCACCCTGTGATTGGCACCAGCTAGTTATACAGTAGTGAGCAAAACATACCAGAAGTCCCCACCGTTAAGAGCTTAGAGACTGGTGGGAGAGACAGACCACAGACAGGTGAAGAGCAATCAAATAGCTATGGTAAAATGCAAATTTTGTGACAGAAATAAACAGGATGCAGGGAGAGAACAATGGGAAGGCCCTAGTTAGAGAGAGATGGCCTCCATGAGAGGATAATATTCAAGCTGAAAACAACACAGAGCAGCATGGGAGGAGTATGGAGAAGGGCACTTCAGGCCCCGGGAACACACCCACAGGCCCTGCAGTTGGACAGCTCCGATGATTGCGTTCATTCCTCATCCATTTGTTTGGAATCCCTGGAGGCATAGCTACTCCATGAGGTCTTGCTTTCCTTTCGGATCTGAGGAACCCAGGGGGTTAAATGTGAGCTCAAGGTCCCAGGCCAGAAAGTGGCCCACTGAGTATCTGCGCTCTGGTCCCTGCTGCCCAGGCGGGCCATCGCCAGGAGATCAAGAGTGGCCTCCATGGCTCCAAAATACCTTGGACAATATGGTAAGAGATTTCTATTACTTTGGCCAGAAAAAGATGAGTTTGGGCACCTGTCGGGGATAAAAGATACCTTGTCTGGAATGTCACCTGAGAGGAATAAATGTCTTCCTCCCTCGTCCTGCCCTGTAAGTGGTGTGTTGCTTTACAGTTCGTCTCTTATACTATGGAGGAAGCTGAGGTTAAGAGAGGCAAAGAAACATGGCCCAATCACTTGGAGAGTTTAGGGTCCAACCAGACCCTTGGCCTCTTGGCTGCTCTCTCAGGGTTGCTTCCGCCACTGCTCAAGCTACAGCTCACCTGCCCAGTTCACCAGACGCCCAGAGGTCAGCCCAGCTGTCTCCTGTCCCCAGCCAATGTGGCTCTTACCACATGCTCCTCTATTGGTTTCTCCACCCTGGACCAACAGGCCCCTTTGGTGTTAGTGTTACAAAGTCTGGGAGCCACATTCACGTCCTTTCTTCCAAGAACAGGGCAATCTGGAATTGTTGATAAGCATGGTTGCCTGTTGACCACCATGCGGCTTCCGACTTTCCACCAAATTTGTCCAGAACGATTTGGGCTTTGACCACTAATCTGTGACCAAGCAGTTCCCTGCTGATTTGGGAAAGTAACCAAACATGGTATCTGTGCAAGAGGCTAATGGTAAAACCACACGTCACTGTGTCACTTTCCTGGCTTCTGGGTGGATGACGGCTCCTCACAGTGGCCTCTCCTAGCTCTTTCTGAGACTCCGCTCCTTCCCAAAAAGGGAGTCCGCAGGGGCAAAGATGTAGGAAAGGGAATCTTGGTAATGACCCCCATCTATCTCAGTCAAATCCAGGCCGGGAAGCAGGGTGAGTGCCAAGCTTCATGTGCTTCCAACACGCCCGGCTGAGTTCCAGGGCAAGAGAGCAATGCTGTCCTGACTTGTGGCCCAGTGTCATATCCACGGGGTTGGCATGCCATGGTCCGGCCGTTGCCCCTCTGTCAGAGTGGCTGCCCAGGGCTCATCGCCACAGGCCAGAGGCCCTCCCTCCCTCCTTTCTGACCAGGGGCCCGCATACCAGAGGGCACGGGGGAGGTGTACTCCGGCATTCACCCTCTACAGGGCACAACGGGTGGGGAGTGTGGCCCGAGGGTAGTTGACTTGCTCACGTGATTAGTCTCAGGTTTATGAGGCAAACGCCTCGGGCTCCAGGCCTGGCCCACTCGCGTGGTTTCTGAGGCCCACCGCAGCGGAGCATTCTCCATGGCTGCTCAGAGCTTGTGCTTCTGACTCAGACAAGCCAGGTGCGCTCTCGCTATCGTGTGACGTTGGGCGAGTCCCTGCCCCTCCTGGTGCCTTGTTGCCTCACAGCAAAGCGGGAAACTCACAGCGCTGGCTGCTCAGGGTTTCTGTGAGGATGAGATGAATGTGTCATCTGGCAGGTGTAGTAAGTAATGAAGCTTACTACATAAGGATGGATTCCCCCAACACCTGGGACGAAAGCATTGGCCTTGAAGGGAGCGATAAGGCCTAGTGGGCAGGTGGGGAGGGCTGCTTGGCTGTGCTGCTGTCCTGCAGCCCATGGCCCTGGTGACATGGAGCTACTGGAGGAGGTAGCACCTCCAGGAGGGCTGAGTCCATAGCTGTGGCTGTGGGCCTACAGAGTGAGGTGCCACGTAACTGCCCTGAGCTCGTGACCACAGGGACCCCCTAGCAGATTCTGTGGACGCCCCATCCTGCATCGCCTTGGCGCATCTGTGTTGGCCTGCAGGTGGACACAGCTCCTGGGAGGCAGGCAACGTCCTACCCCAGTCATCTGCCTCTTTCTCTTTCTCTCTCTCAGACGCCAAGGGGGCTTGCTTGGGTAAATGCCAGCGCAACCCAGATGTGTGTATGAGGGTGTAGTGTGTGTGTGTGCGTGTGCACGTGAGTGTGTGTGTGTGCGTACACGCACTGGGGCCACCTTCAGCCAATGGGGATGAGAGTCAGTGGATAAATGCCCCAGCTCCCCGCCCTCCCGGGTATTATCCTGTGGTATCTTCCACACGGTTTCTCAGATGGCCACAGCGGGATTGAGCCCGTTGCCCACAGCCGTCCCAGCGCGTTGACAAACCCCATACTGGCCTTCCTCCCTTCCCCACCTCACTTTCCCCGCAGCCTCGTTGTGCCTCCTGGGATCAGCCCCCTGATAAACTGTCTGCATCCAGCTGGATCTGCTTGTAGAGGAACCTAAGCTAAGACAGACCCGAAGTGCCTGTGCCGGGTTTCTGGGACCTGGTGTGCCCTGATGCCTCAGCTAAGGCTCCAGTTGGTCACCCCATGAGCTATGAGCTGTGCCAGAGGCTCACCGTCATGGTGGCTGCCCTCTGAGAAGGCCTTAGAAGGAAGGCCTCACCTCCACCCCCCACCACCACCCCCACACAGCGTGGGCCAGGCCCTGCCCACCAGAGCGAGGACTGTTTGTGACCGGCTGAGCACCCCAGGGTTGGCACACATCTGCAGATGCCCATGTGGAAGGTGCATCTTCTGCCCTCTCCTGGTGAAGGCGAAAGCTGAGGACCCTAGCCCCTGGCCCATCCTCTGACTCCTTTCCGCATATAGATGAGTGTCTTCAGAAGCCTACATCCCTGGGTTCCTAAATGAGTGTCACAGTCTCCATGAAGTGTTTTGAATCCCACAGAGCTGCTCTCGATCCAACTGCCTCTTCCTCAGGCCTGGATCTCCCAGGGTTCAGGCGCCATACTACTGAGGAGGGGTGAGCCCATGAAATCGACGAATCTAGAGCTGGAAAGGTCGTAGCGTTTCTGCTTGTGTAGAGACAGCCCACACCCGTGGCTCTGGCTGCCATTCCCCAGGTCCATTCTCACGGCCAGCCTTGCCCACTGGTCTCCCCTCTTTCCCTCTGAGTCCGAATGTAACGTTATGATCACTCTAGGCAAAGGATGGGCAGGGCAAGGCCAGGATGTGACGGGCAGAGCCTTAGGGGGACGGGATGAACAAGACAGATGGGCTTCCTGCTCTCGTGGAGCTGGCGGACTAATGAGAGTAGATGGTAACACACAGATAGGCAAGATAATTTCAGGTCGTGGCGGGTGCCGAGAAGGAAATAAACCAGGGTGATATGAGGGAACGTGGCAGTGAGGGGAAGAACGCTTTAAGCGAGCAGGCCAGGAGAGGCTGGGCCGGGCTCGGTGTGTTCCAAATCCGGGTGGGAGGGTCGGACAGAGGGTCTGGAGGATGGAAACAAGGGGTCCTGGCCAGACATGGTGTCAGGAAGGACAGCAGGGCAGGCCACCTGGGGCCGAGATTGGGGACTCCAAAGCCCCCTGTAAGGACAAGGATGTCACTGGAGGATTTTCAGCAGGGGAGTGATATGACCTGATTTGCATTATTTTCTTTTTAACAATTGAGGCATAAAACACATTCTGGGAGTGTGTCAGTGCACTTTTCATACGTCTCAGTGAATTTTCATATGTGTACGTCTGTGTTGCACCCAGGTCAGGATATAGGAAAGTTCTAGCACCCCAGGTATGTGTGTTTCCAAGTGGGGATCCCTCTGGCTGCTCCATGGAGACCGCAGCTCAGGGGACGAAAATGGAAACAGGGAGACCATTTTGAGGTGACTGTGGTCATCAAGGCTTGGATTAGGGTAGACACACTGGAATCAGAGAGAAATGGTAGGTTTGGGACGCTTTTTGTTGGAAGAGCCAATAAGAGCGATTAACAGAGAGATTAAGATGAGTCAGAGCAAGAGAAGAATTGAGAAGACGACTGATTTTTTGGCGTCAAGAATAGGTGGATTGTGGGGCAGCCAGGGGAAGGAAGGTGTTGGGGGCTGGGGTGGGGCAATCTGGATGGATAACGCAGGGTGATCCCTTGAACTGGTTAATGCAGGATGCCCCCAGAGCAGATCCCCCAGGAGATGAGTCACAGGATGGTGACATCTGACAGTAAAAGTCCTGCCAGGGGTAAGGACATAAGAACACCGTCCCTGGCTAGCCTGAGGGCATTGGGAGAGGTGGTGGGGAGGACAGCTGTGGGTGAATACTGCTTCACTCTGGCTTTGTCCCTGGGAAACCTGGGTCACTGGAAGGAGAGGTGGCGAGCTGGAGGTGACGTCTGCTTCTCACCCAGGAGGCATCTGCTCACTAATGCAAACAGCCCGTCTGTCAGGCGAGGCGAGAAAAAATGACTGGGGCAGCCCCACCTCGTAGCCCAGGGAGAGGGGTCCCTGGACCCATGAGGTAATCCCTCCGATGATGTATGGCCCAGAGAAGAGTTGGGTTAATGATCTTCAGCAGGACCCGGGAGTAAAACACAGTAATTTCATAATACAGCATGTGATGGATTAAGGCGTGTTAATACCAGGAGTATACATTAAGGGAAATGATCTTGCTGGCATACTAAATGGCAAAATAAAAGCACTTTTAGAAACTTCCATGATTAATTGGTCTGCCCTTTTAGTTCCGTACCATGATAAAGTAAAGCTCTCTTCTCCTGGTCACCTCCCAGGCAATTCCTCTAAATCTCCCCGGCCCTCCGAGGACAGCCGGGGGAGGCCAGCCTGGGGCGAGAGCCCAGACCTGCAGCCTGGGACACGCCCTCACATCACCTTCCTCGTCCTCATCTTCATCATCTTCATCAGGAGAGTTTACCGAGCCCCTGCTACAGTTTCCATAGGAAACTACTGGTATTCGATGATTCGAGATTCAACAGAGATGGCAGCTTCACACAGTTCAGTCTGATACTATGTGAGAAACCCTTTGCGAAGGAGAAGCAGACAGAGTTGAGGAATGTGTACTCTGCAAGCACGCTGTCTAGTTTGGATCTCAGCTCTTCTTCTTAATAGCTGCACAATCTTGGGCAAGTTACATGACCTCTTTATGCCTCAGTTTACTCATCTACACAATGGGGATAATAAGAAACCTGTCTCGTGAGGTTATAGGGCTACATGAGGCGATTGATTTCACAAGTGCTCATATATAGTATTTACTGAGTGCTGGGCACTGTGAATGCAGGTCCAGGGCTTAGAGCAGCATCTGTCACATGGTAAGTGCTCAGTAAACATTAGCTCAGGCGTGGTGGCTGTTTTGATATCACTCAGCAGCCCCGAGGGTTGCTGGTACCACTAATCTCCCCATTTCACAAGTAGGAAAAGCTGAGGCACAGAGAGTTAAGGAAATTTCTGGAGCTCCTATGAAAGGGCAGGGCCAGGATTAGATACACACATGCTGACCTCTGAACCTTTAACCAGGGGGCTCCCGGAACCTTGCACCCCTATCTCCCCAACCCCCACGCAATCTCCTTGGGAGGAAATGGCTGCTCTGGTTCTGTTCAGAGGTGACAGCTCTAGAACCTGGGGCAAGAAGCGCCTCTGTGCCTGCTCTCAGACATGCCCTTGCTGGATGCTGCTTTTGTCCTTAGAAGGCCAGCTCCCCACCACGGCAGAGCCCCATCTTGGAGGCGGCTGCGATGCTGTGGCAAAGAGGACCAGACCAGAGCCAGGCGTCCCAGCAGGAAGGCTCAGCCCTGCCACTCATGCACTCTGAGACACTGCGTAAGCCACCGGCCTGTTTCCTCATCCCCCAGGGAGGTGGCGAGGCATTAAAAAGAAAAGGCAAGAGGATGCTTTGTAACCTGCAAAGTAAAGAACAGATTCAAGGTGGGATTAATTGTCCCTGTCCCGACAGGCTGTGGGAGAGCCTTGCTTGCAGTCTAGCCACCCCCTTCTGCTGCAGGAGGACGAAGAGAAATTCATTCCCGAGTGGCGGAGGCCACGGGGAGCAGCAGGCAACTGGCCAATTCTATGTCCCATTTAGGCGTTCCTAATCTACCTGACCGGCATCCACAGGTAGCTTCACGCAGGTACCTTCACCTGCTGGGCAGCAATACCCGTTGGCTCACCAGACTTCTCACCTGCATCACTCTGGAAATAGCCTGCATTTTACAGACCTCTTTAGCCTCCTTATTTATTCATCCGTCCAACAAACACTTACTGGCTGCCTACTCCTGCTGGGGTGCAGCAAGAATACAACAGAACAGACTCTGGGCTTTGGGGAGTTTGTGTTTGAGTGGCAGTGTGCACAGACTGGCCATCCTTTTCGAGGCTCACTGAGAGAAGCCGGGAACAGACTTCTACCTCCCAGAAATATTTAGTGTGAGGATGGTAAACTCACACTCCTCCCAGAGGTGGGCAAGGAGTGTCAATGACTGAAGCAGGTCTGGTGTGACGCAAAAAGAGTGGTGTGGATGGTGGTACCCCGGAGAGAACATTCCTGTCTTTAGGAGGTGGCTGCCGCTCTGTTACAGCCCGTGGCTGCCATGTGGGAATGTGGGCCCAGTGGTCATGTCTTCTAATTTTCCTAGAGAATGAGGAAATCTGGATTTTTTCCCTTGAAATTTCCTGATTTTTAAATATTAGCCAGGAATTCGAAGTTTCGACACCATGCAGGTCAAATGAAACCCATCTGCTAGCCAGATCTGGACCACAGCCTGCAGTCAGCAATCTCCAGTTTAGAGCATCACTGTGCACCATTGTTAGTTGGCTGACTGGCCCCTTTGCTTGTGTACAGCACTCTACAGTGTGTACGACACTTTCCCAGAGAAGACCTCATTTGGTGCTCATAACAGCCCTGGGAGGAAGGCTGTCACCGAGTGTTCTCTCAATGAACACGATCTGGGACGGGCTACGTGCCAGCCATTGTCCCAGGCAAGGCCGTGTCTGGCAGATGAAGCATCGGAGAAATCAAGCAACTCAAACGTGGTGTGAACAGTGAGGAAAGAGTGGGGACCAGAACTCAGATCCTTTTGGTATTGAAAAGGGTCGCTCTCTCTGTCTCTGGAAGGCCCAGAACATAAATCCCAGAGTGGCTGGTTGGCGGCAAGGGTTCCAGAGCTTGATGAGCCAGGTTCAAATCCTGCCACCGCTGCTCTATCAGGAGCATATTTCTCAAATTCTACCAGCCACAGTGACCACGTCTGCAAAGTGGCGCTGATGATAACAATTGTACCCACATCATAGGGCTGTTGGGAGCATAGACTACAAGGATGCCCGTAAGTTCTTGGTTCACAGTCAGCACTCAATGAGTATTGCCACTATCATGGGGAATTTTGCATCTGCGGAGACTGTTATTTGGAAAATTTTATGGTATGAGACAACGTCTATTATGCGACATTAAATGAAAAAGCGGGCACCAGACAGGCTAACTTTATTTTTTTATACATAGGCCAAAGGCTGCAAAGAAACAGGGAAGGGAGATGCATCAAAACAGTAGTAATTTTGAGTACTAGGATTATAGGTGATTTTAATTTTCTATGTTATAATTTTCTAAATTTTCCACAGTCAGAGTGTATTAATTTAAAAATCAGAGCAGGATAATTTATTTAAAAAAATTAAATTCCCAGTCTTCTCCCCCCAAATTTTAGCTTTAAACTTTCCCTCCCCACCCAGCCAACTGCTTTCCACAGAACGCCCTGCCCTCAGAAGGTCCCATCTGTGTTGAATTCTCAAGGCTGTGCCAAGTGTAGACCCCTGGGCACCAGTCTCTCTGGGATCCCTGAACAGCAGGGTCTCAGGTGTTCCCAATCCAGTCCCGTAACCCAAGTGCCCTTGCCTGCCAGTGGGTCCAACTGAGGCAGGTGTCTGTCACAACAAGTCACCTCCCTCCTGCAAGCCAGAAGAGAGAGGAGACCCATCCCAGGCCCCTCCTGCCCCACGCCCAGGGCAGAGGTAGAAGAATCCATCTGCTCACCCTGATGTCTCAGAAAGTTCTCAGGTTTGTTGCTGGCATAGGCAAAGTACTATAGTTCGATTATTCATTTCCCACTGTTACAAAACTCCTAGGAGCACCAAAAAAAGATGACAAAATCTGAAGCAACCTGTCTCTCTTTCAATGTTCATGTGCACCAATGAATGAATGAATGAATGAATGCAGGCTGCTGTGGGATCTTTGCCTTCGTTGTGAAACCATGAGCTCCTGAAAGCAAAGTTATTTCCTCTAAGCAGTATACCAGTTGGATGGACAAAGAAACATAAAATCCGGGCCGGCCCCGTGGCTTAGCGGTTAAGTGCGCGCGCTCCCCTGCTGGTGGCCCGGGTTTGGATCCCGGGCGTGCACCGATGCACCGCTTCTCCGGCCATGCTGAGGCCGTGTCCCACATACAGCAACTAGAAGGATGTGCAGCTATGACATAACAACTATCTACTGGGGCTTTGGGGGGGAAAAAAAAATAAATAAAATCTTAAAAAAAAAAAAAAGAAGGAAACATAAAATCCACAGTCTGAATATGCTTCTCTTAAAAAATATGGAAGATAAGCAGACTGTACAACCAGACAAATATAGCTTTTCAAGAGTATGAAGTTCTGGTCTAAAATTACATTTAATTATTGTTACATTTTAGACTCTGTAGGAAATAACAGTACAGAAGTGTGACTTTCAAATTAGCATTTGAAAGTGTCTGTGAGGTAGGTGAGGGTTTTAGCAAAATGTGGGGTTTTGAGCCTAAAATTACATGACATTTATTTGCAACCACAAAATTAGGTTGATCAGTTATTGTTCAAACTCATCTGTTAGAGAGAAGGAACTATTATGTTTTATCCCCACTACAAACACATTTTCCATCCACTTCCCCCAATTTTTTTCCTTTTAGAAAGCCAGGCAACTCTTGAGCTCTCCCGTGTGTCCTGACCTAACGTTGGTGACGAGACTCAACAAGAAACGCAAGATATGGAGGAAGTCATTTCACCTCATTATAGGACAACATCAGTGGCTCTTCTTCAGCCCCTTAATTCATTTCTTCTAGTTTTTCTTGTCACATCCACTTGCTTTATAGCTTACTAACTTGCAAGTTATAGTTGTAATTTATGGTCAAAATTGAGTGGTAGCAAATCAAGGAATATTTCCATTGATTACCCTAAATTGTCTAATCTCCTGTATGTTTTTAGAACTTGATTGGGTGGTATTTACTGATTGCCTTCATCTAATTTAAAAATCAATCAATAGTAACAATGAGTGCTGGGGGATAAATTGAGTCTAATGCAGCCTAACCCCGGCAAATATCCATCAGCGGTCTGCACGCAATCACATCGGCGGGTAGTGTTAATACATAAACCACAACGGCCTGGAGCTGGGCGTCCAGGGCGGACGCTCTGAAAATTCCTGCTGGCATCTCCTGCATCTTGCATTGTCTACTTAGGGTGATTGCTCTCTGCTAAAGTAAACATATTTCACTACAATAAAGCTGTAGCAAAGGAGATAAAAACGGGATCTGATTGTGTTTCAAGGTTCGCCAGTCCATCTTCTTCCCCTACGCCCTCTGAGGATATTAATGGGAATTAACATAACGCAAGCCTTTTCTTGTTAACTGCCTGCAGTATCCCAGAGAGAAACACTGACGCACTCATGAATTCATCCCTTCGACACTCATGAGTATCTGTTTTTATTTCCAGCCACGCTTTCTGGTCATTTGCTATGCACCAGTCATGGTGCAGGGCATTTGGATCCATTATATCCTTGAGTACTGACACATTCCTGGGAGCGTGTAAGCTCCGTGGTACAGGTGAGGAACCAAGGCTCAGGTGAATTTGGCTGCTGGTCCCAGCTCACGTGGCTAGATAAGTAGGAAGCTGGGTCTTTGGGCTGCACCCCACAGCCAGGTGCTCCAGCACCTTGGAGAAGGCAAAGGACCAAATCCAAGACCCTGGGGGAGCTGACATCGAGTTGGGAGCCAACCCATGCACAATTCATGATAAGACAAAGCAGGATGAAATAAGTGCTTTTGTTGTCCTGTGAGCCACGAGTTATTATGGCGCACAAAGGAGGCAGAGAGAAGAAATTTTAACTTAGGGACTGAAGAGTCGGAAATATCATAGTATTACTTCTAGAGATGGTTGGGCCCCAATGAAAAAAATTTTCAGGCTCCCCAGCAAGTGCAGAGTAGGTAAAATCTCTCCATGTATTTGTTTGTAGTGACACACAACATGGTGGAGACCCCATTTGAACACTAGGCTTCCTCTGCCTGCCTCGTCAGCCCTCAGCAACGCCTGGGAAGTCCTGCCCTCAACTTGTTCTCTATGTCGGTGAGCACCGTTAGCCCCAGGCCCTGGACTTCTGGAGGAAACTCCTCCAATATTATAATAAATGTTAGAGGAGTTCGGAAGACGAGAATTTAGGAAGACTCTAACTTGCTCATTCCTTAATTGAGAAACACCCCTTGGCGTCGCTGGGCGGCTTTATAAATTAACACAGACAGGTAAATATTCCAAAGTGCTTAATTTCACCCTAAGTAAAACTTTGCCCATACCTGGAGGCAATTCCAAGTGATCTCCATCTGCCTCAGAGTTGGCATCAAAATAATTTCCCGGGAAAATCCCTGAAAGTCCTCGAGAACCAGGGAAGCAATAGAATGTCGATTGGAGGAGACCTGCTGCCTCCAAGACAGCTACTCCCCAAACCCACAAAGCTGAACAGCAGGTTTTCAGGCCCAAGGAAATGGCTTCATATGCAGGACAATTAGATATGAATGGACAGCCCCACAGACCAAGTACGTCCTGTATTGCAGGTCAAAAAGAATCAGCTACTCAGCAGTTAGAAATCTGACCAAACTTAGAGAATGATTCGTGGATCTTGAAATTTATGGGAACCTGAGCAGGCTTCCACCCTGTCCCATGGGACTGTTAGATATCTCAGAGCATCGCAATACTTTTTCTCATTCAAAATATCGTTAGACTCTTACTACTGGGCTGTAAACCTCAGGAGCGCCACGGGCCATTCCCACTTTGTTTCCCAAGATGCTTAGTACATCTTTTTTTTAAAGATTTTAATTTTTCAGAGCAGTTTTAGGTTCAGTAAAATTGAGAGGAATATAAATGATACTGCATATACCCCTGTCCCCACATATGCATACACCCCCCCATTATCAACATCCCCCACCAGAATGGTACATTTCTTACAACTGATGACCCTACATTGACGCCTCATTATTACGGAAGTCCGTAGTTTACATTAGGGCTCACTCTTTGTGTTGTACATTCTATGGGTTTGAGCAAATTTATAATGACAGATTTATCCACATTATAGAGTATCATGCAGAGTATTTTCGCTGCCCTAAACATCCTCTGTGATCCACCTATTCATCCTTCCCTCCCCCCACTCCCTGGCAACCACTGATCTTTTCACTGTCTCCATAGTTTTGCCTTTTCCAGAATGTCACAAAGTTGGAATCATACAGTACGTAGCCTTTCCAAATTGGCATCTTTCAGTTAGTAATATACATTTAAGTTTCCTCCGTGTCTTTTCATGGCTTGGTAGCTCAGTTCTTTTTTTTTTTTTTTTTTTAAAGATTTTATTTATTTATTTTTTCCCCCAAAGCCCCCGTAGATAGTTGTGTGTCATAGCTGCACATCCTTCTAGTTGCTGTATGTGGGACGCGGCCTCAGCATGGCCGGAGAAGCAGCGCGTCGGTGCGAGCCCGGGATCCGAACCCGGGTCGCCAGCAGTGGAGCGCGCTCACTTAACCACCAAGCCACGGGGCCAGCCCAGCTCAGTTCTTTTTAGTGCTGAATAATACTCCATTTTCTGGATGTACCATCAATACATCTTTTTGAATGAGTGAATTATTGAACATTTCCCCATGACAAGTCTCTTTTTTTATAGCTCAGTGACAGTTGGCCAGCCTTTTCTTGATTCCCCCAGCGACAGGGAGTTGAGTATTTGAAGGTCGCTCTCTCCCTCGTCCTCCCCCCACGCTGCATCCTTCCTTCTCTGTTGTGTCCCTTGGCGAGACTGTTGGTTGTCTGCCATATCCCTTCTTCCCCTTCTTCCCTAGTGAGAAAACTCGGACATTTTAGCCGGGCACAGAATAAAGCCCACCTTTACCAGCCTCCCTTCCAGGTAGGTATGCCCACGGGACTAAATTTGACCTGTGAGATATAGGTGAAATTTTGCAGAGCCCTTTCTGAGAACTGTCATTAAAACAGAGTTGATTTGTTGCACAAAACCTGCACGTGAATGTTTACAGCGGCTTTATTCATAATCGCTCAAGACCGGAAGCGCCGAGATGTTCTGGCGGTGTGATGAGGATGACAGTTTATGGCTGTGGTCTTCCTCCCCAAACCCAGAACTCTCGTCTAATCATGAGAAAAACATCACACAGATTCCAACTGAGGGACAAGATATCTGACTGGTGCTCCTGAAAACTGTCAGGGTCATTAAAAACAAGGAAAGTTCTGAGAAACTGTCACAACCAAGAGGAGTCTAAGGAGACACGAGGACTAAATGTAAAGCGGTGTCTTGGATGAGATCCTGCAACAGAAAAAGCATGTTGGGTAAAAACTAGGGAAATCTTATAAAGTATAGACTTTAGTTGATAATAATGTATTGATATTGGTTCATCCATTTTGACAAATATCCCGTACCTACACAAGATGTTAATAACGGGGAAACTGGATAGGGATGCTATGAGAACTCTGTACTATTTTTGCAATTTTTCTGTAAATCTAAAACTAATTTAAAATAAAAAATTTAATTAAAAAAAGAGTTGGTATGCACCCCTTGCGCCCAATCTGTTTCGTCCCCTCCTCCATTTCCTGGAACGTGGATGGCAGGGCTGCCATCTTGGAACGTGAAGACGAGTCAGCTCCATGACCCTAAGGATGGTGGAGCAGTGAGCTGGAAGGGACCTGGGTCCCTGAACACCTCATGCAGCTGAGCAGCCGCACCAGGCCCGGACAGCCGACTTCCGGCTTTTATGCAAAAGAGACAGAAAGTCTGATTTGTCTAAGTCTTGTTATTTTCGGTCTTTGTTTCTCACAGCCAGATCCAGTTCTAACTGATACTGCCCTTTGCTTGTTGTTATTGGGGACGCAGGTTTGCTGGGTGGAGATCCAGGCTGCTCTGTGGGGATGGGGGCTCAGGGCCTGCCCCCGTCCTCTCCCCACTGGAGAAGGCCTTGAGGCCCTTCTGCATGAAGCACAGTGTGGAGACCACTGCTCCGTGGGGTTGGTGTTCTAACTTGTCAGTTTTATGGGACTCTACAGATTATAGAGCCTTTCCCCTCCACTGACACACAGAATCTGCAGCTGAGGTGACCTCAGGAATTGCCCTGCCCATCCTCATTTTACAGTTGGGGAAACTGAGGCCTCTGGAGGGAAGTAGGCCCAGCGTCTTAGAGCTGGAGCCAGAAGCCCATTCTCGGGCCTCCTGATATCATCTTTCCACCGTGCCAGTAGTTTCTGGACTGGTTTCAGAGAACGCTGGGGGTTCCGCAGAGATGGGGGAGGTGCTGATGGAAGGGGGCGGGGCAGAGTGGGCGTGGCCAGGTGGGCAAAGCCCCATTCTGCCCCCTCCACATAAGGCAGAGCAGCTGCATTTGACTATGTTACATATTGGATTTCTAAGCTCTCCTTTTTTTTAAAAAGAGGAGTCTGATGATAAAATAATAGTAACATGTATATAAGAATGTGTAGACTCACCACACTTATCTCCTGTTGATTTATCGAGCATCTATTTTGCCACCAGTACTCTACTAGGCCCTGTCCCTGCAGTAGTCCGTTAAATTCTCACCACAAATACGCACCATAGGTGTTAGTAGCCTCGTTTTACACGTGGAGAAACTGAAGTTCAGTGAGGGGAAGTAACTCACCAGAGGCCACCCCCAGATTTGCCTGACCCAAAGCCTACCCTAACCACCCAACCATACTGCCTTCCTGAGTGTGAGGAGTGAGAAGATCCCAGGCCCCTGCCAATAGCTGGCTTGCTGTGGGGTCCCCTGCGGGTCCCTTGCCTTCAGTGCCCTTCAGAGTCTCCACCTGTAAGCAGAGGGCGTGGTGTCTGATGGTCACTAAGGGTTCCTGCAGCCCAGGGAACTCCATCAATTAGTGAACAGTGACCGAAGAAGACAGCTCACAGGGAAGCCTGGAGCCCACCCTGCTGTCACCTCTTCTCTCCTGAGCCAGCCCAGTCCCTGTTACCAGTGCCCCTGGGTGGCACCCACCCTTCTGTCTCTGCCACAAAGGCCTGGCCGAAAGGTCCCTTTCCTGTTCTGTTAAAGTGTCACCACCAGGTGTAGACGCTTGGTGTGGGGGTGTCCATTATAGGGACATCTGTCTGTCTGTCATCGAGAGGCGTGCCCATCACTTATACAAATTCACCCCTGAGATGTCGAGAAGGACATCATTTTTTAAAAAATTGAAGGAGCCCATTACCATCATGAGATCCACCTGAGAGAGCCTCTCTCGGTGATGGAGGAGGTTTCCACTCTCTGGCCTCCTCGGTGGCGGGTCATTAGTCAAAAGGGGAGATGGGGTGGGTGGGGGTGGGGTGCTAGCGTGGCAGGCCAGGTCCGACCACGGGGCTCCCTTTAGAGAAAGAAGCTGGAGACAAATGATTCGAGTCTGAATTCCATATACACCGGAGATTGCTTATCGATCCACATCAGAATATGCGGGCTGGCCCCGGGGACCGGCTGAGTATTTTCCCAGGGAGTTAATAACGTGGCAGCTGAGCTGTCTTGTCCAATTCACTGAAGCCAGGCCTCTAATCAGGACAGAGTTTCTTATTTTGAGAATTCTTGCCACTTGTGTGTGCTGCCTCCCTTCCACTCTGCTGGGCCCCTGTCAGTGATTGAAATGACAGCCCGTGGATGGGGAGGCTAATCAAATTGTTTATTATCGACCTAAATCAATATGTATAGATTGTCGAAACATCACTGTCACACCGCCAAAAAGTCATACTAATAATTCCCTCACTGCAGATGTAATCCAGCCGCGATTGCTCCCGCTTGAATTACATCTGAATTTAGGGGAGTGAAAACAATTATAATGGGGAGAGGGCACAGGGTGGGGGGACGGGGCCCTGCACTAGGAAGCATGTCTACACAACTCAATACAACTTTATTAGGTATTAATGATGGAATGTCCCTTTGGCCCTGCTTAAATATGAGTCCTCAGCTGGGAAGGGAGTTGCAAACTCGCACAAGGGAAGCAAGGGGGAATTGTTCTAAGATGTAGGGGAATTGTTCTCTGGGGGCAAGGGCTGTACTCTGCTCATCTGCTCTCACATCCTACGGGGAACGGTGGGGGGTATGGAGAATCAGGACGGTCCATGGCCTGACTAGAGGTGGCTGAGAGTTGGGGATCCCAGGACCAAGCTCCGGGCTATCTACAGGGATCTACTGGGAGACACACCGTGGATGCCACATCACACCCGTTCCCTCTGGATTCAGTAACGGGGTTTGTCTTTGCTCCTTCCCAGAGGACAGTTTGAGCAGGAGGAAGAGGAGCCTCTGAGGGAGTAAAGCTACAATAATTAATACTAATTCGAGCTCTTTGAATGTGCCAGCATTCCGGAGCTGGGCCACTGCTGGCCAATGCAAGTCCTGTTAGGAATTAGAAAAAGGTGCCTCTCTGGGAGGATGAATTAAGAAAGGTACCTTCTCCAGGCAGGCACAAGCTCGCAGGTGCAAGGCTCAACAGACAGAGCTTTGGCGGGTCACTGCAGCCCCCTCACCCTGGACTCAGCGTTTTGTGCACTACACCAATGGGGCGACTGCACACAGGAGGCTGTCCACACTGACCCCTGGGGTTTTCCCCAAACGAGCTCCTTTAATCCTCCTAATAGTCCCAGGGAGATTGATGCTACTATTATCCCCGATTTCCAGGTGGGAAAACTGAGGCACCACAAGGTTAGGTAATTTGCCTAAGGCTGCGGCTACTAAGTGGCAGAGCTGGGATTTGAACTCTGGCAATTTGCTACCAGATCCTGATCTCTTAACCAGGATGTGCTGGATCAGGGCTGGCTGTGGGTTGATGCATTAAGGAGGCAACTTTATGGGTCCACCCTAACCAGCCACAGTCCCTTAACCGGATGCATGCTCTCCCCCTTCCTACCTCCCTCAGCCTGCTCCCCGCCGCCCCAGGCAGGTGCTGAGACCCTCCGCAGGCATTTAGCTATGGCCTCAGGCCAGTCATGGAACCGCCCACTTTCCTCTCTGTAAAATGGGAAGACTTCCCCAAAGGCTGCCTCCCAGGGCGGTTGGGAACATTGAAGGATGTGAGATGAAGGTGGGGTTTTGCAAGCCAGGACGCGGCGGACAGATGGAGGGTTGTTACCAGTTAGCATCATCCCGGGACCCTGCTTCTGCCCTCCAAGGAAGGACGAGTTCCCTCTCTCCCATGTCGGGAGAGGGCCAGCTCCCCGTGGGGCCACCTCCCCCACACCCACAACAGGCCCCCAGGGGCCCAGTGCTTCACCAGCTCATGGGAGGTTGGGGTGCTCCCAGAACTGCCGGTGCCCACGCCTGTGTGCGGAGGGCCCTCATAAACTCTCCACTTCCCTTTTGGAGAGTGCCATCTGTTTCCAGCCAGGACCCACCTCCCACTGGCACATGTGGCATGTCTCTCGTGCTCGAATTCCATTGTACCCCCTCTACCAGGGCCGTGAGATGTCACAGCACAGAGAGCCAAATATGGCCTGTCTATTCCTGTCTACCCCTACCTTCCTAGAATCTGGACATGACGGCCAAATTACATCTTTGCCCCTGGGAGAGACCTCTAGTCAAGCATGCTCTAATTGGTAGGCAGGAGTGTGGAGGTGGCCTGATTTTGGGAGATCCTAGCCACTGGGCATCCATCTCACTCCAAGTTGTGGGGATCATGTCTTCCGCCTTCCCTGGCTTGGCTCGCACATGCAGCTGGAAGGCCGGAGCAGACAGGCCACGAGCCTCAGCCTGAAGCTCGCTGGCACGTTCTGTGGGTTGGCCAGGCGGTGCCGCCTACAATCGAGTGTGGGGTGTCTCCCGTGTGGGCAGCTTGCATTCAGCAGCAGAGAGAAACATGGGCAGATTTCCAGAGGTACTTTTGGTTCCCTGACAAACCTCAGCGATTACACAGCCTGCTCAAGTCTTAAGAAGCAACCTGATTTTGGTTTCCCCGTGCCTGGCTTGAACGGATGTCACTGGCTGAAAACCAGTCGTTTAGGATCCTGTGTGCTTTTCAGTGAAACATGGAAAACCACCTCTCCACTGCCTCATGCTTTACTCTACGCGGCCAACGGAAGGAGCGCAATTTCAGACTCCAGAAAACACATCACACCACTTTGCAACTCCCCAGCCTTTCAGGTTCCAGTGGGTTCTAAACTTGGCAAACACATTTCCCCTGTCCCTAGAGAGAAAAAATAAAAACCCACCAGCAAAAATACATTACACTGGGCATTATATTTCTGTGACGGAAATAACTCATTTTCATGACACACTATAATAATAGCAAATTATGGTACACAATGAATCCATTCTCATTAAAGTCTGTATGGAGAAAAGCAAAGAATACAAAATGTATACAATTGTTTAAAGGAAAAATGCCATGTAATATAAAAGATACTCTAATCGCTATTTCTAATTATAAAGAAGAGAAAATCACTAAAAATTTTTTACAGCATCTAATTACAAAAAAAAAAAAAAAGCCAGAACCACAAAATAACTCTGTAAAATTAATAATGAAGGAGGGCTTCAAATGACTGTAGTTTCTCAGAATTGCTCTTCTTCCAATGGAAAAATGTAAAGGGAACAGTTGGCAGGGCTGTGTGTGACACTGGCTTTCAAGTGGTTCTTTGTGTGAGGTTAGTTGTAAGCACCTCCTCACGTGTCAGAGGCCCTGTTTCATCCTCAGGCAACCCCGCTACTTAGGCATGGTTATCCTCCTTTACCCTTGAGGAAACTGAGGCTCAGAGAGATTTAGTAACTTGCCCAAAATATAGGGTAACTGTATGTCGTGATGAGCCCACGACAGTGCAATGTATGCCTATCATCCTATTACCATCATCAGTAGCATCCCTTTCACCAGTTTGGACAATACATTCTGTGATCACCCAACCACAGTCATCAGCCAAGAAGGCTGGGAGTCAGGACTTGAATGTGGGATCTTGGATTTCAAGGTCCAGAGCTTTCGCACCCCAGATGTGGTCATTGCTCCCTCTGAGCAATGTGAGGATGCAGAAATACCGCCTAATCTTCTCTGATGAGCCTCTCTATCTGACACCATCAGCTGAAGGAAGATACCCCCAAATGTCCCCCTTTATCTTTAGTAACCAACCCCCCAGCTGCAGGAAGGGCAGTGGATCAGAAAGGATCAAGATCTGGAGCAGACAGACTGTCAAGGAGGCCACTGCAGTCTTCTGGGCATGCGACCAAGGCCGCGGGGATGAGGATGGTGGAGATGGAGAGCTGTGGATGCATCTGAGGTGCACGTAGCGGGCAGAATCCCCAGGACGTGGTGACGTATTGGAGGTTGAGATGGTCCCCCAAATTCCTATCTGGGCGTCTGGGTAGGTGATGGGACCATTAACTGAGATGTGGAATTGGGAGAGCAGCAGGCCTGAGACCGGAAGGCGATGAGTTGGATTTTGAACACACTGAGTTTGAGGGTCCAATTCTCTATGCAGCATCTCCAAGCGAATGTCTAAATGGCAGCTGAAACTTCACTTGTGCCAAACTGGATTCTGGAGTCGCTGTTCCCCACCCCGCCACGAACCTGACCCGCCTCTGCCCCTTTGGACACTATCTCAGCAAATGGCCACAGAGTTCTACCCAGATACTCAGGGCAAAAACCAGGGTCATTTTAACAGTTATTTCTTGCCTTCCCCATGACATTTAATCCATCAGAAGATTCTCCCCGCTCTTCCCTCACAGTGCATCTGGAATGCAGCCACTCCCACCCCCTCCACGACTCCCTCCTGGTCCAGGCTGTGACCACGGCTCATCTGGCTACTGCAACAGCCTCCTAAGTGGTATGCTGGCTTCCATCTCAACCTTCTAGAGTCTTCTCTGCATATAGAAAGTGGAATGAACTTTTTACAACATAAATCAGATTATGTCATGACACTGTTCAAAATTCTTCACTGGTTTCCTGTGTTACCCAGATCTATGGATTAAATTGCATCCCCTCAAAATATATGTTGAAGTCCTAACCCCCGGGACTTCAGAATGTGACCTTATTTGGAGATGGGGACTTGCAGATGTAATTAGTTAAGATGAGGTCATACTGGAGTGGGGTAGGCCCCTCATCCAGTATGAGTGATGTCCTTATTAGAAGACAGACACACAAGGAGAATGCCACGTGCTACCAGAGGCAGAGATTGGAGTGATGCAGCTATAAGCCGAGAACCGATGGCCTCAACTAGGAGGAGGCTAGGAAGGATTCCACCCACAGTCTCAGAGAGAGTGTGGTCCAGCTGACACCTGACGTTGGACTTCCAGTCTGCAGAACTTTGAGAGAATAAATTTCAGTTGTTTTAAGCCATCCAGTTTGGGGTACCTTGTTAGAACAGCCCTGGGAACCTGAGAGACTCAGAATAAGATCTAAAGTCCTCACCATGGCTCATAAGGCCTCACACTAATTGGCCCCTTCCCACCCATCTGAGCATCTCTCCTGCCACCTCCTCCTCCCTCCCTTCCAGACACACTGCTCCTAGACACACGAGCTTGTCCTGCCTGGGGCATTTGTGCTTGCTGTACCCAGTTCTCCGCAAGGCTCACCTTCTGCTCCCTCACCTCCTCCAAATCTCTGCTCAGCTGTCAGCCCCAGCCAGAGGCCTCTGCCAGCCACCCTATCTAAAACAGCTCGCAGATCCGTCAGCCTCTTGCTTTACTTGTTTCTTTTTCCATAGCAACGATCATTTTCATAGCCATTGTCTCTGCCTGAAATGATATTTGTAAAACATCGCTTGATATTGGTCATCCCCACTAGAATGGAAGCTCCTGTAGACAGTGTCCTCTGCCCAGACCGGCGTGGAGTGCTGGTAATCCAACAGAGAGTGTGGACTCCACGTAGTTTCCACTGAACCCTCACAAGGACTCTGGGATAACAATGAAAGCTAACAATTATGGTGGTTTCAGTCCATGTGAGGCAGTGTTCTAAGTGCTTTACATGCGATTAGCTCTCTTAATCCTCACAACAACCTTACTGATGTTCCCATTTTATAGATGAGAAAGCTGAAGCTCAGAGAGGTTAAGAAACTTGCGCAACATCACACAGCTAGTAGTAAGTGATAAGAGTTAGAGTTTTGGCCAAGCCAGCCAGGCTACAGATGCCTCGCCTTTCACCACAACTTGATGTTCACTCTGGGGGCCTGAGGGGCTTGGCTCACGATGTCATAGCAGCACTAGACCCCCATACTACCCCTCTCTCATCCCTCCAAACGCAACACAATGAAACAAAACACACATACACAGCACCTTCCCTTCCCCTTTCACCTCCATCTGCATTAACCTGCCAGGGATCTCCCTAGCAAGGGGTGCACAGACGACGGGAATGTTCTAAGGGAATTCTGACGGCAGGGGTGGGCGTGGGGGAACAGTCTGACAGCCTCAGCCCTGGGCATGCTTTATGGCCACACTGTGACAGAAGACTGGACCTGTTCCTTTCAATCCCACATCATTCTTTCCCTCCTCCGCCCCTTCTCCCCATCCACAGACTAGAAGCCTGGATGATGGGCCTGAAGCTCACCTCCAGCAAGGCCCCTCTGTTACCTAGATGCAGTCAGAGGCCAAGGGACAATGCACCTTAGAACCCATGTGTATGTCGTTGAGTATTGTTAGTTATCTTCTTTTTGCTGAAAAACTATTAACTTGACAATCATCTGACAATCAAACAAGGCTGTGTGGTAAGCTCAATTTGGCCATAATCTAGTCTGCCTTGCTCTGCATCTTCCCTTTTAGACTGAACTCCCTGAGAGCAGGGGAGGGGTCTTTCGTATCTACATCCCCCACTGCACCTCGTGTTAAAAGCAAATTCTATTTCCCCTCTGACTTGGCATTCATTGTTTACAGCCTGAACGCCAGTCCTCTGGTCAAGTCCCCCTCACTTGTCCCAAAGACCTTTGAGTCTCTTGGAAGCCCACTGATTCCCCCCACCTTCCCTGCCATATCGTGACCTCCTCTCCCCTCCCCTCACCAACCTGAGTGTTTCTGCAAGGTGATCCTGCCCCTTGCTCACTGCCTGGTGACAAAATATTGTTTTACAGTGATAAGCATCTCGTAAGACAATATTTGGAAAGTTATTATCTCAGTGTCTCTAGTTGAGGACGTAGAATGATATCACCCAAAGCCAGATCTGCTCTGTTTGCGGCCCGCAAATGGGGCGGCTGGGGACAGGACGGATGAGGTATCGGGGGGCTCGATCTTCCAGTGATCTGCCATTGATTGGTCCCCACATGGCTGATAAAGTCTAATCAGAACCTGAGGGGGAAGCTGTGGCACTTAGCGGTGGGGGGTGCGGGGATCCAGGGAGGAGGGTGAATTTGAGTGGAGAGGCATGGGTAACGAGATCCCAGTGATTAATGAATTTCTTCAGAAGGCTGTTATGTTTACATGGCCTGCTGCTGGGGTAGAGAAGACATTTGTTTTAGTAACCAGCGCAATGTCTCTTCTGTTCATAGCCAGCAAGTTCTCCAGGTTCAAATTCGAGAGAAGGTCCAGCAATGGGGGTCTGAGACCTTTCCTTGTCACCTCACTGCCCAAGCAAGAGCAGGGCACCACCGCTCATTACCTGCGCAGGGTGTCCACTCACAGCTGGCTCTGTCTAAATCGCTCGTCTCGTAGTTCTGGAGCGGGCTTCTCAAGCTTAGCACTGTTGACATTGGGACGGATGATTCTTTGTTGTGGGGGGATGTTCTGTGCGCTGTGAGACGTTTAAGCAGCGTTCTTGGCCTCTACTCACTAGATGCCAATAGCATCTTCTCCCCTCCCCCAGTCATGACAACCAAAAATGTTTCTAGACATTACCAAATGTCCCTTGGGTGTTGGCAAAATCACCCCCAGTTGAGAACGATTGCTCTAGAGTGACAAAGCATCTTCACTCCCACTCACCCATCTGAACAGTATAAAAATTCTGGCAGGAAGCTTAAGTAAGGAATGGCTTCCCTTTTTACCCAGTGTTCTCTGAGGTTCAGAGAGGCTGTAGGCCATACAGGAGCCGAGTGGAGAAGCCAAGCCACAGGCTTAGACCTATTTGGAAAGATTCTAACTCCCCTTTCAGAAATGGGCCTCTCTCACTTCAACTCATTTTCAGCTTTCCCGCTCTCGCGCCCCATCTTCTCACGGATGTCTACACTGCCAGCCTTACCCCTTTGACACAAGGGCCACCTGGCACCACTAACCTGTCTGTGTTTACCATGGCAGATCCCTTGCCGTGTCCTTGATCACCATTCCAGGGGTCATGGAGAAGAATGGGGGTCATATAAGGCGAGTCAGAGGTTGACTATTTGTCTTACTTAGGTATTAACGGGTGTTCAAAGGAACAATTTCCTAATTGGGTTCAAGGAAACCTTCGGAGTTCCCAGAGGTGCCTCAGAGGTTCCCATTTGGGCCCAGAATGTGGAGAGGGTAGGGAGGGAAGAGCTCTGGTCTCTGCCTCCAGCACAATCAGAGCTCTGGTCTTTATCCACAGTGCACACTGGGGTTCCACCAGCTCTTGCCTTGAAGGCAGGGTTCTGCTGCTTCAAGAAAGTTTGAAAGCCATGGTCCTAAATGATGATGTCTCCATAGTCTATCGTATAAGATACACATCTGAATTAAAAGAAAATTGATGGGATATAAAAAATTATAAATATTATACGAAATAAATTTGGAGGGCCATCAGAAGTAAACCAAATCTAGTGGATGAGAAGGGGTACAAAGAGGCTGTTGGGGCACTGATGCTGATAATCTGTCATTTTTTGATTGGGTAGTGGTCACAGAGGTGTGCCCATTTTGTGATAATTCATTGGTTATGCCAGGGGCTGGTGTCTCAGTCAGTTCAGGCTGCTATAGAAGAATACCTCAGACTGGGTGGCTTAAATGATAAACATTTATTTCTCACAGTTCTGGAGGCTGGAAGTCCGAGATCAAGGCGTGGGCAGGTTCTGTTCTGCAGACAGCCCTCTTCCTGGTTTACAGACAGCCCTCTTCTTGCTGTAGCCTCACATGGCAGAGAGAGAGAGATATCTCCTGTCTCTTCCTCTTTTTATAAGGGCATTTATCTCACCATGAGGGCCCCACCCTCCTGACCTCATCTAATCATGATCACCTCCCAAAGGGCCCACCTCCTCTACCATCACATTGGGGATTGGGGTTTCAACATATAAATTTTGTGGGGACACAAGCATTCAGGCCATATCGGTTGTCAAACTATGGCCCAAAGGATAAGTGTGGCCAGCTGCTTGTTCTGGTAAATAAAGTTTTACTGGAACCCAGCCACGCCCATTCATGTACATACGGTTTACAGCAGAGTTGAGTAGCCATGACAGAAATTGTAAGGCCTGCAAAGTCTACAATATTTTCTTTTTTTTTTTTTTTTTAAAGATTTTATTTATTTTATTTTTCCCCCCAAAGCCCCAGTGGGTAGTTGTATGTCGTAGCTGCACATCCTTCTAGTTGCTGTATGTGGGACTCGGCCTCAGGATGAACGGAGAAGTGGTGCCTCGATGCACACCCGGGATCCGAACCCGGGCCACCAGCATCGCAGCGCGCGCACTTAACCACCAAGCCACGGGGCCGGCCCTACAATATTTTCTATCTGGCTCTTTACAGAAAGTAAGCTGATTCCTGGGTTATATATTTATGATACTTGCCCATTTCTGTACACATATTGTAATTTGTTTAAAAAAGAACATTTTTAAAAAGATGACACCTCCTCTCTCAAATAGAAGAAAGAGTCTCGTTTTAGAGATTAAGAGACCTAAAAAGAGGCAAACTCACAAGGCAGAGAAATCACTAGAAATCACTAGGGCCAGAGCTTTTGGCCCCTTATCTAGTGTGGCATCTTAGCAGCATCCCACAGCTACTGCACAGGTGTGTCTCGGAAGTCTAAGGATGCCGACAGGCTCCCGTGGTTTGGTCCAGACCAAGACCCTGGCTCCTCCCCTCCTCTAGTGAGGGGTGTAAAATGGGAGGATCTTCTGACAGGATGGGCTGGGAGGGGGCAAGGGCTGCAGCGGGCCCTTGTTTGCTCACCACGGGCAGGGGAAATAGCCTGTGATGAGTCAGCCCCAGAGGCTTGTGGCCCGAGGATGCTGCCAAGGGCAGGCCAGGAAGCATCTTGGGAAGGGGAAAGACTCTGCTCACAACACGGGGCCATTGGGAAGGAGGTCATGCCAGTGCATTTTGCTCTCTGTTAAACAAAGTTAGAAACTGATAAATTCCCCCAGCGGCTGGTCCACACTAGCCCAGTGGGGAGTGGAGCTCATGCCATGTGACAACGTGCTGTTGGGGAAGATGGAGCACACGTAGGTGCCAGGGCTGGTCTGGGAGCTTAGCATGCACCCCTCACCAGTCCTCACGGCCCCCTGGCTGGGGACATGGGGCACAGCCATCCTCATCCTTCCATTTTACAGTGAGGACTTCGGGATTCAGGGAGGTCAAGTGCTTTCTCTAAAGGTGGAACTGGGGAACCCTGCCAGAGCTGGGAGCGTGGAGTGTGCTGAGATGCTGATTCCTACATGGAAACAAGGGATTGCGTATTAGCCGTTCTCTAAGTGTTTAGGCCCTGCAGTGTGCAGCTTTGTTGTGAAGGCTGAGAGAAGATGGCAGCTCCTAATGTCCTAGTCCCGTGCCCATAGGGACTGTGCCTCTAATTTCACACCCAACAGAAAGCAAAGAGGTTCTTCTTTGGGGATCATCTCAACAAGCTCAAACTCTTCCAAAGAGCAGTTAGAAGACTTGAGTTGGGTGTGGATTCCTCCCTGGAGTATTCTTCTAGGCCAAGGGTGAGTGAACAACAAAATACTGGAACAGTGAACTGTGGAGACGGACCCTCTACACCTACTACACTGGATTACTAGGTGACGGAAGAGAGAACAAAGTTTGCCGTAAATAAAATACTAGGAAAGAGGCACCCAGAAGAAAGCTGGGTAGTTTTCAGAGGATGTAGACTTTAGGTTTCATGAGAAAATGTATTAAAATAACGGAACTCCAAGGCATACACCTATACCCCCTTCTGTCCACGGGTGCTATCAACTCCTGCTGCTGCCCGTTTGAAGAGGTGCCTCTCCGTCCTGCCACCTATCCCTAGAAAACGCTGAGAGTTAATGGTGGGCAGCCCACGAGACCTTGGCCACAGAGGTGGGGGGAGAGGCTTATCTGTGGCAAACAGGAGGAGGCTGGGACAGGAGGGATCCGTGTTTTCAGTTGGAAAGGGAAGAGGTAGGTTTTCCATTCACGGTAATGTTGTAAGTCGCCTTCTCCAACAAATGAACTTAAAGACGTATTTATTGTTTGGAACAAGTCCCTTTAAAGAAAAATGACAATTCAATGCTCTGATATGAAGAAAATTGTGAGGATGATTGATACACAAAAATATGGTCAAAGTTTGGGATACGCTGTTGTACATCAGGATGCCTCTGGAACAGGCCGGAAAGAGAAAGAATGAGTCTGTAGATCTGTAGGTATTTCTAAAACAGTGTCTAATATAACAGAATTTCTGACTACTTTAAGTGGTTTCCTGGGCAATGAAGTTCAGCTATTGCCCAACAAATTCCCTTTTTGCATAAAAGACCCCGGGGAATGCATTAGATCCCAGAAGCTTTGCCGTGAGTTCAGCACTATACCTTGATAGATCTGTGGTGCCCCCCGCCCGCTGACCGACCTTTCTCTTTCTTCTCTGTACTATGCAGCTTCTCCCTGGCAGAAAGAGAACATATGTGTGCTGTTGCACATTTTTCTGGGACCCTGCTCCTGAACTGTAGTCATAACTCCCGGTAACAACCCATTCCTGCAGTTCAGAGATCTTTTATAAGCCTATTTTAGGCAGTTGATTATTGCCTGACTAATAATAGGGACTCGTTTTGTCAAAGAATAGACTGGAGGATATAGTGTAAATTGCAGCCTATAATTGCTCAGTGACTGCCATTGAAAATTCCTAGTTACTGGAGTAAGAGCCTCTCTCTTAGGTGCGAGTAGCTATTTTTTCATGTAATAATAATTAGGCTGTGAGAAAGCAAGCAGAGAAACCCACCCAGAGAGCAAACTTATTCAGAAAGAAAGAAAGAAAGAAAGAAAGAAAGAAAGAAAGAAAGAAAGAAAGAAAGAAAGAAAGAAAGAAAGAAAGAAAGAAAGAAAGAAAGAAAGAAAGAAAGAAAGAAAGAAAGAAAGAAAGAAAGAAAGAAAGAAAGAAAGAAAGAAAGAAAGAAAGAAAGAAAGAAAGAAAGAAAGAAAGAAAGAAAGAAAGAAAGAAAGAAAGAAAGAAAGAAAGAAAGAAAGAAGGAAAGGGAAAGAAAGAAAGAAAAAGAAAAGAAGGAAAAAACCCTACAATTCTGAAACACCTGTTGGTTTCCTTCACACTGCCTGGGAAGGGGGAAGTTCAGCCAGGATCTGGGTGGACCCTTGGAGAGCTGAGTGTTCAGAGTTTGGAGCGGGTGGCTTGGGTGGTAGGGAATGGGCAGCTGAGGGACGAGCACACAATACCTTTGAAATAAGCAGTGAACAGTGGGCTTGGGGGGGCCTCCCATGAGAGTTCAGAGAACTTCAATATTCCTCCAACTTACCCCCAGCACACATGCACACACACGCACACACTTAGACCTAGAAGGCTTTGGAATGAACCCATTGGGATCAAAGTCTCTGAACTTTTGGGGTAGCTTTCTACCTTCTGGTGACCAAGCAGCTGCAGCCCAGAAGGGTTGTACAGAAGCAAAAACTCCCTAACAGACAAACAGCTTTCCAGCCCAGGGACAGCCCTGGACCCCATCTGAAGGACCGTCACCATTTCCAAATATTCGGATGGTGAGGAGGTTGTGGGTAACAGTACCAGCTCATTGTCCAGGTTAATGCCTATGTGGTACCACATTTGATTGCCTTGAATCCACCCCCAGCAAAACTCTCTCCCACTACCTAGTTCTGGAGGCTGAAACTCTGAACGTTTTGGCCTCTGGTTTTCTGGGTCAGGTGTAGATACTTTTGTGGCTGGAGACTACTCTCCTTGCATGCTTCATTCTTATAGACGAGAAAACCCTCATTTCACTTTCCTTTCTGTTTCTTTCTAGTATGAATGAATGAATGAATGAATAAATAAATAGATAGATAGATAAAATGGCTGGCGCTTAAATAGTACCTAAAACGTGCTTGCAGTGTTCTAATGAAGCTCTTAATATATATTAACTAATTTAACCCTTACAACAACCACAAGCTAGGAGGCATCATTATGCTTACTGTGCGGATGGGAGAGCAGAAGTCTGGAGAGATTGAGCAATGGGGCTTCACCTGATCAGCAACAGAGCAGGATTCCAGGCCTCACAGTCTATGCTCTCACTCCAGCACCATGCTGCCTGGGTCACCTGTGGTTTGAGACATAAATGTTGCATCTTCTCATTTTCTCCTCCCGGACAAAACAATTCTCTGCCAGCGCTGGGCGGGGCAGGGGCAGAATCGGAACCCTTGCTCAGGTGTGTCGATGCCGTAGGTACAAGCCTAGTGGGCACGGTCCACTTGCATGCAGGCACAGCATCTCCCAGAGCCTCTCGCTTCCGGGACTGCATTTTGTCCTAGCTCAGCTATACCCAGCAAGGATCGCCAAGAAGCTCACTAACTCACTCCCTTAGCTGGTCTTTATTACCCAACTGTGTGTGTCAGGAAATTTCTATAGACCACAAACTTCTAAGAGGTACCGAGCTTTATACTTAGAACCAGGACTCAGGCAACCTGGGTCTACTGCTAACCCATTTACTAGTGGTGGAATCTTGGGCCAATCCTTAACCTGTCTGGGTCTCAATGTCTTCTGGAAAATGGGGAGAAGATGTCTCCTTTGCTGACTAGATGAGCCTGCCTGCCCGACTTGTCTCCTACTTATCCTGCAGAACCCAGCTTGTGGGTTCCCAGGCTGGGTTGGGTGCCCCTCTGGGTGCCAGGGTCCCCTTTCTGACTCCAGAGAGCCTAGGTGGCCCTCATCTCAGCCGCACCATCACTGCCTGATGGCTCTCCTGCCCCCCACCCCCACCTCCACCTCTCCACTGGACGGGTTCTTCCTGGAGGGTGAGTCACTTTTGAGCTTGGACAAGGTTTTATGCATCTTTGGAAAAACCTAGCTGTCAGCTGATGGTTATTTGTCCTTTAAGATTTGATTACAATTAGTTGGATCCCCCATTCCATCATTGATGAGAAACCTACCCCCCTATACCTTTAAAGATTCTCTTGTTTCATCTACTGCTTTCTTGCATCCAAATTCCTGCTTCTTCTGAATTCTTGCTTTCTGCTCTCTGTTTTACACCTTCACTCACTAGCCTGGGGTTACCCCCGATTTAGCAAAAATACAGGACAACTGGTTAAACGTGCATCTCAGATAAACAGTGGATAATTTTTTAGTAAAAGTATGTTCCATGCAACATTGGGAACGTTCTTATACTAAAAAATTATCCACTGTTTATCTGAAATTCGGTTTAGCTGGGCCCCCTGTATTTTATCTGGCAACGCTATGCCAGCCCATCTTGACATGACATCAACTTGAGTGTCAAAGTAGGCCTTTCATTCCTCAAAGTAGCGTCAACTGGAGACTGCATGTCAACCTGCATGACTGAGGTTGGGGAGAGTGGAGGGGCGGTTATGTCACCAACGGCAGAGCCAGCAACCTGAAATTGGACATCATGCCTCCTGTTCCTCAGTGTGCCTTGGCTACTCCAGAGACTGGTAAGCCTTTCCTGCTTCTCCTCTAACAGATCTCCAGCCTCCTACCGTGGAGTAGGCCCCCACCTCTGTGCTCCATGCTTGTGGTCTGCAAACCAAAACACCTGTTGTTGTATTAGGTAGTGACCCAGTCTCTGTAGCCCCTGCCCCAATCAAAGCCCGGGTCTCCCTTGGCGCTCACGAACCCTCACCAACTGGAGTGCTCTCCTGGATGCAGGGCCGTGAGTGCTGGGCTCCCCACACGAGCAGCGTGAGGCGCTGGCACTCGGAGCCCACACTTCCCTGTGCTGGCGGCCAGCCTGGATGCCCAGGAATTCATCTGGTTGCAGTGGCAGCTGCCGTTAGGATGCGGAGGTGGCTGCTGTCAGATTTGATCTTGTTTGGTTTGTTTTAAGGGGTGATATGATTGTGCTCCACAACGTTTATAACCCCACAGTGCCCACACAGAGGTCTTTTCGGTAGATGTTCAGTGAGCGGTGAAGTGAAGCTCTGCAAGGGAGCCAGGCATGGCTGAAGGAGGAGAGTGGAGGGGCGTGCGTGTCCTAGAGCCATGTACATCAGGGCAGGGCCAGAGCTGGACAGGCCTGCAGGGGCCTCAGTGCACCCCTCATCCAATCTTGACAACTCCCACTTTATAGATGAGGAAACTGAGGCCAGAGAGGGGACATGTCCAAGTGGGTAGAGCCTGTGGGTGTGAGAGCCCGCACCTCCTGATGGTCCTGTTCATAGCTCCTCAGGCAGCAAGCTGAACCCCTCCGAGGTCTGGGTGTATCTTTCCCTGCCCTGGGGGATACCAGACTGTGTTAGTTTGTTAGGGCTGCCATAACAGAGTACTGCAGACCGAGTGGCTTAAACAACAGAATTTTTTTCCTCACAGTTCTGGGGCTAGCAGTCCAAGCTCAAGGTGTCACAGGGTTGGTTACCTCTGAGGGCCTCGTAGATGGCCCTTGGCTTGGAGATGGCCATCTTCCTCCTGTGTCCTCACATGGTCTTTCCTCTGTGTTTGTCTGTGTCCTACTCACCTCTCTTATAAGGACACCAGTCACATTGGATTAGGCCCCACATGTATGACCTCATTTTTACCTTAATCACCTCTTTAAAGGCCCTGTCTCCAACGACAGGCACTTCTGAGGCACTGGGGGTTAGGACTTCAACATATGAATTTTGAGGGGACACAATTCAGCCCATAAGAAAGACACTGTCAGTGCCGGCCGACACCCCTTGGAGCATTACTAATACCACACACGCCACTGCCGGTGCCTGCATCTATACCTGCAAATCTCTATTTGTCTGAGGCTGAGCTGTTGGAAGGGCCACGAAAGTAACGCCTCTCTGGGAGCAGCCCTGGAGCAACGATGGATGGGCGTGGTGTATAAATACCCCAGCTCTCTCACCCTCACCCGGAACAGCTCTGAAGTGCATGTTCTACACTGGCCCCAGAGTTCCCCAGCAGGATCCAGCCCTGGTTTCCCACAGCGGTGACTTGCTCCCTCATGCATGCTTTGCTGGCTTCTGCCCTTTCCTTGCGTCACTCCCCTGTTCCCTACAGTCTGCCTGGAATCCTCTCCCAAATAAATGACTCTCATTCAAACCTTTGTCTCAGAATCTGCTTCTGGGGGAACCCAAACTAAGACAAGTGAACTGCCATGTTTCCCTTTTACAAAACAGATTCATTCCGCCACCCCCATTTTTTGCTTTATTCCTCCCTCCCTCCCCTTTGTCTCTCCCTCCTTTCCTTCATTTGACTAATGTTTATTGGACGACTCCTGTGGACCAGAACCTGGGCTGGGGCTGGGGCTCTAGCAGAGAAGGGGCGGGGTCCCTGCCTTCCCAGCTGGGTGGGGAGGGGAGGTGGGAGGTGACCACACCATCACGGGAGTCAGGGCTCGCTGGTAGGAAGATCAGGGGCAATGAAAGTCTTTCCCACCCAGGGACAAGCTGCAGCCTCCTGGGCAAGGCAGAGGTCAAAGGTAACCTCAGCCCCCGATTCCCAGCTGTCTCTAGCCCAAGTCTCGGACTGTGGCAGCTCCCTCACTACTACCAGCCCTGATGCCTAATTGCTTTTCTCCACCTGGGGCCTTCATGCAGGTAAAGGGCAATTCTGGAAGAAGAAGTGATACAGACATTGGAATTCAGGCAATGCAGCAGCCACCGAAATAGGTGTTTTGATGTGAGGATCCTGGGTCATGGTTGTGGGGGAATCCTGCCCTTCCTCACAGAGGGATGGCTTCATTTCAGAAAATAATGCAAAGGAAAGCAAGGGACATGTAAATGTTTCTCTTCTTCAGGGAAAGAAGTACTGTTTATAGAATATCTTCTATGTCCTATACTTGGTGTTGCAAAGTGACAACCAATTGGCCATATGCAACTAGTAGATTTTTTAGATCTGTTCAGTGCTTAAAGGTATTTGAGTTAATACCTAAATTTTAGGAATTTCATGTCAAAGTCTGAATTTTCAGCATCTTGAAAAAGTGGAAGCTCTGGCCACATTAAGACTGCCATCCCCACCTAGCACCATTGGCTGGGGCTGCGGGGAGGCCAGCCTCTAGACTGGCCATGTGATCTCCACTTTGCCACACTCCTCACCACTCCCTGTTATCACCAATATTCCTGCCCTAAACATGCTCTGAGAACCTTACGCATTGATCTGGTTGAATCCTCATCATCACTTATTAGGTGGTGCTATAGACTGAATTGCGTCATCTCCCCCCTAAATTCATATATTGAAGCCCTGTATTTGGAGATAGGGCCTATAGGAAGGTAATTAAGTTTAAATGGGGTCCTAAGGGAGGGTCCTAATCCAATAAGACTGATGGCCTTATAAGAAAAGAGGACAAGAGAGAGATATTGCCCATAAAGAAGGGGCCATGTTGGCACACACTGAGATGGCGGCCATCTGCACACCAAGAGAAGAGGGTCAGAATGAAACCTACCCTGCCGGCACCTTGATCTTGGACTTCTAGCCTCCAGGACTATGAGAAAGGCATTTCTGTTGTTTAAGCTGCCCAGCCTGTGGTATTTTGTTATAGCAGCCTTAACTGACTAAAACAGATGGGTATTTTAAGTTAACCTTACAGATGGGAAGACTGAAGTCAAGAAGTTGAGTAACTTGCACAAGTAGGAAGCAGCAGAGCTGGGTTAGAATCCAGGTGTTTCTGACTCAAAGTGAGATGTTCTCTCAAGGGTTAGGACTTGAGTTCCAGGACCCCTTTGCGGCTCAGAGCCTCCCACAGCTGAGCAGGGGCCTGTCCTCTGCCCCTTCACATCCCACCTCCATCCTCCTGGGCTTATCCTGATAGGCCTTGCCATTCTAGCACCCATGTCACCGGCTTCTGGGGCTGCCTCTCCCAGGGAACTTGCTCCCCTTCTCTAGCCAGTGACCTTGTAACCATCACCGAATACCTGGCTTAGATGCCACCTCCTCCATGAGGCCCACCTGATCCCTCGGTCCGTCTGGTTTGCCCCACAGCCCCGATCAGTGCTTTGCTGTGTCTTCACCCCTTGCCCCGCCCTGTTGGCACCTCCCATGGTCATCTGGTATCAGAGATGAATGGCAAACATCTGCCCCCATGAAGGCAGGGCTGGCTCTTGGCCCCTCCAGGATAGCCACGGTCAGATAGGGAAATGCCTCCAGCCACAGGGCAGGGTCTGTCAACGGGAGAAGCTGGCCGAGCATAGAACTGGAAGGAGGGTGAAGGGGACTGTGGTGGATCGGAGTTCAAGCCCTTCTGCAGGGAACAGCTGCTACTCAGCTCTGCATGCCTCTCGCCGTAAGGACGTGTGCCCGGGGTGCCCAAATCACTTGGTTTTTTCAACAGCAGTCAGAAATCCTGATTACCATGTTTCTAATGTTTCAAGATTGGCCACAATTTCACATTTTTCTAACCTCTGCACAGATCAAGCAAAATATGTCTGGGTCCATGTTACAGAGGGTCGTGGATTTGGGTCTAGTTTGTAGCCCGTGTGATCACACTTGGGCTGGTTCTCAGCACCCAGGAGGTCTGTGGAGGGGGAGACGGTGTAGGAGAGCTGTGCTGGGCAGCATTGGCCAGGCCCCCATCTGCTCTGGGTGAGCCAGCCTTTCCTCCCTGGCCAAACCCAGAAAGAGGACAGAGCTTCCCGTGCTGGGCCTGAGTGTGACCCAACAGACAACTCGGTGTTTGCTCTAAATCCTCCTATGGGGCTCCCGCCACTTCTCCTCAGAGCCAGGGAGGCAAGAGGCCAAGGCCTCTCCTGGAGGGCCTGGGATCCTGATGGAGGCCATGGTGGGAGGTCATTGCCCAGGCTGTCGGGGCAGGTGCTGCCGGGGACACTTCCAGCTGGAAAAGTCAGTACCCCTCCTCCTTCAGCAGCTCCAGCCTCCCCTGCGCTGGCTTCCCCACTTAGAGCTCTGGAGGCCCTAGATTCAGGCTCCTGCAGACAATATGGTTTTGCAAGGATTTAGTGACCAAATCTATTTGCACAATGAGCCTTTCAACAGAGCACTCACAAAGCCGATGACGGGGAGAAAAGCAAAGGTGCCGGAGGAACAGCCCTGCTTGCTGCAGTCCCCCGGTCACCCGGGGAAGGCGTTGTTTGGCACAGTGGGGCTTCCTCAGCCCTGGCTGTCCAGCCTCAGAGCGGCCGGCGTGGGCCTGAAAAAGCCCCCAGGAGGTGAGATGCCAGGCTGTGTGTGAGTGAAAAGGCTTGTCCTCAGGGCTCTGCAAATTCTCTACTGGTTCTAACTCTCCAGGAGTCTGTCACCCAGATATCCCTTGAGCTGTGAGAGGCTGGAGTGCCCCCAGGGTGGGGAAGGCGGGGTGAGACCTCCTGCCTCCGAACTCTAGCTATGCCCGAGCGAGCACAGCCTCTTCCCCCACAGCTCCAGGGAGCACGGGGAGGCACTTGGCGCAGGCCTGGGGCCGGCCCGTTACAACAAAGCCGCAGACGGGAACAGAGCAGCGGGCAGGCGAGAGGAGGGGCTTTGCGGTGAGGTGGACCTGGACCGAAATCTCCCGCGGTTCCATAACTAGATCCCACGACCTTGAGCAAGTGACGGAACCGCTCTGTGCTGCAGTTTTCTGTCCTCTAAACGGGGGATCATGAAGGACCTACCTCGGAGTGGGTGGGACGAGCGAACCGGAAGAAGTACTTAGCATGGTGCCAGATGCACAGTAAGCACTTAATAAATGGTGGCTGCTATTACTAAAACCCATTCAGTGAGGCAGCTTTGAAAGACTGATTTGGCTGTGTTTACAAAGTTACCAACTCAGCTTTGACTCCGCTGATAACTTCACTGGCGCCAAGAATCTGTTGTAAGAAAATAATACTAACCACGCAAAAATGCTTTATCTGCAAAGATGTTCATCCCAGCATCCTTTATAGTAGTGAAGAGCTGAAATAACGGAAATGTTCAACAGTGGGGGATGGTTGTCATTGACTGATAATCTAGCTCCCACTTACTGAGTGCCTCCTATGGTACAGACACTAAACACACAAGGTCTCATTTTATCCCCAAAGGTGTATTTCTATCCCATTTAAAAGATGAGGAGACTGAGGATAAAGGGAGGAAGTCCCCAGCTGGAGGTCTTGGGGTAGGGTTTATCATGGCACAAATGAGTAGCTGGTGGTGGGTTCTGATGGTGGAGGAAGCTTGGGAGTAGTTATCCACCCCAGCACATTCTCCCCGAGTGGTGCCTTTCAATGGCTGTTGAGACTGATGGAAAGCAGTGCATAGGACACGACTGAAACGGCAATGGTCAGAGCTGAGCTTGAGAGGAGGAAGCCAAATGTGGGCATCTGTTTGGTGTGCTTGCCTTCCATCAACCGATGGTTCAACTGAGCGGCCCTTCATCAAGAGACTAAAGGCAGAGATGTCAGAAGGGTTAAAGGAGTTGGCAAGGGCTGTGCTGAGCCCTCCTCACCCTGGAGATTGGCCCTGTTAGCACCTAGGGAAGAGGAGAGGAAGTCGTGTTTCAGAGCCCAGTGAGTTCTAGAATTGGAGCAGGGGCCACCTGGAGGGAGTTGTCGTCATGAAGGGATATGGCTCCTAACAGAGACATGGCACTAAAGCATGGAAGGACAGGTAAGAAATACCCCAGCTTCTCTTTCTTCCCGCCTTCTGATGCCCTGCTGTTGCCTCTTATCAGCCATACCCAGCCAGAAATCAGAGGGCAGGGGAGTTCAGATAATGCACTCCACAAGTGTTGGCCTCCCAGGGCAGAGAACAGAGCTAAGAAAAGTTCTGGGAGGAGAGCGCAGAGAATCACTAGCACTGGATAATACCAGATGTGCCTTTCTGGGGAATAAAGGAGATAACGAGATAACTTTGAAAGGTTAAAAACAGATGTGAGGAATTAATATTGAGCTGATAGAATGGAACTACATTATCATTTATTTCTCTCCATTTAACCAATGCAGAGCCTGTGATGGCCTGGGACCACTGGCTGGGGACAGATATTTAATGCAGTGCCTGTTCTCAGAAGTTCTTGATCTAGTTGGGGAGAGAGAGGAGAAAATAAATAAAATAAGTGAATTGCTACATAACTGATGAGATGGACACCAACAGCTGTGCGCGCTAATGTGCTCACGAGCATCAAGAATTGGAGGCAGGGAAGAGGGGCAGGTCGATGGGCTGGAGGTGGGAGAGGAACAAAGACAGTAATCAGGAGACTGGATTCTCGTCCTAACTCTCTGTGGGCCCCTGGGAAAATCACCCCTTCCCTCTGAACTTCAGTTTTCTCATCTGCACAATGAAGAGAAGACACCCCCCAAGCCACTGTCTAGGATGAAGTGGGAATAAGTGACCAGGTGAGCACACAGGCAGTTTGCAAAGTTAAAACTCAGCTTGTCATTACAAGGGTGATAAGAGTCCCTGGTTCTTTTGCCCAGGACTTCATGATGACCACGAAGGCCCAAGCTCCCCACGACACCATCATCCTCCTTCAGCTCCAAGATTCTTCCTGGGCTCCCCCTAGAACTTGTTCTCTTCTGCAGACTGAGGACGAGTGGGGCTCACTGCCCTTCGGGTAACTAGAAGACCTTGGCTGACTTTCCCTTATGGTCACAGATGTGGGAACAATGACAATAGCCTCTGTTGTTTTTGTTTTTTATTATTTGAAAACTTGGGCTAGGCAAAGATGGGGCACATTGCATGGCTTCAAATCTCTTCTAACTCTGGAACTCTGAAACTCTAAGTTTCTCCTCTTTGGAATCTCTGGTTTCTAGGAACATCAGCAACATTATCCATCCTTCTATCCAACTATCCATATACCATCCATCCACTCACCTATCCATTTCTCGTTCATCTGTTCATCATTTTTCCATCATCCATTCATCTATGCATCATCCATCCATCCATTAGCCATCCATCCACCCATCCATCCATCCATCCATCCATCCATTCATCCATCCATCCATCTATTCATCCATCCACTCATCCATCTGTTTCTCATTCACCTGTTCATCATCCATCATTCATCTATCTATCATCCATTCATCATCCATCCATCCATCCATCCCTCTATCCATATATCCAACCATCCATACATATAGCCACATGAGCATCAATTTGTACCTGTTTATGTCCAGTCCTGTGCTAGTCTCCATGAGCAGAGCAAGGAATCCTTCCCTCAAATATCTTCTCATCTAGCAGAGGATCTATGAAAAGCTCAACAAGAGTCAAAAGCAACTAGAAAGCAGGATGAAAGTAACTGAGTAGTAAATGATTCCAACAGGAGAGGTTCGGACAAGAGTGAGACACTGGAAACCGCCAGGCAAGAGGTGGGCTTCCCAGGGAACTGGGATCTGGCCAGAGCCTTGGAGAAGGGAACTTTCAACTTGATCCTGAGCTCTTGAGGTCGGGGACTTTGCATGCCCTGTGGTTCCCCATCCTAGGCTGGGCCTGAGAACACTCGGAGAAGTCTTGTCTGTGGATAGCATGTTCCTGGATCAGCTTTGGTTCCCTTTAGCCAGGAACTCTGCTCAAATCTTTCCTTGGGCTGGAATTCCAGCCTCTGCTCCACTGACCAGCCCCAGGACTGCAAACATCTTTTAAGCTCTCTTTGGAAACAAGGAGTGGGAGATTAGGGCTAGAAGGTGCAGAACAATCTTGGACCACTTCATCATTAGCGCTTACAAAATAATTGTTCCTTTGAAAAGTGCCAACCTGGAGGTGCTCTCAAGGAGTAGCCCCACACATTGAGGGCTGACCCCCTCTCTGCCTGGCAAATGTGTTTTCTGCTTTTCTAGCTGGGCCATAAATAACCCGGCCACCTCTAATTTGGCCTCCAATACCCTGACCAGCCGTGATTTATTCACAGACCAAAACAGGCATCTGTAATTTGCTAACCAATCGCTACAATTCTGGCCTCGCCAACCAATAATCCTGCCATCTCTAATTTGCCAATAAATAATTCTGCAGCCTCAAATTTACTAACCAATAATGTGACCAATTTGCTGACCAATGGTTGTGTCGAGGCATAATGGTGCCCCTAGCAGATGGTAATTTGCTAAGCAATATTCGGACCTTTCCCCCTTCAGCAATAAAGAACCTTCGCAATCTTTGAATTCCAAATCCATTACTTCCCTCAGAAGGATGCTGCAGCCTGCTGGGTTGCAAAGTGCCCTCCCCAAAGCTTGCACTTACCTCGACATTCTCTCTTGAGCTCCTGGAATCATAGGTAGTATCTTGGAATGTGAGAGATGCCCCAGCTTGCTCATTTTACAGATGGAGATATCGAGACCCAAGAGAGAGAAAGTGACTTGTCCAAAGTCACACAGCAAGGTAGTAGCAGGGCTGGGACCAGAACACAGGTCTCTGGGCTGCCAAACCAGTGCCCAAGCTGCACCATCCTGGTAAGTTGACTTCCTTCCTCAGGGTATTTGCACCAAGGAGCAGGTTGACTCTGGCTGGGCTGGCTGCCATGGGATCTGGGTTTGGCCTCAGCCAAGCTCCCCTGGTGCCAGAGAGGGAGGAAGCTGACCTTGCTGACCCCACCACCTAGGGGGTCTGAGAGCTGGACAGGAAGGAGGATTCACTGTGCCACACAGAGGACTTGGCCTCATTTCAGCCCCAGGAAATGCTGGCTCTCAGCAGAAACCAAGAGCCAAATCCCACATTCCCTGAAGGAGCTGGCACCCACACTTCCCAGAATGAGTAAGAACAAGAGTTCAGCAAAGTAGAGCAGAGCTCTCGCCTCCCAGCAAGTCCTGGGGACCAAGGCATGGTGGCCCCAGGGAATGTAGGAGAAGCCTTAGCACAGAAAGACCTAGTGACATCAGGGGCTCAGGTGAGCCACTTAGAACAGCATCCATTTCACCCCCTCCCCAGGTCAGGCAAGTCTAAGCTGGACTCTCTCAAATCTTTGTGCAACTAGGAAAGATATCACTTAATTTGGCTGCCTCTGCCCCCTCCTCTGAAAAGGTATATTTGGCTCATTTTTATGCTCATGGCTCTTTTCAGAAATTAAGACCAAAAGTGCTTTGAGAATTTGAAGGAGAATTCCTAGGGATGCCAGAACATGCCTGGAGCCCCCCTTGAATGTCATCCAACCAGCCTCATGTGATTTTGTCTTGAGAGGAGGGTGGCTGGCGGTGGAGATGGGTGGGTGACTGAGGCTTCTCTCCTTCAGAGACACATCCCCTGCAATCCCGATGCTCCCTCCGGATCAAGTCCCCCTCTGCTACGCTGCCCAGTGTGGGCCAGTGAGGGGAATGGACCAGGTGGAAGCAAGAGAAAAGGAAAAGGTGGCAGAGAGAGGGAGAAGGCAGAGGCTCAGGTCAGCACAGAATCTCCTGGCTATGAAGGATCACCTAAGGACTGATTGCATTTTGCTCTTGGATGTGGGAACTGCTCCTCTCCATCTTCTCTCTGACCAGAGTAGGAGAGAACGGACAAACTGGAGCAGCCAGGCTCTGGTTAGCCTCAAGGGAGAGCTGAAGGTAGATCAGTGATTCTAGTATATTCTGGAAAGGATGACAGAGTAAGTTATATTCCTCTTGTGTATCCAATTCCTGTCTCCTGGGGTGGACTTTGAAAACTGAAGAGCCGATTTGGATTTTGTCCTGGACTGGTGACAGATCTCAGCTCAGATATCACCTCTTCTGAGCAGAGCGGGTTGGGTACCACTCTGTTTCTCCTGATTATGGCATTTATTCCCCTTCAAAGCTTCCATTAGCCCATTGACTCCTTCTCCTATGCCCTGGGAGCTCTGGAGGCCAGGACCTGTGACCCGTTTCTTGCCTTGTCCATTGTTGCATCTCTAGAACCCAGCACGTGCCGATCCCAGGGTCAGGGCATTTGTTGAATGGTTTGAGGTTGAATGATCTCTGTCAAGCTGGGAATCTCAGATCTCTATTTAGGAGACAAAGGCTTATGTTCAAGAAGTTCATTAAGGAAAGATGGCGGGAAGCAGGCATGCAGGACAAGAGGTGAGAAACAGGGAAGGTCGGGAGGCCAACGCAAGGATGCTTTGTCATGTTGGCCACTGCTATGGATGACAGCTTGATCTTCAGGGACCTTTTGGGGAGTTTTAGGGCATGCATATCAGAACTGCCACTCAGAGGATGAAAAGGGGAACATTGACCCATCGGTTTTCATCCCGTGTGGTCCAGGGCATTCACTGCCAGGTTGCGCCTGTGTGAGTACTGAGCATCCTATGAGACGGTGTTAGGGGAGCTTCTGCAGGAGGTGAGGCCAACAGGCGAGGTCTGTTAGGCTGCGCCTGCATGAAGCTGTTGCCACCTGCATGGAACTGGCTGCTGCAGCAGTGGCTAGAGTGGGAGGGGAGGCTGAGAGGTTTTGAAGCAGCGCACGAGAGGTGTCTGATACCCTTTCTAACAAAGGAGTGCATGGAGAGCCCCCTCAGACTCAGAAAGGAAGGTGGGAGTGGTCTGCCAACAGCTTCCTGCAGTGCCAGGCTGGGGTGGGGGACAAGGAGCTCTCCCTTATGCAGGATGGGTGCTAACTACGTGCCCCATCTGGCAGGTATCAAGATCACATCTGCAGCCACCACCCCTGCCAGACCGTCACCTCACCCTCACTTCTCAGGAGCACGTCCTGCCCCATGGAGACTCTCGCATCCCCCTACCCACTTCTGGCTGCTGTCAGCCCCTGGGTCCTCAGCGTGAGACTGCGTCCCATACTGCCTGAGCCAACCCCTCAGGGGGCCTCCTGGAGAAATAGAGGAGCTCAGGGTTCTGCGCACAGAGTCCGGTCATCTGCTCATCACCTCTCTGTGCAGCCGGCCTGTTGGCACAGACAGTGGAGAGCAAGACCCTCCTGGTCCCCACACTCCTGTGGCTCCATCCTTCCAACCACCCTTACTCAGCACGACTTCCTTGCTCCATCCTAGTCTAAATCAGTGGTTCTCAAAGTGCGGTCCTGCGCTGGTCTGGATGCGTCAGCGTGGGAAGAATGTGTTAGAAACGCAAATTCTCTGACTCTGGGGAGTCCCAAGCAACCTGGGCTGTGACAAGCCCTCCAGGTGATTCCGAAGCATGCTGAAGTTTGAAGACCACTGGTCTACACGAACAGTGTCCTGTGGTTACTTACTCAGTGTGTATGTTCCCAGCATCCCTGGCGGGAGCTTGTGCACTCGCCCTCCAGGCTGGAGTGGAAGCCCCCTCCAGCAGAAGCATGGCTGGACACTCAGAAGTGCGGTCAGCTCAGCTAAGAAACCACTTTGAAACTCCACCCAGGCCCTAGCACTGTAAAACCGTGACCTCCAGGTCACCTCCAGAGATCGCCCCCAGCTCCCCCACCCACACCATCCCACCTGCCTCCCTGGGGAGAGTGAGCAGTAATACGATGGTAAGAGTAAGAATAATGGAAAAAATCATAATAGTTACCATTCTTATTGGACGCTGAATAGGTTAAATACTTTATCTTATTTTATTCCCACAAAAAACAACCCTATGACATGGGTTCTGTTGTTATGCCATTTTTAAAGATAAGGAAGCGAAGTCTCAAGGTCCCACAGCTCTTGCTGGAGCTGAGCGACTGGGTTTAACCCACATCTGCCTGGTGTAGTGATCACTCTCATCAGCTCTGCTCCTCCAATTCTAGAAATTGCTATACACATTATATATATATGTAAATTCGTATTTGTATAAATAGATATACACATAATTGTATTATGTGAATACATTCATGTATTCATATTTGTATTCATTTATTTTTTAAACTAGGGAACAAGACTTCAAGGGCGAAATTCAGCTGAGCAGCAGAGGGAGGGAGAGACTGAGTGCCATAGTCACATAAAGTGAAGAGATCTAGATTCCAACCCCACTGCTAAATGTGTCTGTTTCCACGAAGTGAAGCAGTGCCCCAAACCTTGTGGTTATAGAGCCACAAAATGTAGGAAAGAGGGCAGAGGGATCAGAAGGAGGAGCAAGGATAAGCCTGAAGTACAGGGGGTGGGACTAGGTGTGGGTGTCAATAGGGCGAGGGGCTGAGCAGGCACGGGGAAGTTTAGAAAGCAGTTCCAAGATGAAAACCAGGGGCCACAAGTGCAGATGCCCACAGGGGACCCGTGGGTGATGACTGGCAGGCTGGGCCCAGGGCAGTAGGGAGCAGTGGGGACTGTGGCAAACTGCAGAGCGTGAGCCTTGCCTAAAGGGGCGGACGCTAACCAGCTCCAGTCAGCAGTTGCTGTGTGAGAACGTGGGCCATGCTGGATCTTTCCATTTCTGAAGAGAAGGTGGAAATCAAATTTTTAAGCAAAATCTCCTGCTTTTTAAATTTCATCAATGAATTTTTAAAAAATATTATGAGGGCCAAACAAAACACCCCTGAGGGCCGTAGTTAGCTCTCTGATGGCTGGTTCTTGATGACTGCAGAAGAGAACAGGTCTGCGAAGTCTCTAATTCAACCATCACACTTCACTCCTCTAACTTCGTGCCTCTGTGTCTGCGAAAGGCGCAGCTCTGGGGCTGCAGGGGACCTCAGCCTGGCCACAAACTGTGTAATTTATTACTTGTGTGTTTGGGGTTTATCCGTTGTTTCCCCGTCCACCGCCCAATATAATGTAAGCTCCATCATGCAGACTTTTTCTCTTTCATTCTCTGATGTATCTCAAGCACCTGGGAAAGTCCCCAGCACATAGTAGGTGCACAATGAGCATCTGTTGGATGAATGAATGCTAGAAAAGAGCCAGTTGGGCTCCTTCTAACAGGCCTGCCAGGCAATTCCTCTGCCACGCAATCTTATGCACCCTTCCATAAGCAGAATAAATGGCCAAGTCACTATAGGCTTCCCTCTTAGGTAGGTGTTACAGTTGGTGGGAGGTGGGGACGGGGTCCCTCAAGGCCCCCAGACCGTAGGCTGGCGATGAACAAAGCAGAGCTGATGGAAGTTAAGGAGGAGAGAGACAGACAGACGAGCAGAGGCGAGAAAAGAGAGAAAGAAAAATTGTCCCATGCCAACAACGGTCAAAATGCGTTATTAGGGTGTCCAGGAAATTATAGCTTATGTCCATTAGTTCTTTCAGGGTTAATATTGATGCAGATATTATTTCTATCCACGGCCCCATTTATTTGAAATATTATGACTGGGAGTAGCTGCCGCTGTGAATCAAATCAATTGATGGAGTAGTTAGCTGTGCCACCAGGGCAGCCTGCCGGCCCCCTCCCCCCGCTGCGAGCATGAAATATTATGGAGATGGTTCCTTAAAGTGAGTACTTTATCATCATTTGTCTGCAGGCCCCTACTAGGACTGCCTTGCCCGGCTTTCCGTTGGGCGCGAGGAACTGTCATAACTCAATCAGGCGGCTAACGCGCCGGGCACTCAGCCCACGGCCACCGCCAGGAGCCCGCTGACAGCCGGTGGTCCCCGCCCGGGCCCTGTGCCGGCCACGTGCAGGGGAGAGATATTTTTGGAGGTGGAAATGGGAGGCCTGTTTCCTTGTGCCACTTACCATTCTCCAAACACAATTTGTCATTTCCACCACCAAGCTTTCAGTCACACTGTTTTCTCAGCCTGGAGTCCCTACTCCCCCAGCTCTGTCTGTCAAGATGCTATACATTCTAGAAACAGGATCTGAGACATGGATCTGCAGCCTGGTGCAGGGAGAGGGGCCACATCTGACCCCTTTCCTACCACCTCCAATGGCAGCTTCATTTAGCTGTCACCTAATAATAATAATAACAATAATAATAATTGAGTCCTAGTAGGTTTCCAATAACCTATGCAGTGCTTTATGCTAGTGGTTGGCAAACATTTTCTGGAAACCGGATGGTAAATGTTTTAGGCTTTGTGGGCCGTAGGGTCTCTGTTGCAACTGCTCAGCTCTGTCATAATGAGAAGGCCACCACAGGGACCCAGGGAAGGACTGGGCCGGACTTGGCCCTCGGGTCTTAGTTTGCTTTCTCTGCTTCATGTTATTATGTTATTTGATCCTCTTCCCAGTCTTTGCTCAAATGTCACCTCAGCGAGGTCTTCCCTGACTTTTCAAAATTAAACTAAACTCTGGGCATTCCCCAGCTCACTTGCTTGTTTTATGTGTCTCCATAACTCTTATCATATATTTTTGCTTCATTGTGTTGCTAATAATTATACCACCACCACCACCCCCACGCCTGCCGGTGGAATGGCAGCTCCACGAGGACAGGGACTTTACCTGCTGTGTTCATCGCTGACATCTGCAGGTCTCGCACAGTGCCTAACACATACGGGCACGGATGGCTCTAGGAGGTGAGTGCTACTCATGTCCCCATGTTTCAGATGAGGAACTGAGGATCAGACAGCTGCAGGAATTGTCCAAGGTCATCCAGCTGATAAGCGTTCTTGAGCTCATCCTTGAGTCCTCACTGAGGTTTTATTCATTTCTTGTTTTCAGTGTATCAACTTATTCAATCCTTTCACAACCCTGTGGATGGGAGGTCCTGCTATTAGTCGCCCTGCGCAGGTGGAGAAGCTGGCTCAGAGAGTCATCTGTCCTCGACGTCAGGACTAGCAAGTGGGGAGGTCAGGATTTGAACCCTATCCATGCAGCCCACTCTCTTGCCATGCTGGCATCCTTGCCCTGTGCTTTGTGGGCACAGCTGAGAGCCTGGGGCCTGGGAATACCTAGCTGGGGGCGGGCAGCCCTGAGCTTGCCTCTTGCTGGCTTTTGACTGACCAGTGAGCTGGGTGAACTCACTGTCTCCATGATCACACCTGGAAAGTCCCAGGCTCTGGGCTGGGCACGAGGATGCTGCAGAAGGGTCTCCCCACTCTTCTCTTCCCAGCCCCGTGCTCCCAGGACCCAGTCTCTCACTTTGCCCCCTACGTCAGTAGATTTGCGGCACCCAGCCTCTGCCCATACTCTTCCCTCCATCTGGAGCACCTTTTCCCCAGCTCGTTCTGTTCAGATTCTTTGCATCTTTGAACAAAGGCTGAAAGAAATACTACCTTTTAGCGGGTGTTATTGGGGGCTTCCCTTTGGTGGCGAGAAGCAAAGCTTGAAACCCTCCTTCTCTGGAGCCGTGTCACTCGAGGAAGAGAGAAGAGAAGAGGTGAAGACCGCTTGGGCAAGATCACGCTTGTCCCGCCACACCCCTTGCGAAGCCCTGGGATACCCAATGACGTACGGCCACCTCCAGCCACCTTCTCGACCTGAAGACAACAGAGTGTGAAGTTCCCTTGCAGATCATCCAGAATTCGACCCACAGACCCTAAGAAGCTTAGAGACTGATGATCAATTTTGTGTGTCAACTTGGCATGATACCTAGTGTTTGGTCAAACTCCCGCTCTTCCCTGGGTCTCCAGCCTGCCAGCCTGGCCTGCAGATTTCAGACTTGCCAGTCCCCACAATTAATCTATCTATATCTATATCTATATCTATATCTATATCTATATCTATATCTATATCTATATCTATATCTATATCATCTATATCTATAGTTATATATCTATATCTATATCCATTCTATTGGTTCTGTCTCTCTGGAGAACATTGAATAATACCAATACTCAAGTCTAATTCTTTATTTAACAGAGAAAGCTACCAAGGCACAGAAAGGGCGAGTAACTTACCCAGTGTCACACAGCAGATTAATAACTGAGCTTGGATCATTCAAAAAGCCCCAAGGCTAAAACTCTTGCCCTGTAGTGAGGGGCTGGGGTCCCGGCCCTGCATTTCCAAGCCTCTTAGTCAGGTGAGGGCAGAGATCACAAGTGTTCTGAAGAAAATCAACTTCTCACCAGAGGTGGGCGGGTGGGGAATTAGAAATCAAAAATTCAGTGTGAAAATACAGAAATCTAGCTGCAAAGCCAATTTTCCATCACACTTAGCAGCTCCGTATGATGTGATGGTTTGCTAATAAAACATGAGCATTACGGTAACATAATATTTTAAGTATCCATTAACTAATACGTAAATATAATGGAACCTTATGGAAATATACTTAAGCTGTCACCAACACCCCTAATGTAATATGCATGATTTCCAAGGCTATTTATAACTCCTTGGGTTCACTCTCTCACCGGTGACTTCATTGGCTCAATCAAAAGAGGATCTTGTTTTCTCTCCCCAGCCCCAGTCTCGATACACCAAACCCCTTGGCCCCTCTCCCCATGGCACTGCGTGGGCCTGGCCAACACCCATTCGTTCCACAAGTGCTGGATGTGTGCCTCTTGTGGACCGGGCACAGCCTGCCAGCATGGAGCCGGTGATCTGGCAGACTCACGCCACGTGGGTGATGACAGTTGTGAAAGAGCAATGGCAGGAGGTTGTGAGACGGCAAGGAGGCCTCTCGGAGGAGGTGGCACATGGGCTGAGGAAGGGAGGATGAGCAGGAGCTGGCTAGGTGAAGCAGGGCAAGGGAGGGAACGGAGGAGCATGATGGGGGATCAGCAAGCACGGAGGCCTAGGTGTGAAGTGCACGGCACATCCTCCTGGGAGGTGAGTGGAGCCCAGATTCTGACGGAGAGGCTGTGAGGGGCAGAGAGTGGCGAGACAAGAGGTGGGACCGGTGAGCAGAGGCTAGGCTGCAGAAGACCAGATGACAGAAGGAGACTCTCCTAAAAGGGGCCAGAGCAGGCACCACGGCTGTGCAGGGTCTGAAGTGCTGTTTCCACTCACACCAACACTTCCGACACCATCATACAACCAATTCCCTGATTCTCCCGACACCAGCTGGGTGTCCTACAATTCAACTCAATTTTGACACCCTCTACCTGGAGTTAGCATCAGACTCCACAGGGTTTTTTTTCTGGTGAGGAAGATTGTCCCTGAGCTAACAGCTGTGCCCTTCTTCCTCTATTTTGTATGTGGGATGTCGCCACAGCATGGCTTGATGAGTGGTGTGTAGGTCCGCACCTGGGATGCAAACCCGTGAACCCTGGGCTGCTGAAGCAGAGCGTGCAAACCTAACCACTACACCACTGGGCCAGCCCCCAGACTCCACAGGTTTAAGGTCTCAGTCCCACAAGGCTGTTGCCACTTCAGATGCCAGTCACAAGTATTGGGTCCCTAGGGTCTTCACACTTCTGTCTGACTTGACTATAAAGTTTAGGGGTCAAACCCCCTCCTCAGGTTTGAGAATTTGCTAGAATGGCTCACAGAACTCAGGGAAACACTGTACTTACAATTACTGGTTTATTGTAAAGGATACAACTCAGGCACAGCCGAATGGAAGAGAGGAGTAGAGGAAGGTGTGGAGGGGTGGGGCCCCCCTGGGCACACAACTCTCCCAGCACCTCAGTGTGTTCACCAGCCCAGAATCTCTCTGAATCTTGTCGTTCTAGAGCTTTCATAGAGCTTAACCTCCAGCATCATCCCCGCTTCCTGGAGGTTGGTGGGTGGGGATGAAATTTCCAACCTTCCCATCACGTGGCCTTTCTGGTGACCAGCCCAGTCCTGAGACAATCAAGAGTCCCCACCCTAAGTCACCTCACTAACATAAACTCAAGTGTGCAAAAAGGGTCCTTATGAATACAAAGGACCCTCCTGTCACCCAGGAAATTCCAAGGCTTTAGGAGCTCTGTGCCAGAAACCAGACAACAGGGACAAAGACCAAATATAATTTTGTCTTACACCACAAAGGGCCTGACTTTCCACCATCAAGCATCCTAAACTTGGAGGAGGGGAAAAGGACATCAGGAGATGCCCCCAATCAATTCCGTCTGTGGATCTGTGTCCTGAGATGTGTTTTAAAGGAATCCCAATCCCTAGTCTCCACTCAAACAGCGGACACCCCCCCTCTGGGCTTCCACGGCCTTATCTGTGAGCCTGGAGTTGGGGCAGGACTGGGATCCCTTCCAGGAAGGTTCGGTGAGCCAGGTCCCTGCCCACACAGGCACCACATCCAGCAACTCCTGATTGTGTTGGCAGCAGACTTGGTGCTAACATCTAGCAAATCTTCCCCTGCAGAGCGCACAGCAGGCATCGCTGTTGGAGGCGTCACACCTCTGCCACGGGCCGAGTAATGCCTCTTTCACACACCTTATGTATGGGGATTGATAGCTCTCTTAGTTTGGGTTTCCCCAGAAGCAAACCCTGAGACGGGGATTCGAGTGCAAGCGAGGAGTGGGCTGTGAGGGAGGGAAGGCAGCAAATGCAGGGTGCATCATTGAGATAGTTGCCTCAGTGGGCACCCGGAGTGTAGTCACCCCAGGAACTCCAGAAAATGAGGCAAAACTCTGCCTTAGAGTTTTCCTACCCAGGAGTGAGGGTGCTGGGAATTGTAGGTTACATCTCATGAGCCACTGGTGAAGGGTGGCTCCTGCAGGGTGCCAACGCCCTGGAGCATCCAGGTTGCCGTGCTCACAGCTGGGCTGGGCTTCCGAGTTCTGGAGAAAGCTCTCGAGCAAAGCAACCCAGATAGTGGCAGTAAAGAATTGGTCAGGGCAAGAGGAAATGGTGAGGCCCCCAGGCCACAGGTGGGACAGCAACAGGATAGCCTACGACAGCTAAAAAGCAACCTTTTCCAGGACTCCACAGCCTCATTGGGTTCTTGAAGGGCCTGTTTGAAGGAGGAAAGGGAGAAATAATTGATAAGCCCTGTTTGACAGATGAGGCCATGTGGTTTCAAGAGGAGACTCTTTCCCTCACTTGGCGTGCTTTCTTCTTTTCCCTCTGGGTTCCATGTGTCTCCTTTGGTGGGAGGACTCCTCCCTGTAACCCTTTCCTTTGTTGACAAGCCGTTCACCTTGGGCTGGAATCCTAGATTAAGATAAACCACTAAGATGTGTGGGGTTGTTTGTCACTGTAGCATAATCCGATTTATCCTGACTGATACAGATGTAAGAAAAGAAGGCTGATTTTAAAATAAAAGCAATTAAGTAAGCAAGAGCAGAGGACACAGAGATATGGCAAAAAGTACAACAGTAGTCTGCAAGTAACTGACGCTTGTGGAGCAAACAATGCCTCGTGCTAACAGGTTGGCACATTTAGCGGGAGGAAGTTTATTTAAAAAGTGGAGGGACGACTTGGTTTGTTGATTGCCAGCCAGAGGCGAGATGCAGAGCAGAAGCCTCAGTCAACCTTTCCAGCCTCTGGGATGCACACTCTGGGCTTGTGGGGCCCTGCCGAGGCTGGCTCGAATGGACTTGCCCATCAGGACCCCTGATGCTGCTGTAACGCCCACATCCTAGAGTCTTGAGAGGATTAAATGAGATGTGACATGTAAAGTTGCTGGGCATCTGTCATATTATACCCAATCTAAGACTCTGTCAATTGTAGGACACTGCATTGTGTTATGTACCACTAAGAAAGAAAAGTGTCTGTTAAACTCTCATGCAATATCTTAAGAGTGTGAGGCAACAATTAGGCCAGTCTCTTGCTGCTTTCAAATTTGTTAACATATTCCCAGGTATTTGGCAACCTCTGTTGCCTTCACTTCCTTCTTGGCAGGGGCTAGACCATCCTTTCAAATGTATCCATTATACAAAGCAACACAACTTCATCTCCTTGGGATATCTTCCTGTCTTAAGAATGCACTTGGTTGTGGCTTTGCAAGAAAATAATGCAAGAAAAAAATGTTGCTCTGACAATAAGCGCTTGCCTCCCTAATCCCAGCTGCGCACCTTTCTGCCAGCACAGGAACTTCTCATTTCATTGCTGAATCATAGTCTGATCTTTCTGAAGATGCATAAAATGGCAATTACACTTAGCGCGGGAAGGACAACAGTGCGGAATCTCCACTGAAGTGACAACAATGGGAACGACTCTGACTGAGCTTGGCAAGCAATGACAACTGCATCGCGACAGCCGATGGAGAGACATCATCGTTTGTGAGACGGGGCCCAATTTCAGAATGTGAAAATGAAAGAATAAAAGCCATCTTAGAACTGATGAAACAGGGTTGTAAGAGCCCATTATGGAGTAGCTGCTCATCTCGTTTGGGGATTATTACTACTTTTACGGCACATGTCCAGGTACGTACGTGTAATGTGGATGCGGGGCAGGAAACAGGGCCTGTGGAAGGGCTGGGTGGCGGTGGCATTTGGAGTGCTTGGAAAGAAGTCCTTCTAACCAGGGGAGAGGTCACGAGCCTCCTTGGCCCCGGCCTCCAGAGGAACAGCAGACTGCATCCCTTTCAATCCAACCAGTGTGGATTGAGCACCTACTGTATACAAGGCACCGTGTGGGAGGATAGGGCAGGGAGGCCACAGGACTGAACATGCTGTGACTGCTGTCCTCCTGGGACTCTTGGGAAAGGGGGAGGCAGACATTTGCATGAACAACAATTGTGCCCAGGGGACGGCAGTTAGCGCTAACATGACCAGCAACCAGCAAGGGTTTGGGGACCCCTGGGCACCCCAGCATGGTTCCACTTGGAAGGTTTCCTGGAGGAGGGGGAATGTGAGCTGAGCTTCCAAGCAGGGAGGATTGAAGCGGGGATGCTGAGGGAAGAGATGCTGGGCAGTGGCAGCAGGTTGAGCTGGGTAGCAACAGGCGTGGATCGGGGACCACAGGCTGGTCTTCACTAACTTACCCACCTGGAAAAGCTCTAGAACTAGGTCCAGATCCAGGCCATGACCTAGCCTAGGCTCTGGCTCCTTTCCAAGCTGCACATGTACATATACACACAAGGGCAGAGCCAGGGCAGGTGTTCCCACAGGCTCCTGCATCTGCTTAATGGGGCAATAACATATGCGCACGTCCATACACTTGCATGAATCGTGTGCGTGTACACGGAAAGGCACTCTGGTGTGCTCACATGTGTGCTTCTGCTGCTGGTCCCTTGAGTAATCATGAGTGCACACCATGTGCTCATCCATACACATGCCTGCACACCCGGCTACGTCCATATGCACACATGTGCATGTACACACAGGCACACTTACATGCACTCCCACTGCCTCCTGCAGCTGCTCTTTGGGGCAACCACACGCATGTACACAAATAGGCATGCATGCACTCGTGTGGGTTCACATGGGTATACCCATAGAGGCATGCACATATCCACTCTTGGTAAATTTTTTGAAAAATGGGAGCAATGAGTCCCCTCCCTGCATTCATACCCTTGGTAATCTCCCTTCCCCCTACTGACTCTGGGCTTTACCAGGTGGCTTGATTTGGCTACTTGTGAGAAAGTAGCAAATACAGCACAAGCAGAGATTGAAAAGTGTTTGTGCGTTGAGACTTGCTCTGGCTGTACTTGGAACCCGAGGCCACCGTGTAAGCCAGCTCTGGCTAGCTTTCCGGAGAGTGAGAGACCAGGTGACCAAGTCATCCCCTGACACTGAGTCCACTGCCACTGCCAGACACACAAGTGATGCTGCTGCAGAGCAGGCACAGCAGGGTTCAGCCACACCGAGAAGAATCTCCTGGCCAATTCACAAAATTATGAGAAATTATAAACCTTTGTTACTTTAAGCTGTTAAATTTCATGCCTTGTTATATGGCACAAGCTAACTGATATGAGCAGTCACTCCCAGGAGCATACAGATGCACGCCATGCACACACCCACACACTGCCTGTGCTTATTTGTATACAAAAGCACAGAAAGTAAACTTATACACACTTTGGTAATCACACACAGGGACAAACACACATGCATGCATAAACAGCATGCATACTCAAGTACGCCTACAATATATGATGAACCATGCACATATACATAAATATATGTAAAACACTTATGTTTGCTCGCTTGGACAAATACCAGCCAGGTCAGGACTCTAACCACACTCTATGAACAAGTGAGCGGCCATGGGCCAAGTCCCCCTTCCTGGAATCAAATTGGCAGAGGGAAGGCAGTGGTTCTGGGAACAAGTACCATCCAGCCCAGCCAAGACCCACAGACACACTGAGACCCCACTGTGCTTCAACTTTCCATGTGTTTTCTGTTTCTTCTACCTCTCTGGGGGCCTCCCTCTTGTCCCTCTCTAGCCCTATGCCATCCCCCTGGTCTGGACCACTACAAGTGCTTGCCTGGGTGAACACAATTATCTCCTAACTGGGCCCTTACACCAGTCGTGGACCTCCAATCCATTCTTCATCCTGTTGATGGGGTCTTTCTAAAACGCAGAACTGGCCCATGGGTTAAAGGTCCATTAGTGACCCAAGGATGAAACCAAGCCCCTTAACATGGTCCATGAGGCCCTCAGTGATGCAAGGCCTGAGCACCTCTCCAGCTGCTGTCTCCACTCTGCCTCATCCATCCTCTCTGGGTCAGCAGTGCTTGACTATGTGCAGTCCCTCTGGGCCCTCATCACCTCTGGGCCTTTGTACCTGCTGTCCCTATGGCCCGGAAGCCTTTCCCCACCTCCCCACACTCCACGCCAATCACCCTTTTGCATGGCTAGCTCTTCCTAACGCAGCTTAGGCCGCCTCTTCTGCAAGGCTTCCCTGAATTCCAAGGGTGGGTGGGTCAGCAGCCTCTACACTGTGCCCAGTTCTTATCAGGTTGTGTGACGATTACTTGTTTAGTTATTTACACACACACATGCATGCACTAAAACAGGAGCTCCTTGAGGGCAGGGCCTGTGTCTTGATGACCATTTTGTCCCCAAGCACCTACCTGGGAAATAGTAGGCCTGGAGTAAATGTTTACTGAAGGCAGGAAGGAGGAAGGGAAGGAAGGAGGGATGGACAGGGGACAGTGGGAACAGCATCTGTCCTTGGCCCAGCATGGCGTTCCTGTTGGTGGACAGACCCCGTTCCCATCCCTCTGATAGAAGGATGGTGCATGCAGCTCTCATTCTCTAAGCTGCATCTCCTTCTTGGCCAAGGTTCCCCCACTCTTGGGGCAGACCTGCTCACTTCACTGAAATGACAGCTTTCCCAGAGCCTGCCTGGTCCAGCCTTAAATTCACTCATGTGTCAGTCACTCTTTGGGGAACATCTGCTTCTCTCTTACTGCTCACATTCTGCATGTTCCAAGGGGCAGGTGTCGAATGGCTGGCTGGTGTTGATCACGCGTGGGTCATGGGCTTTACATTGGGTAAATCAAGCAGTACAGTCAGGAGAGGCACCGAGACCCAGATGCAGGGAGGGTTGGGCGGGAGACCAGGCTGAAGCAGCTAAGACTCCACAGCACAAGGATTTCAGGTCAGAAATGAATAGGGACTTCCATAACGAAATGCTCTATTATCCACTTATTCTGGTCAGAAATACTCATTATGGCCCATTCTGTCTGAGTAAGGAGGCATCCAGGGGGATGCAAGATGACTAAGACATGACCCACGGGCCTTACCCACAAGCAGGTCCCTGGCTAGTAAGGTCTGTTGAGGTCTTACACCAATATGCCAAATACCCACGAGACGAGGACATGTGTGAAGAATGTCAGGCAGCTGCCACCCAATTCTGAACTGAGATGATTTCTTCCAACTGGAGAGGCAGGAAAGGCATCACTGAAGAGGAGGGGTGTGAGCAGGGTAGAATTAGGCTAAACTGAGATGGAGGTTGGGGGCACGGGGCGTGTTCTAGTTAGAGGGGATAACAAGAACAGCTATCATTTATCAAGAACCAGCTGAGTAAGGGACTCGGCTCTAGATATTCTCCCATATCATCTGTGAGCCTCACAGCATGCTTGCTGTGTAGATATTCATGCTTCAGTTTTATGGGTGAAGAAACTCTGTGCCAGAAGGTAATGACCTGGCCGAGGCAGCTCATCTTGGAACTGGGCTTTAACACCAGGGCTCTCTGGCTCCAGGGCCTGATGTTTCAGTAACCTCTGGCTGTGTAACGAACCACTCTAAAATCAGTGGCTGAAACGATAATAATCACTTCTTCTTATCCCCTGGTTTGGACGGTTAACTGGATTCAGCGAGGTGGTTCTTGCTTGCATTTCTCAAGCACTTGTCACCAGACAGCGGTGGGTCTGGAGTCCTCTGAAGGGCCCTCGCTCACACAAGACTGTGGCCGGCTACTTGGCTGGGAAAGCTCGAACGGCTGGGGGTTGGAGCAGCTGGGACTCCTCAGGCATCTCTCTCCAGGTGATCTCTCCAGCACGGCAGCTTCAGCATGGCGGCTCGGGGCACAAAGGGATACATCTCGAGGGAGAATGTCAGATGGAGATGGTATTGCCTTTCATGATCTTGCCTTGGAAGTCATCTGGTGTCACTTCTACTGTGCTGATTCAGCCGAGGCAGTCATGAAGTAATCCCCCTCCCCAGGTTCAAGGGAAGGAGACCTTAGTCTTGGCAGCTTGCTGGAGTGGCATGGTTCTAGAAGAGTATGGGGGACAGGAAATATTGTTCAACTACTTTTTGTCCACCACATCTGGCTTTCATTATGCCCACAAGCCAGGGCCCAGAAGCAGGGAAGTAAAAATAGTGTCTGATCTGGGAAATGGGGTCAGGGTCCAGTTGAGCAGCAACAAAAACTTTCCCCTGAGAAAGTAAGGAAAGGCTCAGTGGTGGCGACTTCAGGGGGCCAGACAGTGGCCACAAGTCATGAGCCAGGTGGCACAGGTGTCAATAAAGAGAAAAGAAGAGAGGGAAGCAATACAGCAAAGAGATTCAGACTGAGAGCCAGGCCGGAGAGTGGGAGATAGAGAGGGCACCTTAGAAGCAAAGTCTAAGATCCAGGCCTGGATGACCGTGGGCGTGATGGTGCCAAGAACCTAGCGGGGATGTTAGAGGAAGAGCTGGTTTGGGAGCGAGAAAACAGTTTACTTTGGATCCATGTTGAATGAAGGGTATGAGGCGGGCATGCTGGAAAATTGCCCAGAAGTGAGTAGAATCGTAGGTCTAGACCTGAGGCAGTGGACTGGGATGGAAAATGCAGATTTCAGGGCTCACAGTGGGATTGGAAGCCATAGGAGTGGTTGAGCCCACCAAGGCTGAGAGAGCATCAAGAGAAGAACACCACACCCTGGGCGCTCTGGTATTTGGAGGGGGGTGCCAAGAAAGAGAGCAGGAGTGACAATCCAAAGGCAAGGCCTCAGAAGACACTTCTGACTGCAAGACTCTAGAAAACCCCAGTGGAAGGACAGAGATGGACAGTCACGCAGCCCGAGACTATTGCAGGACCCCAATTTCTTCATTAGATCCAACTGCTGATCATTTCTGTTGGTGTGAATTCTATCCCTGGTCACATTGGAAGCCTCTGTGAGGACAGGCACCATGTCACAGGCACCTGTAACATCTGTGGTGGTCTTGACACATATAGCTAAGTGTACGCAAAGAATGTTTGTTGAGTGAATATATGAAATGGTAAAATGGGGTTGCTCTGCGAGTTGAGGGCCTGACACCACTGGTTGGCTATGTCCCTCTTATCTGAGCTCCCTCCACCAAACTCCTAAAAGAAAGTTTCAAAACCTCTCATCTCTCCCCAAATTTTCATGGTACAACAGGAGCCTGGAGCAGGAAGTGACTTTCCGAGGGGTCACACAATGGTCAGCGGCAGAAATGGGCCTGGGAGTGGATGTCCAGTTGGTCAGCTCCATGCCCAACAGGACCCAGAGCTCTGGGTAAGGAACGGTGGGGAAAGGGCAGCCTATTCCCCAGGAGGGACACACCTCCCAGCCCCGAAAAGCGGCTCCGGGAATGGCGGCGAGGCCAGCGCAGTCAGAAGCCGGGGCAGGATGTGCTACCGACAGCCAGCGCCAGCCCGCGGGCCCGCCGAGCGCCAAGCTGGCCGAGGCCCCTCCCTTGGCAGCGGTGGTGCCTCTGGGACATTGTGGCAGGCTGATCTCCTTGCAGATCCTGGGTCCGAGGGCGGAGGGGAGGAAGGGAGACATTGCTGTGGTTTTGCGGCCAAGGAGGGAACATACTTAGGATATTTAGGGGATGGACAGGGAACAGCCCCACGCCCCCCAGGCTCTGCCTGCCAGCGCTCAGCCACTGGAACATGCCATTTGAGAAGTGTCTTCATTTTCTCTCAAGCATTGGCTAGGTTCCTGCCACACTCGTTGAGAGCGGGAAGAGGGGGGCAGGAGAGGGAAGGTAAGGGTCACAGACAGGAGCAAAGGAAGATTGGGAAACTGGTTCCTGAGAGCTCTCTGTGCAAAGAAAACACCATGGGGCCTGCCAAATCCGCGTTCCACACGGTCCGACGCCACCCCGTGGCTCCCCAAACCCCCTCCCACCACCCCCCAGGAAGTCACATTTCACCCTGGCCCATGGCCCGACGAGGGCACACCTCGAACCAGGGGCCCAAGATGCAGAGCGGGCTCCATGCGTCCGGCCACGTTAGGAAATCTTGCTCCAAAGACGCCAGTGCGAGAGCCCAGTTAAACTGGGCATCTCGCCTGCCAACAGTGAAACCTCTCAAGTCATCAAGTCAGTCTTTATTTTTATAGACCACGGCTTAGACGCCCCAGCCACTGTGAGCCCTGGCTTCCCTCGCTTATTTGTAATTTTCAGACACCTTGATTTATTGCTTGAAAGCCTCTGACTGGATCCATAGACACAGGATTTCAGAAATGTCAGAGCTGGGAGAGAAAATGCCAGGGCTGCCTTAGTTACAGTTATCCAACTGCGTTAGTTACAGATGGAGAACTTGAGGCCTACAAAGGTGCCCACAGAGAAATTGAGACATCTAGAGATAAACTGCAGGTTGAGGTAAAGAAATATTGATATTGGCGGGAGATGGTCGGCTATGGGGAGAAGAAAAAGGCTTTCGAATCAGGTGTACTTTTGTTCACATCCTCACTTCTGTCAATTTAGCTGCATGACCTTGGAAAAGTTACCAAACCTCTCTGCACCTCAGCCTTCTCATCTGTAAAGTGGGAAACAGGATGCCCATCATGGTATGAGGATAATGGCTCGAAACCACCATCCATGGTGACTGGCATGTAGGAGGCGCTCAACAAACGCATCTTCTCTCCCTGGGTATCAGATTGATATGTGTCCATCGTCCCCTGTTATTGATTTTTAATAAATTCGAGAACTGGGCATTTCACAAGAGAAGGTCAAACTCCGTGGGACTTTGTCATCAGAATGTGACACGACTGTATGGAGAGAGTTGGAGGCAGGCCTGGGGACAGAATCTTCCTCCAGAGAGAGCCAAAGACCAGCAAAGGGGAGGGGGGTGTCAGAATGCCCGCCTTGCTGCGGTACCCGAGATGTCACCGGATCGGGGTGGATTCAGTGGTGGACCGCTCTGCCCAGGCATCGGAAAGTAGAGACCTGGCTCCGAGTGTGGAACAGGAGATTTACCTTGAAGATACCCCGGCTGGGGCCCGATAGAGATCAGCTGGCATTTCGTGTGGCTGAAAGAGTGGCAACTGAATACTTTGCCCCGCCTGACCCAGCCCCTGTACCAAGGCCACAGATCGATTTCTATTTTTTCCTTTCTTCTGTAAACAGTGGCGCTGGGGCAGGTCTGCCCGGATGGCCCGCCCGCAGGCCCGCCCCAGAATCCGTGATCGTCTGTGGCAGATAATGCGGGCTTGAATTTGCACCCATCCCAATTTTCATTCACACTGAGCTTTTTGGCACTTTAGTAAAGAAAAAAGAGAAGGAGTGGGGGGGGGCATGTGGATGGGGGGACAGCCATCCGTATGAAACATCCTGGCTCAGATTCTGGGCAAACAGCTGCTTTGTGTTTAGAATTTGGGGCTTGACTAGGTTTCAAGGCAAACCACAGCACTGAAGCGAGCCTTTCTTCTCTCTGCCAATAGGCGCCCACAAACGCCTAAATTTAGAAGCTGGCAATTGCCCTCATTTAGGATTTTAGGGGAAACTCAGGTAATACAAACTATCTTGGATCAGCAAGGTTTATGGACTCCCTTTGTCGACAGAGTTGACTTGTTCCGTCGGTGGTACTGGGAGGGGTCTTCTTTGCTTCACCTTTTTCTCAAAACACAAATGCGATTTCCAGCCTGGAAATGAAGTCGACAGACTCCGTGTTGAGAGCTCCCTTCTCGGGATTCCCCGGGGCTCGTCGGCCGCGCCCCCGCAGACGTCTGCGCCGGGGATGTGGGCTGCGCGTCTCAGGGCTCGGGGCTGCCGGTTGGGCCTGCTTGTCCCATGGAGAGGGCCTCGCAGGTGTATTCCCACAGAGACGCCTAAAATTGTATTTTATAGGAGGTAGTGAGATTGGAAAGAAAGAGACAGATGAATAAAACAGTAGGGAAAGGAGAAGAAAAGAAGAAAAGGAGATTCTGGGCCAAGACTCCGCCCAGATTGTGTCCACTTGTATCGCAGTGGCTACCAATTCGCTCTGAGGCTGTAGATGTGTCCTTCCCCCTCGGGATGTCAGGGTCCTCACCTGTTCTACGCAGGGGTCTCATCCTCTTGACACATATGCAGTGGGACAGAAAAGGCCACCATTTATGCCCTCCCCACATTCTGCTCTTCCCAGAGCAGACCGGAAAAAGTGGGGAAAGGGTGGCTGATTGCTGTGTGAGCTTGGGCAGTTTGCTTAACTTTTCTGGTCTCAGTTTCCTTACATATAAAGAATGGATAATAATACCCTCCTACCTCCCAGAGTAAAAATTAAATAAAATAACGCGTCGAAAGCACCTGAGAGGGAATTCTCAGTGTTTGGAAGGGGCTTGATGGATGAAAGCCATGATGTCATTGATGCTATTACTTCTGACCCGTGGGCTGGATTCGTTCTTGTCCTCACTGGTATCCGATGATGCAGCAGAGGAGGCTGAAAGAGTTGAGCAAAGGCAGCAAATGGTAAAAGCGGAATGGCTCAGACAGTAAGCTCTGCAGAGGGGCTGGGCAGTGGGCAGTCTGCCTGGAAGAGGCGAGATTGAAGGGGCAAGGTAGCATATAACCAGGGTCAGGCTCTGGAGCAGACTTTCTGGGATCTCACTCCACTTCTGCTCCTTACAAGCTGTGTGACCTTAGGCAGTTATTTAATCTCTCTGTGCCTCAGTTTCTTCATCTATAAAATGGGAGTGATCATAACAGAGACTTCCCTCATAGCGTTGTTATGGGGATGAAATGAGTCAATCTGAGTGAATCACTTAGAATCACACTTGTCGCAGAGAGAACATTCGGTACGTCAGCTATTACTGAGCTAAGCCTGACACTGGGTGAAAGATGTGGGTGGGGGGGTGGAAAGAGGAGGGGCCTCCAGGCAGGTAGAGGATCGTGAGCAATAACACAGTCAGGGACCACGGGTCTGGTTAGTCGGAGCAAGGTGTGGATACTGGGGTTTTGTGGGAAATTAAGGGGGAGAAGGACACTGGAGTCAGGCCAGAGGGGCTCCAAACGCCAGCCCAGAAGACTAGCCTGATCTCATGTCAGGTGAATAGTCAAAGATGGTTTCTGGGCAGGGGACTTGTCGAAGGCCAGAGTTGTCCCGTAACTGTGTACAGGACAGTGTGAAGAGGGGGCGTGATTGAAGGCTAGGAGACCAGCAGATAGCAGCTGCCTCAGTTCAGGTGTCAACGTGGAAAGGCCCAGACTAAGGATGGCAGGGCTTATGCCACTGCCTCCTGTTCCTGGGTCCACAGCAGACGTCACTGATCGATCATGGCCGTCTGTCCCATCGAGGCCAAATGTAGCCTAGAAATCTTTCTCCACCTGTACTCCAGGTGGCTACACATATGGGTCAGAGTTGGGACTTGAGAGGAAACCTGCTTGCCCCCCTGGCCTGGGCTAAAATGGTGGCACTGGGATGAGAGGGAAGGACCAATGTGACCACCATAAAAGAAAAGAAAGATGTGCCATCGCAAGCGGGCTGACGGACGGAAAGGATGAAGAAGGGAGTGTGCGAGTTCTGGGGCACCTCACACAATGCGTTTGGTATTGTTGGAAACAGGAGAGATGCGGTATGGTGGGGTGCAGAGTGCAGCGATTCAGGTTGAGGCGAGGCGGCTTTGGGACGCACTGAGTGGGGGCTCGTGCGGGACATCCGAGAGGAAGCATTCAATCCTCGCGGGGAGATACGGGTCTGGACCTCGGTTGGAGGCTGGAGCTGGGGACACGGATTTGGAAGGCAGCCACATTGAGGTGACAGCTGACACCGTCAGGGTGGGTGATCTTTCGGAGTGAGAGTGGGAGAGCAGAGGAGCAGAGGACTGGGGCCGAGTGCCATCAAACACTCGCGGTTCAATATCAAATATCAAAAATATCACGGCAATAGGACTAGAAACAGACGGTCAGAGTGGGTAGGAAGAGAAGGCGTCCCGTCACGTCAGACGGGCCAAGGAAGGAGGCAATTCAGGAGGAAGGGGTGGTCAGTGGCTCAGCAGGGCAGAGCCGTGGAGGCCAGGGTATGGAACTGCCTCCTTGGTACCAGGCCCGAGGCCATTTATGATCCTGTTGACCACAGGGACTCTTTCTTCAGAAAGCCTTGCCCCCATCGTATCAAACCAATTAAAGCTCACCCATGGTCCATATTAACCATAATTTTTATAGAACGATATACGAATTAAGTTGGCTTACTGTTGAGTCATTGACGTAATGTTATGGTTTATAGACCATATATTAAACATATATTAATTTTAATTTTGTGATTTTCTTTTCTTATTTTAGAGCCAAAAATATCTTTTCAGTTCTCGGCTATATTCACAGGCCCTTGAGAAGCGTATTCTACAGCTTAGGTATTTTGCTGGTAGCACCAAATGTTTTAAACTGCCCAGCCTGGGATTGAGATGGCAGGGATGGGGTGATGGTGTGAGCAGGGGTCTGACCAGGACTGGTCCTATAATCTGGGTATGTTTACTTCCATCTGATGTCCCCACGTGGTTGGCTTCCACATGACTCACAGCCACCTACCTAGTCATGGGCGTTTGCAGAGTGAACAAGTGCTATGGTGTGGGCATCAGCCAGCCAGGAAAGACACTGCACACGTGTTGGAGGAGGGTCCTAAAGGACCCCTTTGGGGCCAGGGGTTGAGTCTTTAGTTTCTGGATTGTCTTGGGGGTCCCAGAGAAGGGTTTCGGGCAGCCGGGAAGGCAGGGGACACTCAAAAGCTTGGGCAGCAGCTGTGTTCCAACTAGTGCAGAAGTATTTCAATGTTTTAATGACCTGCTGAAAATCAGCTCTGGTTGTATGCGTGTTCCCGTCTCCTGGGGGCCCCGGGTCAGCACCCAGACTCCTTGGGTTCCCCATCATGGGGAACCCATACATCTGCTCGAAGTAGCAGATTTTGAGAACCGTTAACACCACGATGTGGGCAATAGGCGCGGAGTACCTCGAGGGCTGTGGAGGGTCCGTTCACGGAGGACAAAGCGCTCCGTCCTGCAGGGGGAGTGGCTCTGAAGTGCAAGGAGGACCTGCGCTCAGGTGAGCTGCGTCCTGAAGGAAGAGCCTCAGCCCAGCCGGGAGAGGCATGAGTGCGGATCTTCCCTGCACGACTCCTCCCTCTGCCCATTCCAGGGGCTTCCACACTCCCCCAGGCCCGCCCCCACCGCCACTGCAGCAGGCCAGCAGAGCCAAGTTGCAAAGTCTAAGTACTTTTTAAGCACTGCAATTTAGTGCAATTATTCGAAAGTAAACAATCTGCTCTGTCAATTAAACATTATTTAGCTTGCATTTCTTCTGGTGCATCACAGTCAGCTCTAGAGCTCGCTCGCAGAGCGGGGCCGGGAACCGTTGCTGCCTTTGTAAATAGCCCCGTTACCTGCCATTCTACAGCCAGAGCTTCGAGAGGCTTTCATGTCTGTTCCCTCTGTTCTAAGGTAACACATTCGAGGCAAGAAGGAGTCAACAGCCACATCTAGGACAGCTTTGTGGCCGGTCCCGTGGGGCACCCCCCTTTCCCCTCCTCCACTCCATTTCTTCCTCACGCCCCACCGTATCAGAACTGGAGGGTGCTGTTGGGGGCTACAGGAAAATAATCCTTCTGGGGTATGTCCACTGCCTCAGAGGTTTTTATTTTATTTTGTTTAGGTAAAATGAATCCCAGCATGCAGTGTCCACAGCCTTTCTCTCATTTTTTACATCCATATGTATTTCATGGAAATTTAATCCATGTGTTTCCTATTCATTGACACTTAACTCCTCAAAATATTATTTCTAAGAACTGTTTGATGTCCAGAGACCCACGCCAGCCATTTATTAGAGACTTCTGCTCTGGCACTCAACACACAGTTCCCTGGAATGGAAACATGCCTGGGTCCCTAAGGAAGCCAACGTCTGCAGGACACGTTTTCGAGGCTAGAACACAGGATCGTGGGAGTCAGAGAGGCTCAGACTTGCTCCCCTGGGCATTCGGAGGCCAAGGCAAGGCCGGCATTAGTGGCCCCTGTGCTTCCATCTACCCAGGACTAATGCTCAGCACCCAGCCCTGCTCCTGAGCCGGCTGCAGCCTGAGCTCATGTCTATTCACATCGGTTGGAAATCTTTCTGATCTAGGCCTCAGCTGTCTCGATGTCACCTGGTTTCCAAGACCCAGTCTTGCTCCAAATCATTTTTGGCCACTTGACACAGCTTCACAAGGCGGCCTATTTTGCTGAGAGGTGCTCTAACGATAATCAATAACCGTTTGCATTTGTAGAGGGTATCACAGTTCGTAAAATGATTTCACATCCATCGTCATGTTTCGTCTTTCAATGACTCTTCAAGATGGGCAGGACAGAGACCAGCCCACCTCCATTTTATCACTGGGGAAACTGAGGCTCCAAAGAATAGAACCCAGACTTGAATTCAGGCTTCTGCTACTAGTTGGGTGATCTCCCACCACCGCAAGTCTGTCTTTCTATAACTTTCATCCACTGGTTTACTTCTACTCTCTATTCTCTTACAGCAAAAAATTACCATCACCACCCCCATCATTGTCACGACGACTATTATCACATTCCTATGTCTAGGGATCTGTCATCTACAAAACACTTTTGAAGCCCCCACACTAATGGTCATAAAAGGGTAAAGAGAAATGTCCACCTCTCTCCCCAAGCTGTGGATCCAGGTGTGCATGTCGCACGTGGGTGTGCATTTAGTGGTGTCATATGGAAGAATGTGCCCAGCTCTATGTCCCTTACCATTGGGGAAAGTGGCTTTCAGCTCAGACCCACGTAAGGAAGGTACTCTTCCCAGAGAAATGTGGTCAATGCTTCTCGCTTAGCGTGATACAGCTGAGAACCCCGCAAAAGATCGGAAATGGGCAAAATCGCTTTCACAATGTGGCTTCCAAGAGGCTCGTTTCTGTGACGAGCTGAGTTAACCCATTCCCGTCTCTCACCTTCTTCACTCACTGTCCATCTTTGTTATCTGGCCCCACAATTGCTCTGTGAAGTAAATACTAAGAGAAGTAGGAATAGTCCCATTTGACAGATGGAGACACTGAGGCTTAAGAGATTGTATTCCTGCCTGAGCATATGTCCTTAGCTCAAACCCCAAGCTCTTGCTCCTACAAAACACTGCTCACGTATTAGAACTTGGGGAGTAAACGAAGAGCAGTAAACGTCCATGTGTCTTAAGACCCTCTGGAGAAATTAATATATTCTTTGCACAAATGTTTATTGAGTGCCTAGTTTGAGCCAGACGCCGTGACAGATGCCAGGGATAAAAGAGCGACTGCGGCAGATATGGGGCTTGCTCTAGAGGAGCTGGCATCTCAGTGAGGACAAACAAGGTCACAGATAAGGTCATCTCTGGGCCTGAGAAGCATAATCACCAGCAGTGAGGGGACAGGGGAAGAAAGATCAGGTGTATTGTCCCTCATTTCTACCCACGACCAAGATGGGAAGCAGTTCCTCTTTCATATAGAAACCATTAAGGCAATTTTGCCGCCATTAAGAGGTTTTCTTTTCCTCCTCAGTGCGGTTTCCTGGGATCACCCTGGGATTCTCTCCTGGAAGCCCCCAGCACCTGCCTGTCTCTGTTCAACATTTATTGAGTACCTGCTAGGGGCCAGGCAGTGTTCTAGACCAACACAATACTGTCACAAATGCGAGCCGTAAATGTCATTTTAAGTTTTCTGGTAGCCACCCAAGAAATAGTAAAAAGAAACAAGTGAAATTAATTTTTTTTGTGTGTGTGAGGAGATCAGCCCTGTGCTAACATCTGCCAATCCTCCTCTTTTTGCTGAGGAAGACTGGCCCTGGGCTAACATCCGTGCCCATCTTCCTCCACTTTATATGGGCTGTCACCACTGCATGGCCTGACAAGCAGTGCGTGGGGTCCACACCCAGGATCCAAACCCGAGAACCCTGGGCTGCCGAAGCAGAGCACATGCACTTCGCTGCTGTGCCACGGGGCCAGCCCCGTGAAATTAATTTTAATAGTATATTTTACTTAACTCAGTATATTCAAAATATTACCACTTCAGCAATATTATTTCAATATTAGTATAAAAAATTTTAGTGAGATATTTTACATTCTTTTTTCATCCTATGTCTTTGAAATCCAGTGAGTATTGTACACGTATACAACCCCTCAATGTGGACTGGCAACATTTCAAATGCTGTACCACATGTGGCCAGCACAGCTCTGTACACTCATATACATATATATATTTTTTTATTTAGCCCTTACAACAACTGTATAAGAAATCCCTTAATATCCCCATGTTACAGATGATAAATCTGAGTCTGAAAGGACAAATAGATAGTCTAAGGGCCCACGGCTTCTGGGAGACGAAGCTGGCATTTCGGCCTGGGTCTGGCTGAGTAATTCTGCACCATAGCTCCACTATTCCAGCTGAGCTTCGGTTGAGCACCGCTGTGTCCATCTAGCTGAGCCGTCTCCCGCCACATGTTAAGTACCGGCATTCTCAAGAGCTCTGCAGGAACTAAGTGTTCTAGATGCACACGCTCTGAGATGGTGTGATCAGGAAGGCTTCCTAGAGGCAGTGCCCCTGAGGGTTACTCCCCACTCCACTGCCAGTGCACTTAACACTCTGAAAGCATTTCCACTTCATCAGCTCCTTTGAGATTACGATTATGATTCCCATTTTCCAGATGCAAAACAAATCCAGAAAAGTTCAGTGGGATAACATGAAAGATAGAAATAATTTCTACCATTTACTGAGTGCCAACTGCCGTATTTAAGTAACTCTGATACCATTTGAAGGTCAGACACAGCATTATCTATATGCCACTGAAAAAGAAAAAAACCCCCCAATTAATTGAAAGATCGCATTGATTGTAAGGGTCAGAAATGTTGAATGTGAAAAAACAGGCATTTTAGAATCAATGAAATAAAGTAAGTATAGTGTAGACAGCAGGCCACACCTGCTACATGCATTATCTCGTTGAGTCCTCACAGAATGTTGCGAGGCAAGTATTATTATCCTCATTTTATAGATAAGAGTAGTAAGACTCAGAGAAATTTAATTAAGTGATTAAAGGTCATATAGTTATTACTGATATTATTAAGAGGAGCTGCAGAGGAAAAAGCACTAAACTGAGAGTCCTGAGACTTGAAAGCAGAGTTTCCAGTCCTCCGCCTAGCCTCTGTGGTTCCACACCAACGTTTCAGTCACTGTAGGCTAGGTTACATGGCCGTAACCAACAGCACCAAGTTTAGGAAACATAGATCAACACAGATTCATTTCTTATTCACGCTACATGTCCATCATGGTTGGTGGAAGGGCCCTGTTCAGCCTGTAGTCACCCAGGCGTCCAAATGGTCAGAGCTTCCACCATCTCAGACATTGCCCATCACGATACAGTACCAGAAAGAGAAGAGAGAGCCCTGAAGACCTCTCACTGGCAATTAAATCCTTAGCCAGGCAGTGATGCATGTCACTCCTACTAGCAACTCATTGGCCAGCAGTGGTCACATGGTCCCACTCACCCAAGGGGGTTGGGAGGCAGAAGGCAGGAAGGACAATCCTCCTTTGAGCCCAGGAGGGGAGACAACCAGAAATATCTGGCAAGCAGCACTAACGACTAACAACTACACCCGGAGGCTACCAATGGACGCTCTCAGGAAGTCTCATCTTCCTCCTCCATTTTGTCAGAGCATCAATGGCCTTCTATCACTGGTGACTTCCTGTCCAGCTCAGCTTCTGCCCTGTTCCAGAGTCCACGTGTGCAGGGGAGAGAGGAGATGTGACCACGTGGGATGATGTCATGCTCTGAGGGCCGGGTCTGAGCCTGTACGGGGCTGTGTGTGTGTGTGCTGGGGAGACCTGGGGGGCTTTGGTTTCCCGGAGCTTCCTTTTCCCTTGAATGCTGGATTAGTCCCTGCCTATCAGAAATTGATAAGGCCATGGAAAAAGTGAGAGGGTGTCTGGGGACCGGAAGGGAGGTCTGGGGGATGCTGGGAATTTTCCTACCATCACGGGAAAAGTCTGGCTTGTATCTCACCCTGTCCCCCCTTCGCCGCCGGATTCAGGAACTCATGCGAGTTTTCCACCAACTGATTTTGTTGCATAGAAATTGATGAATGAGCTCAGGAATGCAAGTTGTCACGGAAAACAGCCACTGAGATACTTGTCACCGATCCCTGGCTTCGGGTCAGAGCAGACAGTGGGCAGACGGTGGGGCGCTGATTCGCCGAGAGAGGCCTTCATTTTTCTTTCCATGAACTTCATCGTGGCTCCTTTCCTGCCCAGGCCGGGACTCAGCCCCGGGAGGACCCAGCCTCGGCCTGGACCACTCGGGGGCAGGACCTTGATCTCCAACAGTGTAAGCCCATTAGCGAATATTTGTCATGGATTTTTGGAGGAATCTTAAGAAGTGGAAAAAGCAAGAAAAAATTTTAAATGGAGTTTGTGGTGAATTTGAAACACATGTGAAGGTGACTTTATGAAAGGGACCTTACAGATGGGGGAGAGAAATGGCCCCAGGCCAGTTCTTCTCATAACCATGTAAGGAGGCTGCTTCCTACTGGGCTCTCGTTTGAGGATGGAAGGCTGCAGTGTGGCTCTTGAGCCTCAGGCTCCCAGAGTCAGCTACCTGACCAGGAATTGTCCCCACCGTGGGGCCACATCAGGCTCAGAGAGGAAAAATATTTGCGTTGGCCCTCCAGAGTCCAAGCTACTTCCAACCAGCAGAAACACTTTGAGGCATGTTTATGGAGCAATCCCCTGGGGCAATTGCTGGCCCAGAGGGGAGCTGGTGTGGACTTGAAAAAGGCGTCCACTCTGGTGGATGCAGCTCCTGCACATGCGGCTTGCAGTGGGGTGGTGAGCAGGGTTTCATGCCCACCCACTCCCTTGGCTGGGTTCCTTCAGGCAACTGATTTCTTTCTTAAGTCTGAGTGTGGGGTCTGCTCCCCTCCTCCAAATAGAGACCCGCTTCCTCCACCTGCACCACCTCCCCCTCTTGGGCATATGAATTTGGTTCCTTAAAGCCAGGCTGTTGCTCTCCCCCCGCCCCAACCTCCAAGCACCTTTACTTGGCCTGCTCCGGCCCTCCCCTCAGTCCACCACAGGCACCTCTCTAGGAGCCTCAGCCCCCCTGCCCTCCGCTCTCTCAGCTCCAGGATTGCCCCCCTGTGTTGTTATTATGTCTCCCATGAGATGATAAGTTCTGGGAGGGAAGGGATCTATCTGCCCAGTGCCCTCTGGAGCCCCAGCTCCCAAAACAGTGCCTGGCATATGGTAGGAACTCAATAAAATGGCTGAATGAATGAATGAATGAACAAATGAATGAAGCCTAAACTCACTTGTATTTTTGTATTTGATCTTAGAGAGTTTGCTATTCTATGGTTATCAACACAGAGGGAGGGATGATTTCTCTACCCCAGCTGGAATCTCCCAAAGTATTCGGGGAGAAAGGCTATGCCTCCCCCATCAGACCCATGTATCCCCAAGGTGAGAATTTCCTCTTCTTCCTCTTCTTTGCAGATAGATATCTAGAAGGCCTTCCTCCACCATGCGTGCTCTCCAAACGTGACCCACCATCCACTGGCGTTTGAACTCCTTCTCCGCTCCAAGCTCACAGGGCAGCCCCGAGCGGACTCTGTAGGCAAGTGGTCTGGATGCTAATCCTGACTGCTCTGCCCCCTTGCTGTAGCACCTTGGGCTGGGTATTTAAACTCTCTGGGTCTTGGTTTCCTCACATGTAAAATATGGCTAGTAATAGTACCGATTAATGGGGGGTTTGTAAGGATTCAATGAGATAACGAATGTGAAATGATTAGACTGTGTCTGGCACATAATAAGCAATCAATAAATGGTAGCTCTGATAACGGTAATGCTATTACTCCCTGTGGTTCCACAATTTCCTCTGGCTGGGATCCACTTCTGGTCCTGATCCCAGGGGAGATTTAATGGGCTGCTCATTCAGTCATTCATCATTCAAACAAATCTCTACTGGGCTGAGCCCTGTGCCTGGCCCTTTCTCAGCCTCAGGGATGCAGAGGGATTGGGGTGGGAGGGAGCCACTGGTGCAGGGGTCAGTGTGCCAAGGGAAGCACCAGTGCCCTGTTCTGTCCTCCTGCGACTGACCCATCTCAACATCTCAGAGACCAGCCCCCTCTGAGAATCCTCCATGGGAGCAGGGACTTCAGCATTGATTTATTCATTTTGTGTGCTTATTAAACACCAACTGTATGCAAGGCACTGGAGATACAGGGGTGAACAGATAGAGTCCCTGCCCTCAGGAAGCTCACATTCTAGTGGGGAAACAGATTACAACCCACAAGCACGGGATGTCTGATGTCAGGAAAAACAGTCACGAGTAACGGGGGCGAGGCTATTTTGGAGAAGATGGTCAGAAAAGGTCTCTTAGAGGACTCGCATTTGAGCAGGGACCTGTGTGAAATGAAGGAGGGAACTATGTGACTCTCAGTGCAAGAATGTTCCAGGCAGAGGGAAAAGCACGTGCAAAGCCCTGAGGGAGACAATGTTGGCATGCCCGTTGGGGGTGTGTGGCCAGGCCAGTGGTTCCAGTGACTTTGAGGAGCCCTGGCCTGGTCATTCACATGCCAGGAGGCGTAGGATATCTGTGTTGTTGATCATCTAAGACACTGGGTTACTGCTTTTCAGAAACATGGATTCCGTAGCTCTGTGTGGAGATGCACAGGGTTTGGCCTCCCGGGAGCCATGCTGTTTTAAAAGTGACACATTCTTTCCCCTTTCCTTGGGCTTTATACACTGGACATTAGGTGTGGGGCTGCTCCCATCTCCCAAACAAAAAATAGGTTTTCCGTGGTGGAAAGAGCAAAACTGGGTCTATGATGGAACTTTCTTTGATTGATTGGCTGAAGCCAATCACCCAATGATTGCTAATAATTGGCAGGGCCCTTTGTCTCTCTGAATCTCAGTCTTTGCATCTGTCAAATGGATATAATCCCACCCAGTCAATCCCCAGCCCACATCGTGGAAGGCACTGGTTCTTCCTACCTCTCTCCATCCTGTCATGCCCTCTTCCAAACCATCAACCACAGGCAGCCAGTGATCCTCCTAAGATGCAAAGGTGATCTTGCCATTTGCTTTCAAGGCATGAATTTCTTGGGATAAAATCCAAGAAATCCAAGCTCCTGGACATGACTTTTAAATAAGGTGACCCTATTTAGGGTAATTAGGGCAGTCCTGATCGAAGACTGTTATCCTAGACCCTAAGAGCTAAAATAACTATTGATGGAGCCGACTCCGCAAATTGGAACATTCACACTGAGAAGTGGACGCATGCGGTCCTTCACAACTTGGTCCTACTTGCCTCTTTGGCCTCTTCCTTCACCTCCAGCCGCCGTGCTCCCTCTCACCTCTGGGAGAGCCTACACGCTGCTTCCTCCAGTGGGACAGTCCCCTCCCCACTGTCCTACCCCTTTCTACCTCATCCCTGTACCACAGCTTTTCATCCTCCCGGGTTACCTCCAGGGAGCCTCTCTCACCCCCAAATCTTCACCTCCCCTGTGCCGCACACACTCGTGAATCTTCGCTAACTCACCCCTCTTCACCAGGACATCTTAAATATTCTCTGTCTCCACGCTGGACAGCGAGCTCCAGGAGGACCAGACTGTACCTGATATGCTATTCCTGTTACTGCACCTTCAAAGTCTAGCCCAGAGCGTGACCTACATTCAGAAATCCTATGTTGAGTGACATGAGTGCATATGCTGAGTCAGTAAGTCTCCTGAGGTGAGAGTGTCTGGGGGGGATTTCTCAGGAACTCTGAAAACAAGGAAAGCCTAGACTGTTATAGAGGCCGTATAACAGCTAGTGGGCGGCAAAGGCCTTTGTTTCTCTTGAGGAAACACAAATGCACCTAAAAATAGCTGTGCCCTTCTAGTCTTGGGAGATTCCTTGGGAGTCACCCACCCTGATTTTCAGATGGATCCCCAGCAAGGGCAGCAAGTCACAGACCTTCCATCCAGGCCCCTTCTGGGGCAGCCACTGCGTCTTCCAGGCCCAGCCAATGGGCCCCTCTCAGAGGAGCCACCACTGGTGTTCTCGCCCGGGGAACCACATGGCCCCCGGGGCCAGGGCAACAGTCCCCAGCGTCTTTGCAGGTAGCACCTGCCAGATCCCCCACGCGGGCTTCATCCCTCACAATACACACAAACCGCCTCCTGCAGTTTCCCCAGAAATCTCTCCAGAGGCAGCCAGCCCCTTAGACAAAAAATTGTGATGTTTCCCAAAGCTCTGGTCCCTCAATGTCTGTACCAGGGGGACACTGTGTGGGGCTGGGGGAGGGGAAAGACTATGGCAGGATTCATTCCCAATGAAAGAATTGACCTGTGAGGGTGATTTTCACTAAGTACGATAAAAGGATGTAAGTCAACAACGGTCAGTGATGTCATAAATTAGTGGGGCGTCACACTTGAGGTAAATACACGTGTACAAGCGCATGAAGACGCCAACCGTAAGCTTATGACTGGGGAAAGAAAAGAAGACTGCTCCCCGGCCTCCCTCCTTCTGGACAAAGCCTTTCTCAGTCTGATTTTCTCTGCCTGGAGGTCCCTGGGCACTTGTACCATCAGTAACACTTCACGGAGCCTTCAGTCCTAACAAATAATTAGCTAAAATTGAACCAGGGATTTCTTACATGCATGTCATAGGTCTGATATGAATAATGAGGCAGAAGGTTAACGGTGGGTCAGAGACAGTTCCCCATCTTCCAGCTTATTTATTCAGCGAAATGAGAAATTGATCACATTATTGCGTAGAGGGGGAGCCTGATTCATCGCAATCAGCCTGGAATTGGCAGTTTTGACTGTAGGCAATTTGGGGACATTACTTATGCCTGAATAGGCCGGGAAGGTCATTTATAGCTTGTTAACACCTTTCCGACCTCCTCTATGGCCAGCTCTTACTCCCCAGCCCTCTCTGCTCTGTACCCAGATCAAATAAAAAATCATAGAGAGGTGAGAATGACACTTCTTATAAAATTACAAGCACTGTAAGAGATACTACAGAGCGGGCTTCTTAAAATGTATGTGCATCAGAATGTGATTTGTTTGTGTATACTTCCATCCGTCTGTCTGTCCATCCATCCATTGTCCGTCCAGCCATCTCTTGTTTATTCGTATGTAATTTGGTCATAAACCCATTTCATAAACACTGATGCTCGTGCAGGATCAGCCATTGCATCAGGCCGTAACTCAGTTACAGCGACTAACGGAGATCATTGGCCACTCGAGGCTGCCCAGACAAGGACTGCTACAGCCTCGGCGGGAGGGAGGGCGGTGAGTCTCCTGCCAGGCTCTGGGGACATTCCTAGACTCCAGCACAGTTCCTGGCAATCAGGTGATAACCTAGTAAAAGTGGAAGGAAGGGTGACTGTAGAGGAGGTGCCGTGTCATTTGTGTCATTGCGGAGCACTTACTGTGTGCAGGCCTGTGTGACAGCAGTGGTGCAGGGCGGTAGGCCTGGCTGCAGGGGCCGGACTGTGGTGTCTGTGCAGTGTAGACTCCAGAATCACACTCTGAGTCTCAGTTTCCTCTTCTGCAATGTGGGGACAATATGTACCTCAGGCAACACATAAAAACAGATAGAACACTCAGAAGTGGGGCCTGGTACATTCTAGATCTTCAGTCAACAACAGCTAGCATTATCATCATCATCATTGAGACTGGGGTGGCTGGAAGGCATCTTTGTTTGCCCTCGGAGAACTGCTTCTCTTCCCAAAGCCCCCGAGAGGAGGAAGGGCGTGAAGTGTGGAGTTTTAGTCATTTATTGCTACATAACCAACAAACATAAACCTTAGTGACTTGAAGCGGTAACAACCATTTATTGTCTTTCCTGCTTCTCTGGGTTGACTGGGCTCAGCTGGTGGTTCTTCTGCTGGTCTCACTTGAGGTCTCTCATGCCGTCGTTTCCGGGTGGCTTCTGGGGCTGGAGTCTATCTGCAGGTTCATCTGGGATGCGAGGACAGCTGGGTCCCTCTCCACCACCCCACGTAGTCTCAAGGCCTCTCCTCTCCACAAGGCCAGTGTGGGGACCAGCATAGCGATGACATATGGCAGGCTGGGAGCAGCACACTACCAGCAGCTCACTGTCTCTGCTCTGGCAAGCAAAGAAGGCTACACAAATGTGTAGGAATGGTTGTCTGACATGGTCTTATCCTTAACATCATTCAATACTGCCCCCAGCCCAGGGAGCACACCAAAACGACAGAGGCAGCCAGGCCCGTGTTTGCACCATCAACGCCACTTAAAAACCTTCGTGCATATTTTTCTGCCAGATCTCATTCTTAACGTTCTTGGTGTGCTTGCCCTCAGTGGAGGCCTGATCCCTTTTTCCCAAGTGAAGAATCGCCTTTCTTTGCTAAATTCCAGTTGTCTTGAAGCCAGACCCAGCTCTGCCATAAGTAACAGATTCATAGCCCCAGAAACAAATGCATTGCCTGGGACAGGCGGCTCACGCAGAAGCAGGGAGGGAGGAGCAGAGAGGGGCAGGGCCAAGACTGTTGGTGGTCTCTGCTCTTTCCCCCCGTCCCCCCACCGCTGTCACACACACACACTCATGCACACACACACACACTCTTCCCTACCCTCTGCCCAGCCCTTTTTTTTTTCTGCCCTTAAAATAAACAAAACTCTTTCATTCTGGGGTCTGGAAGATTCCATAATGAGTTGAGCCTCTTAACAGTCTATTTTAATAAAACTCAGCTCCCTGGCTGTATGGAGACTATAAAACATGCAGGTTCCAGCAATAATATGTTTAGTAGCCCTGCTTGATAAAGTGGAAATGTTTGCATGTTTCAAATTACGAGCAATTTAAAGTAGGAAGCTAGCAAGCCGGTTCTTGGGTTATGAAGCTTGACATTGTTAAGCCTTAAGAGAACGTATACTTCAAAGTCTCCTGGTCTGAAATATGTCCTGTACGCTGCTCAGCAAGAACCAGCTGGGATAAGCCTGCAGCATCTGGGAGGGGGAAACCACAGCGTGATCTGGCCGACAGTGTCAACCCTTCAGCTCATACACAGGCTTTTGTTCGGGAAGGTGTGTCCCCCACGACAGCCCTGCCTACCTCAACACTCACCCCCTTGAGACAGGTACGCTCCTGAGATGCCCATGACCTCTGCTGGTTTGGGAGGCAGTGATTCAGCACCACCAAAGGATTCCAACAAACGCTGAATACTACAGGAGAGATCTGAGATTCTGCCGGCAGTCGAATCCTATCAGTGGTTTTGAACTGGCTTTATCCGAATCCCTCTGCTTCGGTTTATTTTATGTTAGACTCCGTGTAATATTTCATTTGAACAAGTGGTTTTTGCAAAGTTCACGCTGCTCCAGCCACGCTGGCCCCTTTTCTGCCCCTCAGACTCGCCAAGCTTGTGCCCACCTCAGAGGCTCCGCTTAACCCTGGCTGTTCTCTGCTGGAACGCTCTCCTCCCGTTTTTAGTGTGGCTGGCTCCTTCTTGGCAATCAGCTTTCAGCGTAAGTGTTGCCCTCTCTGGGAGGCCTTTCCTGATCTCCCCAGGCTTCTGCATTTATTTTCTGACATCTCCTTGGTTTCCTCTTTCTGGGCACTTACCACAATCTTGTAATGATTTTGTTTATTTATTTGCTTACTTGTTTATTTTCCATCTTCCCCAATAGCTTGTCAGTTACCCAAGAGCAAGCACTTTGTCTCCCTTGTTCACCACTGGGTGGCACATGGTAAGTGATCAATGAATGCTTCCTGGATGGATGGATGCACGGATGGATGGGTAGGTGGCTGAGTGGGTGGGTGGGTGGGTAGATGGTTAGATGGCTGGCTGGATGGATGGATCGATGGATGGATGACCTATAAGGATTCTTCAAACTCTAAGACTTTAGTGTTCCAAGTCCTTAAAGAATAAGACATTAGGGTAAAGTGAACAGAGTTTGAAAAGTTAAATGCAGTGTTTCAACACCATTGGTGGCTCCAGCAACAATAGGAAGGTACATAAGCTCATAGGGTCGCTTTTGGGAAGAGGAGTTGCAGGCAATGAAAATGATTCCACTTGCCCCTTTAACACCACATTCCCTTCTTCAGTTTATTTTCCCAAGGTCCAAGGTAGGAGATACAATTTCTATACCTTTAAAAAATCCCATAATTGCACCCACCCTGGATCCTCCATCCCCAACCAGCACTCCGAGTCACACAGGAACAAAGACTAGCCTGTTCTTGGCTAGACAGCCAAGCCAGGCCCAGCCACCGTGTGGTATGCGACCCTGACTGGCTGGCTGAATTCTTCAGCTGATAAGAGCACTCCGTCTCTTGCTAAGAGGGAGTGGGCAAATTGGGGTGAGGAGACCTCCCTGTAGTTTGTTCTGTCTCTGCCCCTCCAGGGAAGGCACCCCCATCTTCTACAGGGTCTCCTCTTACCTGCATCAAACCCAGGTTACATTCCAGCCAGCCGGTGGCATCCAGGCTGTCTCTCTTTCCCTGGGTATCATTTGACAGCTGGGCTTGGCCAGCTGAAACTAAAGATGCCTCCATTAAAGGGTTTGGGCAGGGAGGCAGACAGCACAGCATCTAGAAAGCACAACCTAGAAGGGGGCTGTGAACATGGGCACTCTCCTGTTGGGCCTCACTCCTGTTGCCACAGCTTTTAATAAACAGGTTCACTGGGTCCTCTGCGTCTTGCCCATCACAACCTCCAGATTCAGAATGGGGTTGCCCAGGGCCACTGTGAACAGTGCACACTATGCCCTGCTCACTTCCAGGGGGCATTGGACACAAGAGCACAGCATGATTGGCGTCTCCCTGGAGTTGTGCATCATGGCAGTCCTGGAGAGGTCTCTGAGGAGATCAATTTCAGGGACCAGGATGCTGGGGGCCTGCACGATGGCACCTGCATGCACCTCTCCCATGGAAGCTTAGGGCAGTCATGCATCGGGCTGCATTTGGGTCATCAGCTGCAGAATATCTCTACTGTCAGTTCAACAAAAAGTGTGATGATCACAGTGAAGCTTAACAAAGAAAATGCTATCGGGCAATTAGTAAGCCCAAGTCAGCAGGACTGATGTGAAATTTATCATGTTGGGAATAGCACGTTCATTTGCGTGTGACAAATGTTGGCGTGTGAGTGCTGTGTCCGGGAAGCTCAGGAAGACATCAGCTTTGCTCTTTCTGTCCCCAAAGTTAGAGTCCAGACTCTCTTCTTCTCTGCTCTGGGGTCTCAGAAGCAAGAGTGCAGGAAACACACAACTGTATTTAGTATAGAAGAGGTAAGGGGTGGATGTTCTGAGCTGGGGATGTGGGATGTCGCTTATTAGGGAGGAAGAAGTGGGGGAAAACGAGATACAGACAGAAGCAGCAGTTTTGTTTAAACCCAGAGAGAAGGCCTTCAAGGAGCTGCTTTGAAACCTACCCTGCAGAAGGACACAGTCTGTACGACCCAGAATGTGGGGGAGGAAGGTCCCTGCTCAGCCTGGTGCTGCTTAATGTGAATAAACACTCACCTCCACCACCCTGGAGTTACAGGCTGGCGAAGGCAACCGTTCCAGCAGAGGGGCCACAGCCGTCTCCTCAGGCCCCTCAGCTTAGAGGCCAGTCATCGTCGGGGTAGGTGGCCAGACCTGACTGGGGTGTCAGGCCCCAGATGCCTCTGGAAAGGTAGAAGGGATTGGGGTGTTATGAGGTTCAGTACTCCCCCTCTGATTTCTTTTTTATGAACCTGCCTTTACAAACTCACATGTGTTTGCTTTGGAAGAACAATATTCAGGGGGAGCCCAAAGACGGGGCCTTCTCGACGGGCTCTCCTCTCCTTCCCAGTCAGAGTCTCCGAGTCATGCCAGGGAGTAAGGTGTGCTTGGATGTGAATAAAACATTTATTGGGGTTTAAGTCTTTACTAGAGCTCGGGAAGCCGTGGGGACAGCTGCACGTGCCTGAATTCGAGCGGGCGATAGCAGGATTCTTGGCTCAGCAAGGCTGTCCGCTTGGCTTGCCATCTTGGTCTTCGCTTCTCCCTCTTCCCCTCGCCCTGGCTCTCAGGCCATCCCCACGTCTTCTTCCAGACCCCAACATTTAGCATTCCTGGTGGTCCAGGTTCTGAGAGCAGGAGGGCAGGAAACAGTCACTGGGAAGATATCATTTATTGAGCACCGACTGGTTGCCAGGCACCAAGTCAGGCTCTGGGGATACAACAGAGAATAAGGCTCAGTCTCTACCCACCATGAAATCTTCTTTCTAATGGGAATGAGCAATAAGTGAGCAGTTTATGTTAACTCTGGGGGAGAAATACATTGATTAGATGGTCGTGGTGGGAGGGGCAGGTTAAATGATAATGTTGCGGGAGCACTGAGCTAGTGGGGTGGATGTAAAGCAAGGAATACTTCCTGGAGGAAGTGTCTCCTAAACCGAAATGTGAAAGACAAGTGGAAATTATTTAGGTATATAGGAGGAAGACCTGAAGATGCAGACATGAGAGCAAGCTTGACATTGCTTTAGGAAGCCCACTGAAAGTTCAGGGGCGGGGAGTGGGAATCCCTCCCTCCCAGCCTCACTGAACAGACTGCATTTGTCAAACGCTGAGATGACCACGGAGAGTTGAGACCTGTGTAACCTTGCAGATGGAATAATGGGAGTGTTTCATGGGGAAGGAAGATGCTGGCTGCAGCGGAACAGTCCAGGGTGAGGGGAGGCAGGGGTCCAGGGAGCTCAGGTGTGGTGAATTCAAGATGGCCACAAAATCTTTGCCATTTCTTCCATCCAAAGGCAGTCCATTTCCCCTCCCCTTGAATTTGGGCTGCCCCTGTGGTTTGTTTTGAGCAGGGGTTGCAGAGGAAATGTCCTTCTGGGACTTCCAAGTGCAGACCTTGAAAGGACAGTTATACTTTCTTCCTCTTGGAGCCCGGGGACCCCACTGTGCCAAATGCAGAGGCCACGTGGAGCTGAGCTGAGGTGCTCTGGTCAGCGGCCCCTAATGCACTCCCAGCCACAGCCGGCACCAACTGCTGACCACGTGAGAAAGCCATCTTGATTGCTCCAGAAGAATTGAGTCCCCAGCTCCCATCAACAACACCGAGATGCATCAACCCACAGAATCATGAGAGATGATAAATGATTACTATTTTAAGGCACTAAGCTGGGGATGGCGGATAGTTGAAATATCAGACGAAGGCCTAATCCTCTGAAGTTGAAGCAGAAGTCAGTCACTTGGGCTGACCTAGCTCCCCACACTGGCTCATTCTGTGGACAATTTCAGGAGCTTGAGATTTCACTTTCCTGATAGGACTCTTTCCCCAATTCTGTCTTCAACTAGCCAGTAAGGTCCAATGGGATGTGCTGTCTGAGGCACTCTGGGGGTTCCAAAAGACACAGGAAAACACCCCCTGCCCGCAAGGCGCTCGCTATTTATGCGGAAAGACAAATGTACCATCCCAACTTGTTCCAGCCAGGAATTTAAATGTTATCCTTGATCCTGTCCCACCCCTCCCCATCAAACAGTAACAACTAACCTTTGCTCAGTGCCTTTACTGTGCCAGCCATCAGTCTAAGAATTTTAAGGAATTAACTCACTTATTCCTCATAACAACCCGAAGAGCTAAGTACTATTTTCCTTCCCTCTTCACAGGTAAGGAAATTGAGGCACAAAGTTAAGTCACTTGCCCAAGTCACAAAGCTGGTCCATGACCAAGTGAGGATTTGAATCTAGGCTGGCTAACTCCAGAGCCTCCATTCTCAACCAGCCCTGTAGAATCAGCACCTGCCCTTCAGTCAGAGAGCTCAAGATGCAAATTCTTCACTGTATAACCTCGGTCAAATGACTTCACCTCTTTGAATCTGTTTCCTTCTCCCTACAATGGGGTCATGCTTGCTTCTCCAGATTGTTGCAAGTGAGACAATAGATGCACCTTTCCAGATGCATAACCACAGTGTCTTTTCCCTTCTCCCCACTGGAGAAAATACATATCACATAGGATTTCTGAACTTAGTCCGTAAATCACTGTGGTAGCTTGCCTCGAATTGAACACACAGTATTTTAGGCAGTGGCCTCTACTGGAGAAGTTTTGCATTGCAGCCAGGCTCTATAACCACTGTAAATACATAGCTCTAGGGCAGGGGTGGGCAAACATTCTCCGTAAAGGGTCAAATAGTAAATATTTTAGGCTTTGAAGGCCGTACAGTCTCTGTGACAAATATTCAATTCTGCTGTTGTAGTATGACACAGCCAAAAATGATATGTAAATGAATGAGCATGGCCGTGTGCCAATAAAACTTTATTTATGAGAAAAAGCGCTGGGCCAGATTTAGCATACAGGCTGTACTTTGCTGACCCTGGATTTAGGGAGGAGTGTAGAGGTTCTGCTGGCAGAATCTCTTCTGAGCATGGGAGAAGATCCTATAGTTTAGGAAATTTCTTAGAGGGTAAAATTAAGGAGGAGGTGAGAGCTTTCATAAGCAGTAGAAAGTTCTGCCAAAGTATTCCTGTGACTTTTCCTATCCAGCATGCCAAGAGCCTGGCTTTACATCAAGTTTTCAATTCTGATACTGCAATTTTGAAAGTGGTTTGTAGGAATATAATGATTCATTTACAAAAAATCAATCAATGATCAGCTTTGTGACATGTGTCTAATCCACAAAGAGATGACCCTGCATCTCCTTAAAAATATAACCTTCCTGTTCCTGTAGAACAACAATTCTTGGAAATGCATTGGGGAAAAAAAGCATTCCATAGTAAAATATGTTTGGGAAAGTATATGTATTCTAGTCTCCCTCTTGGAGATTTCTAATAGATATAACTATATTAAAAGGCTAAGAATTCCTGTAGTAACAAAACCCATTAATCTTGGTTAACTCTGAGTTTTACAAACTCGACCACAAAAACTTAATAGCTCATAGGCTAAAAACATAGGGTCTGGATCCAATAAAATGAGAATAATAACACCTATCTCCTGGGGCTGGTGTGAAGAACACACGTGATGAAGCCCATGGAACACTTCGCACAGGGCCTGAGACTTAACACACAGTACTGAATGCTGGCCGTTGGTTCTGTCAACACACTTGGGAAATGCTGGGAAAGAGGTTCCAGAAAGGTATTAATAAAGTCATTTCTCATATTAATTTTTTTTTGCGAGGGAGATTAGCCCTGAGCTAACATCCGATGCCAATCCTCCTCTTTTTGCTGAGGAAGATTGGCCCTGGGCTAACAGCCGTGCCCCTCTTCTTCTACTTTATATGGGGCGCCGCCACAGCATGGCTTGACAAGCGGTGCCTCCGTGGGAACCCGGGATCCGAACCTGCGAACACCGGGCAGCTGAAGCAGAGCCCACAAACAACCACTGCACCACTGGGCCGCCCCCATCTCATATTAATTTTTAAAGGAGTTAGCTAATGGTATAACATACGCCGTAATTGATCTTTTAGAAATTTTTAGAAATCTCTGTCCAAGGAACATTCTCACGATCCCAGGCCTCCTCTGTTTTTTATTCTTGAAAGCAAAGACCCATGAGCTTGGCCCACGTTAGAGCTGGAGACTCATGGAGATCATTTCCTTCTGAGACATCAAGATCCTCAAGGAAGTCCTCCCCCAGTGTGGGCAGGTGGCGATCTAGAGTACCCGGAAAAGTGGCGGGTGGAAACAGTGGGCCTGAGAGTGCCGATGTGGCTGCTGGTGGTCTGGCTCTCTCCACAGCGGGACCCTTTCACACCCCCTCCCACAAAGGCCGGAGGCCCCAGATATTGACACATGCCTTTAAGCCCTTGGATACTTCAAAGAAAGAAGATTAGGCGCGAGTCTCAGAACCCGTTCCCCAGAGAGAACCGTTTGTCCAAAAGTTGATATTATTGATGCTGGTGAAAGCTGAGAGGAGCGTGTAATTTATTTAATAAAAGTCGGACTGTGTTTGCTGGGGCTCCTGAGTTTTCCTGCTTCCTTGCGAGCATTCTCAGGGGCTGGGAGGGCCCCCTGTGATCAACACAAATGTTTGATCAGCTATGCCTCTTCTCCAGGGCAGCTCAGATGATCCGAGAAGCCTTGGCTCTCTGGTCTTCTCCGGAGTTTTTCTCCTTAAATTCTTTGTTTCCTTCGGAATTCATTATAAACGACATAATTACATCTCTTTTTCTTCTCTGATTGAGCACATTTCTTACAAATGGTGATTTACCACTTGGATGCGGGAGGAGGCTGAGCAGATGCCCTGTACACCGGCAGCCTTGCCTCTCCTTTCCAGAACTGCACTTCTTTCCATGCCAAGCGCTTTGCTTGCCATCGTCTCTCTCCATCATGTGCGTGGTTTGGGGCATTGACAGGTCCCCACAAATCCCTGAGGAAGGAAAGAGTGTCTGGGTCAGCCCAAAGTTGAGTTTCAGAGAACAATGGAGTCCTTGCAGAGAATTTGGGATGTTATATGAAAAATTAGTGGGGGTATGTTATTCCCAAGCCTGGACCTTCAATCTATGTATGATTGTTATAATTCCTTACTTGGAAACAAACATTTGATTAGATCTTTGCTTTCCAGCTATAGTGAAATTAGGAAAGGAAATTGGATAGATAGCAAATTATTAATTGCAGCAGGAAGAATTTAAAATCAGAGACAGACACAAGAGAATTTGTTCATTCATTCATTTCATTAATATTTATTGTGTTTCTTCCTGTGCCGGGCACTACTTTGGGTGCTATGATTACGTGATGAACAGTAATAGCTTATATTTGTGGAGCACATATTATGCAATAAGCATTATTTCGTTTGGTCCCATCAGATAGGACCTAGTCTTATCTATTTTATTTGTGTGTAAATAAATACAGAAGAGGAAACTGAGGCTTAGTGAGGCGAAATGATTGCCTAAGGTCAACAAAGCTAATAAGCAGAAGACCTTGGATTTCAACCCCCACAGTCTGACATCCCAACCCCCCAAATCTAAAGCACCACACCAACGCTGACAGCAAACCAAGTCGTTGCTCCCCTGGAGTTTGCATTCTAGTGGGGAGAGAGTCTACTGGAAATGAAGACCAATGTAAACATGTAATTAAGCAAGATAATTTCAAATAACAGCAAGAGCACGGCAAACATAGAGCAGAATGATGGGAGAGGCAGTGACAAAGGAAGTTGCCAGGAAGATCCTCTTTCCCCACCTCGGCGCTTGTGAAGACAAGACAGACTCTCCTGTGCATAGCTGTTCCATCTGAAGGCAGGAGGCTCGACAAGAGGATCCTTCTGTGGCTCCTCGGATTCTTCGCTTGTATGGGTAGCACTTGCCACTACTTACAACCAGCATTCTTCCTCTGTGTGCTAACACGTGGGACTCTCCAGCACAGAGAGAACTAAACATCAGATCCGAGCTGAGTTAGGTGATACCTAAATAAAAAGTCATCTTTATCCTTAAGCAAGTATCCTACAGAGGACACCCAGATATGGCAGCCAAGAGATGTCCAGAGACTGGAAGACACTAAAAACATTGGTTCTCAACTGGGGACTATTTTGTCCCCCCAGAAACATTTGGTGATATCTGGAGACATTGATGGTTGTCACAACCGGGAGAGGGATGCTAGTGGCATCTCATGGGTGGAGGGCCAGGGATGCTGCTAAACATGCCATGGTGTACAGGGAAGCCCCCTACAACCAAAATGATCCGGTCCAAATTGTTGATAGTGCCGAGGTTCAGAAACCTCACAGCAAAGCAGTATATATGTGTATGGAGAGAGAGAGAAAGAGCGCGAGAGAGCAGCACCCTCATTTTCTGAAGACTTTCTGCACCCCAAATCCTTCTGAAGTTCTAGCGAGACAAGAGCTTTCAACAACATTGTTATGGACTGAACTGTGTCCCCGCAAAATTCAGATGTTGAAGCCCTAACTCCTAATGTGATGGTATTTGGAGATGGGGCTTTGGGGAGGTAATTGGGTTTACATGAGGTCATGATGGAAGGGCTCTCATGATGGGATTAGTGCCCATATAAGATTAGACACCAGAGAGCTCGCTTCCTCTTTCTCTCTCCGCCATGTGAGGATGCAGTGAGAAGGTGGCCATCTGCAAATCAGGAAGCAGGCCCTCACCAGGGAACTGAATTGGCTGGCACCTTGATCTTCGACTTCCCAGCCTCCAGAATCACGAGAAATAAATTCCCGCTGTTTATAAGCCACCAAGTCTATGATAGTCTGTTATGGCAGCCCCAACTGACTAGTACAAACATTCTACTAAAGACTTCCGCCGGAAATTGAACTCAAAAGGCAGAATTAGGAAGGCCCACTTTCCAAATGGCCTAACGCACCCACTAGAGAAAGAGGGGACTTGCTTAGAGACATGTGGTGAAGGAGACAATGCCTAAACCTCTCCTTGCATAAAATTGATAATACAAAACATATCTCCATTAGGGTCTTCTTTAATTGAAACGTTGCCTCCTTTCATCCCTGCCAGGAAGAGGAAAAGTCATGTTTCCAGCCTGGACTGCTGTTTCATCTGTTAGACCTGCTTGCGAGTTAAGCCAAGTTTCATTAAAAATTATTGGTCTCATAACTTTTTTGTTTTTTGCTTTAAAGAGCCTCATATGGAACCAATATCACAATTGGAGTGCAGCTTCACAAAGCCATTGGGCATTTTGACCCACTCTCTGCTTCTTAGGAGATTTTAAGTACAGATCTAATTTTTTATTTCCTTTGAGTATCAAGCGAATATCTCAGCAAACACATCCGAACTTAGAATGTTAGGCTAAAGAAATGGTGACGCAGATCTAGTCAACATGCAGAAATTGTTCTCTTCTCTTTCCAGGGCCCAATTTCTTGACTGGTCCGTTGCTCTGTCTCCAAGGGAACCTCTCCAACTTCTCCTTGGGTGCCAGGGATCGCCCACTCTTGGCTGATTAAGAAATTCTCTGGTGGACCGGAGCATCTGCGAAGTGTAACATATGATCACAGCCCTTGCACGAGCATTTTAACAACCCCAACCTTATGATAGGTTATATTTCATTGACTTGGAAGAAGCCCTGCATTATCTGAGGAAACAGCACAGATGTTGTCTAATAAACGTTTCGGTTTATGCATTGTATTAACCTCATGAAACATTTATGCAAATCTCGCATTAACAAAAGGTAAAAGAACCATTATATGTTATGAAGCATACAACAGGATGACCTTTGTTTTGTTTTTGTGGTTTCTTTACCTCGGTATTTTATGGGTGTGTTTGTAACTCTTGGGGTTTCTATTTAGGAGCACACAAGGGCATTACAGATTTTCATCTCTTCTGTTTTCAGTTCTGTTATCATTCCTTCCAGCTGATTTCACATTTTATGATGCTAATGGTGGGTGTACGGTTTTGAGTTTCTCTCCTGTCAGCTGGTCAGTAGGTCTGAGGGATATATTTAATAGAATCTGACAGCTGATGGAACTGGCTTCATTGAAAGAGGATTTGATATGTGGAGTGAATGTGGAGACCCTGAATTCGCCATAATAACGGCCATTATTATTCAGCCTCTCACAGCCAATATAACTCTTTCTCTTGTACACACCAGTACATGTGTATAAAAGACATGACTTATGGATGACTTCTTCCGTATACTGATCTGAGGGCCATTTAGATAGCATGTCAAAACAGATTAGCTGTCGTATCCTGCCACAAAATTAAGGAAAAGAACTTTGGACGACTCTGTCCAACAAATGCACATGCGCCTGGAAACAATCAAGGTATAGAAAGGGCGCAGATTGTCCCTGTGGGGGCTATGGGAGCCCGGGCACCGAGAAAAGCTGCAGACTCACCCAGTTAGGGTGCTCCAGGAGGGGCCCGGGGGCGCTGCCTGAGATACTGTGGAGCTGGGTGGGAGGTTGGAGCAACAGGTAGGAATCCACTGCCCGGGAGCCTGGCACCAAGCTTCCCCTCACCTGTGCGTGGTGGGGGCGGGGGCGGGGGGTGGGGCTCACCTCTGCCAAATGGAACTAGAATCTCTGTGGAAATCAACACATAGACCTGCATCCTGGTCCCCTGAGACCCAGCCACGTTCTTCACTAGGCCTGTTGTCTGCTGGTTGCTGAAGGTAGCCAATGTTTGTTGAATGCTCACTATGTGCTAAACTTTACCTGTATTAACCCTTTTAATCTTCCAAGAACCTTAACATGTAGATATTATTGTTATCAATTATTATTGCTGTTATCCCTATTTTGCATAGCAGAAACTGAGGCACAGGCCGGCTAGGTAACAGGTCCAAAGTCACAGGGGCTAATTGGTGGAGCCGAGACTGATCGTCAGGAAGTCAGACCCCAGAGCACAATGGGGACACTTCTGCTTCTGTTTGCTCCCCTCAGTGAGAAGAGTGTGTGTGTGTGTGTGTGTGTGTGTGTGTATGCACACATGCATGCATGTATGGAAACTCTTGGGTGCAAATGTGCCCCTAGAAATGATCTGGCCCATCTCCCTGGTTGCAGCCAAACGCCCATTCAATCAAGGAAGCAGCTGATTGTGTTTCTTCCTCTGTAAACTGGGTGTCTCCCACCACACAGGGCTGTTACAAAGAGAGGGAGAGCCCGTGTGCACCCAGCACAGTCCTGGGTCTCAAGAGGCCACTCCACCCTTGTCTCCTTCATTTCCAGCCTCCGAATCCCACCTCATCAGTGTCCCTTTATCAGCTGCCCTCCCCTGGGGTTCAATCCCAGCCATTCAGCGCTGCTCTGTGAGGTTACCATTTAAGGTAATGATATCAGAAACAGTTGATTCTACATTCCCAAATATCCTTGTATTTATCCACTGTCATTTTCTGGCAAAAAAAATAAGAAAATGGTTGTGGAGAGGTGAGCCCTGTGTCAGAGGTACCTGAGGAAAGTGCGCCAGATGTTAGGAGAGATACTCATAGCTGTTTGTGTTTAAATTACGTGGTGCTGGTACTTTTTAGGTCAGAGGCATAAAACCTACTATTGATCTCGAGCAATGCGTCCAATTTTGAATGTCTGGTAAAGCCCCAGGCACTTCAATGCCACGTAATCAATATCTTTTCATTCTTTCTTTCCTTTTTTTTTTTTTGGTAGCAAATGTAAGGGTTTGTTTATCCATCCTGCAGGCGTCCACCTGGCCCTTTATTCCTCCTCAAGGGGGACACACAGCATGCTGGGGCCCCGCTGCTCAGAACCTCCACCTGCAAGATTGCAGGCTCCGAGACTCGGGTATAATAGAAAGAGTGCCTACTCCTTATGGCCCAGACGACTTTCCAGGAGCAGGCCACGCCTTGGAGGCAACCAAATGACATAGGGGAGGAGGGCGGTGTGGAGCGAGAAACAGAGACAGAGTCAGAGAAATGGAGATGGAAAAATATGAGACCACGCTTAGCTTGGTGTAGACCCTCAGACAAGACGACATGTGGAATCTTGAAATTTAGAGTGGAAAAGTTCCTTGGAGAATATCTGCAAAAGTGTTCTCTTCCTACTTGCAGATGGACAAACTATGGCAACAGACCCAACGTTCCATCCGTACTGGGCTGCTGAAGCAGGCCAGAGGAAATGAGCTGGGCCACGTGGAAAACGGGGTGAGCCCTGGTCTCTGTTAGGAGAAGGGTATAAGGTCGACCAGATGACCATAGTGGTCTCTCCACTGCGACTCTGAGGACAACCAGGTAGGCTGGTGTGACTTGGGGCTACCTGTCCCTTCTCCCTGCCTAGGGGCCCAGTTGCCGCAGAGGTGGTGATGGGGTTGAAGAGCGGCTTCTTCTACAGGCTGCTGTATAGATGTGGCCTTGAAGGATGAGGAGAGAGGAGAAGTGAACCAGGTGGAGGGTGAGGAGTTGCGGGTAGAGGTAAGAGGACAAAGAGACAACTTATGCAAAGACATAGAAGCAAGAAGAAGATGGCACGCTGAGGGAATTGAAAATGGTTCACGTTAGCATCAGGGTGGGTACACGAAGGGGCAGCAAGAGAGATGGCATCCCAGAGGCACATGGGTGCCCTGCAGTACGGAGTTACAACCCTCTGCTTTGGAAGGTTTTGAGACAATCAGTGTTGCACTGTAGAAAGTTCATGCTGGCTGGAGGGCAGAGGATGGGTTGGAGGGGGCAAGACTAGGGTCAAGCCAGACCAGGAAGGGGCGGAGCAGGGGGTGGGTTTCAGATATTTGCGAGGGAGGCTCTGCAGGGTTTGGTGAGAGACTGTGGGTGGGTGGATTGATGGGAGGCAGTGACACTTAACAATCCTGTTATTACGTGTGCCATATTGTGACTTACTGTATGGCTTTTGGCAAGTCATTGAACCTCTCTGATCCTCAGTTCCCTCACCTATAATATGAAGATAATATTGTCTACCCCGTGGGGCTTTGATGACAATGAAATGAAGCGCTGCATAAAGAGTGCATTACACAGTGCCCACCACAGAGTAAGCCTTCAATGAGTGGTAGCTGAATTCTGTTATATTATTGACCCTGTGGGGGATGTCCAATGAGATACACTGTCTTTTGAAGTAGCATCATTCCTGACACGGTCTTGAAAAAGAGTGCTTGGGGCGGATGCTCTTTCCAAGAAGCAAGCTGGAGCTACTGGTCTCGTGCAGGAAGACAATGACTTAAGCACACACATCTAACTTTCGCCTACCTCCCACGTTCCCAAGGAAATGACCAACTGCATGTAAAAATAGGAAAATACCTATATCAGCACTGGGTATTAGAGAAGAGTGATATTTATAGGCCAGAAGCTCTGAAGAATGTCTGTTAGATACACAGTGGATGGACCAGATCGAAGAATGGGCCAATCAGACTCATGATTTCCCGAATGTGAAGGCGGAATCTGCTTGATAAGAATTTCAAAAAGGTCCCTGCAGAACCTCACCAACAGCTCTACTGGCATGAGAACTAGAGATGGGAGTGGGCTAGAGCATCTGGAACTGGTCAGTCTTGTGAGCACAGCGAGACGGACGCCCACAGCAGAGATGCCTCGGGATTTAGCCCTGTAGCTGACTGCCATTCCAGGCCTGGATCAGGGCATTGCCCCAAGCGACTCCTGGCTGCCAAGCTTTAGCAGACATTCAGTCTCATCTTCCCAGCATCTAGATCCTCTCATCCTAGTAATGACTCTGACTTTAAACTTGGAATCTATCCTTCCTTCACTCTAAGTCCACACAGTCTGAGTGGATTTCCAGGGTGGAGTTCAGGACCTAGGTCTGGTCCATCCAGCACCAAATGGACCTGGCCACAGTGATTCATTTAGGAATGGTCACATTACCCAGGGTGGTCCAGTCAGAATGGCTCTCAAAATTTAGTCGGAGTCCACAATAATATTCCACTTGACACCACTAGGATGGCTATAACCAAAAGGATAGATAATAAGAAAGGTTGGCAAGGATGTGGGGAAATTAGAACCCTCCTGCATTGCTGATGGGCTTGTAAAATGGTGCAGTTCCTTTGGAAAACAATCTAGGAGTTCCTTAGAAGGTTAAATATAGGGTTACTATCTAACCTAGTAATTTTACTCCTCAGTGTATACTTAAGAGAAATGAAACCAAAAGTCCACACAATGTACAGGAAGGTTTATGGTAGTATCATAATACCTAAATGATAGAAAAAACCCCAAATGTCTATCAAGTGATGAATGGATAAACAAAATGTGGTATATCCATACAATGGAATGTTATTCAGCCATAAAAAGGAATGAAGTTCTGATACATGCTGCAACATGGATGACCTTGAAAACATTATGCTCAATGAAGGAAACCAGTTAGAAAGGTTTCATATATTATGTGAAATATAATATATTTCAATCATATATTATATGAATCCATTTATATGAAATATCCAGAATGGGAAAATCTATAGAGACAGTAGTTTAGGAGTTGCCTGGATCTGGGAGATGGGGGTACTAAGGGTCCCCAGTACGCTCATGACTGCTAATGGGTATGGGGTTTCTTTTTGAGATGATGAAAATATTCTAAAATTGAAGGTACTGATGGCTGCACAATTCTGTGTATATACTAAAACCACCGAGAGTTACTTTTTAAATGGGTGAATTGTGTGGTATGTGAATTACATCTCAATAAAGCTGTTATGAAAAAAAGTTTAGTGGGAACCAAGGAGAAGACCCACACTCTGTGTTGCTGGAAGTGAACCGCAGGGATGTGAGGCTGGAGCTGTTGCAGCCACTTTACCACCCAGAGGTTCCAGGGGTACCACGTGAACACAAGAATGATGGTAACTTAACAGGAGGCAGAACCAAGAGATAGAAAGAAGCTGGATTCTCAAGGACATTGTTTGTACTCTGAATCCAGCTTTACTTGAAACCAGAGCTACCCCTTGGTTTCCCTTCCTCACTGGACCCAGTCTGAGTTGGGCTTTTGCATCACTTACAATAGAAAGACTTCTGATACAAATACCAAACACGGGAAAGGAACTCTCGAGGGGTCAAAACTTCCTGCTACAGTGACTTGCAGCCTGACCCCCTTACCCTGTTCACTTCTAGCTCCCTTTTCCTTCAGCTTCTGGATCTTTGAATCCGCAAAATAAAATTCCATTACGTTGAATCCATTTCTTTCTCCCATCATCCTGGCCTGAACGATCCAAACGGGGACTCACATAATCACCAAGAGACCTCTTAGTGATGGATAAACACAGAGAAGCAAACCAAGAAACATCACAGAACATACGAGAAGACAGAACTGTTCAACAGAAGGGGGACCACAGGTGCCTTCCAATAAAAATGAGTTACTGAGAGGAGCATGGGAAAATTTTCTAAGATTGTTGATTCAAGGTGTCAGAAGAAATCAAGAACAAACGGTGGCTTCCATTTCCAGGTAGCAGTTGGAGTTTATCTGTTTAATTCCCTTTCCTCTCAAAACCTCGTTATGACCAAATTTAAAAAAGAGAGACAGAAAGGAAGCACTTCTAGCAGTGCAAGAAAATAAGCCATGGTTAAACTAGAAACTTGGATGATTTTTTTTTTAAAGATATGATGGAGAAGGAAGGTGGTTGAAGGAAAGAAACAGGAAGCCTGCAGGTGCAGGGAGCTCTCCGTCAGAAGTGGAAGGGATCCCCTAAGAGTCTCAAAAACCCCTCAAATTGGGAGTCATGTTATTCCTTAAGGGGGACCACAGAGCCATTGGTGTGGGGCAAATTCAAGGACCTGGGTAAACCACTGCTGTGCATAGGAAATAGCCAACATTACCACTCACACCTGGCCCTCCCATGGCATAAATGGTATGCGAAGCAAAGAATAGGGATTGCTGAGGGGATTTGCAATGAGAGCAGTTGTGCCAGTGAGAGAAGGGATTCAGTGCCCTAATTTAGGGCTGTTATTAGAGTCACAGCAGAAAAATAAACGGTTGGGGCAGCAGTCAACTTCCCTGTGCCATGAGGGCAAATGGGGATCTCACCTGAAAGACAGACGTGAGGGTGACTGGGGGAGAGTGGGGCGAGCTCATCTCAGCGCCACAGGTGACGTCAGATGCTGCAGCCCTGGGTACTGTGCAGAGTGAAAAGAAACTTCCAGAGAAATGGTGAATTCTGTGCTCAGATTTACCTTCCCCAGGAGCTCACTTTCTGCTCCTCACAATCAACTGAACTCCCAGACTAAAAAATAAAACTGTGAGAGCTGGCCCCGTGGCATAGCGGTTAAGCTCTTGCGTTCCGCTTTGGTGGCCTGAGTTCTTGGGTTTGGTTCCTGGGCATGGACCTACACCACTCATCAGCCATGCTGTGGCAGTGACTCACATACAAAATAGAGGAAGATTGGCACAGATGTTAGCTCAGGGCTAATCTTCCTCAGCAAAAAAACCAAAACCCAAAAAACAAAAAACCAAAAAAAACCTGTGGAATAAACAGAGAAGTTCTTTTTTTTCTCTGTGAGTAAAATATTTAAATAAGGATTCTAACAGAATCTTTCTCAGTGTCTAATAGTGGGTAAACAGTTTTCCCTCTGCCAGAATATACAATAAAAGAAAATTTAACAGCCACGTAAAAAGTTTCTGTGATTTAAAACACGGGGCGTATTCTGAGAAACCGAAACAAATGTTCCCTCATGATGTAAAACTACACCAAGAAACAAGAAGAAAACAATTCTAACTTGAGTGTTTCTCATAAGATTTGATTTTGCTTCTTTTAATGGAAAAACCGGAAATCCAGAAAGATAGCTCCCCGGTGAAAAACATAATCATGGGAATTTGCTAATGCCATTATGGCAGTAAAGGGCAGATTTAACGGAGCAGAAAACTGAATCCGTGAATTAAGAAATGAGTTTAAGGAACTCTTCCAGAAATCAATGAAAAGGAGAAAATAAATGGGGCTAATGAGAAAAGGGAAAGAGAAAGGAGAGAGAGAGAAGGGAAGCTAGATGGTAGGGATCCATATCTATGTAGGAGAAATTTGAAATGATGACAACAGAACAAAAGAAGAAGAAAAAATAATTAGAGACCTGATGGAAAATTCCCCTGGGCTGAAGAAAGACTTGTGCCTTCAGAATCCAAAGGCAAACATCCTGCGGGGCATTCACCTGTCTTTATAAATAACGTTTTATTTGAATGAGCCGCACCTGTTCGTTTATACATTCTCCCTGGCTACGGCAGCAGAATCGCATAGTTGCAACAGAAACCCCCTGACCCACAGAGCCAAATGGCTCTTTAAGAAAAAGTTTGCCAATTCTGTAAGAGTTTTTTGAGATATTCCTGGGTAAAATGTCCGAATTTCAAGGATAAATTTTTAAAAATCCTACACATATTTAGTCTTCTGGGGGAAAAAAATCCCAAATTCCCTCTAAAAAAAAGGAAGAAATTTTATTTGGCTACACTTCTTAGCAAATTCTAGGATAAAATGTTTCAAAATCTAAAGACTTCCGAAGGAATGAGACCGGGAACGGAGAATTGTATATGTAGCCAAGCTGACATTCTTGTAAGTGGGTAACCTGGCGTGGAAGGACTCAGATCCTATGCATGGCTATTACTTTCATGGCAAAAAAAATGATCAAAGAAATAGTGCAGGTGGCTGACAAATGAAGCAAAATAAGTAATTCAGATATGAGGAAATACAGTATAAAAGAAAGATTACCAAGCAGAGAACCAAAAAACTTAATTTCTCAATAATTGCAGTTAACATGATTATAAAACAATGTAAGTGTCAAAAAATAGTTCTGGAAAGAGATGACATACAATGTAAAAATATATTAATTATAATATTCTTATTCTAAAAGCCAGATGGGGCTGGAAAAGGAATTGATGATGATAATACTGGTAATTATAGCTTCCATTTTTAGAAGTTACTGTGTATTAAGCACAAAAATAATGCTGATATAAATATTGTTTTTCATAAATCTCTGTACACATCTCTAATACTAATTCCTTAACATAAATTCTTAGAAGTTAAAACACTGGGTCTGAACATTTTAAAATCTTTCAACACAATGGGAGTTTGAACTCTCACCAGAAATATGTAAGTGTTCATTTCTCTGCAGCCTTGCCAACACTGGTTATTATCATTCTACGAGTATAATAGTTAAAACAGTGTATTAGAAGTACAGAAGTTTGAAAATTTTTCTACAAATTAGAGAAAATTGAGGGTTATTTGCTATAATTCTATACCTTTCACTGGTGCATTTCTCAAACAGGATCTCCTCTCTTTATTTAGATGCTTTTCATTTTTCATGAAAGTAGTAGGTGGCATGTTTTCATGGCATATAAATGACAATTTTGGCAGGATGTAAAATTCTTTATTTGGAGACAACATTTATGACCAGCGATTGGGGGCTGGTTAAATAATTTACTGCATGTTCCTAAGATGGAATTCTCTACATCCATTAAAAGTCATGTCATAAAGAATATTGAAAGTATAAGAAACTTCTCACAATATAATATCAAGTGAAAAAATAGTAGGTATGATATGATTCCAATTCTGAGATTAAAAATATATATATTATATACAAATAATAATAAGAATATGTATCTGATATTAACAAGGATTATCTCTAAGAGATGAAAATTCAGATTTATTTTCTTCCTTATGCTTTTCTCTATTTTTTAAGTTTTCTACTTGAATATTTTAATATATAGGGAAAAAAAGGTGCCTTGTAAGTAAGCTGAATGCTTAAGGAAATTTTTATATTTCTGTAGCAACTAGGACAGTGTCTGGTTCACAGTGGATGCTTTGCCAATGTTTGTCGAATGAATGAGTGAGTGAGTGAATGAATAAAAGATTGTGTGTTTTCCCCAGGCAGAATTAATTCCCTTTCTTGGGGCATCTTCTGATGGCCTGGTTTTTCCAAGCCTGGGACCTTGGCCCATATCTGCTTGTTTCCTGCTGCCAGCTGTGCAAGTGCCTTGACCCCACCCATCTCCCTGCCTGGATCTCTGCAGCTCCAAGCCCTGTGGATGCTGCCCAGATTTCTTCCAGTCTGCCACAGCTGGGGCCTCCCCAGGTCACCTGCTCCATCGGCCAGTCCTGGGAATGGGATCTGCCTCACCGGGGCCCACCTGCTCAGCCTTGACTCTGCCGGTTCTTCTTTCTTCTGGGCTAGAAATGGCCATTGGAGAAACTTCTTGACCAAGGGCATGACGCCTTGGGAAATTGATTCAGACAGTCCACAAAGTTGACACCATCCTATTAAGACCAGCATTACACGGCGCCCCACTTCCCAGTTGATTGGTCTCCCTGAAGGGAAATTTAATTTGTAAAAATCACAGATTGATTCGTAGACTAAATTGGCCCTTAAGAGCAGAACTAATAGACCCCATAAACACCAGTTGATGTAATGGCTGGTTCCATTCTGTTTGTGCGTGACCGTGCTTTACTGGTACCTTAAATATTTTTAATTCCACCCCTGCATCATGGGAGTGTGAGCGAGGAAGAAACAGTTGGACGGTCTTCGCTGGCTGAATGCGACTTAGCAGGTTGGTATAACACGTCTTGCCCTATCAAAAATAACCGAGATTACATGACCATAACCTCTCCCCAGAACAAATATGCATTTGAGAGGCAGTGAAACATACATAATTATAGACATAAAAGACCAAAAATAGGCTCCGTGCCCCACACAGGCAGCCGAGAGCGTGGCACTTGAGAGCAACGCTGCCACGTATGGCAATATTAATAGGGGCTGTGGCACCATCCCAGGTGGCCAAATGAGGCGATGCAGAGCTATTCCAGACATGAGAAGACAGAGAGATTTAAAACATTTGTGTGCAAAGAAGGTTGCTGCTTGTTTGAGCCTGTTGAAGCCTATTCCAACCGACCGTGGTCTCTCCCAGGGGACAGGAAAGAAGCCATCAGCCAACAAGGATTATTATATTGTGTTATCTTATATTATTATGATAGCTAGTCAGTATGAATAATAATAATAATGATGAGGATGATGATAGCAACTTGGGCTTAAAAGTGCATGCTGTGTTTCCCAAAGAAATTTCCCCTCTGCTATTATTCAAGTCGACCAGTCTGCATTGAGGACTGTCTCAGGTAGCCTTTGCTATGTAACGAACCTCCCCAAAACCGGATGACTTAAAACAACAACAACTTATTATTTCTCACATTCCTGTAAGTTGGCTGGGCAGTTCCACTTGTTTCAGCTGGAAGGTCAGCCAGTCTGGAAGATCCCAAGATGGCCTCACTTACGCAACCGGCATCTGTGCTGGGGCCTTTGGCTGGGCCCCCTGGGGCCCCTCCAAGCAGCCTCTCATCCTCTAGGAGGCCAAACCAGCCTCCTTACCTGGTGGTCTCGGGGCCGTGTTCCAACACCGCCAAGGGGAAGCTGCATTTCTCTCAAGGCCTAGCTTCCGAAGTAGCGTGACATCACTCTCTCTGTGTTCTGCTGGTCAAAACCAGTCCCAAGTCCAGCCCATGTTCAGAGCTGGAGAAATAGATTCTACCTCTCGGGAAGGAGCAGCAGAAGGTTGTGGCCATATTTAATTTAAGACAAAGGGGCTGTGTTGTTTACTTACGTCATCTCATTTAATTCTCATGAGAAACTTGGAAGGGCAGGATAGCTACCCATTCTTTATAGACATAGAAACTGGGGCACAGAGAGGTTTAACAAACTTCCCAAAGCTGCAGAGCTAGAGAGTTGATCTGAACTCAAGACTGTTTGACATCAAAATCCATTTTCTTCCCCTACACTGCCACATTCCCTCCTAACATATGTAACTTGATCTCTGCACTCTCATCGTGAAAGTTAATGAGAGGAATGAGAACCTTGTAGAAAAATCTCCAGGCAGCTTCTATGTTGATTATTATTTCACAATCTGTTTTCCACCTGACCCCAGCCAGCTGGTTGGATCTGCACCTCCACTAGCCACATCCCAGAGCCACACGTTCTCGGGGGAGAGAGGGGCTCTCCAGTCAGGCAAGGCCTCTGTGAAAGCAACAGTGATCCTGCCTGTTGCAACGGGGAACATGGAAACCGTGCTCTCATCTATTGTTGACTGTGTTCCAGCACTGTGCTGGTTGCTTTGCCAAAATCAAGGTTAATTAATTAATTAATGAAACATTAATTCTCATCGTAACAGAATGAAGTAGGCAGGATTTTTTTATCGCTGTCTTACAGATGGGGAAATTGAGGCAGGTCAGTAAGTGGCAGAGCTGGGATCTCAGACCCAGACCATCTAGCTCCAGGATCACCCGACTCTCGTCCCAAAGGCAGCACAGACCAGCAGCTTCTCATCTCCGCCGGCCAGCCTCCCGGTCACCCTCGCCCGGAGGAGCCCCTGGACCACGAGTCCCACTTTTAAAGTGAGGGAGACGGAGGTGTGGGACAGTTAGGGGAGTCTCTACAGGTCTCCCGGGACCTTGGTGGCAGAGCTCGGACCCAGGCCTCCTGCCTCCCAGCCCTGGGCTTTGCCTGGGAAGAAAAGAAGGAAGATTCCTAAACCCTGGGGACACTCTCGGAGCCTGAGCACCCGTGTCAGTGTGAACATGGCAGCGCCCTTCCGAGGCAAGTGAGCGTGTAATCATTTAAAAGTAAAACAACTCTGGTCTCCTCCCAGCTGGCCGAAGAGCCCAGACCACTCTTCCTCCCGGATGGACAAGAGACTTGGGGTCGCAACTTGGGCTTTGGGGGTACACAGTAACACTAGAGGAGCTGCCAAGGACCGAGACGGTGGGCTGTGAGCCCCAAATCACCCACACTTGGCAAACCCTTTCTCCCGCACACATGCCGCTGAGCCTCACTTTGAACCACAGCATCCAACGAGTCACGAGTCATGAAGAACGGGACTTGTCAGACGAGTAAATTACAGTATGATTCATTTCTGGTTTCCTGTAAATAGTAGTTGCCCAAATGCCCATCCGAGTGGCTTGACAGAGACGTCCTCGGCCCATCAGCGGAGAAACGGTGAGGTTGATGTGCAGGGAGCTGATGGAAAAGGAAACATTTCCAGAAACGACTGTCACGTTGGGTCAATCCCACCAAACATTCCGGGAGCTCACCTTGCAGGTAGAGTGTGGTGGGAACGCCATAGATTTCGATGGCACATTACAGGTTCTAAAGCACTTTAACATCACCTGTTCCCGCAAAGTGCATCTTATTTTGGTTTTGTTTTTTTTTAACCTAACATTCATTATGGCAGGTACCATGGTAAATACTTTATATATTTTTTTTAATTTATTTTCTTTATTGTAGTAAAATATACATAGCATAAAATTTACCGTTTTAACCACTTTCAAGTGTACAGTTCAGTGGCAGTAAGTCCATTCACATTTTTGTGCAACCATCACCACCATCCATCTCCAGAACTTTCCTCGTCTTATAAAACAGAACCTCTGTGCCCATTAAACACCAACTCCACCTTGCCCCCTCTCCAGCCCCTGGAAACCACCATTCTACTTTCTGTCTCTATGAATTTGACTACTCTAATACCTCATAAAAGTGGAATAATACAATATTTGCCCTTTTGAGTCTGCTTTGTTCACTTAGCATAACTTTTTCAAGGTTCATCCAGGTTGTAGCACATGTCAGATGCTCCCAGCTTTTTAAGACTAAATACTATCCTATTGCATGTGTGTACCACATTCTGTTTATCTTTTCATCCATCGATGGGCGTTTGGGTTGTTTCCACGTTTTGGCTACCTTGAATAATGCTGTTATGAACACTGATGTACAACTTTATATGCTTTTTGTCATTCTTCAGAACAAATCTGCAAGGTGGGCCTCATTGCTTTCTCATTTTAAGATGATGATACTCGAGGTGGAGAGAAGGTAACTCACCTGCCCAAGATCACACCTGGGAGATGGTAGAACCAGGATTTGAATTTCATTGTCTAAATCCAGAGTCTTCACCGTCACAGTCCATTGTTTCCCTGTCTATAAATACCTGGAATTCCTTAAGTGGCTATAATTATTTATGGAAAATATAGAGAGAAATTTTATTTCGTGAAAGTAAATATATAGTTAAGATCTGGTGCAAGATACAGATTTTAGATGTAAAAGACTAAATATCTAATTCTCAGAGCAACCTAGTAGGTACGTGTGGGTGGAGGGATGAGAGCCAATTATCGATCTCATTCCAGGTGAGGAAGGCAAGACTCGGAGATGCAGAGTGATGGGTCCAGGGCCGCACAGCAGAGCCAGGCCCCTGCCGAAGTATTCTGATCCAGGTCTGTGTGTTTCCCATAAAGCAAGCAAACTTGGAAAATACGGGAGGGAGGAAAGGAAAGCATCTTCTGCTGGGTGGTGAAAGAGCTTTGTATTTTGCCCAGGGACAGAGGCCACACCTGCAATGACCACCTCTGGGAACTGATAACATACTGAGAGCCTGAGTTCTGCATGGAGTTGGTGCTGAATCCTCACAAGAGCTATCTTGTCACCAGCACCACTGTACAGAAGGAGACACTGAGGCTCCGAGTGGTTAATTAACTGTTCTACCAGCACAAAGCTGGAAAGTTGCAGAACTGGGATGCACCACCAGGGTCTGACTCCTAATCCCTTAACCCCTGCTGTTCTCCCACGGCTGAGGACTGAGGGCGGCATCATGAATAGATGAGGCCCCACCACGGTTTCCCAGCTCGGGGCTGGGCCTCATCAGCAGGGCTGCCGAGCTGCCCCTCTCCCCGTTCCTTACCTGCTATCCCCACCCTACCTACCCTGGGACTCCCTGCCCCCACTTCCCCCCTCACCTCCCCCCCGCCACCTCTTGGAGCATTGCCTGCTGTGGTTCTTGGTTCCTTTCTAGAATCTCAGTCAGTTTCCAGAGGGAGCTTTCCATTCATTTATGCATTCATTCACCAAATATTTACTGAGATCTTACTACATTTGGCAATGTTTCCAATGCTGGACATACAAAGTGAACAACACAGACACTGTTCCCGCCCCAAGAATTCTAGTTGGAGGGGAGCCGATATAACATAATAACAACATAATTTTAGGTGGAGATGAAAATAAGAGCCACGAAGGACAATAAAGCAGGGTAAGGGGAGAGAAACAGGTGGAGTAGAGGCGGCTACTTTAGACAGGGTGGTCAAGGAAAGCTGCGCGGAGGAGGTGATATAAGAGCAGAGAGAGCCATGTGACAGATGGCTTGGTGGGGGGTGCTGCAGAAGGAATTCTGGCGTAAAATCCCCAAGGCAGGAATGAGCTTGGAGGGTTTGAAGATGGGCAAAAAGGAGGGTCATGTGTCTGGAGTGGCCTGGAGGAGGGGGTGGGAAGGGACCAGCTAGGTTGGAGAGGTGAATGGAGAACTTTGCCCTTGTGGCTAGCTACGGCGAGGACTTTGGATGTTATGATGATGGAGGTGGGAACCCCCCATTGGAGGGTTCTGAGCAAGGATCTGGATTTTGATGGGGGCGGGGTGCCAGTGCTGGAGCCATGGAAGCCTCTAGTTACTGTGAATTTACCAGCGCACCCCTCTCAGGGACTCAAGCAAAGCCTGGCTCAGCTGGTCACAAAGGACGCCCCCGCCCCCAGCACACGCACCCTCACACCTGTGGAGTTCCTGCTTGTGTTTCTTCTTTCTTCGTCAGCTCTGAAAAAGAAAGAAAAGTCAAGAAAACCAAAAGAAACACCAGACTGGGCTTGGTATTCTGACTTGGCATCAGGGACCAGATACGGCTGTCTCAACCTGGCACTTCCCTTTACAACTCCGCCTCTCCTGGGCTGTTTCTCCAGCTGCGGGGGCAGTGGGGTGCCCCACACCCTGCCGGTTCGGGAAGCCCAGAGGATAGACGGAGAGAGGCTGCAGGAGGAGACGGAGGGAAGCGGGCAGGGGGCAGGCAGCAGAGAGCTGGCAAAACATCTGGAAATTGCTTGCTCGGAAGGCAGTGGGCTCTCGGTTCTAAGGGACCTGAAGCTGTTGCTGGGCGGGTCTCAACCTCCCCCTCATCTCGGGCACAGAGCCAGGCTGTCCCAACCACCATCTGCTGTGCCACCTTATCGTGCCGCTTCTCCAACACCCCTCTCAGAACGACCCGTACGGTTGGCTTTGGCAGTCCTATTAGTCCTGGATGAGGAACCGGGGCATTTTGTGGTTAAGCATGTGGGGAGGCGGAATAACCCAGCTCAAACGTCAAGCCACACGGGCTCCTCTCCAGGCTGAGCTTCCAGGCTCAGCTCTTCCCCTTACCTGTGTGACCTTAGACGAATGACTTAACCTCTCTGAGCCTCAGACTCTTAATCTACGAAAAAGGCATAATGATATCCACCTATCGGATATTGAGTTGTCGTGAGGTTTAAGTAGGAAAATAAACGTGAAAAGCTTTAGCCAGGGCCTGATCCCGGCAAGGACTCAAAAAGCAGTAACAAAACATATTAAAATATTATTATGGTTGCTGTTTTCCTGCGGGCACGGGCACAGAGCTAGGGAGGGGAGGAGCTGGGATTCACGCCCACCTTGTCAGACTCGACATCTCTGTCCTTCCTGCCACCCCACGCTCATTACAGCAACCACACCAGGCAGGCAGGGCCTACGCCGGTCTTCCAATTCTGGTTTGACAGCCGAGGAGCCGGGATCTCCACAGCTCCCAGCTGGCGGGCTGACCTGGCAGCTGTAACCAACAGGACAGGATGGACAAGAGAGAGGGAGGGAGGAGGAAGGAAGAACGCGACCAAGGTCCCCTCCACCCCAGCATCTCTGAGCGTGGAGACTGCATCGTCACAAACACCCACAGCCACTTTTCCGTCGTGCCTACTCTTCTCACAGTGAGGCCTGGCCGCTCCTCATCACGCCGGAACCTCTGGCCTTTCCCTCTGACCCTGAGTGGGCCTTTGTGATGGCCTCAACCAATAGACTATGGTGGCTGTGACCCTGTGTGACTTCCTAGGTCACAGAAGGGGACGCAGCTACCACCTGGCTCTCTCAGGACACTTGCTCTTGGAATCCACTTCCCAGGCCACATGGCACGCCTCACAGGTTCCACCAACAGCCTCCTTTACCACCAGATGTGAGAGTTAAGAGGCCTTCGGGGTGACTCCAGCCACCATCTGAGGCCACTGCATGAGGGGCCTCAAGCAAGACCCGCCTAGCCGAACTCACTCAACCCTAGAACCATGAAAGATAATAATAACGAAGATTGTTGGTTTACCCCGCTAAACTTGAGATTGCTATGTGGCAGCAGACAAGTGGAACTCTGGGAAAGGGCTGGGCTCGCTGGAGGCCACGGCTCTCTTCTCTGCACCCCCAGAGGCCCTGCGTGTGGCAGGGTGGCTGGTGTGTTCGCTGTGGCAACTTCAGAACTGAGCACAGGGCCTGCCACAGAGGCACTGCTCAAGTCATGTGTCCAGAATAATTATGAATTAATTGATTGATTTTGTTCCAAAGAAAGACAAAGCAATATCTTGCCAATTTTTTTTTTTTAAAGAGTTGGAGAAAAGGATGTCTGGGAGATATGACATGGGATGTGGCCCAGCAGAGTCTTCTCCTTCCAGGATGGCCTGTGGCGGACAGATGCTGATTCTGCTCTCTGAACAGGACTCCTTGGTCCCTGGACATAGACCCTCTCAGACAGGAAAGAGCTAGGAATGGTCTGAGGGTCCAGAGAAGGGACACTAGGTGATGCCTGGAGAAGGACAGCCTGGGTCCTGAGATAGGTTGCCTTATTCATTTGTTCACCCACTAATTCACTTGTCAAACATGTTTTGAGCTCCTGCTGTATGCCAGGCCCTCTTGTAGGCACTGGGGAAACAACAGTGAACAAAACAAACCAACCTCCCTGAATTCATGGACCTCACATTCTAGTGAGGATGAGCAATCAACCAAAAAAGTCATCCCCCTCCCAAAATCCATCAGGGCTGAGACTGTCTCCATTGCACAGTCCTGTTGGAAAAAGGGACAGACCCATTTTCCTTTCCCAGGGCCTGAGCCCCTGGACATTCTGCCCCAAGTCTTGGACTCCTGGATGGGCCTAGCCTGGCGCACGGTGGGGCGGGAGGGGGCACTGGACTGCAGGGTAGGGGACCTGGATTGGAGTCCTTGCTCAGTGATCTGGCCAAGCTGCTTTGCCTCTCTCCTCCTCAGTTTGCTCACCTTTCTAATGGGGATAATAAATCCAGTCCTGCTCGCCTCCTAATAATGCTGTGAGGTTAAATGAGACCACGGTTGTAAAAACAGTTCACGAATTCTAAAGGGCCCTATAAGAAATTGGAATTTCCATGATGAGTTCTGGCCAGAACGGCTGAACCCTTTCCAATTCAGCTTCCTAGTTTGAGCAGCAAACTGGGGCAGGTAACGGAGGAAGCAGCCGCCATCACCAACACAGCCAAACCAAAGATCCTCCCTGGAGGCATGGGCCTCTTCCAACCCATGCACGGGGCAGAGATGACACCCATGATTCACGAACACTCCAGTCTTGCCCACCTCAGCTTCCCCAAGCCCTCTCTGAGGGGGAAGCTCGAGACTCTGCCACTCTGCATCCACCGCGGAGGAAAATGGGGCCAGACTGACAGTTCATTTCATCAAAGCCTCATTTTCCATTTCAGCTATTAAATAGAATTTTGCTTTAAAATGATTAATAAGTTTGAATCCATATAGCAAGTTATAGATTAACAATCGTGGGCCCCATAGGCAAGAACAAAAGGAACTTCATTATTGCATTTCATTCATCAAACCTCTAATAAGAATGTCATTACTTATGTGACTTTGCCTTCCAACTCTGAACAATAGGCCACTTCCCGGGACTGTGTGTGCCCTAACAACAACCCAAAAAATGAATGCGTTCATCTGCAAGAAAAAATATTACCCTGGATTTATGACGGGCCACCGAGCCAAGAAAAGGAAATCTCGAGAATGTTCCTGAGGGCTTGCAATGAGCCAGCTGGGCAATCCTTAGCAGGCAAAGGCCACTGGGAGACTCTGGTTTCCCCACGCCTCAAGAAAAAAATCCAAATGATGCTCTTGCAAGTTACTTGCTTGCAATTATTCCAAAAACAACACCCTGAAATAGATGAACCAATGGGGCAGGAAACGATTTTCCTTGGAGGGTAATGTCTCCTGCAACCTGCCAGCCGTGTGGGTGATTTACACGCCCGCCTTGCAGGTATTATGGGCTGCCCTCGCAGAGACACGGCCCCGTTCGTCTGGGCCTCACACGCTTCCTGCCGATCTGAGGCTGGTTCTGCCTTTCGAGGCGTTTTTGCGCAGACTGTGGGCTCTTTCACGCGGCTGTTGTGCTTTCTTTCACTCTCCCCCATAAGTGCACCTTATACGTCTCCAAGGCTCACTCAGCTCCTTCCTCTGCTCGAGACGTTTTTCCGTCTCACTCAGCGTTTCCACCAGCCGGCAGCCGCCTGACCCTGGTGAACTCGTCTCTGTACCCATTCCTTGGAAGGCCTCCTGGTTCTTCCCCGCCGCTGCCCTTGCCTCCTGGGGTGAGCTCATCAGACCTCAGAGCCAAAGGGAGCAGCGAGCATCCCAGCAGCTGCCTGGAAGCATTTGGAAGGGTCAGGAAGGCACTTTCCTCCATGAAGATTTCCTCATGTGCCAGGCTCTGCACTAGGGGCTGAGGTTGTGACACTGAATGACACGAGGTCCTTTTAGAAACAAAACAAAACGTGGACCCACCGTGACAGGCTGTGGTAAGTGCACTAAAGAAAACCAACGGGGTGAGGGAGTGAGAAGTTCCAGGGGACGCAGGTGGCGGCGGGGGCACGGGGTCAGCGGTGCTCCCACTTGCCTATGTGGGGTCTTTAGAAGAATTAGAGAAAGGTGCCCCTCGGGGCAGACAGGGCCCATGGGTGTGTGGCTTCACCAGAAGGCGGTTCCTTTGGCAAAAGAAAAGGCTCTCGCCCCCTGGACGGATACAGCTCCATGCAGCACACACGGCCTGGCCAGCTGAGCGGAGCTAATGTCAGCCCCCTCGCCAAGCTCATCACAGGGAGCAACCCGCACATCTCTATGCGGAGGCCGCGGAGAAGCTCCTGGCAATACGACATCCGAGGAGACACTTGAAGGGTGGCATTATGGGCTGAATGTGTTCCCCCCAAATTCCTTTGTTGAAGCCCTGACCCCCAGTACCTCAGAACGTGGCTATATTTGGAGACAGGGCCTTTAAAGAGGTGATTAAGTTAAAATGAGGCCTTAGGGTGGCCCTAATCCAATCTGACTGGTGTCCTCATAAGAAAAGGAAATTTAGACACCCAGAGAGACACCAGGGATGTGCTCACACAGAGGAGAGACCGTGTGAAGACACAGGGAGAAGGCAGCCACCTACAAGCCAAGGAGAAAGGCCTCAGGAGAAACCAACCCTGCCGACACCTAGATCTTGGATTTCCAGCCTATAAAACTGTGAGAAAATACATTGTTGTTTAAGCCACTCACTGTGTGGTATTTTTGAAGGAGCCACCCAAGTTCCAGGCAAAGGGAACAGTAGGTGGGAAAGCCCTGAGGCAGGGGAGTGTTTGGTGTGTTGAAGTCCAGAAATGCGGCCAGTGGGGCTGGACCCCCGCAACCCAGGAGAGAGGCAGGACCCGAGGTGGTGGGAGGCAGCGGCCTCACGAGGGCTGTTGTGGACTGCGGCGCCCAGACACAAGTCAGGCAGGCAGGAGTCCTGAGGAGCCCAAGGCCGCCCTCCAGTGCAGGGCTGGGCCAGGAGGACGGGCACACGGACGGGAGGCTGGAACTCTGGTCACCTCCTCGGGAGATGCCCGTGCTGTGTGGGCTCACGTACCCTATTTTACAGACCAGAAAGCAGGGCCCAGAGATGGGGTGGCATGCCCCCGCCCCCAAACATCATTTTGCATGCAGAATCTTTCTTTCTTCATAAGGGTTCATTCCTTAAAATAAGTCCTAAGAGGGAGATAAGACGGGCCTGAGCATTTTCTTTAGGTCATTCGTTTATGTATCTTTCAGAACCAATTTGATCTTGTCGTTCACTTACTTAAATGTCACTCTTTCTAAGCAGCCCCTCAGCGGATGTGAGGACCCGGTTTGTCCCCTGTCCATGGAAAGATGTATGAAAGTGGGGCACGAACCGGGATCTCAGACCAAAGGCTCCGGGCATCAGTTCAGAATTGTCACCTCATTGTCAGAGTCCTCTGGGCCCGGCTCACTCGCACAGCTGCTGAACGTGAGCTCCCCCAGCGCCTCCCGGCATCGCACCCCCAGAAGCAGAAGCCTCGAGAGGCTCCAGCTCCCTGGGTCTCAGAGGAGCCCGCAGGCCTCTGCTCTCACCCACTCCCAGCCTCACTCAGCATCCCCTCTTCAGGCCTAAGAGGAAAGACACACATTCTGCCTGCCGACCTAGGGTCTCTCAACCTGCCAAACCCTGGAGGGAGCAGTTGGGAAAGAAGCACACAGATTAGGGTCCTGGGGCCTGGGTTGGAGTCAGGCTCTCCCACACACCGGCTGACCTGGGCCATACTTCCTGACTTTTCTGAGTCCCAGTTTGCTTGTCGGAAAGAGGAGGATCCTGATGGTTTCCACACGATAGGGTGGTTGCAAGAGCAGGTGAGGCAGAAGTGTCGCCTTGCTCTAGTCAAGGAGCTGCTGCTCGAGTGACAGAAATTCTCCTCATTTAGCTGAAGCACGGAGGGGCGTGGGGTGGGAATGATTGCTAAGAGGATACAAGGATCCAGAGGCATCTGCAAAGACCTGCCTTATAGGGTTGAGAGCATCCTGATGCTGGTGTGTCTATCGGGGTGGGGAGGGGACTTCCCTTTCCCATTCTGGCTCTCTCATGAGTGGTTTCCCCAGCACACACCAGCCTAGGCGTGGCCCAAGATGGCCACTTTCGCTAACAACCTGCCGCCCCATTTGCCAACCTTTCTGCTTCAAGCCCTGTAGCCGATGTCCCACTTTCTCAGGGCTCTCAGTGTCTCTTGATTTAAATTCAAGAGCGGGGGGATCTGGTGGGCTCAGCAAGGAGCCGAGGGGCGAGCTGCCCTTCAGGCAGGTGCTCAACCCCACGGGGAGCTGTGGGGGTGAAGGAGGCTGGACCTTGGGCAAAGTGACCACGGGCAATTTCTGGAAAGGAGGGAATTATTATAAAATGCTATACAAAGGCTACTTTGTTTTGTTCTATTTATTTTATTTTTTTAAGCTTGCTGATCCTTATCGCTGAAACAGGCTATTGGCTAGTGGCCACGATTTGGTCTTTCTCTCTCACACACACTACAAACTTCTTGAGGTGGTGACCAAGCTTTAGACATGGTCCCCACCCCCCTTGGGCCTTCAGGTACTGAACGCTGGTTGCATGTGTGACTAAATCACCCCGACGACTCTCCTCTTCAAAGTCTTTCTGAAGAGTTCAGTTCCCTAGGCCCCCCTCTTTTGTCAAGACCTCTTTGCGTTTCTGCTTCTGGCCTTTGAGGGGTGCTCCAGCGTGGCACCCCAGCTCCCTGCCGCTTCCCTCTCAACGTGGCTCTTTCCCCTGTGTTGCACACCCCTGAGCAGGGACCAGGCCTCTGCCTTCTCTTGAGCTCCTCGAAGGCTCTGGACTGACCCGTTACTGTATGTCTTAGTCCGTTCAGGCTGCTGTAACAAAATACGACAGAAATTTAGTTCTCACCGTTCTGGAGGCTAAAAGGCCAAGATCAAGGTTCCAGCGTGGGTTCTGGTGAGGGCCCTCTTCCGGGGTGCAGACTTCTTGTATCCTCACATGGTGGAAGGGGCTAGGGAGGACTGTGGAGTCTCTTTTATAAGGGGATGCATCCTCTTCATGAAGACTCTGCCCTTATGGCCTGAGCACCTCCCAAAGGCCCCACCTCCTAATACCATCACATTGGGCATTAGGATTTCAGTATATGAATTTTGGGGGACACAGACATTCAGACATTCAGTACTATGGAAGCCTTCAGCCCACCTCCCTCTGCTCTGATCCTTGCCTCTCTCTATCTGGAGTCCCGTTGTATGTGACCAATTGGCCCAAACCCAACACTCTACTCATTAGAACAACCAGGCATCCAGTGTGGGCCACCAAGCTTCCAGTCCCATCACTGGGACAAAAAATTCTTGTTCAGCACAATTTAATCCCACCTAATCTGTTGTGGTGGCTTTGTAAGGTGTCAGTTTAGCTAGGCTGAACTACACTCCCAGAATTCCCTTCCCTGTAGAGTTCCTGTTAGAGTGGGCCATGAGGGAGGTTCTTGGGGGAGGCTGCTTAACCAGCTCCCCCACATGCAAGGTCAAATCCTAGAATATGTCCTGTGGGTTCTGCTTCTCTGATGGAGTCCTGTCTGATACATCTGCTCCCACACCTGACCCGGGAGGCTGGACCCCACTAAAATTAAAGTTTCCTTCACTCCATTGACTGGGTGGATTTACTTTAAATTCAGAGGAATTTTAACATCAGCAAAACAACCCCATTCAAGGCCATTGATGTATTTAGCACCTCAAGTTAACAGCTCCACATTACTATTGAAAGGCAGAAAAGGAGAAAAAAATATGCCTGGTACAAGCTGACTTTGTTGGAGAAGGGCTACAACTTTCAGACTTATTTAGAAAATTTACACACATCAATAAGTGGCCGGCTTCCTACAGAATGCTGGAAGTAAATTGTTGCCTGGGTGGCCCAGACTAATAATGCCCTGCATGTGCATTCACATGCGGGCCTCCCAGCACTTGGAGAGACAGCAGTGGCCTCCTCGCTTCCCAGCTGGGGAAACTGAGGCGTGGGGAGACTCAGCCATGTGCCCAAGCTTCTCGAACTTGAAAGTCAGAGGTTGCAAACCCAGGGGCCTGAGAACCCAGCACAGCCCTCAGCTCTGTTTTATTTGGCACACAGAGTATTTTTTGTCTGGTTTGGTTTGTGTTTTTTATTAGCTTCCAACATTGAAAAATCAGAAAACTTGACCCCCATACCCCCTGAAAAAAATCCAGATTTGATATTTGGGAGCAAACACTGGAAGTGAGTAGAAGTTGCCCCGTTTAGATGGAGTGGGGGAGCCCCAGTTCCTGGGGCCTGATCTTCCCCTTTCAAGGATCTATGTCACCTACGGGCTCCTGTGGGCATCCGCATTTGAGCTCCTTCAAAATCAGTAGAATTGAAACCCACCGCCAGATCCACCTGATTCCACTTCTGCTGCTCTCCCAGCAGACCATGACACAATCCTGAAAATAGGAAACGTTTTCAGTCATTTGACAAATATTTACGAAGCATCTATTATACGTAGCTTGGGGGTGGCGGTGAACAAAATAGGAATCTGAGTGTGTGTGTGCGTGAGTGTGTATGTGCGTGTGAGTCCACACCTACGATCCTTCTCATCGACTGGGTGTGAGCATCAACTGAGCTAACACAGGTGAACCAGCTGCAGGCTGCCACACAACATCCAGACCCTCAGACCCGCATCCACGTGTTTGCATGTCCTGTCCACTCTTCTCTGAAAGGGGAGCCCATGTCTTCTTTTGGGAAGATAGCTGCTTCCGTCCAAGTGTTGGCTCCCCGGATCCCTGTTCTCCAGCTGCAAAGGGGCACCTCAGTGAGCCACACAGGTCATGGAGGGTTACCTCGGGGGACGCTGAGTACAACAGCCAGGCAGCGGGTGGGGGGCTGGGACCAGCTGTCCTGGGTGGCCCAGGACAGAAGTGAGACTTTCAGTGTGAACACTCAGAGAGTCCAAAGGCAACCAGGACGAATGCTCACTTCTCTGGAAGTCTTCTCTTGACAATGAGACTTTAAGGAAGGACAGAGGTCAGCAGCTGGGGGGAGAAATGAGGGTGGAGATGTTCTGCTGTTGACTTAAAAGCTCTTTAATGTGGCAAAAGGAACAAATCCAGAGGTTTCTCCCATCTTACAGCACCACGGGCTGTCATGAGAGAGCCCAGTCGGCGGTCAGCGGGTCCCCACCCTACCATCAACTGGCTGTGTGGCCTGGAGTAACTCTCCCCTCCTTTAGCCTCAGCTCTCCCTTCTGCAAGGTGGGCGCTTTGGACTCGAGGACCACCGAGCTCCCCTCCAGCTACAACAATCTGGTGCAAAGCGCAATGTCAAACCTACTTTTAGGGCCATTTTGCCTTGTTCAACAGCCACGTATTGTTACTCTCTCCGCAGCATTAACAACGCTGACTAACATTTATCATGTGTCTGCCAATGCTGGGCATGCTCTAGGTATTTTAAATGTGTTAACCCATTTAATCCTCACAACTATCTCTCATTTACAGAGGAGGAAACTGAGGCACACAAGGGTGGAGCCACTTGTCCCGAGTCACACTGCGGGTCAGTGGGGAAGCTGGCATTTAAACCCAGGCAGTTCCACTCCAGCGTCTGGGCTCTTAGCCCCCCTCCGCTTTGCCACCTCTCTTACAGGGGGTCCTGTTCGTCTGTTTGGGGTTTTTAAAGCTCATGGATGAAGCAGCAGAGGCACAGAGTACTGTAGTGCAATGCAGCGGTTAAGTCTTCAGACTCTGAAGTCAGAGGGCTGCTGCCTTCTACCTGGGGGACCTTGGGAACATCACTTCAAGCCTAGGCGCACTCATCTGTAAAATTAGGCTAGTGACTACCAGCTCACAGGGTCCCTGTGGAACGCAGTGAGAGATTGCCTGCAAGATGCTTAGCACATCATTCCTAGGTGTGCACCCACAGGAAAGCATCCATGTGTCCACCAAAAGATGTGTACCAGAAGGTTGATGTTCACAGGAGCACCATTTGTAATAGCAGAGAGCTATAAAGTGCCCAGATGTCCATCAGCACTAGACAGATAAATAGCTGGTGGTATATTCACACAATGGAATGCTATACAGCCATGAAAATGCAAGCTCTGCAATCACGCACAACAGCATGGATGAAGCTCATGAGTTCATTTACGTTGAGTGAAAGAAGCCAGACACAGAAGAGTACATCCTGTAGGAGTCCACTGATATCAAGGTCAAAACGATTCTGTGTTGGCTGCAGGCCCAGTGGTACAGCGGTTAAGTTCACGTGTTCTGCTTCGGTGGCCCGGGGTTCGCCTGTTTGGATCCTGTGCGTGGACCTACTCACCGCTCATCAAGCCGTGCTGAAGCAGCTTCCCACATAGAGGAACTAGAAAGACCTACAACTAGGGTATACAACTATGCACTGGGGCTTAGGGGAGAAAAAAGAAAAAGAGGAAGATTGGCGACAGATGTTAGCTCAGGACTAATCTCCCTCAAGAAAACCCCACAAAAAACGATTGTGTGCTGTTAGCAGTCAGCAGATGGTTCCCCTGAGGGGTAGGGTAGTAACTGAGAGAGGGTGGGGCAGTTTCGTGGGCGTTTCAATGTTCTGTTTCTTGAGCTGACGCTGGTTACATGGGTGTGCTCATTTGTGAAAATTCATCGAGCTGCACCCTAATGAGTGGGGGCACTTGTTTGTATGTGTGTTATACTCCAATGAGAGGTTTGAAGTAGACAACCCAATAACAATGATTATTATTAATAAATGACTCATAGTGGGGTTCTGGGAGGGGGGACGTTGCTGTGGAAAAGAGGATGGTTTTGGCAGCCAGCTAGCCCAGGTGTCACTCCTGCTCCACCTGTTCCTGGCTGTGTGGCCTTGGGCATACTGCTTAACCTCTCTGAGCCTCAGTCTTACCCTCTGTAAAAATGCCATATACCTCAGAAGGGTGCTCTGAGGACAAAATAAGAAAAAGCATGCAAAGGCTGGTACAGTATCTGCAACCCGACGGGCAGTCAATAAGAATTTGTTCCCTTCCTCTTTTCCTTGTCTTTCAGAGTACCTGGCACAGTGCAAGGTATGCAGTAGGTACATAATAATTGCTTGCTGAATACTACATAAGCCTTCTTGAAAGTCACATGGCTGCTCTCTGAGTGGATGCGCCTCCTAAATCAACAAATGGGTAAATAAATGAAATCCCCTTGCTTCTTACCCAGATGTGGATGATCCTCCTGCTCAGGGGTCAGAACGTGGCTCCCTGTGTTCTGGAGTTCACCCCCACGGGAAGCCTGGGGTTTCCCCTAAGAATACGTATTCCCTCTAGCAGCTTCCTGACTCTGTGTTTTTTGCAGTGGGGCATGGGGAAATCGCCCATCCCCTGTGTCAGCACGCTGCCTGCTTCCTTCACCTGCCCCTGGAGCAAAGCAAAGAGGGGACTGCCCTGCATTCACCAGATCCATGTCCTCTCCTGGGGAATTAGGCCTGGCTGTTCCCTTGCCACCAGGCCATCGTTGCTTTGTGAGTTAGAGACCAAGCCTGGGGGGTGGGTGGTCACCGGAAGGAAGGTCCCTCCAGGGAGTCGTAAGAAGCAACTCAGGGGCATGAAGAGCTCTGGGTGAGGGTCTGAGTCCTGGCCACACAGTGATAGCCCTTCTCCAAGGGCCATTGGTGGGCTTCCCGAGTGGCACCACACCTCAGCGCCTCTGCATCTTCCAGATGGGAATTGAACAACTACCATGGCTTCCATTTCACAGTAGGAGAAACTGAGACTCAGAAGGGTGACGAGGCCTGACAGAGGCTGCCCAGTGGGGAGACAGTGGTTCCCAGGTCAGTCTCCTGGCCCCCACTCCAGGACTCCCCTGTCTGAGGTGAGATTGCCCGGTGAGCAGAGAAATATTTGCCTCCAGGTTGCTGCCTTGGTGTCTCCATTCCTGAGCCCACAGGAACTTCCTTGTTTCCACCTTCATTTCACAATGTCAGCCACCAAATACCTATTTGGTGTCTTCACTGCATCAATCACTGGTCCACATACTGGGGGTACAGACCTCGTCCCTGTCATCTTGGAGCTGACAGTTTATTGATGTGTTTTAGTTCATACAGTGGCTCAGATGCATTAAAAGAAACTAAGTAAAAATGGCTTTGACAGGCAGGTTTATTTCTCTCTCACGGAAAGTCCACATTTGTGGGCAGTCCGGGGGCAGGTGGGGGTGGGTGGCTTTGCTTCACGAGTCATCCAGGGACCCAGTCCCTTCCATCTGCTCTGCCAGCCCCCAGCGTAGTGTTGTCTTTCACATGGTCAGAGCTGAGAAGAGGGAAGGGTAGGGTGGGCATGTCCTTGAAGGGCCTTACCTGAGGGTTGCACATGTCACTTCTGCTCACATCCCATTGGGCTGATCTTAGTCACATGATCATATCTAGCTGCAAGGGAAGCTGGGAAATGTAGTCTCCATTTCCTCTGTACAGATAAAACTTGGAGGTTTTATTACCAAAAGAGAGAAGAGAAGGATGGATTTTGGGGGCATGATGATGTAGGATGATTCCAAAGGACCCCAGGTGTCATGGGAAGGGGGTGGGTTTTATGCTGAGGGTGAAGCATGTGTGTGTGCCGAGGGGAAGTGGGACAAGGGTCGAAGCAGGAGCCAGGGCGGAGGCTGCACATTTGTCAGCGAGAGGTGGGCCTTCGTCTAGGGTGCAAGCAGAGATGGGGGAGCAGTGAGGAGAGATAGTTCATCTATGAAGGGGAGAAACAGTATATAATTTTAGGAGAATAGAGTGGGGTCATATTTTGCGATAACCTTACATGCTTTGCTGAAAAAAAGGATTTTATTTTGCAGGCGATTTGGGAGCAGAGGAACGGCATGGTCAGAGCCATACTTCAGAGGAGTCCTCTTATAGACTTGTGGGGAAGTGATTTTATTAAGGATGGACAGAGGGATTAGGGGCCACTCTGGTGGGCAGAGGGTTTAGGGGACACCCTGGCAAGAAGGCAAAGGGGAAGTGCCGAGGCCCAGCTTTGTGGGCTGCTGGAAAGTCTGGGTCTGCTCACAGCCAGGCCCCGAGGGCGCAGAGCCGCCGGCCACGAGGATAAAGTGGAGAGAGTTCTTCAAGACGTGTATCCGCACACACGCAGCTCCCGAAGAGCCCCATGTTGCCAGAAGCAGCAGCGGGAAGCCATTATGAGAGCGTGCACAATCTCTTCTAGCTGAGAATGTTTCCCAATATAATTTACAAAATTTCAGCTGGAAATGCATTAGCAGCTGAGCAGCGAGGAACTTCTACGGGATAAATAGGAAAACTAAATTAAAACCCCAGCTTCGACCCCGATCGAACGGTGTGTGCAGCCCCTGCAGTCTTCTCTAACCTTTTCAAGTCCAAAGAGCCCTTTTGTTCTACCCAGTTTATGGGTTGGTTTTCATTTGATTTGGTTTGGGAAAGTTTTTATAGAATCCGCTCAAATGACTGCTGATGAGCTCGCGTGCGAAACCGTCCACTTACACAACCACCATAAAAGGATCTCAGAAGGAAAAGGATGTAGACATCTTAAAACACACAGCATAAAAGAGAGATCAAGAGCAAGAGTAAGACAGACAGACGGACAGGGTTGGAGAAAGAGAGACAGGGAGAAAGACAGAGAAAGGCGAGGGACAGGCAGGGAGGGAGAGACTGAGAATGTTACAATGTACTTTCCCACACAGCCTTTTAAACAATACATTGTAACCGTGAACTGGTTTCCTTTAAGTTGTGCAAATCGGCTCCTGGTCCTGATGGAGACCTCTTTCCCCTCCTCCCAACAGCACCGTCTTAGGCTCTGGTCTCCTCTCCAAACGGCTCTCCTTTCTTTCTGTTCTAGTCTGTTCTGTTCTGTGTCATTCTTCTAGCTCCACTTCCTAGGGCAGGCTCCAAGTTCTGCTTGACATCGCAGGGTTAATTACGTCCCTTTGGGAGTTTTCAACACAAGTGATGCCCTGGACAGAGTCTAGGCTGAGCCTCAGTCTCTCTGAGGACTGAGAGGCGTCTGTCCCGTGGGCGCTGTGACCATGCAGCCAATGAGAAGACCTCAGGCCGCCCCCGGCTGAGGGACCAGTACCGTTACCCCCTGCGCATCCCAGATCCTCCTTTCACAGAGAGAATCATGTTGGCAATCACTTGGAGCACCTACTGTGTGTCTGGCAGGTGCTAGGGATCCAGGACAAAGTCCCTGCCTTCATGGAGGGGACATTCTAGTGGGGTGACGCCAACCAGCAAGCAAAACTATAAATAACACAACTCCAGGTAGAGAGCAGCACTTTGCAAGAGTAATATGGTCGAAACGTGACAGCGCCTGGGCAGCGGGCAAGGTGGTTTCTTTAGACGTGGCGGGCAGGGCTGCCACCTGGGAGGCATGTTTGGGCAGAGGCTTAAATCATGTGAAAGGGGAAAAGCAAGCAGACATGCCCTGAAGTGGGAAGGAGCTGGACATTGTTAAGGAACAGGAAGAAATGCTTTCATATTTCTTGGTATCATTTGGTGGCCGAGATAGTGAAAAAAATGTTTGGAGTCTCCACCTATACCACCAATGTGCTTGTGTTACCGACATTACAGTGGGCATGAAATGGTTAAAGAGCAACTCTCCCTTCTCCCCCCCACCAAGGGTCTGCAGCCAAGGGGGGCACTAAATAGTGGAACGGGGGCATCAGAGAATCCACGCCAGACCCACCACAGAGCTGTCCACCTGAAGCTGCAAGTTGCATCCCTGTGCAGCCTGAGTAGTATGTAAAGTCCTCTCCCGGCCCCTGTAGTCTAACCAAACCCCTAGACACTGCTAAATCAGAGCAGGACAGGCCTGGACCCCGTCACCGAACAAACAGCCCCAATCCAGCTACAACGGAGGCAGAGAGAAAACAAACAAACCAACTTTAAACCTTAAGACACAAAGATGACGGACTGATGGACCTTCAGACATGCAGTTGACAGTTCTCAATACTTAACTCTGAGCAGTTGCACACAGAGGACTCGAGAATTCTCTGCAATGGGTGTTAATACAGGAAGCGACTTCCACCCAAGCCCGCCTGGATCACAGAGAAGCGTGTTGATGCTACAAAACTTGGTTAATGGCACAAGAAAGAAATCCACACAGAACAGAGAATTTCTGCAATTACACACGGGTAATTTCTAGAGAAGAGAGGTTAGAAGTTAATGCTAGAACTTTACTGTGTGTGTGTGTATAATACATAATCCATAATTTTTTCATTTATGATTGATATAAAGTTATCTGTATATAGAAGTGCGCTTTGACAAGGCTCCTTCTCTCCTGTGTGTCCCATCCATCACACCTGCCTCTTGTATGGGAAGAACTAAAACCCAAGCAGTAAATGAATGGAAAGAAACAGTAATTTTGAATCTGATCTTCTCTTTGATTACGTTAAAATTTTAAACTTCTCTGTGGCCAAAAAAAAGAAACCAAAAAAGGTCCTAAACAAAGTCAGGAACTAAGCAGCCATGTGGAAACAGCATCACATAATAGACAAAGGGCTAATTTTTATTATTTACAAAGGGCTCTTACAAATCAATAAGGAAAAGACAAATAGCCTGATAGATACACGAGCAAAGTACAAGATCAGGCAGATAGTAGTAAAAGCAACGTATTTGGCCAGTAACATATGAAAAGAAGGCCAATCTCACTCATAATCAGAAAAAAGAAAATTAAAACAGTATTATCTTTTTAAAAAACAGATTGACAAGGTTTAACATTTGTCCTAATTTGGGATGCGCTGACGCAGACCCACAAAGTGTTTGAATACAAGTAGTTAATCCAGGAGGGTCCCCAGGATTTGGGAGGGATTCTTGGGAGCAGAGGGGTGGGGGCCTGAGAGAGAGGAGAGAAGGGAGGAAATTAAGCGAGTACCCTGGTGAGTGGAGCTGAACGCCACTGAGGAAGTGGGGCAGAGCCTGGAGGGAGAGGGGAGCGCTCAGAGTCACGTCATCTGGGAGGTGAGGGACCTGGGGTTCACACAGACCCACTCCCGCCAGACACCGGTCAAAGGTTGCAGGGAGGCGGGGTGATGATTAATTCCCCAGCCCTTCTGGCCTGCAATGAGCCCTGGTGAGCACAGCTGCCCCTGGCAGCCAGCAAAGCCGGAGGGAAAGAAATGCAGGAGCCGACAGCAAGAAGTTGGGCAGCATGCACCGAAATGATAGGACGAGGGGATATAAGGTCAGAGCGTGGGCAGGGTCTGCTGCAGAAGGTCTCACGGCGTGCAAGGCCCTGCTTCAGCATTATGTGTGGCGTCACCTAATACTCGAACCACCTGTGACGTAGAGATGACTTTTATTTTTGCTTTCGAATGAGCAGAGACGCAAAGGGCTTGCTAAAATCTCTTTCCCAAGGTCCCGCAGAGATGAGATGGCAGAGCAATGATTCATTTCAGGCTGACCAGCTCCAGAGCCCGGTCCCTCAGCCAGTGCGCTTCCCGTGGATGGAAAGAAACGTTCTCACACACATGGATGGAAATGTAAATCTGGTACAGTCTTTCTGGAGGCTCATTTGGCAGTAACTGTCAAAATTTTAAATGTACACATCATGTGACTTGACCACACCACTTCTAGGAATTTATCCCACAGGCATGTTTGTGAAAGGGAGAACCTGGAGAGGAATAAGAAAGCAATTACAACGTTTTTAATAATACAAAAAAAAAAACCCCCGAAATCTCGAAATAATGTTACTGGATGTTAATAAAGGGTAGTAAAACATTTATGATACATTCGTACAATGACATACCAGGGAGCAGCTAAATATAAGGGCAAGGGCCTGTCTGTATTGAAACAGAGAAAGGTCTACATTTAAAAAATTTAAATTGTTACATTTTTTTAAAAAGCATGTAGCCACAAACGTTTGGTGTGACTCCGTTGGCTTAAAAAGAAAAAGAAATGTATGTAATGTTAAAAACCAATGTCACTGCCATAAAATAAAATAAAAATAATAAAGGATATTCATTATTACATGTGCATGTGTAAGATTCAAAGAGAATGCTGATTAGGACTGAAGGTCTAAGAGATAAGGAGGGGTCTCATTTCTTTTCTATAACCTTCTGAATTATATGAATGTTCTCCCATGTCTTGCTTTGTAATTTAAAAAATCAGTAAACCAACAAACAAATCAGTCCATTAATATCCTTGGGATATTAACATCTGGCTTCTTGGGTCCTCTCTGACCTGCTTCTCTTCTTCCCAGAAGTGCACCCTTCGCTGAGGTTTACTCTCCTCCCCTCCTCTGTCAGGCTGGTTCTCTCCTTGGTATGCCTCTTCTCTAGCCTGTTGCCTTTTCAAGTCCTGCATATCCTGCAAACCTAAGTTCAATTACCACCTCCTCCTGGAAGCCACACTGGCCCCCAACAGTATCCTTCCTCTCCAAACACTGATAACATCTGTAGTCAGTACCAACCACATGACCTGGAAACTTAATTTTCTTTACTTTCTTTCACGTCTCTTATGTTTGTGTTTTGTTTTTCCAATTAGGCAGAGAACGCCTTTGCAGCAGGAGCTATGACGTACAGCAGAGGTCATGAGACTGACACACAAGTCACACAACAGAGGCAACCGTAATTCCTGTTGAAGACACAGCCATGGATCTTTTGGATCCGCTCACCTGGGAGAGAAGGAAGAGAGAGAGAGAGAGAAGAAGGAAACAGACACATACTCACATATATATAATCTGTGAGAAATATTTTTATACATATAAAGAAATGATTCCACCCTATAAGCAGATAGCAAATGGAACTGAACTAACCCCCTCTGAGAGAGGTCCCTGTTAGCCTGGAATCTACACATGCAGCAGTTGGCTATCCAGGGTTTAGAGGAGGTACCTTAGGACACCGTCTGTTAGGATGGGGGGCCCAGAGCACGTGGGCACATTTCCCATCCTCAAATCAACCGAAGTGGGTCCCCTCTGGACCATCGTCCGTGTCGGCATTCAACCAAAGCTCTCTTTTGAAGAGTGGCTTCCCCAGCTTTGAAACTTTGCACACCCCCTTCTAGTCCACTCCTCTGGTTTTATGACTGGTCCCAAGAGCCCAGGCGAGCAGGAGTGTAGGCAGACTCTACACTAGAACCAGGTGCCTGGCTGGCCCACATTCCTCCATCCATCCTTCCCCTGAAACCCTCAGCGCTGCATGACACAGCCACACAAGTGGAAATGTCCCCGTCCAGGTGCTGAGCTCTGTCTTTTCCTCGTCTTGCTTGTGGGGTGGGAGTGGTGGTGTTGCACAGTACTTCCCTGCGGAATTCTTTTCTAGTATTTCCCAGGAAATTTGTGTTTTCTCAACTCCCAGGAAAAAAATCTGTCAAAAAATTGGGACAAAGGGAAAAAGTATTATGATTTTCTTATGAGCGTTAAAAGTTAGCAATCAATTTGCAGACATTACTCATCTGAAGGAATCTGCTGACGTCAAGCGGAAATCAAGAGCAGGAAACTCTGCCACGTGGAGTGGAAGGTTAAGGACAGAGCGTGCAGGAGAATCTGTCTTAATCTACTTGGTTAGTCTTGCTGGCAATTGTGCATGGCCCTGTATGCTGCTAATGGTGCGTCATTCTTGCAAATAAAATAAATATTAATGTTTATATGCGTAGTATACTTTATTCCAATTCTATGCGTAGAGTTCCAAGAAATAACAATTTTGGAAGCAAAATTAAGTCCTTTGGCAATTTCTGGATTCTGTGTGGTGCTTTCGCTCTTGCTGGGAGATCCGAATGTTACATTCTTCAAATATTACCCAATAATACTCACTGTCACTTTCCAGTAGGTGAATACTTGCTATAGGTAAATATTCTTTATAAATTCTTTGCAATGCTCTTTATAAATACTGTTAAACTTACTATTTCTTATCAATCGTTTTTAGATATCCATGAAGAATGTTAAAAGCATTTTAAGAATAACTTGTGATTTCAGGAATTCCAGTTTCTTATTCCCAGATCCCAAAGATTCCTATCTGTCAGGAATTTGGGAACACCAATGCCGTCACAGAGGATATTGCTTTCTCAATTTGTAGAGCTTTGCAGTTCGATACGTGAATGGCGAAATCTTCTGAGAAGGCACCCAAGCCCCAGAAATAGCACACAGCCGTCTTCACAGCATTCTCTCTCCTTCAACAGCAGGTGAACCAGCACCAGAGGCTGGGGACGGTGCTTCAGCTTGTAGAGGACTGTGATGACAGCGTCGTTGACAACGTGTGTGTGTGTGCGCGCGCGCGGGCGCACGGGCGCCAGATTCTCAGTGTGCGTATGAACACTGACTTCTCTGGGTAAATTTTCCACCTGCAAAGTAAAGAAGTTAGAGAAGCCAATGATTTTCAAACATTATTTTCAGTGAAATCTGACCCTCGGAGGAACCCCAAGGTGGACCACAAAATAACAGCAGTATTAGCCATGTGCCTGCCACGGTTCTGAACACTGGGTACTTGATGACTTATTTAAGCTTCATGGCGACCCATATGTCATATTACAGGCGAGAAAACTGATGAGGTTCCAAAGGGGTTTAAGTAAATTGCCCCAAGTCACGTGGGAGCAATCTGGTCCCAGAGCCTAAAGTGAGGGTGGGCAGTGGGGAACCAAGCCCCGCCTGCTCAGCCGTGCCCTCATCTCCACAGTGGCCCCTCAGCACTTTTGGACCCCCCCAGAACACAGCTGGAAAAGTCACTGCCCTAAACGATCTCCAAGGTCTTTCTCAGTTGAAGTCTAATTAAAAAATGTTTTATTACCACAGTTCATTTTTGTGATTTGCTGAAATCCTTAAATCTATGGAACATTTACAGCACTTCGCGTGAGCATCACACAAACCCTCTAAGACAGAAAAGGTGTGGATTCTTAGCCTCATGTTTACACAAGAAGCAGAGAGATTCAGCCTGAGGTCACACTTCAATTAAATGGCAGAGGTGACTCTAGAAATCAGGCCTCCTGTGTCCTGGCTCAGGGTTTTTTCTAAAGCATATGAAAGCATTCATCAAGTGTGAACACTATAAATATTCAGTATTATTTTTTGCACCTATCTCCCAGGCTTATACAAAGTAGGTGTTCAATAAAGGTCTGTTGAATTGAGTAGATGATTCTGGCTGCTTTATGATTATAGAATTAAAGTGAGGAAAGAACAATGGGAAATCTCATGATTTATGACCCTGTTTACCTTTCCATTGTAGATCCTAATCATTCATTTCTTTTAAGTGTGCCCTCTGCTATCCTTAGACTAACACACACACAGAAGGGAGTAGGCATTTGCTGATTATTCTTCAGCTGACCATGAGGATTGGTGGCCCAGAAGCTGAATGCATAATATAGTCACCAGGCTGGGATTCAAAATTTGTTGCAGAGCAGTAGAAGAAGTCCTGCTCCCAGGCACTGACAGGATGGCCTTACAGCGGCTCTGGAGACAGCGTGCGCACAGTTCATCAGGAGCCTTAGAAATCTGCAAACTCTCTGACCTAGAAATCCGAATCCCCGGAATTTACTCTAATAAAACCCAAAGATTTGGTTATAGAGCTGTTCATTGCAACATTGTTTACAAAAGCAAAAATTTGGGAACAAACTAAATATCTGCAATAGGGAATTGGCTCAGTAGATTATGCTAAATCTAGTCCATGGACTATTATTGAGCTATTGGAACTTTTTGCGTGTAGAAAATCCTGTAATCACATGAGATAATGTTCACAACATATTTTTAAGGGGAAAAAAGCACATTCTATAGTAACAAGAGCTGCATGGACTTAGATATCTATGTATCTATCTATCTATCTATCTATCTATCTTATCTATCTATCTATCTATCTATGTATCTATCTGTCTATATCCATATCTATAAAATGAGGTTGGAAATATGTATACCAGAATTTAACAGTAGTTATCTCTTCATCAATAAGATTATGAATAGATTTATTTTTTCTTATTTTGTTTATCTCTAATTTTATGAATAACCATATTTACTTGCATAATGAAAAACAATAAAATTGTTTTAAAATGATGCTATGCAAGAATGCATAATAGCACTGAAGGGTTTTATGTTATAGTTTAATAATACTATTAACAATCACAGGTAATATTTATTGAGCACTATTACATGTAGCCACTCTGCTAAATTCTTTACCAGCTGTCTTCATTCAATCCTCGCAAAAATTATATAAGGAAGGCACTATTATTTTCCCCCTTCTGTAGACGAGAACTCTGAGGTTTAGGGAGGTTGACATTGAAACCTCTGCACGCCATATTTCCCCTCTTGCAAAACGCAAAGTGAAGTGTAACTCCTTCATACGTATACATGTGTATACACACATATGCACAAACACACAAGTATAGACGTGGTTGTTTTCTACCTTAGTGTGGTGGGATTAAGAACCACCTTGGGGCCGGCCTGGTGGTGTAGTGGTTAAGTTCATGTGCTTTGCTTTGGTGGCCTGGGGTCCGTGGGTTTGCATCCAGGGCACAGACCTATACACTGCTCACCAAGCCATGCTGAGGCAGTGTCCCACATACAAAGTAGAGGAAGATTGGCAACAGATGCTAGCTCAGGGCCAATCTTCCTCACCAAAAAACAAAAAGAGAATCATCTTTATTTTTTTCCTTTGGCTCATCCATATTTCTAATCTTTCTAAAATGAGGCCATACATCAACTTTTACTAGGAAAAGAAAAGTATTTTAAGATTGGGAAAGAAAGTTTGCCACAGAGAATCCATACTCTATACGTCTCTATTGAAAACAAAGGGTGGGTATATTGTAGAGGAGAAGGATTGAAAGGAACTGGAGTATTAAGTCCTGAAGAGATTCCCTGCCAGTTCCCAGAGGCAGAATGTGTCTTTCTCATTCCCTTCTGCCTCTGACTCACAGGGCAGGATCCTGCTCCCAGGAGGCGGGGCTCCATCAGGGTGGAATTGACCCTCTGGAGATGGCTAGCCTGAGCCAGATGGCTAGCCTGGCCTTGGAAGTAGACAGATTTGTGTATGAACCCTAATTCTGTCAAAAGTGAGATTACAGGGAGGGCACTTCACGTCTCCAGGCCACCATTTGCCTTTCTGCAAAATGTGCACTATATGGTAACCCATCTTATAGGATTTGGGGGCTGATATAGTAAGAGCCCAGCACAGTGCCTGGCACATAGTAGGCACTCAATAAAATGTAGGTGTTTTGTATTATAATTGATTAGCACTATGACTGTGACATTATGGTCTATTTATAATAACAATATTATGGCTATTATTTTCTGCACCTCCTCTCTTTCAGGCCCCCACTCTGGCTTGGCCTTCTCAAGTCCTGGTCCCTTCCCCACCTCAACACCCAAGTCCTCTCTTCTGTCGTTTCCCCAGGGAAAACCCTCCAGACTAGAGTCAGTTTCTCATAGCCAAACTCAACCCATAAAATTAATTACTAGTGAAGTACTAAGAGTTCATCATAGCTCCACATTTGTTCTCATGGAGACTTCAATGCCTTAACCCAAAAGAATGGGCAGTAGGGTGAGTGCAGGCTCTGTACCTTGCTGCCTTTACAGGATGATCAGGAGCTGATTCTTGAGAGAGAGAGGGTCCCAGAGGGGAGTGGAGACCTCACAGCTTCACCCACATTTCCTAATCTTTGACTCTTTCCAAACCTTCTCTTTAAGGCTCTCAACTTCTTATGCTCATTGTCGGGTTTTATAAACTTTTCCTTGCAGCACATCAAGACAGATGAGCATAGGGCCGGCCCTGTGGCTTAGCGGTTAAGTGGGTGCGCTCCACTGCTGGCGGCCCGGGTTCGGATCCCGGGTGCGCACCGACACACTGCTTCTCCGGCCATGCTGAGGCAGCATCCCACATACAGCAACTAGAAGGAGGTGCAGCTATGACATACAACTATCTACTGGGGCTTTGGGGGAAAAAATAAATAAAATTAAAAAAAAAAAAGACAGATGAGCATAGAAATCCTTGAAGTTGCTCCCAATAACCCAGCCTCTTTATTATGACTGTAACCACACCATGTATGGCATTTCTGTAGTCTAAGGATCAAAAAGAGCCATTGCTTTTGCCAAACAAATGGCTGCTCAGCTGTACAACCAAGCCAGGGCATCAATAAAGCCAAGAATGTATTTAGGGAAGGTGTGGTAAAACCATACATACAGAAGATTATGGATTTAATGGCTGGAAAAACAGAGCAGAAAATTGACTATTCTTAGTTATCACTGCAAACTTGGAAGCATATGCCCTAAATATGTTGTTAGCCCATCAAAATGACTAACTGGAGTATGGAAACCAGAAGATACTCAGTTTTCAATCACTGGTCTCCCTGCTCTGACGCAGTGCTCTAATGGCTGTATTTACGACTCCATCCCTCAAGATTTGCCTTATTCCAAATAAATCATCCCCAGTCTTGCTGACCCAAATCCCATTTCTTACTAAACATCTTCAATCTCTCTCTCTCTTGAGCCTAAATGCAAGTGCAGTAAAAATATTATGAATCCTTTAGGGTACTTTTCACCAATTAAAAGTGGCATATTAAATTTCTGAAAACCTTTGTAATCTGCAGTATAAAATCACATTTTATGGTAGCAGATAATTTAGAATCCATAAGCTAATTAAATGAAGTGAATGACAACTGTATTCTCTAGATAAATGATGTATCAGTCACAGATAATGTACAAATTTAAGAGACTGGAACCTTCGGAAGGAGAGAAAAACAATGAAAAAATTTGAGTCACAAATGTGGGTCCTTATGCATAAATCCGACTAATTATATTAACTGCATAATGGAATTAATTGCTGGAGTCTTTTCGTCTCCAAATCTCCACAGAGCTAAGGGAATGGGTTCTTCCTGCTGTTAAGAGAGCCGCCATCTCACATACTGAGGCATATTGCTGACACTCTGGGGTCTAGAGAGACGACGAAAGGTTTCCAGCCCTGCCTCACATCTCTGGACAAAGGAAGCATAGCTATTGATGAAAAGGGAAAAAGTTTTCAAATTAAGATTCCAAAACTAAATCTAGTGAAAATGTCAATTAGAATCACATAACGTTAAGGTTTAGGAGAAACTTAAAGATCATCTAGCCCAGTGTTGGGAAGGATTCTGAGGCTGTGTTTGGGCTCAACACGCAAGAGTATAGTGATCAACTAGAAACATGTAACATGGACATGGGAACAAGAGGACATCAACGCCAAACCTGACCAAGTTCAAATCCCTCACTTAAGAAATAAGGAGTCAAACCCCTAAAAGGTGAGACGATTACCTGAAGTCAGAAGGTGGTTAGTGGTCAGAACCGGGAAGAGAATACGAGAACCTGAGCTTCTCCCACGAAACACCCCTCCGAGTTCCCCAGTGTGTCCTAAGGCAATTCTGACCACCCTGAAGACAAAGAGAACAACATCGTTCGTATTTGTATGACGCTGGCAGAGAGGGAGCACATCCTCACAGACCCCAAGCTTCCCCAGGCCAAAGCCAGCCCCCTTGAGGCCATAAGTGAAGGTCCACTGACATCAGCACCAGAGAGACTGTTTCAGCGTGGACACCCAGACACAGAGACGAGACATCCAACTGCATTAGGAGACTAAGGTAGGACTGGCTACCTCATGTACAATAGACAAAGATCTGAAGGTCAGAGTAAACAAGTTGACAAAGCTAGAAGGAAAACCGTCATAAATTAGATAGGCTAGAAGCATGACTTCACTTGTTTCTTGAGTCCTTGACTTCCCAATTCAAGGGAAGAAGCTGGGAGAGGAGAAATGGAGCCTTACTCTTTGTGTGTGTCAGGTCCAAACAGCACTGAACATAGTGCAGGTGGGCTTCAGACACTGCTATCGAGTCTCCCGCTTAGACTCAAGCAGTAACTCCCAGCAGGCGGCTGCGTCACAGATGTGTTATCGAGAACTCTCCTAATTGTAAGCGACAGAAGCCCAACTCAGACTAACTGAAGCAAAAAAGGGTGACGTATAGTTTAGGAAACTAAAATGTCAAGGATACATATACTTTCAGGCACGGTTGGATCCAGGCGTTCAAAAGTTGGTCATTGGATGTTAGATTTCTCCTCCATGTTTTGGTTCTTTTTTCCTCTTTTTGGTTCCATTTTCAGACAGATCCCCCATGTGGTCGCACCTAGCAGCCGTGGGCTTGTACTCTCCCAGCTTCGAGTCTATCAGAGAGAAAGAGAAACCCCTCTTTGCTGGTCCTAGCAGAAGTCCAGGTCTGAGTCTCACTGTGACTTGGGTCACACGCCCATCCCAGAGCACTGGCTCTGGACAGGGGGTGAAGTGCTCTCACTGGCCCTGCTGAATCCCACGGCAGTCACCAGATATTCTTACCAAGACTTGCTAAGTCACCAGCAAGTTTCAAGGAAGATATGTCATTCAAGGTACAACACTGGGAGGGGGAATGGTCAGCCCTGTTCATGCTACATGGACGGAGCTACATTCCTCTCCACGGGGAGATGGCTGCCCAAAGGAAATCCAGGCTTCTGCTACTCCAAACTACAGTGTCACCAGTGGAGGTGAGGGGGAGCTCGGACCTTCCTGAGCAGCACCTCAGAGACGGCTAGAAGATTGGCCCCTGGGAAGAAGGCGTGGGCAGGAATAGGGGCCTGTGAAGCCCATGCCAATCAGTGGTCAGTGAACGTTTACCCACAGAGTGAGGAGAAAGCCCAGTGCTGACTGGGTTAACTTGTCCTGATAAGTGGGGGGAGAGGGACGTCAGTAACAAGGTGAGCGGAATTGTGTGGTGGGTCGAATGGTGTTCCCTAAGGGTATCAGGTCCTAATACCTAGAACCTGTAAATGTTATCTTATGTGGTAAGGTTTTTGCAGATGTGACTAAGTTAAGGATTTTGAGATGAGATTATCCTTGGTTATCCCGATGGGCCCTAAGTGACCTCACAAGTGTCCGTAGAAGAGGGAGGCAGAGGAGACTTGATGACACAGAAGGAGAGGAGGCGATGTGACTGCGGAGGCAGAGGTTGGAGCAATGCGGCCACCAGCCAAGGAGTGCCGGCCGCCACCAGAAGCCTGGAGAGGCCAGAGACAGTTTCTCTCATCAAGTCTCCGGAGGGAGTGTGGACAACACCTCGATGTTGATTAGTGATACTGATTTCAGTCTTCTGGCCTCCAGAACTCTGAGAATAAATTTCTTTTGTTTTAAGACATAGTTTGTGGTGACTTGTCACAGCAGCCACAGGAAACTGATACAGACAGTATGAGAGCCGTGCATTCTACAGCAGGAAGGTTTAGGTAGGATAGAAGGGAGAACTAGAACTTCACTGGGAGAGGTCACTGTAACCACGGCCAGGCCGAGGAGCCATCAGCAGAGAGAGTTTCACCCACATGTGAAGGGTCACGTCGCAGGATTCCGTCGTCTCTCTACCCGCGGTGGTGGTCAGAGCCTAGGACTTGCTTAAACACGGATGCTGTGTGTGTCATGTTGCTGGTTCATATGCTTGGAATAATGAGGCTTCTTATTAAATGTGAAAGGGAGCTGGGGCCAGGGAGACAACACACAGTCCTCCATTTTCAAGAGGGCCGCTAGAGTGGGGAGCGTCCCGTTAGCCGGGCGCACTGGGTTGCCCTCTGGCTAGCGTGCCTGGCTAGCCCCAGGCTTGGCGGGACACAAGGGCTCAGCTATCTCACCCCGCCCTCCCACAGCCTTCAAAAGACGCCTTTTTGACACACAGTGTCCAGAAGGTCCCGCTCCCTACAGCTTCCTCCTCTCCCCAAGGGGAGAACATTTTTAATGCTCCTGGTGGGTTTAATCATCTTCATGGGTGACCTTTCTTTCGTCATCCTGGGGAGAGAGAGAGATTCACGATTGAGAAGAATAATGTTAATAAAGGCAACTGAAGTTTACTGGACACTCACCCCATGCAAAGTGCTTTACGGCTGTTTAATCCTCCCAACAGCCCTATGAGGTTAACCCCATTTGACAGATGAGGAAACTGAGGCATAGAGAGGGTAAGCACTGAGTCTAAAGTTGCACAGCTAGTATGTAGTAGAGCCAGGCTCCAAACCAGGCAGCCTGACCTCTAAGCCCACACTCTTAGCACCAGACCCCAGAGCGAGGTAGGATAGCCTGATGGTCAGGACTGTGCTGGCCCCTCCTCACCCGCCTCTGCTCATTCCTGGGGGCCTCACACCCAGAGACCGTCCAGAGATTGCTTTTTGTCGGTTTCTCATTCTTCATGCTGCTACTTTTTAGCCGTGTTACTGATGAGAAAACAGCTTAGTAAAATCAATGGTTTTAAATTATACCTTTATGTACCAAGGATACAAAACAAGCTACGAAACAGAAATACTTTCCCGTGACAAAAAGTCAATCGTGCTGATGCTACTGTTCCCTGAGCTTGCCTCCCTGCCGCCCCCACCCCCCCGCCCCGACTTGCCCTCTCACTTAAGACTTTCTCTGCCCTTGCATCTGCCGGCTTTGTGTAGACTTTCTTCAGGTTTCTTGCTCCGGAGACTCGTTTTATCTAAAAGGTCAATTCTTTCAGCGGGGCACCAAGCAGAATTGAATATAATTATCCCAATCTCGACCGTGTAGAATTCATGCTTGAATTCATTCAAAAAATAGCATGCAGTATAATTAACTCAGAGTCCAACCAAATCTATTGAGAAAGCCTCAGGTATCATACAGTTCCACTTACAATAGAACATTTTCATTTAAGAACATTGTATGTATTAACCCAAGTCGGCATCCAATTACTCTGAATAAGTGAATTCTCTGTTCCAGGAATGTAATTTGAAAATGTTGTCATGCAATCTGAGGCAAAAGGTCCTTTTTCATTAATCTAACTCTCATTAAAGTGGAAGCCTGCAGGTTATTTCAAATCCATTAGTTTTAAATACAGGTGATTACAATTCCATCGCACGTAAGACAACAGAAGTGTCTATCAAGAAATATTGGGACCTTTGGAGGGATGGGACTGGTCAGTGGTTCTGCTGTCACAGGCCGAGGATGAGATTTAGCAGCTGATGGGATGGGAGACTCTTTTCTGAACCCCCCAGGGCACACGCAGTCAACTGTATAAACCCAAAGGGTGGGTGTGCGCGATAGAGAGAGCTCACGCTTGTCCAGTTCTCCCAGAATTATCTGTTGTGTGTATTTCCAATCCACTTAGTTTTGGAAGCTCAATGAAATAAACACTCACCAGTTTTAATTCTTTAAGAGGCTGGCTATCTTTGGACACTTGGTTTCATCTGCCTAGATTCCCTTCCCCTGTTCCTATCGACATCCTACTCATCCTTCAGGTCTCTGACTCAAGGCCGCCTCTCCCAGGCAACCTTCCCTGACTACCCCAACTGGAAGTGATCGGCTTCTGCTTTGAACCCCTTCAACCCAGAGCATCTGATTCCTTGGGTATTTGCCATCTGCTTCCTCAGCATTTTAGTTATCTTTTCAAAGTGGACTCAATTCAATAAATATGTCTTGAGTATCTAGCAAGTGTCAGGCACTGGACCAGGTGCCAGAGATTCAGTGATGAAAGGGTCACAGACCTCACCCTCAAGAAACTCACATTCCTGTGGGTGGGGGTGCGGGGGCAGACAAGTAACCAGGCACTTACACTAAGTGCCCATGAGTGCTATTTTCTGGAACTTACAGGGGATGGTGGAAGCCCAAGGGAGAAACCCCCAACCTGAACTCTGTAACACTTCTTTACCTAAAACCCTCAGATGGCTTCCTACTAGATACGGAACAGAATCCACACCTCTAACAAGGCCTCCAAAGTTCCGTGATGATCTGGCCCTGCCTCCCCAGTGTTTCACTTCACACTTTTCTCCGTCTTTAGCCACACTGGCTTCCCTGAGTTCTTTAAACATTCTAAACTCTTTGCTGCCTCAGTGCCTTTACATGTGCTATTCTCTATGTTCTGTTCTCCCAAACTCTTCAACTCTTTCCTCCTCATCCCTTAGCTCTCAGCTCAGATGTCACTGCCTCATGGAAGTCCCTTTAACTATACTTCCTGAAGTAACCTTCAAGTATGAGATATTCCTGGTTTATTTCTTTCACAACCCTTTAGTCACCTGAAATATTAAGTATTTGTTCAGTTAGGTGCTATCTCTGTCCCTCCCTAGAACACAAGTTACGAGAAGGTGAGGGCATGGTCAATTTTAATTATCGTGAAATCTACTGCACCTAGCCCAGAGCCTGGCAGATAGCAAGCACTCAATAATATTTGTGGAATAAAAGAGAAAAAGAATGAATAGGTGACTTGGGGGTACTTGAAGCTGAGACTTTAGGAATTATCCTGCAAAAGATGTGGAAGAGAAAGGATATTGTCTTGTTTTCATATTGCATCATAGCACTGGGGGGGGGTGCTTCTTCATCTGTGACTCCCCAGAATCAGGCCTTCTATACCAAAGATGACCAATACATGTCCGTTGTCAGATTTACCTCATTTTTCAGTGGCCAGGTGAACCTGAAGGATGAGCAGAAGTGTTGGAATTTGGTTGAGACTGAACCTGGCAGAAGGGGGCCTAGCGGCTTGCCTCTCTCATAGCTGAACACAACATTGCAACTGAACACGTAACCTCCCCACCCCTCGTAACCTCCCTCACCACCTCTAGCTTCCCCACCTGCGGGCCCACTGGAAAGACTTTTCTTTTAAATAAGTTACGTGCACTAAATATCCATCTATAAACTGTTTGGGTGGCCGCTGGGTGCAGAGCCCAGGGCTGGGTGACTGGGGAATTGAAAAATTTCAATCACTATCTCAACTCTGGAGAGAATTACACTCCTTTGAGGAAATACATCTCTCACAGAGCGATGAACCCTTTTCAGGTGTTCAAGTTCATTTACATCCATTACCTCTTTAACATCCCACAGAAACTTTCCAACGTCAAAACCCATTTACAGAGGAAGTAAATGGGCTTCAGATAAGGGACTGACTTGCTAAAAGGCACATATCTAGGGAGAGACAAAACCCAAACTTGAATTCAGGTCTTTGATGGCCGCAAGATAATTTCACCAGGCTTGGCCATCCCTCCTGAAACCACAGTATAAATTAGAGGAAATCAGTCCTCTTGGAAACTGCCCCAGAATCCCCTGGGACATGCCAAGTCAGGTAGAGGTGGGTATGTTTGTAAGGCTGACCATCATGGAAGTAGCCAAAGAACACCCTTGACCATTGCCCTTGGAGAAAGTCATTCAGCAGCAATAATTTTCCATCATTTCAAACCCTTGTTGGTCCCAACAAGTTCCCACGTCCCAGGCAAGCTCAAGGTCTACCACTTTCTCGAAGCTTTCCCCAAATATTCCTCTAGGTCTTATTCCTCCCTACCGTGGGCACCAAACAATCCTGCAATCAATCAGACACCACCTTGTGCAGTTCTCTAATTGTTTCACGGGTTGTCTTATCAGCCCAACTACAATGAAAACAACTTGGGCAGGAACAATGCCTAATAATACTAATTACAAGATAATAATCTCTTTCATGTAGCCATACTTTCAAGTTTACAAAGCACGTTAAAATCCTCACCAAATCACTTGGTTGGCAGGACCAGTGCTATGATTATTCACATGTGACAGAAGAGGAAACTGAGGCGAGAAGATCCAATGACTTGTCTGAGATGGCACAAGCCGCCCAGGGGTATGAATGGTGTGAACCACACTGGGACTTAAAGCCGATTCCTCTAATTCCAAGATTCTTCACCATATCACCTGAGATCACCTTTTTTTGGCCAAAATCTTAGCACTTCCAACTTCCCCTTTCTTCTCTCAACCAGTCTGTTCACCTTCCTACCTTGAGCCCTAAGCCTCTTGGGCTCTCAAGCCAAGCTGGATGATGTGCACCAAAGAGTCATATTCTCAGAAAAAAGATTTTGGTGCTTAAAAAAGCAGTACGTGAGTAAATGAAAATAACAGGCTCACGCCTATGGCAGCTGCTTGTTTTGGACTCCCGCGGCTGGGCTTGTCAAACATTGATGGGCATCGGAGACATCTGTGAGCTCCAAGCCCGTATGTTCCAGTCCGCCCCACGCCCAAGAACTAGACCTTGTGTTGACTTGAGCCTTTAGACACTGGTTGGCCTGATTCGAGTTTGGGGATGCACTTGGGTTACTGGGCTACCTCCATCACAAGAGAGCCTAAATATCTCTAGTCCCTTCCCGCCTCATCCTCCCTCAGCAAAGAGAGTAAGCCAGCTCCTTGGAACATCTTGCTAGACCTTTGCCAAGGAAACAAGTCTACACCACTCAGAGCTGAGAGTCATTTTTGAAAAGGGAGTGTGATGAGAAAAAGGCAGCAGAGACATGCTCCAAAGCTATTTTTGTGACATTGACACTTAGGGTTCCCATCCTGGTGCCTGAAACATACGTTGCAAACAACACTCACGAACACCTGGGTGACTTTCCATGAGCAACACATGACCTCTGCTGAACCAGGTATATGTGACATTCCCTGCGACGTGTGGCCACCTCTCCTGTCTGCACCCACTCCAGGAAACGCCCGGCATGCAAACGAGTAGCATCCGTGGATGCGTAGACTTGAATAGCTCTAATGTGCGAGAATTATTAGCAAACGTTGGCATTTTAACTATGAAAGTCGAAAAACAAACAAAACTCACTTGTCTCACACCTCCAGCTGATTGTCACATAAAATATGTCATGGTGCTGGGCTGCCAAATTTTTCATCCATCCATTTCCTACATCCTCCCCCTACTGCCCCAATTCTCCTATCACTTTATTCAGGTCCAGGAAAGAAAGGTCTCAGAGGGGAAAAGCCACCGCTTTACACTCTTTAAAATTACACATCTGAGCATGCGTGCACACGCGCGTGCACACACACACGCGCGCATACACACAAAATGATGATGCTGCTTAGAATTTTTTAGGCACTCTTTTCCATTCCAGACTGTGTGCTAAGTGTGCTGTTTCATATTATTTTATTTAATCCTCTGATATGAAAACCAGCTCCTTCACAATCAACAGAGCTTCGTGTCACACGTTATAAAAATTGACCTACTTAACCAACAAACAATATGCTTAGAGTTTTACCTCTTAGAACAACCCTCAGGACTCCTTACAGACCTTCAAGATCTTACTTCCCTTTGTTCTCCTGGACTGCACCAGCGACTCCTTCTTTCTAAAGGGACATTTGAATTCCTTTTCAAATGTATATTTGACCTCATTTACTGTGACTCCCCATATTTTCAAAATGTAGATTTGAATGTCTTTTCAAATGTAATAGCCTTTTGAAGTTTGTTTACTTGTGAGTACAAGGACCTTCTTTTCCTCTGGATTCCAAAGCATTTTCTGGAAGCAGTGGGTGGGGTGCAGGTGGAGGATATCGTATTTATGTACTGTATTTATGTCTAAAATTACTTTTATTTATGTATAAATACCTGTATTATGGATTAAGTATTATGTACTAGGTATTATGTGTAAATGCTTGGCATTTATATATAAAAGAGAACCAGTAAAATTGATATGCTAGGAGTGGAGGCGGGAAAGGCCCCCAGCTCAATGTGGGGCCCTTATTTCTTCCTGCCTGCAGATTTTGAGTAAATGTGAACAGCCATACTTCGAGTCTGGTCTTTTTTTCCCACAATATCTCATGACATTTTTGAGAAATGTACTGTAATTATCCTTGTTTATACCTAGAATTCAGAGAGATTTGAAAATTCATCCAAGGTCACAGGGCTGGCAAATGGAGAAGCCAGTGTTTACACCCAAGTCTGATCCTTTTTTGAATTTTCCATAAAATGTTGGTTTTAAGAAAGGCTGTGTCGTTCTTGTTGTTTTGTTTTGGGTCATGAGTGACTGGGGTACCTGTTTTGGGCTCCATCTCAGTTTAAGAGACTGTCTGCGCTCAGGTCCCTCCCTTACCCTGTCCTCTGCTCTGCTCTCCTCAGGGGGCCTGCCCGGCAGGATGCATCCCAGAATCCCACATCTCTTGGCTTCCAGCTGGGTTCAGCCAGTGGAGGTACCCTGGGCAGGGGCTGATTCTCTTCTGTGGTCCTAGATGCTACCTGACAGCTTCTACCTCAGACTCCAGCAGTCCACTGCCTCCCTTGGGCCCTTCCACCTAGAGGTGGCAGTGGATTCCTGCAATTTCTAATCTCTGATTGGCCCACTGTCCCTTTTGGCTTCTCGGCTCTTCTCTTACCTGTGAAATCAATCCCCTGTATTAAATTCCTTCCTTTTCTAATACGTAGGCTGGACTCTGCCTCTCTGGCCTGAAAATGACTAGTATAGAGATGAACATACATGAGACCATTTGAGAAAAGCACAAGGGCAGTCACAATTAAAATGGTATAGAGCTGATTATGTCTGCTGACTGCATTTCTCATATTGCAAAGCAGGATTTTACCAAGTATGAATGCAGGCTAGGAGAAAATACTACCGTTGTAGGCAAACATGAAGGTAAATATTTCAGTGTACTTCTGCAAGCAGCATTTTCCAGTTCCTTGAAGGGTAATAATGGTGAATAGAGTCCCCATGGACCCTGCTCACTACTCATGGCTCCATTACTCGCCTACAAAGGGTAGCGAGACTTGGCACAAATCTGTTGACAGCCGTCAGACAAATGCGGGGACTCTAAGTCAGAATCTCATGAGGCCACACCTGATTTTTGGCCACCCCCCCAACCTTGCTCTACGTTTCTCCACATGTCTGGTCCTGTTCGTCGACAACAGGCCCGAACAAGGAGGATTTGCAAAGCATTGCTGGGCGGTGCGTGATTAGTGGGAACTGCAGCAAAGATGTAAGACAGTAGTCTTTCCCTAGGCACTTCCTAGAAAACACAGTTTCTTCTTTTCTCACCAGGGAAGCCCCTGGGAGACATCTGTCTGAATATGGCATGTGAGTTACAGCAGCAAGCATTATCTGGGGACATTAGACCCAACTTGGTTCCCAAATTGTCCGCATTACAGCAAAAATCTTAATCCAGGCCATAGAGGGTACATTAGTTTAGGGTTCTCCAGAGAAACAGAACAAATAGGATATATACATACATATATATTCTGCTGTTCTGACTTGGGATCATGTATACACACACACACACACACACACAAAGAGATTTATTATAAGAAATTGGCTCACACAGTTATGGAAGCTAGCCAGTCCAAAATCAACAGAGCCCATGTCTCAGTTTGAGTCCAAAGGCTGGAAGCTGCTATAAAACCAGGAAGAGCTGGTGTCCTGGTTCAAACACCATCAAGCAGGAAAAGACAATATTCCAGTTCGAAGGTCATCAGGCAGGAGAAGCATCTCTTACTTCTTACCAAAAGAGGGTCAGCCTTTTGTTCTGTTCTGACCTTCTGGGGACTGGATGAGGGTCACTCACATTATGGAGGGCAAACTGCTTTACTCAGTCTACCAATTTCAATGTTAATCTCACCCAAAAACACCCTCATAGAAACGCCTAGAATAATGTTTGACCAAATATCTGGGCGAGTCAAGCTGGCACATGAAATTAACCATTACAGTGGATAAGAAATTTTATAAAACAAAAAGGTTAAACCCACAAGGATTATTCCACTTACATGAGGCACCTAGAGTAGTCAAATTCATAGAAACAGAAAGTAGAGAGGTGGTTGCCAGGGGCTGGGAGGAGGGGGGATGGGGAGTTATTGTTTAAGGGGAAGAACAGAGTTTCAGTTTAGAACGATGAAAAAATTCTGGAGACAGACGGTGGTGATGGTTGTACAGCAATCTGCATGTACTTAACGCCATTGAACTGTATGCTTAAAAACGGTTAAAATGATAAATTTCATGTTATGTATACTTTACCACAATAAAACTTTTTAAAAAACTAAAAAAATTAATAAAAAATACTACTTAGGTAACAAAGTTATTGTTTTTAAGTGAATAAAGCAACAGTTCAAAATTTCTCAAACAAATAAACAAGGGTTGCTTTAGTTATCTATTGTCGCTTAACCAATCACATCAAAACTTATTGGCTTAAAACAACAACAACAGTCTATTATATTATTATTATTGTGGTGGTTATTATTATTATTCTGCTGTTCTGGCTTGGGATCTCTCACACAGACGCAGTCAGATTGTGGCTGAAGCTGCAACATTTAAGACAGCTTCTCTCCCACGCCTGGCACCTGGGCAAAGATGGTGGCAGGCTGAGACTTCCCTCTCTCTCCACGTGGTCTCTCCATGGGGCCAGTTTGGGGCCATTACATGGCAGTTGGATCCCAAGAATGAGTGTTAAAAGAAACCCACAGTGGCAGCCACCAGCATTCTTGAATCTAGGCCTGGACTACACCTTGTCACTTCTGTCATAGTCCAGGACTAAAGCAGGCAGAGGCAGCTCTCTTTCAAGGGGCAGGAAAATAGACTCCACGTCTCAAAGGGGAGAGTGACAAGAATCCGCGGCCAGCTTTACTCCACCACAAGGTGACTGAGCAGTGACAGAAAGCGAGAGCGCTCTCCGTCAATTTTCATTGCTAGTCGTCAATTATAAGAAAATACAACTTAGGAAAGCTACATTAACCAGAATGTCATGATTTCAGGCTCTACACATCAGAACCCCTTGTGAGCCCATAGGAGTAGGGCTGGGCATCCTGGCAAATCAAATCTTCTATTGAATAGAGTTTCAGAGTCCACCAACACACACAAATGGCCAGTGTTCAAAGGCTTGGTTTATGTCACATCTATTTAATGCTAAAACTCTGCAGAAATTCATTTCAACTTTCTTCGATGACTCAGAAGCCTACAGCCTGGGGAGGGGGTCACCACCAGTAGCATCCATTATCATTTCGCTGGTCCGCACCCCAGGGCTGGTTGACAGAATGCCAAAGAGATAAACCGCTTTTACTGTAATTCACACTCTGAAAAAAAGGGATTTACTAAGCAAATTAAGAGGGTGAAGAAACTCACAGGGGGTGACATTTAGCCTGCTCAAGACACCAAACTTTTCAAGCACTTTAGAAGCACGATTTACATACAATTACAGGAATGCTTCATTTATCCACCCCTGTCAGAGGAGGAGCAGTTTCATATAAGTGAATTTTTCAGATAATGGTTGCTTCCGCCTAGAGGCACCAAGCCATTTTAACCAGACCCAACAGCGATCTTTCCAAATGTGTGGCGAGCCTCTCTAAGCCCCAGACGAGCACACAGCACATGGCTTCACCTCTCTTGGATGAGCCCAAGTTCTCACTGCAGCCTGTTACCATGCAGGTCCCTAAAATGACAATGGCCCTGAGGTCACCCCCTGGCTGCTTTCACTCATTCAAGACACATTGATTGACTCCCTATTTTGCCAGGTGTTTTTCTATTGTTCTCTCACTGTTGCTTTTTCTAACTTCAGGTACAAAGAGCTGAGATAGCTTCCTCCTGGGTGAGTGGTCCACTGCTTCATCAGTCTGTTTCGTTTTACTTGATTTTTTAAATCTCTGATCCCTTTACCCATCCCTCACCTCCCCTTAGGCATATGCCTCCTCACATGTTTGATATGTATTCTTTCACACGTGTCTTAGTAACATGCGCAGCGCTGTTTTGTGCCTGCGTTCTATATTAATATAAATGGTATGGTGCTATAGAACTTCTGTTACCTGCTTTTTCCACTAAACTGCACGCCTTTAAGATGGACCCATCCTGCTTCTAGATGCTGCCTTGTATTCCATACGGATCCACATTTTATCTTTGGATCACTCTAGAGATGGACCACCAGGTCACCTCCAACTCCCTGCCTCAGAAACTGTGCTGCAAAGAACATCCTTGTCCACCTACCCCTGAGAAGTAATTTCTCTGGGGGTGAGACCAGGGCAGAGATACAGGATCTGGAGGTCCACACACCCTCAATTTCATAAGTGCTGCAAGCTTCCTCTCCAAGTGGCTATGGTAGTTTATACACCACCAGCAGTTCATGGAGTCCTATATGGCCACATAGTCATCAACACTCGGTATTAGTCAACTTGTTTTTTTTTTCCTGTAGATCTGATGGGTATAAAATGCTACCTCCTTGTTTTACTTTCTATTTTGCTGATTTTTAGGAGGTTGGGCGCCTGTCCATATGCTAGTTAGCCATTGTGGATTGTCTCATCGTTTTGTATCCCAATCTCTCACCCCCTGTGGACTGCCCTCAGTGACTTGCAGCAAACTGGAATGCTTAATTTTGATGGAGTAAATACATTCCTTCCTGTTTTTTTGTAGTCCTTTTCTCTTTCCCACTAATCTCACTGTCCCTTTCAAGCCCTCTCCATATTTTTTTCCCTAATCCCCCAAAACACAATTCCACACCTGCATCTTACTCAGGCTTTCTCTTGATCTGGCACGCCCTTTCTTATGAGCTCTGCCAGGCAAATTCCCACCCAGCCCTTAAGCCAGGTTCCTGTCTTTTACTCCAAGTTTACACATCACCTTGCTTGCATTTCTATTTAGCACCCATTGCAACCCCTCGTCTCCTGAAGTTAGTCCTTGTGGTCTCCATCTCCCCTGCTAAGATTAAAGCCCCCTGAAGGCAGGGTTTGAACTCTACCTACCTTTCTGTCCCGGAGGGAAGCAGCACAGTGACAGGCAGATAACAAGTAATCAATAAGTGCCAAGCAGACAGATTAAATAGATCTTTAAAATAAATTTACAGTCTCAAAAGTCAGCCAGTCTCCAGCCAAAATTCATATACTCTGTTGAAATATGCTGACAACTAAAGAAGCTCCGATGTCAAGCTCCACTAGAATCTTTCCTTTTGGAGAGACTGAAGGCATAGAAGGAATTTATTCAGCAAATCCAAGGCTCCAGACTGAGCTGGTCTCTACAGGGCAGATCTCTTAGACGTGAGAGGAGAAAATGGGGACTGGGGAAGATACCAGATCTTTCCTCCAAGGGGTGAAGATATCTAATCATCCCATTCCACAATGGTGCACCTTCTTCTGTCCTGGTTAACAGACCACCACAAAATAGTGCTTAAAGCAATGGCAATGATTTATTAGTCTCTCCAACAGTTCTAGAGGTTGACTGGGCTCAACTGGGCAGTTTTTGCATGGGGAGCAGGTGGGCACGTGTTGCAATCAGTCTGTGGCTGCAGCTGGGATCATCTTGAAGCCTTCTTCACTCACTCGTCTGGTGTGTGGGCTCGACCAGCTGGGGGCTGGAAAAGCTGGGGCGCCTGGAGCACGCCTCGAGGTGACCACTCCTTGAGGTCTCTCCAGCGTGGTGGACTAAGGGTAGACAGACTTCTCAGACGGCAGCTCAGGGCTCCAAAGGCACATGTCCAAAGAGATAGAGGAAAGGAGCAGGCGAGATAGGAGGAAGCCGTTTCACCTTTTATGATCACGTCCACCACATTCTGTTCACTGAGGCAGCCAAAGGCCTGCCCAGGTTCAACGGGTGGGGAAACAGACCCCAAATTTGATGGTGACCAGCACAATTTGGAAAGCACACGTGGAACCTGAAATATCACTATGGCCATTTTTAGAAAATACAATTGGCCAAAGCTTATATCTCCTGAACCAAAAATCAGGCTAAAGACATGGCAACATCCATCTCTCACAGCCTCGGTTGCCCTGTCTATACAATGGTCAGGTTGGTTCAGGCCAGTGGTTTTTAAATCTACTTATGGTAAATTTAATCTAACAAATCTTATTCTCAAACTCAAAATACAGAGCCAGAAACAATGAAGCTGTTACCTTGAAATAAAGACAACACAAGGTCCTATCCATTTAGCCTCCTCTTTCCACACTACACCTCTAAGCTTCCTTCCAGCTGAAACCTTCTCTGCTTTGATAATTGCATATTCTCAAGGTAGAACCCAAGGCCCGGGAAGGATGGGGCTTCCTCCCTGGATTCCCAGCTTGTCGCTGAAGACTAAGAAAGTCTCCTCTGCCTCCACTCCCGTTACCCAGCCTGCAAGCTGATTGATTTAACCCAACAGAGATAGATTGGCGAAATCACCTTTGCAATAGATGCTCAAGAGTAATGGTACCCAGGAGGGACAGGTAAGCAAAAAGGGAACACACCCAGGCAATTTTCAGACATCTCCACTGCCCATTACTTGTTCACTTAAATAAACAAATAACCCCCAGGCAATCAGCAGCCAGAACCTCAGCAGCTGCCAGAATGATTTCCTTTCACTGGACGCAAAAACTAATCAATGCTCCTTAATCGCACCAGCATGTGTCCCAACAGCACGTGCACATCCCAGCCAGCTCTACACTTCTGGGCATCTACTCCATATGGGGCGGAGGTGAAATCCTCCATTTCCACCATCCTAAAGTACTGAAGGGCGATAATTAAGAGAGGAGACCAGCCCCATCCCACACGGCGGGGGTTCTCTGCTAGTACAGGTAACAGATGCAGTCCATGTGCCTGAGATGGAGGGAAAAATGAAGCATGAAAGGGACCTTAGGAGTTGTATAGTCCGTGAGAATACATGGTGAGCATCTTCCATCACCCCTGGTCAGCTGCCTGGAGCCAGCAGGGTGGTACATGAAGAAGTAACAAGTCCACCCAGAAACAGCCCATACACCAACCTCTAGAGTCTACTATGTGATCCTCGAATGTGGCCAGGACTATAGCTAACAGGGCCCTGGAGACAGCTCTCCTTTTCCCAGTGAATGGATCCCAGTGGGACAGGAACCATGCTGACCCTTGGGCCAGATGACCAGGGAGCGACCCATTACAAGTGGCCAGAAATCACCTTCTCTCACCTTGGCTAAGCTCCCAACCAACTCCCTTCCCCATGGGCCCAGCCTGAAGTTTGTCTCGGGGAAAATTTTAGGGGCCTCACATTCCCAGATCTACTCCAACCTTGATTATGGGACAGCACTGCCATCTGTGATTAGGAATTCAGTGAGCACTTAAGTGCCAGTGTCAGAGTCCATCCCAGTGATGTCCAGCAAGAAAGTCCCACAGATCACTCTGTCTTATCTGCCAGAGCAAGAGAATACAATGTTCTGATTCAGTAAATCTCAAATTTCTGTCATTTTATATGGCCATATCACATGTTTTATTTATTTAATATTTTTCTTTGAACTGACTCACTTTCATAGAAAAAAAGAACATCTTTATTTTTAAAGAAAACTTTTTATCACTCTCCAAACTGGAAAACCAATGCTGCATGCCATAAATAGACTATGTCTATAAAAATAAGCACAATGGGTGTTCATGGTGGATTAAACACAAATGTTTACTCTGCTCATTGCTGAAACCTCAATAAAATGACAGTTAAGGGATGAAAAATAAAAAGGCATAAACCCACAGGACCAGAAAAGAACAGAAGAGGAACAGATAGAAAATGACGGATGTCAACCAAATTTTGGAGACTATGAGAAAATGGATGAAGATTAATTGACATCTAGGTCTGAGAGACAGGAAGCAAAGAGATGAGCTGTTCTGAGCAGTGGTGCTCTGGAAAGGCTCCTAGAAAGGTGGGAGTTCAGGTAGGGCTAAAACCAGTAAAATTAATGGAAAGCCTGAACTAGAATCTGTCAGACCTCTAGATTCTCTCTCCCACCAACACCCACCAGGGACCACTTCTCTCCCATCCTAGCAGAAGATGGGAAGTTTATTATTTGGGGAGGTTGATAATGAAATCAGTCCTTCTATCATTAAAAGAACTTTATGACACCTATTCTAAAATTGAAAATGCAACTAACAACAAAAACAAATCCTTCGTGTTTTACTACCCGGATGTCACATTGTCCTTAGGCAAAGGGCCTCATGCACTAAAATGGTAAGGCTCCAGGGGACACTGTGGGCACTGCAGCTTCTGCTGTACTCAGATAAGAAATGCTATTACATCCATGAAACAGAAACACAAAACTATAGAAAAGAACACTCAGAGAACAAGAAAAAGGTCTGAAAGATGGGGAAGAACAGACAAAGGATAAGAAAATGAATGAATTGTTGCAGGTCTGACATTTGAATAATAGACAGTCCAGAGACCCAAAAAAAAAAAAAAAAAAATAGAAGATACAGAGGGAAGGAAATTATCAAAGAAATAATACAAGAAAATTTCCCAGAAAGTAAAGACTTTGGTTTTCTGATTGAAAGGGGCCACTGAGTGCCTCAAAGAATGAATGAGCACACAGTCACACTGAGAGACACCATCATAAAATTTCAGAGCACCAGGAGTAGAGAGAGGAGCCTAAAATCTTCCAGAGAGAAAACAAGAAACAAAACACAACAAAACCAGGTCATATATAAGGACTTGGGAATGAGAGAGGCAATGGACTTTTCCTCAGCAACACTGGAAACCAAGAGAATAGTGCCTTTAAAATTCCAAAACAAAATTATGTCAAAGCTTGAATTTTATACACAGCCAAACTATCAGTAGAATGGAAGGGAATAGTAAACACTTTTTTAAAGTTACGCAAAGTGTCAAAAATTTGCACCCTTTCTCAGGAGCATACCAGAGGATGTGCTCCACCAAAACAAGGGAGTAAATCAAGAAAGATGAAGACATGAGATCCAGGGCACAGGGGCTCATGCATAGGACAACAGCCTGGGAAGTCCCTGGTGACAGCTGTGTTGTAGGCCTGGGGAGCAACGGGGTCAGATGAGACAGAGGATGGAAGCTTCCAGGAGGGATGTCTCCAGGAGAAAATGGAACTGACAGATTAATTGACAGGTGTGGCCGGGTGTAAAATTGGATTGAGAGCCTTTGTACAGAGCTACTGGAGGGTGTGGGAAGAGTCATCCAGACATTCAAAGAGAGCCAAGCCAAAGAAGGCAAAGACCAGGAGAGAATGACATCCTAAGACACTACCCGACTAGGCTGTGAATAATACTTACCCATTCATCATAAAGGAAACACTAAATCTAGATTTAATAAAAGATGTAACCAACCTATGGTGGGAAGTTGAAAAGAGGAGGAAATAAGAAAGAAGTGGTCTTAGAGACCACTCATTGTTCATATTTGGAAATTACTAATATCGACCTGATGTGTGAGAAAAATCAGAAGATAGTAGCATAAGCATGTCATTTAAAACACAGAGGGAAAAACCCAGAAGAAACAACTATAAGGATTGACAGTGGGCGCTTCCGGGAATTGGCAGGTCGGGGTCAGGAGGGAGAGGTGGATGAAGGGGCCTGCGCTTCATTATAAGACTTGTACTATTCACTTATGTATTCAGCAATGTTTATGAATTCTTTTGATACAACTTTTTAAATGAATCAAAAACCAATACGATTAAAACAAAACAATGTGATTTAACTTTTGCTAGATATTGTTGCCCGTTCAAAGCTCTGTGCCCAAGGCCTGCTTCTATTCTAAAAAGGAGATTAGGAAAAATTAAAGAAGCAACAGTGACAAGCTAGACCCACAGAGACTTCTCGCAGGCAGGTAATCAGGAAGATGGAAAGATGTCAGATGCTGGATCCCTAAGTATTGCCAGCACAACCTGTTACTTAGTCGAGGCTGAGTTTATTGTTCCCGGGGCAAGGGAACACTTCACTGGGACAGAGTCCTGGCAGCGTCTCAGAGCAGGGAAAGTATGGTCAGCATTTACTGAGAATTGCAAGTTGGGTTTCAGGAGGTGTCTCAAGGCAGAGACTAGATAGGATTGGGTATGAACCGGGAGACAACAGCTCAGAGTTGGTGGAAACCCCAAGGGAAGGATTTTGAGAGGACAGATTCAAGGGAATCCTAGGGCACAAACTGTCTGCTGATGCTTTCATCAAAGAGTTGATGGGTCTTTTGAGAAGTTCCTGTAATAAACAGTCAAACCATTTGCTCGAGCAGGACAATCCTGGAAAAGTAAAGTCAGGCTAATGAAGACAGTGGAATAGCAAAGTCGTATTAACCTGGACGGTGAGGTGTGGCTGAGCGTAGGGGGAGACGGTTTGGGCTCCTACAGACAATGAAAAAGGAATAACTGACCAATTTAATGAATGCCACCTTTGCGTATTCTCTGTACCCAAGGTACCTCGGCCCGCACTGGGGACAAAACGAGTATCATAGGAAACAAGTGCTATTATCAGGGAATGCTAATTACACTCTTGATAATTATTACACCTCAAGACTAGAGGGCCTGAACCTTGGTGATCTTCGTCTTCCTTCCGTGATTCAGAAACAGTAAGAGAGAGAGGTCCAGACTCAGGGCCACCGAGGGCACGGTGGTTACCTCACAGACGTGGGGGAGCCAGCATGAGGCCAGTGCCCATCCCACCCCAGCCTGGTTGCAGGAGCAAGATGTACAGGGCACTCATTTTGTGCCACTTCGAGTTTCCAGGGTCCTAGGTATTTGAATATGTGAAGCATTTCATTTTATATATATATATATGTATGTATTTTTTTTTTTAACTAAAAGATTTTGAATAACACACAACCCTCCCTTGCTTCCACATTTAATATGTCCTCGGATGTTTCCCTCTTACTTTACCTGGCCACCCCAGACGGGAGTAACAGGGACCCCCCAGACCCACCGGGGGTCCATCGAAACACATGACTGGGGGTCTGTGTTCCCCCAGATATCCACGGTTTCTCAGGTGTGGCCTGCCTACTGCTCACACACCTGCGTCTGAAGTTTCCTCCCTCCTGGAGAGCGGGTGCTAAGCGATATTCTTTCCCTACATAAAAAGTTTGTTTTTTTGATGAAAACAGGACTGAACCAGGTTACTTATTTTCAGAAACAATCTATGAGCAAAGTTCTTCAACCTGTGTCTGTGAGGCAAACCCCCCTCCTGGCAGTGTCCGGGGAGCACTCCCACCTGCTGGGGCAACCTTCCCTTCCTCCCTTTCTCATACTTTATGCGTCTAGATGCAAGGACATGTCTGGGGGATTTTTAGACTAACTCTAGAAACCAGTGAGGCAGGGGGCCTTCTTGAAGAAAGCCACAGAGGCCCTTTCGCAACCACATCCACTTGGCCTGCAAATCACTTTTTCTCAAAGCAGCAGCAATACCAGGCACTCAGGTCCTGGCGCAGCCAGGGGCTGAAGTTTCTATCAGATTCCAGCTTGTGGAGCTAATGGGGGATGTTTTTCAAGTTAAATCCACTCACAAAGGCCTTGGGGGGGAGGGTGTCTGCTGCAAGCTCTCTGATGCCACCAGCTAGTGCCTGGAAAAGCAAAACATAAACAAAACAAACAAACAATAACAACAACAAAAACCAAAAAGGAAACAAAAAAACCCCACCTCATTTATTTTTTCAAGGCTTAATTTAAAAACAAAGTCAGGTCGAGTTTTGAAAGGTGGGCTGGGGGAAGAACGGAAGGGCGCCCAGCTCCACGCCTCCCCTGGAAGCCCCAGCAGGGCGGTGGCGCCTCCCTCGCCACACCGCGCCTCCCCCCCACCCCGCCTCCGGCTGCACCCCTCCCTGCCCATTCCACCCGCCAGACCCAGAACAAGACAGGAGATTTGTGACCGCTGATGTGTGGCCCGAACGAATGAAGGGGGCTTTTCATTAACAAAGTAGCGGGCGGTGTCATCTTCCCGGGACTCGGAATCATTCACTATCAGCACAATGTGTTATTATTGTATTTTTAATTGAAATGTAAATTCTGGGAACACTCTGACCCAATTTACTCCCAGGGAAAAAAGGGCAAAATTCTCATTTTCAGGGCTCTAGAAATGCAAGTTAGTGTTATTAATGATTAAGCTCTTTTTCCTTCCCCCCTGCTGCGGGGTGGGGGCCGGAATGGGGACCTTCTCATCCAGGCACAATGGTAACGTTACACGGCCTCAGAGGGCATTTGATCCGCAAGGTAGATCGCTGGGTGGGAAGCTCGCATATTTCCCCAGCTGGTCCTGGGGTTCACACCTGGGCCTGGAAATGGGCAGAGTGTACAGATGCGGTTTCAGGTTTTAAATGACGACGATGATTGACGCGTGATTAAATGATTGATTTGGAGAGGAGATTACTGTCCCGTCTATTTTAAAGAAACTCTCTTTGTCAAAACAGAACCGAGTGGAGACAGGATGATTCAAGGGTTGATTCAGACTTTGCCCACAAACATTGTACACTCACACCCCATTGGCTGATAATTCTAGAACTTACACTAGAATTCAAAGGGCCCTGAGTATTTGCAGCACCCACTCTCCTTGCAGAGAGAAGAGAGAACATTCATGCTACCCACAAATATTTACTGAGGACCTACTAAGTGCCAGGCACTAAGAGATGGGAGACGAAGCAAAGATGAATACTTTATGTAAGTACCTCTCCCTTCCTACTAAGTTTTAGTGACAGCTCAAAGTGTCACCTTCTAAGTAAGAGAGGCATTCCCCCCAGTCTAGGACACCTCTCCTCTCGTTACTCTCTATCCTTGTCCCTTTAAATATTTTCTTCATAGGACCAATTGTTGCTGGAAATTCTCTTGCTCACTTGTCCATTTATTTATTACACATACCCCCTTACCAACCTGCTCCCACTAGAATGTAAGTTCCATAAGGCCCTGCCCTTGACTGCCGTGTTCTCCAGTGTACCCCCAAAACAGAGGTGCCTGACATCTACCAATGATGAATGAGTACTTATTAATAAGAGGATGACAACGGTATAAGAAGTACAAAAGTCCATCTGACCCAGAAGCCTACTATGTCTCCTACCAAAGTTGTTAATTCCGCACACCTACTGTATATCACAGAAATGAATAAACACAGCCTCAGACCAGAGGGAGCTCAGAGCTAGTGCAAAAGACAAATGATAGATACAGCCCAGTGTGATCATGTTGTAGACCACGATCTCAATCAGGGGTGACATTGCATCCCCACCCACCCCCGCAGGGGTCATTGGAGATCTTTTTGGTTGTCAAATGAGGGGGAAGTGCTACTGGCCATCTAGTGGGTGGAGGCCAGGGACGCTAAGCATCCTACAATGCACAAGCAATTCCGATGAAGAAGTCAGAATTATCTGCTTCAAGATGTCAATAGTGCCAAGGTTGAGAAATGCTGGTAGAGACAAAGAATCGCATACAGAATTCATTATGGAGGCAAAGGTAGGGTGAGGGGGACCCTCGGCTGATGGTCTGGGTGGGCCTGGCAGAGAGGTGGGCGGGACCATAGCCTGGGCATGCCCTTAATTCCTGGAGTCGCCTCTCCATCCAGCCAGAAGAGTGAGGGCTCTGGAAGCCCACTAACCCTCTCTTGCTTGTCAGTTTTGACATGCAAACTCTTCTGATAGGAATCCTCTCATCTAATCCATCGTTTTATAGGAGGGGTTGAGGCTCTGATAAGGGAATGGGCTATAAGATTGCCTAGTCACTCTTTGGATAATGAAGGAGGTTGAAGGCCCTGGTTAGAAAGGGGCAGACTGTTTAGGCTGATGGGGAGTCTGGGGCACGTCCCCTCTCACTTCCCCCCAAAGTAAAGGAACAGAGTTCTCCCACGCTACCTGGATGGGTCACCCTCACCAGCCAGAAAGGACCAACTCAGACATCTCCTCTTACTCCAGACCTGCCAGTTTGCTGAGGCAGAAGGGGCTGGGGAAGAGAAGAGGGCCCAGTAGCTCACGCTTTTTGTGTTACTCTTAAACAGTTATTTGTGGCTTCCTATAAGCAAAATGAAAATAAATACAGGTTAAGAGAGAAATGATGGGTGAAACCAAGAAGCAGGCAGGGACTCTGGGACTTGGAGACTTCAGCCAGGCAACATGTCCCAGCCCAACACAAGTGAGCAGAGCATTGTTGTCTGTTATTGGACGAGCCCCAGGTTAAATCTTCGGGGGTGTGTGGTTTTCTTTTTAAAGAAACTTGGCATTTCATTCCATCTACTTATAGACCATAGGTCAAATGCTCAAGGCAGGAATGTGGTGGGGCGAGCGAGAGTCAAGAATGATGTATGGAAGGTCTGGGTGGTAGCGGGGGGGAATAAAGCCATAAGAGTCAGCTCCTTTGCGGGCTTCACCTTCTCAGAGCCTGGGACTCTGATGCCGTGTGTTTACAAACCAGGAGTCAGGGCTGAGCTAAAAATGCATCTGCTTCTGAGAGCCCCTTGGGGTGGGGTAGGCGGGCCTCCAGTCAGCCACCGTGTTGTCAAGGCTGACCCCGTGAGCTCAGAGCAGACATCTCAGGGTCCCCTTGGTGGCTCACCTTCCTGATCAGATGTCCCCTTCCATGTGGGTTGAGCAATGCTCCTTATTTTTGTAGACACGACAGACAAAGCAGAAAGAGGTTTTCTCTGGGGGCAGAAACTTCTCATCCATCAGTGAGTCAACAACAGATCCCAGGCCCATGCCAGGCTCTGGGGGGGGGATGTGACAGAAAAGGAGTCACTCCACCATCCATGGGTTTGTAATCTAGCTGAGGCAAGGTACATATATGTGAATTATACTGCAGTAATTATAAAATGGCACCCAAAGAAGAGGTCATACTGTAAGAGCTCAGGGGGAGAAGAGCTCTGGGCTGGTGAGTGGTCAGAGAAGCTTCCAGGAGGAGGTGGTCATCTCTTCTGGGGTCTCCTTAAGAGATGGACAGGATTCTCTGGACACTGCCCTGAGGTCGGCTATCTGGAAGATAAAAAGAATAATAAACTGTGCTCCAGGCTTTGAGGCACTTTCAATCCTTTTGAGAGAAGGAAGTTGCTGGAAGTCCAGACATTTCTATCCAAGTACCTTCCAGGCAGCATCACTGGTAGGCCCTAAGCACCTCAAACCCGACACTTCCCAGTCTGAACTCTCTATTTCCTCCCAAGCCTGTGGCTTTTCCCATAATAACTATCCCAGGGAATGACCCCACTGTCACCCAGTCACCAAACCAGGAATCAGGAAGTCATCCTAGACTTCTCCATCTCCCTCATCCACTTCTAATTGCTGACTGTCAATTTGACCTCCTGAACATCTCCACACCCCCACTTTGCTTCGGCATCCACTTCCAGCTTGGGTTTCTTCATATTTGTCCCTCCCTGAAGGAGCTTTCTAAAATGCAGATCTGACCATAAAAGCAGCTAGTGTTTATTAAGCACTTACTAAGTGCCTGGCTCTGGCGGTAAGCACTTCATCTCCCCTCTCTCCATGCGCCTTGCAGCTACCCTCTGAGATGGGTATGATTTGACAAGGACTTGGAGGCGGAGGAGGTAAGACACACATTAGCTCAAGGTCATGGAGCTCTTCAGTGAGAGAGCTGAGTCTTGAACCAGATCGCTAGTGCCCGAGGCCATACTTGCAGCCACAAGCTATAAGCTTCCTAGCACTGCAATGCTTAAAATTCTTCCATGGAACCCCAGATCCTTCTAGATGGAAGTCAAACTTGCTTAACCTTCCAGTCTTATTTCCTAGAGTTACCATCTCCTCCATCATCATCTCCCCTCCCGCCATGTCTTGCCACCAGGTGCCAACCAACCTAAAGTACCGAAAGTAACCAACCATGCTTTGAAAGAAGCAGGCTGTGCTTGAATACAAGCCCTCCTCCAACTGACTACTGCCACGAGCTCTTCAAGGCTTCGTGCAAACACTACTTCCTCCGTGAAGCCTTCCCCACGTGGCCCGGGTTAAGGGTGCTGCCTCTGTCACAGGACTCATACTGTATTGCAATCGTTTTTATGCATTCGAAAACCAGGCTGAGTTTCCTGAGAGCAGGAACTGTGTTTTTCTTTTCTTTTTCCTAGCACAGCAATGGGCATATGCCAGGTGCTTGGTACATAATTGGTGGGTGAATATATGAAACAGAACTTTAAAACATTGACAGTTAGAATGTGTGTTAAATTGAAAGTTCCTGACTCTCAACTGCAGAGGGAGAGACGGAAACAGAGATAGAGACAGAGAAACAAAGAGAGAGAGATAGAGAGAGAGAAGCAGACAGAGAGAGTCAGAGAGAGAAAGAAGGGGGAAATACGCACAGTGGAGTAGGTGTTCCTGCAACATTGCTGGTTGAGGCATTCACCTGGACTCAGGCTGTCTTGAAGACTCTACATCCTCAAGTCTGCAAAGAGACAGTGAAACCTTAAGGATAAAGGAGACCATAACTGCCATATTTTTAAGCCTGGCATCTTAAATATTATGACAGGGCGTGTACCCAACACACACAGTATTCAGTAGCACACATGAGTTTTATTATCATTGTGCAGTGGTAAATCACTCAGTATGTGCAGTCTAACAGCAAGGTCGGCATCTTAACTCTGCTACGGGATTGCTGTGTGACCTCAGACAAGTTCCTTTACCTCTCTGTACCTCTGTGTCCTCATCACAAAATAGAGAAATAAAAATATCAACCTTTTTTGGTTTCCTTGACTACAAAATCAAATAAAACGTGTAAAACAAGACTCCAAAAATGGTGGCTAATATTATCATTATACTCATAATGTCAAATAGTGACTAATTTAAGTAGAGAATTTTTTTTGTCTAAGAATTTCGTGGCACCCCTTCTGATTGGGGGGGCTGCCCTAGAAATTACAGAGGTGGGGTGAGAGGTAGGGTACAGAGGTACAGAGCAAGATGCTACATCTGCTGAAAAGCCCATAAACCAGAAGTTAAACCCAACCACCCACTAGCGATAAAGAGCTGTTTGGCATCTTGTTTTCACTCAGGAATCACCGGAGACCGGTCATCTTGGGCAGCAAGAAAGCCCAACATTCAGTATCGCAGGATTAAAAGACTATCGATAGCTTATGACGGGTGCTTCCTGAGAAGCGCATCCTGGTCAAATAGCAGCAATCATTAAATATATGAGGATCAGTCCATTTCATCTGTTCTTTTCATATGGATTGATTGGGTTAGCAAAGTAATGGAGCTAGGGGACAATTGACATTTCTGCATCCCTTTCAGACAAGCTGGGGAGGGGAGGGGCAGGGAGACTTGCAGAGGGAACCTGCCCTCCACCCCTCACCCCCTGCAGTTTCCACCTTTGCCTCCATTTAAACAAAATCAGGAGCTCACTGGGCCACAGTCGGGAGGGTCACAGGCACAGGCAGCGAGCCTGATGCACAAGCAGTTCCTCCTCGAGCCCTGAGAATGGTCCTAAAGCAATTCCCCCTCCTCCCCTTCCTCCTCCCACCACGACCAACCTGCTCAAATCACAAATTACACCTGCGAAGAGGCTACTGAGCCCCGAAATCCAGGGGCCCTGAAAAGCCCCCTCCAGCCAGCTCTACAGCAAAGGAAACAAGAAATCAAGGTTCACTTGAAACAGACAGTGGAGCTCTGGGAGGCCAAAGCAATTTCTCCACCTGGAACATTTCCCAGAAGACGAGGGGGATGCAGCTTCCTTGAGAAGGGTTTGCTGGGTGGGTGGAGGGTGGGGAGAGAAGAGAGAAATTCAAGGCAAGGCTCCTCCCTCTTCATAACCACCTTCCATCACACCACCTGGGGGAGAGGTACAGCACTTCACTCCTTCAAGTGCAACTTGCCTTTAGCTTCCACACTCCCCACGTGTCTTGGAGTTGGAGAGGACATGGGGAGGCATGGCTTTTGTGGCCTGAGCCACATCCCCGTGGCCCAGCTGATTTCAGCACAGGAGTGGTAGAAATTTCTACATCCAATGCCCGCATGCCTGTGCCATCTCTCTGCTTTTCTCCCTTGGGCATTCTGAGAAGCATGAGCAGCTGCTCAGCCTGGTGCAGGCACAGCCCCGGAGTCCGGGGAGTTGTCCTCACACACTCAGGGGCGACCCTCCACCAGTGGGGTGGGAGACTGTATGTCACCCCAGCCTCATTCCATGGGAGGGACAATAGTGAGATGAGTCCTGTATGGTTCCGAGATGGTCCCCAGTGCAATGGAGCCCTTTGCCCTCGCCATGCCCCCCACAGCTGGAGTGGACTCGGTTCCCCAGGAGGCGTTATTCCGAGGCTGTGTCCTTGTTTCCTCCTTGCGATGGGGGTGGCTGGGGGAAAGATCCGGACATCTCTGGGTGCAGCTCTTTGGCACAAGCACAGCTCTTGGGTGTATGACATTCTCATTTGAGCTTATGACCATCCCAGGAGGCGGGGGCAGGACAGGGAATCACCTTCCTTTGACCAAATGGCAAACTGAAAGCATTCTCGCCATGAGTTCTTTGAAAGAGATTTGATTGCATCTTTAACAAAGTTACTCAAAAAATGGACAACAGCTTGGCATTTTCTCATTCTTTTACTTTGTAAAATCAATAAAACAACCCATCTTTGGGGCATGTGGAAACAATACATTTTATTTGTTTTTTTTCTAGCTCAGTCTTTCCCAAAGTGTGGTATGTTTTAGGAGAAACAGGGCCCTATTACTTAATAATCTTGAACACAAAATGAGAACAGTTCTCCCTTTTCACTTCCCTTCCAATCCTATAAAGACAAGCAGAAAGGCTCAATTTTGTGCTAATATGCCTTTAACACTTCTCCAAAATTTGACCATCTCCCTCTTCAACAAAGAGAGAGAAGGCCTCAGGCAGGCAACAGTCTCTGGCTAGAACTTTATGATGGCTTTATTTTCATGGAGTTAATTTGCTTCTTTTTATAGGAAAAGGAAGATCAACTTTCATGTCTGGAAGTGATACAAGCTTCCTTTTTAAAATAAATTTATTAAAGCAAAAAAAAAAAAATGGAGTTAATTAAAATGTCAAGTAACTTATCATGGTGAAGTAGTGAATGCCGTTTGAGAATGACCGAATGTGGGAGACCTTGTTGTGAGCCATTGCTCCACCTACGATATCCCTCCACTGCTCTCAGGATCAGTGCTCTTATTTCGTGATTGAAATGGAAAACTTTCCGTTGAAGAGAGGGAATCAATCTGGAAAAGGATTCTGTAGATCTGTTGTGATCTCGACAAGGTCCTTCCCCTATGTGGAAGTTTCCCCATCCTTACAGTGGATGTGGGGATGGGTAAGACAATCTCTGTAACCCTGTTGGCTCTGACCTTCTAGGTTTATAGATGTGGATGACCCCAAGTCTTGACCCTCAGTGCAGACTTCTCTCCTGTAAGCTCAAACACATCTCGTCCCAACCCAACCCAGCCTCTTCCCTTCGTCTCTACGTGTTCCTGCTCTGCCTCCTAACCACGTGCTCTCCACCACCACTCCCTCTGCTCTAGCCCTGGCCTTCAGCCCTTCTCCCGGACTGACCCAACAGCTTCCTACCTGGGCTCCCTGCTTCCCCGCTCGTCTTCCAGAGACAGACCTCACAGATCACTCTGGTGGCTGTAAGAAAAAGCTAGTCACGCCAGGGCAGCATACAAGCCCCTTACCATGGTCTGCAAGGTCTTCCACTCTCTGGCCTCGATTTGTGTCTCCTTTTACATCTGTTGCTATTTACTTACTATCTATTGCTATCTATTTACATCTATTGCTATCTCCTTTTCCCTCACCTTTGCCCTCACTCCCAATATTTTATCTGGCTAATTCTTCCCATGTTTTAAGACTCATCTCAGGTGTCACCTCTTCCATCAAGCCTTGCTTGATCAACTTACCACCGCCAGTCTGAGATAGGCCTTGCTCCCTTCTGAGCCATTGTGTTACCATGGTTTCTACTTTTACCACATGGTGTCACGGTTATCTATATACTTAAGTGCCCATCTCCCTCACCAGACTGCCAGCTTCTCTGTACACTCAGTGTCCATCACAGGGACTGGCCTAGAGTAAGAGACTCATTAAATACACAATAAACACATGAATGATTTATTAACATTTTATCTCATAACTCCATGAGTCTACCTCTCTGCCTACGGAGCTCTTTCAGTTGACTCCACGGTCTTCCTCTTCACACCTTGGCATTTTCTTAGGTATTATCACCTTGTGAGGACAAGGTTAATTCATCACCTACATCAATAGTGTCTCTTTCAGGAGACTAAGCTCCTGGAGGAAGGCATCGCCTCCTACTTCACTCCTTTGCTAGGAAAGTGGACATTCATGAGTAGCTATAATTGTCCAGAGAGACACAAACTCTTCATAAACATAAATAGAATATTCTCTAGGCCCCCTTACTCTCCACTGTTCTATTTTGTATCCCTCCAAGTCAGGCCCAACTCACCTCCCCTAAGCCATCGTCCAAGTACGCTATATCATGCCATAGCACAGATACAATTATATATGGAGGAAAGAAATTTCTATTTTGGTCTCAAGAAAATTATGTGATTTTGCTTAAGTTCAATTTTAAAACATGGAATATGACTGAGCTTAATGTTAGTACTTAAGAAAAATGTTCACAGTAATTACAGATGAGGATACATATATGCAATTTATTTCAAATTTAGTAATACAAAAAAATTCTGAATCCTCACATAACTATTTATAACTTGGCCAGAACTCTGAGAATCCCAGTTATTTCGCCAGAATAGGTTATTCTTCATGTATCTTATTTAAGCAATAATGCATGACAGAGCGTGAATTATGGCATATTAATTCTCACCTGGTGTGCTATTAGGCTAGCGGTGATCGCCGAGAGCTGTCAGTGCAACTAGGCATGAATTAATATCTAATAATTCTCCTGCTGAAATGCCTTATTGAGATTATAGCATTTTATTAGTAAAGGTTATTCCTTTAAAAATGTTTTTGTATGCTAATTTGGAGATGGGGTCCCAGCATGGAAAAAGATTCTCTGCTTTTTCCAGCAGCCATTTCTGAACCTTCTCTTTGATGTCCCCAACATTTCATCCTTGTTGATACACAAATATCATCTTTTGGAAGTTTTCTCAGCAGCATGACACAGAGGAGCTCCTTAGCAATTGGGAACACAAACATAAGAGCTCGCTTTGACCAGAAATTCCATTCGATGAAATGTAAGTGAGCCGTGCACACGTGCGCACTGCCCGGCAAGGCGCTGAGGAAGGAGGCGAGATCTTGAACTCTCCCGCATCGGAGGAGGCCCCTGTGGGCAGGGGGCAGTGGGCAGGCATGGTCTGAGTCTCAGGGAGAGGCATTCAATCCTGGTTCTAGCGCTTACTAGCTGCAACCCTCGGGCCAAGCAACTCACCTCTCTGGCCCACAGTTTCCCTCCAGTAGTGGGCATTGTGCCCACCTCGCAGGTGTGTTGTGATGCATAAGCAACCCGCCCTGAAGCCCTCTCCCCACCCACTTGTTCCTCATGTTGAGGCCAAAGTGAACACTGCCTGGCCACTCTTCTCCCTCTGGGAAACAGACCAACAGTCTTCCTTCCACTGGTGTCTAAGTTCCCACGTGTCTTGTTGGCGTGGGAGCTGCTTTCCCCTTGCCCACCTGGTTCTGGCTACTCTGGCCTTCTTTCTGCTGCTCAGACAGGCCGTGATTCTGCCTACCTCTGCACACAGCTGCTGCCACTTCCCAACTGCCCCCCAGCCTTCCATTATGTTAAACTTTCCCTGGTTAACTCCTCTGCACAATTCAGACCCCTGCTGAAACCAGAGAAGCTGTTCTTAACCCGAGCTGGTAGGCATTCTGGATCTCCTCCTCTGGGCATGTGGAGGATGCCCCTCCACCCTCCTCCAAGTTAGGGATGGCGTGTGACTTGACTTGGTCCGTGAAATGTGAGCAGAAGTGACATGTGTTGTCTCTGGGAAGAAACAATGCAATGCATTTATTTCTCGTGATTGTGGAAGCTGGGTTGAGATGAAGCCTCTCTCAGTTGGTTCCTGAGTGAATACAAAGAGCAGACTAGCATTAGAGAGAAACAAACGCTAACCCCTGAGGTTTGGGGACTATATGTTACACAGCAAAACACAAACACAACCTGACCTGGCTGATACACCCAGCCTCACTCCCACACTTGGTCAGGTCTCTGTATAACACAGGAACTCTCCCTTCAGATCACTTATCACGACTGTAATAACTTGGTTTTGTGTAGTTATTGTTTAATGTTCGTTTCCCCCACTAGACGATAAATTCCACGGGGACACAGACCACATCTGCTTTGCTCACTATCGTATCCCTAGCTGCTACGTGCCTGGTTCATGTTAGATGCTCAGTAATATTTGTTGCATGATTGAATGAAAGAATGAGTGATTCACTTGAATGAATGGTAATGCAAATATGAGTACTTCGGAAACATTTGCCAAAAAAACCAGTATGATCATCTCCCTAACAAGAATTTACTAGTTCAACAGACTAAAATCTCTGAATGGCAGGTCAAAAGATGGCTCCTACCCTCTGAGCAATATGCCCAGTCTTGAACTTGCTGTGCAACTTTGAGCAAGTCTTCCCCTCTCTGGGCCTTGGCTTTCTCATCTGTCAAATGAAGGTAATTTTTTCTGGAACCTTCCATATGTGGGACTATGATACAATAAAGTATGCATTTATGTATTTATAAAATACATACATAAGTTATGCTGAGTAGGCAATTAGAGAATAATACCATCCCCAGTGACACTTCTCCAGGCTGACAGCAGCCAACTCTCCAGATATGTCAGTCAACAAACTCTGCAAGCTGCCTAACCCTGATATGACAGCTTCCACTTAGAAACCTCTTCAGGGTGCCCTTCAGCAACGTCCACCACAGAAAGGCCCCCACCCAGGCCGAGAAAAAAAGCACATTTTCTTACAAAGTCTGGTGAGCATCTTCTTTCACTTGAAATACACGCAGGCTGCTTTGTACAAACCAGAAATAAGGCTGGTAATATGATTTCTCATCCACAGGCTATGGTGAGGTAAGGGGGCTCTCTGGTGTTTAGGGTCTGAGAAACCTTTCCACTCCCCCACAAAATGAAGGAGGCTCACGAGAGCAGAGCAAACGGAGTTGCTCATGTATTACAAAATCAATGCCCATCAGCGCTCAGAGTGGCTACACGGCCCTGCGTGTGGACAAATGTTACCAGAGGAGACCCTGTGCGACATACACATCAACATGGCTTTGCTCCTTGCACAGTTTTTATAGCCATAATTAAGTTTTGAATGGATCCAGGGAGACTTTCCCAAGGGAACAGCCAAGCTAAAAGGCTGAGGAACGACTGTCTCCTGAACAGCGGTGCGGAGGCACATCCTGCCTGCCAAAGGCGATTATTCCAAGGAGGCCTGGCCTCGGGAACGGTGGCCAGCAAGACAGTGAGATCTCCAGTAACACCCGGATGTTCCAGTGTTTACAGACTCTCCGTCTTCGTTGTGGACTCTCGTGAGACTTCCGGTTTGCCTCTCTGAAGCTGCCTGGGTCTATGTCTACTCCTTTTGGCACATACCAAAACAAATCTAAATCTTCTTTCTGAAAGTCTGGGGCCAGACGGAAAGCTGAGTGTCACTCTCCCTCCTTTAGGACACCTTGCAGCAAGCTGACTCCTAGCCTGTGACAAGGCTGAGGGCTGCAACCGACTCTTCCAAATATTCTCCTAAACCTCGCTGGGTCCCTTCCTCCCAGGTCAGGGAGGATTTGCCTTTAGTTCCAGTCTTTGCTCAAAGCATCCCCTCTGACTAGGCCGCGTCCTCTGGGATATCAGCCCAGAGGGAATAAACAAGCTACAGGCATCATTTACAGAAGAAACCAAGTGGCCAAGAATTACTGCATGGGAAAGGTGGTCACTTCTCGATGACCTTGTCTACCCTCTACCATGTCAATGTCATCTTCTTAGGAAGAAAGCTACTCTTAGCCGGAATGGTGGCCTCCCTAGAGGGATGTTCTCAGAGGTGGAACCATGTGATTCGATGCTGAGAACCACGTGATTGAGGAGACTGAAGAGGAGGAACCCATCGTAGAGATGGGATTACCAAGGCAAGTGGAACAGCCAACTGTGATGAAAGGCATTTGAGGCCCCCAGCAGTGGAACCTTGTGATGCTTGTTAAAATGCACATTCCTAGGCCCCATACCCACCTATTACATCAGAATCTCTAGGGTCTGGCACCCACACTTCTAGCAATCTGGAAATCTCGAGTCTGGTCTCATGCTGTCTCACACACACTACCCAACTGAATTCTGATGAGCCACAAAGTCCAAGAATCTATAGTAAAACTTAATTCCTCCCATCTCACTTTTAAGTTACCTTAAAAGGAGGCAGATTTGGGGGCTGGCCCAGTGGCATAGTGGTTAAGTTCAGCACACTCTGCTTCGGTGGCCCGGGTTTGCGGGTTCTGATCCCAGGCGTGGACATACACCACTTATCAAACCATACTATGGCAGCAACCCACATACAAAATAGAGGAACATTGGCATGGATGTTAGCTCAGGGCCACTCTTCCTCAGCAAAAAGAGGATGATTGACAACAGATATTAGCTCAGGGCCAATCTTCCTCACTAAAAAAAAAAAAAAATAGAGGCAGATTTGAAAGTTGACAAAAACAACACATTAGCATGGGCTAGTTAAACTGGCCAGATTGAAAAATGTAAGCTTTTAAAATCCTTTCCTTCTGCATGGTATTTTTCTAGTGGTGATTATTGCTGTTATTAAAATCCCTTCCCCACGTGCTTGTGCAAAGCCTGGTATATTTCTGAAAACTTCCCAAAGGGGTCTGATATCACCAATCCGATATCCCCAATTTTAGGCCAGCCTCGGAGGAAGGTATGGCCGAGACCATGTTACCGCCCCTTCCCAGCTGTGCCCTCTCTCCAGGCCGTGAATTTCCATTTCTCCCTCCTAGTTGTCCAAAGGAGAAGTCCTCCTGCCCGGCCTCCTCAGAGGTGTGCTTCCCCTCTTGGTAAGCAGCTGGGCCCTTCTTGGCAGCTGCTGTAGATTAGTAAATTACAAGTTCAAGATTGAAAAAAGAAATAAGGAAAGAATAAAACCTTTAGTCTGGCAATTTGAAGTCGGACTGCCACAATGAACACCTGTTGAGAAAGACCATTATTAGAAGTTGGAGCGTCTGGGTGAAAAGATCACTGTGAATTAATTTTGATCGCCTCACAAAACTCTGCATCACAAATGATCTCTGACGGGGGTGTCAGGGGACTTGCATTTGAAGGGGGGATAGATTTTGTTTTGAGTAAGGTAACATAAGCTTTGCCACAATATTAAAATCCACCACTGGCTGTACTTGTCTGTATGCCTCTGTTGAAGCAGATCTTGCATGCTAAGGTTACCACGTATTATGCTTCTGGGGAAAAAAAAGAGAAACAATTGACATGAAAATCTTTTAAAAAGGTTAGTTGAGAAAGCATGAGGTCAGAGACTCATGACTCCCAAATTGTTAAATCATTTATTTACGTCTGTGTCTGTGTAAATGGAGATTTGGGTGTGCTCTCAGTGACTTAAGCAGCATTTGCTTTATTTTTTAACCATATATGTACACACACGCCCTCGGCACATTCATAATCTTTTTCACAAGGGAAAAATAGAGTAAAAGATGTGTTACTAAATGGATTCACTTGCAGTTAGGTGACCTTTGTACTTTGTAATGTCATCAGAAATGAGAAAAAGTTAGACATTAGAGACATTAGAGATCACGAGGCAAGGTGGAATAGATGCTCGGGGGGGGGGGGGGGGGCGGGGGCGGTATACTGAATAGTAAGTAGTTTCATTCTTTCCTGAAAAGAAAGAGACTCCAGCTAAAATATGCCAGCATCCTACCTGTCAGCTCCTGATTAAATCTCAAAGCAGGCGTCCCATCTGTTTGCCCAAATGGAAAGTGTAATATTCTACTAACTACTTTCTTTTATCGCTCAACTTTAGAGTTTCCTGCAAAATGATCCTCTGTTCATTTGAAGTTTATTTGGCACACAAAAGGAAGCTCCAGAAAGCTTTGTGCTTTTAAGCTAATAAGCAATGTACCCAGCTGACTCTGTGGCTGAATTTCCAACACTTGGCCATTAATATAACATGAATTTTCAGTCGTGGACTTCCATTTGTTATGAGACATAAAACCAAAAGATATCCTGAGAGCAATGGACAACTAGGAACGTAAGCAAAATCCTAATACTCTGTCCCCAGTGAGGATCTTTCTCATAGTGAGAGTGTAGGAGTTATGTAAAACTGTGTTGGATGTAACAGTATTCTCCCCACCAAGCATGTCATTTCAGTAAAACCAAAATTTGTTCTTTCAAATATGTTGGGGCTTAGCCTCCAACGTCTGAGCACAACAATATACATGGACTCCCACCCCAAAACCTCCAAGCAGAGTCAGCCTCACAAAGTCTGAAGATGCTTCAATCCCTGCCTTCCTTTCTAGTTTACCAAAAAGATTCCAGATACCTTGCTGTGAGGGAAGCCTCCTTGGGTTGCTTGCAAATGCTCTCTCCCCAGGAGCAAACGCTTTTAAAAAGAATTCCAATTATTGCACCATTTGGAAAGTCTTTGGGGGTTCCTCTGAGATGTTAGATAATTGAATATAGCTTTCTCCCATTGGGAAAAAAAATCCACACATCCAACGACAGTCCCCAAACCCCCATGATCCCTTAGCACACTAGTCACTTTTATGACAAAATTAATCTGGAGCGTCACTTACGGAGCCCCCAAGGGACGTCACTGGGGCCGGTAAATATGTAAACATGGCTTTTTCGGTTTCCGTTTCGCATGAATACAAAATAAACTGCGGCCCTCCGCACGCTGGAAAGTTCTTCCTTCAAGTTAATAAAATCTGTCAACTTCCATAAAGGCTGAGAGGAAGGGGGTCTACAGGTGCAGGCGCTCGGGCTCAGTCTCCAGAAGTCGGGGCAGCTAATAAAAAGCCCTGGGCAGCGCGCGCCTCCTTCCCCATCAATTCCCATCAAGCGTCATTGGAGTCCGCCGCCGCCTCGGAGGTGCGTCCCCCGCGCTCGCCCCGCAGAAGCGACAATGACATTTGGCCGCGCTGCAGGTGCGGCTGTGTGTGGCCGCGCGGCCCGAGTGGGGCCGCCTTTGTGGCGCTCGGGTCCTTTGATCTGGGCCACAAAGGGCCGCAGAGCTGCGGCCCCCTGCTTTCTGCGGGCGGCTCCGCGCGGCCGGGGAGCGGGCGGGCTGGGGATTGGGGGGGGCGGCGAGGAGGGAGGCGGGAGCTGGGAGAGAGGGAGGGGGCCTCGGGAGGGGGCGATCCATAATATTTATTTCAACAATAGCTTCAAATCTTTTTAAACATCATAAGAACACGGCTCATTAAGCCCACAACAGCCTTGAAATTGTGTTATAAAACCGCAAAACAGAAATCAATACATTTGCTAGAAAGGAGGTAATGAAATATATTGAGTTGCCTGAGAAGTGGTTTGTATGAATCATAATATTATTATGTGTGCATCAATTCCATTTCCAATACTTAAAGTTAACCAGCTAGCGAAGAGCGCCCTGAACCTCGTTAAACAAGCTCTCCCCGGTTACTTGCCAGGCCGGCGCGTCCTATAAATAACCCGGGGAGGGGGCCAGATCAATGCTGCCCACTCCAGAAGCTTCAGCTGCCGCAGCCCTATTGCTTCCCGGCCTGATCAATACCGGCGCACAATGGCCGGGAGAACGCCGCGGGCAGGAGGCCGGCCCGGAGCTCGGAGCCTCGGCTCCCGCCCAGAGCAACGCGGCCAGCTCCCCTCGAACCGGTTTGGCCAGCTGCTCAGCCCCTCCCCTCCAGAGATGCAGCTTCCCTCCCCGGCTTCTACGGCTTCCCCTGCCCTGGTGTGTGGACCTGAGGACCCCGGCCTCTGAACCCAGCACCCAAGTAACCACCCAACGGGTGATCCCAAGTTTGTTTTCTCATTCCTTTCTGTTTTGGGAATGGATGTTTTTTTTTGTTTTTCCTCCCAAGTGCTGTCAGTGAATTGAAACTGCATACATTTTTCTCCTTCTCCTTCCTGATATATTTTGAAAGATGACCTGATTCTGTAATGTACTGGAAACTAAAAGCCACAGATAGATCCAGGTTTTGTGGGGCCTCAAGTTTATGCAATTTGGGAAGACCTCCAAAAAAAAAAAAAATACGATCTTACTTTTGCAAATTTCATAAAAACATGTGAATACATTGCCAAGGTCCCTCCCGGCCTTAGAGGTGGCATAACAGGTGGGGGCCCCAAAGCTGGATGCTCACAGCTTCTGGGAGAGTCTGACCAGAGAAAAGCCAGGCCCTCTGAAATCATCTAATCCATTCATTTCCACGCTGCCTCCACTTTCTGGAATGTAAGCCCCCGGAGGGCTGCCGCCTTGTCTGGCTTTCTTCCTTCTGTCTCCCCAGAGCACAGAGCCTATCACATAGTAGGTATACGGTGAATGGTGGGATCTGGGAGTGGTCTGCTCTGTAGGGACTGCTAGGGAGCCCCAGGTTCATGTCTCGGCCGCAGAGGTTTCTCTGAGGCTCGAGTTGGGCAGCCTCCGTGTCTACCCTCTAACTCAACCAGTGGCCTTTGCACTTGCGTTTGGAATCTGGACGGGCTGTTAAAATCAGAAGAGCTGGTTGACTCCTGGGGCATTCTCAGGTGGCCAGTAAAACATGGACAGCCCTGTGCAAATGTGTATGCACACACACAGGCAAACCCTCACACCTGAACAAAGGCTCATACAAAGCCGGGTCAATGAAGGCCTGACTCCCCAACAATCTAAGTCTTGGGAAAGACTCTTTCTGCCTCAGTAGAGAGCAGCAAAGCAGGGTGGGAGGGCCCAAAATGGTGGTTCTCGACCTGGGGTGATTTTGCCCCCAGGGGACATTTAGCAATGTTTGGAGACATTTTTGGTCATCACAACCTGAGGGGAGGCAGGGTTGAGGGGGGAAGAAGTGATGCTACTGGCATCTAGTGGGTAGACGCCAGGGATGCTGCTAAATATCCTGCAATACACAGGGCAGCCCCCACAACGAAGAATTGTCCAACCCCGACGACAATGGTGCCCAGAGCGAGAAGTCCTGGGCTGAGGCCGCACCAAGGCTTTTTCTCGTGCCAGAATTAACAGTGCAGCTGGCACCGGCACAGAGCCTTTGCTTCTCTCCAGGAGAAGGGGGATGGGCACTGTGAGACCCCAGGCCCCTCTCCTGCTATCATGACTGGGGAACAGGGTCTCACCCCAACTCTCCACTTGATAATCCCAGACGGCCGTTGTCCCCAATGTGCTGCCGTTGCTACAGTCCTGGGCCTTTGCTCCAGGGCCACTTGAGGACAAGCCCTCCTTCTGACCCCTTCCAACACACCAGCAAGTCACCTGCTTGCTGAGGGTTGGCCATCCCAGCTCCTGCCTGGCCTTCGATCTACCTGACTCATCAGAACTTGAACAAATAAATCACCAATCTTGAAATCATTAGCATCACCTCGGCTCTCTGCAACGCCCCCATGCACACCCAACACCCTCCTCACACACCCCCTGACACCGTTACCCCTACTGCATACACAAACCCCTCCCCCGGCCCCCATCAGCTACCCCACCCTATGACACACCTGCCCTCTGAAGCTACTTGGATAACATTGCAGACTCTGTAGTACGAATACAGGTATTAGACTCTGAATGTGCTTGTATTTCAGAATCCAAATGCTGGGTGACAATAATTTTTCCAGCACTAGACTTCTTTCCCCTGATCTTGTTCTCATTCCTCTGCCCCCATTCCCCTCCCCCACTGCCTATTGTCTCATGCTTATGCCTGGACTGATCTACCATCTTGGCCATTGGTGGACACAGACTTTGTGACGACTCAACTTTCTGCTTTCGCAGCCAGGAAAGATCAGTGATCACATGAAACAGCACGCACGTGATTTTCTTTGTTTGGAACAGGGAGTGTCACCTCTGCTACATAATCCCAATTATGCACAATTAGCTGACTCAGGCCAACGCTGGCCACTTATTGACCACGCAGATGGTCACCCGGGCTATGATTTTGTCATTGCAGAACCTGGAAACCAGTTTAATTTGGGCACAGAAAACTAAGAAATGGTCTCCTATTTCTATTCGGCCTAATACCTACAGATAATCCCCTGATCATTTTAAGAACCAAACAAAAATGTAATCTGGTCAGTAGTTTTTAGGTTAAAAAAAATTGTTTTTTTAAATTAAATTGTTTTCACTTCCAGTGTGGACTTGAGGAATGAGATGCAAAGAAAAATCTTGCAGAATAAAATTTTCCATATTGTAGAGCTCAGAAATGCCTAAGAAAAATGAGCCCTGGTGATTGAATTTTCAAACTTCAGAGGACTAAATTTAGGGAAAACATAAAAAAATTGCCTAGTCCTGAACATATTAAACTAACTCAAACAAAATAACTCAATCATCCTTCAAGTCAGGATTTGCCATAATTTGGTCATGGTTTATGGAACCAATATTGAGTAAGAAAGTCAAAATGATTTCTTTCTCTGTAAATTTTTGGGGTTTTGTTTATAAACACAGAGATTCCATCATAAAATATATGTTTTTATTTTTTTTAAACCAAGCACGCAAAACATTAGGAATTCCTCCAAAATGGCAAGTAATTTATTCTTGTTTACTACATTTATGATCTACGAGATGTCCGGAAAGTCTGGAAACATAGGCACATGTAAATACTGTGGTCAAGGATATCTTCAATCTTAAAAACAACTAATAATATCTATATTTCCAGACTTTATGGGCATCTTTTATTATCACTGTCATGTAGACAGTACAAACGAGAAAATCTGCTAAACATTTCTTATGTGACGCAAATACTCTCAAGTTGAGAGTAAATGCATCTTCCTCTACACAATAATGTATCCCATTTGTGTAAATTTTTTGGAGGGCAGATCAAAATTTAAAGGAGTACTATCGAAGATGGCTTTGTAAAGTGAAGACTCTCTTTGAGAAGTGAATTTACCAGTTTTTTGTTTTTTTGTTTTTTTTGTTTTTGTGAGGAAGATCAGCCCTGAGCTAACATCCATGCCAATCCTCCTCTTTTTTGCTGAGGAAGACCGGCCCTGAGCTAACATCTATTGCCAATCTTCCTCTATTTTTTTCCCCCTTTTCTCCCCAAAGCCCCAGTAGATAGTTGTACGTCATAGTTGCACATCCTTCTAGTTGCTGTATGTGGGACGCCGCCTCAGCATGGTCAGAGAAGCGGTGCCTTGGTGAGCGCTGGGATCCGAACCTGGGCCACCAGTAGCGGAGTGCGAGTACTTAACTGCTAAGCCACGGGGCTGGCCCCCGATTTACCAGTTTTTGAAGAAGAGGTTTGCATAGATTGGATTTCCTTAAAAAGCAAGACACAAAATGATGATAGTAGCAAGGAGGATGATGGAGATGAGGATGGTCATTTATGCCCCTTGCGCTGTTGTGTCTTTCACATGGTTTCTCTCAATGGAATCCTCTTCCATCTCTGCTGCCTGGATCGGGACACATCTGTAGGCACATAAACCAAATATAGTGAAGATTCTTGTTTTACTTGATTCCTAGTCATGAATGAAGCATGCTGTAGCGGGAAGAACACAGAAAATGGAAGAAATGGGCGCCCCTGTGTTCTACTCCCAACTACTTCAAATAACGAGCTGCATGACCTTGGTTTCACCACTTACCCTTTGTAGGACTCAATTTCCTTTAGTGTCAGGCAAAAATATTCTAGGGCTAAAAATGCTAGAATTGTAGTACTATCAACTCCATTGATAAGGAAGCTCCCTTTGTTTTAACAGAGAATCCAACTCAAGGATCCCATTGTCCACAGTTCAGTAAAAAACTGTCATCTGGGCCGGCCTGGTGGCGTAGTGGTTGAGTTCGCGTGGTCTGCTTCAGTGGACTGAGATTCACAGGTTTGGATCCCGGGTGCAGACCTACACACTGCTCATCAAACCATGCTGTAGTGGTATCCCACATACAGAATAGAGGAAGATTGGCACAGATATTAGCTCAGGGACAATCTTCCTCACCAAAAAAACCCAAAAAACTGTCATCCACAGCCTGGGCTGTCTCATCCACTGGGAGGCCAGTTGCACTGACTATTTGAACTATTTGAAAGAAGTTAGGTGCCAATTGCAATACTCTTACTTGAAATTGAAAAGTCAGTTTGAACTGGGGCGTGATGACTTATGCTACAACTATCTGTAAAATTGTCTTATACTCCACTTAGATTCTAATTCTTGAGGGCAACGCTGATATCACATCCACGTGGCAGCACTGTGGTGTCTGGCGGGCCCACAAATGCTGCTTAAGTATTTGTTCAGTTAAAGATGAAATTGAGGGGCTGGCCTCATGGCGTAGCGATTAAGTATGTGCGCTCCGCTGCTGGCGGCCCGGGTTGGGATCCCGGGCGCGCACCGACGCACTGCTTGTCAGGTCATGCTGTGGTGGCGTCCCACATAAAGTGAAGGAAGATCGGCACGGATGTTAGCTCAGGGCCAGTCTTCCTCAGCAAAAAAGAGGAGGATTGGCATGGATGCTAGCTCAGCGCTGATCTTCCTCACACACACACACAAAAAAATGATGAAATTGACTGAAATAATAAAGCAAGATCTGACCCTGGGGCTTTTACTTGAATTGGAGTCACTATTTTAAGGAAGTATGTTTCTCCATGTTTTGAAGTTTATTCCCTTCAACCTCCCATTCTCACTGCCTGCACCACACACACCCTTTCTAGTCCAAATGATTTGAATCTTGGATTCAGTTAAATATGAACAAATCCCATTTGTCACACTGCCTAAGTTTACAGCAGTCTCCTGTGTGTGTGCGTGTGTGTGCGTGCGTGTGTGCGCGCGTGTGTGCGTGTGTGTGCATGTGTGTGTGTGCGCGTGTGTGCGCGCGCGCGTGTGTGTGTGTGTGTTCTGTGCTGCCACCGCATGTTTGGGTGCATTTGTGTCTGCAGATGCGTATCTCTTGCCAGTGAGGAGTGGGCCTGCCTTTCTACAGCCTTGCACACCTTGAAAGCATTGGCTGTATCATTTTTAGCAGTTGAATCAATATTTTAAAGGAAAATTGCAAAGAAAATGAATATTTGGAAACCAAAGGTTGCCAACCAAGAGCAGAAAAATAAAATCTACACATTACCCAGAAGAGAGAGACCTGAGAATCGACTTCCCATCCATCTCTTTTATTCCCATACTTATTTTACTGCTAACATATTCTCTTTCAGCCCGTGATTGCTTATTTTAAATTATCTTGCAGTCCCGCGGCTCTGTCTTCCCTGTTCTCCCCACTCCTTCTCCTGGGCCTCCCAAATGATACAGTCTGTGCCATTAGCTGATGTAGCCGATTAGAGCCCAGAGATGCTTCTTGTCTTCAGCCAACCCTGGGGAGGGGAGGTGACGAGAAGGGAAGATGTCTTCCTCCTGGAAGATGATCTGACGGCAGGCGAAGCTCCACTGACCCCTCACCGCAGGTCTGAGGCTCTGCAGGCAAGCCACATAAAATACTGCAGAAGACAAAGTTGCCAACCCGTGCAGCACACAGAAATGATCCAGGTCAGAGGCACGGATCGATCCCAAGGCGTGAATCACTGACCTTAGCCCACACTCACTTGCTCTAAATTCTGAGTCTGTGTTAACTAAAGATCGCATTTCCATTGTTACAGCTCAGAAACTGATTCTGTTGTTTTATCTCTCTTACCCAGCACCTACTGGGGAAGGCCTTTTGTTTAATCTGTTAAATATCCGAAACACGATTCCAAACATTTCCAAGTTAAACTCCTCTTCCATTCACAATAAACCCCAGAAAGAATGTGGGCGTAAGAAAAGGAGCAGCAAACATTCCCTTTGTTCTGCATTGAACCAACGGTATTTGGATCATCGGCGGGGATGTATCATAACAAATTGTCTCCACACTGATTGTCTCTGCGAAGGTCAGGTAAAGTTCCAGAGATCGAAATCTGGGATAAAAGGGCTGTGCACATTTCTCAACAGAAGGGAAGGGGGATGGTTGGATGACTTTGCTTACTAAATGTGGAATTCCCCAACAAGTTCACATATGGCAAAGCTGTAAAGAAGTAAAACCTTCATTCAAGGAAAGGCGCAGAGAAGAGGATTCCAAATATCCCCATTTAACTAGTGCTCATCAAAACCTCCTTTGGAATTTAGAAACTCTATTTCTATATCAGCCTAATCCCTTCTCTTGTCTTAGAAAGTGTTTTCTACTGACCCCGACAGGGAGTAACAGACCGGGACATTCACACGGTCTCTGGGCCCAGTGTCTACCTGAGACTACGGACCCAAATGAGGACAGACTCCAGGACCATTACGTTCATCCCTGGAACTGAATTTTAAAAATATAACCTTTTGTTTTCCATTCTTTTATTGTTATTCTTAAATTTCTAATAACATAAAAATTTTGAAAGTAAAATATCAGTTATTCCAGATTCTAGTAACTGGAGCTCTAATTATTCTAAAGTAGAAGTCCAGGGCAAAGTCCTGTTCTTTAACAGTAGAGTGCTAATTTGAATTTTAAGCGAATGTTGAATATTAACCCTGACACTGTCCTGGGTAGCAAGTTTCTCAATCTCTGTGCTATTGACACTCTGGCTGGATAACTCTTTGTTGTGGGGGCTGTCCTGCGGGCTGTAGGATATTTAGCAGCAACCCTGGCCTCTACCCACTAGACGTCAAATGCAACCCCCTCCCCCACTTGTGACAAACAAAAAATGTCTCCTGATATAGCCAGATGTCTCCTGGGGGCAAAGTCTCCCCCAGCTGAGAACTACTCTCATCAAAGGGAAAATTCATTTATTAGGCATTTCTATTCCACTTAAAAGAGAGAGAGCACAAAGTTAGAGTGCTTTTCTGGACAACAGAGTAATATAAATAAAGAAAATAAATTATGTATTTCCATCCATTTAATGGAATATTAAACAGCCATTAAAAATATGTTTTTAAAGGTACTTTACTGGCATGAGAATATGCTCATTCTATAATGTTAAATAATAATAGAGCAGAACATGAAACCATATTGCCATATATGTATCCTGTTAGACACATGTATTTATTGAAAATGTTCTAAAAGGAAAAACACAAAATGAACTCCATTGTGTGGGTGGTAGGATAATGTAGTATATATTTTCTGATGTGAATTTTTCCGTTTTCCCACCTTGACTAGCATGAACATGTATTTTTATAATTTTAAAGCAGACACAGAAAAAGGACAAAGAATCTTGTATTATACAGCACACAAACAAAAGCTGCAAACACACTGCCATCCTCCATTCCTAATTTAATTTTCTTCCACACCCTAAAGGAAGCATAGCGATTCCTTTCCTACTCATCTGATCCTTGTGCTCATTAACCCTCACATCTGCTTCACTCTGCAGTCTTATTTCTAAGGCCGGAATTGATGACATTGTTTATTTTGTTTTACTTCTTGCTTCTCATCCTGGATATGCTTGTTCCTTCCTTCCTTCCTTCCTTCCTTCCTTCCTTCCTTCCTTCCTTCCTTCCTTCCTTCCTTCAATACCTTGGCACTGTGCTAGGTACCGGGAATTCAGTGGGGAGCAAGGCAGGTAGATTTCCTGGACAACAACCACTAAACACATACATGGACAAGATCATTCCAGATAGTAATAGGAGCTGTGACGGCCATAAACCCGGTGATGTGTCATGGAGAGAGAATATCGCACAAAGCACTACTTTAGACCGGGTGGTCAGGGAAGGCCTCTTGGAGGAGGCGACATCTGAGCTGAGAACTAAAGAACAAGAAGAAAGAGTCACGGGGAAATTGGGAAGCTCTAGGGATAATTTTCCAGGTGTGAATTTTTATGTCCAAACATACAGAGTAAGTATAGAACACTCAAAGAAGAGAAGAAGGACCATTGAGGCTGGAGCTTTGCAAGCAAGGGGGAGAGTAGCCGAAGGCCAGGTAGCAAAATTGGCAGGGCCCTGATTACACACCTCGGTACGACAGGCTCAGGTCTAGATGCTCTGGGAGGTGGCAGCAGTGAATCAGAGTCTTTGGGCCCATAGCCCTGGAATCTGCAATTTAAAACAAGTTTTCAAGGTGATTTTGATGCACTGGGAATTTTGAGAACCATGGTTCTAGAGTATTCACTTTACTAAAAAACTGTGGGAATGATTCCAACAGAGGTGGTGAGTGAACTAATTCAGAGCCTTGCTACTCAAGAGTGCAGTCCATGGACCAGCATCACCAGCATCAATGGAAAGCTTGTTAGAAATGCAGAGTCTCAGGCCCCTCCCCAGATCTACTGAATCAGACTCTGCCTTTCAACAATAATCCAGGTGATCTGAATATATGGGAAAGTTTGAGAAGCACTCATTTCAACCAGTGCGTTGTATTTCATAATACAGCTTCCACAGGGACGAAAATGGAAGCTGTATGAGTTTTAATCAAATAACAACAAAATACCTGATTATACTATCATTTTTCTCTGCTATTAGGGAGACACAGTAAAAAAAACTGAGTAAAACTCTGTTCTAGGTTGTGCTTATGCTAAGCCTCCTTGGAGTGAACTGTGGTGTCTGAACGGAAACCCTGAAATCTGAACTTGTCGGCTTTATAAAGGTTCACTTAACTAGGCAGTAGATACTGAAAATTATTTTGCCATTTATATTTTTTTAAAGGGTTCTTTATTAAAGCAACTAAGCATAAATATTTACTACGTTAGACTAATATTTTATATTTTAAAAATATGGAAGACTTGAAATACGAACACTAACGTTTCCGTAGAGACTTCTATCATTAACTCTTGACAATCATGAATCTTCTTCATGCTCTCTCTGCCTCTGACCTAGGATGCTCTCTAATACTTCACCTATCTCACTGCATCTAGTGCCAGCATCCGTGCATGCTTCCTTTACTCTGTAAAATCTCTCTGTCTCTGTCTCTCTGTCTCTGTCTCTTTCTTTTCTAGTTAAAAAGGAAGGTTTTTTTTGTTTTTTTTTTTTTAATGCAACAGCTTTCGCTAGTTCTAAGACAGGTCTTGCTTCCTCTCCCTCAGTGGTCAGGAAAAGACCACGTTTATATGATCCCTGTGTTTATTCTGGCTCTCTTAATCAAAGAGTTTCTTTCAACCGACCACGGCTCCTAACTTTATCTCTTTGTCCTTTGAAGCCAAAAGCTATTATTTCTAGCAACCATCACTAATTCAAGAATAAACACTCTGTTTTCCCCAAAAGGGCTATGTTCTCTTAAAGAGAACTACAATTAGGAAAGGCCCAATTTCTATCAGCACTCTATTTTATAAAAGAATATTGAAGTAGGGTGCAACAAGGCTTGAGAACAGAAGCAAGGCGTGCCTCTGTATGTTCACCAACTGGCCCCTTCACCCAGTGACGACAGATGAGCCTACCTACCCACGGGTGTTCGCAGATTTACCCCAAACTATGAATGACGAATCGTAGGTAAGGAACACTATCTTTTCTATTTTTCCTTTACTTATTTGAGGGCAGTGGCTGCCTCTGTGCTTTTTCTGCCTGCATCAGTCATAAAGATGTTTCTTCTGGAAAAGGTCTGATCTTTGCTCCTACCCTGGTTGGAGGTCATTTGAACTGGAAGGAGACAAGGACACCTCGCCTGGAGACAGCATCCCCACCTGGAACAGCAATGGGGGCTGTTTTACTCAGGTTTCTGGGCACAGTCTGTGACTCTCCTGGTTAAGCTCTTGTGAAGAGGATTGTTCCCGCATCTAGGACTTCTAAAGTAGGAGGGCTTTCCTGTTCTCCAGACTTCCAGAAGCAGAAGGCCCGGGAAATGCAGTCGCTCACTTAGTGTGTGGCCAATGATGGTCTGGTTTACTTCCCCTCTCACGGGCTGTTGCATTTCTCTGTGCCCTAACAATGCAGTGTAGATATCTCCACAACAATCGGTGATGTGGTCAGAACCTACTAATACTCCACTTGGGGAGTGCGACAGCTTTTAGAGAAGTAGCCGCCTAAAGCCCCATGAGCCATTCTTCCGTCGTTTCACAAGAGTGTAAGCAACCTGAGGGCAGGGATTTCTTCTGTTTTGGTCACAGATGTGTCCCAGAACCAAGAACAGGGCCTGGCACAGAGCAGGTACTCACTAAACATTTCCTTAATGAACAAATGAACAAAGTCTACCCAGCAAGCCAGCACATTCCCAGGGCCTGGGAAGGCTTCCCTGAGCCCCGCCCCCTTTTGTGGCTACACTTCCCTGTCCTGTGTGTGGACTTCTACAACACCTCACCTCACGCTGTGGGCTTCCACGGCGATGGTCTCCACCGCTCCACGAGCAGCAGAGGGCAGTCCTGGGCACAACCTGCCTGGCACTTAGGAGGTGCTTCCTGTTTTAATAACTTTCCATAGCTGCTTGATGAAGGAAGGAAAGAGGTGAGGGCAGAGAGAAGGTGTGACGGAGGAAAGGAAGGGAGGCTCTGGGTAAGTGGTTAATTAGAGGTTGCTCTCTCTAGATTACTCGATCTAGATCTGGGGGAAGCCAACCTTTTTTAGTCTTTGTTGTGGCTGGGGCTGAATTGAACCTTCCAAACTCAAAGGTGGGAGAGCCTTTTTTGCCAGAGGGCAATTACAGCTCCTAAAATAGTGAGTTTTGTGTTAGAGCCCTGGGCTAGCAGAGAGAAATGCTGGATTTAAATAGTTCTCTGCTACTTACTTACAACCCTAGAAAGGTCTCATTAAATTCCCTAGACCTCAGTGGTTTCCTCGTCTGTTAAATGGAATGGTGTTACCATCTGCTCTGCCCAGTAGGGTTAAAGGAAACAGAGAGTGTGGAAGTGCTTTGTAATGCAGAAAGCCTCCAGCATGCAAGATGATCTTTCTCTCTCTTTCTCTACCTAGCTTCTCCATCAAGTAGTCTGCAGCAAACCCAGGGTGCTGTCTGAACCCAAAGCTCTTTTTCTTGATGGAGCCCTCCTCCTGAAATGTCCCCATGCTGGGGATTACCTTCTTTGATATCTTCATGTCTTTACCTTGAAGGGAGCTGTATTCTGTCATTCTACCCAACCTTCCTTTGCTGAATCAATCTGTAGTTGCATCCATCACTAAGGCAAGGTGCTTCTGCCTCTCGGCCCCCCTTTTCTCACTTGCAAAATGAGCTGACTGGACCACATCTCGGGAGAAAAGCCAAATGCGCACAGAGGCCATCAGGCTGGTAGATGAGTGACGTGGTTTGGGTGGGAACTGAAGAAAAGTAGAGGATGGGTTTGCTCCATCCAAAGGGGGCAGTCAAGCGTTTGTGCCAGCCAATTGTTGAAATGTGGGAAGGTGAGAACACTAGATCATCTGACATTCCAAAAAAATCTGGAAATTTGAACTTTTATATGAGATCTCCTGACTTTCAAATGTTGGCAACGTTTTCAAATTTGTTAAATACGCCTTATGAGCCAAATGAAACACATATGCAGGCCAAACTCAGCCTGGGAGGCTCCAACTGGTGACCCGAGGCCTCTGGGCATCCTTTTTGCTCTGAGAGCCGTATCTTTTCCAGGCTGTGAAATCTGCTCAAAAATACCCAGAGCGCCTTCCACTCTTCCTTTTCCTCAAAGGTCCTCTTCGTTTCTCACCTGAGATTCTGTCACAGCCTCCCTTCAGCCCTCTGTATCTGTGCATGTGACCTTATGTGGAAATGAGGTCTTTGCAGATGCAATCTGGTGAAGATGAGGTTATTAGCGTGGATGCTAATTCAATCATCTGAGCAGTGTCCTTACAAGAAGAGGTGAAGAGACACAGAGACAGACCCAGACAGAGGGAAGATGATGTGAAGACACACAAGGAAAACAATATGTGACAACAGAGGCAGAGATTGGAGTGACGTGTCTACAAGCCAAAGAACACCAGCAACATCAGAAACTCAGAGAAAGGTGTGGAACAGATTCTCCCCCAGAGCCTTCCAAGGGAGCATGGCTCTGCCAACACCTTGACTGCCTTCCAGCCTTCAAAACTATGAGAGAATAAGTTTCTGTTGTTTCGTTTGTTACAGCAGCCCTAGGAAATTAACACACTGGCCAATCAGGGGGTGGACACCAAGAGAGGAGGGAAGATCAGCAACCCCAGTCTTCCCCTCCTTCCCTCCACCGCCCACAGCACCTCCAGACCATGAAAACCTGACCCTCCTCTCAGATTTCCTAAATATCCTAAAATTTTAACTACTTCCCAAAACATTTCCTTGATTTTCCAGGAATTTTCAAATCTAGCTTTGTGCACATAAGGAAATGGGAATCTCGTTGATCCCCTTTACAGGGAGACAAAAACATACCCGCTGTCCATGCCTGCAAACGGTTTCTTCACTGTGATAATTCAGATGCAACATTTCCGTGCTCCAAGAAAGATGGCATGACTTAACAGTTTGTGAAAAGGAAAGGGAAAAACACTTGGTTTGTTTTCCCATGAGAGAGAAAGAGGGAGGGAAATAAAGCCCCACACACTGCTGGGTGGATGGATCATTTCCTCTGTGGAAAAGATACAAAAATAATTTGATCTCTAAGCATTAACAAGGTCTTTTATAGAGTAGATAATGATTATCATATGCAGAAAGCATCCAGCACTCGCTGAAGAAAGGTACGGGAATTAGTGTGTGGATTCACAATAAGTGTGGATCCCTGCTACTTCTATCTACACTGCATGCCGAGCACGAAGGATCCTGATCAGGAGGGATCTCCTGTCAGAAGGAGGTGTTTAGAGAGTAGATCACTTGCCTGTGAATCCCGGGGGAGTCCCCTTCTCTGGAAACCCATAAATAGAGGAGGAAAACGGGAAGGTGCAGAGATTCAATTTATTTATTTTAGGATTCTGGATCTGGGGTTTAGCTGGGAGACACTGGCAGTACCCAATCTTCTTGGGAAGATTTGTGACAGGGCAAAAGGATGGCACAGTGTTAAGAGCTGAGCACGTGTGCTCTGGAGCCGGCTTGTCTGGGGTTCAATTCTTGCCGCTTACCGGATTGTGCCATTGGACATTTCACTTAACCTCTCTGTACCTTAGTTTCCTTATCCATAAAATGGGCCCAATGATAGTACTCACCTCATGCGGTCATTACAGGGATTAAGTGAGTTAATTCAAGTAAAGCATCTGGAACAATGTCTGACACTTCATAATTGCTAAATATGCCTTATTGAAATGGTTAACCATGGCCCCAGTGATGCTAAGTAAGGAACCACCTGCGGGCGCAATAGCTGAGATCAGCACCCATCTATTCCCCTAGATCTGCGGGTCAGCTCTGCTCTGTTGGGCTCCCTCGGGCCCCTGCGGCTGGCTGCGGCTTGGCTGATCTTCGTTGGGCTTAGCTGGAGTGGCTCTGCTCCACATGGCTCTTATTCATTTCCCGAGACCCGTGGGCATGTTCTTTTCACAACGATGGTAGAAATACAAGGACACAAGGGCACAAACAGAAACACGCGAGTATCTTGAGGCCTGGGCTTGGAACTGGCACATCATCGAATCTGCCTGATTCTACTGCATCTCACACGGCCAAACCCAAAGAGGCGGAGAAGTCCACCTGCCCCCGGGGACGGCACTGCAAGTTATATGGCAAAGGTTGTGGATAAGAGAGGGCTGAAGAAATGATGCCAATAAAGGGAACTACTGCAGTAACTCTTTTATTACAATCTACATAAGAAGTATTGGACTGAGAATCCAGGCCAGGATACCCTATACTGATCTTCAACCAACAACAGGACCTTGGGCAAGTCACTTCCACACCCAGATTGAAAGGGATACATCTAAATAACTGAGGCCCCAGCTCTCACACTAACTTCTATACCGCCAAAGGAGCTCCTTCCTGGCCACTCCTAGCCCTGAAGATAAACATGTGTCTATGTGTGTGTGCGCGTGCTGGTGCGTGCATGTGTTAGTTAGAGTCTGATCTTTGTTCAAGTTTGCAGACAACCTCCCTATCTGAGCAGCGTTTCTAAAAGGACCCTTCTAGGAATGATTACTCAGGACTGCACGCTATTAGGCTACGGTAAGCCCCACAGTTAGCACAGTGACTAAGGATGCTTAGAAATGGCAGGACTGGGGAGGGATGTTATCTTAGCTACCCTAGAGCTGGGGCCCAATTACCAATGGGGGAGGGATCTTAAAGGGACAGTGCAGCTTGTGGTAGTAATTAAGCTTTCCTGCTCGGTTTTTGTTTTCTCTTTTGCATTTGTGTGTTTAGGAGAAATCCCCTTTATGGCGAAAGGCTATTACAATCCTCCATGGGGAAGTAGCCCGGGAGAGGAGAACGCACCATAAGCCCAGCCACTAGCCTGTCTTTACTTGCAGAAGCAGCAGCTAGAAAACCCCGCGTAATGGAGGAGTGATTGTAAAGAGAACTGGGAAGCTGTGTTGTCTACTCGTGCCTTCACATCACTCTGCCGGCTCCCCAGCTGACTGCCAGCCCCCTCTCTACAGCCCCTGGGTCTGTGATTTCAGCTGAGAAATAGAGGGGAGAACCACATTTTTCAGGGCCTTTGTCAGTGATTTTCAAACTTTTTGATGGCAACTCATGCTAAGGAGTACATTTATCGCTGTGTGCACACACAATCATAATTGAAACAGGAACTTCATAAGACACTACTTACTACCCCTTGCTAGAGAGTGTGACATACTCTGATATTTTCTATTCTATTCTATTTAAAAAATAATGCTGGTGATGACCTACTAGACTGATTTCATAATGGGTACTAATGGGTCCCAACCCCCAGTTTGGAAAACCCTGGGCCAGTCCCGAGGTGTGTGTTAACAAGTAGAAGGGTGGGGATGGAGACCAGGAAATACACTCTTTTAAGACCCGCAGACCTCACACTTGTCTAAAGCAAGAGGCAGTTGGTTAGAAGAAAACTCAGAAAGGATGTAGTTAAACGAAGCAGCAGGATGTGTTCGTATTGTTTTGATTTGGGGCACATCACCAAATGGACGTGAATTGCAAAGATTTCTCCTGCACAGGACTAGAAAGACTATTGGAGAGAATCAAATCCAGTGTGTCCTATTCCTTCTAAAATAAATATACTTAAGTTTTAAAAAGGGAATAGTTTAAATAAAATTATCAAACAAGTAATAGTATAGGTGGTATTCCAATAATGTGAAATTGTGAGCATGGTAAGACTCTATGGAAGCTACTGGGAAATACTGACGGAAATTGAACCTCTCAAGGCACAGATGGGGAAACCGGTCCATGGATCAGGCAAGTTAGGACTGCACCCCAGAGCTGGCTATCAAGCAAGACACAGCACCAGTCCAACTGTTCCTTCTCTGCTCTCTGGGTCTCAGTTTTGTCCTCTGGTAAATGACAGTGGCCCTGCCTGTGTCACAGGACTGCTATGAGATGAGGCATTTGTTAGCACCCCAAATCTGAAGACATAAGCACTCTGCAAGCTGACTGGTTTCCCCTCTCTGCCCCTTACAGCAGGAGTGGGCCTGCCGTGTTGACATCTTCACCCATGTGTACAGGTGGCTGTCTGGGCTTCCCACTGGATGTGGCTGTGATTGCAACAAAATGATGTGACCCCTGGCCTCTCAGAATCCACGTCCTAACAGACTGCGCTGTGTCAGGATTCAGCCACGCTCAGTGAGCTGGACGGGTCCCATCCTGTGTCTAACGAGGAAAGATCGACTTGTGCGGCCTCCAACACAGCGCCACTTGTCTTGAAAGCCCTCCACGGAACGGAGCATAAGGAAAAAGCTGATCCTGGAGCTGCCCTCTGCGAGGTGAGAGCCAAGGACCCCACACAGATGATGGCCTGTTCCTGGCGGTGTTTATAAAGGCGGTCACATTCCCCACCCCCGTCTTGTCGTTGGGCTTCAGAGAGGGCCAGAGCCAAGTTGACAGGCCGGCCCTGAGTCTTTGTTCAACTTGAGCTCAGATGAACGTAGAAACACAAGAAGAGCCAAATCATACGTTTAAACAGTTACGAGGAAACCAGGCTCAGCAAGGAACGACAACCCTGGATTTAGCCTGGGTGAATTTTCCTTCTCTGGGATTTCCTGTCCCCTTTCTGGATGTTTCTATCTATCAAAAGTTCCCTGGCAGTTGGTTTAAGGTCATCAACTCTGCGGTGAATGAAAGCCTCACATAGTACTTCGGCTTAGCTGCTAAAACATCACCGGCTGCCGGCTGGTGTGGACCCAAAGCCAGGCTTCTATGATGCAACTGAGGCCTCTGTCCCTCTGCCCTTAGTGGAGAGAGAGCCCAAACTTGTGCTGAGCTTAAAGAACCATCCACGACAATAAAGACCGGCGGCTACCAAGACAACTGCCTGGGGGCGCAGGGACAGTGGGGCCGGTGGGCGGTGGGTCCCTAAGGAATGTTAAGTAAGTGAGCCCAAAAGTCTGCCTCTTGCAATGTTCTTAGACTGCAGTTAAAATTTAACAATTTTTTTTTATGTAAATCATCTGGTATGCTGAATGGCATGGGTGGGGGGCGGCAAGGAGGGAACAATGGGCTGGGATTAGATAATTGACTTAGTGCTAAAATTCCAGGAAGTTTGTGTTGATCTGGGCCTGGATCTTGTTACTTTTTAGCTCAAATCTAAATCTTTATCTTCCTATTATAGTTGAGAGGACATTTTTTTTACTTAGTCATTTTTACAGTTGTAATTTTTACCCCCTTTCATCAAATAAAGCCAGTTAGATTAGCAGCTCTTAGCACAGAGATGAAAATATTGGTCGGACCCAAAGGGCCCTCTTTTGTTTATTCTGACGGAGCAGGCTTTGATCTAAACATATTTCCTGGGGTCTGGACCAGATGACCTAATTCCTGTCTTATCCGTCTCCACTTTCTGTGAATCTCAGATTGCGCTTCACTGTGGAGCCCTTTGAAATTCACTTTACGTTTTTTCCCACTGTGTTACCCCCTCTGACATTTGTTTCATTTGGGGTAAAGTGTGTAACTCCTAGTCAAGACTCCAATGCTTTGTTTTTCTAACAGCACTGCTAAGTTTTAACAGAGTGGGAGCTTTTTTGCTTAAGTTCTCTCATTCTGGACATTCACAACACGCCAAAAACAATAAGCAAATAATCTATTGCTAGAAATTTATGTCAACTGCAAATCATTTAGGATTTTCTGTATGAACACTTCTTTTTTTCCTAATTTAAAAAATTGCACCCTTACCCCCATAAAAGTCAGGTGAATAAATCTGGCCCTTGTGGATTGGGATGTGAAAACTCAGAGCCAGAAGTAAGCCTCAGGTGTCTGCAATTGATCTGTGGAACGTGTCCCCTCAGACTCTGCCCGCCCCTCCCACACAGCCACTGGCTGAGGGGTCTGGGGCAGCTTGGGTCTGTCATTGGTCTCTCTCCTTTTTTCCTCCCTAGGTCCCTGTCAATCACCAAACTGCTCTTTCATTCTGGAACTATTTTCCAGAAAGAAGGAAGCCCCTGTGTGTGTTTATGGAGGGCTGAGGAGCAGCGGAGATGGAGTGGGAGAAAAGAAAAAACACAAAGGAATATAGGCAAGAGAAGAGGGTGAGAAATGACAGCGACACAGTGAGACAGAAAGAGAGAACAAGAAAAGCACAGTTACTCAAAAACCCGAAAAAAACCCCGACAAGTTGCTAACGTTTGTACATTTTGAGTGATGGGCACAAGGGGGTTTGTTCCATTATTCGCTGTATTTTTCTGTATTTTTACAATTCACATTTAAAAAAAAAAAGAGGGGGAAATGTCACCAAAATGAATATTTTAGGTTCAAAAATTTTGTGAACTTAGCTGTCATCATTCCAGGCAGCAACAACCCAGGAAAGTAGGTTTTCGGTGATTCCAAAACGACCTGGATGCACCTTAGGCTTCAGAAGGGGAAAAGAAAGGCGAAGAAGCGAGGAAGGTTGGCGAGAGGGGGAGAGGAGGTGGGTGGGCTTGGTATGTACCATCATCTGCCTTAAAATAAACCCTGTTGCTTTATACATATAAATTCATTTCTCTTCCGCGGGGCTGAGCCGAAAGGCTGAGTGTAATTATCACACTGAAGGGAAGCAGGGCTGAGGGCGATTTCTTGTTTTGGAGAGGAATGGGCAGGTAATGATCAATAGATTAGAAAGATAGTCGATCGATAGATGGATAGGCAGGGACAAAAGTGGAGGGGGCGGGGGGGAGACGGAGACGGAGACCCTGAGGCTCCGACCTTTCCCTAAGGGCGTCTGTTGCCTCAGAAAATCCGTCTAAACGAAAGGCTGCTTTTGCTGCCCTTAAGTCACTTTCAGAAAACGCTAGAAGGGAGGAGGTTGGTGGAGAGAGGGAAAAGAAAAAATCGCCCGGCTCCGCGCCCCGGACCGCCCGCCTCGCGGAAATGGACGCGCGGCCCGGGGTGGCGCAGGGCCGTGACCCCCGCGCCCGGCCGGCGTGTGGGAGCCCCGGGGATGGGGCTGGGTGGGGACCGGCGACGGGAGGGGAGGGGGACGGGAGAGCCGAGTCCAGCTGCAGGGCGTGTGCTCGGGAAACGGCGTCGGGGTTCAGCCGACTGGGCCCCTTTGGAGAGGCCGGCGAGGCGCAGGGGCGCGGGATCTGGTGTGGGCGCGGGAGCCGGTGTGGGCGCGGGAGCCAGTGTGTGCGCCTGCCCCTCTCGGCGGCCGGCAGCCCTCGGGGTCCCCCCAGGACGTCCCCAGCCTCCGTCCCGGGGCGCAGGGGCCGCTTCCGGGAGAAGCTCCCCAACCCCAAGACCACGCAGGCCGGGAGCAGCCCCCCCCTCCCCGCGCCCAGCCTTGGGAAGGGAATGGACGCTTCCATCGCAACGAAAACGTCCCCGTTTGGCCCGCGTAGAACAAGAGCTTCTGGCCGGAATTCTGGTCTTCTCTTCTTGTCCCCACTCTTGAGCAAAGGGGTCTCTCTTGGGGCGGCGAGGCCGGGACTGGAGTGGTGCTATCGAGAAATATCGCCCTCTAAATGTTCGCGTGCTGAAACGTCAGGAAGATTCTCTGCATCATCTCGCCGCACACACCCCCATCCCCGCCCTCTCCAGGTTCGGGGGCGCCCACCTCCGGAACCCCCGGCCTGCGCCCCCAGGCGCCGAGACCACCCAGCCTGGGGAAGCGCGGCCCAGAGTGGCCACAGAGCGGCCTGCGCCCCAGTGGAAACTTCTACTGGAAGGCGGCCCCGAGGCTTCTGTTACCTGGGCGCAGGGCCACCAGCGGCCGGTGATTCACCACCTCCCTGCAAGCAAAAATTCACCGACCCCTCTGGACACCAACTTCCACCCCGTGCGTTTGCTCACCCCAAAATAGTGCTCAGGAGGAAAACGTGTTTCCCCTAGAACAAAGGGAGAGAGGAAGAACCAGATTGAATTTGATGGTGAAATATTCAAGTCGACTCGACATATCCTTTGTAATGGGCTTTTTCTTTCAAATATGCATGTGTTTAATGCCTAGAAGACTAATTAAATAAAGACATGTTGACCTGTCTGGGTTGAGGCCCAGTTTCAGACTCAGATTATATAACCCTCGCAATGCTGCTCTCAGCCGCCTGAAAAAAAACAACTGACTCAAGGGAAGTGAAAACAGCACAGCTGAAATGAAGTCTTAATGGGCACAAATGTCCTGCTTAAGGACTTACCTGTCCCCATGACACCTCCAATAACAACTTATTTCATTTCCTTTATTTCCTTTTTTTTGTGTGTGTGTGTGTGTGGGGGGGGGGGTTGTGAAAACAGTGGCCAAACAAGTAATAGATAGTGGGAAAATATCTAGATCCTCCCAACTTGGGAAAATATCTAGATCCTCCCAACTTAAAAAAAAAGAAAGAAAAAGGAAAGAAAACACAGGCCCCTGCAAACCTGTTTCTGTTATGCCTCCTACAATTCCTTATTTAGAGAGAGAGATACACACTCACATACAGGATTTACTGATGCCTGGGGAAATGTTAAAATACATTTCGGGGGCTGGCTGAATAGAAATGCACTCTAAAAACACAGACACAGTATTTTGTTTTATCTGTTGCAAAAAAAAATTGTATTTGATTACTTGAGTAAAATTACAGTATCTCTGTTGTTAGTAAGTATTAAATGTTAAAGAAATTGGACCCCCCCTTTCCTTTCAACTTTCCAAGAAAGTGCATGTAACAGTCCAATTTTTTTTCTTCCATACCTAATACAAAATAAACAAACACTATACCTGCTCTCTTGATCAAGAAGAAGCATTTGCTCTTGTAAGGAACATATGTACATTTTAATGAAAGTGATAGTTCTTATTGTATATACAAGAGCATCTACATTTTCTCCACTGAAGGTTGTTCAAGATGCTATACTTAGCAGCATTGTGAAATTCCAGCACACATTTCCTATTGTGAATATACCTACAAGGCAAAATGTTACGTCTCAGTTTCAACTACCAAAACAACACTTGTATTTTCTCTAAAGAATTCTGCGTGCTTATTACTGTACAGAAACTTATTAACATTGAGGACGACTCAAGTAAAAAGCACAATAACAAATAGCAGTTCCAAACGGAAATGGTTAAATCTACAAAAAAAGAAAAACAGGTTGAATTTTAGAAGAAAAATCAAAAAACCAAAACTTTCCAAGAACCACACTGTTCAATCTGTACTTTCAGTCCTTTCCTGAAATTTGCTTTGAAAGATTAGACAATGTGTTTGCTGATAAAATTTTCCAGCAGGATCAAAGTGTACATTTATATACAGACTTTATTAGAGATCTAATGCATCACTGAGGCATTGCATCAACACCAGATTCATATTAAACTGGATATAGAAAATAAGTTAATGCCAGATTAAGACCGCCTAGCAGGGCAACTTGCAATCGCCATAAATGTTACAGCAAGTTTACAGCACTCTAGTCAATTAGTATTTAGTCCAAAATACAGAAGACCAAAGTTAATGCTTGCATTCTGTTTGCAAAGCAAGGTTATATCACTAATAAATAAGCTTTCTTAGAACTCTAGAAGTTTAACAAGGTACAAAAGAATGTCTTCATAATGTTGTAGTTCATAGATCTGGAGGAACCAGAGGCTAGGGGGCCGGGGCCAGGAGTAGGAGGCAACCGTGGGTATCTTTCTGAGCAGGAACGCTATTTCTCCAGCCAGAGTTGCTTTAACTCGTGACGATCTCTTTGCTGTCCTCCACGAAGCGGGTGAAACGGAAGCTGGTTCCGTTCTCGCTGCTTGCCATTTTCTCCAGGCCGGCCAGGGGAGCGTTGGGCTCTGAGTTCTGGAGCTTCTCCAGATTTCCCGTCAGCCCGCTAATAGGTGAGCTGCTCCCGCTGCCCAGGCTTCCAGGAACTGGAGGGATGCCACCGTTCTGAATGACGGAGATCTCATTGGCCTTCATCGCCAGCCCGTTGGAGAGCGCCGCCGCATACTGATTCCAGAAACTGGAAGGATCTCCACTTCCTGACCGTGCTGCCAAATCCTTCTGGAACATTTCTGGGAACTTGACGGGATTGCCTCCTAGAAATGTCATGGGGCCATCCACAGAGAGCCGCCGACCCCGTCTCGCGGGGGTGCTATTCCACATGTGAGTGCCCATGTGTACCTGAGATGGGGGGAGAGAGGGAGAGAAAAAAAAGGGGGAGAGAGAGAGAGGGAGAAGCTTAATAGTTGAATCTGTCTCAACTCATATCCCAACACTCGGCAAAGCAAGTGGCCGAGATGTCTCTTCTTATTACGTGCCAGACAGTGGAAAAGGAAACGGGAACCATCCACTGCAGTCACCTAGTAATAACACATTTGCTCTCGGCAGCCCTGGGCCGCCTCTCCTCTTCCTGGGCAAAGATGCCTTACTTACTCCTTTTTTATTACCCGTATTTAGCTTATAATGGCCTCAAGCAAGCCAGTCAGTCGCAGATAGCTCCTTTCAGGGTTAGAATTGTTATGTCCACTCTCATTGCAATGGTAAGTATTGTATCTGACACCCTTTACCCTATAAATGTCCTTTTCAGATGGAAAGAAAGTACCCCTCACTGATTACCCATTGGAGGGCCTGTGCATGGAGAGAAAAGCCAGCAAGTAATTATTCATCTCACATTACTGGCAGCAATCTCTAGAGGAATACTCTGTCAACAGAAAAATGTACACAGTAAGAGTGCTCAACTGTTGCTCAGAACTTAAGCATATTTGCTTTATTTTCAACACATATCAGTAGGAAATGCTGTATAATCAATTATCATAATACCCATTAGCAGAGCAGTGATGTTATTGTTTTTAGAAAAACAAACCATGCTGGACTGCATAGTTTTGAAAAATAGATGCATACGCCGAGGAGAACTGTAATTATTAAGTGATATGGGCAGCCACAGGCCACGTGGAGGTCTTTAATCAATACCCCACGGCCACGCCGGGCTGTCTTACTTGGTAGGTAAAGCAATTCATTTGGTGCACTTAGCGAGACAACCGAGATAGGCCGCTGCTTCGCTTAGGTACCAAATTATTCAGTGCACTCTGACATTCAGCGAGCTGCAGCCTGCCCTGGTCCCCGCCATGATCCTGACCTGCACGAGCACCCACATTTCTCCACGGTCAGCTCCATGCAGCAGGCTCCCCCGCGAGAATTCTCTCCCTGAATATCTGGGCTGATGACTCTGGGAGCACGCGTTATGAATAATCAATGTCAAGGAGAAGGAGGGCTGAGGGGGTGGGTGGGTGAGGTGCAGATGGGGTGAGGTACCTTAAGATTGCCTTTTGTTGTGAAAGCTCTTCCACAAATAGTGCAAGCAAAGGGTTTCTCTCCAGTGTGAGTTCTCTCGTGAATCTGCAGGGCACTCGACGAGGAGAAGGTTTTGCCACACGTGTTACAGTAGTGCTGTTTGGGGGTTCTCCTGGGCAGAGCTGGGAGCAGAACTGGGGATGTGGCAGAGGACGACAGAGGCCCAGACGGGATGTGACTGGTGGGGGTGTCCTTATTGTCCTGAGGAGTAACGTGCACAAAGCCGTTGACCTCTGTTTTGATGAGAGATGACAACGAGTTGGCGGGAACCACCGCCGAGTTCTGATTGGGGCCAAGGTTGGGACTGGGCTCAAAGAGCTGTGATGGTAGATCTCGCATCTGATGTGTCAACATGTGCTGCTTCAAATTACCCTTTGTGGAAAAGCCACGATTGCAAACTGTGCAAATAAATGGTCTCTCTTTGGTATGACTTCTATAGTGAATGTCCAAGGCACTCTGACAAGCAAATGTTTTGCCACAAATGTCGCAAGCGGTATTTTTAAATTTACCCCGGTCTCTGAAAGGGAAGAGGATCCCCAAAGAATCTTCTTTGATGATTTTCTCTGCGTGACTAGATGTCAAATCCAAAGCCCCACCATTCAGTGGGGTGGGAGACAAACCGTTGGCAAACTCGCTTGGGACTGCTCTCTGTGGCTTCTCCTCGACGCTGGGTGACTTGTGGAATTCCTGGGTGCTGTTGGATGGGGACAGAGCCTGCATAGAAGAGGTAGACTCTGAGATGGCCGGGCTGCCAGCACTTTGGCTCTCCATATCGCCACCCACTGAGGACGAATCATTGGTCAGGACGTCCCCCTCGACTGACCCATTCTCCACCGACTTCAGGCTGGCCTGCAGCTGCTCCGCCAGGCCGGCATTGATCATCTTCATCTGATTTTCCAAAGCAGCGATGCTTGACATCTCTAGGGGCAAAGGTGAAGAAGATAAGCTGTCCTGGGACGCATCCGCGGACTTGGGTGTATCAGGGATGCTGCCCTCAGGACAGTCTTCCATGTTTTCATCGGAGAAGTTGTCTAAGTCATCAAAATTTTTCTCATCAAAGGAGCCTGTGTCAGACTCCATGGACTCGGGGTAGCTGTCAGGGACGGGGGTGTTGGGGATCTGGCCTCCCATATGCATTCGAATGTGCTGCTGGAGGACAACAGCGTTAGTGAACTTCTTCTGGCAGATGGGGCAGGAATGCTGGACTCTGAGCGGGGGCATAGCCCGATGAACACTGTAATGGGTTTTAAGATTCCCTTTCGTGGTGAAAGCCCGGCCACAGATCTTACACTTAAAGGGCCTCTCCCCAGTGTGTGTCCGGTAGTGCATCTTCAAGGCACTCTGACAGCTCAGAACCCGGTGACAGATAATACACTCATTGGGGTCGGTGGCCTTCTTGTCAATGTTTTCTACCAGTTGCTGAAGCTTGGACGTCTCTGATGCCTGGGCTGAGTCCAAGAGTCCCCCGAAAGGAAACTTCGCCTTGAACTGCTCGGACATGAGCGGTAACAAAGGGTTGGCGAAGGTGGTAGCACTGCCCGGGCCACAGTCCGCCGCCGGGGAGCTCAGAGTGCTGTTGCTCACCGCCGGGGCTGAGCCGCTGACCACGCTGCTCTCTTCACTTCTGCCACTGGACGGTGGCACCATGGGCCCTTCGGCTTCCTCTGGGAGCCCACCCAGGTTTCTTGTAGCTGGCTCGGGGGCCCCGGAGTCACTTTTGACAGAGCCTGGGGGGCTGGAGGCAGAATGGCTGATGGGGATCGGGGCTGGCTCTTCGGTCTTGATGAAGGGTGTGAGGCTAGGGAGGGTCGGGGGCAACGGCAGGCCAACTGAAGTGGTCAGAGTGGGCAGGACCGGTTTGGTGTCCAGCCAGCTGGTGACTGGCTTTTCTGGAGGAATGGACATGCCATACGGGATGCCGGTACTCGTGGGGATATTGTCCAAATGCTCAGGCACGGGATAGGGGTTCATCTGGATATGAGGGTATTTCTCTTTGTGGCGCTGAAAGTGGACTTTGAGGTTCCCCTTGGTGGAGAACCTGTTCCCGCAGATGTTGCACTTGAAGGGCCTCTCTCCAGTATGGGAACGCAGGTGGATCTGCAAGGCACTGTCGCTCCCGAAGACCTTCGCGCAGAACCTGCATTTGTGTTTGAAGAATGCCTCATCCGAAGTACTTTTGGCTTCGAAGGCAGGGACATTTGGTGGCTTGCTTTTTCTTTGCTGGGCCAAGGCAGACAAGGAGTTTAAATCCTCTGCAGTTGTTCCGATGTTGGGCAAAGGGCTGGGGAAAACCGAGTTAGCAGGGGCCGGCTGAGGTAGAAGTGGATTAGACGCAGGACTTAATAAACTGCTTATTGCAAAAGCTGGTGAGGATGATGCCGAGACTGCTGGGTTGCTGGCATGGGAGGCACCAGCATTCGAAGCCACTTTTTCCGAGGACGGGGTGGTAACTGCTGTCGCCAGTATGTTAACACTGGGAGAAGAGCCGCTGTTGGGTGGAATGATGGTGTTGCCAGGACTGCTCTGAGGTAGCTGGATGGGGGGTAGCTGTTTCACACCGCTGATGCTGGCAGATTGGCTAGCGAGGCTCTGTGCTAATCCAGCTGCTGCTGCCAGCTGCTGAGATAAATGGGAACTTAGTGTGGACAAGGGGTTGGCAGATGTTCGTAAAGTACCTTGAGAAGGACTAGAAGATGTTGGCAAGTCTGCATTTTGAGAAGCCAACAGCAATATTTGGTGACGAATCTGTTCGATCAGTTGCAGCTGGTGGATCTGCTGCTGCTGCAGAGCTAAGAGCTGCTCCATGAGGGCTGGGACGGCCAGCTTGCCCCCGGAGGCCCCACTGCACCTCGCTTCCTGGGAGAACTGGGCCACTGCCACCTTGGTGCTCTGGAGGTTCTCGATGATGACGTTGCTGTTGATCACAGAGAAGTTGCCCAGTGTCGTCAGGTCCCCGAGTTGAGGTAGAGAGGTTGTGATCGCTGAGGTACCTGTGGAGGGGTTGCTGCTGCAGTTTGGGGTGGCACTGCTGTGGCTGCCACTCAGAGCACCACTGCCACCTTTGTTAGCTACCGGGGCCTCCACCTCCATGGACTCGTCCCTGTCCAGTCCTTGGTGTTCAGAAAGGTTGCTGCAGTCTACTTGATCTGTTTTGTTCACTGTGTCATTCATCTGTTCATTGGAATTATCGGGAGGGGGGCTGGGAGAGAAGGTTTCAGTGGGGGAGGCTGGACTTTCATTTACGATTAAAACTAATTGATTTTTAGTACAGTTCTTCTTGTGGAGCAGAAGATCTGATAATTCAAAGAACTCAGCACAGCACCGGCCACAGACGTGGGCATCCTTGCTCTTAGTGGTGCGATTCGGTTGACCCTTCTCTGTGTCTCCTGCAAACATCAAAAGGCGCAGGGTTAGAAAGGGAGCCAGGACACACAGAGTCACTGACGACTTCAAAAAACAGAAAGAGGTTGATCAATCGCTGTCTACCTGCAAACTCAAAACTATCGTCCCTGAAAACCAGTCAACATTGCCTAAGAACATTCATTATTAAATTTTAAGGATGTTGGAGGAATGCCTATCAATCTGGAATCTCAGAGAGCCATGGCCTTCAGATAATCCATCAAAATATAAAATACTACGAACTGAAGACATTGGTGCATAATGAAATTCCATAGCAAAATATTGATTTCCAATATTTTATCCACCTTATTGTCCACCCATCCAGAGAGGGTCCAGCAACCGTTCTGAGGACTTATTAGGCTCTTGAGTTTCTGCCAACCTTATTCATTTTCAACCGATTCAAAGATATCTGTGATAGTTTGTTCTGTCACTAAACTAATTTGTAGTCATTCAGGTTCCAATCAGTTGTTGACAAGGGGGAAAAAATGCATATCACCAAGCTGGAGACTGACAACTTGAAAATCACCTCCAGCCCCTACCTAGAACCTGAACTAAGTCCGATCCATGGCAAACACACTTTAGTCACATCAGGAGCAAATGCCGCAGACTGTTCCTCGAGACTCAGTTGAATACAAAAGAGAAAGCAACACACACACACACACACACAATGAAGAGAAACACAGTGATCATAATCCGTTACAAGGCCTGCCTGGCACCTATATATCACCCCATGGCATGTTTATTTTTAAAATTAAAGAATGCAACCCTGGCTACCATTCCACTAATCAAGGAATATATGCCACTATGCTCCAAATGGCAACATTATGCCTCTAAATATTTCATCAAAAGTGCTCTTTATATCTATAAAAACTGGTACAAGATTTACATTTCTGATTAAACATCAACTTAAAGAAGGATGTGCAGTTAAGGGGAAGTGAAGAAATAATTCTTGGTTTAGAGTTTGGAAATGCTTTGCAATTCTCCTTGTCTGAATGCCTTTAAAAACAGTTTGCTCTTAACTGTTATCAATTGTTTAACAGATTGTGCTGAACCTTTCATTATAAAAATCCCTTTATTTCATGTTTGTTTCCACTGGTTGCTCAGATTTCTTCTCACTAAGATCCATTTGTAAATTAAACATAAAAATCTCCAACTCCAAGCTAACATCCTATTCAAAGACAGGATGGCGTCCCATTGTTTGCCCAGCATGGGGAACACCAACTTCTGTTGTACAAATGGTGTGTGGTCATCTCCGAAGGCTGTGAAAAAAAAAAACTGTTTAATTCAAGGATTACCTCCCTGCATGCTTTTCTGCAGAACTGAATCAGATAATAGTTAGTTTCCATGACTTCCAAATTGAATCTCCCAGAAAACTTCCAGGGAAAAAAAAAACTAATTGCAAATATGAATAAATGCAACATCAAAATGCTGCTTTTTCGGTAAACTTAGAGTCAACTCGAAAAAGCCAGCCGTTTGCCTTTTTGCAGTGAACATCAAAAAAAGCCTGAGTATTTTTGCATCCCCAAAAATATAACTAATAGCTAAATACTAACTTCTGAAAATTCCTTAACTCTATTTGAGTGAGAGAAGCCAAAGTTGACTAGGACCCCTGGTAAAGTATGGCAAATGTATGCACACTTTCTTCACTGAGAGTGTTATTTGAGTAGCTAAGTTCTACTTAACAAGCTAGCTTTCCTAATACTCATCTTTTAATCTCCACAAGGGTATAGTGCGAAATGCATTAACAATACCAAACAAATCTTAGTTGTAGCAGAAAATACCAATAATGATTCAGTCTTAATTTAATGTTTAATCATCCCAATTGGCACCGGATTCCTATGCACATTCAAGGTGCTGTTTTAAGCACTTTCTTTCTCTCTCCTTGCCTTAAAATAATATAAACAAAATATTAAACGAAATTCGCTAAAGTTATGTTGCTTAACTTGGGACAAAAATAATGTGACAAAAATTCTGTTTAAAGCTTCTTATTTTGACAACCAATTTTAAATGATGCATCCATTTCAGATGCTTATTTTAAACTAGGAAATGCAATTCCTAATATATTCAACAGAAATGTTATTTCTTTCTCTTTGCACATTTCCATATGTAATGGTTATGTTTCCATCTACTTTTACAGCCAATTATGAAGGAACAAAAGCTATTCTGTTTGTTCACACATTTTCAACAAAATGCATTAAAACTATTATGTCAGCATGTTCTATTAAGCTCTGCATTCAGTGGAAAATACTTTTCAACCAGCTCACATTTATCAAAACATAAAGCCACTTTAAAACACAGTTTTGCTTGGTCAGCTGGGCTTAGACAAATAATGACAGATTCAGAACTAAATAACTAGCAAGGGAAATCAGAAAACTGACTTCATCAATTGTACACATTACAATGTAGTTGCTTCAAATATTTAGCACATCTGTGCTGGCGATTAAAGGGCATTTTAATTCTTTATAACTCGCCAACATCTGATATTCTCATAATATATAGAGAAAATAAAAAGAAGGTTACTTTACAGGACTGAACTGATTATTACTTTCCTGTGCTCAAATCCTGCATTTGTCCTGCTTCAAGACTCACTTGAGAATTTTCAAGTTTTTCAACCTGAACATTTTTATATTTAGGCTTGTGCTAACTGGACGGAAAATATAGATACTTAAAAATAAATGCATGCTTGCATCCAAGAAAGAGACTGTGTTAAAAAGCTGCCCATATTTTAGCTTAGATTTTCACAACATTTTAATAAGCTGACATTTGATCCCACCGCAGAGTCAACTAATTTAATTTCCTGATGTTTATGAACACCAAAAAAAAAAAAAAAAAAAATTCTGGTATCTATTTTGATTTATTTCAAAAGCAGGTGTCGCTACACTGTAATAGTTCTTAACTTTAAATCTATCTGCTTTCTGAACACAATTCCAATGAAAGAGCTTAAGATAAAAAAAAGATAAAACATGAGGACTAGTTTGAATTTTTAACTACCAAAGAGAATATTTTAAGTTGTAATAAGATCCATATACACAAACATAAACTCCTATGTTCTTATTCATTTTTCTGACTGTCTGCTATCTTGTATCTCTCTCAATAATCTGTTACACAGGATTGCAACTGGTGACCCTATTATAGTAAATACAGTTGCCTTGTTCCCTGTACTATGATGAAAATAACATTCCAGTTCCTTTTCTATGTATTTTGCATGCAAATTAAAGTAATTTTGTAATCCTGGTCAGATAGGAAAATTTAAGAAGTAGTGGTTTCTAAGTATGTACACACAAAAGGATATTCGGAATTTTCTGGGGGTTTTTGGAGGGGGAGGAGGTGAGCTTATAGCTCCATCCAATTTATACTAAAATCTCAGATGATTTAGTTCTGGTTGTACTATTTAGGTACTTGATGCTCAATTCAAATTTGTTAGTTTTTCATCATCTGAACCAAACATTGCAGAATAGGAGACAGAATATTGAAGGGTTCCAGTTTATCTCTCTACTAAGAAAACAAAAATAAAACTCTGCCCCACACAGAAAGGTTTAGCCAGCCAGGAAAAAACAAAACAAAACAAAACAACCACCCCACCCCACTACATTTAGTTTTCCTTTTTTGAGCTCCTCAGAAAGATCCTTCCCTTTGCTTCCCCTTACCTTAAAATCACATTAACATTTTTAATAGAACTTCTCATGATTGCAATTTTGGAGCCTATAATTTTAACAGGCTGCTCCTTTTCGTAGGCCAATTTAGAAAGGCTATCACAAACATTTTTGATTGACTGGTCTTTTATCTTTTTTGTTTTTTTTTTTTTTGCACAGATCTGGGAAAAGCTTGAATCTGAATGTCCAGCTTAAGAGTCCAAAGAAATTTCAAACACTGCAACATATGCTATGCTTATTTTTTCTAACGTCTTCAGTTTTCTTTATGTGATAGGCAACCAAATAACAAATTTCCTGGCACCCTTCATGTTTCTTCAGTGTTCTGACCAGGATTAGGGTATTCTGGGTGGAAGCATACAAGGGAAATCTCTGAAAAAATAACACGGGCAACACCCTCCTTTTAAAATAGTGATACAAGCCCATCTAATGTACACAATCAATGAAAGGGGAAAAATGTCTTCCCCTTGGATGAATCAAACTGAACACTAGATGGGGTTCCAGTTGCAAGGGTTTGTTCAAAAACTTCTTTGTGGCTTTCCTATTCCAGTGACGCGTAAAAGAGAGACTCCTTAAGGCGAGATCTAAACTTTGACTACATAAACATTGGCAAAGGCACAAGAAACTAAATCCCTGTTGTTTGAGGGTAAAGCTGAGCTATGGGAACTACCTGTCAATCTTCCCCTTTGGGGGTCTGGCATCTGAGGGTGACAGGGGAATAAGGTTAGGAAAAGAAGCCAAGCTGATAAGGTGAAACTAAAATAAACTACTAACTTCCTGCTAAGTGACTAGCAAGCCTCAATTTGGGGGTCACTGGGAAGATACTGAAGGACATATTATGATCTGGACCTTGTCACCTTTGCATGGGAGGAGGCTCACAAAGGTTAAAACAGCTCGACACTTCTAGGTTTTCTAAAGCCTGGCACACAAAACCTTTTTCTTTTGGGGGGAGGGGTGTTGGTTCTTAGGATAATTCAGCATCTCCTTTGCTAAACTGCTAAACTACTTTAGTTTTGGTAATCTAAGAATATTTTGGAAGATATGGCTAGGTGCAGCAGGGTATGTTTTAGAAAAACCGAAATAAGACTGCAGAAGGAATTTGTTCTGGTTACTACATAAAGCTTGGCTTTTCACAATTTCAAAAAACTTAGAGAACTATTAGCCTACCTATTTCTTCCCCAGGTTCTCAGTAAGATCTCCACATTAAAAATGTGGGTTTCTGCCTTCTAAAGGACTGCTGATAAAGACAACTTGCTACCTGCAAAAGTGGAAAGAAATGAAATAAAGTCCTCAAAGAATAATGTATAAATTGGCACTTGTGCCAATAAACCATAGGTAAAACTTGATGTAAAATAACCCCAAAACATTCAGTATCACAAATTCACCTTTGCACACACTCTCTCGTGCCCAACTACACTTTGCTGGTTTGTTTGTATTTGTTTTTAACGTTTTAGGAAGTATGTGTAGCCCGAAGCAAATCCCCCTAAACAGTTTGCATTTTTTCTCATCCAGAATCTTCCATTATGCCACAAACTTAAAATAGGCCTGATTCAACATGAATTCTTTCCAACTGCCTTATCTTGCAGGTGTCGGTTTTTCAAAAAAAGCAATTAATTATAGTTCTCTCTAACCTTTTGGGCCCAGAAATCAATGTGTTGCCATTAAGCTGCTCACAATGAGTAAATTACTTTGGTAAATAATAGAATTTCATTATTAATATAAATAAGAGGAATTTTTATGATACTTTATATGAAAGTCAATGTTTCATCTACAGTTCATGATGTTTTTATCTTTCTTCCAATATTATCTTTTCCTTGAAAAACCTGAGCACCAAAATACTTTTTTAGTAAATGAATGGCCCATCCATGTAGTTACAGGAAACTTAAAACCACCACCCAAGGAAGAAAAATCCAATACATACACAACACACAACTGAAATCCACATTTCTAGTAAAGAACCCATGTACAAAATCATTAGATTCTAATATTCCCTTTCCTCGGAATTATTTATCTCAGTAAATAATTTTTCCAGTGGCAGTCATCTTTCTACAAGTAATTCAAGACTTGTTGAATATCATTTAAGAGACAAGTCACATTTGCCATAATCTTGGTTTCATTAGAAACAGAAAAATTCCCAAGTTTATTTTAGGGTGTTTCTGGTCTTACAGCAGCACTACAGCAGAATTAAAATAAGAGCATCGTAAGATTGACCAAATCATCTTGTTTTCTTGAACTTGTTCCGATGAAGTTATCGGGGCGGCTGTTTAGTGTGGCTCGGGCTTTCTTTGTACGAGCATACACACTCAAACACACACGTGTGACCTGTAGCCCCGCAGTCCTGGCTGCTCTCTGCCTTGCGAATCACCCCCCTCAGGGCTATGCAACCGGGGTCTCCAAACTTTTTGAGGTCCCACTCTGGGCAGAAGTCATAAAATCGGAAGGACTAGCATTGAAGAGCACCAACTAGGTTTAATTTGGTAGGTTCAATATTTCATTTGCCATATTTTAAGACCACTTCAAGATAGAAGGTAACCACATTGCTTGAGTTAGGGTTTGTCTTCTAAAAATTTAACAACCTTTATATATGTTAAAAAAAAACACAAAAACAAAAAACCAAAAACCCCACAAGTGTGTGTTCTGTGTGGGAAGAAGAATGGAGATGGCTGAATTCACAGCAGAAAAGGTGGTGATTTTTTGAAGGTAACTTTGAGGTGTGTCATGAACTCTCAGTTCCATTTATCGCACAAATGTTCCCAAATAAAAAGAACTAGAGTGTGCAAGGCCCTCCTGTAAGTCAGACGCTGAGGAGGATTAGTTGTGTACTAATATTATTACAACATACTAAATCCTGTAACCCTATTACAAAATCTACCCTCTAGGCAGCTTCTCCCAAACTTATTGTTCAACCATGTAAAAACAGTCATAACCTAAAACTATTACTACTGAAGAAAAAGAGGGGGTGGGGAGAGGTGAGAAAGGGGGCTGGGAGGAGGGTGTTTCCTAGGGTGCCCCTAAACAGTTTACTGCTTCTTAGGACAATGAACCGGCTTTGGGGGATAAAAAAGAAAGAAAGAAAGGAAAGAAGAAAACAAAAGAAAGAGAAAAGAAAGAAAGGAAACTTGATTCACTTACTTAATTAACTTACCTCAAAGCTCAAATAAACTTAAAAAAAAGTCCTAATAAATAATAATGGTAAGAAGTAGTGAATTCCTTTTATGCTATCGCTTTATGAGAAGCCTTAACTATTAAAAATTCCGGATTCAGAAGGCGACAGGAGAAAGGCAAAGACCTAGCAAGCATCATTTCTCCGCGAAGCCCGAGTCTTTTTATTTTTTGAAAATGTATAAAATCGGTACAGATTTACAAAAAAGACTCAAAATCTCTTTCTTCTCCTCTCGTTTGGTTTTTCCTATATAAATTGTTAACTTGAACAGTATTACGGTGCGGATGGTCTCACCAGAAACTTTAGGAAAGATGGGTGTGGGGGCGAGCAGCAGAAGAACCAGCTGAGAAAACCCGGAAAAATACTCCGAGTGGTGGCAGCGGCCTTGGGTAATTTCACCTCCATTTACCTCGCGTTCCGGGTTTCGCCTGGGACAGAAAGCGGGGTTCAGGGGCTCTTCCCAGCGGACTGAGAAACCCCAGAGACTCTAGGTAAGGCTTGAAGCTTGAGAAAGTACTGGGATGGAGGACACAGATATTGTAAACAATTTTCTTAATCCGTCTCAGTTCTCCCCAATTTCTTACGGGACCCCACACCAGGAATCTGCTTTCCCGACAGCCGGGGTGAAGGGAGTGCGAGTCCCTTGGCTTGTCTGCTGGGTTCTGCGCGGGTCCCTGCGCCCCAGCTCGGCTGAGAAGCAGGCCTCTAGGGAAGGACCCTGGGACCGCGGGCCCCGGGCGGCCGCAGAGTCGAGTGGACAGAGGTGCCCATCTAAGGGCACGCTTCTGAGCCCTGTCGGGGTCCAGCGCCCTCCTGCATATCCCCAAAATACCGCCCGGGACTCGAGCATCCCGAAAGGGATCCAGAGCCGCCGAGACTCCGCCAGGGTTGTCCCCCGTCCTCCCGCAGCCGAGAGGCGAGCATCCTGCCGGGGAACCGAGCCCAGCGTCGCTCTATCGCCTCCGGCGCTGGGCCTGGGAGCTCGGAGGCCCCCAAAGTGAAACCCCTTGAGGGACAAGGAGGGATTCGAGGTGTCCTCCCTCGGTACCCCAAATTCCCTGCCCGGATTTCTCCCTCTCTCGGCCTTAGCTGCCTCACACAAACTTTGTTCTCGACTTGTTCATTCCCTTCGGGCCCCCGCGGTTGTCGCCTCCTGCGGAGGAAGCGAGTGCCTGGGTTTCAGGGGGATTCTCCTCTGGCTAGATTGCCTCCCAGCCCTGGAAAACGACCCTTACGACTCCTGGAAGTACGGGGTACCACGATCCTCAGCGGGCGCACATCGAATCTAAAGATTTCTTGGGGGCGGGGGATGCATGTGTTAGGAGAAAAGACGCGGGGATAAACTTGCGTAGCCGGACCCCGACACTTTCCCCGTCCGCCCGCACTCGTCTCGGGAGCAACCCGCAGCAAAGAGCACTCTCCACCCCGGCCGCGACCCCAGCGGGTCAGGCGCGGGCGCCTCGACACAGGTCCCCATCTTCCTGCAGCTCTGAACCCCCAAAGGCACCCCCTTCGGCGCTGCGGGCCCAGGCGCAGTGCGAGCGTCGGGTTGGGGGGCGCGGCGCAGCGCAGGGGGCTCCCCGAGCTCGGAGTTCGGCAAGGAGCGCGAAGTAAACTTCCTTCCCGCAGGCGGCAGGGCCGGGGCGGCCGAGGCCGGGCCGGGGGCGCGGGGCGCGGCACGGGGAGCGCGGGGGGCCCCGCGCGGACGGCCTCCGCTCGCACCCGCGCCCGGCCGCGGCTCGGTGGGTCCCGGGCTCCGCTCCCCGGAACAGCCGGGACGGAGGAGCAAGGCCGGCCTGCCCTTCTCCTCCCCCCAGGAGGACCCAGCAACTCCGGAAAGCTCCTGCCGGGAGAAGTGTTTGCTTTCCCCGGGGCAGAGGGAGCCCAGCAAAGGCAAATTGAAAATTAAAAAGAAAAAAAAAAATACGCCGAGTCGAAAAGGCGAGCGGGGACGCGGCGGCGGCGGGGCGGTGGGCGCGGGGGCCAGCCGCGTGTGCGTGGGTCCGGGTGTGCGTGAGTGTGAGTGCGTGTGTGTGCATGTGTGTGTCCGCGGCGCGGGCCGGAGCACTCACCATCTCGCCGGGGGAGCGAGGCCACTTCGGGGTCGGATTGGAAATGTTGAGGCTTCGCTTGCTTCCTCCGCGACATGCTGGCTCAAACATCAGCTGGGGCAGAATAAAAAATTACTAAAAAAAAATCTTCTCAAAATTACGGAAATCGAGCGGCGGCGGCGGCGGCGGCTCCCCCCGCCCGCCAGCCCGCCCGCCCCCTCCCCGGCTCCCCGGCCCCGGGCGCAGCGCGCATGTGTCCTGCTATAATTATGATTATCAATAATGCATTGCGATTAATCATAGAGGGGCTCTTTGAAAGGCGATTGGCACCGGGCCAGCGCTATTCAAACCCGCTCGCCTTAATCAATTAGTTCGTGATTTGCTGCAGACCCCTGTCTCTCCGAGCGCTGGCCCAATAAGCCGGCCGCGGGGCTGGCTCTGCGCGCCGCGCCGCCCGGCACTGGGTTAACCCTCTTCGCGACCGCCCGGGACTCCGCGGCTCGGCCGCCGGGGGCCGGCCTCCTCGCCTCTGCGCACCCGGCGCCCCGGCTGGGCCCCCCCTCCCCCGCCCCCCCCCCATCCCGGGCTGGGCCGACCCGAATTAGCATGCCCTCCCCGGAATTAAGCCTCCCCGGGTGGGGGTGGGGCCGGGCGGCGGGGGCTGGAGACCCGGGCTGAGAGCGCACGGCGAACTTCCCAACTCCGGCGCTAGGCGCGCCGGCCCGCGGGGGGCGGGAGTCCCGTGGCGGGATTTGGGGGGAGGAAGTCCCGTTTCGTGAGTGTTTCTTCGTTTCTTTAAGAGCTACCAGAAAACTGCCCACCCCCACCCCCATAAAAAAAAATAAGCGAGTGGGGAAGAGCCAGCCCCACGCCGGTCCGCCTCCCGCCCGCAGCCCGGCCTCCCTCCTGCTCGCCGACTGGCTCGGCGCTCCTTCGCCCCGAGTTCTCCATCCCTTGGATCCCGGGCTCGCGGGGGCGCGGAGAAGAGGACCGAGGAAAGGTTTGGGAACGTGATGGGTTTGGGGCTTTTGCGGGGGGGGAGGGGCAGCTCTCCCGCCACCCCGATTCTCCTCAAAGGGCCCGGATCCTCCAGCCTCTCGCTTGCTCCCTCCCTCCCTTTCTCTACCTCGGACATTCCCAGGACAATTAGGCTGAAGTTTTCGGGAGAAGCAGCCCCGAGCCCGTGGGATCAGGGGCGGCCCGGCTCCGCCCAGGACCCCTCCCGGACCTCCCCCTCGGCTGCCCCGGTTGGCTGAAGGGCGCGTCACTCCGCGGGGAGGCGGCGGCGGCGGTGGCGCCGCCGAGCCCGGGGCGGGCGAAGAGCGGGGACCGGCCTGGGATCCGAGTTCAGCTCCAGCCGGGGGGAGGGGAGGGGCCGCCGCTTACCCTGAACGCTGCAACCCTCCCCTGGCCTCGGGAGGCGCGGCCCAGGCGAGACCGGCTCTGGGCAAAGCCAGTCCCCAGGACCCCTAGGCTCTCCGCCCTGGGGGAGAGGGGCCGCGCGCCAGGCTCCTGGCGACGAAGTGGCCGCGCTGAGCCGGGAGTGAGTGACGGGGGTCCCTGTCCTCAGCTGCCTGGCCCGGTGGAAGCTCGCCGCCACCTCTCCGGCACTTGCCGAGCGCGGCACCCAAACTTTTCGCGCTAGCTCCATCTCCCCAGGCTGGGAGGCAGCCTCCCTCCCCGCGCCCCAGAGCCGGGAATCGGGAGCCCGGGCCCCGCACTCCCTCCGCTGGGCTCGGGCGCCCGCGAACCTGAGGCTCAGTCCTGGGCTCAGCCTCGCTCTTCCCCCTTGCGCCTCGGGGTCTCCTCGCTCCGGGGTGCCCGTAGTCCTGCGCCCGAAGGACAAACTAAACTTCGGTTGAGTAATGGGGGAGGAGGGGGGTGCAGATACACAATCCCTGCCCTATCTCGTGATCGGGAAAGGAGAAGGCTCATAAGGACGCCCCAATTCGGGAGCGCCCTTGAGTCTGGATGGCTCCCCAGGCAGTTCGCGCGAAGTGGGCACCGATCTTCCGCGTAGAGCTTCGGGTGCTCTGGACCCTTGCTGCGCTCCCCCAAATGACTTCCTGTCTTAGCTTCTTTGGTCTTCTTTTTTTTTTTTAATCTAAATTTTTGATGTGCGGGTGAATTTTTCTGTTTTTCTCCTGACGACTTTTTTGTCTTGGTATAAGTTCTCCCTTCTTTCTCCTTGTTCGCCCTTTCTTCACCTTTTCTCTTCTCCCTCTTATTTTTCCTCTCTTCTGTCCTCGCTGGGTCCCTAACACACACACACACCCCCTCTTCGCCTCGCTTTCTCTTTCTCCCCAGGTCCTGTTGGTTACAGTAGATTTTGATAAAAAGACAAACGAAGCTATCAGTGGGGCTGATGTTGAAGAATGAAGATAATAATGTTTCCATAGGTGGTGCTTCAAATGCCATTATTTCTCACTGAATATTTAAAGACATCCCTCGGCAAAGATGGATCTGCGTGCTCCTGGGGTGCGAGCTGCTCGCTTCCCCCAGACCCCCGGGAAAGTGTGCAGGAGCACGTGTAAATCCCGCACCCACCTCCCACCTCGAAAACTGTAGTCTTCGCAAACACACCAGCTCGCGCTCTCCTAGGTACAAGAACGCGTCCGTATGCACTTGCACACTTGTTTCTCCGAATAGCCCGCGTTTGGAGCCGCCCGCATCTAACAGTCTTGGCTTCTTGAAAGTCCCGGCCTCCGGGGCACCGCGTGCTGCCAGGAACCGAGCGGAGCTGGCGATCCCGCAAACCCTTCTTCCCGGTGCTCGCCCCGTGCGCTGCAGGAAGCTCGCGGGAAGAGCTTCACACGAGTTCGTTCCTTGCTTTATGTGTGATTAAAATTGGGGGGGCGGGGGGGGAGATTTCCCTACCCCCAAAACACCAAAACAAACAACCAAACGAAATGCAACACGCACAAGCAGCTTTGCAGTGTTTAATTTAAAACAGGGGAGCAGAGACGAATTAATTGGGGGGATCCAAACTTTAATAACTTTTTTCGTTCTTTTGCGTCCTCGACGGCGTGGAGGCGTGCGTCTCGCTCTGTGCGCAGCGTCCCTCGCTAATTTCTTGTTTGTTTTCTTTCCCTCTGTGGCCCGGAGAGAGGAGAGGGGAGGTTGGAGGAGGGGGGATGGGACGGGGGGGGATGGGAGGAGGGGGATGGTCAGAGTGGCGGGGAGAGGAGAATTGGTCTTTATTGTTGATGGTAATACATCAATTACGAGCCATTGTCTTGGGCCCAAGTTCTGTGGTTCGCTGACGCGGCCACCGCAGTGTCAGGGCGCGGGTGAGGCTTCGTGTGCCGCGAGGCAAAGAAATAATTAAATTAATAAATACGGAGACAGAGTGGGGGTTGATTTTTACTTTTGAGCGGGTCTGAAGAAGGCAGCGAGTGCGAGTGAGGTGTCACAGATGGGGCCCATCCCCACTCCTTGCTCACCCGGGACTTGTGCGCTCTACAGGGGGTCGCGCCATCCCAGCCTTGGGTGGGGCAGCTGCTGGAAGAATCCGGGTCTTAGGGTTCAGACTTACAGTTTCCACGAGAGTGCCTGGCACGTAGGGGCTGATCCACACAAGGGAATGGGGGTGGCCTGAAGTGAGGCAGCGGCTGAGTCAGGGTCGTGACCTCATGGGCCAGCAAGAACCGCACCCGGGGGAGGCGCTTGGCGAGTTGTGCAAACTCACATTTTGGGGTCTTGATGCCTGTGTTTCTACCAATACGTCCCCTCAATTTTCCCAAGCCCTAGAGCGTCCTTGGTGGGTTGGCGGGTCGAAGGGCTGTGCCCCAAGGCTGCGGGCCATAACTGACTTCCTGGCGAAGGAGTTTTCGAGCCTCTCCGCTCCATCCCCGATCCCGGGAAGGGGAGAGGGTGCTGAGCCTCCCCTTTCCGAGGCCTGGTTCTTCTACCCGCAACAATATCCTATTCTGGCCCAGTCTGACCCCGGGTTTGGGATGGAACCTGGAATGAGGCCTGGCCTGGGCCAGGGACCCTCCTTCTCTTTCCATCGGCGCTGATGGGCACTGTACCCTCGAACTGAAGGATGCCCCCACGCGCCCTGCCCGCGCCCTTGCTTCTTCAGCCCCCGCCCCAGGCCCCGCTGGCCCCCGGCCGAGGCTAGGAGGGCAGTAGAGGAGGTTTCGTTTTCTTATGCCAAGCAAAAAGCGGCGAAAAGGCGGCCGCGGCGCCCCGGGGGCGGGGGTGGAGGCACATCGATGGTATCAACATTATTGATGGGGAAACTTTCGGGGCAGGAGCCCGGAGATCAGGTTCCCGGTCCCTCCCCTACCCGGCGGTGGGAGGGATGGAATGGGGGGTGGTGGTGGTTGTGGTGGTGTGTGTGTTGGGATGGGGGCGCCTGAATGCACCCGCATTAACCACTTCTGGGGTTTATTTGTATTTTTCTTGTCTGAAAGTTTGTGTGTGGGGGGGGGAGGATGGATTGACTTGGTTAGTACCCTAGCCCTTAAACTGTTTCCTAGGATTGGGGCTACAGTGGTGGGAGGAGAGGGGCAGGAAAAAGGACCGAAGGCAAAGAACAAGTTGGGAAAGCCCACCGTAGGCTCGGTTATTTTCCAAGCCCCGGGACTTAGCTTTCCCGGGAGTTTCAGCAACTCCTTCCCTAACGGAACTGCTGTCGCTCAAATCCTAATCTCTCCTCGGCCCGAGGCTTCGAACCCGAGGCCTGGGGGAGGAGGCTCAGGTGGGTACCCCCGCCCCGGACCCGGCGGAGTCCACGCTGCGCGCTCTCGGCGCGCTTGCTCCCCGGCAGCCAAGTCCAGGCGGCGAAAAGGCGCACTTTCTGCGGGACTCCCGCCGCCCACAGCCAAGGGCTATCTCCAGACCGGCGCCGGTGCCGCGCGGGGACCAGGCGCCCAGGCGCCGGCTCCGGCGGGAAATTCAGCCGTGGCGAGCGGAGGGCGGGCTTGGTACCCAGCCGCCCGCATCCCAACCGAGGGTCCCACATTGCCTGCCCCAGCCAAACTTCGTCTTTCTTCTCTTACAGGGCCATCCCCACGCCGGCATTTAGAAATGACTTCGCTGGCGGCTGCAAGTGCCTGCGATTTTTACTTTCCGTCCACCCTAAGCGTCTTGTACTTAAATTCACTGCGCCCTACATGCAACAGTGCCTCACTAAGGGGTCTCTGGGTATAAAATTCCTCCCAAAGGAAATGTCTTGAGGCAGAGAAAGTGGAAAAGACTAATCGAATTTATAAAAAGAAAACCTTTGCTTCCTTTTGGTTAAAATCCCTTTGCGGTTTTCTGAGCGTGGAGAGAAAAAAAATATATCATCACCATGCAATAGTGTGGCTAATTCCTGGAACCTACTAGGAGGATGTTCAGAAAGCCCAGCAGGGCTCACAGATTCCCATCTTCGAGCTCAAGGAAAAGGACTCTGGATCCAGAGAATAGTGATTAGTTCTTTTATGTAATCTGTTGGGAATAGATGTGAGATCTGTGGGGCCCTGGACTCTATGCGTTTGTGGGTGTGACCAGGGGTCTGCCAGGAAACTCATTTTCATTCATATTGAAGATCCTCTCAAATGACCTCCCAATGGGACTCTGAGATAATTTAGCAAACCTTTTATAACAAACTTAAAAAATATATATACTCTGCCACTTTTTCCAGCAAAATGTCGCTTTTTAAAGAACAGAGAAAAATTCTCAGAGATGTGCATCTTGTTTTTATAAAAAGCTTGTGTGCAGTGAGAACTTGCCTGAGGATGGCTTCTCTCTGGTTGGTGTTTGTGGAGGAAAGCACCTTTAGTTTCTGTTTGGTAGAAATCAAATGACCAACCTGTGGTCCCAGCTCTTGCCTGCCTGGCAGCCTGTGAGCAAGGCCTGCCTGTCACTCGCTTCTAGGTAATTTACAAATCCCACAAGTCTCAGATGAGCTGTGACTTTCATAGGAAATATTTCTGGGTCTCTGTCTACTGAGAAAGTGCTCTCACTGAGGGAGAGGAGTGTTTACCTGGTCCCCACAACACATTTCAACTCATCGGTCCCATGCAGTTCAAACCTGCACCCTTTTCAGCTCTGTATGGGTGCTGAGTAAAAAAGGAGGGGGAGATCCCACTCATCCCCTTTTCCAGCTCAACGATGTTCTGTTAATTATTGCACTATCGTTTCTTTCTCTTAATTTTCATCCTCATCTCTCCAGCCACGGTAACAATGCTCTTCTCTCCAACTTAATATTCAGTTTAACGTGGAGTTTTAAATTTAAGAGACTAACATTTCCCAGTTCCAATCTTGTGTCTCCCTGCTTTCTTGTGCCAGCTCAAAACAGAAGCAACTATATCTCAAGTCATTATTCTGAGACCATCAACACCTAGTGTCAGGAACCAACTCCAACTTTTTCTTCCTCTTAGGTTTGTAATTCTGTCCTGGTCTCCACTCTTTCATTCCGGGTTTCCCCTGCCTCCTCCGCCCCTCCCACCAGACTCGGACATATTTTGTAGTAAAATCCAGTCCTTAGAAGCCTTACTCAGAACCTTGCTCAGGCTGTAATGGATGTGACTTTTGCTTAGAACTTGGCTCAGGAATTGCTGTGGCCTTTGCCCAGGGACTGAAAATGGGAATTTGCCAGCAAATCTCTCCTCCAACCAAAACAAAATGAGTTCAGGAGAGTTGGGGTGGAGGCCACGTTTTCCAGGTTTGTTTTTATTTTCCCTTTCTCTGCTGGACCCCACAGTACCTCCAGTTTGGGAGAATACTGCTGAGAAAACCAGCCTCTGATTTCAGCCCCCCTGGACAATCTCTCTCCTACTGATCTCAGATATTTGCCATGGACTAGCTTTGTTCCACAGGTACTACTGGGCGTTGGAGGCAGGCTGTTTGGGTTCACACCCTGATTCTGTCATGTAACAGTGTCCTAGAAACACAGTCCTAGGTTTGTACCCATGTAGCGGGTAGCCTTGGTTAAATTAATATCACTCCCCTCTGTTTCCTGCTCCATAAAATGTAGCTAATGAAGAGGGAGCATAGTGGTTCAGAGCATCCAGCCAGAAGTCAGCTCCTCCTAGCAGGGTGACCTCCATGTGCCTCCAACAGTTTCTTCCTCTGTTAAATGGAGATGACAATAGTCTTTATTTCATAGAGCTCTTGAGGGTTAAAAGAGTTGATACATATGAAGAATTTAGAATAGTGGCTGGCATAGAAGTAACACAATGTAAGTGTTAACTATTATTGTTATTACCTCACAGGGTTGTTGTGTGGATCAAATGTTATAATATGGTTAAAATATCATTCTCTATCCATCCATGCATGCATCCATCCATGCATGCATCCATCCCTTTATTCATTCACTAGGTAGAATACCATGCTAGGCATGGGGGATACAACCGTGAAACAAGCACTGTTGTTTCTCTCCTTGTTTGCAGGCAATTAGTCAAACAGATTATTTCCTGGGAGTGTGTTGTTGCCTGGCTCAGTGTTGGGAGTGGGGGGAACAGTCTAGGAGCAAGGATAAAAGCAGTGCTGAGTCTCAGGGAATTTCTCACGTTCTAACAGGAAGTCCCAACTAATAAAATTGAGTCTGGAGCAGGTTGTGTGTGAGCCAAAGCTCTACTGTGCCTGCGGGTCCTTTGGGCCAGGGACAGACCGTCTTCACGCTTCTGGGAGGTTCGCGAGCACCGGTGGACATGAGTGGCCTGTTGCTGAGGTGCCGGCCTGTATTCGCCTGGTTGTTTTGTTTGGCTCGCATATTTGTTTTTTTGATTGTGTAGACTCCTCTGAGTTGTGCAGAAAACAAAACAAAACAAAACAAGAAAACAGGTGCTGTTTCTCTTTGGGCCCTTTGAAAGGTATAAACCACCTACAGTGTTTACTTAGCCCTCCCTTTTCTGGCTTTTTTGCTTTCCATTTTCGTCAGATTACAAAAATTACTCATGGTCGTTACAATAGAGCATTCTGTAACCAAATCGAATGGTTGGGACGGACAATCCTCCTGTCAGCCTGTCCTCCCCTCCTGGGTGTGTGTCTCTTGGGTCTGGACACCGACCTCCGATGGCTGCTGCACTCAGCTCATTATGAGTGTTGTAACCATGTTGTGACCAAGTGTAATTTCACATTTAGGGGCAGAATGCAGACAGCTCTTTTGAACAACTCTCCCCGGTGCTTTGAGATTAAAACACTTTTTATGGTTAGAATCTGGAAAAAGAATGAAAGTCTGAGGAAAAATACCTGTTAGCAGTTGTGGTGTAAAAGAGGAGAGACCACAACACATGTGCCCCATCCTCCCTGTCATAATGGCTTCCTCGGGAAGCATCTGACAGCAAATGCAGTTTAAGACATTCGCAGATGTCAGCCAGTGGAGGGTGAGGTTTCTGTTTTCCCTCGTGTTGAGGGAGCAGACTCGACTTAATCTGTCACTTGATGTCCTTCCCCTCAAAAATAGTGCCCGGGGGCCCTCAGGGACTTTATTTAGAGGCTCTCAGGAGCTTGGCAGTATGTAAATTATGCATAAGTGTCCTTCATAGTTCCCGGTGGTCACAATCAGAGGGATTTAAACATGATTTAGGATTTCAGATGATTTGTGGGAGCGCTGGAGCCAGCAAGTGCAGTGGGGACAGCCCGGGCTGGTTTTCTCACCACTGCATTAAATAGGCTTCTATGTCTTGGCTGCTCTGTTCTGCTCATCCGTCTGATCTCTGAGTTGTTCTGTGAGTGGCGCCCAGTGTTGGTGGGGGGCCTCCCAAATGTTTTTACTATATAAGGAGTTCTGAGATTTTTCAAAATGAAAGCTTTTTTAACTTTAAAAAGTATAACTCAATCTGTAGTGACTCTTTACCTTCTCGTTCATTCATTCATTCTTTATTTAACCAACATTTATTGAGCACCTACTCTATGCTAGTTGGTAGTTTAGGCATGAAAGACATAATGGTGAACAAGACAGATATGGTTTCTGGTCTTCTGGAGGCCACATTCTAATGAAGGGGATAGACATTAAAAAAAAAAAAAAGATTTGGGCCAGCCCCAGTGGCCTCATGGTTAAGTTCAGCATGCTCTGCTTTGGCGGCCCAGGTTCATTTTCCCGGTGCGGACCTACACTGCTCTGTTAGTGGCCATGATGTGCTGGTGGCTCACGTGTTAAAAAAAAAGTAGAGGAAGGTGGGCACAGATGTTAGCTCAGGGTGACTCTTCCTCAGCAAAAAAAAAAAAAAAAAGATTCAATAAATTCAGAGAACAATAAGTCCTTTAGAAGACATAAAATTGCATGAAGTGATGGACCAGAATATTAGGGGGATCAGGGAAGGCCTTTGAGGGGTGGCCTTCACATTGAGATATGAATGATGAGAAAGTGTGAGCTATGCCAGGATTTGGAGAGACAGCATTCCAAGCCAAGGAAAGAGAAAGTGCAAAGATCCTGAGGTAGGAATGGGCTTGGAGAAGTTTGCTCCTTTTTCTTCTTCCTTTTTCCCCTCCTCTTCTTTGTTATTATACATTCAAGATGATTAGGGAAATTTAATTTTCTTTTTTTAAAATTAGGTTTTCCAGGGCCGGCCCCGTGGCTTAGCGGTTAAGTGCACGTGCTCTGCTGCTGGCGGCCGGGGTTCGGGCCCCGGGCGCACACCGCTTCTCCGGCCATGCTGGGGCCGCGTCCCACATGCAGCAACTGGAAGGATGTGCAGCTATGACATACAACTATCTACTGGGGCTTTGGGGGGAAAATAAATAAATAAAATCTTTAAAAAAAAAAAATTAGGTTTTCCAGGTGAATGAATAAAACAAATTATGGAATATCCATGCAATGGAATACTACTCAACCATATAAAAGGAATGAACTACTGATACTTGCAATGATGTGGATGAATCTCAAAAGTATTAGGCTGAGAGAAAGAAGCCAGAACCAAGAGTACATACAGTATCATTCTGTTTATATATAATTCTAGAAAATGCAAACCAACCCAGAGTGACAGAAAGCAGAGTGGTGGTTTAATGATTGCCTGGCGATGGACGGGGAGGGAAGAAGAGATTGTTAAGGCGCACAAAGAAACTTCTGGGGGTGGGCTGGCCCCATGGCTTAGCGGTTAAGTGCGTGCACTCCACTACTGGCTGCCCAGGTTCGGATCCCGGGCACGCACTAACGCACTGCTTCTCTGGCCATGCTGAGGCCGCGTCCCACATACAGCAACTAGAAGGATGTGCAACTATGACATACAACTATCTACTGGGGCTTTGGAGAAAAAAAGGAGGAGGATTGACAATAGATGTTAGCTCAGAGCCAGTCTTCCTCAGCAAAAAGAGGAAGAAGAGCACGGATGTTAGCTCAGGGCTGATCTTCCTCAGCAAAAAAATAAAAAAAGAAACTTCTGGGGGTAATAGAAATGTTTGTTATCTTGATTATAGTGATGATTTCAGTCATATACATATTTCAAAACTGATGTTGTACACTTTACGTATGTGCAGTTCAGTATACTTCAATCATATCTCAAAGTAGAAAATTTAGGTTTCTCATTTCAAAAAATGTTGGAAATGGATGTTATATAGAAAGAATTTAAAGAGAAAATGGAAATTGCCACTGTCGTATTTCAACCGTCAAATTTCTCTGGGGCTTGGTCACAATTGATCTGGGGACAAGTATTGGCTTGGGTGGGGATGAGACTGGGGTTGGCTTCAAGCCACTTACATTGAACTTGGAAAAAGCGTAAAGTTTTCCTTGTGTTTTTGAGTACTAGTGACTCTTTCTATTTCTACCCAGAAACAAAATGTCCTTTGAATGCCAGCTACTAACCTAGTCTCAGAATAGAGGCCCTATGGGTGGTAATAGAGAAGTTCACAGACCCCAGTGGCAGGTGCATCCAGATGGGGTTCAGGGTCTGAGGCTGGAACAACACTACTCATAACCCCCAAAATGACTTGTGATTTCCTAACAGGGTGATTATTTTGAAATGCCATAGACCAGTTATCCTTCATCTTTGGTGAGGGACCAGTTTTTTTCCCCCTAATCTATCGTAGATCAATACTTTCGTAGAATACAGTAAAAATATATTCCTAGAAAAAAATGGAATAGAAAACAGTGTCATGTAAAATATAAGCCTCAAATTTATTACAGATTCAGCAAACTTAATTATCCTGGCAAACTGCCACAGTAGCTTCTAAATGTGTACCCTCAATTTCTCTAGTTTCGGTGTTGCAGAGTGATAACAAACAGTTCACGATGGCAGTGGTCCTCGGACCACAGTTTGAGTAGCCCTGGAGTAGTCCAGAACCTTGCGGCCAGTGTGGTCACAAGGCGGGTAGTGTGTGAGATATTGGTTCCCCCCAGTGCTTAGAGCTGCTGGATGGGACCTGGGACAGGCAGAGCCTCCCCAGGCCAGTTGCTTGTGGTCCCAGGAAGCTTCTTCTTTTTGTCACACTGAGTCACACAGATGTTACAATTGTCTGTGTGGAAAGCTCAGGGAGCACCATAGACCATGGTTCTCACACCTTAGTGAGCATAACAGTTGGGGGGGGGCAGTTACTAAAAATGCATATTTCTGAACCACAGCTCCAAAGATTCTAATTCATTATTTGCGGAGTGAGGGCCAGGAATCTGCATTTTTATCAATACCCTAGTTACGCCATAGTTGACTCTGATGCGTGTGTTCCAAGGACCTCATTTTGAGAAACATTCATGCAGACACAGTGGTGGTGGTTGGTGCTGCAGATTTCTCTATCAGTATGCACTTACTCTCTCTACAACCTAAGTTTAAGACTAGAAAATAAACTGAGGGATCCTTCCATCACGGTTCTTAGCTTCAACAAGAGAGACTGTTTAATTTCAACAGAGAAATAACCTATTAAGGGACTTGGGGAGCTCTCAGATTCTTTAGGCGGTCAAGGGAATCAGGCTCAGCCTGTCTAGATTTGGTCTCCAGAATAGCTCCTGGGGAGACATCGTTATTGCCACTGGAAACAGTCCCACTGCTGACCCCACAAAAGCTGGGCACCACAGCTTCTGGCCGTTGGCTGTAGTTCCACTCCTGTGATGTCCTCAGCAGACTGTATTCTTTACAGGCCGTGGCTCCTGAGTCAGAGTCTTCAGCAGAGCACTTGGTGGCTGCATCATAGCTACATGGGAGGCTGGGAAAATGGATGTCTGGCATTTTCAGCTTCTGTCCCAGGGGTGATCTAAGGCTCATGCAGCGGGGAGTTCCCTGAGCTGGGTGGACCAGGAGAATGTCAGGTGTCCCTGCAGACTCTCACAGCTCCTTCCCCCATCTGAGACTAGCCATCTTCTCATTTTCTGGAGCATCACAGAAGGCCCACAGAACATACGTCAAAGATGGCTGTGAGCTTACTGCCCCACTGCTGACCTCCGTCCTCTGCATTTGAGTGGGGCTCTGCCTCCTTTGTGCTCCCAGCAGCTGAACCAGAGATGTTGGAGAATCCCTAAGAAGATTCGTTGGGCACCATAAGCCCTCAGCAGCCCCCTGGAATGTTCTCAGAAAAAAGGGAGGGAGAAGGTAGCTGCTCTTTGTTGCATACTTGCCAGGACTCCAGCTTCAGGCTGAGCACAGGATGCACATCAGCTCCGTGAATTCCCCTAGGAACTCTGTGAAGCGGTTTCTAATTTTCCCATTTTACAGGTGAGAAAACTGAGGCTCTTGAGTAATCTCCCTGGAATCACAGAGTTTTGGAGCTGCAGGATGCCTAAGCCAGGTCTCATGACATCTTTATGGGAAAACTAAACTAAACTGAGCTAAATGACAACAAAAAAGTTTTCAAGTTTTAGGAAGCCCAGGCGAGGCAGGGACTTGGGGGAGGATGTTGGAGTTCACAGCATGACATAATCTGAACTTCCATTTGGATTTAAGGTTATAGGAAGAGAGATTGGAGGGTGCAAACTTGTTAATCTCGGGAGCTGTGGTTGCTCTGTATCTTTTTTTGTGCGTTGTCTTCAAATGTCTTTGACTTGGAACTGATGAAGCTAGGGAGAGCTTTGCACAAAGCTAACCCACCCCAGTGGATTAAACCGTCTCTGATTCTACCTGAGTTCACGCCTGAAGCTGGCAGTCAGTCTGAGTGACCCCCAGCCGCCAATCCTGCCTTCATACGACTCAGTCGTTCAGACAGGCAGAAACTTCTGTTTCTTCTTTTTGCCCTGACGATCGGAGCTGAAATGTAGTATGGGTGTCGAAGACAGAGCCAGGATTTGGGGAAAGGAGGTCTGAGTTAAAACTCTTGCTCTGGTTGTTAGTAGCAGGATGTCCCCCTGCGTCTCTGAAGCTGGTGGAGTTTCGTTTTCCTCCTGTGTAAACCAAGTGACTTCACCTGTGTAGTCACCTGTCTGGAGGGTGGTGAGGGGCCGCCGGACGCTCAGCTCCACAAGGACAGGATGCGTGGTGGGCGTTCAATACGTATCTGTGGAATGGATGAATCTAGTGAGAGGAGAGGTGTGTCAGTGCATCTGGGCACCTTCTCAAATGCTGACAGATGCTCTCAGCCTCATACTGTTTGATAGAGCAGCGTCTCAAACGTCAGTGCACTCAGGAATCGCCTGGGGACCTTGTTCAAATGAAGGTTCTGAATTAGAGGTGTGGGATGGGTTCCGAGATTCCGAATTTCTCCCAAGCTCCTGGGTGATGCTCTTGCTGCCGCTCATGGACCACTCTGCGTAGTGCGGGTGTAAATCAGTGGCCAGCAAATGTACACGTCATACAAGGTGGGAGTGGGATGGGGTGGGGGCGTTACTTAGGCCAGTGATCTTCCAACAGGAGCATGGCTCAATTCTCCAGCTCATCCTGTCCAGAAATGTCCCCAGGCTGACATCATGCCTGCAAAGGAACGAAAAGCATATGCTCCCTTTCTTCATGCAGCAGAGAGCGTGGCCTGGCCGTGGTGTCTCATGTTTGCCATATTTGGTGAAAATGATGGCTCTGGCTGGCTGTTACTCTGAGTCACCAGTGCGTGGAACTGACATTAATAACCACTAATACTTGTTAAACGTGGTGTGTGTTGAGCACCTGGCACGTGCTTGGCACAGGATAGGCACTCCAGGAAACGTAGCTGATGGTGATCATGATTGCCTTATGAAATCCTTTCCCATCTCTTTTAGTTCTCTTGCCAACTTGAGGACATGGGTGTTAATTGTGTGGGTTCTGGAATGTTTGTCTCCAGATCCTGGACGTGCCAGGCTCATTCCCACTTTTGCACCTTGGCTTGAAGCAGTGGTTTCTCCTGGGGGCAGTTCCCACCCCCAGGGACCTTTGGCAACATCTGGAGACATTTCTGGTTGTCATGACTGAGGGGTGCTACTGGCACTTGTGGGTGGAGACCACGATGCTGCTAAACATCCTACAATGCACAGGAGGTCCCCCACGACGAGTGGTTGCGGGGCCCGAAATGTCAATAGTGTTGAGGTTGGGAAACCCTGGCTAGATGATTCCTCCTCTCGAGGATGCTTTCCTCACTTCCACCTGTGAATATTCCACAGGTCTCTAAGATGACTTCGGAGTGGAAAAATCTCATGATATTATTTTCTTAACTTTTAAGGACTATAGCCTTTTAGTGCTGTGGGTTCAAACTGAAGGGCAGTGAGATCATCCCCGCTGTCCCCACACCCTAGCCCTCTGCCTTTTACAGTAAGGATGTTGTGGGTTGAGGAGATTTTTGTTTTCCCATTTAATATGTGCAGGGAGGAAGGGAGAACAGGGCCCCGGTGGGTGTGTGCCTGTGTCTTCTATTTCAGAACTAGACCCTAGAGCTCTTCAGCCGCTGCCTGCCTTGCCTTGACTGAGACCAGCGAGGGAAGCCTGCCCAGGATGAGGAGGCAGAGGGCTCAGACCCACCTTGGCTGCAACATCCAGACTTTTTTGTTTCCTTGCAGACAGAAGAAAAGGGAAAAAAAGCATGTCAGGCAACTAGTTTGGCAGAATAATGCCTTTTCCTCTCCAAAAACTGAAGAAAGCCTGACGAGGTGTGGCTGCCCTGGAGTAATTGAATTTGGAATGCCTCTCGACCACACGTGGGTCTCTGCAACACCTCCCAGGGAGCCAGGAGCCACGCAGGCCCTCCAGCAGCGTTCCTTGTGAAGTCTGCTCTCTCCGCACAACATGCAGGAGTAAAATGGGGGGATCCTTGGAGAGGCCTGGCCAGCGCCAGTGAGCCTGGGAAAAGCTGTTAAACAACACGACGAAATGTTGATTGGGAAGTGGGAGGGCAGGTGGCAGGCAGCGGCACCTTGCTTCCTGGAAATGGTTTCTGTGCTGCAAGATTGTGCAGAGGATGTTTATCAGAGAGGAGGAGACAGGCCTGTAGTGGGACGAGCCTTGATTCTGTCTCTGGCAGCCTTTTACTGCTGGTGATAGGTGCCATCAGTGTCTGGCCTGAGAAATGGCCGTGCTGCAGGCACCTCCGTCAACACATCGTATTGATCGGCTGTGCTCCTGCCTCCTGGGAGCAAGGAAAGAGGAGTAAAAAAGTCAGGGGCAGAGGCACAGCCCCAGTAGTGTGTTATTGGGGGCTGCAGCCACCCCCGGGGTGACTGGGCATGTGACAGTCCTCACGGCTGCTCCCCTCCAGATCACCATTCTGTGCCCCCGCAGAGACCACCCAGACCTGCTTCCACAATGACCTTTCAGAAAGACATGTGCCTCTTCTGATTTTTTTCCTCACCGAAGTAGTGTGGCTGTGATTCATTTTTCCATCATTGACACATTGGACCTCCGTTAAATAGGATTGAAGGCAATTAATCTGGAGCAGAAAGCTTGAGAATCCCCTTCATAAATAATTCTTTTTCTTAGCCCCCCAGCACTGGTGTGTGAGGGGAGATTTACAAGCCCAAAGCCTGCAGGCCCAACACGCAGAAAAGAGTGTGTACCCAACCCTCTGACTTTGCACATGAGATCAAATGGCCATGATCAATATATTGCCATAAGCACCACGGGGACATTTTTATAGCATGTACATAAGAGTTTATAATGTAGAAGAGATGGGATCCGCCACCAGCCCCAACCGGGGTATAAAATCCATCTTCCAAATAAAAATACGAAGGCACTTGAGCAAAAATTCTGTGCTGTGGCTGTTAAGGCTACAGAGAAAGGTCTGTTGAGAATAAGGCAGGCTGAAATTAGAGACAGACCGTGTGAGCGTGCGTGGGGAGAGAAGCACCCTTGGGGCACTCCAGCTGAGGCGTAGCTGAGTGGCTAAGGGCCTGCCTAAACCCGGGGGTGAGTGGTGGCTCCATCCCTTGTTAGCTATATGACCTTGGGCAAGTCGCTCAAGTTCTCGAAGCATCAGTTTATTAATGACAATAAGAGGATCCAGCTTCATAAAGTTGTTTTAAGGATTAAGTAAACTAATGTGCATAAAATGTGTAGCCCATCCCTAGGATTTAATAATAGCTCAGTAAATGTTAAGAAGAAAAAGATGCTGTTGATGATGACGTTGTTGATGTCAGTGGTCACTTGGGTCTGGAATGTACCAAATTGCTAAGTATGGCCACATGCTTTACTCGTCTGACTCATACCTGTCAGGTAAGAAGCAGGTTCAACCACTTCAAAGCGTGCTTGATGGTTAAGAGACCAGGCAGAGCGGTTATAGAACACGTCCCTGGCGTACTTGTTTGAACTCCAGATCTGGTCTTGGACCTCTGCCCTTGAGCCCTGGTCCCTTCACCGCCCTGTCTTCCTCGTGCTGCCCGGTGGCTGTGTGTCCAGAGGCTGTAAAGCGATTTTCACATTAGGACTAGCAAACCATCGTTGAGAAGGAGAATTTGTTGCCAAAATTGTCACTCAACATTCTTGTTTGTTGGGTGTAGCTTTTGGATGGTCTGTGCCTTCATTCTACTGTGTCCACCAAGTGTTGCCAATTCGTGGTGAATTTGGCAAGCGGGAGACCCCAGGCAGCCAGAGTCTGGGCGTGGAGGGGAAAGTTGCCAAATCGGCAATGGGATTCTGTGTACCCTTTTTGGTCAATTAAAACCTTGTGTTTAACTCAGATCGTCCCTTCATGGGGGCCATCTGAGTCTGTAATAATCTCAGTAGCTGACAAGGACTGAGGCAGGCATTCAGGGCACTGCTGTACAAGTGCTGTTTCAGTTAAGCCTCACAACACCCTTACAAAGGGGGCCCTTTTATCTGGCATCCTTCTTGGCTGCAGGCAGCCAAAGCCGACTTGCTATTCCAGAAGGAGAGAGTTTATTGGAAGGATATTGGGGGCTTCCAATATCACTGAGAACTGTTGTGCCTTGGAAGGATATTTGGCCTCATGGTAATTGTCAGAGGGCTGGAACACAAGGTTGTGAAAAGGGGCAGGGACCCAGCGAGCCTCAGAAGGCCGGGCGACAGGGGAGGGCTGTTCCGTGTGCCACCTCTGCTGCTCCACTCAACATGACTTCCAATCCTCTCCATGCCCTAGAGTCAATCTGGATTTTTCTGAGTTTACATCAAGACCTGCCATGTGGCTGGGCCAGGGCAGGAAAAAAGATCTTGTCTGTTAAGCATCGATAATGCCAGGCAGGCTCTGTCTTTCACCAAGAATATACACCATTGGGGGTTCCCCCAAAGAAGTTTGGAGTGTGGGGGACTGGATTCCAGATTGCCCAAATTGGCAAATAATCACCGCAGAGATATGAATGCCCCCACCGTGCAGATTAATATACTGATGTTCAGAAGGGTTGGGTAAATTGCCCAGTTTCTTACAGGCATCAAGTGTCAGAGCTGGGATTTGCACTCAGAATTCTTTACTCCAAACACTGAGCTCCTAACCACTCAATCGCTCTTCCTTTCATTGGGGACTCATTGGTTGGGATGAGCTGAGCTGATGGTAACACGATACTCTACCCGGACTGATCCGACCTACAATAAGGAAAGTTGTTAGCTCCCATGCCCAGACTTAGTGAATCCAGGGCCTCAGTCATGACATCAGGGACCTGTGCCAGCCTCATCCTAAGGCGGGATCCCCTCGTGGCTGTGGGGTGGCAATCACAGGCATCAAGGCTCCTTGCTTCCTGGTTCATGTCTCACTGGGGAGAGCGAGAGTAGACTGTGATGATCCCCCTCTAAAGCACGTGGAAGAACTTTCTCAGAAGCCTCCGAAAACCTCTCTTTGAGTCTCATTGATCAGAATTAAGTCACATGACTGCTACTAAGACATTTGCTGGACGTGATTAACCTCAGACCTATCCCTGGAGCTGGAGGCAAACCCCAGACTGCATGGCCTTTACAAGATGGCAGAGGGGAGATGCAGATGTTGGGCACTTGACCGTGGTCCACTACAGGGAATAATAATTCATTTAAATATACATAAGTGTGCAGAAGTTTAACTCACCTTTTACTAATAACAAGGTCCCAGGCCAGTGAATGTATTCATCATACTCATCCTGTGATCCAGTTTAGCTCTTTCTCTAGCTAATAAATGCTTTTACTGCATAGCCAAACAGAATGAATATACATATAAACAGAATGAAGATACTTTATTTGTTCATTGTTTTTTCAGCCTGGACTTTAGAATCTGACCAATCTGTGGCCCAAACACATCTGTTACAGACGCTCTGCCCTGGAGCTTTGCTAATCACCTTCCATTACCATTAGAGGCTCCTTTTCTTTTCTACTGTTGTTTTTTAAAGATGGCCTGTGACTTGGTCTCCTTCTAATATAGTTACTGGCACATCCATGGGTGACTCTGGGTTTGGGGTTTGGGGTAGGGTTGAGGGTATAACAGAGAAAAGGCATGACATTCTCCAAATGGAGAGACTTCCCAGAGCAGTTTTGTACCATTAGTCAGGATCCCATGCGTTGCAAGCAACAGAAACTCAGGTTGAACCAGTGTAAGGAAGAAGGGGACTAAATAGATACTGGAGAATCTCAGAAAAGATGCAACAGGACCTCAGAGCCAGTGAAATGCGGAGCTCAAATGGCATCAGAACAATTCATCTCTTGTTCTGCTTCTCACTGAGCATCCGCTCCATCCTATCCCCTTGCAGACTGGCTTCTTCCATTTCTGAAATACCGTCTTAGCAGGAAATGGGGCTGCCTAGAACAGTCCATGCCTCACTCCAAGATACTGGATGCGTTTTTTCCGTTTTCATTTCAAGGATCCCTGAAAGGTCACTGGCTCAGTGTGGCTCAGGTGCTAATCCATGGGCCAGCCACCTGTGGTCAGGAGTCACACTGGGCTTACAGAGTGACTCCCTTGATGAGCACGTAAAATGTGAGAGATGGGGAGCAGGGCAGTTGCTAGAAAGGGAGTTCTGGGAGGACCATCCCATAGACTCCATCATAATCATCTAGTGTGGTTGAAGGGAGGGGGTGGCAGGAGAGAGGAAGGGAATTTCCCTTGTGAGTCCATGGACTTGGCTCTGCCTGGAGTTTTCCAGGGAGCCTAGAGGTCTCTGTGATCTCACCTCTTCCTCCTGAGGATTCTCCGGAAGCTGCTGGATCTTTCAGGAGAGGGTGGTTAATAGAGCTGGACAAATGGATACACCACAATCCCTGCCTTCAGGAAGACTATGGACTAGTCAGGGAGACAGATATGCACATAACTGAGGAGCATTCACAGGGGCTCCCGAGGACCTTAGCTGTAAAACTCAACATGCATCATGGCGGTTATCTATGTGTGGGTTCTTGAGTTTACTAGGCTGTGTCTGAATCTCTGCTGTGCTCCAGATCTTAGTTCTTCTCCTGGTAATGCAGAGATGTGTTAGGTAAGTGCTGGAATGAAAAAACTCTCCCCCATTCAAGGCAGAATGAGAGAAGTGCTAAAGAGAAGTGCTGGTTACCTTGTGAGGGGAGAGATTGGCTCTTTCAAACTGGTGGACTGGAGAAGGCACCCCACTGAACAGTGGGTACCCACTGAACAGTGTTCTGAGGGGTCAGTAGATGGGAAGAAATCCAGTAGATAAGAAGGGGAAAGGGGGGGATCAGCTTCCTCTGGATGGCTTTGGAGGTTCTTGGTGCTTCTGTCCCTGGCCTGGCCTCTGAAAACCCAAAGAACTCCCTAGAACCCCATCTAAATCATAAGGATTAAACTTGAGTTGTCCCAAGAAGTCAGCAACTGCCTTGTATCCACCAAGCCTTCTAGGTGCTCCATGTATTTCCAACTAGACAGTCTTACTTACCTTCACAATAGCCCTAGGAGATCAGGAGGGAAGGATGGGGTTGGGAGGGGCCGTGTGCAGGAAAGTAAGGAAGCCAGGTGAGAGGCAGGCCTCTGAGGTTTCAGCCAGCCTCCCAACCAATTCTGCTAGCAACACACCAGATGATCCTGGGCAACTCCCTTTCCTTTCCTGTGACTCGTGTTTCCATTTATAAAAAGGGGAGATGGGTTTCAGTTACCCTTGTGGTACCTTCCAGCTCTAACATTTTGTGGTCCCTACTGTGCCCTTTGGGAAGTGCCAAGTTTCTAAGAAAGGCAGTGGTTGGCCCAAGTCCCCCAGCAAGTTGGAGAAGTTGCTGGAAAGTGAACCCATTGTGAGCAGCAGGAGGACGTGACTGTGTTCTCACGTTCACACTGTGATGGCTATAGCACCTTGCACACACTAGGTGCTCAGTACAGACTAGTAGAATGAATCATTAAAGTTTCCAGATTCCTGAGCTAGTGTATGCAGTGGACTGAATGTCTGTGTCCCCCAAAATTCGTGTTGAAATCCCAACTCCTAATGTGATGACATCAGAAGTGGGCCTTTGGGAGGTAACTGTGTCATGAGGGTGGAGACCTCATGAATAGGATTAGTGCCCTTATACAAAGGAACCCTGAGAGCTTTCTGGCCCTTTTTCTACTCTGTGGGGATAAAAAGAGAAGTTGGTAGTCTGCAACATGAAGAAGGCCCTCATCAGAACCTGACTATGATGGCATTCCCGTCTCAGACTTCCAGCATCCAGAATGGTGAGAAATACATTTTGGTAGTTTATAAGCCACCCAGTCTATGGTACTTTGTTGTAGTAGGCTGAACTGACTAAGAGAGGGTCGATTCCAGAGGCTGCTGCCTTTCTATTGGGCTTCCAGAGAGAAGCCCTCAACTTCCCCACCAGGACAGTCTGTTCCTGAATGGGGATTAGACAGTATTTTACAATTGATGTCAGAACTGGCGAGGGAGGGAGAAGTTGGGGCTTATCCCCAATTTCCTATGGGGATCGGGAACCAGTGCAGCTCACAGGAGAACCAGTGCAGCTCACAAGAGTGCTAACTGCAGAGGAAATCATTCAACACGTGTGTCTGGAGAACCACCCAGGCCATGGGGCCCTGCAGGCGAGTGGGTTTGTGTCTTAGGGACTGAATGCTGCTGGGCCTTCCAGAGAAAGGGCAGTACCACGGAGGCGGGACCAGGGCAGGAAAGCATGGTCACAGCAGCCAGAGTGCTCCTGGGCACGGAAGTCAGGAGCATGGAGGGGGAGCTTAGGGATGGCGTGATCCTGGGCTCTATGCCAAAGTGTGACACCGTATTTTAGAAGGTTCAGTAGGATAAATTAAGGCCAAAGTGGGGCTGTGAACAGGAGAATCTTATTTCCTATTCCAGCTAGAGTGTCTTTAATTTATTTTTATTTTTCATTCATATATTTGCTGGTTTATTTATTTTTAGGGTAGTCAGGAGAGTTCCAGCACAGATGATTAGATCATTGAAGAGTGATGGTTTCTCTTCTAGAGAAAAGTCCTAAGTCTTTAATTCAGGGGCTTTCAAACATTTTTGAATACGACCCACTCTTAAAAGATACATTTTACCTCAGGATCTAGAACACATGAACATATGTGTCACTGAAGTAAGAGTTTCAAAAAAACAAAACTCACCTTTACTATAAGCAATGCATTCCTATCACAGTGTTCTCAAAGTGTGGTCCTGAACCAGCAGCCGCCGCTTTACCTGGGAACTCGCTAGAGACGCAAATTCTCGGGCCCCGCCCCAGATATGATGCTCTATCAGAAGTTCTAGTTGCTTTACCAAGTCTTCCAAGTGATTCTGATACACGCTAAAGTTTGAGAACTACTGCATGATATATACTATGCTATTCTAATCTATCAAAAAAAAAAAAAAAAATCCTGTTGTTTTTAAGCCACAAGTTTGGAGGTGGCTTAAAGGCTACCTATAAAAACCCTGTCTGGATTCCCGCCTGCTTCCCTTTCCATACCCATCTGGTACCATCTGCCCTTGGCAAACTTGCACCAGCCACCTCCAGCCAGGACACCTCCTTTCTGGTTCTCAGACTCAGCCCTTTCTGTCCCGAACCTCTGCCATGTCACGCCCCGCCAGGAGGCTCTCTCCACAGATTTCTGCGGGGCTGGCTCACTCTACATGAGGGGTCTTGGCTCAGATGCCCCTCCTCAGAGAGACTGCCCTGTCTAAATCGGTCTCAGCCAGTCTATTTCCTTTGCATCATAGCTCTTAGCACAACTGATACTTTTCTGCCTTCAGTTGATGCCTGACATGTAGTAGGTCCTCAATAAATATTTGTTGAAGGAAAGAATGAATTAACGAGTAAACCTCAACCAGACGTACAGGGAACACATCACAATCACCTGAAGAGAATTTTCAGTCCACAAGGCCCTGCTCCCCACCTCCGACATGGCCCTTTCCAGTGAGAAGCCCTGCCACTGCTTCAGAAGGAGGGAAGGGAAGATGGCGAATCCCCTCTCCTGAGGTTCTTTGCCTCTCTGGTCCTCCACCATTCTGCGTGTGTCATATTTTAATCAGAGAAATGTAGAAGAAATAGCACCAGACTTGAAGTTAGGGCACCTGGGTTCAAGGCAGGGTCCAACCACAACCTGGCTGTTCGACCTTAAGCAGGTCACTGAATGCCTTTAGGCTCTGTGCAACTGGGGGTCAGGGTCAAATAGGAGGGAACTTACGAACACGCTGCCGCCGTGTATTACAAAGGATTCACACACCTGACACCTAAGGTATTGACCCCTAAGCCACATTTGTGACATAGGGGCACAAGCCTCCCAAGGAGGCCGCCAGAGCATGGGCGTGCGAGTCCATGGTGGGAGCCTGCAAAGGGGAAAATGCCTCCACGTCTTCTCAAAGGAGTCCCTGAGCCTCTGGGTCTCCAAGAGGGCTTTGGTGATTTGCATAATGATTTGCATGTGCTTTGCAAGTTATCTGAGGCAGCTGGGAATGCATCATGACCTGTAATACTCTTGCGCTCCCTCCTCCAACCATCCTTGGCCTCTTCACCTTCTCGTCCTCCCTGCTGGAGCCCAGCCTGGAAAAATGGTGGGCTGGGCTCCCCCCTGGGGGCTCCCACTGCCATCCCCTCCTTCCAGAAGCGTGAACGGGGGTGAATGCAGGCCTGAGAAGAGCTCCAGTGTCGTGCTGTCTGATGGATGGCAGGCCGTAAGCGTGACTGAGCTTTCGAAGTTGAAACCATTAGAGGTTATTCTCCTTTTAATTCTTTGTGGTCGTTCTCACTCCTTCCTCAGAGAAACCTCTGATTTTCGCTTGCGAGACGCTTGGCTGCGCTTGTCATACCCTAAAAGGTGATTTCAGTTCTCCGATGCCAAAGAACCTTTTCTGCTAATCAAAACACAGCTGCAGAGGCCCGCGTGATCTGCTAATGGGCACCCCAACTCTGGGGTATGTCTGTCTGTACCTGAGAAAATAGATATAATTAGGATAACAGATATCATATGTATATGCAAATGCAGCAGGTAAAAATGACTAGCAATGAGACAGGGCTGGAGTTTGCCAAATTCCATCAGACCAGCTGCGAAGCTTAACCAGAGGCCGACACCATCCCTGACACGCCTTCCCAAGAACCTCCTCTGGTGCCCTCTTCTCATCCCCTTTCCTCCCCTATGCTGGACCCCTCATGCAAATTATTTTTCTTTCTAATACAAAAATAGATCCCCATGGTTCTCTGACAAGGCTCTTTCAATAGTCCCAGATCTTACGAGGCCGCAGGGATCCCAGCGTCTGAGGGGCAAGTGAGGGAATGAGGGATGAGAAGAGGGAACCTCTTCAATGTTTTGCCTTTAATAAGGGTTGCATCCCTAGAACGGTAGCATCACCCAGAGAGGACCTGGCAAACCGTTACTAAGACCAAGTCGCTTTTTTCAAAGAGAATTTCCCCATTACGAGGGCCTGGAAGTCTGGTGTCAGGAGTCAGAAGGCTCAGGTGTACGTTGTGTGTCTGCCTCTTCCTTGGTGTGAACTTAGGCAAGTCACTCACCTGTCTGACTTGGGCCCCTCACCCTAAAATGGGCAGAATGACAACACTTACCTCAGAGGGGCTGGCAAGCTGTAGGCTCTCAGATCCTGTTATCCTATGTGATGGGTTTATGGGAGGGTGAAAAGAGTCAGGGATCAAGCCCAGTGTCCTCACTCCATTGTATCACTCCATCCACATGCCCTTGGATAAATCACTTCACCTCTCTGAGCCTGTTTTCTCATCTGTAAAATGGGCTAATATTGCCTACTCTCGTGGGCTGTTAGAAGGGTCAGATAGACAGTGGATGGATGGCATGGTGTTGTATAACAGTAAGCAACAGAAGCTAGGTATGTATCTGGAGTAATGTGTCTACGTCTTTTGGGAGCTCCAAGCCTGAATCCCCTTTGTGAAGCTCTGAGTCTGAGAGGGGGTTGAAGAGGTCCTGGCTCTCGTCCAGTCTATCAGAAGAGCCACAGGACTGTGCAGGCATCCACATGGGCACTACTTGTAGTAAGCTGTGCAAACATTCAATGTGGGCATCCAACGGCTACCATTCTGCACGTGGACACGCGACTTTGCTGTTGGGGTTGGGCTAGCCTTTTCCGTGTCTGTATGCTCTGTGCTAATACAGTGCCTTGCGCATTGTACATACTCAAGAAAGATTTATTGGTTGCCTGAATCAATAGACGAAGAGATGCTGAATTACATCATAAACTTATTTCTCTGTCCTGTGGGTGGAGTAGAGAAAGCTGTCAGAGTCCTGGTCTCTCTGCAAATGGTGAGGACAATACCTGTATAGCGCAAATGGACTTGGGAGTCAGAACCACATTCAGATCTCGGTTCTACCATATCCTGACCTTGCTGGAACCTCAGTTGAAGAAAACTTGCTGGGGGCCAGCCCGATGGTGTAGTGGTTAAGTGCGCGTGCTCCGCTTCGGCGGCCTGGGGTTTGCAGGTTTGGATCCCGGGTGTGGACCCACACACCGCTCATCAAGCCATGCTGCGGCAGGTGCCCCACATGAAAAATGGGGGAGGATGGGCACAGATGTTAGCTCAGGGCCAATCTTCCTCAGCAAAAAAGAGGAGGATTGGCAATGGATGTTAGCTTAGGGCTGATCTTCCTCACCAAACCAAAAAAAAAAAGAAAACTTGCTGAACTTCAGTTTGCCTCATCTGTAAAATGGTGATAAAAATATTAACTCCTTCATAAGGTTGTTGTGCAGATTCCTTGAGCTTGTCTATGTCAGTGCGTGGCGTGTTGGTAGAAGGAAGGTAGTGGAGTTGAAGTGGGTCCCCTTCTTCCTCCTGCTCCAGCCTCATTCCCCCACTCACTACCCAGATTCCAGGGATATTTCATACCCGGTCCAGTCCCAGGCTCCAGAAGTGAATCCGATCCTTTATCTAATCGTGGCATTGATGTTTTTCATTCTGTTGAAGGCATCGATATTTGTTCAATAGCATAAAAGTCTTAAATAATCATCTAAACGGCATATTACAGGGGATGAAAGTCATTTCCGCTCGGAAGCTTATCTCACACGACCATGTTTCCATCATGATCTGGGGCCAGTCTCTACAGCTTCTTAACTGATAACATTAGTCCTAATACCGTGTGAAACGACTGGTTCCCCAGGGCAGGTTTATTGTTAATAGTGTGTGTCAGTAGCAAATAGCTTGGAAGACCCCAGAGGAAAAAGCACGGCTCATGCTCTCACTGAAGTGATGATATGGATATATTTAATATCTATATTAAAAACCTTTTATGCATCATGGTGATATTGAAGTGGATAGTTAGATGTATGCAGGTAAAACCCTTGGCTGTTTATAGGGCATGATGCAGTGTGCGTTACAGAAACCTTCTAAGACTGTTCGAAGTCAAATCTGGGCTTCAAAAATCTTTGACAGACATTTGACCCCAGTAGTAAAATACTCTGAAACACAAGCTGGGAGAATAAAATTGCTTCCTTTTTTTTTTTTTTTTGGTAAGTCTGTTGAGAAGTTTGCTGTGCTGTTAAAATGTTTAATCGCTTGCCTCCAGCAAGAACAGCCTTCCATCTGAGGTTGCAATTTATTAGAGACCAGAACATACTTGCTATTTACCCAAAAGATGGCCAGGGGATTCTTAGAGGGAAAACAAACCACAATATGAAATTTGAAATCAAGTATAGAGTCACAGATACATGGATTGAAAACAAAAATTATTCTGGAGTTGATGTCAGGGGAGATAATGTAAAACTTGCACCAATTTCCTATTCCAAATGCACAGGGTTAAGTCATAGGTGGCCACCAGTCTGGCCTGAGCTACAGCCCTGGGGCAGTTGCCGAGAGGGGTGCCAGGCCTGTACCAGGGAGGGGAGAAGGGGCAGCCGGGGACTGGGCTGCTTGCTAGGGACATATACCTTCCAAGAAGGGGCATTTCTCTCTGCCACAGGGTGTGGTCAGAGAAGCCCAGCCCAGAAGGGCAATGAACAGATGCCCAGTTTCAGCAGACTGCTACATTCAACGTCCCTTCCCTCTGGCCCTTATAGGTGTGGACCTCACTCTGGCCTTTCTTCCTTAACCAAAGGCAAACTGAGTTCTGGGGCAGAGGAATGCCTCTGAGGCAGTGAGCACCTAGACTATGGAAACTGCAGCCATCTTGGCTTGCCCCCATTGGCACAATACCATGGACCTCACCCTAGGAGGAAGGGGTGCGGAGGCACCTTGGATGAGTACAAATAGTTAACTCCCTCTGGTAACTGGTCATCCAGAACTGTGCCTTGGAGGGCATCTAGAGATAATGAGCCAGCTGGGAGCCATCAGGTCACAGTTCTCTAAAAGTTGATGTATAAAGATATAGGGAATTTCCTATATATCATCCTGAATCCTTAGCTATACAAATAGTTAAAATTCCTTTTAAAATTTTGATAATTGTATCACAAACTGGGTTATAAGGAATAACAGGTATTCTGGCAGATAAGGGTACTTAATATACTTGAGAAATGTACATCTTGAAGAGTCATGATGGCATATCAACGGCTCTGATATGTCCTGAAGGGAAAAACTAGCAAACGAAACTGGTTTTACTCCATTTGACTCAACGTTTCCCACAATTACTTGGCTATGAATTCCTCTCTTCACAGAATGTCTATCATCATCTTAACCTTGTGAAACACAGTGTAAGAATCACCATGCAGTAGGCAGAATTCTAAAAATGCTCCCCCTTTCCGAGAGTCTCTTCCTCTGATTATTGAGCCAAACCCTAGTGTGGGTACTACTGTGAAGAGAGTTTGCGGATGTAATTAAAGTCCTAAGTAAATTGACCCTACCATACGGAGATTATCTGGGTGGACCTGACCCAATCAGTTGAGCCTTTGATTGAAAGAGTAAGAAGGATTTGGCATTCCCTCGCTGGCTTTGAAGGTGGAAGGGACCACAGGAGAAGGAATGTGAGCAACATGGAGAAACAGACAGCAACCCCCGGTTGACAGCCAGCAAAGAGATGGGGCCATCAGATCTGCAGCCACTAGGAAAGAGATTGTGCCAAGAAACCGCCTGAATGAACCTGGAAGTAGGTTCTTTCCAGAGCCCCCAGATAAGAACTCAGCTTCGCCAACACCTTGATTTTGGCCTTGTGAGATTCTGCATGGAGAACCCAGGTGCGCCTGCCCAGATTTCTGACCTACAGAACTGTGTGACACGAAATGGGTCTTGTTTTAAGTCTCTAAATTTGTGGTAATTTGTTATATAGTGATAAAAAACGAACACATGCTGACTGAGAAAAATCAAAGCAGAATTAATTGGGGTACACTTTTCCCTACGCCATGACTTTTATAAGGTGTTTCACGTGTAACAAAATACTTACATCTATTGGGTCCTAGTAGAGATGATCAGATAAGGGCAGGACAGGTATCTCCATTTTTACAGGTGAGGAAACAGACTCAGGGAGATTGAGGAACTTTCCTAAGACCCTTAGCCAGTAAAGGGAGATAGGGCGACTTGAATGCAGCTGTTTTTGTGACTTAGTGGGGAGAGGGTTTCCTTGACTCTCTCTTGCTTTCAAACAGGAAAAATGTGAGCACCTGGAGACACTGCAATCGAGACCTTGCAAAGGAGGATGAAAAAAAATTCAGAGAAGAACGCATCAAGCAGAGTTAGATTGCACCATCAGAGAGGTCCATTCTTTCATCTCTTGTCTCTGACCAAAAAGGCTTGTTAGAGAAGGGACCCACAGCTGTGAGCCAGTGACAATGTGTGGGGTAGGGTGTGGGAGGCCACTGGAAGTGGGCTGCTGGGAAGCTTGATTTGGATGACTGAGGGCAAACTCACACAGGCCCATAATATCGAGAGGAGCAGTGTCTGCAGGCTGACCTCTCAGAGGGGTGGTTTGCAGAGGTGGGACTGCCTGCATCATTAATTCGCTTTCTTTGCCACAACTAGCATCCTATCTGTACTGCCCTACCCCTAACTTAGCATCACGGAGCAGACAAGTCATCTAGGACCACGCGCATGGACACAAGTGCAGACTGAGATCCAGAAAAGGGCCGGGACTTCTTCAAGGTCACAGGTGCCCTTACTTTCCGTTCATGGATCCTCCCAAACAACACACACACAGACATACACACACACACACACCCCTATACTTAGCTGTATCATCATGGCAATTCTCCATGCTAGTTAATGATCACTTCCTGAGGAACCAGAGTCCTTCCCAAGCAAATTTAGTCTGTGTGTGTGTGTGTGTGCGCGCGTGCGTGTGCTTGTTTTGTGTCCAGCCTGAGTCAGAACTGTGTAAGTGTTTACTATCGTCCTAATAGTAATAGAATCCAGTACGGATAGAATGCAGACCCAGTGCCTGACATTGTCTTGAAAATGCCACAAGTTGACTCACTTAATCCTCTGAGCAAGCCCATTGTGGGGAAATCAGAGTTCTCACCAAATGTTTCCAGCCAGAAGTGGATGCAGGTTTTGTAGTGCCTGTAGCGCATACGATTTGGGGATCCCTCGTAAAGGAAAGGAATACAGAGTCACAAATATAAAATCAGGTGCAGGGCCTTGGAAGGCGCCCAAGGAAGAGAAGGGCTCGGAAGCGTTGTAGTAAATCTGCCTCGGTTTCCCTCTTTCTCCTTGGCACATGTTAGGGTTGCATGGTCCTGCTACCTGGGAAGTTAGGCATGACCCGTGTGACTTGCACTGGTCAACAGGATGTGTGTAAACTTGGTGTGTGTCACTTCTGCATGGAAGTTTTAAGAGTCAGTGTGTGATTCCCCTCTTTCCTCCCCCGCCCTGATGTTCATGGTCCCTGGACTGATGGTGGAAGCCTGTGCTAAGATGGAGCCTCCTTTGCCCTGGGACTCTGAGTCACTACAATGATGAGAACGTCCCCTGCCCTCCCCCTGCCCTGTGTCAACACACAGTAATCATAGAGCATGCATGAGAAATCAGCCTTTGTTACATTAATTCACTGTTTTTTTTTTAACCACAGCAAACCTAGCTTAACCTGCTGATATAGGTAGAGTACTGTCATTGTCCCCATTTCCAAGACGAAAAATTGAGGCACAGAGACGTTTAGAAACTTGCTCAAAATCACACAGCTAGTGAGTGGCGGACCTGGGATAAAGGGCTCTGGGTCCTAGTTTCCCGGTGACACTACAGAATGGGGGTGGCTTTAGGAAACTGGAGATGTTTGTCCCATCCAGAGGGTGCTACTCAGCTCAAGCTGATGGTTGTAAAAGAGGAATGTGGGCCAAATGTTGCCAGATCTTCTGATTTTTTAAAAGAGAGGCCATAAATCCAGAGTTTTAATGTGAAATCCTGATTATTATACAAAGGCAACTGACAAGTGTTTTTCTTTTTTTTGAACACTTCAAGCCAAGATATTGGCGAGCTAGGTTTGATTCACCAGTTTGAGACCTTACAACATCCAACTTCTCCTTTAAAAGTAAAAAACAACAACTGAAAATTCAGGCCAGCAACAGGTATGTGCTAAGTGAGGTGGTCGGGGTTATAGGATGGACAGAGAAGGGCGGGGAGGAGCAAAGCCTGCAGTTTGAGGGGGCTTCGAGGGGGCGGTAGGACTTGGTGTGAAGGATCGCAGTCAGATGTTCAGTGCCCGGAAGGACAGGTGTTCCTGGGGTGTTGCTGGGGGTAGAGGGAGTCACGTACACTTTCAAGGACTCAATCTCATAGCAAATGTTTCGCTAGGATTATTGAGATTTTTATATGAGGCCGTCAGCCTCACACACAAATACTCCTCGAGGAAACACTCCTCATTCCGTGTGATGTGTCCCTGGCAGCTTGACTGTCACCATGATTGTGTGGGTCTGAACAGGATGTGGCTCATGCCACTGAGCCGGAGAAGGGGCTGTCACAGAGCAAGTCTTCCTGGAAACTGGAGATCTGCTTGGACCCCAAGGAGAATGTTCCTTGATAATTCCTGATGAGGCCGAGGTATTTCCATCCACCTTGTCTCTTCCTCAGCCGTTTGTCTGTGGGGCTCAGTTCCTTCTTGGGGAGTGGGACAAGGAGCAGTGAAGAAGGTTATGTCCATGTGACTCTGAACACTAAGGCTCTGACAAGGAAAGTGACGGTCAGATGAGACTGGTGAGTGTCCAGAACATCCGACCTCATACACTAACCCAGAGGTTCCCAAAGCATAGAGAGGAACATAAAATGCCATAAGAATAAATGGGCCTCTGTGGAAATAGAATCCTGTAGGCAGAGATGTTTGGAAAATCGAGTTACACAATGAGACAAGGCCCTTTGCTGCAGGACTTCTCAGATCCTTTGATAGGCCATCAGCACTGTGCATCTCCAAGAGGGCCACAGGGCTCTGTTCTTGGCTGTGGAAATCTTTTTTTTTTTTTTTTTGCAGAATCTCTTGGGAAAGACCGTGATATGTGACAGAGAACATTCTTTGAGACATGCTGTCTCGTGTCTCATTTGTGACTTCTCTTGTCGCCTCTCCATATCTTAGCCTCTTTCTTTCCAGCTTTCTTTTAGAATTGCAGTTTTCTCTTTTAGGAAATAGGGCATTTCTACTTATCCATTGGTTTTAAAGATCAGGTGGTCCAGTGGAGATTGGCAGAGGTCCCTGCGTATCTGTCACTGTAACGCATGTCCTTGTCCCTCTGAGGTGGGCACGCCTGTCCTCCAACTCAGGAGTGACTGTCACAGTTTGAATTCCAGCCCAGGGCAGGCACTTTAAGGCCAAGGGACAAAGGCACTTCGGAGGTAGCAGCATTCTAAAGGAAACGCCCCCTCTGCCTGGGGACATGTGCTGGGGAGGAGGAGGAAAAGGAAAAGGAGGAGGAGAGAGAAACCCCTGAGTGGTTGACCAAAAGGGGCCCCTTTTATGGCCTTCCTGTTTATGGCTGAGAAGTAAACAGCTTGGGAGCCAGGTTGTCTCCGGCAGCAGCTGGGGCACGGCTCAAGCACGCCAGGGACCCTCTCTTTCTGGGTGGCAATGGGCGGGGAATCTGCCAGTCACGCTAGTCTCGGGGGACTTTTTTTTTTTTTTTTTTACCAGCATCTTGGGGCATTTTTCCTTCACCTCACACCATCTGCTTCACCCATGTCACTGGTCCTACTCCTTCTGGGGAACAGCTGGGGATCTGTGTGTGCAGGCTCAGAGTGCAGATCCCAGCTGCGACACTTAGCAGCTGTGTGACTCGGGGCAAGCCCTGCACCTCTCTGAGCCTCATTTGCAGTGATGAGCAGGAGGGATTTGGTATGATGTGGAGACTGTACCCGTGAACAGCACTTACAACTTGCCCGGCACGTGGTGAGTGTCAGTGCATGTTTACTGCCATGATTATTATTGCAACTGCCCTCTTGATCAAGCCCCCAGGGCCCTCGCAGAGGGGTGGTGGGCTGGGGGTGGACGAGGGGATCAGGCCCACCTCTGAGAGATTCCCGGCCTTGGTCCAGGCAGCAGCTCTCTCTCTGGATTGGAACCCGGAGCACTTCGCCTCCTGAGAAATGCAGGCTGTGATGGATGAGAAGGTGCCCCGACTAAGATGAAGGACACGGCGCCAGGGGCAGCAAACACCAGGAGAATCAATAAACTACAATTATCAAGAATGGTGTCTGTGGGATGGGGGGAGTCCTGGGGACAGAGAGAGCCAGAGGAGGCTGGGGAAGAGGCCAGAGAGATGGGACAGTGAGAGCAAGACACACACACATTCTGACAGACACAGCAAAAGTGTGCACTGGGGGGGGGGCAAATGCTAGAATAGAGAACTGGATGTCGTCACCTGCACGAGCCCCCCCGTCCTCATGGGTGGGCCTGCCTTCGTGGGCAGGACAGAGGAGCAGGAGTGGGGGCTGCTCACTGTCTTATACAGCACTGACATCATGTTCTACCCGTGGAAGTCAGCTCTCTGAATTCCCCAAGTCCTCGCCCACATCAGTCCTTTGAAATCCTAATAACAATATAAGAGCCTAAATATAATATCTATAAAGAATATTGTATTAACTCTTCGATGCAAAGATGAAATTTTCTAACATCCACTTACAGTATCTAGTCTACTTAGTTAGGCTGGGATATTAAGACAATACAGATTGTAATACATTAGGTTAGAAATACTACTTCGACGTCACCAGGGTCTCCATCGTCCCCGAATTTAATGCTACTTCCCAAGCCCACTGTTCAGTGGGGTTTTTGATTCAGTGCTTCTCGAATCTCTGTATGATGCTGTCACCAGGACTTAAAGGCAAGCTTCGAGTACCCCTTGGCTATTCGTGAGCTCCACCATCTTTAAAAGTTGCTTTTTCCCTGATCCCCAACACTTGCCATTTTGAAGTCTCACCCCCAGAAAGGGGGACTAAATCTGTGTGTGTTTTCCTGGCCCTCCCTCCCCACCCCCCATCTGATCTGGTAAGCTTTACAAGCACACAACTGACGTTGACTGAGGTCGTTTGAGGTAGACGTGTCTCCTGAATGTATTAGAGAGACCCTCATAGGAGAATTCTTTGGTGACATTCAAATAGGGTGAGTCCCTTTTCTTTCTTTTTAAGAATAATTTTTATTTTTTATTTTTTTGCGGAGGAAGATTTGCCCTGAGCTAAAATCTGTTGCCAATCTTCCTCTTTTTGCTTGAGGAAGATTACCCCTGAGCTAACATCTGTGCCAATCTTCCTCTATTTTGTATGTGGGTCGCCGCCATAGCATGGCTGACAAGTGGTGTAGGTCTGTGCCCTGGATCCGAACCTGCGACCTCGGGCCACCGAAGCAGAGCACGCCGAATTTAACCACTATGCCACAGGGCCAGTCCCAAGGATAATATTTTTGAAAACAAACACACATGCAAACAAACTTATTTTCCTTTGGGCTTTAGTGTGTGCCTGGCATTGGGCTAAATATTTTCCAAACATTGTCTCTGTCAGATGGCCTAATCTCAATGTTACCAATAAGAACCATTTCTTCCCTCATTTGTGGGTAGAGGTGCCAGATGGAGTCACCGCCCTCCGGTCACAGAGCTTGCAGGTAGCTGAGCCTAGCAGATGCCCAGGCAGGCCATGTGAATTGCACCATGAAGCACAGGGTCATCACCCCCTTTCCCAGTGAGGAAACAGAGGCCCTGACAGGTTACCTCCCAAGGCCTCATATCTCCCCACAGCGGTGACCAGACTAGATTGGATCAGGTCCCCTGAACCCCCCTGAGAAGTTGATGAGGAGAAGACGAAGGATGCACAGTAAAACCCATCCTGCGTCCTGCATTGGGCGTCTCCAGGGGCTATCTCACACATCCTCCCGGCCTCCCGCCCACTGCCCACCACCTCTAAGGATGTATAACCCCCTTCTCCAGCTCTAGGTGCCACATTTTACAAGCAGGTCAGCCTCCTGGCCCTCGGCTGGTGAGGCACGTGGCTGCCCAGATTCCGGGAGGCCAAGAGCAGGAGCACAGAGCAGGTACAGGACCGGGTGGGCCTTCTCCACCTGTGCTTTGCTCCTCTGAATTCTGTCTTTTCTCTCCGGGCGGCACCATCCAGAAAGCTCCCGCTCTCGGAAGCAGAAGGAAGAACGCTTTGTGCACCCACTTGGCCGGGTCAGGGAGGGCCCCTTGGTGAGAACACTGTTCCTGGGTTTGGGATGGTTCATTCTGCACACAGGCGGGCAGATGCACCTCAACCTTTCACCTTGTGCGGGAAAGTGACAGAGAGGAAGGAGGGACCATGCGCAGTGAGGGGGTTTGGGTTTCTCTTGCTAATCACGGAGCACAGCCTCTGCCTTTTGGAAGGAGAATGTGATTTCTACTTTGTTTCTCTTCTTCTTTTTTTGTTATTTCAAGTTGACATTGTGACCGAGTGGGCAAAGTGCAGCAGGGAGCTTCCTTTTATTCTTATCTTTTTGCTTTGTGTTGTGTGGGTTTAAACTGTATAAAACTGTTGGAGAGTTTCATTTGGATACAATGAAGCCAGATATCAGAAACATAAATTACCTTCACAACTCTGAGCTTCCAGAATTTGTAGGACTCTTCCCCTTTCTAAACTCAGTGCAAATTTTTCATTTAGTAACTTATCTTCCTACGGTGATAAGATATCATAGAGAAAGGATGGTTAAAAAAAGAAGTGGTGTGTGTGCGTTTTCCACTTTAATTAAAAGAAAAAGTAAAACATGGAAGATAGTCTGTTAAGACACAGGCTTCCTGCTTGGCAAACGCCACTCTATGGTCACCAGGGTTGGGTTTCTCTAGTTACTTCAACTTCAAACCCAAATCATGCTCCTTCTTAAATGGCATTCGGAAATCCCAGATGCAAGACTTTACAAAAGGCTTAAAGCATATGTAGAATTTGAAGCAGTATTCCTTTAAATCAAAGGAAACTTCAGCTGCGTTAAGTGGAGTAAATTTTTCCTGTGGATCCAGCCTGTTGGTTTCTGTTTTACTTGGGGAGAAAGGATGATCTGTGAAACCCCAAATGGAGGAATCATTTTCATTAGATGTTTTCTTGCTTGCTTTAGATGAAGGGCGAAATCTTGAAGCTCCTGATGAATAAAAATGTCCGGAAAGAATAATGTAAGTAATTACTTCTTTCTCTAGTTTTTCCAACCTAGACTTTTCTTTTTCTTCCTATATAGCTCCCACCAGGCATGTCGGACCGTGCCCCCACCCTCCCCATGCTCCCATGGAGCAAGACAGATGCCTTGCTGGCTTGGACTCCCACATGCAAAGGGGATGGGAGGGGTGTCAGGGAGGGAAGGAAGGTTGGGGGAGCAGAGCAGTTTCCATAAGTAGAATTGGGGTCTGAACTTAAGCCAGAGGCCACCATGCCAAGCGGAAGATGGGCCTGGAGGTACCAGTTGTTTGTTTCTTTTTTTGATATTGAGTTCAACCTCCCAAGACCAGTGAAACTGCAGTTTCTCTGGTGTGAAACTTCCTGAGTGAAGGACACTTCACTCAGGACACTTTATGAAATGGTTATATAAACTATGGTGACTGGTGCTGTGCGTTTTTAAAAAGTTTTTATAGGCCTTGCTTTCTTTTAAAAAATATTCATTTGACGTAAGCCTTTCATGGCGGCGGGCAGGAAAAACAGCGTAGGAAGGATAGCGTAGCTACTGCCAGAAGTGATTGCAAACTGTGTGGTTTTCTGATTGGACGGCTTATTTTTTTCCTCCCTTCTTACTATACTTTACTCTCTTTTCCAAGCTTAAATGTGTGTATTAGAAAGACTTTGCTTTCTATTTTGTTCTTTTTGCTCCCACCTCAAGATCTGAATCTCTGCTCAAGCGCTCAGCAATATAAATCTAGGCACACACCGGGACGCGTGCGTGCCCTTCTCACTGGGTGATCCTGATTTCCTCTGTGGCTGCCCCTAAAGCCATCGCTGTGCTCTGCCTCCCCCCTTGATGTTTACATCTGGGTGGTCGAGATACAAGCTAAAGCTTGCAAGCCCTCCCCAAGTTCCCCAAGTATCCCCATCCCCACGCACCCCGGGTTTCTCGCCATCGTGTATTAGCATGGACCAAACGCCCTGCTTTGCGGGCTGATTTATGGTCGCATTAGGGAAAACTCCACAGAGGGTATAAAATAGTGTCCCACGTTTGGGCTTGATCTTACATGTTATCGGTGATTGCAAGCGCGGTTTATAACCCCGGTGCCAAATCGAAATCAAGGTGATTTGCGCATCAATCTTCCGGATAAAATCAGGGTATGCTCTATTGCGGTTTGACCTTCGTGGTGCCTTTGGCTGGTCCGACTTGTCTAAGTCGCTTGGACAATTACCCAGGGACAGTTGGAAAATGCAGCGATAATGGCCAGAGCAGGGATTACCAGCGGTATCAAAAGGCTTAACCGCTCACCCCAGAAGCTCCTGAGCGCCAGAGAAAAAGGCCTCAGGGGAGGCTCCCAGGGTCTCAGAGACGCGGGCTGCAGGCAGGGAGGGGGAGCGCTGGGGGCCGTTTCCGTATGCTCTTCAGTGCACCCCGGAACCCCGTAGCAAATCCGGAAAGCAAAACTTGGAATCGTACAAACAGCCGGCAGATAACTGGCCTTCAAAAGCCCGGTGCAGGCTCCCCTTACCTTGTTTACAATCCCAAGAGCTCAGCTGACTGTGGCTCAGAGAAGTAACTAAGTTTCTAAAATGAATGGAAGAGCAGGGGCAGGAGTGAAATCAGTGGTAGCCGTTTCCTCCCGCCGCCACCCAACGTGGGTTCTCCTGTTGATTTTTGTAGAACATGGTCAGAAGTTTCCTGAAAAATCTGGTTATATTCTTCGGTAAAGTTCAAATCTTAATCCAAAATTTCGATGAATGCATTCACAAGAGCCTAACAGGGTTAAAGATATTTTGAACAGATTCGTTGGAAATTGTAGATTTTTAGAACCTGAAGGCTTTTTGGTGATGGTCAGAGGGAGTATTTAGGATAAATATTTTTAAGTTAGGGTTTTATGCCTGTAATCTGAGTTTCTCAACTTATATTTAGCCCAAACTTCTTTTTAAAGTAATTCCATCCCTTTTGATTCTGCACCCTTTCATAGACCAGAGGAGGAAGCTCAGATGGCCCTTCAAATGGTAAAGCCTGCTTTACAAATCCCTTTAAGATATGCTAATGTATATGGGCTGATTATTAAGATAAATACCTTGTGTTGGAAACTGCAGTTAATTATAATATATATAATTAGTCACTGGTCAGCCTAGAAGTTATAATTTATTGTTCCCTAATTTGCATTTATTATCAAAGATATTTAATTTAAAGGAATTACAAAAAATAGCCTGATTTGAGTGGTTATGGACATGGTGGGCATTTAGCAAACTTCAAAACTCTTTTTTTTCAAACTTTTCTAAACCCATTATATACAATTTCAGGAAATAACACACCAACATTAGGAGATGACTTGTGCTTGTTGATTAAAAAATGAGAAAGCCATTTTCAAAAGGAGAAATGATGCCCTTTTCTCTTCCAGACCCTCATTTTTGGTACACTAGGTAAGCTTGCACGACAAGAGGGGTCTGTGTCTGAGTAGAACTGTGGGGCTTGTGTGATGAAGATGTCTTTTGTCTCATGTTAGGGGGTGAGGAATAAAGTAAAATATTAGACGCTTTTCCTTTCAGATCATAATTTCTCCTGGACAGTGAAAAAGACACCAGCAGTTTGTTACAGATTCAACTTTTGTATAAAAAGAGATTCTTGTGCCTTTTCTTAAAGTATGTTTCCATAAAGCTCTGCTTGCCTTTCCAACATATTGTTCCTGCTTTCCTTTATCTGATTCCCGCTCTGTCACAACTCTGGTCTCCCTCAGCCACACAGGAGCAACTTTCTGGTATCCCTTTGTCTCTGAATTAATGTCTGTGTTAAATAGAAGCCCCTTGGCACAGGGTGAGAAGGCAGCCCTCAGCCCTCTCAGCTCCTAGGAACCTTCTTTTTAATAAATGCGGCCGCCGTATGACTTGCTGTGAGTTAGTCTAAAGTGTATCTGCAGGGAAAGCAATACCACTGGGACATCAGAATTTTCCTTCCTGATATGAAGGGATTGTCCGTCCTCGGGTGATGTCTGTAAGAATATACCTTTCAAGTTTCTGTGTCTTCTGATGGAGAGCATCCTTGAGCCATTGAGTTATTATTTTCAAACTCCCTGAATGCTGAGATCAGAATGTTGCTCTCTCAATTCCCATTTCTTCAGAGGTCAGAAATGGGGGTATTTGATTTTATGACTTTCCTAAGTAAGAGTGAAGCACACACAGTCAGATTGGGTGTGCCTTGAATTATTCTTCCTGTGGATAAAAATTCTGTTCTCTTATTGAAGGGGAGGTTGGGGGTGAGGATGGGGGAAACCTTCTTTGAGGACAAGATCTCAAACCACCCTAGTGGGTTTCCAGGGGAGCTCCTTCTGGGCAGAGGAAAAAACAGAATCTTGAGCAGCATGAAGCACCATGGGACACCTCCCAGTCATTTCTGTAAAGGGCCCCCTGGCTTCCCCTCTGCTCAGGAAGCCCTGGTGTGCAGTCGTGTACCAAGGGTGGTGTACATGAAATCAGGAGTGCATTGACTGCAGAGAATTTAAAAACGAATACCAGCATAGAGTGGTCTCTTTTTGATTATCACCATAAGCCAGCAATTCTATCGTCAGTGATCAAGTACTGGTGTGCTGCGCCAGAGGGTACTTCAGTAACGCACACGCACACTGATTGGCTCTGTGTGTGGGTTAGTGCTGGGGCCTGATCCAGATCCCCATTTCCGGGTCAGGGCACCTACTCTCCAGCCACTGAAAGTGTCAGCTGCCAATGGCTCAGAGCGGCCACCTTGCCAGGAGAGTTACACCCATCCTTCCATGAGCAGCCCACGGCTGGTGAACAGCCGGCCCTGCCAAGAGGAGACAGCCCTAAGGGACAGTTTGCCGTTCAGTGTCCACACCTCCATAGGCCAAGCTTAGACCTTGCTCCAGACCACAGCCTTGCTTGGCCCCTTTCCTTCCTCTCTCCTGTTTCTTTCCCTCCCTAGCGCTCTCTCAAGCAATCCCATGCATTCAGGTTCCTGTCTCAGCCTGTGCTTCCAGGGAGTCCTCCTAAGTCATGTGACTTCCAGGTGGGATTGCTCCGCATGGCTAGAGAGCTTGGCCTCTGATTTCCCCAGGTCCACCTGCGATCCCAAAGTATCCATATGTCTGATTTCTTCCTCTTTGCCTATAGATGCAAGATGTGCTCCCAATACTCCTTTAGACCTTTCGGGTGCATTCAGTGTCATCCATGGGTCTGTAGAGTTAGAGAACCCTGTGCTTTCCTGAGGATGTTAGAATTCTTTTCTCAAGGACTTTGTTTGAAGGCCATGATCAGCCTCTGGGAGGCAGGATAACATGAGTTTTGTGGCTCCACAGACCTGGATTTAGTCCAGACTGCCATTTACTTCCTGTGTAATACCATAACAGAGTAAGGCTGATGCCACCCTCACCCAGCTGGTGAGACGCAGAGCCAGCATTTGAATCCAGGAGCTTCATTCCAGAGTCCTTGCTTTTAGCCACCATCCTGATTGAAGGGTGCAGTGGATCTAAAGTGCTTAGTACAGTCCCTGGCTGTTCATAAAATGGCAGCAACAAAGGTGATTACCCTGTTGATGAGATGATGACAGTGGTGATGGCAGCAAGGTTGAGAGAACAAGATCACACATATTGATAACAGAGGGCAATAGACCAACTAAAATTCCACAAATTCTTCCCCAAAGGCTCCTCTTGATGAGGAAAAAAGAAAAAAACAAAAACTTTCTGGTCTTGGAATGAGCACTAGTCTTGGAGTCAGAAGACCCCACCGTCATGAGATGCTGACTTGGGGTGAGTTCGTTTGTCTGAGCCTTGGTGTACTCATCTAGGAAATGGGCAGAGGTGTCAGAGTTAAATGAAAAGAGACCGTGGGTGGAAGTGCTTAGCACTGTACCTGGCATGGTAGGTGCCCAGCAGATGTCTGGTGGTTAGAAGAAGGTCATGTCTTGGAAGAGGACCTAAGGGTGACTCTGGATAGAAGCTGTGCATGGCAGCTGTGCCACTAACTTGAAGGCCTCCGAGGAATGGATGAAGGTAACTTTCAAGAATTACTGGGACCCCAGTAGACGTGGCTATGTTGGCTCTTGTGATAAGGACTTGCTCTTTCCTTGACTTTGCAGTAGTAATTCCTCTCCACTCCAGAATCCTCTGCTGTTTCCAAATCCTGTTTTCACACATTTGGCCTCATTTATCCGAAAGTAAGCTTCCCAGGCAGATGCATGGGAAGGCAGAAATTTTAGTCTGTATTATTCATTGCTGCACTCCCCATGCCTAAAATAGTATCTAGTGTATACTAGATATTCAATGAATATTGTTGAGATAATTAACCTTATGAAGAGCCAGGACTGAATGTAGCAGAAACAAGCACTCTACTAGGTGTCAAGAGGCCTTGAAGTGCGTCCTTCCTCTGCTCCATGGCTTTGGAAGAACCGCCTAACCCCTGTGGACTTCATCCATCTGGTATGTGGATGACACCAGCTGTACTTTACAGAGTTGGGATAATGCCAATTGACTTTTACCGGATCTTTGAATTTTAAGAGCTATGAAACTGATTTGAAAAGGACAATTTAACGAAATTTAGCTAATCCTAGAATTTACAGTATATATATTTCTAGAAAATATGCTTCAAATTTTCCCTCTTAGAAATTTAAAACCACTTTTCCAAATAAATTCTTGGGTTCAGAAGTCAAAACTGAAATAAGAAACTGTTTAGAAATTAATGGCACCACGTCCCAGAACGTATGGGATGTGGCTAAAGTAGTACTCAGTGCACAATTTATAGCCTTAAATAGATTTATCAAAACATAAGATTGAAAATACATGAAGCAAACATTCAACTCAAGAAGGTGGAAAACAAATACTACCACCAATACCAACACACACACACACCTACACACAAAGGAATAAAAAAATTTCCAACTGAGTTTTTTCATAGAAAAGTCTTGTGATAGTGGGTTGTGTTTGTACAAAGAGATTTTCTAAAAACGGTCACCAGTTGATAAATTTTCCACTAATCAATAATTTGTAATTATGCACTGCTCTATGCAGAATACGAAGTTTTCTAAAGGATATAGTCATTCTACAATAGTCAATCATGCTTTATTTTATCCAGACTATCCTTGGAAAAGTGCCAATCAAAGATGAGGGAGGGGATCGTAAGAGAGCTGACAGACAGGTCCTGGAGAGAGCAGAGGGCTCATCTGGACCCTTGACCACATGAAGAAGCATCTTGCTGGGTGACGAGATTTGTACAATATGGTAGCAGCATCAAAGAGCACCATTGACCTGAGTGTAATATGTGGGGTCCTGTGGGGAGGGACGACCCTGAGCCACCAGCTGGAATTTCCAGGGAGATAGAAGGAGGTGAGAGACAACAGTGTGCTGGCTTCCTTTTCTAGTTTCATTTGATAATTAGTCTGATGACTAATAGGAGACCAGACTCTCACCTCCCTAAGGACATTATCCAGACAGGACATTGGTGACTGAAGACCCCTGAAAAATCGTATCTGGGCTGGAGCAAAGAAGGCCTCAAACACCTACTTCTTTAAGCAGGGCCTGACTCTGGGCTCCCGTTCAGAACAGCAACTTAGAAAATGGAGTCAAACACCTTCCTTCAATATTTTCTCTATACTCTGGACAGTGCCTGCACTTTCTCTCCTGCCAAGGGTAGGAACCAGGAAACGGGAAGCTTTCAAAGTCAAAGTCTTCAACCCACTCATGGGGCCGCTGGACCACATAAGCCATTGACTTATGCCAAGGCCAGAGAGTGTCTGGGAGTCTCCCCTTGACCAGCGAATGCCTTGAACTAGACACGCTGCAGGGATGCTGGCATCTTTAGACTTAGGTGTCCAGCGAGGTCTCCTCCGACTTGTTTAACCTCTTGAAGCATTGTTTTGTTTTGTTGTTTGTTTGTATTTTTGATCGGTAAAATGATAGTGCCTACCTGTCTTAGTCAGTTAGGGCCACTATAACAAAATATCGCAGACTGGGTGGCCTATAAGCCACAGGCATTTATTTCTCATTGTTCTGGAGGCTGCAGTCCGAGACCAGGGTGCCTGCATGGTCGGATGAGGGCTCTCTTCTGTGCTGCAGACTTCTTGTATCCGCACACGGTGGGAGGGCGAAGGCAGAAGGGATTCCCCTGGAGCCTCTTGTATAAGCCACGAATCCCATCATGAGGGCTCCACCTTACAACCTAATCACCTCCCAGAGTATAGAGGCCCTACCTCCTAGTATCATCACCTTGGGGGTTAGGATTTCAGCATGTGAATTTTAGGGGGACACAAACATTCAGACCGCTGCACTACCTCACAGGCTATGGTAGGTTTTTCCAGGAGGCAATTCTGTAAAGCATTTAGATGAATGCCTGGTTTATGCCCAAACTCAAACTAAATGGTAGCTATACGTGACTTACCCCTTTTGTGCCAATTTTCTCATTTGAAAAACAGGATAAACAATAACCATCATAGATTACTTCAGAAAGGAGTTTAAATATATAAGGTTGAGCCATATGAAATTGTCCATATTTGATCATTTTTGACCTATACAAACAGTAATTTCGTGTGGGTCAATCTGATGAAATGTGGTATGTCAATTCACATCTGTAGAGACTTATACCCAATTATAAATAAGAATTGTTACTTTGTTTCCTCTCCACTTTCTAGCTCCACAGTGAGCTGCCTCAGAGAAATAACAAGCCTGGAACCATGGGTTCTCTTTGTTTCATTTTATGTTCTCCTCCCATCTTCCCCCAACTTGCCTATAATCATATTTCACAAAGCTCTGAAGGGGCGGGCTCTGTGAATCAGAAATATCACACAGAAGCGGGTAGATTTGTTATTTTCTGTGTTAAGTTGTTAATTGATTTGATAATTGCCTGGGAGACACACACAGACATACACATACACAAAACAAATGTCAGGCCACACACTTTTCTCTCGACAGTAAGATGAAGATGTTTTAGTTATTGGAACTCAGATGTCACCTAGAAGAATAACAGGAGGTACCGGGAAAAAAGATGGGAGTAGAGCCGGGGTGGCGGGGGGAGGCAGGCCATCCCTCTTGGTTATCAAGAGAAATGACTCCCCAAATATGACAATAAATCACCGCAGGAATCAATCAGACGGGAGGCCACTGCTCCATGCTGATAATGCATCAATCAATATTTAATGTTTACACTTTAATTAATCCACACATGGGAAGCATTCTTTCAGTGACAAAAATGAAGGGATGAGAAATAAAACACCTTTTATATCAAGGAGCCGTGAGTGCACCGCCTGTCTGGTGGCTTTGATTGGAGCTGTCATTGATCACCATGAGCCTCGCCGGCCTCCCAGTCACATTTGGATATAAAGGTAATGTGGGGGAGGGGCCCGGAGGTGTCAGAATCCAGCTGGAAGATTGTGACTTCCTCAGAACCCCTGTGGAGTATGGATTCCTGTGAAGGCAGAACAAAGCAGATATTGGATTCTAAACGTTGGTGACATCTTCTCGCCAGAAAAGATTTCTGTCTGCAGACAGTGATCCATAACTCTGGGGGAGGCTGGGTGAGCAGGAAGGACATTTTTTCCTTTGTTTTGAAGAGTCCAAGTGTCATCTTGGACACACAGATTCCAGTCTCAACCCCCAGGACTGTTTTATAGCACGTTTTCCCTGCTCTGCCCTACCTCTTATCACGCACTGTAAAATACCCACACCCTGCGTGAATTATAATTCGTATATAATGTGCATGACTCTATCTGAGCTGTGGTTGACTGGTTGACCTCATGTTGCATTTTGTAGACATTTAATCAAACGTATTACATCTGGTTTTGCATATTTCTTTGGATATTTTGGAGCCAATGCCTTTTGCTCTGGGTCTCAAACGTTTTGCAGGCCCTTGACAAGCTCATGGTCTATAAACCTATCTATGGTTTCTATCTGAGAAAATGGCCTGGTAGGCAATGCTGGCTTTTGACCCTCAAAACCCACTAAGCTTTCCTTTTTTGAGCATAGCAGTGAAGTGAGGATAATAGATGTCAAAAATGCCAGGTGTCTTGGTTTGGGTTCCTCCAGAAGCAGATCCCAGGATAAGAATTTGAGAGCAAGTGGTTTATAAGTGAGAGAGGAAAGGCAAGGTAGCCAAATAAAGGGGGAGTTGTCTCTGTGGGTAGATGGGTCCCAGTCCCACTGAGAACTCAGGAAGTCAGAGCAGAGCGCTCATTTCAGAGTTAAACCTTCTGGAAGGCGAGGAAGCTGTATTTACCTAGCAACTCTCTGTCTGCTATTACTTAAGGGCTGTTTCCAGGGGCCTTCAAGGCCCACTACTCCCTACGCCTGAGGCCGGAAAAAGAGCCCCTAGGAAGAGAGTCAGACCTTCCTTTCAAGCAGCCTTCAGCTTGCAGAGCTGATGGAGACAGGATATGGGCACGCACCAACTGTGACTGTCATCCACCAGACAAATAAGTAATAACTGACCTTGATTCTGATTGTAAAATGTAAAAAAAAAAAAAAAAAAAAAAAAATTGCAAACGGTTTCAAACCAAAACATTTCAGTCACTGGTTACCACACTCTCAGTAAGTCCATCCCTGTTAGAATTCCCTCCAGTGTTGGAAGAAAGCACACTCTGTCAGCTGAGCATTAGATGAAGTAGTTTAGGGGCCACATGTGAAAAATATAAAGTCACACTTAGTGGAGCAAGGTGCTCATAGTGGGAGAGGCACGAAGAAACTGAGGCTGACAGAGGGCCAGCTGATTCATAAATCCCACTTCACATGACTCCAGGGGCATCCTGTCCTGTTTAGACTTCTCCTTCTTTCTCCTTCTCTAGCTCTGCCAAGCTTGATCAGCTGGGGTTGAACAAAGTCAATTCTTATATGGTGCAACTCTTCTGTATATATTTACAAACTCTGCTCCCTAATACCAGAACCACACTGCACCTCATGTGCCCAGCCCAGGTAGAATAATTCGCCAAAGGTTCTTTGTGTAGAATGCATACTAGTTATCCAGTGCTGACTATACTGATTTAATTTTTTCCTCTTTTGCATTTGAACTACCTGCCTCTTCCCACACTAAGTTCCCTTGCAACTTACTAAATCTAATTCCACTGTATATGTCATTGGCCTTGACATATTTCTAATTCGTTGAATAGAATTTTATTTCAAAAAGCTTCGGTTACAGGAAGCTGGTCTGATCTGTGTCACTCTTTGAGTTTTAAAGACTCTGTTATGAGGTCTTTGGTTGCATGTAATAGATACTGGGCTTCATCAACTTAGAAGAAGAAGGAATTGTGGGAGGGCTACTGGCCAGACCCAGAGCATCTCTGGAGATCTCACTCATGACTCATCTTTCTCAAAGGCAACCATCACATGGCCAAACTCTAAACACCTGCCCCTGTGCACCTCTACTCAAGACTCAAACTCCCAGGAAAGACTCTAATTGGCCTTGGTTACATTCTGTTCTCATTCTGTGGCCAAGACTGATTGAGGTGTCTTAAGCTGTCACTTCCTCAAAGAAAAGTGGACACTATACTCAGAAGAAGGTGAGAAGGAATACTGAGTTGACAAAAGCACAAGAAGTTGTGATGCCAACCCCAGTCCTGTTTTGGTACCATTTTATATAAGAGAAGGCTCCAGTTGAACACACATGCCCCCTTTTTCTCTCCTCCATTTTTTCTTTCTAATTTTGAAATTAGCATGTACACATTCACAATGATCTTTAAAAGCTCGTGGAAAAAATAGATATGTGAGAGAGCAAGAGCATGGCAAGGAAATTTAACTGTTATTGAGCACTGACTGTATGCCAGACCCTTTATATTTATAAGAAAGTCCTATTGTCTAAACTCTTCTTTTTCTACTAAATTTCTTGAGCTCCTGCATCCTTTAGAACCAAGATGTACAATATTTCCCTCTTGAGAGTTCTTCTATTCTCTCTTTAAATTGTCCAAGAACCTCTTGGGATTACTTTAGCTCAATGATTTTCAACCAGGGGAAACTTTGCCCCCCAGAAGACATTTGGCAATGTCTGCAGACGTTTTTGGTCATTATGGGGGAGGTGCTGCTACTAGCATCTAGTGGGTAGAGACTAGAGATGTGTCTACATGTCCTACAATCCTCAAGGCAGCCTCCCACAATAAAGAATTATCTGGTCCCAAATGTCTTTAGTGCCAAAGTTGAGAAGCTAAACTTTAACCCAAGGTGGTCAGCTCTAGTCCAAACACCAAGCTAAGAAAGAAATGATGAGTTAATCGGATAATGCCACCATTGCTTACCTCTGCCACATGGGATCACTGTTGAAGATCAGTCCAGTGCAGTCTGGTAACTGTCCCTTCTGGAAAGAATCTCCCCAGTACACAATGATGGTGCATATTGGCTCATTTAGTTCACATTCACATGTGCACATGTTATTTCCTAAAGTCCAACAACTGGACCAGGAAGACTGGATGTGAATGTTTCTATTTTAGCCACAGACAGATTCTCTTCAGAAGGAAAAGACCCTGAACTCTAGGACTTGGCTGCCGCCCCTACCCTGAACTTTGCCTCCTAACTCAGAATTAATCCTGCAGACAGATTCTTGCTACAGGTTCACTTTTGGTCAGATTTCACCCTGCCCAGGGCCTTTTCCCTTTGCCTCCTCTGCCCCATCACTGAGGCTTCTTTCTGCTCACCAGGGACAGACACCATATTTCTTCACTTGCTCAAGTCTTAGAGCTGGCTACATGGATGGAAAGAGCCCTGGATGAATTCTGCTATCAGCAAGCAAGTGACTTTGGACTTGGCCTCAGTTCTCTATTGGTAGGGCGATGGTTAGGTTAGTGAGGATCTTCTATTATCAAATCATGTGTATATATCATTTTTCCAATTTTTGTCAGGTCTGTGAACATGTACTCATGTATAAAATTAATATTCTCCTTTTAATTGTCTCACTAAATTTACTCCATACGATTTTTTGAAAAGGAATCTTTATCTACTCTCACAGATGGAAAACCAGTTGGCGTAAATAGAAGGTGATATAAGAAATAAGTATAATGCAAATAAAACAAAAAAGCTGTTATTAAATTCTAGCTAAATGCTATTGCTTGCTAAGGACTCTGAGACATAGGTCCACTTGTGGTTCTTAAAAAGGGAGATGGGCCAGTATTAGAGAGGGATTAAAGACACATTAGGAGCCACAGAGACTTTTTTCCCTCTATAGCTAATCAGGGATAGGAGACGGCCGGAAGTGAGTCTCGTGAGGGCGTGGTGAGCCAGTGCCAGAGCTCACATGAGCTCGTGTGTTATGTGCATCCTGTGCTTTGGGAATTCTGGACTTGATGATCCTTAGGGCCTCTTTTGGTTCTAGCCACTGCCTCCATCTTCCTTGTCTCCATCTCAAAACTGCCGAGAGGCACCAATGAGAAGAGGGGGTGAGAGGGCATCCTAGACAGTGGAGTGCTGTACACCTGGGGCAAGCAGATGCTCACTTCCTGTGGGCAGGCTAATGTCTGACATGAGAGGCAGGCCTCCTGCATCCCTAAACACACTTTCTCTTCTGATCCTTGGGTATCTCTGGTTCTTCAATCAGAGATTATCTCCTTGGTGTAAGGCTTCTAGTTCTCAGAAAAATGTGCAAATTCCCAGGTGGCTGTAGGGGACATCTTTCTAGGGGCCATGTGTCGTTTCCAGCACCCTGGGACTGAGTTTATCAGTCCTTTCCTGGGAGGGAGGGCAAGGCTCAAGGATGGTTAAGAAGGAGACGTGTCTGGGGTCAGGCCAAGGTGACCAAACAAGGAATCAGGGATAAGCTAAACTCAACTTCACATTTTGCGAAGGTCCGTCCTTGGCTTCTGACCTCTCTCTTCAGCATGGGCAGAGCTTGGTCTGGCCCCCAGTTAGGGTAACTAAGGAAGGGCCACCACGGGGGAATTGGGAAGAGGACCTTACTGTTTGGAACTGATAAAAACATTTCTCTCAAAATTCTCCAAGCGCAGAGCCTTGTACAGAGTAAGTAGCCCCAAATGTTATTATTATTATTACTATTATATTTTCCTTGCTAATACCAGTTTCTAAACTTATCTCCCCTCTATTGTCTTTCACAGCACTTGAATAAGGCCTGGCCTCTCTAACTTGGCTGTGAAAAGAATAACAACAACATACGCCAACTTTTAACAACTCTCATTATTTGTCTTAGGCCTTGTGCTAAGTGCTTTATATGTGGTGTTTTATTCTACCCATTTAACTACCCCTTGGAATAGAGGTTATTAGTTACCCTCATTTTAGACTGCAGAAAACTTAATTTAAGTGGGTTGGCCAGGATGTCCATGTGGGTAGGTAGATGAGTTTAGGTTCGGCTCTAGCTTGCAGCACAGTCCTTTCCAGTATTTTCTCAGAAGAACTTGGGTTTGAATGGGAATCCGATCATGTTTACATTTCTCTAGAACAAAAGTCCCTACGGCTTGGCTTTCTTTTGTATACCCTGTAGTGGAAGTTCTCAAGCTACCAGGATCAGTAAAATGACTCAGGGAACAAAGAGAGAGAAAGAAAGAGAGAGAGAGAGCAAGAGCAGATGCTTTGGCCTCATTCTTGATCTATAGAGTCAGGATCTTGGGGACGAGTCCTGGGAATTGCATTTTCGAAGAGCTCTCCAGGTGATTAAGCCATTCATGGGAAGCCGTGCCCTACAGCCTACGTGGTATTTCATTCTAAAAATAGTGGTGTCAACTAAATGTTTGTTGAAGGGCTCTGTTCTTTTGTAATTTGCCAAGGATGAAGTACAGAGTTTCAGGAAAGGAGAAGGTTTATGCTCTGTAATCCCAGGGGGCGTTGTCAGGAAACCCTTATCTTCAACTCATTTTATTCCTGTTTCCCTCTTTCCCTCCCTCCCTCCTTCCTTTCCTCCCTCCCTCCCTCCTTCTTTCCTTCCTTCCTTCCTTCCTTCCATTATCTGTCTATCTGCCTATCTATCTATCTATCTATCTGTCAATCAATATTATTAAGTATTTTTTGTACAAAATCTGCCTACCTGCTGGGATTACATTTTCTATCATAAGGAGGGATGGTGCTTGGGTCCTGATGGTGAGAAATTACTGAACCTTGTGTGGGAAGCAATGGCATAAATGTGAGGTATCTCGTCAACATTTCCTTTTCCTACCTGGGAAGTAAGGAAGGGATGCCCTGTTTGGGGACCTGAAACGCGTGCTGGGAGACTGAAATGTTAATCCTATGGTCAGGCCCCATCCCCTCTCCCCCTTCAACACCCCCCAATCTCTGCTGGGATCAGACCTGACTTTTTTTTTTTTTTTATTCATTCATCTCACTATTTGACCAAGCCTGTAACACACTAAGATGCATCCAGAGTTTGCTCCTTGATGACTTCTCAAAATAAAAAGAAGTCTTCCTTAGATCAGTTCTTAGGGACCACAAACTACTTCCTCCCAGAGGAAGAGACTGACACAGAAGGAGGGTAATGGAATAAAAAATGGGGCAGGGAGAGTCCCCCAAGGTGTTGGGAAGGCAATGGCAGTGCCACTTGGAGTTCCAGGCCGCTGCTCCTTTCCATGGATCTGGGCAATCAAGGCTTGATGGTGCTAATAAACCCTCTGACCTTTCATTTCCCAGGAAGCCAGACATTCAAATTCCCTCCTTTAATTTGTACACAGGCACGCAGCTGGTCAATGAGAACACCGGTGTGTGAACGCACTGGGGAGCTCACCTCGTCCTCACCAGTTAAATCCTCAGGCCCCTGGCACGGGCTGTTTGCTGTAGTTGAAATTGTGAAAATATGTCCCAAGCTTGCCAACCAAACACACTTTGAGGCATTTTTTAATGAGTTTGTATCCTTCACCTAATGCATTTCCATTGGTTTCTAATAGCCTCTTGGTGAGCTCCCTTAAAAGGCAGAGAAAGAAATCTCTTTTTTTCTTTTTACCCTAGTGTCCAGTTTTGTCTTTCTCTGTGAAAAATGAAATTAGGGAAATGGTAAACCAAAATCATAATTTTTGCATAATAATTTTAGGTTTTTTTAAGTGATGTTTAAGAATTTCTGATAGTGACCAAGAGAAAACACTTTGTATAATTACTACAAAATGGTGCTCTCTAAAAAGCAAATTTTAACTCTATATGTTTTTAACTGTAACATTTCTAGAATAAAAAGAATGAGTTCTAGGAAACCAATGGAAAAATAGCCAACCCCCTTACTCTAAGGATGACTTTTTTTTTCTTTTGCTAACAAAGACTACACTTTTTTAGGATGGCAAAATGGGGAGCTTTTGGGGTCTCAGCACCCCTGGAAAATGTTCTAACACAAAATCTACTAACGTTGCTACCACAATGGGATAATTAAATAATTTCAAGAGGCTGTGTCCGAATATTACATTTAAACCACCATATTGGCCCAGGCAAGGATGTTGAAAATTAAGCCTTGGTCAGATCTCCTGTGGATGGACTCAGAATGAGAAATTGAGTGAGTGTCTTGGTCAAAATTAAAAAAGAACTAAAATTAGACCAAGCCTGTTTTTTCTGTGTTAAGAAAATCTCTGAGAAATAATACATGTTTGAACTAGAATGTCTTTGAAATTGAGAGGCAAGAACATTCAAAAACAACTCCCAAGTTTTACAGGGGACCCAGGATTTTAAATACCAAAGGAGACCTCCTTTGCCCTTTTCTTTTACCCACATAACTGCCTGTCAAACACAAGGGCATCCTATAAATTCCCGTTGCATGGACTTTCCCATCAGTAACAGAAAATGGAATTTAGGGTCAGTTTATGGGGTGACATTGTTGTGGCTGACAAATTATACATGCCAAAAACCTATTGTGAATGCTGATGGAGTGCCATGTACATTTTCTACAAAGGGAGCTCAATGGGTGCTGAGTTTAAGTTAAGCAAAAGGTTTTGAGTGAGATAGACTATGGTGTTTAGGTATTCAACTGGTTTGACCACATTGAGAGGTTTAATGAATATGTCCACTAAATTTGGCTTTTAAAAGGCCAATTTCCTCAAATGCTAAATGTGCTGGACATGGCTAGAAGAACCTGCTTAGTTCTAGGATAATAGAACCTAAACCTGACATTTAGAGATCATCTCATAAAACTCACATATTTTTCAGATGAGACTGAGGATCAGAAATAGGAAGTGACTTGACTAAAGTCATATGGGGGTTTGTGGCAGAACTGAAGGTCTCCTCATTTTCCAGTTTAGTGCTCCTTCTGTGGTAGCTATCTAAGAAAACACACTGCCTCGTCCGTTTGTACACAGGTAAAGAATTCTGGAATCATCCATCTGTCCATGCATCCATCCATCCATCCATCCATCCATCCATCCATCTATCCATTTAAAATAACATTTATTAACCATCTTTTCTGTTTTGAGCATTCTGCAGGGTCCTGGAGGTATAAGAAGGAGAGATGCCATCTCTGGCCTCAAGAAGCAGATCACACAATATTGTGCAGTGAGTGACCAGCTAAGGGTTTGCATGGTTACCTGTGGGAATGCAGAGGAGATGGGTTGAAATTTAATTGGCAGGAATCAAAGATGGTGGCACAGGAAATGTAACACCTGTGCTGAGTCTCGGAGGACAGGGAGTATGAGTCCCCAAAATTTGTTCTTCTTTTTCAAAATTATTTTCACTATTTGAGTTCCTTTGTCTTTTCATATGTTTTTTAGAATCAGCTTGTCAGTGTCTACAAAAACATGGATACTGCACTTTTCTGTAAGGTAAGTAGTAATGTCTTCTGTTTCATTCCTTTTTTTAGTAGCTTGAGTCTTTCTCTCTTTTTTCTGGATCATTCTAGCTAAAAGTTTGTCAATTTTGTTGATCTTTTCAAAGAACCAATCTTTGGTTTCATTGGTTTTCTCTATTGTTTTTCTATTCTCTATTTAATTTATTTCCACTCTAATCTTTATTATTTCCTTCTTTCTGCTTACTTTGGGTTTGCTCTTAGTTTGCTCTTCTTTTTCTAGTTTCTCAAGGTAGAAGTTTTGGTTACTGATCTGAGATCTTTCTTCTATTTTAATACAGGCATTTACAGCTATAAATTTCCCTCTAAGCACTGCTTTATTTGCATGTCATAAGTTTTGGTATGTTGTGTTTTCATTTTCATTCATCTCAATGTATTTTTTAATTTCCCTTGTGATTTGTTTGTTGACTCATTGTTTAGTTAAGAGGGAGTTGTTTAATTTCCACATATTTATGAATATTTCACATTTCTTTTGATTAGTGATTTCTAATTTCATTTCATCATGGTTAGAGAATATATTTCATATGATTTCAGTCCTTTTAAATTTATAGATACTTGTTTTATGGCCTAACACGTGGTCTATCCTAGAGAATGTTCCATGTGCACATGAGGAGAATGTGTATTGTATTGTTTCGGGGTGGAGTATTCTATAGATGTCTGTGAGGTCTAGTAGTTTATAGTGCTGTTTGAGTCTTCTATTTCCTTGTTGATCTGTCTAATTGCTCTATCCACTGTATAAAGCAGAGTATTTAAGTCCTCAGATATTATTGTTGATTTGCCTATTTTCCCTTCAATTCTGTCAGTTTTTGCTTCATAAATTTTGAGACTCTGTTGTTAGGTGCATATATGTTTATAGTTGTTATATCTTCTTGTTGAATTGACTCTTAGACCATTACAAAATATCCTTCTTTGTGTCTAGATACTGTGCCTTTTGAATCTTTGAATGAGGTTGTCATTGGAAATTTTATCCCAATGCACAAGTACTGTTCATGACCCCCAGTACTAATAACTTACTATACTGCTTTTTGAACCAATCATTTAGAGGCTTGTGCACAACAACATTCAAAACTTGCTTGTAAAGTCATACCCCCAGGAAGAATGACTAAGTCTGTTTTAAATGTTTTTGCCCTCTTTCTTTATTGGTTCTGTCAGGTGATCTCTCTTAGCATCCCAAACCAGCTGGCTGAGGTTATTTCAGGCTGTTTTCCTGAAATAGTACTGTTTGTTCAGAATAAAGTATTTGAGGGAGCCTTTTACAACATGAGAGACTTCAAGCAGACTTAAATACAATCCAACTCCCTCTGACTCAAGAAATGATCTTAGGGAAAAAGAACTTGTCTAATATTCAGGCATATACAGTCCCTGGCTGTAGATGCTGTTGTTTTCGTTCTCCTCCATAAGGAAGCTTAGATGAGCATACGTCATGCCCTATCCACTCCTTCTCCTTTAGCTTTCTGGTGCTTTGAAAGTTGCCCCTTGCAGGGCACTGGACTTTATCAGTGAAAAGTCTTGCTGAGTAGCATGTGGGTTCTTGCTAGGCATGCAGCTTGATGTCCAGGCCTCAGGAGGGCATTGACTGGGTCTCCTGCTCTGCTTCCCATCCAGACTCTGCCAGATAACTAACAGGCTCTGTCAGTTAAGCAGGAAGCAAAAGAAGCATAGCCTTGTTTTCCATAAAGATTAATTCTCTTCAGGACACCAAAGGAGCGTAGGTCATTCAAGGCCAACATCACCATTCCTGGGCCCATTGTTCCCTTGCTCTGGGCCACTGGCTCTGAACTCTGTGAAAGGCATTCTCAGTGCTTAGGAGAAAAGCCCATCTGTACAGTGAAACTCACACACACACACACACACACACACACCACACACGACAGTGCTTGGTGCTCTTCATGGAGTTCTAGAATCTCAAGGCTGGCAGAGCCCAAGACATTCTCTCATAACATAACCAAAGGATCCTTTCGTTCACTCACATGGAGATGTGACTGGGTCCAAAGACACAGGCTTATTTCTCAATGTGTGTATCCAAATGTGACTGAGAAATGCACATTTTCAAAAACCGGATTATCTGGTTTTAAAATACATATCGTAAGTAAGAGTGCCAGTGAGACTGTCAGCTGTTCACTGTGTTCATGACTTCCGGTTTGCCGACCCCCACTAGTCCTCTTGTCACCTCTCTCCTACCCCTAACCATTGTTCTCCCCTTTTAAAAAATCAAATGAAGGAATGAATACATTTTCCCTGAATAAAAAACAAGACTCAGAAAGATGTGATACCTGTCTTTCGACATTTAGGAGCTTGTGAGTTGGAAAAGAATGTAGGCTTAGCTTGTGTGACCCCAAGAGATAAAACAGGATCTAATGGAGATCATGTGGATTCAGATCTGTTTTAAAAGAGCTTTCTATCTGGCAAGAGTGTTCAAAGAAATAATGGCCTGCTTTGGGACGTAATAAACTTCTTGTTCCTGGAGCCACTACAATATAAATTTGATGTTCATTCATTAATTTATTATTTAGCAATATCTATTTGGAGCCCTACTGTTCCAGGCTTTGTTATAGGATCCAGGGAAACAGCTGTGAACAAGGAGGCAGGGACCCTGCTCTCATGGAGCTTCCATTTTACTGGGGTGGAGGATGCAGACCAGAAACAAGGAAACCAAAATATTTTTAAAGTAATAGATTGTGATACATGCTAGGAAGGACATAGACAGGCTGCTATGGCAGGGAGTGAAGGGGCCCAACTTCCACTGTTTCCAGGATGGTCTAGATGGGAATTGGACATTATCTTGGATTTGTTTCCTTACAATTCTGGGAAAGTGATTCTGTGACTCAGCAATGGGGACTTCTTGATTGCTTCGCTACCCAGGAATTCGAGATAATCCAGGAAATTTGGGGTTCGGTTACCTGGAAGTTGATGGCGTGTAAATACAGGGCTCTGAAAGCCGACTCTCAACAAGGGAGCGCCCACTCCCTGAAATCAGCAGAATCTTGTTTGCTGCTGGTTTTTAGGCCAGGTTGGACTTTTACTGTTTTTGGCCAAAGGTCATTGTGTTGGTTTTCAGCAGAAAGAGTCAGGTTAAAAAAGCTGGCCCGATATCTGGATTTCTTTTTAAAATCACCTTTCAAGGTCTGTCCTGGAATCAGGTCCATTTGCGTCAACCGTCTACACCTGATGTTGGAGGGTCAGGGGTGAGGACAGCTCATCCTACATGTATTCTTTGTTTGGCCCATGGAGATGTTTTGGTTTTTTGATAAGCCAATCTTTAAAATTTGGGTGTTTTACATAAAAATCCAGATTTCTGGTATTTCTTGGAAAAGTTGAAGATCTGTCAAGAAATGCACACATTCCCATGGTAACATCAGCTAGACACATACAGCATCAGTCTCCTTTGGATGGGGTGTGGGCTCTCCAGTTCACCGGAGTCCCTCTTTAGCCCGGTTCACTCATTTCCGGGAGCTGCTTGGCTCCTGGAGCCATCTGAGTGTTGGACTCCTAATCTGTGCATTTCTAGGCCTGAGAGTGAACATGTTGTTTAATGATGAATCATCTATGATCCTGTCTTATTGTCAATTTGAAAATAAAGGACATTGTTGAACTTTAGACTCTCAGGACTGAAAAGGCCTTTAAAGAACCATCCCCTTCCCCAGTCCAAATTCCTCTTGAGTTCATCGGGAAACAGAAGACCTAAGAAGAAGACACTTGCCCACGGTCACACACTGAGTTGGTGACATCAGTGACATCCATAGGGAGTTGCCCATACACAGAAATCCCATAGTAACCATTAAACTGAATTGAATCGAAAGCAATTTAACACCAGTGCATAAAGATACATGCACCCCTGTGTTCATCACAGCGTTATTCACAATAGCCACGACTTGGAAGCAACCTAAGTGCCCATCAAGGGACGAATGGATAAAGAAGATGTGGTATATATACACAATGGAATACTACTCAGCCATAAGAAACGATGAAATCCAGCCATTTGTGACAACATGGAAGGACATTGAGGGTATTATACAAAGTGAAATAAGTCAGAGGGAGAAGGTCAAATACCGTATGATTTCCTTCATTAAGTAGTAGATAATAACAACAATAAACAAACACATAGAGACAGAGATTGGATTGGTGGTTACCAGAGGGGAAGTGGGGAGGGAGGAGGGCGAAAGGGATAATTCGGCACATGTGTTTGGTGATGGGTTGTAATTAGTATTTGGGTGGTGAACATAATGTAATCTATGCAGAAATAGAAGTATAATGCTGTACACCTGAAATTTTTACAATGTTATAAACCAATGTTACTGCAATAAACAAAAAATTAAAAAAAAAAAAGAAAACAATTTAAGAACAAATTTCCATACGGAAAGGATTTTTTTTCCTTCTCAAACGCATTGGAAATAAGTAAAGCAAGAAAAAAAAAGGAAATTCCATATTCTTTGTCAGGCCCATTTGAATTTTGTTAACAACGTTAAAAAAAATATTTCAGATAAAAATATCTGAAATTCTTATTTTAATCATTATCTTGTTGATTTGCACTTAGCATGCAATTTAGAAACCCAACAAGCTTACTCCGTTTGGCAAAGGTCTCCAGGGTGGTGATTCCATGAAGATGTTAAACTCTCTTCGCGTCTTCTCAGGTGCTGGAAAGGAGGAGATTCTCAATGGTCGTTACAATCTGGAACATTCTTTGCATACAGAAGGTGCCCTTAGACTCTGGACTCCCATCTTTCATCCTTCTACTTTGGCCAACCAAGATGGCTTTTAAGGTGCACGGCATAATAACTTGACTTACATATATTGTGAAATGATTACCACAATAAATTTAGCTAACCTTAAACTTAGTGCAGCATGTCAACCATATCTCAGTAAAATCAGAAAAACAGAATAAAAACAAAGAAATTAAAAAAAATTGGATATGTGATAATGGTATTGTGATTATGTTTTTTTTTCCCCCCAAAGGAGAGCTTTTTTTTTTTTTTAGTGATATACATTGAGTGATATATATTGAGATATTTATGGTTAAAGTGATATATCTTGTATTTGCTTGAGGTGGGTGGATGAATAAATGGGCAGGTGTATAGATGAAGTGACATTGGCTGTGGGTTGATAATAACTGAAACTAAATGATGGATACATGGGGGGTTCATCATGCTACTCTCTAGCTTTTGTACGTGATCAAAATTTTTCATAATAAAATGTTTTTAAAATTAAAAAAAATAGAAGATGGCTTTTAAGAGCTTCCTGATGCCTCCTTGATGAAGAATCAGTTGCTAAGGGGACAAGGCATGATTCCAGGAGGCGGAGGAAGGCTGAGTCCCATTAATAATAACAATGATACCAATTTTTAATGAGCGGCTACATTAGTTGAGCATTTAGCAAGTGTCGGGCACTGTTCTGCGAGAGTCTTGGCTATCGTCTCATGCAGTTCTCACAACTCTGTGAACTTGGTTCTAGAATTACTCCCATTTTACAGACAGAGAAACCGTGGCACTGAGCGGCTAAGGGACTTGTCCAGGGCCTCACACCTAGATATGTTAAAGCTGAGATGTGGACCCTGTCTCCAGAGCCCAAGTGTTTCACCTCTCCTTTTTTTCAAGACAGTTCCAGAGGCAAAAGGCACATTTCTGAGCTTCTCTCTCAATATATCATTTGGAATAGATAAAGCCTCTTAACGCCCAACTCTCTAGATCTATGCTGCCCAATATGGTAGCCACTAGCCTCACCTAGCTGTTTAATTCTAAAATAATTAAAAATTATGTAATATGAAAAATTCAGTCCTCAGTCACACTAACCACATTTCAGGAGCTCAAGGCCCCATGTGACTAACACCCACCCTATCGGACACTGCAGATATAGAACATCTCCATCATCACAGAAAGTTCTTTTGGATAGCACTGTTATAGATGAAGATTTTGAGACCCAGAGAGGCAAAGAGCCTTGTCCAAAGACACACAGCAAGACCCAGGATTGGACAAACATGAGTCATGCTGCCGTGTCTTAGTGCTTTCCTTGGTCCTCTGTTGCCCAGCTCTTGCTCATCTGTTTTATGACTCTGCAATGAGATTTTAAGTTGATCAAGGGCAAGTAGCATATCTTTTATTTTATTTGTGCACTACACCCCAGTGCCCAACCTTCACCCCCTTCCAGGGCTGAGCACACAGTAGGGCCTTCACAAGCTCTAAGCACATAGTGTGGCCCCCACAAACCCTCTCACCTTTCCTTTCCTACTCTTCACTTTCAAAATGACAGTGGGAGTTCTGGCAAGTATCAAGCCTCAAGTTTTAAGTAAAATGTGTTATTATAAATTTTTTTTGAGCTGGGGAACTTAATTGCGTAAGGCAGAGAGATGGTTTTTATTTGAAAACCTCCGAGGACTAGTATGCTTAGTGGGGGTAGAGGGAGTGAGGGGACCTGTACTGTTTACCTTTTTTGAGGTGAGATTGGGGGCAGGGCATGTGGAGACCGAGGCATTCAGGACCTGAGCACGAACTTGGTCTTCTAAGAATCCTAACCAGAGCTCTAGTTACATGTGTAGACCTTGGAGACGGAGAGGTCTGGGCTGCTGGTCCAGCTTCAGCAGGTCACAGCTGTGTAAGCTCAGACAATTTGTGCAACCTTTTTGAGGCTGCATTTCATAATTTGTAAAGTGGAGTTTGGCCTCCTAGGGTCTGGAAGCGCTTTTGAGATAACTCACATGAAATGCCAGCAAGGAACCTGGCCCAGTACCTGATAGCCACTGTTATTTTCATCACCTCCTTGTAAATGACCTATTTATTACTTGTCACTCTCACTGAACTGAAGGGTGCTTAAGGGCAGCCCGTGTCCATCTCATTCACTGCTGTATCCTCAGAGTACAATTCCAAGCCCCATGGTAGATGTTCAATAAATATCTGTTGAAACAATGAAGGGATATTTTAGTCTCAGAAAAAGTTTGTGCTATAAAGACACTTAAATATTCATAATTCAGCTCCTTGTCAGGCACATCAATATCCAATTATAACCCTTTTGTCAAGCAGTTGTGCAGGCACTGCTTGAATACCTCCGCTGTCAGGGAGCTCACTACCTTTTGAGCAGCTCTTTTGAGTTTGGACCCCACCACTGGGCTTGAGGGCAATCACACGTGTCTGGCTGAGCCACAGACAGGAGGTCTCATGCTCCTCAAGTGCACCCTGCCATGTTGCTCAGCCACTCAAGTCTCTTAGTCCTTGTAGAAACAGGGCCATTCAAAGTGAATCTCCAGCCAGCTCTGTGGAGTTTCATGGCTATCACTGGGAATGGGGAGAGAGGTGGAAAAATGAACCTGGAGAATCTGGCCATAAAACACATTACCTGCATTTATGGTCCTCGTGCCCCAAGGCCTGGGATAAAGTGAAGAAAGAAAAACATTCCACTCTGGCTCTCAGTGACCCCTAAAAGAAACCCCCCATGGAGTCATTTAAGATAGTAATTTGAGTATAAACTCAAGCATGCATTCCCAGCCTTCCCTCCATAAATGCAGGACCCTCGTGATGATCAGCACCAAATTGCTTGAAAATGTGGCCCAGAACCCTTCTAGATGAGGGCCCGGCTCAGAGAAATAAAAAGTTCAGGGTATGTTTCTATAGCATTAAAATCAAGGGAGTATGCACGAACCTCAAACTGTGCACAGAAAATATGTTCTTTCTGCATGCCCTGCCCATGGAAAGCTTAGCCAGCAAAAGTCGTTAAAATGTCAGGCAGTGAGCTGGGTGGGAAAAGTGTATGTTTAAAAGTAAACATGTAGCCCTGTGATAATTGTGTTCCCTGAAAAGCTAAAGATGATGGAGAGAGAGAAAAAGAACTGGGAATAAAGAGAAAGTCAGGGAGAATGGGGCTGCATGATTCCTTCCTCCCCTAGTCTTTGCATTTCGAGGAAATGTCATCATAATCCATTCATGTGCTTGAGCTAAGCACCTAAGAGCCAGCCTTGATTCTTTCCTTTCATTAATTCCCTGCATGAGACCTGACATCTAAATATTAGCTTGACTCATATGAAATTGCCAATATTATAACTACTTTGACCTGTAAAAAAGTGGCAGTTCCATATGATTCAACCTAATTAAATTTCAGATCAGCTCTTTTTTCCATCACTGCTGTCACCATCCTGGTTTAAGCCACCATCGTGACTCGCCTGGACTAGGCCATAGTCTCCAACTGGTTTCTCTGTTCCCACTCTTGTCTTCATTCAGTCCTTTATTCATACATTAGAAATTAGAGTAGACCATGTCAATCCTCTGATTAAAATACTTCAGTGTTAAATCTGATAAAAGACCTATACATTGAAAACTATAAGGCATTGCTGAAAGAAATTAAAAAGATCTAAATAAATGGAGAGATATGCCATGTTCATGGGTCAGAAGTCTCAGTGTTCCTCTTTTCAAGTTGATTTATAGATCTATAGATGTAGATTGAATGCAATTCCAATCAAAAATCCAGCAGGTTTTTGTTTTGTATAAATTGACAAACTGATTTTAAAATTCACATGGGAATGCAGAAGACCTAGAAGGGCCAAAACAACTTTGCAAAAGAACAAAGGAGGGGACTAACACTACTTGATTTTAACACTTGTTAAAAAGCTACGCTGATTACGAGAGTGCCATTTTGGTGTAAAGATAGACAAGCAGATGAATGGAACAGATTAGAGAGCTCAGAAATAGACCCAACATACATGGAAAATTGATTTTTGACAAAGATGCAAAGGCAATTCAGTTGAGAAAGCATAGTCTTTTAAACAAATAGTGGTGGAACAATTGGACAGCTATATGCACAAAAATGTACTCTGATCCATACTTCACAACATATAAAAAATTTAACTCAAAATGAATTCTGGGCCTAACTATAAAATGTAAAACTATAAAAGGTCTAGAAAAAAATAGGATAAAAATCTTTTGACCTTTGGTTAGTCAAGGATTTCTTAGATATGATACCAAAAATATGACCCATAAAATAACAAATTGGATTTCATCAAAATTAAAAACTTCTGCTCTTCAAAAGACATTGCTAAGAGAATAAAAAGATAAGCCACACAGTGGGAGAAAATATTTGGAAATTATATATCTGATAAAGAACTTGGATCCAGAATACACACACAGACACTCTTAAAACTCAGTAATAAGAAAGTAAAAACAAACAATTCAATAAAAAAAGGGGCCGAAGATTTGAACAGACAAAGAAGATTATGTGGAAGGCACATGAACACTTAAAAAGATGATTAACATCATTAGTCATTTTGGAAATGCAAATTAAAACCACAATGAGATGCCACTACACGCCTGTTAGAATGACTAGAATTAGAAAGAGTGAACATATGAAATGTTAGTAAGGATGTAGAAGAATGAGAACTCTCATTCACTGTTGGTGGGAATATAAAATGGTATAAGTACTTTGGAAAACAATTGGGCAGTTTCTTAAAGAGTTAAACATATACTCGCTAAATGGCCTAGCCAGTCTACTCCCACCTATTTACCCAAGAGAAATCAAATCTTATGTCCACAAAAAAACTTGTACCCAAATGTTCATTGCAGCTTGATTTGTAATAGTTGAAAACTAGATACAACCCACATGTCTATCAATAGACAAATAGATAAAAAATTGTGGCAACTTCGTACAATGGAATTCCATTCAGCAAGAAAAAGGAAATTAAAGAGATCTTTAATGCTATGACATAGATGAATCTCAAAATAATTATGCTGAGTGAAAGAAGACAGAAAGAATATATACTGTATGATTCCATTTATATGACATTCTAAAAAATGCAAATAAAGCTACTGTGAGAGAAAGCAATGGGGACAATGCGGGTGGGGGTATAGGAAAAAGGGTAGGAGGGATTTCAAAGGACCAGGAGGAAACTTTTGGATGTAAGAGATATGTTCATTATCTTGATTGTGTTAATGTTTTCATAGGCATATACATGTGTCAAAATGTACCAAATTGTACATTTTAAATGTGCATTTTATTGTAGGTCAATTATATCTTGATAGAACTGTTGTAAAAATGCTTCAGTGATCCATGAAGCAAATACTTCCCTGGGACAAACCAATCCCACTTGTGCCTCATCCCTGCCCCTCTTGTTTGCTTTTTAGTTGGTGCTAACCATTCATTTTAATAGATAAACTCATGCAGCTTTCCTGGGGTGTCTGTGATTTTTTTCAGAAAAGACTGGTTCACAAGAACTTTCCATTGAGAATGACATAGGCAAAACGGCAGACTAGGAAGCTCCAAGCCCTTGTTCCCTATGGAGACATCAAAAAACAACCACAAACTTGCTAAAGTAATCTTACAGGAGCTCTGGAAAACAGTCGAATATCTACAGCAATCAAAAAATGTCTAATCAAGAAAAAAAACACATACAAAATGGCGGGAAAATGTGCAGCATTTTTGCCTGCTGTTATCCCACCCCTTCCTCAGTGCAGTGTAATCTTGGTCTGGAGGATGCAGCAACCCAGTTCCCAATTCCCTACCTCAAACTGGAGAAAAGACAGCAGTCCTTATTTGCAGTGTTCTCACCCGTCTGGGGACTGCCTAGAGGACTGGCTCTGGTTTCACCTCACATGACTCTTGAGTGGGGAGAAGCAGTGAATGCTGCTCAGGAAAACTGCAGGAGACTAAGACCCCAGACACCTGAAGCAAGGGATTATGGGAAGAGACACACAATAGACCATCTAAAACCCCGAGGACAAGCTGGGGTAAAACTCTTTGGGAAAATAAAACATTTAAGGGCAACCGTGTATATGGGAAAATTGAAAATGGCACACAGATCCAGGCAAGAACCATGTTCAAGAAAGACCTGAGAAGATCTTCAGCTTTCTCCTCAGGCTGATCCCAAGACTCAGGAAATGCCCAGCTAATTAGTGAAGGACTTCTCTGTCACAGCTAGTGTCTGCAAAGACTGGGAGAGATGGCTGCCATTTAAATGGCCAATTTTTAGCAAAAAATCGTAAGGTATACAAAGAAAAAGGAAAACATGTTCCATTCAAAGAAAGAAAATAAAGTGGCAGAAATCATCCTTGAAGGCATCTGATTTATGAGACAAAGACTTTAAAAGAATAGTTTTAAGGCCAGCCCTAGTGGCCTAGTGGTTAAGTTCGGCGCACACCTCTTTGGTGGCCCAGGATCAGTTCCTGGGCGTGGACCTACACCATTCATCTATCAATGGCTATGCTGTGGCAGCAGCTCACATACAAAATAGAGGAAGATTGGTAACAGATTTTAGCTCAGGGTGAATCTTCCTCAGCAAAAAAAAAAAAAAAGTTTTAAATATTCTCAAAGAGCTAAAGGAAAACACAGACAGAGATTAAAGAAATTCAGGAAAATGATATATTAACAAAGGGAGAATATCAACAAAGAGAAGAAATTATAAAAAAGAACCAAACAGAAATTCTGGAGCTGAAAAATATAATAAGTGAATTGGAAAATTCACTAAAAAGTTCAACATTGGATTTGAGCAGGCAGAATAAAGAATAAGCAAACTTGAAGACAGGACATTTGAAATAATTGAGTATGAGGATCAGAAAGAAAAAAGAATAAAGAGAAGTGGTCAGAGCCTAAGGGGCTTGTGGAATACCATTAAGTGGACCAATATATGTATTATGGGAGTCCCAGAGGGAGAAGATAGACAGAAAGGAGCAGAGAGCTTATTTGAAGAAATAATGGCTGAAAACTTCCCAAATTTGAGGAAGTAAATGAACATACAAATTCAGAAAGCTCAATGAACTCCCAGTAGGATAAATCCAGAGACCCATTCTAGACACACAACCCAACTGTCAAAAGAAAAAGAGAAATTGAGACTCTTGGAAGCAACAAGAGAAAAGTAATTTATCATGTATAAGAGATCCTCAATAAGATTGTCAGTCAATTTCTCAGCAGAAGGCAGGGGGATGATATATTTAAAGTGCTGAAAGAAAAAAAGATCTGTTAGTAGATCTGTTAATAGATCTAGATGTTTATCAGACATCTATATCTGATAAAACCATCCTTCAAAAATGAAGAGATTAACATATTCCCAGATAAGCAAAAGCTGAGGGGTTCATTCCAATAGGGCTGCCCTATAAGAAATCCTGAAGGAAGTCCTTCAGGTAGGAATGAAAGGATGCTAGATTCAAAGCCATATGAAGATATAAAGATCTCTGGGAAAGGTAAATGCATGGGCAAATATAAAAACCAGTATTATTGTAATTTGGTGTGTAAAAGACAAACGCATAAAAATAATAATAAATGTATGTTAATGGATACATAATACACAAAGATGTAATTTGTAACATCAATAACATAAAATAGGGCAGGGACAAAGCTGTAAAGGAATGGAATTTTTTTTCTTCCGGTTTTATTGAGATATAATTGACATAGATCACTGTATAAGTTTAAGATGTACAGCAAAATAACTTGACATACATATATATTGCAAAATGATTACCACAATGTGTTTAGTTGACATCGATCACCTCATACAGCTACCAAAATTTTTTTCTTGTAATGAGAACTTTTAGGATTTAGAGAGCAGAATTTTTGTATGTTATTGAAATTAAGTTGGCATCAATTTAAAATAGATTGTTATAGGGCCGGCCCCATGGCTTAGCGGTTAAGTGCATGCGCTCCGCTACTGGCGGCCTGGGTTTGGATCCCGGGCGCGCACTGATGCACCGCTTCTCTGGTTACGCTGAGGCCATGTCCCACATACAGCAACTAGAAGGATGTGCAACAACGACATACAACTATCTACTGGGGCTTTGGGGAAACAAAAAAAAAGGAGGAGGATTGGCAATAGATGTTAGCTCAGAGCCAGTCTTCCTCAGCAAAAAAGAGGAGGATTAGCATGGATGTTAGCTCAGGGCTGATCTTCCTCACAAAATAAATAAATAAATAAAATAGATTGTTATAACTTTAAGATGTTATGCATAATTTTTATGGGTAACAACAAAGAAAATATCTATAGAGTATACATAAAAGGAAATGAGGAGGAAATCAAAATGTTTCACTACAAAAAAGTCAACTAAACACAAAGAAGGTAATAATGAAGGAAATGAGGAACAAAAAAGCTATAAGACATAGAGAAAGGAAATAACAAATGACAAAAGTAAGTCCTTTTTTTTTTGTTTATCAGTAATTACCTTAAATGTAAATGGATTAAACTCCCCAATCAAAATACATAGATTGGCAGAATGGATACAAAAACATGATACAATTATATGTTGTCTACAAGAGACTCATTTTAAATCCAAAGACACAAGTAAGTTAAAGTGAAAGGATGGAAAAAGATATTCTACGCAAATAGTAACCAAAAGTGGGCTAGGGTGGCTATACTAATATCAAGACAGAATAGAGAAAATCGATTAAAACAAAAGTTGGTTCTTTGAAAAGATCAAAAAATTGATAAACTTTTTGTTAGATTGAATAAGAAAAAAGAGAGAAGACTCAAATTGCTAAAATCAGAAATGAAAGTGGACACATTACTACTGATTTTGCAGAAATAAAAAGGATAAAAATAGTAAGAAGAGAGTACGATGAACAATTGTACACCAACAAATTAGATAAGCTAGGTGAAATGTACAAATTTCTAGAAACACACAACCCACCAAGACTGAATCGTGAAGAAATAGAAAATCTGAGTAAACCTATAACTAGTGAGGAGTTTGAATTAGTAAGAAAAAAACTCCCAACAAAGGAAAACCTTAGGCCAAATGACTTCACTGGTGAATTCTATCAAACACTAAAAGATGAATTAACACCAACACTTCTCAAACTCTTTCAAAAATCTGAAGAGGAAGAAACACTTCCCAATTTGTTCAGTGAGGGCAGTATTAACTTGATACCAAAACCAGGCCAAGACACTACAAGAAAAGAAAACTACAGATAAATATCCCTTGTAAATATTGATGCAAAAATCCTCAAAAAATGCTAACAAACAGAATTCAGCGGTATATTAAAAGGATTATAGACCATGACAAAGTGGGATTTATTCCTGGAATGCAAGGGTGGTTCAACATATGAACATCATTGACATATTAATCAATGTAATACACTACATTAACAGAATGAAGGAAAAAAAACCCCACATGATTATCTTAACAGATGCAGAAAAAGCATTTGACCAAATTTAACACTCTTTCATGATAAAAACGCTCAACAAACTAGGAATAGAAGGAAACTACCTCAACATAATAAAGGACATATATGAAAAACCCACAGTGAACACCATACTCAATGATGAAAGACTGAAAGCTTTTCCTCTAAATCAGGTACAAGGGAGGGATGCCTTTTTTTGCAACTTCTATTCAACATAGTATTGGAAATTCTAGCCAAAGCAATTAGGCAAGAAAAAGAAATAAAAGACATCTAAATTGGAAAAGAAGAAGTAAAATTATCTTTGTTCACAAATACCCTGATCTTACATGTATAAAACCAAAAAGATTCCACAATAAAACCTCTTAGAACTAATAAAAAAATTCAGCAAAGTTGTAGGATACAAAATCAACACACAAAAATCAATTGCATTTCTATACACTAACAATGAAAAATCTGAAATAGAAATTAAGAAAAAAATTCCATTTACAATATCGTCAAAAAGAGTAAAATACTTCAATAAACTTAACCAAGGAGGTGAAAGACCTGTACTCTGAAAACTACAAAACATTGCTGAAAGAAATTAGAAAAGACATAACTAAATGAAAAGATATCCACGTTCATGGATTTGAAGACTTAATATTGTTAAGATGCCAATACTACCCAAAACAATCTACAGATTCAATGCAATTGCTATCAAAATCCCAACTGTGTTTTTTTCAGAAATAGAAAACTCTATCCTAAAATTTATGTGAAATCTCAAGGGGCTCTGAATATCCAAAACATCTTGAAAAAGGAAAACAAAGTCAGAGGTATCACACTTTCTGATCTCAAAACTTCCTAAAAAGCTACAGAAATCAATACCGTGGTACTGGCATAAAGACAGACATATAGACCAATGGCATAGAAGAGAAAGCCCAGAAATAAACCCTCATATGTATGGTCAGATGATTTTCCACAAGGGTGTCAAAATCATTCAATGGGTCAAAGACAATCTTTTCAACAAATGGTGATGTGAAAACTGGATATCCACATGCAGAAGAATGAAGGTGTACTTTTCCCTCACACCATGTACAAAAATTAGTTCAAAATCGATCAAAGACCTCAGTGTAAGAGCTAAAATTAAAAAACTCTTAGAACAAAGCAATGGGAAAAGCTTAAGGATGTTGGATGTGGTGATGATTTCTTGGATATGAGATCAAAAGCACAGGCAGCAAAAGAAAAGATAGATAGATTGGACTTCATCAAAACTTGAAACTTTTGTGCATCAAAGGACACTACCAATGGAGTAAAAAGGCAACCCACAGAATCAGAGAGAATATTTGCAAATCATACATCTGATAACAGATTAATATTCAGAATATATAAAGAACTCCTACAACTCAACAACAAAGAACAAAACCCAGTTGAAAAATAGGGAAAGGACTTGAATAGATGTTTCTCCAAAGAAGATGTACAAATGGCCAATAAGAGCATGAAAAGATGCTCAACATCGTTAATCATTAGGAAAATGTGAATCAAAACCTCAATGAGATTCCACTCCACTCCCATTAGGATGGCTATTTTCAAAAAATAGAAAGTACCAAGTGTTAGTGAGGATGTAGAGAAATTGGAAGCCTCATGCATTGCTAGTGGGAATGTAAAATGGTCTAGCCACTGTGGAAGAAATTAGGGCAGTTCCTCAAAAAGTTAAACATAGAATTACCATATGATCCAGCAATTCCACTTCTGGGTATATAACCCAAAGAATTGAAAGCCAGGTCTCAAAGAGATATTTGTACACCCATGTTCATAGTAACATTACTCACAATAGCCAAAAGGGGAAGCAACCCAAATATCCACTGACAAATGAATGGATAAACAAAAATGTGATATATACATACAAAGGAATGAAATTCTGATGTGTGCCACAACATGGATGAACCTTGAAGACATTATCTTAAGTGAAATAAGCCAGCCACAAAAGGATAAATATTGTATGATGCCATTTATCTGAGGTACCTAGAATCGCCAAGTTCACAGAGACAGAAAGTAGAATGGCAGTTACCAGGGGCCTATGGGAAGTGGGGCAATGGGGAGTTATTGATTAATGGGGACAGTTTCAGTTTTGAATGATGAAAAAATTCTGGAGGTGGATTGGTTGTGATGGTTGAACAACAATGTAAATGTACTTAATGCCACTGCACTGTACTTAAAAATGGCTAAAATGGTAAGTTTTCTGTTGTTTATATTTTACCACAATTGAAAAAAATGTGTTCCCTCTTACAAAGAAAATAAATGCTTCAATGGCTTTCCATCACGCTTAGAATAAAACCTAATTTCCTTCCACAGCTTGCGAGGTCTTCCAGGACCTGATCCCTGCTGACCTGTCTGACCTCACCCGGTGCCGCTCTCCCCTTCACTCACTTCAGCCACACTGGGTCTTATCTCTTCCCTCAACACATGGAAGTTTTCCTGCCCCTTGGCCTTTGCATTGGCTGTTTCCCCTGCCTGCAGTCGTCTTCCTCCAGATGGCTCATGGAGATCTCCTTCTTGTCCGTCAGGTGCCGGTTCAAATGTCATCTTATAAAAGAACCACTTCCCTGATCATCTCATTTAAAACCTTACACCTCGAGTTATTTTATCTTCTTTTATCTCCTTAAGTTACATTTCATCACAGAACCCAGTGTCATTCCTTTAAAGTATCTTTCACAATAAAAAATTATCCTTTTAAATCTTTTGTTGACTTTTATTCATTTTATACATATATTGATGATGATGATTGTCAGGTACCATTCTATTTAGGCTCAGGGTTGCATCAATAAAATCACTAAAATAGAGCTTATATTCTACTGGAGAGATACAGGCACATGGGATAAATTAGTAACATAGGTATTATGTTAGATTGTGACAAGTGCTAAGGATAAAAAACAGGACCAGGATAGAGCCTGTTGTGGGTGGGGTGGGATTTTGCTTGCTCATTGCCTGACCTCTGCAAGAGTGTAAGCCTCTGAGGGCAGGAACCTTCTTTGTCTTGGTTACTTCCATATCCCCAGTGCCTAGAGTGGTTTTGGGAACATGTCACTAACATTTGTTGAATGAATGCTGTGTAGACCAATAATAGTCCAACTTGAATAAGGGGCTTGTAGCAGGAGTGTAGCGTGGGGAGATTGTTTATAGAGGGTGGTCTCAACTTGCCCACTCATCCAGGAACTTGTGTCCTGTGAGACCCAAGAGATCTTCGTTTTTTTTTTATTGTGGGAAAATACACATAAAAATGACCATTTTAGCCATTTTTGTGTGTACTGTTTAGTGGCGTTAAGTACGCCTACATTGTTGTGCAATCTCCAGAAGTCTGTGAATCATCCTATACTGAAATTCTGCTCCTATTAAGCACTAACTCCCCATTCCCTTCTCCCACCAGCCCTTGGTCATCTCTATTCTACTTTCTGCCTCTATGAATTTGACTATTCTAGGTACCTCGGAAAAAAGGTGTCATACAATATTTGTCCTTTTGTAATGAGCTTATTTCACTTGACATAGTGTCTTCAAGGTTCATCCATGTCATAGCATGTATCAGAATTTCATTCCTTTTAGGTAAATGGAATTTACTTTTAAGGTGAATGTTTACTTTTTAGGCAAACCATTCTAATAGGTAAGTAGTGGCATCTCATTGTGGTTTTAATTTGCGTTTCCCAAGTGACTTTTTAAGGCTGAATAATATTCATTGTGTGTGTGTACCAAGGGAGCTTCTTGACTGTCAGTATCCTTGGTCGGGATTGTGATTGGTGAAGCAGGAACAGCTGGACCACAGCCTCCTTGAGGATGGAGATCATGCTCAACTTGCTCACTGCATGACCCAGTGCCCAGCAGCAGCAGAGAGCAGGTGCCCAATACATTGCGAGAGAGACGATGTAAAGTTCCCTGACCTTCTGTGGGCTTTCTAGAGCTGTCCACTTCAATATTGGTACATTCGCCCACGTTTCCTCCATCGTGGAGAGACTTATCGGATGACCTTGAAGGATCTTGATTTATTCTCATTCAGTCGCCACCCCAAACCAGATGTACCCGGAACAGATGGATCAGCCTGTTCTCATCATAAAGACAAAAGGAGCACAGGCATAGGATGAGACAGAAAACCGGACTACTGGGCTACTGACGGGTGCCCGTGAAACTTACATCACCACTGAAATGTGGAGAACTTTCTTCCTCATCATCCTTATTAGGAATGGTTCTCTTCATTCCTCCTTTCCTTCTTTTTCTTTCTCTTGCTCTGAGTTTAGACTTCCTTCTTCCCAGGATTCAGGTGAGGCGGTATACCTGTGGCTGCACTATTGTAGAACCAGACGGTTCTGTAGAACCGGGTCAGCAAACACATCGGAGACATTATTTGAGATCTGGAACAGCGCCGACTCCAGGCCAGGCCCCGTGTCTCACAGCCAGGAGCGGTGGGTACTGAACCAGCCTGGAGCCACTTCCCGAAGTCATGTTTACACTGTCATGCTGTGCAAATTGGAGAGTGTGTTTCCAGGAACATCTGGGAGGACCAGCTGGACACGTGTTTCCCTTCTCATTAATTTAGGCTCCTAATTAATCGTGCAAAACCCAAACCAAATAAGCAGGAACCGGGACTGAAAATAATCATTAAACCCCCAAACAGGCACACATTTTAATGAAAACTTGGCCCAGGTGATTGGGCCTCTCTTGGCTCAGCTCGGCGGCTCTAACTGGGGAGCTCACCAGGGAGAAATACTTGGGGAAGCAGAGATCTGGCGTAGATCTCTACCCTCCGCTGGGCAGCACGAAACCTAGTGCACCAGGAGCACCTGGAATCAACTTCCTAATAAAGCATAAGGAATGGATTTCCCCTGGGCTAAGTGCACTGTGGGCATTAGAGTCCCATGGCCTGAGTTCAAACCCTCCCAGCAGTACTAGCTGCTGTTCACCTCTCTGGGCCTCAGTTTTCTCATCTGTAAAATAGGAACAATAATATTATTTCTCACAATGGTATTGTGAGGATTAAATGAGATGCTTTATCTAAGGTACTTCGCTCTGGACCTGGCACATTGTAAGCTCCATGAGTAGTAGGCATTACTGTTAATGCTGCTACTGATCATTACTCTTAGTAAAAATCTCCTCTGATGATGATGGTTACTATTACTAGTCATGTTAAAAAAATAAAATAGGAGACATGTCAGGGAACTAGCTCATGGAAATAAAAACCCATTTCCTCCTTTCTTTGTCATCCGTCTTGGCTGAGTGCATAATTTTGGTCATCAGCCTCAAGGTACAGCTTTCTCTTTTGACTCTGATGGCATGCTGGGTTAACGTCCCTCTTAAGCTTCATGGTACCGGAAGACGAGGTTATGATGCAGGCACGTGAACGAGGGCCGTCCTGGCCAGGGTGCGGCAGGGCATCTGCTGGGGTTGGAAGCTCCTTCATGCTTGATGAATAGAATCTGGAAAATGCTGGTTTTGCAACCTAATCACATGCTGAGGGCAAGGCTTCCTACTTCGAGGAAAAACAGAGTTAAAAGACTTATTGAAAGTATTCCAAGGGTGTCTTGAGCATCAAACAGCTGTGTGAAGGGGGCTGACGGCTGAAGTGCAAGTGCCTCTGAGACCCACGGGCTGTTCTTCACTTCTGCTGCACGCGGGTTTCATCGGAAAATATGCCCAGGGTTTATTGATGCTGTCCCCTTCCCTTGAACAGGCAAATATGATCAAGTCATTCTGCCTGTTCAAAACTGCCCTGGAGATGAAACGCAAACTCGCTGCCCGGCTGCCTGACGAGGCCCTGGGGGTCTGGCCCTGCCTGCCTCCACAGCTGCACTTCCCACCAGGCTTGCCTCCCTCTCTCTCTCCAACCTCTCCAGGCCCCTTCCTGTTCCTAGAAATCTGTGGACCCACTCCTGTCTCCTGACAAGTGCTCTTGGCCTCTGCCTGAAGCGCTTTCCCTCCTGCTCGCCCCGGGACTCAGGCTTTCATCCCTCAGGCTTCTGTGTGAACATCGGTTCCCACAACAGGTAGGCCCTGAGCCTGAGTTTGGCTGGTTTCTCTCCTTGTATCCTCCTGCAACCCCTCGTTCCTCTTCTAGACTGGCAACTTCCGTGTTTTATTGCAATTGCTTGTTTAACTGTCTGCCTCACTTGATAGACACAGGAAGGATGAGGGTAAGGGTCCTATGGGGTGTAGGTATCTTTAACTCGATGTCTGGGACAGGTCTGGCCCTCTATACCTTAACAGGCAATGAGCATTTGTGGGATGGGTGAGTATCCAGCCTGATATGGCTGCTCCAAGCCTTGACTCTGAGGCAGATAGCAGGATCTTTGTTCAGGGGTGACCTGGGGCATGTTCTTCACCTATGGATGTGGGACCATCCCATACACCTCTCTCTGCCTCTCTGTCCCAAGACCCCTCCCCACTCCTTCTGCTGTATGCCTTCCCTTTGCCCTTTGGGTTTATAAGTCAATTGTCTTCCTGTCAGTGGATTCTCTCCTTCCTGGCCTGTAACCATGAGTAACCCAAGTAACATTCCACCTGGCGTCTCTGGGTCTTCCTTCCAGGCTTTTCTACAGGGATTAGAGCAGAACCTTGGTGGGCGTATCTTCCCCCAGCCCCACCCATGGATGAATAAAGCTTTTCTGCTCTCCTTTTCCATTAGTAGATGCTGGGATGCTATCTTATGTCAGCAGGAAAAGCAACGTGTAAGCTTTAGAAATGATGTAACAGAAAACCTATGGAATGAGAGAAAACGTTTGCAAATCGTATAACCTCTAAAGTGTTAATATCCAAAATATATAAGGAACTCGTACAACTCAATCACACACACACAAGCAATCTGATTAAACAACAGGCAGAGGATCTGAATAGACATTTTTCCAAAGAAGACGTACAGATGGCCAACAGGTACATGAAAAGGTGCTCAACATCACTAATCATCAGGGAAACGCAAATCAAAACCACAATGAGATATCACCTCACACCTGTTAGAATGGCTACTATCCAAAAGACAAGAAATAACAAGTGTGGGGAGGATGTGGAAAAAAGGGAACCCTTGTGCACTGCTGGTGGGAATGTAAATGTGCAGCCACTATGGAAAACAGTATGGAAGTTCTTCAAAAAATTAAAAATAGAACTACCATATGATCCAGCTATTCCACTTCTGGGTATATATTCAAAAGAAAGGACATCACTATGTCGAAGAGATATCTGTACTCCCATGTTCATTGCAGCATTATTTACAATAGCCAAGACATGGAAACAACCGAAGTGTCCATCAATAGATGAATGGATAAAGAAAATGGATATATATACATATACTCACATGCACACACACAATGGAATATTATTCAGCCATAAAAAGAAGGAAATTCTGCCATTTGTGACAATATGGATGGACCTTGAAGGCATTAAGCTATGTGAAATAAGTCAGACAGATAAAGACAAATACCATGTGATCTGACTTATATGTAGAATCTAGAAAAAACAAAACGAAACAAAAAAAACAACAGAAACCCCTGAACTCATAGATACAGGGAACAGATTGGTGGTTGCCAGAGGTGAGGGGTGGGCGAAATGGGCGAAGGGAGTCAAAAGGTACAAATTTCCAGTTATGAAGTAAATAAATCCTGGGCATGTAATGTGCAGCATGGTGACTATAGTAAATAATAGCCTATTGTATATTTGAAAGTTTGCTAGGAGAGTAGATGTTAAAAGTTCTCATCATAAGAAAAAAATATTTGTAACTATGTGAGGTGGCAAATGTTAACTTGTGGTAACCATTTTGCAATATATACATATATCAAATCACCATGTTATACAGCTAAAACTAATACGGTGTTATATGTAAATTGTATCTCAAGAAAACTGGGAAAAAATAAGAAATGATATATCGCAACACAAAGGCTGCGCATGTCCAGGAGGTGGGGCAGAAGCAGAAGATTCCACACAAAAAAAGGGATTTTCTGCAGCAAGCCAGCCAGACAGAGAAGTTGTGGCAACTTTATAAATTACTATGCTTTTACTTGTAAAAAATAGAAACCCTAACTCTATCTAGGTGGCATAAACAATAAAGGGAGCTTATTCACCTATGTAATTGGAAAATAGATGTAGGTTTCAGGTAAAGCTTGATCCTGTGGCTCAATGATGTCCCTAAAGATCCACTTTATCCCCTATGGTTGCAGGATGGCTTTTAATCGCTCTTGTTGCTTTAGATTTGATCCTTCACATCCAGGAGGAAAAAGAGAGTGCCTTCCTTCTGACATTTCCAGAAAATGTTCTGTTCTAAGATTGGCTTAAGCAGCTTGAGGTATATGTCCAATCCTAAACCAACCACTGCAGGCCGGGGGAGGGAAGATGCTGATTGCAAATGTTGTAGGTTTCACTCCTGGAAGCAGGGGTGAGGTTGGCTTCTTTAGAACGACCTGGATTTCCAAGTGGAAGTCAGGAAGGGGAAAGTAAGAAAGTATGTGAGGCCACCACAAAATGTGCACCAGTGGTCCCATCAGGAGAATCAGAATATGTTGATCCGGGCAGCTCCCTTCGATGTGAGCAAGGGAGAAAAATGCTTACTTGTTAGCACTGGTGGCAAAATGGACACACAGGGAACTGTAAGTTGGCATCTGCCTGAAGTGACATTTTGTTCCTGGGAAAGGTTTATTTGGTGGATGGTTTGCAGTCTCTCTGTCAGCACTGGGGCAGGTACGTGGCTGGGCTGGAGACAGATGCTTTCACGTGACTCTGGAATGCACTAGGTTGGAACAGACTAGAACTTCAGAGCCAGGAGCTGGCGCCTTATTCAGCCACTCCTGTGGCCAGGTCCCCATTGTCCCCGGGGCAGGCGTGGCAGCATGAGTGTCTCTCCCGTTACATTTCCTTATAATCTGGACATTAATCCGAGCTCAGCGGGTGGGATGCTAACACACACAATGGACTTGTAACAAACCTCAGGCCTTCTTGCTGTCACAGGTTATGGTGCACGATCCCGTGTCACAGCTTGTTGACTTATATGCAATACACAGGTTGTACTTGGTTCAATGTACTGTGTTACAACAACCTAGCAATTTGCATGGTCTTCCTGATTATCTGGTAATTAAACCCAGTAAGTACAAACATACTGTAATTATCATGTAACCGACCATCTGGACAGAGAGATGGAAATAACTGTGTATTTACTCTATAGCTGTATGATAATTATGACGTAATGGAATGATCAGCCATGAAGGAGAAGAAAGATTTGCAAGAGGCACGATCACGCTTTAACATGGCTCTAGCATTAATTCTAGCATTAATTTACTAGAAACAGTCCGAGATGTAAGGCAACTTGGCTGATGAAACCCGTCTGGATGGAGGCATTGAATGCATAGTTAAAGACAAACCTATATGGAACTGATGCCTGAGCAGGAAGTAACTGTGCCCACTCATTTGTTCAGATCTTGTTTACACTTCACTGGACAACGCTAACCATTTGTTTATTTGAACTTTCTCCCATTTGCATTGGAGTCACTAGTGCCTGTCAGTAAATGGTAATGTGTCTGAGTATGGTTACTATGTTTTGTTTCATAGATCTTAGATTCACGTAGGAAATCAGGTGTTCAATACAGAAACACTTTATTTATTTATTTTTAAATTTTTATTTATTGCAGTAACATTGGTTTATAACATTGTATAAATTTCAGGTGTACATCATTATACTTCTATTTCTGCATAGATTACATCATGTTCACCACCCAAATACCAATCACAACCCATCACCACACACATGTGCCGAATTATCCCTTTCACCCTCCTCCCTCCCCCCTTCCCCTCTGGTAACCACCAATCCAATCTCTGTCTCTATGTGTTTGTTTATTGTTGTTATTATCTACTACTTAATGAAGGAAATCATACGGTATTTGACCTTCTCCCTCTGACTTATTTCACTTTGGATAATGCCCTCAATGTCCATCCATGTTGTCACAAATGGCTGGATTTCATCGTTTCTTATGGCTGAGTAGTATTCCATTGTGTATATATACCACATCTTCTTTATCCATTCGTCCCTTGATGGGCACTTAGGTTGCCTCCAAGTCTTGGCTATTGTGAATCACGCTGCAAAGAACACAGGGGTGCATGTACCTTTATGCATTGGTGTTTTCAAGTTCTTTGGATAAATACCTAGCAGTGGAATAGCTGGATCATATGGTAGTTCTATCCTTGATTTTTTGAGGAATCTCCATACTGTTTTCCATAGTGGCTGCACCAGTTTGCACTCCCACCAGCAGTGTGTGAGAGTTCCCTTCTCTCCACATCCTCTCCAACACATGTTGTTTCCCGTCTTGTTAATTATAGCCATTCTGACGGGCGTGAGGTGATATCTCATTGTAGTTTTGATTTGCATTTCCCTGATAGTTAATGATTTTGAACATCTTTTCATGTGTCTGTTTGCCATCTGTATATCTTCTTTGGAGAAATGTCTCTTCAGGTCTTTTGCCCATTTTTTAATTGGGTTGTTAGTTTTTTTGTTGTTGAGATGCATGAGTTCTTTATATATTTTGGAGATTAACCCCTTATCAGATGCATGGTTTGCAAATATCTTCTCCCAATTGTTAGGTTGTCTTTTCATTTTGTTGATGGTTTCCTTTGCTGTGCAGAAGCTTTTTAGTTTGATGTAGTCCCATTTGTTTATTTTTTCTATTGTTTCTCTTGCCCGGTCAGACATGGTGCTTGAAAATATGTTGCTAAGACCCATGTCGAAGAGCATACTGCCTATGTTTTCTTCTAGAAGTTTCATAGTTTCAGGTCTTACATTCAAGTCTTTAATCCATTTGGAGTTAATTTTTGTGTATGGTGTAAGGTAAGGGTCTACTTTCATTTTTTTGCATGTGGCTATCCAGTTTTCCCAACACCACTTGTTGAAGAGACTTTCTTTTCTCCATTGCATGTTCTTGGCTCCTTTGTCAAAGATTAGCTGTCCATAGATGTGTGGGTTTATTTCTGGGCTTTTGATTCTATTCCATTGATCTGTGTGTCTGTTTTTGTGCCAGTACCATGCTGTTTTGGTTACTATAGCTTTGTAGTATATTTTGAAGTCAGGGAGTGTGATACCTCCAGCTTTGTTCTTTTTTCTCAGGATTCCTTTAGCTATTCGGGGTCTTTTGTTGTTCCATATAAATTTTAGGATTCTTTGTTCTATTTCTGTGAAAAATATTGTTGAAACTTTGATAGGGATTGCATTGAATCTATAGATTGCTTTAGGAAGTATGGACATCTTAACTATCTTAATTCTTCCAATCCAAGAGCATGGAATATCTTTCCATTTCTTTGTGTCTTCTTCAATTTCTTTCAGAAATGTTTTATAGTTTTCGGTGTACAGATCTTTCACCTCTTTGGTTAAGTTTATTCCTAGGTATTTTATTCTTTTTGTTGCAATTGTAAATGGGATGGTATTCTTAATTTCTCTTTCTGCTACTTCATTGTTAGTGTATAGAAATACAACTGATTTTTGTATGTTGATTTTGCATCCTGCAACTTTACCATATTCGTTTATTACTTCTAAAAGTTTTCTGGTGGATTCTTTAGGGTTTTCTATATATAAAATCACGTCATCTGCAAATAGTGACAGTTTCACTTCTTCTTTTCCAATTTGGATCCCTTTTATTTCTTTCTCTTGCCTGATTGCTCTGGCTAGGACTTCCAGTACTATGTTAAATAGGTGTGGTAAGAGTGGGCATCCTTGTCAGGTTCCTGTTCTTAGAGGAATAGCTTTCAGTTTTTCACCATTGAGGATGATATTAGCTGTGGGTTTCTCATATATGGTCTTTATTATGTTGAGGTACTTTCCTTCTATACCCATTTTATTCAGAGTTTTTATCATAAATGGATGCTGTATCTTGTCAAATGCTTTCTCTGCATCTATTGAGATGATCATGTGATTTTTATTCTTCATTTTATTAATGTGGTGTATCACGTTGATTGATTTGCGAATGTTAAACCATCCCTGCATACCTGGAATAAATCCCACTTGATCATGGTGTATAATCTTTTTAACGTATTGTTGTATGCGATTTGCTAGTATTTTGTTGATGATTTTTACATTGATGTTCATGAGTGATATTGGCCTGTAGTTTTCTTTTTTTGTGTTGTCCTTGTCTGGTTTTGGTATCAGGGTAATGTCAGCTTCGTAGAATGAGTTAGGGAGCTTCCCCCCCTCCTCAATTATTTGGAAGAGTTTGAGAAGGATAGGTATTAAGTCTTCTTTGAATGTTTGGTAGAATTCACCAGGGAAGCCGTCTGGTCCTGGACTTTTATTTTTGGGGAGGTTTTTGATTACTGTTTCGATCTCCTTACTGATGATTGGTCTATTCAAATTCTCTACTTCTTCTTGATCCAGTTTTGGAAGGTTGTATGATTCTAAGAATTTATCCATTTCTTCCAGATTGTCGAATTGGTTGGCATATAGCTTTTCATAGTATTCTCTTATAATCTTTTGTATTTCTGAGGTGTCTGTTGTAATTTCTCCTCTTTCATTTCTGATTTTACTTATTTGTGCCTTCTCTCTTTTTTTCTTGGTGAGTCTAGCTAAAGGTTTGTCAATTTTGTTGATCTTCTCAAAGAACCAGCTCTTGGTTTTATCAATTTTTTCTATTGTTTTTTTAGTCTCTATTTCATTTATTTCTGCCCTGATTTTTATGATTTCCCTTCTGCTACTGATTTTGGGCTTTGTTTGTTCTTCTTTTTCCAGTTCTTTTAGGTGCATTGTTAGATTGTTTATTTGAGATTTTTCTTGTTTATTGAGATAGGCCTGTATTGCTATAAACTTCCCTCTTAGAACCGCTTTTGCTGTATCCCATAAATTCTGGCATGTCGTATTTTCATTTTCATTTGTCTCCAGGTATTTTTTGATTTCTTCTTTGACCCAGTCATTGTTCAGTAGCATTTTGTTTAATCTCCATGTATTTGTGGCTTTTCTGATTTTCTTCCTATAGTTGATTTCTAGTTTCATAAGGTTGTGGTCAGAAAAGATATTTGGTATTATTTCAATCTTCTTAAATTTATGGAGACTTGTTTTGTGGCCTAATATGTGATCAGTCCTGGAGAATGTTCCATGTGCATTTGAAAAGAATGTGTATTCTTCGGTTTTTGGATGGAATGCTCTGTATATATCTACTAGGTCCATCTGTTCTAGTGTGTCATTTAAGGCCAGTGTTTCCTTATTGATCTTCTGTTTGGATGATCTATCTGTTGGTGTAAGTGGAGTGTTAAAGTCCCCGACTATTATTGTGTTACTCTCTATTTCTATTTTTATGTCTGTTAATAATTGCTTTATATATTTAGGTGCACCTACATTGGGTGCGTAGATATTTACAAGTGTTATATCCTCTTGTTGGATTGTTCCCTTGATCATTATGCAATGCCCTTCTTTGTCTCTTTTTACAGTTTTTGTTTTAAAGTCTATTTTGTCTGATATGAGTACTGCTACCCCAGCTTTCTTTTCATTGCCATTTGCATGGAATATCTTTTTCCATCCCTTCACTTTCAGTTTGTGAGTGTCTTTAGGTCTGAAGTGTGTCTCTTGTATGCAGCATATATATGGGTCTTGTTTTTTTATCCATTCAGCCACCCTATGCCTTTTAATTGAAGCATTTAGTCCATTGACGTTTAAAGTAGCTATTGATAAGTATGTACTTATTGCCATTTTTTAACTTTTTTTTTCTCAGTGTTTTAGTAGTCCTTCTCTGTTCCTTTCTTCTTCTATACAGAATTGATTGTCTCTTTAGTTTGACCTCTGTCTGAAAGCTCTACTCTTTAACTCCCCTCCTCCCTCCTTTTATGTTTTTGATATCATATCTAACCTCTTTTTTGTGCATTTGTATCCATTACGTTCTTAGCATGGAAATAGATAATTTTTCCTATTTGTGGTCTTCTCTTTTTCCCTTAAATCAGTCCCTTTAACATTTCTTGTAGCACTGGTTTCTTGTTGATGAACTCCTTTAATTTTTGCTTGTCTGGGAAATTTTTGATCTCTCCTTCCATTTTGAATGATAATATTGCTGGGTAGAGTATTCTTGGCTGTAAGTTTTTTCCTTTTAGCACTTTAAATATATGGTGCCACTCTCTTCTAGCCTGTAAAGTTTCTGCTGAGAAGTCAGCTGATAGCCTTATGGGGTTTCCTTTGTATGTAACTTGACTTTCTCTTGCGGCTTTTAGGATTCTCTCTTTATCTCTAATTCTGGACATTTTGATTATGATGTGTCTTGGTGTGGACCTCTTTGGGTTTATCTTGTTTGGGGCTCTCTGTGCTTCCTGTACCTGGATGTCTGTTTCCTTCCTTAGGTTAGGGAAGTTTTCATCTATTATTTCTTGAAATAGATTCTCTGCCCCTTTGTCTCGCTCTTCTCCTTCCGGGACACCTATAACATGGATGTTAGTGCGCTTGATGTTGTCCCAGAGGTCCCTTAGACTGTCCTCACACTTTTTAATTCTTTTCTCTTTTACCTGTTCAGCTTGGGAAATTTCTTCTAGTCTTTCGTCCAGCTCCCAGATCCGTTCTTCTGTATCCTCTACTCTGCTTTTGAGTCCCTCTAGTGAATTTTTCATTTCCAGTATTGTATTCTTCATTTCTGATTGGTTCTTTTTTATATCTTCCATTTCTTTGTTGACATTGTCACTGAGTTCATCTATTCTTCTCCCTAGATCAGTGAGCATCCTTAACACTCTTTGTTTGAACTCTCTGTCAGGTACGTTGCTCATTTCTGTTTCACTTAGTTCCTTTTCTGGGGTTTTGTCCTGTTCCCTTACTTGGAATGTATTCCTTTGCCTCCTCATTTTGCCTCTTTCCCTGTGCTTGTGTCTACATATTAGGTAGGTCAGCTATGTCTCCTGCTCTTGGATAGGTGACCTTATGTAAGTGACGCCTTAGGAGGCTTCCAGTGTGCTTCCCTCAGTTCTCAATGTTCCAGGGGTGACCCCTATGTGGGCTACGTGTGTCCTTCTATTGTGGCACGCTTGCTCTCCCTGTAGGCGCCCAGGGAGGCCGAGTTATGCTCCTGGCCAGTTGTTGTAATGCTCAACTGCTTGTAGTTGTTGTGAGCCCTTCAGTCTCTTTATCAGGTGTGGGGAACCCCAGCACGGTTGGCTTCAAGTTCTAATACCACATTAGTGTTGCAGTATTTCTTTTAAGTGAGTAGGCCCCCAGTGTGGCAGGTTGTTAGGCTCAGGGCCTTACAATTGCTATAAGCCTCCAGCCTTTAGGTCTCTTGTCAGCTCTCTGAGGATTACAGCTGGGAGGGGCTGGCCTCAGGCACAGGAGCACCCAATTGTTTCAGGCTTTGGAAGGTGGGGCAAACCCTTATGTGGGTCTTTGAGAAGCACAAGTCTTCTGCAGGTGACAAGCCCTGCTGCCCACAGGTCCACACACACAGTCAACACAGTCCTGACCCATGTGAGCGCCCCAACCTCCCGAAGCGGACCCAGTCTCTCCATGGCGGGAGCCCCACGCACTCCACCACTGCCCCACACTCTCCACCCGCTCCTTGTGCACGTCCTGCCCCGCTGAAGTCGGCTCAGTTGCCAGGCAGCAGACAATCCAGTCACCAATCTATGTAGGCCCACAAGTTGCCTGATGGCTTGTTGTTGGGTGGGGCCAGTCTCTAGGGTGGGCTGCCCGCCCTGGCTGAGCTGGATTAAATTGGTGCTCTAGCGGGTGGGGCAGACCCTGGGCTAGCAGGCCTCAGGGAGAACTCCAATGGCGTCTGTGTCAGCACGCTCACACCAGGCCACAACAATGGCCACCGCCAATGTCCCAGTCCCTGGAGAGGTCTCACCCCTCACCGAGATGCACTCAGGGCCTATTAGGTGAGTCTCTTTTCACCACAGCACTGTGCACCTTTCTTTCTGGTGATTTTAGGTTGCTTTCTGAAACGGGTGAGTTTGTGCGTGGGCCCTTTAAGAGCCAGTTTTAATTTCTTTGTGAACTGGGTTTTCTGGGGGTGCTCCCCAATGTTTTAGTAGCAGGCAAAGTCAGATATTATGCCGCTGGTCTGGATTGTGCTGGGTCCCCGCAGCGGGGGCGCTCCCGGCTCAGGGCCCCGCGCCTCCAGGGAGGGCTGAGTACCTGTGGGCTGCTCCCGGGCTGCCGTGAAGCTGGCGGCTTGTGAAGGCGGCGTTTTTCCTCTCCAGAAGGGAGTCTCTGCCTCTTCCACCTCAGTTAGGATTGTCCGTTGTTGCAGGAGTTCCTCTTATCCAGTTTTCAGTTCTGTCTCAGGGGTAATTTTTCCACGAGTAGTTGGAAATCGGCTGTGTCCGCAGGAGGAGGTGAGTTCAGAGTCTGCCTACGCCGCCATCTTGGCTTCCTCCTCCCTCAGAAAAACTTTTAATGTAATGACATTTGTGCTATTGTAAAACTGTTTGTAAAATGCACTTACCCTTTTGGGTAGAACCACAAATCATGTCCTTACCAGTGAATGTGCTAACTCTGAAGCCTCACTATAATTTGGCTGTGCTGCACACATATGAGGGAAAAAAAGAAAATCGTTTATGGAGTATTGGAGAGTGGCCAATAATAGCAGAAAATAACTGTAACCGCAGTGACAATACAGTGGGGTTGTATCATGGGAGCTTTTAGGTTATGACTCAAACTACCACGTTTCTGTCAAATCCAGGATGCTGTCAAGGTACGGTGATCATCTCACGTACCACTAAGAAGGAAAAAAAGGTCATCAAATAAATACCATTAGAATTTTGAAATTAAATGGATTGAAAGAGCTTTTGTACATGTATTTAGACATGATTTTAATTACATAGTCCTCTTAGGCAAACATAAAGAAGTACATTGATAAGGTGCTCCTAAAATGTCTTCACATTAAAAGTCCAACACTTTTAATTTGCTCTTTGACTCCGAGATTTCAGCGTCTGTGTTCTTCACACACGTTGTCCTCTGCCATCGTGCACATTGGTGATTCAGCATTTCCTAAAAGGGTGCGGGGCTATTGTCTCTGGCATTTTCTTCCCCGGGCAATTACACCCATCCTGCAAATTAGACAGCATTTTTCGTGGCTTAAGCATTTGTGATGGTTCTGAAAATTTATTTGCTATTCTCATCGAGTAAGATTTTGAAAGTTTTCCTCTCTGCAAATATTTATATGAATATTCTATTAATATAAAGAATCTAGTAAAACAAATAGTCCTTTTTTTTTAAAATCAGAATGACTCAAAGCTGAGATTCCTTCAATGAGCCAGGCAACAAAATCTTGATTGAAATGGATTATTCTAAGTTAATGAAACATTAGAAAACATGTGGGATTTGCATTTTAAATATTTTCCATTTATCCTTATAATTTTACTTAGTATCATTCTTTTAGATCTTGTTCATATCTTATTATTGGTTAAAATATCTATATTCTGTTAAATTTTTGTAGAGACAAGGAGCTTGGCCATGTCTGACTAACCTTCTCTCTATCTCCCTGATGAGTGGGGTTTAGCCTCTTTCTCCTTTTGACTTCTTAAACCAGGCAGGAATATCCCAGGCACTTGCCAGAAATGATTTAGAATAAATTGGTGAAAGCGAAGGGTGAAGATCACATGTACCTATTTAACTAGGACTCCTTGGTTAAAAGTTAAAAATTAACTCAAGAAGGATTAAACAACAAAGAAACGTTTATTAAGGATGTAGGATGTTGTGGGTATATGTTGATTGTTTTTGTAACATGTATTTCTTGCCTCCCGTCTCCCCCAAAAATGCCCAATTGTCTTTTGGGGAATTCTTGTTCCCCTCATCTTCAATCATATGGTGTGGGAGGGATAGATGCCCCGACCCTCTCCTCCAAGAGAGAGTCCTGATTGGTTCAATCTAAACAGCATATCTTATCTCCTCGTCCACTGGTTCAGAGATGGGCACGTGGCCTGTTTTGGGCCAATAAGAGTGAATCCTAGAATTTGAACCGGGCCAACTGAAAGGGATTCTCTCTGCCTTTGGATAGCATGGGTTATGGTGTGAGGTCTGGAACTATTGCAGCCATTTTGCTACCAGGAAATAAAACTCTAGAGCTGCAGAGGACCCTATGGTTCCTGAGAATAAATTCTACATCACAAAAAGCAGAAGAGGGAGACAGAGAGAAACTGCTCTTATTATTTCAGCTACCAAATCAGCCCTATCTAAAGCCAGAACTACCTCTGGATTTTTCAGCTGCATGAGTGACATTCAGTGATATCCTTAGTATATAAAGTCACTTGATATAAATTTTCTTTCACCTACAGCAAAAAACAAAACTTTACTCTCTACAGTGCTGTATCATGGAATCTAAGCTCAGGAAGGTAGCGAGGTCCCAGGAAGTTACTGGAAACAGGAACTCAGAAGCTTGGGCACATTCCGGCTCTTGCCTCTGATGCTTTCTGTGTGTAGGCTGTATTCCTCTCTCTTCTCACACATGCTCCCCACTGGCATCTTCTGATCGACACACTGAGGCGCTGTCTCTTAGTAGCAGATCTGCACTCCCAGGAGGGGGGGACTAATTGGACCAGCTGAGGTCAAGGGTCAAACCTTGATCCAACAACCCTGGCCAGAGTGTCAGGGTCACAAAGCCTGAAGATGACATCCAGTCACCCCCTGCGGATGGGAAGGCAGCTCTGAGAGGAAGAGGCGGGGTGGTTGGGAGAGGCTCAGGCACCCCGGAAAGTGTCCACTAGAGGTGGCCTCTGAGAAGCCTCTTCATATCTCGGAGTTTCCGTTTCCTCCTGTGAAATGGAGATACTAAACCAAAGGGTGTTCTTGAGCATAAAGTGAGAAATATAAGAGTCAGGAGGCTGCTGGGGGTGGTGGGACCATTTCCATGGCTCCTGTACTTTCAGTGGTGCTGAGCACATCACAGGGGTTCAGCAAATGTGTTACTTGTGATTGTGTGGCTGCGCCCACCTTCACTCTGGGGACACTCATTAGCGTTATTGTGAACATCTCGGATTTAGATGGTGCGGTTCACTATACAGCACTTTCCGGTCCAAGAACATGATCGACCCTCAGGTCCATCTGGTGAGGTGGGTCACTGCTCCCATTTTACAGATAAAGAAACTGTGTGACTCCTCCTAAGCCAGTGGTTCTCAAAAGGTGAACATCTCCGCAGACCTTGTGAATCAGCAGCTCTGAGGTGGGGCCCGGCAATCTGCATTTTTACAGGCCCTCAGGCAATTCTGATGGCTGCCCTCAGCCCGTGGCTAATAAATGAACCCAATTCTCCCCATCTTCACCGGGCCAGCTCCCCGCAGGGGTTCTGCCATCTCAAAGGGAAGGATGACTGGTGAGCATGGCGTGTCGTGGCTCACAGGCTGTGTGTGTGACTCCACTGGCTACTGCAGGGGGGAGCTTTTGGCTAAAGATATCAGGCTGCTTGATTTTTATTTACCAACAATACCTTAAAAGCCTCATGAAACTGGCTTGGTTTCCACTCCGACGGGCTTTCTCTGGGCAGCGGCTGGGCTATACTTGCCAGGTTTTTCTGAGCATATAGCTGCCATGAGCTTTTCCGCTCTCCCTCTCTCCTCCCCCACTTCCTCTCATTCCCACAATTCCCTGAGGAGTCCAGGCAGCACCCAGCGTGGTGAGTATCTGGCAAAGCAGACATTCAAGGGCTCTTGGCGACAGTCTTGGCTGCATACCACCTGTTGGCATCTTGGTAAAGGGGGGGCATCGATCAATGCCAGGTGAAGGTCCTAACACCTAGGCGCCACTCTGGCTAGGTCAAGGGAAGAGGCTTCTTTATGAGGTTAATAATTTGAAAGAATTAAAGCCGAAATCCTTCTAGAGCTTTCAGAAATGTTTCTGCCCTGCGTTATTGTATCAGGAAGGGTTCTTAGTAACAGAAGCCGACTCCGGCTGACTTAAGCAGGAAAGAAATTAACTTAAGGATATGGGTAGCTCATCACATTGCTAGGAAAGCTGGAGAGCCAGGCTCAGAGGCCACACAGTCAGGCAGATGCCCCAATCATCTCACAGAAAGGTCTGGGGAGGGCGCTAATGCCACCTCTCCTATGCACCTGAAGCACCACTGACCCTGCTAGGGCTGGCCTGCTGGCTGCTCTGCTTGGCCCCTGCACAGCTGCCCCAGGGGACTCCATCTGGCTGTGATGGCCACCACTGCCCCAAGAATGCTTCCCAGTCCCAACCTTTCTGTATTACAAGGACCCAGTTAATAACGTGGGTGGATGTTTCTGATTGGTGGAACAGAGGTCACATGCCTCCTCTCCAGCTGCAAGGGACCCTAGGAGAGTGGATATCTGCCATTTTTATCCTTTGCTGAGAGAGGTGGGCTCTGCTCCTTCCAAGACTCAAAAAATGGCAAATTTTCCAAATAAGAAGGAAGTTAACCAGCTGGGTAACCAAAAGAATAACTATCCAAAAATATCCACTAAAAGAATCATAATCATAAAAACTAATAACACTATAGCTTTTACTGGGTGCCAAGTGCTATTATAACTCACATCCATCACCCTGTTTAGTCCTCACAACAGTTCTGTAAGGTAGGTACTATTGTCACCACCCCCATATCAACAGATGAGGAAACCGAGGCCCAGAGAGTTGAGTCACTCACCCACGATCCTGTAGCTCTAACGTGTCAGAGCAGACTTTGAACTCAGGGTGACCGGCTCTGGAGCCCAGGCTGAGCTGCATCTCCAATCAAAATGCTGAGATGCCAATGGAGCCAGGATTTCTGACCCTCGCACCTCTCAGATCCATGAACCAGTAGACTCCTTATTGTTATTATTATATTGACTTTGGCCAAAGGCAGGATAAATTGGGCTTCTGTCACTTGCAGAAGGGGGCTGACTAATACACTTTAGTTAGTGGCTGACTAATTCAAAGTTTAGGAAGCAACTTTAAAGATGACTAATCATAAGCATTCCCCTATTTTTCTTTTTCTTTTTCTTTTTGGCTGTGGAAGATTGGCCCTGGGCCAACATCCATGCCCATCTTCTTCTACTTTACACGTGGGATGCCTGCCACAGCATGGCTTGATGAGTGGTGCATATGTCCACGCCTGGGATCCGAACCCGTGAACCCGGGGCCGCCAAAGTGGAGTGCACGAACTTAACCACTACACCACTGGGCTGGCCCCCCTATTTTCATTGTTTTATGAGTAAATCAGATGCTTTTGCAAGAACTCAGTGAAATAATAGCAATTTTATCCCCTTTCGCTGATTTAAAAACATAGGCCTACAGAGTTGAAATGGCCCAGCCCTGCTTTCTCTGCTCTTTTCTGGAAGAATCCTGACTGGAATCCAGATGTGGCCTTCTTTCACCTGTGATATCTTTCCTGAGTGTCCAGGGCTGGGGCCACCTGGTGACCATGATATGTCCACTCCCTCCGGCTCTTCATGGTCTAGTGCAGGACCCAGCCACGCCACGGGCTGATACCCCAACCACCCGTCAGTCAGCCTCTTGCAAGCTTTCCAACGAGGACTCCCTGGGGCTGCGCTGTGGATGGTGCCAGGGCCTCTGCCGCTGGCAGTCTGAGCGTCTGCCGTGCTTGACTGGGCTCGGAGTCCTCCTGCCCACAGGCTGCAATGTGAGCTCCTTTTTTTGGCAGAGTGACCACACCTGGATCGGGACAAGGCAGGATCCAGTGATGCAATCAGATTTCCGGTTCCGGGACACAGAGTCGGCTGGCGGGAAACTCAGGAACAGAGCAGCGGTGGAGTAGAGACTGGGGTACGGATGGGGGCTGAGCCTTGGCTACAGCCCGAGACTGTGAAAGACAATGACGTATTCCAGAGACGGCCACTGGTGAGACGGGAGCGTAGGGGATGCGGCTGGGCACATGGGGGAAGGAGGTGGTGGGACATGGAGCAAGGAAAGTGGACAGAACTATGGGCAGACCCAAGAGTGACCCTCCAAAAATCAATGATAGTAACGGCAATAATAGATAATGTTGATTGACTGTTTATACTTACAACAATCGAGTTAAGGTTTTTACATTTAATCATGCCTTTTGTCTTGGGAAATGGGATACAACTGTTATCCCCACTTTACAGGAATCCGAGGCTCAGAGAGGTTAAGGAACTTGACAAAGGTGACACAGCCTGTAGGAGATGGAGTTGGAATCCAAGGCCCTTACCATTAAAGGCTGGTAATTGTTTGCCAAACGAAACAGACACGCAGCCAACAGTTGACGGTCTCTGATCTCACCTGAGCCCCTACAGGCAATTCATTTAGAAGGGAATGGAGTAACTTTTGCCCTGCCCTCCTCACAATTCATTTAGAAGGGAATGGAGTAACTTTTGCCCTGCCCTCCTCACGCCATGGAAAGAGGCCCACTTGCTAATGACGGCCGACATCCCTAATCTACCAGCTTGCATTTTCCTACTTCACCTAAACACAGCCTCAGATTCCTTCTTTTTTTTTTTTTTTTTAAAGATTTTATTTATTCATTTTTTTCCCCCCAAAGCCCCAGTAGACAGTTGTATGTCATAGGTTCACATCCTTCTAGTTGCTGTACGTGGGACTCGGCCTCGCGTTGGACGGAGAAGTGGTGCCTTGGGGCGTGCCCGGGATCCGAACCCGGGCCGCCAGCATCAGAGCGCGCGCACTTAACCGCTAAGCCACGGAGCCGGCCCTCAGATTCCTTCTTAACACAAGTGTTTTCAGCAGCCACTTCCAACTGACCAGAAATGGCACATGAGATGCAAATGATTTCCCCTCCCTGATCTACAGGGTTTGCCCGGGTTCCAAGTGTCATAAGCCAGAAGTGCCTTTTGAGAGAATCAAAGCAGCAGGCAGGCTGAGCTGGCAGAGGGAGTGTGAATGTTGGAGACAGGGCCCATTTCAAGTCAAGTCACTGAGCAGAACAGGAGTCGTCAGGAAGTGGAGGAATGGCAGCCACAGAATCTACACGGGGAGGATGCAGAGAAGGGACAGCCAGCTCTGTTCCTGGGGAAACCTACAGACCTGACAGCATAAGCTTCACAAAAAAAAGGCAAACATTTCATAAGGTCTGTTATCACAATACTTTTTTTTTCCTGAACACCTATAGTATATGGTTATAAAAGAGTGTGATCATAGTAGCTATTCTGTTACAGCCTAGTTTAGTTAGAATTTATTCCTCACTTAAAATAATTTGAGGTTGCTTGTAATAAAAAGCACACAGTCTTTAACTGGACATTTAAAAATCATAATAAACTATGAGAACTGGAAGAAGAAAGGAGACGATTTTGCCAAGAATTTTATGCAAGATAGTTACAATGCTTTAAATTAGGCTTATCCCTGAGTTCCCTGGCAGCCGGATAACAAAGGGTAAGAAGATACATTGTATGAGTACTCCTTGCCTGATGAAAGATTCAGGCAAAAGCATCAACTGATGGCTTGTGGGTGAGTGGCCTCAAGTTTGCTTTGTTTAACCACAAAAGGTTTAAAATTAGGAGAGTTCACTTGCAAATACAGCCTCACTTGAAGGTAACAAGATACAGCCGCTCTCTGCTCATATCTCTCAACTTCAACAAGAGCAGGGGCGGAGCAGGGGCTGCTCCTTTGGACAAGCACGCAGGCTCCTGTTTGCCACACTTCCCACCATTCTCTATTGTTTGCTCCCTGTAGCACCTGCAAGGAGTGGTCTAGTCTCGTGGAGGCTGTTACACGCAGACACAGTCTTTGGTGTGTTCTACACACGGAAGCCAGAGCGGTCCTGTTAGCTCATACATTGGATCGTGACATTCCTCTGCTCACACCCCTTCAGGGGCCCCCAGCGCTCTCTGAGGATGCGCCAATGGCCTGTTCCCTTTTGCTCACCCCTCCAGCCTAATTGGCTCTCTCTGTGCCCCAAACACACCAAGCACCAAGCACGCTCCTGCCTCCAGGCCGTTGCCCTTGCTTTGCCCTCTGCCTGGAACACCCTTCCCGCAGCATGGCTGCCAGCTCAGGTCTCTGCTCAGCTGTCACCGTGACAGTGAGGCCTTCCCCGACCCCCTCACACAAACTGACACCTCCTCACAACTCGCCGTCCCCTAGACCCACTTCATCTTTCTCCATAGCCCTAATTGTTATGGGACCTGTCCTATCATTACATATTCATTTTCTGTTTTCACACCCAGCCCTGTAAATTCTATAGGGAAGGGGGTGGGGCAGATTTCTCATTTGTTCCTGCTGTGTGTCCAGCGCCGGGGCAGTGCCTGGCACACAGGAGACACGGAATGTGTGGTACGAATGGATAAGAGTCTATGATGGTGCAGCATTTACATGTGAGACATACATACATAATCTTCCCGGACAAAGACATCTTTATGTCAATATAAAGATCAGAGATATAAAGATGCATTGTTTTATCTTTGCCTGTAAAGATACAATGCTATAAAGATAGCTATATTTATATCTATAGTGTCTCCAGACTAAAGGCCGAACAATGACCAATAGTCACAGGAGGCAAGAACAATGGGACGGCTGTTTACAGTTTCCTTGCTAGGCACACTGTTTGTTTCTGTGAGCTCCTTTTCTTTATAAGTGCTGTTAACCCTTGTGTGAGTGTTTGACTCTTTCTAGAAATGGCCACAGTTGGCTACCTTTTCTGTATCTGACAGGTTAGAATCTAAACATGGGGTGCTCAGATTTACAAACAGTCCTAACAAATGAGGGGTGACCAGGACTCAGATCTGGGCAGCCTCGCTCCTCTCCCCAGCTGCACCTCTGCCCAGGGTTGGCTGGGTGAGGACAATCCAGACGGCACACGCCCAGCTGATTCCATCAAGTGCTCACATAGACATGTGGTGTGTCTGCCCTTGCATCCGCCCCGTGAGTCTCCAGGGCCCTAGGCCATGCCATGCATTTCCCCTCCAGCCCACGCGGACAGAAGCCCTCCTGGGGCCGGAGAAGTCTTATTTAAACTCCCATCAATCCAGAAATGCGTCCTTCCCCAAAGCAGGGCTGGCACTGTCTGCAGCTCTGGGGAAAGTCATTGCTGTCCGGATCAGAGCCCACTTTCCTGATCTAGAGAGGGCTTTTCATTACGTGCATCCCAGCATGGGCACATTTCAAACACTTCAGCTCCCATTGTAGATGAAATGGGTGCGAGATGGAGCCTCATCCGAGCGTGCAGAGCCGTACTGGCCCAGCCATAGAGCCTGGCGGGGATGACTGTGCTGGCCTGGCTGCTCCCAGCAGCCATCTCCCTTTCCCCAAGCTCCTTGCCCCTTCCCACCTACTGCCGGAGACCTCTGGGGCGGCCCGCTCACCTCCCCCTCCCAGCCCCTCACTGCCTCGCTGGAGAAGACCAGAGAGGACCACGGAGGGCCGAGAAGCCTGAGGTGTACTTGTGGGGGTCATTTCGTTCCCAAACCCCACAAGAACCCTTTGCCGAGGGAAAGTTTCTTTTCCTCCCTAAGGAAACCACTTCCGGAGGCGAGCTTCAGGAGAAAAGGAAAAGCAGATGTCAGCCCGTGACACAGAATAATCGCTTTGCTCAGTGCTTGTATTTTCCTACCAATTTTGTATTTTTCAAAAAGGACAATAAAACAATTGTACTCTCGGCTAATTAATGACAAGCTGGTAAAAGCATCTCCTCATTGTTCCATTTATTTCTCCATTTCTCCCAGTTAACAGTCCTGTCTCTGAAATGAATCAATGTCGTTTACACAATGCTGTCACCCATTGTTCCTTTATCATCCTCCATTTTCATAAATCGGGGTGTTAATCCCTTAATGGCTTTTCTTAGCGCTTAAAAAAAAAAAAAGGAAAAAAAAGAAGGAAGGGAAAAAAAGCCCAGCCCCTGCTCCTCTTAATCCGCCAGTAGACAACGCGTGTTTACACAGGCGGCCCCGCTCCGCTCCGTGTTTACTCAAAAAAGAGGTCCGCTTGGGGATTTAGCCCCTTCTGTTTGTTGGCTAAACAGGAGGCCCCTCACCCCTGGGGATCCGCTCCTTCCCTAGGTAGGGTCCGCCCCTGCCCCAGCCCCTGCTTCTCCACTGGACTCTTTGATGAGGCCTCTGACCTGTGCCCTGATGGCCCGGGAAGGGCTTGCGAGGTAGGGGACAGGATGGGAGGAGATGGGGTAGGGGTTTCCAGTCCTTCCTGGGCTTTCAATCCACCATCCCAGTGGCTTCTCGCTCACCCTCCACTAGGGCAGCGGTCCTTAAAACCGGGTCCCTGGACGAACAGCACCAGCTCTCCTGGGAACTTGTTAGAAATGCCAATCATCAGACCCACACCAGCCTGCTGGATCTGAAACTCTGGGCCAGGGTCCAGCAATCTGTGCTTTCACAAGCCCTCCAGGGGATTTCTGATGCACCCCTGAAATCCGAGAACTACTATACTAGAGGCTTTAATTCTAAGGTTAAATAGTAAAGAGATGGATATAAAGCTCATTTCATATAACAAATACTGGCTGACTTCTGGTTCCCGTTTGGCAAGGCTCTGGGGTCTGAGCATTGATTGAATCAGAGCTGGTGCAAGCCTCTGGAAAGTTCCCAGTCTGCCGAGTGAGCTCCCCCTGGGTGGGAGCCCCACCCAGACCTCCTCTTCATTTCTCAGGCCCCTGCACAACGCCTGGCAGAAAGTGGTAGATATCGTCATCAGCATCATCATCGTCATGGAGGTAGGGAGTGAATCCAGCACCTTGCCCCAGCCTCATGCTCAGGTTTCTGGGTTTCACAAGGATCTTGTGTTCCATCACTCAGGTAGCATATCCCACCTGAGCTCTTGCACAGGACAAGACCGTGTGCAGGCTGCTGGGGCTCAGAGTTAAATCAGAGGAGCCCTGCCCTCCAGCAGCTCCCTGTCCAGTGAGTACACAAATAACTTGCACAAACAACTTGCAAAGACCCCGGCAAGTGCTGTGAGAGCCCTTCTGAAATGGCACAAAGGCCACGTCATCAGCCCGGCACAGGTGGTTGTGGTGGTGCTGAAGGTGCTGGCGGTGGTGGTGGAGGTGGCGGTGGAAGCCGAGGCGATGGTGGTGGTTAAGGTGGTGGTGGAAGCCGAGGCGATGGCGGTGGTTAAGGTGGTGGTGGAAGCCGAGGCGATGGCGGTGGTTAAGGTGGTGGTGGAAGCCGAGGCGATGGCGGTGGTTAAGGTGGTGGTGGAAGCCGAGGCGATGGCGGTGGGTAAGGTGGTGGTGGAAGCCGAGGCGATGGCGGTGGGTAAGGTGGTGGTGGAAGCCGAGGCGATGGCGGTGGTGGTGGAGGTGGTGGTGGAAGCCGAGGCGATGGCGGTGGTTAAGGTGGTGGTGGAAGCCGAGGCGATGGCGGTGGTTAAGGTGGTGGTGGGAGCCGAGGCGATGGCGGTGGGTAAGGTGGTGGGGGAAGCCGAGGCGATGGCGGTGGTTAAGGTGGTGGTGGAAGCCGAGGCGATGGCGGTGGTTAAGGTGGTGGTGGAAGCCGAGGCGATGGCGGTGGTTAAGGTGGTGGTGGAAGCCGAGGCGATGGCGGTGGTTAAGGTGGTGGTGGAAGCCGAGGCGATGGCGGTGGTTAAGGTGGTGGTGGAAGCCGAGGTGATGGCGGTGGTGGTGGAGGTGGTGGTGTTTGGGCAGCAGCCTTCACAGAGAAGACCCTTAATGTGAATCCCCCAGTCTGAGACAAAATTCTTCAGATGGGCTCGGGGGAATGAATATGTAAATACAAAGGTTTGAGAGCCAGCCCTGACGGCCTAGTGGTTAAAGTTCTGTGTGCTCCGCTTCGGCGCCCGGGTTCGGTTCCTGGGCATGGAACCACACCACTCATCTGTCAGTGGCCATGCTGTGGCGGTGGCTCACATAGAAGAACCAGAAGGACCTACAACTAGAACATACAATTATGTACTGGGCCTTTGGGGAGGGGAAAAAAGAAGGGAGAGGAGAAGATTGGCAACACATGTTAGCTCAGGGTGAATCTTTCCCAGCAAAAAAAAAAAAAAAAAGATTTGAAAAAAAAAAGGTATAAACTGCTGCTAAAAGTGTTTGCTGTGGGGTGGTCAAGATGGAAATGAGAGTCACTGAGAATTCCACGACTGTATCTCAACGGTTCAGCCTTAGGTATGAGGTCCAAGGACTTAGAACAACTGGAAAAAAGCCTGTGGATTTTGGATTTATAGGCTAGAATCTGACTCATACCAGCTTAAACTATAAGAAGAATTTATTGGCTTCTATACCTGCATAGTTTCAAAGAGTTCAAAAAGCTTCAGGTATAGCTGAATCCAGAAGCTCAGGCAACTTACCAGAATACTGCATGTTGGCCCTGCCTTCTTCTTTGCGAGTTTTATTTTCAGACAGACTCTCCCTAGTTGATAGCAAAGATGGCCCCTGGCAACTTTAAGCTTATTGAATCTTTATGCCCAGAAATTCTGAAGAAAAGTGGGCATTTTCCCTCAGTGGTCTCAGAAAAATTCCCAGGAAGACTCTAACTGGCCTGGCTTGCATCGCATGACTCCCCCGGAATCAATTACTTTGACTCAAGTCTGAGCCAATTGTCCAGACCAGAGTAACATGGTCACTCCAAGACAGGAAGAGGATAGGGTGGGATGGTGAGCCCTATTTGAATGGTGTGGCTGAAAGTGGAAGAGGGAGGGGTGGTTTCTAAAGAAGCTTTGCAATGTTTTTCCAGAAAAAGTAGCAATAGATTTGGGCAAGCAAGAAAAAAATAAGTGACTGGAACAAAGAGCTAGGGACAGTCGAGTAAAAATAATTGAACTGTTAATAAAATTACGTATGTTAAACATGCACAGAAAAAAGATAATCACCAAAAAGTTGGAATTGGTTATCATGGAGACTATTTTATGGTCTTCTTTAGTATTTACTATTCCACGACTATTTTTGCCCAGTCAATTAACTTTATTGTTCATTACAGGAATATCCCATAAACTCTTCAATACAAAACATCCAACAACATTTTATACCCCAAGACTCCTTGCAACTCTTTCTTCAAAATCATCACCTTGCTGTTTTCATGAACTGCTATTATAGCTATTATAACATGGCCGTTATCCAGTTCTAACCAACTCCCCCTCCTGCCACTTTGAAAACCCTTTTTAAACCAGAGATCAGAATCTCAGTAAAAATGACCTTGCCCTTCCCTCTTTAAGATGCTACCCAAGCTCTGCCGAGGTGGTGCTCTCCATTGTGGTGACCAATAGACTCAGCTTTGCCTTATCAACAGGTTGTTAGTGCTATTTAGGGAGCCAGCATTCGACATCTATAATAAAAAGCTGTAGAACTATATAAATATATTTTTGCATGACCTTATTGGGAGGGCCCACAGAAGCTTCTGCCACTACAGGAAACTTTAGCCTCACTCCTTTAGGAAATGGAGGCCGCTGGGTTTACCAGGAAACACCCTGCCTGAGAGTCTCAAGACAATTTTATAGTCTTTATTATAGTTTTAAATGATCTACTTGTTTGTGATCATTTTTTTAATGTCTTTCTTCCTGCCACAACTATAACCCAGGAAGGCAAGTACTGTGTCCTATTCATCATTTGTCTCCAGCATCTAGAAAAGAGCTTGGCATGTGGTAAGTACAGTATTTGTGGAATGAGTGGATGAATGAGTGAAAGAGTAGAGGAAAGGATCTAGGTTGCAGTCCTGGGTCTGCTAATGATTTGTTGTATGCCTTGGGCAAGTCCATTCCCCTTCTGGGCCTCAGTTTCCCCACATGAACAATACCAGGTGAGATGATACCTCATCCACATCTACATTTATAGGCAGTTATGGTTCCAAAGACAGCAGCAGCATCTCAGGCTTTGAAGGAGGTTGGATAAGATGGTTGATGATTGCCCTTCTGGAGGCCTGACGTTGGCAGCCCCAGCATTCATGGTAATTCCACATTCTCAGGTCTGGCCCTTCCCAGTTCCTGAGACTAGGCAGGATGGGCAGAAGCTGGGATGTTTCCTATTTATCAGCCACTGTATTCATGTAAAGTGTGGTTTTCTCCTGAGGTGTGTGTGGGTGGGTGCAAACTCTGTAAGTGGTCCTTAGTGACATGGGGTAGAGGGAACCCCGGCCCCTTTTCCTTGTTTTTCTTCTGGTCACATCAGTTGTCCCCAATTCCCACACAGCCTGCTTCTGGAAGGGAATGTTATCAGCCATTTACACCTCTCTGGGGATTTCAATTTCTCATCTCCCTGCCAGATACATTCACAATTATGATCTCCCATTATGAAACACAAGGATGGCCCCTGATCTAACCTTACAGGTGATTCTTATACTTACCTACTGTGTGACCTTGAGCAAGCTATGTAACCTCTCCATGGCTTGATTTCCTTGTCTGCAAAATGGACATAATGCTAGTAGCTGCCCCATTGGTTTGTTGAGAAGTTAAATGAGTTAATACAGTAAAACACTAGGACAGAGCTTCGTAGCTGTTATCCGTTATTAATATCCCTTACAGTGCCTGGGACGCTTGACTCGAAGTGGAGGCTCTGCAATCAAATACTACTCAGCTAAAAAAAAAAAAAGGAAAGGAGCATACTGTGGATGGATCTCAAAGGCACTATGCTGCGTGAAAGAAGCCCGTCTCCGAAGGTTACATACTGTGTCATTCCATTTATACGACATTCCCAAAAGACAGAGCTATAGGGATGGAGAACAGATCGGAGGTTGACGGGTATTAAGGATCAGGGGTTAGGGGAGGGTTTGACTTTTTAAAAGACTAGCAAGAGGGAGATTTTGGGGTGATGGAACTGTTCTGTATCCTGATTGTGACGGTGGCTACAGGACTCTATACACATGTTAAAATTCATAAAACTGTGAACCAAAAAAAGTTTATTTTTGGTATGATAATTTAGAAAAATATTGGGACTCAATAAGTGTTGTTGCCTTTCTACTCCCTCCTTTCTGCTGGCAAGATAAAAAAAAAAAAAAGATAACATGGCTTGAGATGCTTTGGAAAGCAGAAAGCATTGTACACAGTGCCTCCCAGCAGAGAAACAAGCCGGGATGTTTGAAGCCTGCTCCAAACGGCTCTCGGTCTCTGTGAGAAGGCCCAGGCGAGTGACAGCTCACGATCAGAACCTGGGCTAAGGGGAGCTATTGAGGACTCCAGTAAGCTATTTAAAGAGATTTAAATGCGCTGCTTCCTAGTTATTCTGAGGTGCAGCTATAATTGCTGTTCTTTCCAAATAAATCCTTCAGATTAAATGGATATCTAGTGGTAAGTTCAACAATTGCTCACGGCACGCGAATCTTGTCAAAGTTCACGGTGAGTCAGTCGAGATTAGCAGGAGGAAGTTGGCAAACGTTGTTTTAGTCTTAACACTATCATTTGGGGCTAGTGTTGAATGTTTACATTTTGGGGAGAGAAAACTCAGGCCAGATAAGGCAGCCTGGGGCAACACTTGGGAGTCAGGAATCTTGGCTTGGCAACAAAGTTGTATAATTTCGGGGGAGTTCCTTCTCCTCTCTGAGGCTCGCTTTTGCCACCTGCTCTTTGGCAGTGGTGTGGGTTGAACTTGACCATCTCTAAGGCTCTTTCCGCCTTGGCTTACGGGTGAGACCACATCCCTTCTTTCTGCTCTTTGGGGCATAACTGTCTCCTCTCCCCCCCCCGGCATTTGCCTGTATGCAGCCCCTGTTTGAGGGCACTCCACGACTTCACGAGGCAGTCCTAACTAAGTCTGTCTTGAATCCGATGAGCATCCTTTACCCATCTGCCTGCCCAAAAGGGATTCTCTGAGCAAACTGGTGCACAAATGCCAAGAGGCTCTGCAGAGCATCCAAGAAACGTGACCAGAAGTGCCGTTAGGATGTGGGAATTATGAGGTGAGCAGGAAGAAGCCAAAAAACCAAGGAGCCACTTGAGCAGAGAGTATAAACATAAATATCCCGGAGCAGGCCCCAGCACTGGGTTTTTTATGTTGATGTGCTAATATGTTATCCACTAAGGGTTTATTTACGCCGTTTTGGTATTCCTTGCAATTCATTTATCTGCATAAGGAAGAGGTGCTAACAGGACAGTTCCTCATGAACAAGCGTCCCTGTGTGATCCCCACTGCTGTTTATAATCCTTCATGCCCAGATCTATAATTCATGAGCCGATGGCCTGGTGGCAGTTTGCATAAAGGCCACGCCGGGCACCCAGTCGTTAACGCTCGCACTGTCATGCATGGAATCGAAATGAGCCCACTCTCCTTCTATCCATCACGACGCCACCGACGTGTGGGCAATGATATTATCCAAATATTATTAAAACTTTGAACCCTGTCCCCATAAATTATGGCAGAATGGCTCCGTGGCCATTAGGAAAGGGGGATGTATGGGCTTCAGTTGCCGCCGAGTAATTATGTGCTTAAAAGGAAGCGTGGCTGAGCATTCCCCTAGTAAAACGAGAGAAGCTGGGGTCATTTGTTACCTCGGTGGTGCTCAACGCTGGACCGCTCAGGCAGGTCACGTCAACCTTACAGCAGGACAATTATCTGCCTAGAGAGACCAAACATCTGTTATTAAGTATGTACAGGCATCAAGGCAACATGCTAGAAATCTTGTCCACTTCAAACACTTGGCGTATTCCACACAACACCCCCCTCGCTTTGGTTACTGCAGCCGTCAGCTTTGAAATATGCCCTATCTTCCCTCCCCCGGCCCCTCGCTTTAATGTACCCTGCAGCTGCTAAAGATGGTGTTGTAACTTTAGAAGGACCTTGCTATCTTTCTCCGGCTCTTTAAGTAATAATAATGTTTGTTGTGTTTTTTTCCTCCCGAACTTTCTTTCGCGTTTATTAGTTATTCCAGGAGTCTTGCTGGGGGGGAGATAACATATAGTTTCAAAGCACAAGACTGGCCCACGTGTACATTAGAAGCCCAATCTTTGTTTGATTCCTGCATCTGCGGCAACTTGCGGGCTGGCACGGCTCATGGAAGGGAGATGGTTCTGTACTGGGATTATGAAATGAGAAATAGGGTTTTTCAGACTGTCGTGGTTCCCTGGACCATCTGTGTGACTTGGAATCCTGGGGAAAGAGGGAGAGGGATCCTAGAAATCAGGTAAGAGTGGGGAGCAGGTCAGAAAACACAGCAACAGACTCAGAAAGTGGTCAGACCTGGGGATGGGCAAGATGGGAGGATGAGGGCAGAGAGTGGTGCCCTGGGAGATAACACTGCAATCACTCCAGCTGAGCATTTCCAGACAAGAACAACAGGAGGGCGATTTTCCTCCCCAAAAGATGCAAAATCTAATATCAAATAAAGAGAATTGAGCCATGTTTGTGGAGGAGGAAGGACAATCCTCTCCTTTGCTAAATGACATAGTAATTACAGACCATATTCCTTTCTTCTCAAGGAGAATGGAATCTCCAGATCTTCTGGGGCACTTACAATCTGAGCATCTTGAAGATATATGATGTCTGGATTAGCTTCAAAGTGATCCAAGGTGGAGCTGGGATGGGTGGGGCTATAGATGAAACAAAAGTAGCCCTGAGCTAATAATAATAGTTGAAGCCCAGTAATGGGCACAGCAGGGTTTATTAGATGATTCTCTACACTTTTGATTGTATCTGAAAATTTTCCATAATTAAAAAAAATCTCAAGGAGCAGAAATCCTTTCTGCTGTGAGTGACCTACAAGGCCAGCAGAGAACCCGCCTCCCCAGGACTGAGTTCTATGGGAAAAAATCCAGAGAACAGGAGCCAAGATTGATTAGTAGGCAGAGATTGTGTGACTCTCTGCTCTAATCCATCCTGTAAACACTTCTCCCAGAAAAACTGCTTAAAACACTGTTTCATCACACCCCTACTTAGGAGCCCACAAAGGCTTCCTGGCTCAGCTGCACCAGCCTGAATTCCTTCTTGTGGTCTTCAAGATTGGCCATAACATGGTCCTGACTTGCTTCTCAGGCCCAATGACTCCTTCCTGCACCTTCTCCACACCTGAAGCCTGACAGAGAGTCAGGTGGCAGTGGTGGAGGAGAAGTGGACACAGGAGTGGTGGCACCAAGACCAGTTCTGAGACTTCTCTTCCTTATGTGTTCCTTCCCCTGATGTGGGGGTATCAGTTCCAGTGGCATGGCCTTTGACCCCTGGCCTCCTTCCCTTGGTGAGTGCTGAGAAGAACGCAGCTCTAGCCTAGGTACTTGACGTCACAGGGGGAAAGGAGAAAAGGCACATAAATGAAAAGGATCCAGTCCCCTTCAAAAGCACGGGAAAACTTTTCCTTTTCATAGGGGACTACATTGACCTTTGAAACAGTTCTGCTAGAAACAGGCCACATTAGGGCATAGGCCAGAATAGGAGGGAGAGCTCAGTTAAATACATCCATTGAATGAGGGCGAGTATTTCGGAGTCGTGGTGGACATCTGTTGTCTTTGCTAGTCTAGAATCCATTCCTGCTTCTTCTGGAAAAATCACCCAAGTTTCCTTTGGAGACCCAGCCCTCTTCCACTCTAGGTTCATAGAATATTAGTGGAATTGACCTCTGCTCCTAACTCCCCATCCCATTTCAGAGGCAGTCATGTGACCTTGGCATGGCCCACAAAACATCCCCTGGCCAGAGGGATTGGTTTAGGGATGGTCATGCAACCCAACTCAAGTCAATGAGACTCAATTCTGGGACTTTTGTTGAAACTATAGATAAAGATCACGTTTGGCCCTACTGGCAGCCGTTTTTTGCCATCCTGAAAGGCAGAATCTATGTGAGAACGAGTTACTACGGAAGAAAACAGAGAGGTGGAGAGGGTGAGAAATCTTCCCCGGAATGGTTCAGTGATGTGATTGGTTCTTTCCTACTTTTTGTTTGTTCGTATAGAGCTGAATTTCTGTTACTTGCAACCAGGAGAATCCTGACTGACACAATGACTGAACAGCCTGGAGGTGACCAGAGGCAGGCGTCCAGCCCAGCTGGTCACGAGGGCAGAGGACTGTGGGCCTCAGCCATGGGGTTGCGTGAGATGCTAGGCCAGTGACAGCAAGCCTGTGTCCTATGCCTATGGGGACATCAATGATTGACCAGGATGACTTTCCTGGTGGGCTCAGATGTGACCTCAAGTCCTTTTCCACCCATTGTTGTAGGGAGCCACTAGTGATTGGCCACACTTAGCACCAGGACAGACCTATTTGCCATTCCTGCTTGATGCCCCAGAGAGGAGCCGGGCAGGGGCCCTTTCTGGGAGGATCTGGAGTGGAAGGCCACCATAGACTCAAGGACACTTCACAGAATTCGGACCCTGGGCTCAGAGAGGGCTTAGTAGTGTTGAGGCCCTGAAACTTGGGCCCTTGAATCAAAGCAGAGGCCGAGGGCAGGACGTAGGCTTTGGACACTCTCCCAGGGGCTGTCCACTGTGGTAGATGGAGGTGACCAGTAACCACGCCCCCTCAAGACCTCAGGAAACATGTGGCCTCTTGACCACAGAAGCAGAGTGGCTTCCTAGAGCCCAAATGCCTGGGGTCAAAGCCTGGCTTTTGCTACTCTGTGACCTTCGGCAAGGTACTTAACTTCTCTGTGCTTAGGTTTCTCCATCTGTAAAATGGGGACAATAATAACACTGCCTCCCTATGCGGTAGTGAATATTAAATTAGTTTATTTAGATAAGGCATTGAGAACAATGCCTGACACTTATTAAGCGCCATATGTTTGTTAAACACACAAACAAAATCTCCTTTATTTTCAGGGCTTCAGCTAAAGGCCTTGAGTTAATTCTCCTGTTTACTCCATTCATTCTCTTGCTTTCTCGCCCCTTTGTTCAGCAGACGTTTGTTGAGCGCTGACCCTGGGCCAAACTCAGGGGTAGTGTCATCTGCAGATGATTTCTTCAGATTTCTCTTAGTTCTTAGCTGACATGCACCTCCACAGGGCTTCCAGACGTCCACCCCAAACCTCAGGTCACACTCAGGCAGCTTCAGAACGATGTCCTGGGTCTGTCTTTCCACCTGATTCACACTCTTCCACTTCCCTTGCCCTGCAGATCTTCACTGAGATGAGACCCCTGCTTTGTAGATCTCGGAAACCAGGGCTCCAGGAGGCAGAATAACTTGCCCTAGGTCCTTCAGGTAGGATGTGGTAAAGCTGGGTTTGCAGCCGGGGTCTGACTGACGTTTACATCATATCGGTGTGGGCCACCTCATCACCAGCTGCCTTGCTTGGTATTGTGCTTTGTGGCTGATGCTTCTCTCTCCCAGTTCATCAGGCAGCTCTGGAAATCTAGAGCCATATTTCATGCGCCTCTGTCTTTCCAGCCCCAGAGTAAGTCCTCAGAAGTGCTGCAGATTTGCATCGCCAGGGAGTTTAGGCAAATTGTCCAAAGTTGCAAATCAAGTTAGCAGCTGGAGAAGTGCTAGAAATATACCCTTTCTTTGAAAATCCCCACAAGAGCCTACACTGTGCACTCCTTGTCGGGTTGCAGAAGGATGTCCACTTCCCACTGAGGTCTTTGTCCCTTTCTCTGACCTAAAATGTCCATCCCTGGGTTTGGGCTTCTGGGGACAGCTGGACAGAGAGCTCAGTGAAAGACAGCCTCAGAACATCCCCTCTGGGCTGAACCTCTCCTACAGGGATTCACGCAACCAGGCCAGCCCGGCCCCAGTGACCAGCATCTCCCTGAAAGGCTGCTGATTGTCGTTGCCCAAGAAAATCCTCATCTTTCTGGAGAATGGGCCTTTCCCCTTATGATTTCCTGTTCCTTGGCCTCTCTCTAATTTATTGCTTCTGTTTTATGATTCCAGGTTAAATGCTTGCAGCTCCATTTTCTTAAAAACGTAGATGTCATTTCCCCCTGAGGTATCGACTGCTCGTCTCTGAACAGCACGCTCCCGGAAGGGAGGGGAAAGTCAGCCTAATGAGCCCTCCTGCTTGCTCCTGTGTGAGCTGAGCAGGCCTGTCTGAGCTCAGCCATTTCCAAATTGCTTCCAAAGAACTTACGTATATCCAGCTCCCAGAAGCTGTGGTGTGTATTATTTGATCCATGTGGTCTTAACATTTTAAGCACACTCTTAAGGCAAGAGGCACTGACAGTGAGAAGAAGGGGAACACATCCAGGCCCGGCAGGGTGGGAGGGCCTGGAGGAGCTGAGTGGGCACAGGGAGAAGGGGAGAAGTCTGGAGGGAGCTCAGTCTGAAACTCCCCCACCTGGAGTAGCCATGTCCCAAAGAACAGAGTCTGTTGGGCAAATGTGCCCATTTCTGGATCTCAATTTCAAGGTCTACCTCTAGCCATTATCACAGCGTAATTCACTTGTTCTAAGGTCATAAAGCATAAAATAAGGGCCCAGTGTGGCTCTCTTATTCTACAACCTAGAAAGCAACATTCTGGTTCCTAATTGCGGCTCACATCACAGTTCCCTCTACCTGAGACTAAGCGTTTTTGTCCACTGCCCTGGCAATGGGCCAGTCTCTGTGCTAGGCGATAGGCCCTGATCTGGGGACTGCACCAGCCCTGCACCCTTGCTTGGGGCAGCATCCCCCAGCAGATGGATGGGGCACTGCTTTATCTGCACAGAGGTGCCCTCAGCTTATCACGTGATGATGGAGGTGAGATGGAGACCATGTTCTCCCAGAGGGGACCTTTATCATGCACCCAAAGGTAAGTACAGGTTAATGGGCTCTGTCCACAGCACCTGTAGATGCTTTGACCCAAGTTAGGAGTGCACTGGTAAAAATACATCTTGGACATTGTCCACAGGAATTTGGCAAATGCTTTTTAAAATAATGACTCCTGTCAGGGCCAGCCTGGTGGCACAAGCGGTTGGGTGCATGCGCTCCGCTGCGGCGGCCCGGGGTTCGCCGGTTCGGATCCCGGGTGCGCACTGACGCACCGCTTGGCAAGCCATGCTGTGGCGGCGTCCCATATAAAGTGGAGGAAGATGGGCACGGATGTTAGCCCAGGGCCAGTCTTCCTCAGCAAAAAAAGAGGAGGATTGGCAGATGTTAGCTCAGGGCTGATCTTCCTCACAAAAAAAAATAAATAAATAAAAATTAAAAAAAAATAAAAAAATAAACATTAAAAAACTAAAAAAAAAATAATGACTCCTGTCATGCAAACAGTTCTGCAACACCACCTTCTAACGCCATATTGCGTTTATAGTCTGTTTGCTGAAAGTGAGTCACCACTGTATCAGTCAGGGGGCGTTCTTGGCTCCTTCTTCCCCTGGGGTAATGGAGGAGACCACCTCTGAGCAGCCTCTCCCTGGAGACGATCAGGGGCCCGGGGTTCAATGAGGGGTGAGGGGCAGGCTGCTGTTGTCAGTCCAGTTGTGACGAACTGGGGTCCCTCAACTCCGCTCTGTCCTCACCTCTCCACACCTCCTCCAGACCTCACCTGGGCTTTGTAGACTCCAGGTTACTCAGTTTGATGAGGGGCAATGCCTGGCAAGGCCCCCCTCTATCCCTTCAGAATTCCAGAATATTTTGTGCATCCCCTGTTGATGCTGTCTTGGATGACAATGCTAAAAAATCAAATAAGGAGAGTTTCAGAGAAGAGTCCACCTGTGACTGATGGCTGCTATTCACAAGCTAACTAATTATTGCAGTCGAGCGCAACTTGGAAGATGATGCGTGCCAATATTGGATGTGATAACAATATTTTCCAGGGCTCATCTCCTGCACTTAGAGCAATGCTTTAAATTTGCTCTAATTCTGGCTGTAAAGAGAAAATATAATATCATGAGTGAGTGTGAAAGCATCTAGCATGTCAAGATTTAGAGAGTGCGGGGGGTGGGGGAACAGAGAGAGGGACTGTCAATACAGGTAGTGATCCCAGTGGACCAGAAGATCATAGAATGACGTGAAACTCACTGCATTTCTTTGCAAGCTGTTTTCTTTCCTGTTATGGACTGAATTGTGTCCTACCAAAATTCATACTTTGAAGGTCTAACGCCCAATACCTCAGAATGTGACTGTATTTGGAGATAGGGCCTTTAAAGAGGGAATTAAGCTAAAATGAGGTCATTAGGGTGTGCTCTAATACAATCTGACTGGTGTCCTTATAAGAAGAGGAAATCCAGACACAGACTGGAACAGAGGAAAGACCGTGTGAGGACACAGGGAGAAGACAGCCATCTACAAGCCAGGGAGAGAGGCCTCAGAGGAAACCAACCCTGCGGACACCTTGATCTTGGACTCCTGGCCTCCAGAACTCTGAGAAATAAGTTTATTCAAGCCATCCAGTCTGTGGTATGTGTTATGGCAGTCTGAGCCAACTAGTATGTCTTTCTTGGACTGGGATGTAATTTGCCTGGGCATCCGGTGGTTAGGACAACTGGACGTGACTTTGAAAGTGAACCTGGCTTTGGATGGGATGATTTCGGGAGAGGGAGGGAGGGGGTCTGGGCCAGCACAGAGTGGAGCTGAGGTAGAATCTCAGCCTGTGAAATTCTGAAGGGTAATTCCTCCCTGTGTGACCTAGTTGCTCACCAACGTCCCCAGGGGCAGGAGGAGGGGACAGATGAGTGCCTGTGTTTCCACAGCACAGTTCTGTTCTCTCTCTTTCTCTCCCCATCTGCTCCTTCTCCTACAAGTCGGATGCCTCCAATTCACCATTAGAACCTTCCATAGCCTCAGGCAGTGTGTACCAAATCTGTAAGTGCATCAAATTGCCTCAGGATGCTTTATAAAATGTCCGTCTCTGAGGACCCCCTCAGACTCATTGAAACAGAACATCCAGAGGTGTAAAAAGAGGTTTCCAGGTCAGATGGTGAAGTGCCCTGGACGTGGAAGGTACTGGGTTTAGAATGTGTGGTGTTGGTGGTGGGGCTCGTTCCCTGAGGGCCAGCAAGTAGGAGTGGCTGAGGGATGAGGGGGTCCCAGAGACTGCAAGGGCTGGGGTTGTCTCTGTGGGAATGGGTTAGGTCTTGCTAGGCTTCTGCTCTCTACTAACCGCGATGCCCTTCCTCATCTCTGAGGAGTCTTAAGGTTGTGAAGAGCTTTTGGGTTCTGGGGAAAATTAACTCCCCTGGGTTCCTGTTTTAGACGTTAGACTCGGAAGGCCTAGGCCTCTGGGCCTTGCATGGTCAGAGACAGCCGTCCTGGGTGTGCCGTCCCTGCCCAGGGTGCTTCTGGAATATAAGGAAGCAGTGGGACCTGGCCCACCTCCCCATCTGTAGACCGAGGCCTGGGGGAGACCATGATTGACAGGTCAATGGTGCTGCAAAGGAGATGGCACACTTGTAGGAGTCCACTTTGGGGGCCCTCAGGTTGGTTACTTACCTCTCCCTGCCTCAGTTTCCTCTGCTGTAATATAGGGACATTAATAGTACTTTTCTTGTAAAGATGTTACCAGGGGAAAATGAAAAAATGTGGCTGAAACTCTTAGCAAGATTTCTGGCTTGGAGTAGCCTTTGATGATGCTGCTTCTGCTGCTGACGACAGACTGTATCATTGGCTGCGCCTTCTTTGAAGAATTCTTCGAGAGATATACATCTTGCTTCATCGCTGGCCTGAGTACACAAACCTTCCAGATTATTCTCTCTTCTTGGGTGTTTTCATAGCTGAGGAGCAATGTCCTCTGTGGCTTTGCCTGCAGTGCTCCCACTCCCACCCCAACCTCAGGCCAGTTTTGGGAGAACTGGTCCGTGATCCACTTTCTTGTCTAAGGCTTCCGTGGAAAGGCTGGACTGTGGGGATGGGGAAGTGGAGTAAGCCCACCTTCCCCGTGACTCTGATGATTGATAGAACATCTGGCGAGCTGCAGGTGCCTCCTCAGTCTATCTTCTGCCTACTCGATAATAGATGATCTCATCTGTCTCCCTACAGCACTTCCTTCTCCGTGCAGGTGACAGAGATGGAGCACTCCCATCTTTCACCTGGAGAAAACACGACTTCCCAGGGAGCGTGCCCCGTGCTGCACCGGGCTGCGGGGGCATCCTGGGAGGCTGCAGGCGTGGTCGTGTGTGGCTGTGCGGCTGGCTGGACCGTCCACCACTGCCAGGCTGCCTCCGACCAAGCAATGGGAAATCAGAAGCTTTTCCTAATTTCATGTACAGTCTGGCCACCTCTCACCTCCACTGCATCCCAGTGGCATTTCTTATAGAAAGTAAAACACTGACTCCCCCTCCCCCTTTTAAAATTCTATTATGCTGAAATATTTCAGGCAAGCAAAAAAGAAAAGCCACAGAGAATATTTTCATAAACATTGGGGTACCCGATACATGGCTTAAGAAAGGAAACAGTGCAGACACAGTCGAAGGCTCTTCCCTAAACTGTTTCCCTCCTATCCCCAGAGCTAACCACTGTTCTGAATTTTCCCATACTTGTTTTTATAATTTTCCTACATTTGTACATGTCCATATGCTTTTAAACTTTTAAAAAATAAATGTCCTCACACTGTCGTTAGTCTCCGGCAGCAATTCTTCCCCCAGCATTGTTTTGATTGTTCTCCGGATTGTGGCCTGGAGTTCTGGAGTTCCGGTTCAGTTTAACTGCCATCCAGCCTTTCATAGAATGGCAACCACACCTTGTTTATCCATTGTCTTGTTTTTTTTTTTTTTCCTTTTGAGGAAGAGTGGCCCTGTGCTAACATGTGTTGCCAATCTTGCTTTTTCCTTTTTCTCCCCAAAGCCCTAGTACATAGCTGTGTATCATTGTTATAGAGTTGTGGCTCTTCTATGTGGGACGCCCCCTCAGCACGGCTTGATGAGTGGTACGTCCATGCCCAGTATCCAAACCTGCGGACCCCGGGCCACCGAAGTGGAACACGCGACCTTAACGGCTATTCCACCGGGCTGGCCCCATCTGTTGTCTTGTTAATGGATTCTTAGTTTGTTTCCATGTTTTTGCTTTTCAAGCACTGTAGCAATGGACATCCTTGTATGTGTCTCCTTATGCAAATGGGCAAACATTTCTTTGGCACATACACGTGGGTGAAGAGATGCTGGGTCATGGGGCATCTGCATCTCCAGGTTTTCTATGTCAGCAAATTGCATTCCTGAATGATTTTACCAATTTCTACTTGCACCAGACAGGCAAGAAAGAGCCCCCTGTTCCACTACCAGCAGCATTGATCTGTCAGACTTTTAAAGTGTTTTCCAATTGGTCTCATTGGAAATGAGGTACTTCGTTACGGTTTACAGGGCATTACATGCGCGCACACACACACGTGCACACACACACAGGAGCGTTGAAGCCTTGGGCAGTGGAAGGCCCCTCTGCATGAATGAAGTTCAGAGCCATAGCGTTTGGAAATGGTGTGTCTCACTGTGATGGGGGAAGGGTGTGCTTTCCACTTAGGTGTGATCTGGATTTGACACCCTGTATATATGGTCTTTGCAACTTTGAGTAGGTGGATTTACCTCTCTGAACCTCAGTTTTGTCCATCTGTAAAATGGAAAGAATAACACTGTCTCAGAGTGGCTGGAGAATTAAGAGATGCATGTGTAGAGCATTTAGCCCAGTGACGGGCACACTGGTCCTGGGCAAATGGCAGCTGCACATCCCTCTCTCTCCCTCCCCTTCTCCTTGCCTCCTTCTCTTTCACTCTAATCTAATGGAAAGATGGTTGTGTTACCTTTAAACACAGGCAAAGTTTTCAGTTTCTGAAACTGAAATACGGCTCCCAGCATTACCTAGCATGGATATCCTTAGGAGTCCTCTACTGCAATGAATAGTGAATAATGCTCTGCAATTAACATATTAATTGTTTGTATGCAAATAGATTCCCCTATGTTGCTATAGGGCAGCTCTGTTTCCTAGATAATTTGTTGATCTGCTTCCTTGAAATTTTATGATTTGCATCATTTGCCCAGAAAACTTTCCTTTCAGAGGATTCAGAGTACACCTTGGTCCTGCTGAGTTGAGTAATCCTGAATTCCCAACACTGGAATCCTAGAAGCCAGCTTTCACTGGGTGAACGAATGACAGCAGACAACCCACAGGAGAGGATCCATCTACAAATTAACGGCAGGTGTTTCCATAATTCAGTTTTGGGCTGTGCCCGGACCTAATCATCTGAGGAAGAAGTTGTGCCTGGTTCCAGACCTTTGCTAAGTGATGTTTGCATTTCATAAATGTGCTTGAATTCCATGTCTTTCATTTGAAACTGGGAAACCACTGCTCGTCAAATCTTTCCCTGTGCTATCTCTAAGCAAGGCAGCAGGCTTTTGTCAAATAACCAATTTACTTTCAGAATTAAAATATACAGGAGCACAATTCGTTAATTTGCTACCTTTTATCTTCATTGGACATTAACCCCCGTCAGTGTTTGGATATAACACACACACACACGCACACGCACACGCACGCACATCAATTAATCCAATGAATTTCCATTGGATGCCCATTCTGTGCTAAGCTTCACCAAGTGGTGGGACAAAAAGAGCCAGTCCTAGCTCTCGGAACTCATGATCTAATGAGGGAGATGGACATTAATCAGACAAACTCACATGCAAAAATATCTCAAACTGTAATAAAGTTAGCTGCACCGAGTGAGAACAGTAGAGTGGACATACTTTGGAGAGGATGGTGGGAGAGCCTCCATGGGGAGTGATGTTTGATCTGAGATAGACAGACTGAGAAGGGGCCAGCCAGGTAAAGAGTGAGGGGGACAATCCTCCAGACAAAGGGAAGGGGGGAGCCGAGGACCTGAGGTGTGGAATGATACACTCATTAGGGACATAGATAGAAGGCCCATGTGACTTCTATCCCAAACCTTCCAAAATAGTTGCTAAGACTCCAGCTATCACATCCAGATTCCAGGTAAGAAAAGAGAGCAAGATGACTATTTTAAAAAGCAACATAGTACAAATGCTGTGGTTGATATTAAAAAGGATCCAAAGTTTTGGAAAAATGAACTTTTATAAACAAATTCTACAATGAAAGGGAAATAGTATCTTGATACACAAAAGTCTTGTTAAATAAGATCTTAAAATTTTAAAATTAGAAAATGTTTAAGACTAAATGCTTTCAAATGTTCAAACAAGAAAGCAACCTGTACAATGTCCATAATAAAGTATGTCCTTGTACACGTGTCCTGGGCACTGTGAAAATGTTAAATTTTTTAAAGTTTCAGTGATAGAGGGAGCACTTAAAGCCTTCATGAAACTTTTTTCCAAAAAAATATGTTTCAGTAAAGCATTTGACCATGTTATCTAAGTAGTAAAGGGCCAGTGTAAGTACTGGGGAGACGGGCAGGGCCAGGTCGTGGGGGAGCTGGTGCTGTGTCCTGGGTTGCTTCCCATCGCCCGGTTCTTGATCCTGCCGTTGCTCATCTCCGGATGCTCATGTTCTGCGACTTCTGTGTCTTTCCCTGAGCTGTTCGCTCCACCTGAAATGTATTCGCGACAACGATCTCCCCTACTTGACAAAAGTGTACCCATCCATCAAAGCTCCTGCTTCCTCCTGGATCCCCCAGCCACCTCTCGGGAAACAGAGTCTCGCTCAGCACCTCGTCATTTACCGGCCCCTCATCTCGTCTCGGCTGCTTGCCAACTCCGGCTCTGGACTCAGCTCCTTGTCAGGCTCTGCCTCCTGCTTGCCTGTGAGCATCGTCGGTGTGAGGACCACGCCCCGTTATCTTCATGTTCCCTCTTCTCATCCCCTGTCCAGTATCCTGCCCCAGGAGGTCAAGATGTCTTAAGTACCTTCTCCATGAGTGAGTGGACTGAATCAATGAAGTAAATAAATGAATTCCTCTTCCAAGGCCTTAGCTCCTGTGGCTGAGACTGCTGGTTGCCTCTCCAATATCCCTTCTCCCCTTCCTCTTTACTAACAGAATCACAATTTTATTTGGCTGACAATTTGTCTACTTGAAACATTATATTTCCCAGTGGGCATGGCCAGTAAGATGCAAACACAAGTTGTTGGGTGGGGCTTCTGGGACAGCTCCTTAAAAGCAGTCTATTCATTTGGGTAATAGACCATTTACTCCCTTGCTCCCTTTTTTTGCCTGGAATCTGAATGTGATATCTGGAGCCTTAGCAGTCTTTTTGGACTTTGAAGCAACCTTGAGGATTGAAGCCAGTCATAAAATTGGTGGCACACAAATACAGGAGCTTGGTTCTGATCACCAGGGAGCACTGTGTCAGCCCTGGACAACCCACCTCAGAACTTTCTATCTATCTTTGGCCATTGTTATTTTCTCTTACGTGCAGCCAAGCCAAATCTTTATTGAACAGCCTCTCTGTCAGCATTCTCTTTTGTTTCCTAACCTTGCCATTTATTGTCTACTCTTCTCTACATTAAACAAATACAATTCTGCTGTGTCCTCAGTGCCATCATTCTGGAACTGGTTTCATTCATTCATTCATCCATTCATTCAACAAATATGTACTTAGCAGCATAAGGTATGCACCAGGCACTGAATTTCGTTCTGAGGATATAGAAGTGAGCAGAAGAGCCCCCTCCTCTGGCCCCAGTAGTTCAGGTGTTAGCGGGAGAAAAAGCTTTCTAACCAGACAGAACAGCTTGTTCAAAGGCCCAAGGCAGGAGTGGTCACTGAACATTTGAACAGCTGGAAGAAAGACACAAGAGCAAGGAGGAGAAGGTCAAGTTATGCGGGCTTTGGAGGCCATAGAAAAGACATGGTTTATCCTGTAGCCTCAGGAAGCCAACTGAAAGGTTTTACATGGCAAACTGCACTAAGATATTAATAGCTAGAATTGGCTTCTTGGTGATATTTGGCTCTCAATAGGTCCATGCTTGAACTCACCAAAGGAATAAATCTCTAATGGTGGAATTTATGGTGTGATAGTGAAGGCATTTAGGAATGGGTTAATCCACGAGTACCCGTGAAAACACATCAGATGGTAAATGCCACCCTTGCCTTAACCCCATAAGAATTATCAGAGCTGCTTGGATATGGCTAATTCTTTTTTCTAGCATTTTTGTCAAAAGAACTTTCTTTCCCTAGAGGGAATTGGGTGAAATGCGTCCATCTTGCCCGCCTTGTGATAGGGTCACCTGCCTGGCTTGGGCTCCCGCTTGCTCTCATTGTCATCAACCCTTTCTGTAAACTGTTTTGAGCTTAGGAGAAATTAGCCCTTACTGACCTGAGCCCGTGAATTCAGCAAGTGCACTGCCTGGTCAAATTACTGGGTTTGCAGGGGATATGGGGACAGTTTACAGTGCCTCAGGAAACTTCCAGAACACCATGACAGTAGCTCTAGAAAGTCGAGAGAGGTATAATAATAAGGACAAAAACACCTTTTTTTTAAAGAGGATAACCTCCATTGATTGACAGGTCATGACATGCTAGGCTCTGGCTTACACGTGCCATGTTATTTAATCTTCAAACAATATCACGAGGGGGCTACGGTTATCCTTATTTTGCTGATGAGAAAACAGGTTCAGAGGGGTTAGGCCATTGGTTCAAGGTCATGCAACTAGAAAGTGGCCACACAAGAGCTAGAACCTGGGGCTGCACCACTCTTTAGGCCACACTTTCTGTGACAGCTTCTGTATCACTTGGGGACCTCTTCAGCCTTGGGTGGTACTCTGGGCACAGGGGAGCCACTGACAGGAGTCCCCTGGTGTATTGGTTTCCTAAGGCTACTGTAACAAATTTCCACAAACATGGTTGCTCAAAACAACAGAAATTTATTCTCCCACAGTTCTGGAGGCCAGAGCCCCAAATCAGTTTAATTGGACCAAAATCAAGGTGTCAGCAGGCCATGGTCCTTCCAGAGGCTCTAGGGGAGAATCTGTTCTGTGCCTCTTCCCGCTTCTGGTAGTTGCCAGCATTCCTTGGCTTGTAGCCACATCACCCCAATCTCTGCCTTCTCCTCTTGGGTCTGTGTCAAGTCTCCCTCTGCCTCTCTCTTGTAAGGATGCTTGTAGTTTCATTGAGGGCCCACCTGAATAATCCAGGATAAGATCCTTAACTCAGTTATGTCTACAAAGACACTTTGTCCAAGTAAAGTCACATTTACAGTTTCCAGGAATTAGGACCTGATGCCTTTGGGACCATTGTCCAGCCTGCTGCAGCTGGTTGCACGTTCTACTCTAGGAGGGGGGGCTGCCCTGCTTCAGGATGCATGTGAGTAGCAGAATCCATAATGAAGAGCCCCTCTGTCTCCCAGCCTCCCTCTGGGTCAACCCAAGCATAACTGGGCCGGGACTGGGTAAGCATTTAAGCTCAACATGACATCATGTTTGTCTGAAGGTAATTCTGCCTCTAAATTATTTGCAAATGTTCCTCACATTTTTCCCCCCTCTCTTTTTAGGATTCAGAGCCAATTTGTAATAAGCAAGAGCAGTTTGACCCAGATTAAAAGATACAATTAGTCTGTCTGCATGGTAAACCTAAAAAAGTACTACTTACAACAAGTTATTGTTTTTTTGACAAAGGGAGATGTCCTGGCAGAACAATGAAGCCCCCACCACTGAGAAGAGCCTTGTAATTTACTCAAAACACTATGGTGCAGAGATGGAAGAGCCCCTCAGAACCTGCGAGACCGCAGCATGTCCTTCTCTTACAGGGACGAGAAGTGAGCCCCAGGAGAGGGGTGGACTCTATGACTGCACAGAAGAGAAGGGACTGCCAGGCAGGGGCTGGGTCCCCACCCCCCCGCCCTCCGCCTTTCCCTTAGAACTGCTAAAGCTTGCCTCTATGGAAATGCGTGCCCAGTGGGGCTGCCAAGTATGCAGGGGCTGCCCTGAATTGTAGACAGAAGTCCCACTGACTCAGGCGACCAGCTGTCCTAAACTGGCAGCGGGAGGGGGTGATCTTGGAACCTGAGTGCCAGCTAGTGAGTTCTTGAGTCCTGTGTGTCTCACAGGCTCTTGGCTGGAAATCCCGAAATCTTGGCTGTCATCTTGGGTATGCCGGCAAACTTGGTGGGGCTGGATGTCAATGGGTCCGCCTCCTCCTTGGCCCCACTCTCCTTTTATAGGCCCTCAGCCTCGGCCATAAGGGTGTGGAGCTGCAGAGGCCACTCTGCCCCCCACCCCCCCCATAGAGCTGTGTATTGGTGTTCACTCTGGGCCAGGCACTATGATCGCTCCTTCCGCGGATCGCCCCATTTAAGTATCACACCACAGTGTGGGTAGAATCTCTTGTTCTGCTCCTTTTATAGATGAGGACACTGGGGTGTTATGGGTTGAATTTTGTCCCCCTCAAATTCACTTGTTGAAGTCCTAGCCCCCAGGACCTCAGACTGTGACCTTATTTAGAGACAGGGTCTTTACAGAGGTAATGAAGTAAAAGTGAAGTCATTAGGGTGGGCCCAATCCAGTATGACTGGTATTCTTATAAAAATAGTGAATTTGGAGACAGATGCACACAGGGAGAACGAGCGTCATGTGAAGATGAAGGGAGAGATGAGGTGATGATTCTGCAAGGCAAGGAACGTCAAAGATCGCCAGCTAACCACCAGAAGCTAGGGGAGAGGCATGCAACAGGTTCTCTCTCAGCCCTCAGAAGGAACCTGCCCAGCCAACACCTTGATCTCAGACTGCCAGCCTCTAGAACTGTGAGGCGATAAATTCCTGTTATTTTTTCTTATTTTTTATTTTATTTTTTTGCTGAGGAAGATTCGCCCTGAGCTAACATGTGTTGCCAATCTTTCTTTTTTTTCGCTTGAGGGAGATGAGCCCTGAGCTAACATCTGTGCCAATCTTCCTTCACTTTGTGTGTGGGTCGCTGCCACAGCATGGCTGACAAGTGGTATATGTCCATGCCGGGGATCCGAACCCATGAACCTGAGGGCACCAAACTTAACCACTATGCCATGGGGCTGGCCCCCAAATTCATGTTTTTTAAGCCACTCAGTTTGTGGTAATTTGCTATGGCAGCTCTAGCAAATTCATACATGGGGCTTAGAAAGGTAACTTTCTGGAGCAAACATGGCTCATTGTCTGATTTACAGTTGTTCCCAGCTCTTTTTTCGTTAGTTGCCTTCCACAGTGAAGACCGGAGAAGCCCAATCCCCCTTCGCCAGCCTCTCTTGAGTTAGGGGTGGCCACTGGCTTTGATCTGGCCAATGAGACCTGAGTCTGTTGGGCGTTTCTGGGACAGCCTTTGCTCTCCTGATAACAGAGACCGAGCAGACTTGTCTCACCCTGCCCTTCATCACTTCATCTGTGGGCAGGTGTGCTGCCCAGCCCTGCAATGGTCAGCTTGCAAAATGAGGAAGAGGCCCAAAGAGCCTCTGAGTTCCTGGGCCTTTTGTGGTTGAGCCACTAGAGCTGGACTTTCTTGTTACAAAAGAAAAACTACCCTGATTTCTTCAAGTCACTGCAGTCATATTTTATGCTACTTACCACCCAGTGCACTTCCCAGCTGCTCCAATGTCCCAGGTCACCCTGCTGGTGAGTTTCAGAGCTCAGGTAGACCCAGTTCACTCTGCCTGCACAGCCGATAGTGTGAAGCCTCAGACTGTGGACAGAGTTGGGCCACACACATCTTAGAGTGAGTGGCTTCCTCTCTGTCACCCTGAGGGCACCCGGGGAAGAGGGGGGACGCAGCAGCTGCCCGGTACTGTAAACAGAAGAGGAGACAGAAACCGCAAGCACACAGTGCATGGGAGCAGTGCAGAGTTGAGAGAGCTACAAGGTGCCTCACAGAGCCCCATTCATTCTCATCCAACTCAGCTCTCAGGCCCAGGAGAGAGCTGCATTGCCTTTTAACTCCTTGGGGTGGGAGGAGGGGACAGCCAGTCCTGGGAGGGGACCAGAGCTTTCTGGGAGGAGGGCCATGTTCCAGGGCAGGATCGTCCAAACAGTGGAGCTAGACGAGACCTGGCTACACCTTTTTCTTGCCTCTGCTTCCTCAAACCCTGGAAATCCTCTGCTTATGTCTCCTATATCTGTCCGTGGTGCCAGGTACAAAATCTTCTGTACAGTAAGCACTCAGTACACAATTGCACAAACATATAAAAATGGGGACCCTGCCTGTCACAATTACTCTGACCTCTATTCTTCCTATAACAGATTTGGGCAGAAGGATAAGACCAAGTTTTGGCTGGTCCGTTCAGCTGGATCTTATCCAGAGACCACAGTGTTGGTTCAAGGGCAGACATGTGACCCCAGCTGGGCCACTAGGAAGTCTTCCCTGGGGTTTTAAGAATTAGAGCAGGGAAAAAGTATTCCCTTGTGTGGTCATGAGACTTTAAGAATGGGAGGCCCTGGCTGCTAGAGTCCATGATGCCTGGAGTATGAAGAAAGGCCCTGGACAGTATGACCTGCTGCTCGCAAGCCATTCCCCAAACATGGGTTAGGCTCAAGTCATAACAAGATCATAACAGTAGTTATCATTTATTGAGCATTTAGGGAGCATGCCCAAGGTGCGCTGATTCTTGACTAGACGGTGGGCTATCCCAGGGCACCATGCTTGCCCTTCTTTGATGGCAATTACCAAACCCCGTGTGAATTGGTACACAATCATTTGCTGAGTTCTTACCGGAAGGGAAGACACTGCGCTTGGCATTGGGGAGGGACAAAGGAAACTGTAAATGGTTTCTTATTACATTAGAGCATAAGTGTGCATATTGCTGTATTAGTCAAATGAGTTTATGCTGAAACAACTTGAAGCAAACAACTTGAAATTTTTAGGGGATTATAACCATACGTGTCTATGTCTTGCTCACGTTTCACGTAGATGGTGAGGGATCTAGGACTCCACTCCACATGGTCTTCATTCTAGGACTCCAACAAATGAAGCGCCAATTGTGGCAGAGGAGAAAGAGAGTATGACACACTGACCCTTGAATATTCTACCTGGAAGTGACCCATTGCCCATGCTGATATTTCATTTTCTAAAGCAAGCCATGTAGGGGCTGGCCCGGTGGTGTAGTGGTTAAGTTGGAACGCTCTGCTTTGGTGGCCTGGGGTTCGCTGGTTCGGATGCCAGGCACAGACCTGCGCACCGCTCATCAAGGCATGCTGAGGCGGCGTCCCGCGTAGAAGAACTAGAAGGACCTACAACTAGAATATACAACTATGTACTGGGGCTTTGGGGAGAAAAACGAAAAAGAGGAAGACTGGCAACAGATGTTAGCTCAGGGCCAATCTTCCTCAAATAAATAAATAAATGAATAAACAAATAAAACAAGCCACATGGCCATGCCTGAGCTCAGTGGATGAGGAAAGGACAATCCTTCCAAGGAAGGGATACCAAACCCTTATGAGCTACTGTCTACCACGCCCTCCTCACTGGCCAGCCGGGCTCTTCACACCTAGTAAGTGCTCAAGGATTGCTGGCACTCTTTCCTTCCTGCCATTTATCACAATTCTAATAAATACTCAGCCCTTGTCTGTTTAATGTTTCTTTCACCCACTGGACTGTAAATGGCCTTGGGGAAGGTCTGTGTCTGCTTAATTGCTATAGCCCAGCATTTAGTCACATACTGATACACCAGGTACAATGAATTCTTGTTCATGAATAAATGAATGAACAAGGAAAGAATCCATGGTGGTTCATTGAAGCTTCATTCACGTATTTTCCCAGCTTTCAATGCACGCCAGTCCCTGGGCTTGGGCCGGGGTTGGAGGAGTGGACTGCACCCCACTGCCCTGTCCTCCTCCTGGAGCTGGTGGCTGGAGCAGGATCTCATTCACCCTGCACCAGCCCCCACCGAAAGTCAGGAGGTTGGACTACATCAAACACATTTAACTCCAGAACGTTGGGTTCAAATGATAACTTACATGAAACACCAATACAATATATTGAACCATATGAAATTGTCAATGAACTGCTTCTGATCAAAAACAAAAACAAAAATGACAATTTCATATGGTTCCACCTAATATGAAACAGATGAGAGCTCTGTTTGAAGCTGGGACCCCACCTTCAGTGTCTCGCCATCCCTACAGCATCCCGCCATGGCACATTCTCAGAGGCCTAGTGTGAAAATCTCTGGATGAAAAGATCTCCAAGTCCTAAAATTCCACGTCCCTGAATTGAGCTGTAGTGCAAGACTCACCGAAACACAAGGACCAGATACGTCTGAGGGCACGTCCCCCTCCCGCAAAGCTGACTGTGGCACCTGACGCATCCGGGAGTTCCAAAGAGGGTCCCAGGCCCCGGGCCTGCACATGTTACTGCATGCAGTGTCTTCTCTGTGGCTTGCGCCCCGTGGCATTGATTCCCCACCTAACTGGGTGAGAAATTGCAGCACGTTTTCTGTGCGTGGCTCTTCTATGCATCTCTGTCAACGCCGGTTTACATTCTGGGATGGAACTAATTTGTTTCCCGTTTGCTCCTGGCTGCAAACTTCAGGCAGCTCAGCCTTCCTGCCCCATGTTTGCAACTTGGTCAGCTCCCTCTTGCCATCCCCATCCCCAGCTAACCACATCTGAGCACAAGGAGGATTAGCAGGCTCGGTGTGATGTGATCCTGGCACTTGTAGCCTGGACACTCCTGCTACTATTGAGAGCTGGGGGTGTGGCTCTGATGGCGCACGCAAAAAGGGATGGGTGGCACTGTGCCTTCAGTGCACAGCTTGAGTGCTGCCCGGCTCAGAAGATTCCCCACTCTGACAGCAAGCAAGCAAGAATAACCACAGCAATGCTGCTGATTGCAGTTACAGTTTACTGAGGATTAAGTGCCAGCATTATGCTGACATCTGTTCATGCATTTCACACCATCCTCATCACCACCCCAGGACCCTATGAGATGTCATTATTATGCCCGTTTTGCAGATGGAGAAACCACAACCCAAGAGGTGAAATGCTGTGCCCAAGGTCACCCACTAGGACTCAAGCTTCAAAACCTGCATCTGACTCAAGAATTTACATCCTTAATAGCTGCTACAGATGGCCTCCCAAATTTGGATGCTTCTAGGTAGCTACCGAAAAATAAACATCTTCCAAAGTATAATCAGAACCACAGCCTGAAAACGGTGGGGGTGAAGTGTGGATTTCTGGAAACCCGAGCTGGGAGACACCTTTTGGGGGGTCAGAGATGGCACATGAGACACCCACGGTCCTCCGGGTGTACCTACGTGGCAGGTTTTAATTTTAAAGTGACAAACTAGGAAGACACTTCCTCAGGGCTTCCCCAAATGCCTGGATACCAGCTGACAAGAGGGCCAATGTTCTCACTGACATTCTTCTCCTCGAAAGAGTAAGTCATTTCAGCTGTAAGAATATTTATTTTTAACCCCCCTTGGGACTCTCTACAAACTATTTTTATGTTGAGTATGAAAAAGTGGAACTTCAAACCGTTTTTATTTTTCCAGAATTGGCCTGCAAAACATCTGGCTAATATTTTCTAAAGCTGAACATATGCATATTCTATGACCCGACAATTCCACTCCTGGGTAAATACCGCATAGAAATGAGCACATATGTTCATCAAAGACGAACGTTCAGAGCAGTACTTACAGCCCTGAACCCGAGACAATGCAAAGGCCCAGGGCTGGTAAGTGAATTATGGTGGAGTCACAAGGGGACTAGTACACAGCGATGAGAAGGAATGAACCTCAGCTACACCCAGGGATGCGGAAGAATCTCACACCCATTAGGTTCACCGAGTAGAAGTCAGACATAGAAACGTACATCCTGTATGATTTGATGCTTACAAAGTCCACAAACAGGCGAAACTAGCATCGGGTGCTAGGAGTCAGGTTGGTCTTAGCCCTGGAGCGGTGGGAGGGTAGCGACTGGGAGGTGGTGCAAGCAGGCTTCTTGGGGGCTGGCTTCGCTGGGGAGCTCACAATGTGATTTGCGCCCTTTTCTGTATATGTTATACTTTCATAAAAACCTTCCCTGAAAAAAGGCTATTGCCTTCAGCTGTACCTGAACCTTATCTTTCTGCAAAGCTCATCAGAGATGGAGCAGAGTGGGACCCAGGCAGCCTCCACGATTCCCATCCAGACCTCCTGTTTCAGTAGTGGAATCCCTAATCTGCTAGCTCAGTGTTGTTAAATTGAGTGCCGCCAATCCGTAACCAGAAAGTGGGTTGTCAAATTAATTTAGTGGGTCTTCACCAGCAGTTTAAAAGACAACATAATATCATGTGACATAATATAACAGCAATATCAGACTGTAAAGCAGGCAATAAGGGTAAGGATTATGTGATGATGTGGAACTTTTTTAAAAAATGATATTCATATGTGTGTGCTGGATTGACTTGTGAATTTTTTTTTAAATGAGTTTAGGTTAAAATGTTGAAAGTGTGCAAATTCCCCCCAAGGGCAGCGGGTCATGGGTTTGTGACTGGGAGTCACACCACGGGGGGATCCTATTCTCCTGAGCCCAGGGTGGGAGGCCAGGGGTCCTGTCATCTGGTTTTTCTCTTACCCATCTGGGGAACCGAGATGTAGCGAGGTGCCCATCCCCGAGGGGAGTAGAGAAGTATAGCTGTGTACCCTGGGCCATCCTGGGGAAATCATCTACTCCTCTCTGCGGTGCTCTGAGTCTTCATAACGGCCAGAGCCCACCCTGGGGTGCCAGATTTGTCTCCAAGTTCTGAGACCCTCTGGAGCTTGGCTTGTGGGAGTCCAGGCATGACCCCAAAGGGCACCCCATGGGACTAGGCCCTCGGGTTCTCTACTCCCTAGTTGTGGATGTTGTTGAACCCGAAGAGGAGGCTGCTGTCCCCACGCATTTCCAGGAGTGCATTTCCTCCACTGGTGGCTCCTTAAGGAGAAGAGACCTTGCAGCTGACTTGGGAGGGCTCTGCCTTGGTATGGTCCTGCTTGGACTTCAGGCTGGCGGCATTCACTACCGCTTTCTAACGCGTCCAGGGAGCAGACGCTCTTCATGCCCTGCCCCTATCCTCATGGCCCACCTGAGTCCCCTCAGGTGAGGGGGCCACCTGCGTCTTTTTTCTTTACTGCTTCAGGGCTTTCTTTGGCAGCACTGAACGTGCTCTACCCTGCAAGCAGGGGCAACCCAGAAGTGGGAGCGAGTTACAAACTTGGGGACAACTCCCAAACAATGAGGGATGGTTGTCACTGGATAAATGTGCAGCCTCCTGTTCTCCAGGGGAACCCTTCTGAGGTGGGCCCCACACAGCGTCTCAGAAGGTCCCCAGTGAAATGAGCCCCTGCCAGATGCCCACAGTGGTAACCTGCTCATTGAAGCACCGTTAATGGTCTTTCTTCTCTTCCCTGCCTTGCCTCCTCCTCTCCTCCTCCTCCCCCGTGCTTCTTGGGACCATGTCCCAGGTCTACCTGCTCCACCAAGCCCTTTTCTCAGAGTCTGCTTGTGGGGGCACCCAAACTAAGACACTGTCTAATTTCCTTCTTTCTTAATCAGTGATGCACTGTTTGGCTCCATCTGGTAACTGCACGAGCCCAGGGATCTTTGTCTTCACTAATGCATCGAGTGCCTGGAACAGTGCCAGACAGATAGTTGACGCTCAATAAGTACGGCTTGGATATTGAGGACAATATGCTGACTTAGCCAGGGGGCCAAGATCTGGGAAGTATCCGGCTTCCCAGAAGCTGTTTTACTCAGACTAAAGGGAACAGACTTCATGTCATGGAGACCTGTAATGCATATGCCCAGAGGCGCTGCTCTGATCTCACGGTAGTTCTCCTAATGGTTATGCTGGTGACAGCACGGAGAGGGTAACGTGCTCAGTTTCCTACTGTAGTGAAGCTCTGTAGAAGCAGAGCTTGTCTGTCTTGTCTCTGCTGTGGCCCCAGGGCTTGGCACTGAGCCAGATGGATAAGAAGGGGCTCAGCAGATATTTGCTGAATAAATTTTTAGAAATAAATAAAAAATAAATGAGTAAATTTAAGCATCTTACCTAATTTCACAGCTCAGAAGTGTTGGAGTTTTGCACCCAGTTTAGTTCGACTTCAAAGCCCAAGTTCTTTGGCCAGACCAAGCTACTGCTCCAAGGTAGACACTCACTTTCCTTCAGTCTGTTGTCCTGGTCGTCACGGACCACAGGGGTCTCCCCCAGGCCATCAGCTGAAAACGTCTATTATTTAAAAATTCAAAAAACTCTGTATAACTGGGTTTATAAAGAAAGCTTCTTTGTGCAGGGTCGTCCCAGGCGGAAGCTGTCCACAAAGTTGACCCCATGATCCTGGCTCTCTTGCCCTTGGTCTTTAAATTCCTTATTGGAATCAGTCAGATATTCATGAACTCCACCAAACCCTCAACCAAGAGCACCTGATACCTGGCCAGGCAATCTCAAGTCTGGATTTGCCTTCTGGTTTATGCAGAATGAAAATAGGGCACCTAGGATGAACACGGGGCAGCAATGGGGATCTCACTGGCAAGAGATCTTGGAACATCTCTCTAGTGTGCCATGCTAACTTGACTCAGTTCATAACTTCCTCGATTGTTCGAGTAGTTGGGCAATCAAAAATCTGAGTGGGGAGGCTGGCCCGGTGGCGCAAGCAGTTAAGTGTGTGCGCTCCGCTGCGGCGGCCCCAGGTTCACCGGTTTGGATCCCGGGCACGCACCAACGCACCACTTGTCAAGCCATGCTGTGGCGGCGTCCCATATAAAGTAGAGGAAGATGGGCATGGATGTCAGCCCAGGGCCAGTCTTCCTCTGCAAAATAGGAAGATTGGCAACAGACGTCAGCTCAGGGCTGATCTTCCTCACAAAAAAAAAAAAAAAAAATCTGAGTGGGCATTGGCCACCAACAGCTCAGCTCCTCCAGGGTCAAGTAAATACCCCAGATGCAACTGGTTGTGGCCAAGGAGTATGACATCATATAGTTAAGAAGAGGTGTCCTTCCTAAGGCTGTGAGCAGAGCAAATCAGCTAGAAGACTACATTGGGTGTGGTAAGAAGTTGAATAATATCTTCTCCACAATACGGTAGCCTATTCTTCTTGATCTGGTTCTCAGGGACTAATATGGCCAGGTAATGTCCCCAGGGGTGAGGCACTTCATGGAGGCGATGAGAAGGATTTTGAGGGCATGTGAGGCTTGAATTGGGGTAAATAGTTAAAAGTTAGGCCACATACCAAAAGGGCCTAAAAATGTGGTGAGAAAGCAGGGAACTATGGGAGAAGGGTAGACCAGCCTGGGATAGCCCTTCCAGTAGAGGTGGCCCAGGAAGCCTTTGGGAAGTAGATGAAGGGGTCCTGGAAACCCCTTAAGGTATCCATATCCTTACTTTTTCTCCACCAGGGGATGGCCCCTCCTCTCAGGTAAATGCTGGGCACTGAAAGGCCCCATCTCTGATCTGACTTTCTAGAAAGGCCCTGAGATTATCTCTCTTCATGTCCCCATTCCCATCAAAATTCATCATTCCCTCCATGTCTTGCTTACTGCTCCACAGAGAGATACACCTAGATGGAGCCCAGGGAACTCAAAATCAGTGAGGAAGTCAGAAAAAGCATTCATCAGCCAGCTGCTTTCCTCTGTTGTCTGGCTTAGCCCAGTCTAGACTCCATTTGAGGAAAGGAATTGGAAACGTGGAAAGGAGCCGCCTGTGCTTCTCCTCTTTCTGGGCTGGGGCTCCTCGAAGGCCATGGATGCACCACTAGTCACCACGTCCAGTCTCATACAGACACACATAGGACTCCACCTCCCAAGCCCATACAGCGTCTCGCATACGTGCACACACTTATATGTCATGCCAGTGTCTTCAGATCCGCTCTGCTTTCTGTGCCGGGATGTTGAGCTGTATGAACTACATCAACAGGCACCCTTGCCTTCTGGCTTCCAGGTTGGTTTGGCCCATCAGAAACTGGCAGGAACATCAGATAATTCCTAAAATTCCCCAAATCAGTAGAAGTAGGGGCTTGGAGCCAAAGATGACCCCGAAAGTCAGAGGACTCTTAAAGAAGGACCTAGATTTTCCACGGCCTGGCTCAATCTTTCCTAGATTGTAAGAGGCAGAGGGCCCCTATTGATGCAACTGTAAGTGACAATCTGTCTATATAGTGAAAATGACTAAGACCCATGCTGGGTACTTCCTCTCTAGGTTTATATCTTTTTCTCAGAAACAAACAAACAAAAATAATCAGGGGTATGTATACAGGGAATGGCTGCATTATTTATGGAAAGACTGTGTGTGTGTCCGGGTGGTGATGACCTGGTTGCCTCCTTCCACTACCTCCCTGTTACTAGACTGTCGATGCCTTCGGGCTGGGACTGGGCCACCGGCTCCCTCTGCACAGCTGTGTAGCCAATAGTCTCATGCTCATGAGCAACCCCATTGTCAGCAGCATCTCATGTCTATTGCTCCAACTAGTAACTATGGAGGACCCCAAGCATCGTCATGCTTTAGGACTATCATTAGGAGGGAATATCTACAGAGAGAGCCTTGGTCATCATCACGGTGTTGATGATTGACTCTCACCTGGCACTCACATTTTTAAAGTCTCTCCATGTCCATGGCTATACTCGTCTAGACGTTGACTGCATTGTCTGACCTGGAAGAAACCAGAGCAGTGGAAGCAACTACACAGGAGGAGAAGAAGGTGGCATTTTTGGGGCCCTGCTCTGTCAAGGCCTGGGTTAAGGTTTTCTTTTAATCCTTATGGGGTGGGCATTGGCAGAATCCCTGTCCTACAGATGAGAAACAGAGAGGTTATGCAACTTGCCTGAGGTCGCTCAAGTTAAGCCAGGATCTGAACACAGCTCCATCAAGCATCAAGGCCCCTGGGAATCTCTGCTGCTGCCAGACTTGGATGCCAGTGGCTGATGACAACACGTGGAGTTGCTACAAATGCTTGTGACAGAAATGTGGACAAACACTTTGTCTTAAGACATGGGGAAATAGTTAGCTTTCTCCAACCCTGCTTGAAAACTTTGCTAACAGCTCAGTAAAATGTAGTTGATGTTTGGTCCCCAAATCGTGGTGAAATAGTGGGAGACCCAGAGAAAAATATGCAGCTATTTAAAATAATCTGATAGTGTCATTCTTCTGCTCAAAGCCTTCAGTAGCTTTCCTTAAGCACGCATTAGTTTCTATTGCTGCTGTAACTAATTATCACAAACTCAGCACAAGCAAGGCAAATTCATTATTTTACGGTTCTGGGGTCAGAAGTGCGACATGCTCTCACTGGGCTAAAATCAAGGTGTCAGCAGGGCTGCGTTTCTTTCTAGAGGCTCTAGAGGAGAATCTCACTTCCTTGCCTCTTCCAGCTTCTAGAGGCCACCGGCATCCCTCGGCTCATGGCCCTTTCCTTTGTCATCAAAGCCAGCAAGGTCACATCTCCCTGATCCTTCTTCCATTGTCACATGTCTCTGTGATCACAGCTGGGAAAATCTTCTTTTAAGGACTAGTATGATTTGTTTGGGCTCCCCTGGGTAATCCAGGGTAATCTCCTCATGTCAAAGTCTGTACCATTAATCCCATCTGCAAAGTGCCTTTTGCCATGTAAGGTAACATAGTCACTGGTCCTGGAGATCAGGGCATGGACACTTTGGGAGCCATTATTCTGCCTACCACAAATGAACCCCCGCAAAGCGTGCCCCTACCTGTCCCTAACCTAGTTGTACTCTACAGTATTTGCGCCCAGACACAGAGCCCACCAGGCTTCATTAGGGTCCTTGGGCAGGTTCCACCCACTGTCCTTCTGCCTGCCAGCTGACTTTTCTCTTCCCTCTCCCCTCCCAACACCAACGTAATGCCAACTCATCCTCACATTTCAGCTCACGTGTTCCTTCCTCGAGATGCCTTCCCTCACTACACCCATCTGAAAGAGTTGGGCTCCTTATAAGATCCTTAGACTTATCCATCATAACATTCACCACGATTTGTAATTGTTTTTCGTGAGATTATTCATTGAATGCATGTTGTAATAGTTAAGTGTAGTGATTCTGGAGCCTAGGTCAAGGTGTCTTCTCCAATAACTAGTTGTGTGATATTAGATGAGTCATTTGATGGCTCATTGCCTCAATCTCCTCATCTGTAAAATGTATTTATCATATTATAATATTACAAGATTAAAAGAGTTCCTATGTCTATCTTCTTACCAGTGGACCTTCTTAGAATAGTGCCTGTCAAATAAGATTTGATACATATATGTATTTATATCAAATATGTATTTATAATTTATTGATATATAAATACTTACATATTTTATGTGTTTATTATTAGAGGAATTTTTTTAATAGTAGTCTATCTCCAGTGCCTGGAATATGGTGGTTGCTCAACAAGACTTTGTGGAAGGAAGGAAGGAAGGAAAGAGGGACAGAGAGGGGGAAAGATGATACAGAGATCTCTCCTCCCTATAGTAGATTTTCTGAGATCTCCTTAGTCAATATTATGCAGGCAAAGTAGCCACAACAATGGGAGAAGTAACATACGGGTTATTTTGCGAGTTTTGAAGATCCATTTTAATAAACTCAGGCCACTGTCATTGCCACTGAACACATTTGCTTGATAAACAAAATCTAATTGCTGAGACAAGGGGAAGACGTAAGCCACCTTGGCTGGCGTGAACAAATTCTAACAGGCGTAAGAATATTGCCACAGATCTGATCAGTGTTTGTTTGAAAGTGGGCTTTGATGAAAAACTTAGCACAGAACAAAGAATATGTTGAAACATAGCTACTCTGGGATAGCTAGAGTCACAAAAACAGCTCACCAGAGCAGAAGTTGTGCTACTTGATAAAGCTGACAAAACAGTGGACCTTATTGACGTAGCTGTCGCCCTCAGCAGAAGCATCACACAAATCTGTCCAGACAAAACAAACAAGTATGCTGCTCTGGCAGAAGAGCTGAAGTCAGTGTGGAAACTGAGGAACATCAAAGTCAAGGCACTTATCGTCTTGGCAATAGGAATGTTGTCTTCTGCACAAACCACACATCTGAGGGGCTCGGGGCTTGGTTTGGACTTGTACGGGAGATAGTGTTTGCTTTTCCCATTTTGGAAATAACAACCCGAGTTTTCACGGGATGCCACCTCTCTACTACTCACAATCATTGCTGCGGGGAACTGACTCCACCTCTGGATATAGGAATTAGTCCATGACCCAAGACTGGCCAATGGAAATGCTGCATCTTCCCGGCCACAGCATTTTGTCTGGAAATGGGCATGTGGCATATTTGGGGCCAATGAGGCTCTTTCCCTTGGAATTTCATGGAAACTAATGGGAAATAGACACCATCTTTGCAGAAAATTACTAAAGTCATAGATGTAACTCTGAAGATATCAATGACTGTCTTTGTCATCACTTGGGGGGAAACTTGGCTGAAAAACAAAGCCAATAAGGAGGAAAGAGGAGCCAAGAGGTGGAAGAAGCCAAGAGCCTGATGGAAGTGTTGAAGCCATGATACTCTCTGGATTTCACAGGAATGTGAGCCAATCCATTCCTCTTGGGGAGGAAGTGCCATGTGCAACCTAAACAGTGTTGACTGATACAGGAAGCCCCCAAGTCAGGTGACCTCCAGCAGCTCCAAGCCAAGGTGTTCTTCCATAACTCACATTGGAAAGTTGAACTTTGGCCCAGGAATTCCCTGGCTTTGGTCTTCCAGATGTCTCTTGTGACCACCTGTCTCACTGAACTCATGTCCCAGGCAGTTTTGAACCTCTGCACCTCTGCTGAAGCTGGTCCCTCTGCCAGGATGGTCTTCCTTCCCCTACTCCTCAACTTAGCGAATAGCTCCTCAGTCTTCAAGGCCCAAGGGAGGATCTTTGGTGTATAGTCTTCCCTTTTCCCTTCCCAGTAACTGATTACTCCTTTCTTCTTGTCACCTGAGAACTCTCATAGCCTTCACCAGGTGGCTCTGCAAATTATTTGACAGCTGTCTGTCTCCCCCTCTGTACTGTGAACTCCTTGAGGACAGGCACCATGAATGGTTCATCTCTGATCCCCCAGAGCTTGCACAGGGCCTGGCCCAGTGGTCAGGCAGTGGACAACATATGATCAGACACTGAAGAAGAGTCGAGGTTCCATGAGGCCTTGAAAAGCCAATGGCCTTGAAAAGCTCTCTCTGGGGGTTTGAACTTGACTGTGAGAGCAATAGGGAGTGTTGAGGGGTTTAAGCAGGGGAGAGGCAGGATCTTGCTCAAGGTGGACTCCGTGGCATGCCAACATGGGCTCCTGATTTGCTCTCAAGAGAAGTCCCATACCTGAGCCCATTCTCCATTTTGGTTCTGATTCTGACATTTTGAGTTTTCTCTTTAGGCTCTGCTGATCTCTCCACTCCTTCTCAGGTCGGGCTGTGGAGTGTGTGCCTTCTTACCCAAGCTCAGACTACACAGAGCCTGCAGCCTCCTGGATTTGTGTCACACCTATGGTTCATACCCCATGGTGGGACCCCCTGCTGTGACATTTTGACTCCCCCCCATTTATAGACTCTGCCTGGAAAATATCCAGAGAGTGGCTCAGCCCTCTGACCCTGTGTTCTACTGGCTCACTTCCTCTTGTTGCCTGAAGCTGGCTGGGCTGCTCTTGACTCCATGCTAGGATGCCATTGACTTCCCTGTGATTCTGCGGGGTGCCATTCTCACCTCAAAGTACCTGCTGCAAAGCTGATCTGGGAAAGGTGTGATTTTGAAAAGTGTGTTCATTTGTGGTTGTAATACCCTATTGCCACCTGTTAGCTCATGAAGCCAAGCCCAGAGGAGGAACAAGGAAGCTGTGGGGGGTGGGGTGGGGGCTGTGACTCACGAATTCATCTCAAACTAACCTTCTCAGATTCACTCACATCCAATGGTCTGCCCTTCTCCAGCAGGCGAAAAATCAGCACAGGAGAAATAAAGAATGTGGTTTCCCAAGCTGGTCCCTCTGCTGGGATGGTCTTCCTTCCCCTCCTCCTCAACTTAGCAAATAGCTCCTTGGTCTTCAAGGCCCAATGAAGGGTCTTTGGTGTGAAGTCTTCCTGCCCAATTGACTGGCCTTTTAGTGCTATGTAGACACATCACCTGGACAATGGAATGGATTTCTCCCTTCTTATTCTCAGTATTGGCTCTTTTGCCGCCATAGCAAAAGGACATTGGCAAAGGTTTAATTCCCTGGAACAGAAGTGATGCCATTTTTTCAAAGAAACATCTAATTTTCTAAGTTGACAGAACTTGGATATTATACCTAACTATTAGATTAGGTCACACACAATTTTTTAAATACATATTTGGATTTGTTTTCTTATCATACTTGGTTATATTATTAGGCTAACAATGGTACCATGCAGTACTTTGATATGAGGGAAAAGGGAATTGATTAAAAATTGAGAAGCTGTACAAGGAGAAAAGAAATCCATGAGAATTGATAGCAGTGGAGTATGAGATCGGGGGAGGATAGGAATTATTGTTGAAAGTTCATCTACTCAAGGGAAAAGTCAAGATCACTAAAGTTGGGTACATGGAACCCACCAGGAACTGAAGTCAATGGGAGACTCGTTGGTGAAGCTTCCTGTTGAATCTGATTCAAGGGCACGGAGCTTACAAAAACGGGCCAGAATATGGCTGGAGGCGGGGGAGAACGTCTGCTATAAAAGTTGAGAACCGTCATTATAAAAACCTGAAATTAGAAATGGTAAAAAGAGCTGCACCTTCCCAAATCTTGGAGAGTCCTTCTGTTAGATTTTAGGAAGAAAATAAACAGAATGCAAGGAAAATGCTTGATTTGTGGTTTGCAGTCCTTTAGACAAGGCCCAGAATAATATCGAAATCTAGGATTCAAAAATTCAGCTGCTCACAGGGGCCCGGAAGCTGACGGGAAAGATCAAAGCAGAGCCTGGCGGGGCAGAAGGAACCTGGGAGACCAAGTGCATCCAAAAGCAGTGGCTGCTCCAAGCTCCCTCTCAGGGCTGCTGTGTGTGCATGTCAGAATTTCTGATTTTCAAGAGAAGTGGAGATTCCTCTTTTTGTCTCTATTTAAAATATCCTGAATGTGAAATTTTGGTTAAAAAAAAATTAAAAACCCACAGACAAACACGGGACACTTAGCCGGCGTCAATGCCATTTGCAAGGGGGAAGATGGTGGTGAGGTCGCTTGGGTTCGGTTTTCCCCATAGGCGGACCCTGAGACAAGGATTTGAGCGTGAGGAGCCTGTTGGACTCCTGGTGATCTCAGGAGTTACTGGCGGGGCCGTGGGGAGGGAAACGGGGCCGGGGTGGAGGGGAAGGCAGCCACTAACTCGTGTGCGAAGAAGCAGGCTGCGCCCCTGCACATCAGGGCTCAATCCTACTGGGGACCTCCAGAATGGGGACCTCGGGGACACCCAGAGGCCATGTCTCAGAGTCCTTCCATTTGAGGGGCGAGGAAGCCGGGACATTTATCCACCTGCTCCCCTCCTCCCTTGGTTTGAGCTGCTCCCAGAGGGTTTACTCGCTTGCTGGCATTTCCGTGCATCCTCCTTCTGTCTGAAAGTGCCCTGGGGCACGGTCCCAGGCCCGGGCCAAGGCCAGCTGTCTGGGCGGACAGGAACGCTGGGTGCTAAGCAGCAAAGGACAGTGCGCTAACAAGGTCCTTGTGTCACGGACTGACAGCAGAAACTTGACTGACCAAGACCAGTTATAAGCCACAAGAATGCATTTCTCCTCCTGAGGTACTCGAGAGCCCCTTAACACGAGCACATTCTTCCAGCAGTGTTTAGAGCTGGCGACGTGTCGTGGTCATGGTTGGCGCACCAGCTGGAACCATTCCTTCTCTGACATCTTGAATTGAAATTCCACTGCCACGTGGCAGGATTTTCCAGGGCATCAGTGTTTCTCGGGAATAGCGGATCTGAGCATGGAGCTGGAGACTCCACTCTGGGACCAGCTTGCTGTGTGATGTCGGGCAAGTCACTGTCTGCCTCTGAGCCTCCGTTTCTCTATCTATAAAAGGCAGCAGTGAGACAACATCTCTAATTCAGAGGCCAGGACTTCGGATTTTGCTCTGCTGAGGGGAGGGGAGACGGGCATGGGGTGGGATGATGCCATTCCGTGGACAGACCTAGAGGTCATTCAGTGAGAGCACACCTAGCCTCACCACCCAGGTCCTGAGACCCTCCTGAAGGCGGTAGGAACACAGAACCTAGGTCATTCCAGAGCAAAGCCACCTCTTATTCTGCTTATCCACAGAGCAGCAATGCATTTATGAGCAGAGGAAGTACCACAACCTGGGATGGTGAGATGTGGAATCCGAGGAAATGTTCCTCCTTCTGAGGAAGATGCTCCTAGTGACCAGGAGGCTGCTGTGGTTCATAATCACATCCTAAAAGCAGTCAGCAGCCTGCACCCCATTGCCCATCACATCTCACTTTGCGCAAGGGTCAGTGATGGATAAGGGGGCCCGCCACTCACTTTTATCCGCAGACGGGGGCGGGACGCCCTGCCCACACCACCCAGTGTTTCATTTTCCTCACACTTCTCCTTCCCTGTGCCTTTAATCAAGGCCTCGGAGGTAATTGCTCCGTGGACAAACAGCTTGCGGCCTAGTGTGCAACTAACAATTAGTTTAGAGACTGTGATCTATAAATTTTGAGGAGAGGGAAAGAGGATTTGGTGCACTTGGGCTATCGTTTCTAATGAAGAAAAATAACACACCGGAAGGGATCCCGAGTGTTATGGAAGCAACTTAATATCATCTGGTCGTGATTTGTAGGCCTCGATAATGCCTTGTGATCTTGGGGAAAGAAAGAAAGCGGGGTGGGGAGTGAGTTGTTGTTGTTTGTGTTTCTTAAAGAAAAAAACCCTTCACCCGTGTTTATGAGATTTACGACATGCGGGCCACCATCTGGATAAACCCCACCACGCTTCCATCACTGTCCCCCAGCTCTGTAAACTAGGCCGGCTGGAGTGGGGCAGCAGAGCAATGTCGTCCTATTTATTGTTTATAAAAATAAACTGGCTGGCCGGAGATGTATGTGAGGAATTTATATCGAGCAGCTGCACAAGCAAGTGTTGGGCGAGGGAGCTGAGGAAGTGGGGAGGGGAGGCGGTGTGACCCCCAGCGCAGCACAGGCCCTCTCCCATAAGCCGGGGGGGGACCACTTTGGGAGATGAAAGCAAAGGAGGCAGGGAGGGAGGGACGGAGCCAGATTCAATATGCAACCAGGTCAAACCCCTCTTCTCTTTGGCCAGAACAATAAGTTATAGCATTTGGAAAGCTGGCCTAGAAGGAGCACATCTCCCCTCCCAGAGGAAACACTGGGATGAGCCCTCAGGGGCGTCCGTGTGTTCTTTCTGGGGAGCAAAGAGAAAAATGAGAAAGAGAGCCCCATCAGAGGCTCCCGGATGAGTCGCTGTTTTAAAAGCTGGGTGCCATCTGTCTTCCGACTAAGAAGCGGAATCAGTGGCCATCATCCCCTCTCATGGAGGCAAGAAAAGCCAGGGGGAAGGGTCCCATCAGCCCGCCCTAGCTGCCCGGCGTCACGAAGCTGGCCTGAGCTTTGTCACCCGCGTGTTAGATGGGCTGTCTTGGGGCTGCTCAAATGGCAAGATTTGTCTTTAGATTTGTCCCTGAACCCAAATGACAAGGACAAGACTAAGATGCAGAAGTTTGCAGAATGTCACATAGAAGTGGTCCTGAAGGATGGTTCCTTGAGTCCTCTTATGCTATGAGTGGGGAAACAGAGGCCTGGGCAGAGAGAGACTCACCCGCCCTGCCAAGTGGGCGGGGGCGGCTGGGATTGGGCCCTAGGTCCCCTGGCTCACAGGCAGTGATCCCTCTCCGCTAGCCTTTCACCCAATCCTTCATTCGTTTGTGTACGCACTGGTGCTTCTCTGTTTCCTGTAACCCATTCTGCAGACAGAAGCCAGTGTGATCTTTTAAAGACATTAGGCCGGTCCCCTACGTAAAGCCATTCTGTGGCCTCTGATAGCAACTGGAATAACACCCAGAGTTCCTACACTACATGGCCTGGTCCCTGCCAGCGTCCCCAAACTTCTCGTCTGAACTCTTGTTAGTACTCATTAGCTCTAGACACAGTGGCCCTCTTTCTGCTCCTTGACCACACTAAACTGCCACCTCAGGGCCTTTGCACTTGCTGTTCACTTCATCTGGAATCCTCTTCTCTGGAATCTTATTATTGCTACATCCTTCTTGCCATTCAATCTCTGCTTAAATGTTGCTTGCTCAGAGAGGGCTCCCCTGACTGCCTATTTAATAGAGCACCCTCCTGCCACAAGTCACTCTCAAGTTCATTAACTAGCTTTACTGTTTTTTCTTTAGAGCACTTACCACAATCCGAAATAATATATTTACCTACTTATTTACGGTCTTTCTTTGCTTACGTTTTGTCTACCTTAAGAGAGCAGAGTCTTCCTATCTTGTTCTCTTTAGTATCACCGGTGCCTAGAATGGTGTCTGGCATGAAGTAGGCATTCATTCATTCATTCAGTTATTCAACTATATTTACTACATTTACTTGTAACTGATGGTCCCATGCAACCTACATTCTAGTCTACAAAGTAAAACAATAAATTAATGGACAAATAAATGCTAGGATACATCTCTTAGGATTGTGGTGAGTATAAATTTTAGAAAATTACGATAGTTTATTAGCATAAAGTTCTGAGCCCAGCGTCCGCTACTTAGCATCTGCTCCATAAACATTGAAGTGTGCAGCCTGCCCTCGGGATTCTTAGGTAAACCTGTCTTAATGAATTTATAGTCAAATACAGGAGACTGATGCGTTTAAAGATACTTACTTGAGATGGGGCTAATATCTCTTCAGAGAGATTAACTGAGGCCAGGATGGCTATTGATAAGATCCTTGGGCCTACTGAGGTTGCTCAGAAGAGCAGTCACGCTTAGCAAGGGGTAAGAGTCGATGACCCCTTCAATCCTCCTGCCAGCCCAGGCCCCTCTCCCTTCTCCAGGAGGAAGCACCCATTCAGCCAGACCTGTTTAAATGGTGTGGACCATCAAGGGGAAAAAATGGCGTTCACTTACTCCAGCAACACTCACTTATCTGCTAACCGTGTGCCATTTACAAATGGTTTTCAGAGTCTTTAAAGTAGGGCCTCTCAGCCTGGGGGGAAGAAATCTTGAAGTTGTATGCACTATACTTTGTGTATATACAAAGCATATATACAAGCACTGTTTTTTCCCCGGGGGAGAAGGACCATAGCTTTCAATGCCCAGGGTTGCCAGGCATTCTGTGTCTCAGCATAAGTTAAGTGCCACTTAGCTAAGTTGCCAGCACTTAGGGCTATTTTGAAATTGTGATTCTATCTCCTAATTTCTTTAAAAATAAAGAGCTCTCTCCCTAATTTGGGGTGACATTCCTAAACATACCAAATTCAGATAGTATTATAGTGTTTACTCATTCAATAAATATTTATTGGGCATCTACTGGGGCCAAGAACTGTTCTAGATGCTGCAAAGACAGCAGGGCCAAAGCAAAGACAGCTCCCGCTCTGAGAAGGCTACATTCCAGGGGGACAAGGATAGTGGATAATAAGAAAGTAAACAAGTTTACAAGGTAGCTCCAGTTGGTGGTAGGTGCTCTGGAGAAAATAAGGCTGAGCGATATAATAGAGAAGGAGGAAAGCATTGTTCTACATTGGATGGCGAGGGACAGTCCCTACACTGAGGTGGCATTTGAGTTGAGACTTGAATGACAAGATAGAGCCAGCCAAGCAAAGATCCAGGGGAAGAATATTTCAGGCATTTCAAGCAAAGGGAATTGCTGGTGCAAAGGTCCTGAGGCAGAAATCAGCTTAGTCAATTCCAAGGATGGCAAAGAGGTAGGGCGGCTACAAAGTAACGAGCAGGGTGAGAAGTGATACAGGGTGAGTCAAGATGTGGGTGGAGTTGGGATCTCACAGGCCTGGTAAAACTTGATCAGGATTGTGAATTTGATTTTAGTGTTATGGGAAACCATTGGAAGTTATTATCAAGACCACATAGTTTCCCGTGGCATGAGATGCTTCTGACAGTGATTTCTCTATGTTCATATTTTGGGCAGAGAATAGCAATGCATTCCTGATCCTTTAAGAAAAAACATTGGCTTTGACTTTCCAAATTGAGTTTAAAACCCTCTAACAAGCCCAGCAGTTGAGACACTACACCAAAGCATACCGAGAAGACGCGAGGCCACACAGACTCCAAGAAGACAGTCTTTTCTATTACTGTGCAAAACAATTTAGCTCCTCATTGTCTTAAATCTCTTCATTAGACATGGGGGAAGTTGGTGTAACTCTGCATAGGCATACAGTCCCTTAAAATATTTTTCTCAAAATAAAGACTCAATGTTCCCTCAAATTTTAAATGGACCTTCATTTCTAGAAGAAAACAAACAAAAATATGCTTATAGCTCTGTGCTGACATTTATAAAAGTAGTTTAGACGTGGCTGAAAAAAGTTAGTGTAAAAGGGGCCGTCCCAGGTTGGGCCTTTTAGGAAGCAGACTCTGAGATGGAGATCAGCAAGGAGGAAATTCATTAGGGAAGACTCTGAGGGAAAGGAAGGGAAGGAGACAGAGGGGTGGTTGGGCTGCAATGCTGTGTCAATGGTGCGGTGATCCCACGAGAGCCCTGAAACTGGGATAGTCCTTCAGAGTTGTCCTGCTTGGGAGTGAGGAAGCCAAGCCTTTATCTCACTGTGCCAGACCAACCATTTTATATAGGTTGCCTCCAGAGGAGGTGGCTCCTCAGGCTAGGCAGTGTTCTTTAGCTGGGGCACAACCTGAAGAGGGCTGGTAGCTGGGACTGCCTGTAGGCAACATCCTGATCCCCGTCAGAAGCAGAGGGCCGACAGTCAGAGAGACATGCTACACTGCTGGCTTTGAAGACGCTGGAAGGAACCATGAGCCAAGGAATGCAGGCAACCTCTAGAAGATGGAAAAAGCAAGAAAAGGGGTTCTCCTCCAGAGCCTCCAGCAGGAACCAGCCCTATTGACACCTTGACTTTAGCCCGGTGAGACTGGTTTTGGACTTCTGATCCCCACAACTGCAAGGGAGTAAGTTTTGTCATTTTAAGCCACTAAGTCTGTGGTCATTTGTTAGAGCAGCTTAGGAAACTGGTACATTGCCCTCTGTGGCTTCAATTTATGCCACTTTTTAGTTTGATTTTACTTACACCAAGATTTTTCTTGTATTTTTTTTTCTGGTTTTTTTTGGTTTTTGTTTTTTCACGATTGACTAAAATTATGCCTTTATGCCCTAATTAAGATCATCTAGCTACTTAACCACGCTATTTGTAAGAATAAGCCTACTTTCTTCTGAAAGCTTTTCTTGTAGCCTTCTGACTTCTAATTCAAACTTGGAGACATTGTTTATTAGATTTGCTTCACAGAACCTGCCCTGGGATTTCTTTCGTTTCAGTCTTTGGTTAGACCCCCTGTTGACTGACACCCATGTCTCCTCTTATTCCTTTTCTGTTTGCTGAATTATATTGTCAAGCCAATTTTGGGAAAAGGTATGTGTGAAAAAAAAACTTTGAATCCTTGCATGTCTGAAAAATATCTTTCTCCCCGCCCCCGCCCCCATAATTTTTATGGTTTAGCTGAGTATAAAATTTTAGGCTCGAAATCATTTCTTTTTATAATTTTCTGATTATTTGCCCATTTTCTTCCAATCTCCTGTACTGTTTATAGCTAGTTAGATGCACTTTAGAGTCTTATACTTCGTGGATAGCCTGTTCTTACCCTCTGTAAATTTTTTGTGTGTGTGAGGAAGATTAGCCCTGAGCTAACATCTGTTGCCAACCCTCCTCTTTTTTGCTGAGGAAGATTGGCCCTGGGCTAACATCCATGCCCATCTTCCTCTACTTTATATGGGAGGCTGCCACAGCATGGCTTGATGAGCGGTGTGTCAGTCCACGCCTGGGATTTGAACCTGTGAACCCCGGGCTGCAGCAGCAGAGCGCACAAACTCAACAGATACGCTACCGGACTGGCCCCTCTCTGTAAGTTTTTATAAAAATATATTGAAATGTAGAAATGTGGGTTTTGCTTTTCAGTCCTGCTCAGTATTTGGTGTTTCTGTTCAATATGAACTTTCATGTGTTAAACATTTTCTTCTATAATTTTTTGATTATTTTTAACAGCTTATTGAGATATAATTCACATAGTATACAATTAAATTTTTTGTGTGTATTCCCAGAGTTCTGCAACCATCACCACAATCAGTTTTAGAAGATTTTAATCATCTGAAAAACAAACATACAAAACAGGTATCCATTAGTAGTCCCTGCCCATCATCACTCATCACCTTACCCCCACCCCCAGCCCTAGACAACCGCTAATCTACTCTCTGTCTCTATAGATTTGCCAAATCTGGATGTTTCATATAAATAGAATCATATAGTATGTGGTCTTTTGTGTCTGGCTTTTTCACTTAGCATAGTGTTTCCAAGAGTCATCCACATTGTAGCATGTGCCCATGCTTCATTCTTTTTATTGCCCAATAATACTCCATTGTATGACTATACTCTTCTGTTATTTTAACCCCTCCATTTTCACATGTGTTGGAACTTATACATTGCTAGCTTAAATTTATGAATTTTTCACTTGTTTTGTCTTTTGGGGAGTTGTCTTTGGCCTTATTTTTCAACGTTTCTTTTGTGTTTTTTTTTGTGATTGTATTACTTAGAATACATTTTCTGCAACAGAAAGTCAAATTCAAATGGTTTAAGCAATAAGGTCTTTTTTGTTTTTGATTTTTTTTTTTTTTGGTAGAACTGTAAGTTCAGAGGTGGGACAGAATTAAGGATTGGTTGGTTTACGTGTTCAAACATGTCATGAAGGATCTAAGTTCTGTCTTGTTCTGTTACCCACAGTGCTAACTGTATCCTAAAGCTGGTTCCCATCGTTGCTGTAGGATGGTTTCCAGTAGGAACTGGGTATGTATGTTTTTTTGTTAATGTCTTTCCAAAGAAGCAGACCTCTGAAGACCACTTAGAAATCTAGCCAAACTCTTTTTACATTTCCTTGGACTGAATTTTGTCATATGCCTATTCCTCACCCAACCACTGGCAAAGGGGAAAAGATATTTCTGAGCAGCTTCCAATATTTCTCAGCTAGGGCACTATTGCCATTTTGGTCAAGATAATTCTTCATTGTAAGCAACTGCTTGTGCATTTCAGGACATTTAGCTTCCAAGGTATCTGCCCACTAAATGTCAATAATACCTCCTATATTTGTTTTCTATTGCTGCTATAACAAATTACCACAAACTTAGTGGCCTAAAACAACACAAATTTATCCTCTTACTGTTCTGGAGGTAAGAAGTCTAAAATCAAGGTGTCAGCAGGGCTGTATTCCTTCTGCAGTCTTCAGAAAGAATCCATTTCCTTGCCCTTTTCAGCGCCTAGAAGCCACTTGTATTCCTTGGCTTGTGGACCTTTCTTCCCATCACTCCAACCTCTTGCTTCCACCGTCACATCTCCTACTGCTGTCCTGATCCTCCTGCCTCCCTCCTGTAAGGATGTGTGATTACATTGAGCTCACGCAGATAATCCAGGGCAATCTCCCCATCTCAAGATCCTTAACTTAATCACATCTGCACAGTCCCTTTACCATGTAGGGTGACATGTTCACGGGCTCCGAGGATTAGGAAATTGGCATCTTTGGGGGCCATTCCTCAGCCCACTACACCTCCATTGCCTTTACCTCACACCTTCTTCTTGTCATAACCAAAAGAAATACCTGTTGAGTCACCTGGGCTCCCTGGGATGAGTGGACATCTCAACACAATGAGGGTTCTTTGGGGAAGATTCAGGGAGGAATGGATGTTGAGGAGGTAAGCACAAACACCCACAACATTATCACATGTTTATTTTCAAAGCACTTTTTCGTATCCGCTGATTGCTTTATTTTCGGAGTGGCTTGTTCTTTTTTTTTGGATGTCATATTGTCTTAAATCTCTCTGAATTTCATTTTGATATTCTCTTCTGTTTCCTGTATTTTCAGTTTTCTCCAGGGTCATTTGTTTGTTTGTTGGTTGGTTGGTTTGGGGCTGCAAGTTATCCTCAATGGACTCTAAAGTTTCCTCCTGATCTTTAGCTGTCCATCCATCCATCCATGAGGACAGTCAACTAAGGACTTGGTTGATTTATACAGTAGGTGGCATGAGTTTCTATTTCAGTTTTACAATTCTGCTTCCCCAACGCAACCTTCCCTGAATGGTGCGGCAGGGTGACTTGAACCTTAACGTATGGGATGGGAGGTTGGGAAGGTCAGGTCAACTAGCAGGCTGTCCCCTCCTCAGTGTTGGAAGAGGCACTGATGGCCATATCAGAGGCCCAGTCCAGACTGTGGGTGTAAACCAGCATTCACTCAGTATGATAAGCGTAGGGAAGGGGAGAGGGGATCCTGAAAGACCTTCACATCGTCACCTTGATTTCTACCCCGTTCTCACGTCTGCCCTGCTTATCCACGGGCACATAGCTTATGGTCTCTGCAGGGCTCTGCCGAGGGGAACGCCTTCCACCTTTGCCGGTGCCTTCCATGGGCGTTCTGGGCCCCAGCTTCCACTCCCACGGCTTGTGCTCAGGAGGGTTCTGTACGCTTCCTATATTCCAGAAACTGCTCAGAGTCTTTGTTCTACTGAAGGATTCCCTCCTCCTGGTCTCAGCATTTTTGAGTTTATTAGTGTTATTTCATTAGTATTTAGGGAGAAAAAGATGCGATCCCTCTACCATTTCGAATTGGAAATCTGTCGGCAGCTTTAAAATGGCATGATATCCTTGGTTCTTGGCTATTAAGAGTTCAGAAATCCAGTCTCAGCTCAAACACTCTGTTATAATTTTATACAAAAGACAGTGGAGTGTTTAAAAGTAGGGCAGGCTGACAGTGAAATAAGCACATGCATTGGGGGTGGGAGAGGCTCTGCAGGTCCCTTGGCTAGCTCAGGGTGGCTTCCTGGTAGAGGTGGGCTCATTTCCTTCTCTCAGAAGTTACCACACGGCTACCAGAAAACGGCACGTCAGTGCAGGGAGAAAGAACTGGCAAGCAGCAGAGAGCAGACCTGCAGAGAGTGACTCCAAGGGCCCACACTCAATTTTCCTACCACCTTCACAACCAGCCCAGAGGCCAGCTGCCCTTTCAAATTCTGGAACCTCTTGGAGCTGGATCCATCCAATTGTCCCTGGGGAAGTTCACTCACATTCCCTCTGAGAGAGCAGCAGCCTTTCAGTCTCCCTGCGGTTTTCAGGGTGATGTGGCTGAGGGAGCATTTCCTGTCCTCATGTGCCCCCTTGCCCATTGAGTTGTCTATGGTAGCAGTAGAAGGCAGGATCTGGGGCGCCAGGCCTGTGAACCCTGTACACTGGCCGTCCATCCAGCCCTTCTCTGAATACCAGAAAGCAGAGACGCTGCAAGAATCCAGGGGACAAGAGGAATGACCCTATCGACGCTGGAGCTTTGGCCAAGAGAGGAGACAGTTGAAGGTAGAATGGTGGGTGGGCCTCGGATGGGGGATAGATGACCTGCCATTGGCTCCTTAACACTTCATATTTTTTCTTTCTGGGAATTATCCTTTTTCAGTAGATTTTACCTCAAATCTGTTAAAATTGTACAAACAAGTAATCAACATAGAGTTCCTACATCCCCTCTGCCATTTATCCAAGCCCTGCACATTTTAGTAAAGATATAATGCCATTCTTAGGAAAGCTCATGTTTTATTTAGCATTTAATACTTTTAGCAGTAGTAATATTAAGTACTCATAAAGTAATGTTATGATTACTCATCAGTGCTTTCATCAAGTTATTCAGCATCATATCCAAATTACCCCAGTGGCCTTCACTGTCTTCATATATCAGTCATTGCCCTGTGTTTTGAGAATTTCCAATCCACTGGGGACCTTTGGCTCTTATCTGATTCTTCCAAGTCATCTTCCTGAGAGAGATGTGTTTCTTTAAACATTGTATAAATGATAACAGAGGAGACGACCCAGGTATCTTGGGACATGGGGTGGCTACTGGCTGAGAAAGGCATGCAATATAAGGAAGCCGTGTAGTGTCATGGAGACTGGGTGATGACAGCTCTCTGTGGGAAGGTGGTGAAATAATGGCTCTTTGAGTTAATGTTTCTTCGGTAAAATCTTGTTGATGATACATCACCCCCTCCAAAATAATTGATGAGACACTGTTTCAGTATCTAAACTCTCTGGGCCAGTATTCTAATCATGAGATGATGTGGTAGATTGCAAAAGAAGGCCACAAGTTCCTCCTTTCCTTTGAATGTGACTTTTCTGCTCCTACAATGAAGAAGTGGACTCTATTTTTCTACCCCCTTGAGTCTGAACTAATGACTTGCTCTGATCAATAGAATGTGGGAGTTCTTATCATAGGCCTCAAGAGACATTACAGCTTCTGCTCTTGCTCTCTTTCTGTACTGAGGTTTAGATGGAGAAGCCTCAGCTAACCTACTGAAGATCGAGACAGAGATGGTCCATCCTGGTGAGGCCCTCTGGACAAACTAGCTCCCATCCCGTACACCCATGGATGGCAGCTATGGGAGTGACTCAGGCGAAATAAGCAGAAGAACCACTCAGCTGAGCCCATCCCAAATTGCTGGGCCACAGAATCATAAGCAAATAAAATAGTGGTTGTTTTAAATCACTAGGTTTGGGGGTGGTTTCTTGTAGGTATAGGCAACAGGTAAACTAACGCAGATATTCTCTACCTTTCTAATTTGCCTTCACAAACAATTCTAAAGTTTCAGCAGCTTAGAACATCAAAATCAACGTCTTGTGCATGCTGATTTTGGGTCAGCTGGGGGCTTTGTCCCCTTTCTCCGTACTCTGAGATGTAGGCTGATACCTCAAGTATTGCTGGGTGCTATGGTAGGGAAAACAGATCTCTGAAGATACATTTATTAGCTGTTAAATTTTCTAGATGAGAAGTGACACACATCATTTCTCCTCACAACTCATTGGTGGGAACTAGTCATGTGGCTTCATTCAACCCCGGGAGGCTAGGAAGCACAGTCCTACAATGTGCATAGGAGGTAGATAGTCAGACATGTTTGGTGAGCACCATTAATGACTACTTATAAGTCAACCCAGCAAGAGAGGAAAATGATGGAAAGTTCCATTACCCAAAAGGAATGGGAGAAGATAGAAGCAGTGGTAGGCAGGCAGTCAATAAATTGAATACAGCTTAATCTGTTCTCCATCTAAGAATCTCCAAGCAATGGCAGCCAGAGACTCAGCTTTTCCCTTTCTTTGAGTAAATGAGTAATGTTGTGTCTCATAGTTAAACTGAAACTGGGTGGAACCAAGTAACATTTCAAGGTTGAAGATGATCCCCTTCTGGAGGAAAGAGATGGAGTTCTTCTTCAGACCTCATAAGGGGAGATGATCCTCTTGAAGATTTCATTTCAGGAAAGAGAGTGTTCATACTCTTAATGGAAGCAATCAGAGTCCACAGTGAGATAAGCCCATACTTTATGAAAGCATTTTTACATCTTCTATGTAATTTCGCCACATGGTATCTAAATGGGTAGAGTAGCATTCTCAGAAAGCTGCTTCTGTTTGATAGAAATTCTGTATGTCTATAACACTTCTAACTTTTGTTCCTCCCTCAAATTATTGTTCCACCTAATCCTTATACCAACTCAAGGAGAAAGAGTACAGGTAGTACCACTGTCATCTCTGGGAGGGGCAGGAGTCCAAAGTCACACAAGTGCAATGGCACAGACGTAACTTATACGCAGATCTCCAGAAGCTTGTTATTGCTGTCTTTCTAGAAGACTCAGTTGCCTTAATGCCATCCTTCTTGGGAAACAGGCGATTATTCACTCTTTAATTGTCTTCTGTTATTAAATGGAAGAATTCTGAGGACTCCTTTTGCAGATTTTCTATCACATTGATAGATCTATCTGGTTGCTCACTTATATTGGATGAAAGGGTTATGAGGCAGCCATAGACAGATAGAAAGAGCATTGTACAGAAATCCATTCATTTAATCATTCATGTATTTATTGAGTACCTAGTAAGTGCTAGACACTTGTTCTACAGTGTTATATTAGAAAGACATGGACCTTGCCATTCCTTCATGAAGCTTACTATCACACTGTGTGTGTGTGCATGTGGGGGTGCGAGCGTGTGCACATATGTGTGCATTTTAGAGAGGTAAGAAACAAATTAATAGCAAACACGGACATATGTGTATGTAGTAAGTCCATATTAGGATTATAGACCACGGTGCAGATCTTTTGAAATATCTGGTTTCTGGTCCTAGATGACAAACTAACTTGCTGTGGACCATGGACGGTCATCCTTCTCTCTCTCTCTCGACCTGGTTTCTCACCTGAAGGAAGGGGTTATCTTGTACAGGTTGTATTAGACATGTCTGAATTGTTTTCACTGAGCATGTATTATTTTAGGAATCAGAAAAAAGACGGTAAAGATAAAGGAGACAAAGACAAAGAAGAAAGAAAGGAAGTAGACGGAGATAGAATTCCATCTTGGATCTTCTGTGATTTGTGTGTCTAATGTTCTGCTGATATGCTCTGCAAATTTTTGTGTGTCATATTCTTTTGAGGTCCAGGTAACTAAGAATATGTTCTCTTTTCTATTGAACTTAATTTTCAGACACAGCAAATGGAGATCCCATATTTGTAGGGGAAACTGAGTCAAAGAGACATGCAAGTGCATGTACCTGGGTACGTGGATGACAGATTAGACCTCGACCCCGGTTCATCTTCATCCTGGCTTGGTGTCCTCCTTTGCCCTTTTCTTCTGCGTTCTCAGAACTGTTTTGATGTTGGCATTAACTCCCCTGTGTTCAAATATCTTATTGTGACTTTCCTAGCTTTTGTGTTTCAGGCGAGTTGTTTGAACATCTTTTTTTGGTTTAAAATTCTTTAAAAATGCCATGTGATTTCACTGATCTTACCAGAAACCAATAAAAACACATTACTTTAAAAATAACTCGCATAAAACCTCTTACTTGTGAAAAGCTTTCGTTCTAATAAAATTGGAGCTAACCAAAACCTTTTAAAACTTCTCGCAGGCATACAAGAGACTTGGCCTGTCCAGACTGTCCTACCTCTGGTGGTGATGAAGATACCAGATCTCTACTCTGTCTATAGGAACGTGGGTCCAAGACAAATTAACTCACCTACTTTAGAAGAGAAAAATCCAATATGAGAATGGTAACACCCCACAGAAGGCCGCTCATGCTGCGTTTTGCCAACATAGCCACTGGGAATCTACAATCTTTTCCGTCGTGTGTGAGGTTGTGGTTAGGCTTTTTTTTTTTTCCTTTCCTTTTAGTTTCCTAAATATAGAACTAATGGGTTTTAGGGAAAGTCAATGATTGCTCTTACTTGAGTCTGGAGAGTGGAAAGAAAATATCCCTTTCTCTTCAGGCTTCAAAATTCCATTTGGGTTGGCACCATCACATGCCAGTTTCACTTTTAGATAAGACTCATGTCAACAGAAGTCTGTGATGACAAGAAAATGGACGATGGTGTCACAGTACAGGGTAGAAGAGGGACTAGCAAGTTCCCAAGTGTCAGGCCTTGGTTAGCTGTGCCAGGTTGGCTGCCCCATACTCCCCAGTGGAGGATTTTGAAAGTACAGACTCTTGGGCTGCTATCCCTGGGCATCTGGGATGTGGCTCCAGAATTTAAATAGTTTTTTTTTTTTGGCTCAGATGTATAGCCAGTTTGGGAACAAGAGGTGTAAGAATAAGATCAACAACAAAAGAAAATCAAATAAACAATTTCCTCTAAAGAACCAAGAAGGAGAAACAACTGGCTGATGGATCAGTGTTGCTTATACCAGCTCTCTCCAAGGCATAGTCTTTGAACTGTGAGGCCCTTGACAAGCTCCCCCACAGAGGGAATCTGTGATAAAGTAAATATGGAAAAAGCTCCAAGCTTCATTCCCCTCTACAAGATCCCCAGGTTCTTTAAAGAGTATAGAAAACGTACTAGAATGATCTCTACAGAAAAAACGTGTTTTGCAATGTTTAACGAAGTGTTTCTCAAACAAACTTGACCACGAAACTACTTCTTATTAACAAAGTATTAACATCTCTAAAGACCAAGGAACGTACTTTAAGAAATGCAGCTATTGAAGATGCACTGAGTAATTCCCCTGAAACAGTCCATTCTTGATTGCTGACAGAACTTTCCGGACATGAGTAACTTTGACTTTCTATATTGCTCTTCTGGGGGAAGCACCACATGCCTCATGCCCTCCTGGTCAGTGGTGGCCGTGCCGCTCCCCCAGTGCAGGACCAGGTGCTCTGTTGAGTGACTCACAAAATGCCTCTTGAGAATAACTTTCATTCCTGGCAAAGCCCATCCCTTTTCGTGTTGCAAGTGGGTGATCTAGAGGATGGTTCTCTGTATTCCTTAATGAGACAGAGGTTACTTTATTTTATTTTATTTTTATGGCCGAAGGCGTCAACCAAGGCATTTCAGAAGTGTCACTCCACCTCCACAGAACTGTCTCTGTGCAGGAGGCCCACGCTGTTCTGCCGAGACTCTAAGAACACGCAGAGGTTTCCCCCTACCCATCCTGAGAAGCAGACAGACGGGAACCGAAACATGTTGCTTGTACGCAGCTGCACATCAACTACATATTCCCTGCCTACTAGTTAACAACAACGATAGCAAGCGTCTTTCAAGTACTGATCATCTGCTATGTGTCGGACGTATTGCCTATATCTCTTCTGATATTTACAATGCCTTGCAAATCTGCCCCCATTTTATAGAAGAGAAGATTGAGCCTCAGAAAAGGTAATTAACCTGCTCATCTGGTAAGTGATAGAATGAGCTGATTGCCTCTAAAATTGAGGCTCCTTTCTTTCAAAGAAGCCTCAAAAAGACCATTTTTCTTTTCCTTTCCACAGAAGAGTTTCCCTCCCCTTTTCTCCCCCAAATCCTTAGGTTTGCACTGATTTTCTTTGATTATCTTGAAGACAGAGAGAATGTGGTACAAAGCCATTTTTTCCTCTGGGTTTTTATGACAGCTACAGTCAGGTGTTTTGCTTACTAAAGAAGTTCTAGATGTTAAAGAGGACTGAGACAAGTTGAGCCCAAAAGCCCAGAGACCATATTCTTTGAATTCCATAGGACCCTACAACCACAACAGTAAGTTATTAGTCTTAGTAAAGGACAGGAGCCAGCAAAAGAGTCGAAAATATGTCTCCATGTTGCTCAGGTGGGGGTGGGGTCTCTTTTTAGGAACTTGCTCTTCTTTTCTTCTCTGTACCCAAGCCCAGGCCCGGCCCATCTTCATAACTAGAAAACCCAATATTCTGTAAACTCCTCCAAAGTGATATCTATTCCTAGATCCAGATGCTTGGCTTCCACTTGGTCCTTTGTGGAAATAGGGTAGAGTCATCTGGTCTCCCTGCAGGCCACCCTTAGGAAGGGCAGCAGTGGGAGAGGATGAGGCTCCAGGCGCTGATTAAAGAGCCTTATGTTCCAAAGAGGAGTGGGTATTCCATGTTCATTCTCAGGAAAAACAAAGCCAGTTTCAAGACTGAGTGTTGCTTTTCTTCCTGGGCCATCATGCCTGTTCTACTCGCTCATCCAGACCTGGTATTCCTGGTGATGGTTCTGGACCTTGTAAAGCTCTTTGGAAGTCAGCACTAGACAACAGTGTTGTTTCTTTAAAAAATAAGTAAATATTTCCCCAAACTCCATTTTTTCTCTCACCTAAAAATTATATTGGTTGAAAACAAAAATGGAACTTTGGTCAGTGTTTCTGAGAGTGTGATGGAAACCAATGGAAAGTGTCATAGCTTTCCAATGACATGAAGATGGGGAGGCTTCATAAAGACAAGTACTGCCTCTGGTTGAGTTCTTCAAAGAAAGTCCTACCTGCCTTCCAGGGAGCCCTCTGCCTGGATTGCTGCTCTGCTGGCAACAGGGAGTTTTGGCCTCTGTGGTCTTTCCTTCTTGACACATGTCGTTTTCGCCACCCGGAAGCTGGCAACAGCTGAGTTGAGTCCCTTCGGCTTGCGTGATCTGCCAGCTTCCGGAACCCCGACACGTCTTCCTTGTCTCTCAGCTCTCTTGCTAATAGAAATTTTGAAGGACTTTAAAAAAAAAACCACCAAATATATTCTGTGTTCTCAACAAACAGCTTTTCAAATGACTGTATTACTTATTCATTAGTATTACATTCAGAGTGTAGTGCCTTATGTTACTTGGAGAAATAAATGAAAGAAAAGCAATATTGCTCTAAGTCCCCAGTTTACAGCTCTCAGGGAGCCTGGATCAGCTCAATCAGAGAGCTCTGTCTGGGCTGGCCCAGCATGTCTCCCTCCACTGTTCGTCTGTCTCTTTATCACTCTATCTGCCCAGGATGGACCAACATCGGTGTTTTGTGGGCTCAACAAATATCTTGATCCATTTTGCAAATGTTTGCAGTTTGGGTAAAACTTAAAACACATTTTCCCCTTTTTTTTCCTCTTAATTTTTCCCCAAGCACTTTTTCCTCTTAATTTTTAAACTCATGTATTTTAAGGAAAATTTAGCCCATGTGTTTCTCATTATTCCTGATTCATTTGCACTTAACTCATCAAAACGTTGCTTTGCAAAAACTATTTGCTTTCCAAGAAGACTCCTGAGGTCCTTTTTTGTACATTCGGCCTCCTCCCACCTTTTTTCTCTCCCTTCCTCTCTTTTTTCTTCAAAGGCACACTTTTCTTAGAAACAGGAATTTAGGCCCCAGCAGCAGGTGTGTTGGCCCATTGGGGGAGAAGCTGACACAGGGGTGGAGTCAAGCTTCCAATCAAGTTATACGTTGTCATCCTTTCCGAGCATTTGCATCCGGGAGAAATGTGTGGTCCAGCAGTGTGGAAGGATCATTTTTTATTTTCTTGACTAAATAAATAAATGTTGGGCACGAGAGAAGTGCGGTTGCTCGGGAGTCAGCCATTTTGGGGTTTAATCTCATACTAAGGCCTTTGGATTTTATTTTTCTCATTTGTGAGATGGGGGTGGCAGTAGTGCTCCTACACGCACACAGTTATAGCGAGGATTAATTGATATACCGTACACAAAGCCGAGCAACATGTGAGAAGCACACAGTAAGTGCTCAATTACCACCTTTTCAGTATTGCGTGTAAGACTCCTCCCACTCAGAATCACACATCTTTTCTCAGTGAGATGTCCAGGACCTGTCTTATTTAGGCTACCCCGGAGATAGATCCTGAGACCAGGACTCAAGTACAAGTAATTTGTTTGAGAGGTTATCCTAAGAAATTCCAGTAAAAGAGTGGGAAATTGTATTAGTCAGGGTTCTCTAGAGAAACAAAATCAATAGGATGTGTATATATATAGGAAGAGATTTATTTTAAGAAGTTGGCTCACATGATTGTAGAGGCTTGGCATGTCCACAATCTGATGAGGGAGACCAGCAGACTAGAGACTCAGGAAGGAATTACAGTTCAAGTTCAGAGGCGTCTGCTGGAGAACCAGAAAGAGCTGATGTTGCAGATGAAGTCTGAAGTTAGTCTGCTGGAGGGTTCCCTCTTGCTCAGGGGAGGCCAGCCTTTTATTCTATTCAGGCCTTCAACTGATTGGATGACATCTGCCCACATTATGGAGGGCAATCAGCTTTACTCAAAGTCCACTGACTTAAATGTAAATCTCATCAAGACACATCCCTCATCCCTAACTCATCGCTCACAGAAACATCCAGAATAATGTATGGCCAAATATCCATGACCCAGTCAAGTAGACACGTAAAATTAACCATCACAGGAAGTAAGACAGGAAAAGAAAAGAAGCCAATAAAGGGTGTCATATAAGCAGGTTGCCTGTGAGGGCAGCTGGACCTTCATCTCATCGGGGAGCTAAGAAGGTGTTGACTGTACCCCAGAGTTATCCCACACGAAGGCATTGGCTGAGGGCTGCTCCCACATTGTGTCAACTCTGCATCGACCCTGCACTTGTGGCCTGCTGCACAAACAGGCAGAGTGGCTCTGGCAGCTAGAGAAAGCCCTTAGGGGAAGAAGGTGGGTGCTGGTGGTCAAAAGTTGAGCAGGTGTGCAAGGAAATGGTATGGGACCAGATAGCTGTGCGTCTGCCACAGGTTTCCTTCTCCTTGAAAGATGGCGTGATTGATGCAGGCAGGCCTCCCTTTTTGTCTCCCACTTGTACTTCTGAGAACTTCCAATTAAGAAAATAAGCTCAGTTTTAGCAGTAAGAGATCCAGAAACAGGCCCTTAGAGAGGTTCTCTGGGTCTGCTATAGACATTAAATTTTTGCAGAGAGAGAACAGGCCCAAGTCTTAGTTCAGGCAGTTGGTGCTGGCTAGAAGATGCTTTACACTCGCATGTGTATTCGGCACAAACAAGCACTGACATCACTCCTTTCCAAATTGGCGGGAAGTACCCATCCAAGAACAAAGAATAGTTTTATTCAGCTTTTGATAACAATGAAATATATTTTCAATCATAATTTTATTAACTCTGAAGCAACTCAAAACAAAAAATATAAGCAATATAAAACTTACTTTTTCCATAAGAAAAGTATATTACTAATTAGTTTTTTAAAACTCAAGGTTAAAAATATTATAACTTAAAAAAAATACTATATATCTAATTCATTCTTAGCTTAGCAAACTCTCCAAGTCAGTTCAAGGTCATTTTTTTTGTTTTTTGTTTTAACGGCTTTATTGAGATGCAATTCACATACCATGCAAATCACTCATTTAAAAGGTACAATTCAATGGCTTTGAGTACATTCACAGTGTTGTACAACCACCAACACAATCAATTTTAGAACATTTTCATCACCCCAAAAAGAAAGCCTTAGCTGTCGTTTCCCACGTCAAACTCTCATCCCCCCCAGCCCTAGGCAACCACTAATCTACTTTCTGACTCTTAGATTTGCCTCTTCTGGATATTTCATATAAATGGAATCATATAGTATATGGTCCTTTGTGGCTGGCTTCTTTCACTTAGCATATTGTTTTCAAGGTTCATCCATGTTGTAGCATGTATCAGTATTTTATTTCTCTTTATTGCCCAATAGTATTCCATTCTATGGATATACCACATTTTACTGATCGCTTCATCAGTTAATGGTCATTTGGTTTCCATGATTTTGGCTATTATGAATAATGTTGCCATGAACCTTGGTATATAAATATAATTTTCTTTTAAAGTAATTTCAGACCTAGTTTTAAAAACTCATGTAATTTTTTTCAAATTTGTATATTTTTCCCTCAGTCGTGAACAGATACTATCAACCAGCATGCTTCCAAATGGTCCAGTTTTGTAGTGACTTTAATAAACCTAGTTAAACTCATAGAACATTCATAGAGTGGTAGTGATCGGTAGGGGAGAACATTCACTGAATTCGTTAGGTTCACAGCTATTGAGAATTCATTACATACACGTGTATAGGGAACTTGACTCTACTGGAAATTTAATCTAACCTTAGAGACCCTTAGATTATTCTTGATAATCATCGATGCATACCTTTCATTAGCGCTGAGATGCCTTGGGATCAGGATGAGGTTTACATTCTAGCTTCACCTCTACTAGCTCTGTGACTTTGGGCAAGCTTAATTAACCTCTCTGAGCCTCCATGTCCTCATATAAAATGAGGATAATAGAAGTAGTTCCTACTTCATGGAGTTGTTATGAGGAGGAATATGAGTTAGTACATGAAAAGCTTTTACAACAGAACTTGAGTCATAGTAAAATCTCAATAAAGTGATAGCTGTTATTATTGGACCAAAGACGCAAGAGTTTGAGTCCAATGACTCAACTCAAATCCTGATTCTTCGATGCACTTGTGTGACCCTGGGGTGGGGGGCACTTCGTTTCCTGGGGCTTCCATCTTCTTGCCTATAGGATGGTCACATTTTTGCCGCTCTGCCTCTTTCATGGATTCAAATGAGGTCACAAAGGGACAAGTATGTGGTCACTGGCATTTCCTTTGCTCTTTGCACTTTGCATTTTGACATGCCTCTGGAATATCTCTCATCCACTTGTCAATCTTAGAAGTTTCCAGATAGCCTCTGAAAATTGCTTTTTGGATGAACCACCATTCAAAGTGACAATATAGCAAATGGGATGACATGGTGCAGCCTGAACAAAAGGACCTTTATAGCCCAGAATACCTAAATATGTTTGGCAAGGAGTTGAGCCCTTAAACTACTGATGTTGAGCTTTAATTTTTTAAAATATTTTATTATGACTATTTCCAAGCATGCAGTAAAGTTGAAAGAATTTTACAATAAACACCTGTGTACCTACCACCTAGATTCTATCGTTAACATTTTACAATACTTGCCTAATTATCTGTCTATCTATTTATCTATGCATTAGTGGAGGGTTTATATTTTGAATTCAGAACTAGGAAGCTCCCTTTCAGATATGGTGATTAACCATCTTCGGTTTTTTGAGTAATCCCAGTTCCAAACATTCTATGCTGTGGACTCATAGGCCGTTGGAATGTATGAGGGATTCTAATAGTTGCATTTAAAAGAGTCTCCAAGATTTCCTTTAAGACTCAGAAGTGGCCCAAAAAATTCTTATTTAGATCCAACGGCTTGATTTTTCTTGGCAACATGTAGTTGGCATAGTTAAATCAGCTGGTCCAACCCCTGAAGTTGAGCTCAAAGACAGTGATGCTGAGGAGAACTGGTCCTTGATCTCATCGTCTGTGATAAAGTCAAACTAGAACTTAGGTATTCTGACCCCAAAGTGATTCTGGGATCAAATTGTCTCCCAGTCGATTCTCTAGTGCCCTCCTTAAGGTTTTGCTGCATTTAATTTGACTTGAAGAGAAAATTTTGACCCAAGTAACTATGTATGAAAAACAATTGTCAAATACTGCTTTTATACTCCAAAGGTAAAGTGTTTCTCAGCTATCTTTAATTTTCCCTTTGCAAAAGGAGGTCTAGGGAGAATGTTTTTTCATTTTACATATTGGGAAACTGAGGCATTGAGAGGTAACCAACCTGTCTGAATGGGAGCTGGGTTTTCTTGAGCCACATTACATTGGATTCATTAATTCATCAAATATTTATAATGCACTTACTATGTGCACTGTTCTAGGTATGGAATATAATGCTGAACAAGATAGACCAGGTCTTTCTTTCCCTATGGTGCTTAGGGTCTGGAGAAGAAACTAACAATAATAAACAAGTGAATAATTAGCTACTTTTTAAAAATAAAGGCTATGAACAAAGTAAAATGGGTTAATGAGATAATTTAATAATTGGAAATAAGTGACTAGATAGGGGTTGAAAATTTTTGAAAGGGTGACATTTGAATTGATATTCAAATAATGAGAAAATAAATTAATCGTTTATAGAATGCATAGAGGGAACCACAATTGCGGTGGCTGACAGTCTGAGCCAGCATTGGGGGTTGATCCTGAGAGAGGAAATGGTAGGAATTCCCTGAGCAGATTTTCTATGGTAAGTGATGCCAAAGAGATCTTATATTAGGCAGCCTTCTAACATGGCTCCCAAAAACCTAGTCTCCTGGTATTCATACCCTGTATAATTTCCTCCCCTTGAGTGTGGGCTGGAATTAGTGACTCACTTCTAATGAATAGAATACAACCAACATGATGTGATGCCACTTCAGAAACTAGGTTGTAAAAGATTGTCGCTTCCATCTTGCTGGCATTCTCTGCCTGGTTATCTTTGTGTGCTTGCCCTGGTGGAGAAAGCTACCTGTGAGAAAATGAGGGCGGCCTTTGGTCAACAGCCCACAGGAACTGAATCTTGCCAACAACCATGTGAGTGAGCTTGGAAGTGGATTCTCCCCCTGTAAGTCTTCAGATGAGACCTCAACCCTGGCTGACACTTTGATTGCAGCATTGTGAGAGACCCTGTGACAGAGGACCCAGCTAAAATGTGCCCAGGTTCCTGATTCATCAAAACTGTGAGATAATAAATGCTGCTGTCTCAAGTCACTAAGTTTTGGGGGTAATTTGTTATATAGCAATAGAAAACTAGTTCAGCTCTAATGAAGATTTGACAAGATGCCCATGAAATTGACTGAACTCTGAAGTAGGGAAGATCTACTCAGGTAGGCTGCAAGAGTCTGATCTCTCTATGTCCACCAGGGACTATAATTGATGCTTTGCAGTGCCTAAGACCTGGGGCCCAGGGTATTTTCTTCTAAACATCCTCACTTTGGAGCAACCCTCAATATCTCCATGCACCTCTGCATTTTAGTTCCTATAAACTGGTTGAGTAGAGAGACCTATGAAATCTCAGCTCCCCCAAAAAGTAAAACCACAATGAAAAACCATGTTGAACATATTCCTTCAAAGCACCAAGGAACAATTTAAGAGGAAAAATATTCGTAGGACAGAAGGTCCTGCACACACATGCGAGTGTGTGTGTGTCCATGTCCCTGAGGGGTGTGTGTGTATATGTGTGTGAGTCTATGTGTGCTTGAGAAGAAGAGTCTGTGTACTTTTATGTTTTTTACTATTTTTCAAACACATTTAGTCTGCCTTTCCAACTGCCCTCCCTGCCGGATGTTGACATGTAAATTCTGGCTTCAGAAATGAGAAGACCAATGTGATACAAACAAATTTAGCTCAACAAGGCACAGTCGAATTACCCCAAAGTGAGAAGTGACCCTTACCCCGAGATTCAAGCACCACACCACCATTTGCTGCAAGGCTGCCCAGGGAGCTAGTTTCGCTCGACACCTAACATGCATTTCTGGCATTGGTATTGTTTCAATTACTAGACCATTCACATCTCAGCTGACACATGCAATGAAGCTTGCTCCTTGCCTGGTACATAATTTAAGGTAAAAAGAAAAGAGGGTGTGTTTCATCATGGTCTATCATATCTTTGTCTTTTGTTCTGGGAGGTATTTGCATACCTAAAGGGAAATGGCCTCTTTAATTTCTTTCCCTTCTCCTAATCAGCTGAGGCCTATTAAGAAGCGCTCTGTATCCTGTAATCAGACAATTTATACAGCATGCACCCTTAGGCAACAGCTATTATAAACAAGCTGGAGAAATCCTTTACAATAAATGATTAGCATGGGAAGACACCATTCATAATTAATTTTTTTTTTCTGTTTTTGTTGGCAGATGGTCTGAGGCATCCAAGCATGGCCTATTGCCCGCCTCTTTATTCTGAATAGAGCAGGGCAGCCTTGGGAAAATGCTGGCTGCTCAGCTAGCTCACTTTAAAAAATAATATGGCCCCTCCCCCTCTTCCTATCAGTGTTCAAGTCTTGAAGAAAGCTTTAAGGAAGGGTGTCTAATGGATCACATGACCATACCTACTGGTCCTTTCCCTGCCTTGTTAATTACAAGTTGTTATAACCCTCATGGTAGATTGATTGCATTAAGGGGCTGGGTTCTCCATCCCCACCATTTGCCATGTAATTTTGAAATGTTCTTTCATTCTAAGTGTGGAATCTGCCATGTGACTTGTTTTGGCCAATGGAATGTTAGCAAATCTGATGCACATGGAGGCTTGAATACCACTTGTGTGATTGGACTTGTTACCTCTTATCCTCTACTGTGGCTGCGTGAACATATGTGTTCATGACAGATGATGAGAGATACTTGAAATAGAGCAGTCATTCCACTCATCTCAGCTGAGATCTTTCTTAGATGAGGTCAACAGCCAGTCACCCCCTGACACGTGAGTGAGCCCACCCAAGATCAATCGAGCCCAATCCAGATCAATTCAATTCTGTAGACTTGTTAGCTCAATAAAGTTTCATTATTGCATGTCACAGAGGTTTTATGTTTTTTAATTACACAGCCTTATTGTGGCAGTAGATAACTGATACCACCCCAAATTGATAATCTCTTTGGGTGTGGAAAAACAGGACTTGGAACCCATAAGTCTAAGTTTTCACGTATTGGTGAAAATCCTGTTGTTCACAAGAGACCCCAACTTCAACTGAGAGAAAAGTTAAAGTGGTTTTGGATTAGTGGTGTGAACCTGAACATTCACACAGAAGTGTCCACACAGACTCCTCAACAAGTCAGTGAAAGAGGCTGCTAAAACGTCACCAATGGATGGAGTTGAAAAGAGAAGAGGATTTTCCCACGTTCACCTAACTCCGTGCTATTCTTCAAGACAACTCTCCTGAACCTCCAACACCCAGGGGGTTATTTTACCTTTTTTTATTTTTATTTTTTAGTTTTTTTTTAAGCTTTACTGAGGTATAAATGACAAATAAAATTGTAAGATATCTAAAATGGACAACACGATGATTTGGTATACCTATACATTGTGAAAGGATTCCCCTCATTGAATTAATTAACACCTCCATCATCTCACATATTTATCTTTTGTTTATTGGTGAGAACATTTAAGTTGTACTCTCTTCACAAATTTCGATTATACACTACAGTGTTATCAACTATAATCACCATGTTGTACATTAGATCTTCAGACCTTATTCATCCTATAACTGAAAGTTTGTACCTTTTTACCAACTTCTCCCTATTTCCCCCACCTCCTAGCTCCTTGCAACCACTTTTCTTAGTTCTATGAGTTCAACTTTTTTTTTTTTTTTTTTTTTTAAGATTCCACATATAAGTGATACTATGCAGTATTTGTCTTTCTCTGTCTGGCTTATTTCACTTAGCATAATGCCCTCCAGGTTTATCCATGTTGTTGCAAATGACAGGATTTCCTTCTTTTTTAATCACAATTTTTTGATCCATTCATCCATTTGTGGACACTTAGGTTGTTTCCATACCTTGGTTATTGTGAATAATGATGCAATATACATGAGAGTATAGATATCTCTTTAAGATAATGATTGTTTCCTTTGGATATATACCCAGAAGTGGGATTGCTGGATCATATGGTAGTTCTGCTTTTAATATCTTGAGGAACCTCTGTACTGTTTTCCGTTGTGGCTCTACCAGTTTATATCCCCACCAGCAGTTATACAGGGTTCCCTTTTCTCCACATCCTTGCCAGCATTATCTCTTTGTCTTTTTTTTAAGTAACTGTTTTTTTTTGTGAGGAAGATCAGCCCTGAGATAACATCCATGCCAATCCTCCTCTTTTTGCTGAGGAAGACCGGCTCTGAGCTAACATCTATTGCCAATCCCCAAAGCCCCAGTAGATAGTTGTATGTCATAGTTGCACATCCCTCTAGTTGCTGTATGTGGGACGCGGCCTCAGCATGGCCGGAGAAGCAGTCCGTTGGAGAAGCGGAGCACGTGCACTTAACCACTAAGCCACGGGACCAGCCTGATCTCTTTGTCTTTTTGATAATAGACATCCTGACAGGTGTGAGGTGACATCTCACTGTGGTTTTGATTTACATTTTCTTGATGGTTAGTGATATTGAGCACCTTTTAACGTACCTGTATGTCTTCTTTGGAGAAATGTCCATTCAGTCCCTTTGCCCATTTTTTAATTGGGTTATTTGTTTTTTGCTATTGAGTTGTATGAGTTCCTTATATATTTTAGATATTAACCCCTTGTCAGATATGTGGTTTGCAAATATTTTCTCTCATTCCATAGGTTGCCTTTTCATTTGGTTGATAATTTCCTTTGCTGTGCAGAAGCTTTTTAGTTTGATGTAGTCCCACTCATTTATTTTTGTTTTTGTTGCCTTTACTTTGGTGTCAAATCCAAAAAATCATTACCAAGACCGATGTCAAGGAGCTCATCCCCTATGTTTTCTTCTAGGAGTTTAAGTCTTACACTCAAGTCTTTAATCCATTTTGGGTTGATTTTTGTGTGTGGTGTAAGGTAGAAGTCCAGTTTTATTCTTTGCATGATTGAAGAGACTCTCCTTTCCTCATTGTATATTCTTGGCTCCTTCATTGTAAATTAATTTACTATTTATGTATGGGTTTATTTCTGGGCTCTCTATTTTTTTCCATTGATCTATGTGTCTGTATGCCAATACCACCCTGTTCTGATTACTATAGCTTTTAATATAGTTTGAAATCAGGAAGTGTGTTGCCTCTTGCTTTTTCTCAAGCTTGCTTTGGCTATTCAGGGTCTTTTGTGGTTCCATACAAATTCTAGGATTGTTTTTTTTCACTTCTGTGGAAAATGTTATTTGAATTTTGATAAGTATTGCCTTGAATCATAGGGTTACTTTGGGTAGTATGGACATTTTAGCAATATTAATTCTTTCAATTCATGTACATGAAACATCTTTCCATTTATTTGTGCCTTCTTCAATTTCTTTCATCAATGTCTTATAGTTTTCATTGTACAGATCTTTCACCTCTCTGGTTAAATTTATTCCTAAGTATTTTATTCTTTTTGATGCTATTATAAATGGGATTGTTTTCTTTCTTTCTTTTTTTTGTGAGGAAGATTGGCCCTGAGCTAACATCTGTTGCCAATTTTCCTCTTTTTGCTTGAGGAGCATTGTCACTGAGATAACATCTGTGCCCATCTTCCTCCACTTTTTTGTATGTGGATGCCGCCACAGTACAGCTTGGTGAGCGGTGTGTAGGTCCATGCCTGGGATCCAAACCCATGAACCCCGGGCCACCAAAGCGGAGCATGCAAACTTAACCACTACACCACCAGGCCAGCCCCAGGGATTCTTTTCTTAATTTCTCTTTCTGAAAGTTTGTTGTTGGTACATAGAAATGCAACTGATTTTTGTGTATTGATTCTTATCCTGCTACTTTACTGAAATTGTTTATTCATTTCTAACAGTGTTTTGGTGGAGTCTTTAGGGTTTTTTACATATAATACTCATCTGCAAATAGAGGCTATTTTACTTCTTCCTTTCTGATTTGAATGCCTCGTATTTGTTTTTCTTGCCTTATTGCTCTGGCTAGGACGTACAGTACTATGTCGAATAAAAGTGGTGAGAGTGGCCATCTTTGTCTTGTTCTTGATCTCAGAAGAAAATTTTCAGCTTTTCACCATTCATTATACTGTTAACTGTGGGCTTGTTATATATGTCCTTTATTATATTGAGGTACGTTCTCTTAATACTCAGTTTATTGAGAGTTTTTATCATGAAAGGGTGTTGCGTTTTGTCGGATACTTTTTCTGCATCTATTAACATAATCATATGGTTTGTATGCTTCATTTTGTTAATTTGGTGCATTGCATTAATTGATTTGCAGATGTTGAACCATCCTTGTACCCCTTGATCCTGATATGTGACCATTTTAATGTATTATTGAATTTGGTTTGCTAATATTTTGTTGAGGATTTTTGCATCCATGCTCATCAGGGGTATTGATTTATAATTTTTATTTTTTTTATCATGTCCTTGTCTGGCTTTGGTATCAGGATAATGCTGGCTTCATAAAATGATTTTGGAAGTGTTCCTTCTTCTACTTTTTGGAAGTTTGAGAAGAGTTGGTATTAGTTCTTCTTTAAATGTTTGATAGAGTTTTCCAGTGGAGCCATCAGATCCTGGAATTTTTTCTTTATTAGGAGGTTTTTGATTACTAATTCAATCCCATGACAGGTAAGTGGTCTATACAAATTTTCTATGTTTCCATAATTTATCTTGCTAGGTTGTATGTTCCTAATAATTTATCTGTTTCTTCTAGGTTGTCCAATTTGTTGGCATATAGTTGTTCATAGTAGCCTCTTATGATGCTTTGTATTTCTGTGGTATCAGTTGTAGTGCCTTCTGTTATTTATAATTTTATTTGTTTGAGTCCTCTCTCTTTGTTTATCAGTGAGAGTAGCTAGAGGTTTGTCTACTTTGTTTATCTTAAAAAAAAAAACCTAGCTCTTAATTTCATTGATATTTTCTATTACCTTTTTAGTCTTTATTTAATTTATGTTCACTCTGATCTTTGCTATTTCTTCCTTATACTAGCTTTGAGCTTAGGTTGTTCTCCTTTTTCTAGTTCCTTGAGGTGTAAAATTAGGTTGTTTATTTGAGATCTTTTGTTTTTCTTAACGTAGGCATTCATCACTATAAGCTTCCCTCTTAGAACTGCTTGGGCTGTATCTCATTAGTTTTGGTATGTTGTGTTTCCATTTTCATTATTCTCAAGATGTATAAATATATTTTTTGGTGAGGAAGATTAGCCCTGAGCTAACCTCCATTGCCAATCCTCTTCTTGGTGAGGAAGATTGGCCCTGAGCTAACATCTGTGCCCATCCTCCTCTATTTTATATGTGGGATGCCACCACAGCATGGCCTGATAAATGGTGTGTAGGTCTGAGCCTAGGATCTGAACCCACGAACCCCAGGCCACCAAAGCAGGGTGCGTGAATGTAATCACTATGCCACCAGGCTAGCCCCCATCTCAAGATATTTCTCTTTTGATTTTTTTGGCCCACTGGTCATTCAGGAGCATGTTGTTTAATCTCCACATATTTGTGAGTTTTCTAGATTTCTTCTGTAATTGATTTCTAGTTTTATACCATTGTGATCAGAAAAGATGCTTGATATGATTTAAGTTCTCAAATTTATTAAGACTTATTTCATGGCCTAACATATGATCTTTCCTGCAAAATGTTCCATGTGTGTTTGAGAAGTATGTGGATTCTGCTGCCCTTGGATGGAATGTTCTATATATGTCTATTAGGTCCAGCTGTTCTAATGTGTAGTGTAAGTCCAATGTTTGCTTATTGACTTTCTGTCTGGATGAACTAAGCATTGTTGAAAGCAGAGTACTGAAGTCTTTGATATTATTGTATTGCTGTCTATTTCCCCCTTCAGATTTGTTAATACTTGTATTACATATTTAGGTGCTCATATGTTGAGTTTTATCCTCTTGATGAATTGATCCCTATATTATTATAGAATGACCTTGTTTGTCTCTTGTTACAGTCTTTAGGTTAAAGTCTATTTTGTCTGATATAAGTATAGCTACCACTGCTTTCTTCTGGCTCCCATTTTCATGGAATTTCTTTTTCCACCCCTTCACTTTCAGTCTGTGTGTTTACTTAAAGCTAAAGTGAGTCCCTTGTAGACGGCATATAGTTGAGTCTTGTTTTTCTTTTTGTTTAATCCATTCTGCCACTGTATATCTTCTGATTAGAGAATTTAGTCCATTTACATTTAAAGTAATTATTGATAGTTATGGACTTACTATTGCCATTTTGTTAATTGTTTTCTGATTATTTTGTAAGTCCTTTCTTCTTCTATTTCTCTCTTCTTTTGTGATTTGATGATTTTCTGTAGTGATATACATTGATTCCTTTCTCTGTCTCTTATATACCTACTATAGGCATTTGCTTTGTGGTTACTACGAGGCTTACATAAAACAGCTTATATTTATAACAGTCTTTTTAAAGCTGATAACTTTGAATGCATACCAGAGCTCTACATTTTTACACCTCTCCTCACATTTTATGTTTTTGATGTCACAATTTGTATCTTTTTACATTGTGTATTCATTAACAAATTATTATATAGTTATTTTTAATACTTTTGTCTTTTAATCTTCATACTAGAGTTGTAAATGATTTACCCACCACTGTTACAACATTAGAGTATTCTGAATTTAACTATATATTTACCATTACCAGTGAGTTTTAAATTTTCATGTTTTCCTGTTACTAATTATCAACATTTTGTTTCAGGTTGATGAAGTCCCTTTAACATTTCTTCAATCTAGTGTTGATGAACTCTTTCAGCTTTTGTTTGTCTGGAAATCTCTTTATCTCTCCTTCAATTTTGAAGAACAACTTTGCTGGATAGAGTATTCTTGGTTGGAAGATTTTTCTTCCAGTGTTCTGAATATATCAGTCCATTCTCTCATGGCCTGCAATGTTTTCACTGAAAAATTTGCTGTATTCTTATGGAGGGTCCCTTGTACAATATAAGTTGCTTTTCTCTTGCTGCTTTTAAGATTTTCAACCTGTCTTTAATTTTTGACAATTTAATTATAGTTTGTCTGAAATTGTGGCTTTCTTTGGATTTAACTTATTTGATAATTTGTGGGCTTCCTGGATCTGGATGTTTGTTTCTTTCCCAAGCTTAGGGAACTTTTCAGTCATTATTTCCTTTAATAAGCTTTCTGTCTCTTTCTCTCTCTCTTCTCCTCTGGAACCCCTAAAATGTATGTATTGGTCCATTTGATGGTGTCTGATAAGTTCCCTAAGCTATCTTCACTCTTTTTCATTCTTTTTTCTTTTTGCTCTTTTGCTTTGATGAATTCCATTGCCCTGTCTTCAAGTTCATTGATCCTTTCTTCCTCTTGATATCGTCTGTTATTAAACTCCTGTACTGAATTTTTCAGTTGAGTTATTGTATTCTTCAGCTTTTTGATTTCTGTTTGATACTTTTTAATATTTTCCATCCCTGCTGGAATTCTCACTTTGTTCATTTATTGCTCTCCTAACCCCCTTGAGCATCTTTATGACCAATTTTTTGAACTCTCTATCAGGTAAATCACTTATTTCCATTTCATTAAGATGTGTTTCTGGAGATTTATACTGTTCTTTTGTTTGGAACATATTCCTCTGTCTCTTCATTTTCCTTGACTCTCTGTGTTGGTTTCTGCACATTAGATAAAACAGCCACCTCTCCCAGTCTTGACAGTGGTCTCTTGTAGGACATAAACCTCATCAATCAGCCCAGCCCAGGCTCCTACTTGTCTGTCAAACTTCTATGATTGTCCAAGACTCTTTCTTTGTTCTTAGTGGCTCCCAGTAGTTGAGGGTATGCCAAGACCCATCAGTTTCCCAAAGGGAAGTGTCACAGTTAGCACTTAGATGCAGGCTGATTGGAAGCTGGTCTCTCAGGCAGTAGCTGGAAAGTATGTAGTTAAGCCCTTTACAGAGGGAAACTCGGAGATGGGCATTTCTGTTTGCTCCATCAATGGGGTGTATAGCTGTGTGTATGGGCGCTCCTATGCCCTTTAGGAACTGTTTCTTTGTTTGCTATAGTTCTGTGGACTTGCGAATGTAAGCCCCATAGCTATCAGAGTCAGGTGATCTGGGAGCCCGTCCATCTTGTGGCAGTCACAAAAGCTGGGGCACCGCGTGTGTGTACAAGCTCCTTCCAGGGAGATACTGGTAACTTGGTATTATTGTTGGAGTGGGTTGGATGGAGAAGATGGGGGAGGTGCCTGCTGGCTTCCCAGTTCTCTGGGAGGATCACAGCCTGCCTCTAGATAACTGTTAAATTAGAAGCCTGGACTTCAGGGAGCCATTTTTGAAGTATGCAGTTAAAACCTTTTTGGAAAAGACTTGGAGATGGGTATTTTTTGCCTCTACCTCTGTGGTGAACCCTGGGGTGGGGGATATAGCTGGTTAAGAACTGTTTTGTTTGCTACAGTCCTGTGGGTCTCATGAATGGAAGCCCCATTGGTTATCAGAGCCAGACAATTTGAGGACCCATCCCTTGGATGGCAGCCATAAAAGTTGAGGGCAGTCGTGTGTATAAACTTCTTCCAGGGAAATACTGGCAACTTGGAGCAAGCTGGAGGGGAAAGGTAGAAAAGGTGTCCACCAGCTTCTCTGCTTTCCAGGGAGGATCACAGCTAAATTAGAAGCCTAACCCTAGGGAGCAGCTTTTAAAGAATGCAGATATACTTCTTTTAGGGAAATATTGGGAGATGGATGGGCATTTTTGCTCATCCCCTCTGTGCTCCTGAGGAGATAACCAGTTGGGAACTTCTTTGTTTGCTATAGTCACATGGGTCTCATGGGCACAAGCCTGGTTGGCTTTCAAAGGTAGGTGTTTTGGGGGCCTGTCCCTCAGGTGGGAGTCTTAAAAGTTAGGGTCATAGATGTGGGGTTCAAACTCTTCACACCTCAGGGAGAATTTGGGTGTTGGGGTTTCCCTCCTGAGTATATGATGCTGTGCTGGGGGTGGGGTTTATGGTGATAATGTATCTCAGCCTTTCCTACCCACTTAAATGTGAGTATTTTCTCATTCACCTAATCTGTAAGAGTTTCTGGATCTCTTTCAGAGGGATTTGCTCCTTGTGTAGCTGTTCATTCAGTGCATCCCTGGCAAGAGGGGAGCTCAGGAGCCTCCTATGTCTTGCCTTATCTCCATTTTACCTTTTCCAACTGCCTCTACCCTCTCTCTTCTTTTCTGTCCATCAATATCTCACCCATGCTAATCCATTCTGGTCTCACCGTTTTTTTTCTTCTCTTAACTCCTTTTAGGTTCTCAGCATCTGCATTGTATGCAATAGCCTTTGGTTTTATACAATTATATATTAGACTGCAAATATTCTAGATCTTAATATCTTAATTAATCTACAAGTTCCTCAGGGGAAGGCCATGGCACTGAAGGCTTGTACAGCGCCTGGCACATGGTAAATGTTTCAGATCTATTTATACCTTGATTGAGGTAGAACTGGAGAGGTACTGGTGAGATTTAATAAAGTGTTACCAATTTCTTCTAAGTGAAAGACTCATGGTTGCTAAGCCATCGCTTTCCAGAAACACCTTTAAGAACCCTGTTGTAGTTGCTTGTTGATCTAATGATAAATAGTAGAAATAAAGACTTTTGAGAACAAATTCGCTTGAAATTAAGGACCAAAATTTCATAAGAGTGAAGGAAACAGAAAGGTTTTGTTGGGTCTATATCTTGAAAAAAATGGAACAAATAATTTATTTTATCTTACATTTAGCAAAATATCTGTAATAAACATAACAATTTGCTAATTCTTAGAATGAATAAAGGATAGGATTTTGACATTTTTTTTGACATCATATATTTCCTAAACATTGACTTTTATTGAAATGTCATAAAAAAGTCATTTTTTGGAGTGAAAATACTTGATAGCTTCATCAGTTTCTCCAAAGACTTCTATTAATTCTTTGATCTGTAAATTGCTATTTTGATACACTTTCCTCGGCATCATTTATTATTGATTTTCTATTCATTCATTGTTAAGTGTTCAAACTCTGAAAGATCCTTACTTGTTAATGGTTTTGTATGTGTTCCCAGTAGGCCTCCACCATCATTTTCAACTTCATGGAATCTTTCACAAGTCTTGTGAATTAACTTCGCATGGGACTTGTTTTGTATTTTGCGTTTTAGTCAAAGACTTGCTCCAAAAGACACATAACTGATAGGATGGGATGGTGGTTAGTGTTAACCAGAGAGAGATACTTGAGTGGAGACTGAATTTATAAGTAGTTAGAACACTACTTTAGAATATTTTGGGATTTTTATGTTTACAAAGTTCCCTATGGCATTTTGTAACTGCATACACTTAGATAATAAATACTTAAATAATAAGAACCCTTGTATAAGGTTAATTAGATTAAGGACTATGAATGAGGTAAGGATACTAGATCTGCAGTCAGAACATCTGGGTTCTAGTCCTCACCAAGTCAAGAGTCCTGTGATCATGCCCAGTTCCTTCACTTTTCTTGTCTATAATGACAAGTCTATAGACACCTCACCTATCTCTCAGGTTCTTTCAGCAATCAAAATGAACCCAGTATGTAACAAAAGTGTGGTAAACTATAATATTCTTTGCTCTGGAAGGTGGCTGGAGGACCACCAATTTGAACACTTTATAGGAAAAGCAAGGACTCGTTGGAACCTGGCACTTTTGGCAATAGCCTTGCTCAGTTTCTCTCGTGCCTGAGTGTGGAGTTTTACTGGTGTACCTTGTAGGATTCCAGACATTGGCTTCTTAGCCACCTTACTACATGGGCTGGAAGGAATGCCTCCTCTCTACTGTGTCTTTCACCAGCCCTTCTGAGAGGCACAGACTCTTGGCAGCAACCTAAACTTCTCTCCCTTGGTGTATGACTTGTTTGCTTACTTGGTTGTTAAACATGTACCAACACACCTCTGTTTGTACCCAGCTTTTAATCAATCACCAGAAGAATGGATTTAGCTCATTCATAGGTCTTTGCTAGGTTCTGGAAGCGAGAGCCAATCTCCCTCAAATTATATGTATAAAAATGAGGGAGGATGGTGACTCAAAATATATTCAGGGCACTCTTATCAAGAAAGAGGGACAAAGGACATTAGCCCCAAACAATAAATATTCTCTGCAGAAGCCAAAAATACTGGTTCTGTTTTCCAGATGAGGAAGCTGAGACTTAAGTGATGGTCAAGGTGCTAGATCTGACACTAGAACACAACTCTTCTGAGTTGACAAATTCAATGTTCTTTTTTCCACACTTTACTATGCTTACCTAACCTTCCAATGGTCCACCCCACCTGGGGATAGCCAATCCCAAGGATGACATGATTAATTTCCTACAACATCCTTCACCAAGTGATGTGCAAATAGCATTAGGGTATCAGCGGTAAATGATAGGATTGCTCTGCCTCCATTTCTCCACTAAAGTTGACCTCAGACCAGCTTCCCCTCTCCTTTCCTATTTTTCTGCAAGTTCTCTGTCCTGGGTAGTTTTAGATATATATGCCCTCCAGGAGGAGTTCAGATTTGGCAAACTTGTTTGGAAAGAGGAAGAAGCAGGCACTGGGACTGGGCTCGATGAGTGAAGTGATTGTTGCTTTCCGGGAAGAGCCAGCTTGTTCCTAGGAAATGTTATTAAAGAGAATTGGCATTGGATTTACCTTTGGTAGCTGGGTTCCAAAAGCTCTTTCCTACGAAGCTATTCTTGACCATGAGGGGAACAGTGTTGACAGGGATGTAAAATTTGCTGTACTTATGTTACCACTCATCATTTCTTGCCCCAGCAGACATTACTTATCAACTGGGAAACTGACTCAGCTCAGATTTGGGCTAAGACTTCTTGAGATGATTCTCTAGGCAACCACTACCAACTGACGTGGCAATGAAACCTACTCTAACTCCTTTTGCTTTTTGGTCTGTACTTCACAATTAACTTTTGGTATATTCTCTGTCATTTGAGTTTTAGTACCATTTGATAATGTAGCACTTGATTATATTGTTATATTATCCTTTTTCTCGATTCATGTGAGTTAAGCATTGTTTCTCCCAAGTACCCAGGGTGCTTGGACTGCATTTTATAACCTTTGTAACCTTCCCAGTGTCAAGATGGGTACAGACTAGGTGCTCAATAAACATTTGGTTGATTAATTACCTAAGGAATTAGGATTAATTAACTAAGAGATTCTTTGGTTGATTAGCCTAAGGAATCCAATAGAATGGAAGGCTAGGAAAAGTTTTGCTCACATGGATCTATCAAAGTAAAGCTTTGGACTGTGTGGATAGTTTAAGTCAACCTGCAACCTTTATTTCCTGATCAGAGCTTGTGAAGCCCTTTACTGTAGCCACTGGAGTGTACTGATAATTAGACGTAGTCTTTATCCTCAAGGAGTTCATTGCTCAGTGCCAGAGACAAGAAGGAGTTGTGTAATCATCAGAAATGCAGAAATATAAAAGCCCCTTGAAGGAAACAATGGAGATGGATGGAGTGGGCTAGTTTAACAGTTGAACACTTCAAGTGGAAAGTGGCAGTGAAATGGGAAGTTATTCCATAAAGCTGCCTCCAAGAGTGTCAAAAAGTAATTTAATGCCAATGGAATAGAAAATATTCTTTTGCAGTCACAGTGCCATGTTTGATGGACCTTTGACTTTGCATGAAATTATTGGGGCATGAGTACAGTAACATGTTCACCTTGGGTATTTCCTTCTTGTTCACTCATGCAAGCTTGTCATAAATGTTTCCTTGGGCTTTCATGTTATTTTCATGTTTGTTGGCACTGATTTTTCAGCAACAGAGCATCTTAGACTGAATGTGTTAAACTGTGGCCTCCTAAGCCTGACCCACTTGACAGCCTGCGGTTTGTGGTGTGCTTCACCTGCCCTCTCCACCCAGATTCTCTCTCATGAGGACCACTCTCAGGCTGTGGAGCCATTTTGCCCCCAAAGGCAGAGAGCTGGGCATTTGCATCCCCTGTGGGTCAGCCCTTAGCTAATGACCAGCTAGAGCAAGTATCTGAGCCCAGATCCCTAACTCTTATAGGAACACACTCTCAGGCAGCTCTCTATAGGATCAGACTGAAGCTGGGACTGCACCTGAAGTCATACTCGAGTGTATGTCCTTTCCCTTTCCTTTCCTGCTCCGCCCACATTCTTGACAGTTTCTACTGGGATCAATTTCTTAATCATCACTTGTACACGAACTTCATGCCAGGGTCTGCCTCTGGGGGCCCCAACCTAACCCAAATGGTGCTTCTCAAAATGTGATCTGTAGGCTGGGAGGCTTCTAAAATAGCAGATTCCATATCCCCACCCCAGACATTCTAAAACAGAATCTTGGGGGACAGGCCAGAAACAAGGTCCCCAAATGAGCTAATATTTTTTCCTTTAATATAAAATACTGATTGATGAACATTAAACAAAATTAAAGTTTTGTTTGTTATAGGGTTGGTTATTTGAAGTAACTTTAAGCAGCACATAAGTCAAATATTTGGGGGTCGGGATCAATGAAGTGGGATGTAAGTATCCCCATCCAGCCCTGTCTCGGGTCTGCTAAATGACTCAATGATCTGACTCCAGAAGTAACACTGCTGTTCTGCACTGACGGTGTTTTTATTTTGTGTAGTGTCTGCACAACATTATTTTTCCCTTGTCAATAGTGATTTTTTTTTTTTCTCAAAGAATTCGCTCTGGAAGCCACCAAATTCAGTGGTTTTCAATTTTATTTTATTTTAAAAAATATTTTAAGCAATGAAACCCTTGAATGGAAAGAATAGGCAGAAGCTCAACATGTTACACAGATAAGCCCAGAGCTGTCCTGTTCCCTGCAGGTGGAGAGCCTGGGACCCCCACCTGCTCGATTCCTTCACACCACCCTATCCTAGGGCCACAGGAAGCACAGTAGAAGAACCACTGGCTAAGTCCCAAATTTCATTTTGCAGATGGAGAAACCAAAGCTCTGAAAAGTCGAGGAGTTGCCCAAGACCCCATAGCCAGTGTTGAGCAGTGCCTGGTGCTAAATGTGGCTTTCCACATTCTCTGATCAGAGCTGCCTCCACTAACTCCTATTAGTTATTGAAAGGACATTAATTATCCTGTTATTTCAGAGGCCTCCTAGAGTTCTGTCTGAGTGGAAGAGAAAAAGATAGATGGGCTTTAAATTTTTTTTTTTTTTTTTTTACTAGATAGCATGCTTGGTACTCCTGTGGACTCAACTATTAGGGAATGGAAAGTGGCTTCAGCTTGTTTGATCTATTTACAAAAGTGTTGAACTACTCTAAAAGTGTCTGCCTGAGATATTTTTTCCTAGTGCAGTAGAAGATGTCATATGAACCGAGTCTTTAGAGTTGCAGGAAAATAGTTAACAGGACGTAGCAAAGAGTCAAACCCTACAGCGGGAATAACTAGGGAAGACTTCACTGCTCTGTCAAGGCAGCTGATCTCAGGGACTTGAGCTCATTTCCCGTCAGTTAGCTGTTTTTCCTAACGCCCTAGTGGGATGCGTCTCCTTCCGTTCTTCTCATTCTTTACCCTGCCTTCTGCTGCAGGGAAAAGTCACATTGGGTCAGCCCCAAAGAGAATGTCCCTGCTGATTCACTGTGGCTTTCTCTGATCATTAGCCAAACTAGGGGACTTCTCCTTTGCCATAAGCTGCTGGAGGTTCAGATGGGTCGAATTTTGCACAACAGCTTCATTCCTGAAACAAACAATCAAACGAGGCACTTGGGGATGAGGGAAGAGCGTCTCTCTTGGCTGACTTGGGAAAAAGTGCTATTGTAAGTAGGGGAGACGGCAATCAGGTGAGGCATCAGGAAGCAGGAGTTGCGTCTGAGGTAGCTCTCTGGATCTCAGTAGGAATTTTGGAATCTTTCCTCAGGTGCTCAAATGTGCTACCCACTGGATCTGGGCTTTTCCTGGCCTCTCCCCTTTATCCCTGACTTGTTTTCTTCCTGCTCCATACGTGTGTCCTCGTCCTGCTTCATACCTTCTGCTGATCATCGTGGCCACTTCCTTGCTCATGGCTCCTCAGGGTACAGCTTCTGCTTGCAACATTTGATCTTCTCTCCCACTTTCTGGAAATAAAGTTCTATTTAAACGCAGAAGAACTTGTTTTTCGAAGAAGCCTTTGGTGAAGTAAAGTGAAGAATCCTTTTGGAAACCAAACATGATCTGTTTGTGGAGTTAATCATTTTGATGTGGCTCTAAAGTAGGACACGTATACTCTAAAGAGGTCTTAGAGAGGTCTAGAAGGTGGCTGTGAAACTGCCTGAGTATCCAGGCAATTGGGGTACAGAAGAGAAAGTTAAGGGGGGTTTTCAATAAAGGAAATAAGGGTTTAGGAATATAAAGCCCAAGATAGAGAGTTGGGAGACCTGGGTTGTAAAATCAACTCCTCTGGGCTTCGTAAACCGTGAAGATGTTATTAGGTCTTCTGGAATAATTTTGTGCAAGGAATGAAGGGTGGTATCCCTACTTTGTCTTGTCTTTCGCTTTCCCCCATGCACTTCTGTGATGATGAACATTCTAGTCCAACACACCGTGAGAACTGCACTGATATCCCTAACTCTACCAAATTAAAAAGATTTTCTACCTGATTACCCCTTGGGTACCAAGTGCCAATCACTTGAGAAGTCTCAGATGAAGCATCCGTTAGAGCCGACAGAAGCTGGTTCGTGGCTCTTAAAAGAGTGTCCACCCACACAAGCAAGCTTTTTCTTTGGAAATAATTCATTTAAAAGAATCATGCACACACACACCCAATAGGGTGCAGCAACTCCAATGGCCTGAGCTTCAGTTTTTCCTTTTTTATTGAGGTAAGAGTCCAATCCAAGATACAAGGGGTCTAGAGAAGACCCTCCTTCATCTCTCAGCCCCTGGGTTCTGGTGGGAGGTGGCCTTTTGCTTCCTGACCCTAGAAAAACTTTGTTAACTAGGCCCAGGTCTGAACCTGAGTTTATTCACCCTGTGCCTCACTGGAGATTGTGTAAAACGGAAATTCATTTAGCATCCCCAAGAGTTGGGGGCTGATGCTGCAAGTGGGCTGCAAGTGGGTTACTCTGGAGGTAGTCTCATAAGGATGAGAGGAGCGTAGGAACAATCGAACTCAGAACAGAGAAATGGGTTTCCTCTTTATGAGACAAAACAGCAACAGGCCTCTGTGGGGAGGCTCAGGCTCATGGGAGGCTGAGCAGGGAAGCATTCTGTGGTCTTCTAATGCCTCCTGCCATTAGAGAGACACCAGATCCCTCAGGCTGGAAAAGTGCCAAGCCAGAGGGAAGCGGTCAACCTGATACCTCAACTTAGTCCAGCTCTGAGCAGAGTCAGTCGAGGACCTTCACTGCTCTAAGCATCCTTAGAGGTCACTGTCTCCACTCCCGTACTTGACAGAAACACAGAGAAGGAAAGGACCATCCCCAAAACCATATACAGACCCACGGTGGAGGCAGGGCTGGAACCCTGCAGCTGCCTTTACTAAAAATGAGTTTTGGCTTGAGAGTTGAGAAAGAAAATCTCTGATTTAAGAACCCAGGGAAAGAACCAATCCCTCATGGCTGAGTCATTATTGAGGAAAAAGGTAGAAGAGCAAATGCCACAGGAACTCCAGAGCCATCCCATCACGTTTTCTTCCAACCCTCCAATCAGACATGGTGGTGTGGAGGAAGCCCAGAGCTTTGTGGCAACACATCTTGTTAGCCCTACAAGTGGAGTTTTAAAGCAATGTGAGTGCCAAATACATTGAGTAAAATCATGTTTTCAATTTTCTAAAGCTTTAGTTGCAATGTGAGTTAGTTAGGGTTCAGACTAGTTTCACTAAAAAGAGAACTTTGTGGGTGTATATGATGAAGGTTGGAGACCCATCTGAGCCTCAGAGACGAGTGGACACCAGAAACTACATGGGCCGGGATGCTCTCAAGCCACCTCTGAATGATGGTTTTATTTCATCAGCGTAGTTTTCCCATAGTCTTTGACTCCTTCTAATCTCACATCTCTGGCTTCCTCACTGAAGAAAACCTGGACTATTTAGCTCCAGACTGAGGAATCCCAGGTAGGGTCACCTAATGTGGGTCACTTGCCCATGTCTCTTCTTTGACAAGCCCTTCACTGGACCTGCCCTCAGCAGAGGGCATATGTTGATTAGGGAGTCTCTACCATTTTCTCACATTGCCTCAGTGTTCTTGTGTTTCCAGAGCCCTTCATGTCTGAAGAAAGCTTCATATTTAAACATTAAAACAGGAGTGTGGGAAAAGGTTCCATTTTTTTATGTCATCTGTGGTGAGTTGATAGTGACTACCCACAGGTCTATGTTGAAGAATTCTATGACCAGCCAGAGGAATCAGTGCAGAGATTGATTAGTAATGTCTTCCACAGCATAGGAAGGTGGAGGAACAGCATGCATGCCACACATTTGTCATCCTTGTGCAAGGGGCCTAAAAGGCGCCCAACCCAAACTAGGGGCACAAGGTGCATCAGATAGGGCCTCTGCCTTCAGAGTTAAGTGAAAGAGACAGATAATTATGAGATTAATTACAACAAAGTGACAAGAACCTATTGATATGTATAAGGAAAAAAGCTAACACAGGAGAAAGAGCAATGTTTTTGTGGCGTAGACACATTTTGGTTATCTACACTGCTTTAAGGGAGGGATAGAGAAATAATTACATTATTTTTATGTTTTTCCTCCAATATATTTACATTTCTAATTATGGTTTTCTCAGATGGGTACTGAAATGATAGCGTATTGCCCAGATCCACAAACCAGATAAGAGATTATCTACAAGTGCTTTCTAAGAGATGATGGGTGGCCATCCCCCTGTGATTATTTTCTGTAAATGAACCATTTGGAGCCACTGATGGCTGCTGCACTGATTTCAGATTTACATTCTAAATAATGCTCTAATGAAGCAGTTAAAGATACTAGGACTGTGGCTTTATAGTTTGACAAATTGTCTCCTGTCCCCTTTACTTCTTCTCTATCAGAAATCAGACATGAGACCTTGGACAAGTCACTGAACTCTTGAGGCTAAGAATTCTCATTTGATAACCACTTTGATAATGTAGCTGATGCAGGTCAAGCCCTTCATGCAGTGCCTGGCACCTACTAGTGCTCCATGGAGGATGGCTATTGAATGTCAAGTCATCCATGGCCTATGTTTACGAGAGTACGCTCTTCAAAATCTGTCAAATATGCAGACCAGAGGCCCAGGTGCCTGCCTCATACTATCTCCAGGTGGCAAATCTGTTGCTGAGTCTGGGTTTGATGCCTTCCTTGCTCAGAATCCATCTTTTGTAAGCTCAGAGAAGAGATCAGCAATTGGCTTCAGGTTTTCATCTACAGCGGGGAAGCAAGAGTCCATCCTTGCCACATCTGCCCCTTCCTGCACACTGGCCATGTTGTGAAAACTCATGAATTCGGGCTGGTTGGCAGTGGGGTGCTGGAGCCACCTTAGGTCCCACAGCTCTCAATGCCCACCACACCACCCAAGCTGGGTGCAGAGTTCCCAGGAGTGCAGAGGGTCGGGGGGGGGGGTCAGGGAGGTGACTGAGTGTATGGTGCACACAGGCCAGAACGCCTCCCCCTGGGCTTGGCCAAAACCACAATGCATTTGGCGCTGGGCCCATTTCCCCTTAAAATGTTAAGCCCATGAGTGTTTTCAGGGGCATTTAATCCACACTTTTTAAAATTCATTTGCATTTAGCTCATAAAAATGTTGGTTCTAAAGAGGTTGTTTCTAAAGAGGTGTCTCTAAAGAGATGGCCAAGAACCACTTTTTTCTTTATTTTTCTTTACCTTCCTCCTGCCCCCCGCCCCTTGTAAGTCTTTCTTCGGAAAAGAGATTAATTTTTCCCCTTTTTATTTGTCTAAATGTCTAAGACCAAATGTCTGAGCTTGCCTGCAAGTTAGTATCCATTGATCTGCATAAGTGCCGGGTGACTTTTTCCAGGGTGAAACCTGAAGCAATAATTCTCTTTTGATGTTTGCTCTGTTATGCCATCACAGGGTACATTTAGGATAATGCTGCTTATCACAGTGTAATGTTAGTCATCTTGATGACTCACACGAGGGTAGGGGAGAGCAGATGGCTGGAAGGATGCTCTTTAACAAAGAGTTTCTGGAAATTTTGGGTGAAAGTGCATGTCTTCAGACTCTTGAAGTCGTAAGGGATTCTCCTACTGACATCACAGCCCTGGACTCAGAATACAAATCAGCACCTCTGACTGCCTCCGGGACCACTGCTTGGTATGGGGACCTGCAAAATGAGCAGGACACTCCAGCATGCATGTGGAGGGGCAGAGGGGGAAGACTGTCTCCTGGCCACTACAGGGAGAAGACAGGAGGAACAGGCTGGGCAAAATCCAATGCTTTTTAACACGATGACCCACCCTCCAAGAAATGCGACCCCTCAATTGCCTTAAACAACAACTTCCCCTCTTGGGAAGGAATTGGGAAGAGAGAGGCAAAGAACTGGGCTGAAGATGCTATGATCCTGGCATAGAGGGGTAGGGACAGCTTTCTTCTCTCTTGTGTTTAACATTCTGGAGTGTTTTTTCCAGTAAAGACCAAACCATACTTTTTTCTTCTCTTCTGTCGGTCACAGCATGTAGACCAGGGTTCCATGAAGAGGAGGTGCTCCACTGAACATTAGTTTTATTGAATATCACTATAGGCTGTCTCCTGGGAGACGCAGGGAAGCACAGAGATTTAAGATTTGTGTCGCGATTTCAAACCTGGGACTTGAGTTTTATTCCTAAAGTAGTTTAATTTCCCATGGGATGCTTTAGAGGTGAACGCCTCCTCCCACTTGTTTTCCCGTTAGATCGGGGAAGATTCTGCGCCAGGACCTGGGAGACCTGGAGGGGAGCACTGGCTCTGCCTGCCTCCGTAGCCGAGTGATGGTAGCAAGATACTTTACTTCTCTGGGACTCATTTTCCTTATCTTGAAAATGGGCATCCCACAACCACGGAGCTTTGAAAATCTCCCAGCTCAGTTTACATCATTTTATAGATGAGAGATTTACACTACTTAGAAACAGATATTTAGATCCTCTTTAGGAGGTCTGCAGGCATAGCAGGTAGAGCATGGACCCCCAGGTCAGACTGCCTGGGTTCAAATCCCACCTCAGTCAGTTTCTGGCTGTGTGACTTTAGGCAAGTTACTTGATCTCTCCGAGCCTCAGTTTCTTCATCAGAGAAACAGGATAATAATAACAGTGCCTACCACATAGATTGTTAAGAGGAGTCAATATGTGGAAAGAGCTTGAAACAGCACTTGGCTTGTGGTAAAGAGTAAGTAAGCACTAGCTTTTATTATTGACCCAAGATCATGCAATGTACCAGCGACATTGACTGGGATTAGGACCCCAACTTCTGAGGGCCACTATTCCCATGTTCTTAGCCCAAGATGCACGTTAGATTCATCTGAAACACTTAAAAAAAAATACCTGTGGCTGGACCACAAGCCGCAGCAATTAAACCAGAATGAACGGAAGGGGCCCGACAATCTGTATTTTTGAAAAACCTCCCCCAGGTGATAACGTGCAGGCTGGGCTGAGAATCGCTGCTTTACACACTATTGCCCTCAACTGCCTCAGAGGAGTTTTTTGAGAATCAAGTAAATTTGAAATCTTTGTGTGTAACGGGTATCACGAACTATTTGTCAAGACTTATGTCTCTTGTGAGGGACATGAGTTGCTTTCCACAGTTATTCTCACTTCAAGGATGTGAAAAATACATTTGTTCTATCTTCTTTCTTTCATGAAAGCCCCTGGTGGGGGCTGAGCACAGGCAGACTGGCATTTATTTCAGAAAAACCAGAACAGCCCCCCACCCACCATCTCCCCCTCACTTCCCCCCCCCCAGGGAGAGACGCATCTGATCCCTCCACTCATTATCATTTTAATGTACAAAATGACATTATGCCGAAAAGAAGGGGTTCATAAATTATATCTGATTTTAGAAAGTTTTCCAGCCATTGTATAAATGACAGATCTATAAAAGAAGACTGAAAATGAATTTCAAATTAAAAAAAAAATAATTCCATGTTTTTACGGCAAGCTTGAAAAAATTCTCGGAACAGAATGTTTCTGAGGAGGGTGATTCAGGAGCCCATGGAACTGAGCGCTGCCTGGCGGGAGGCAGGAGACTCAGAACTGGAGGGAAATTGGGGTCTGTCAAAGGTGGGAGACAGTCACCAGGCTGGCGTGCCTGGAAGCCAGAACACAGTCCCAGAGGCCGGAGGACGAGCAGCTTCATCATCTAGTTTGAGGAAAGCAAACGTGTGGAGTGTGTGGGAAACGGCTGCTCACAGGCGCTCTGACAGGCCTGGAGGCCTAGATGCGGTTGATGGATGGAGTTATGCCCTGAACTTCTCAACACATATGTTTTCATCTGGGGCCTGGATGTATTGGAATAGAATTGGGCAATTTTTCTCTTCTATTTTTACCCCCAAATTTACATAAGTTCAGAGAAACCTTTGGGGAGAAAAGTTGCCCTGAGTATTCTATTTTCTGTCCTCTCCCACTCCCATTAGAATTCAAGAAGGCAGGGATATATATATGTATATATATATATTCACACATCTGTAGATAGATTTATACATATACATATATATACACACACACATATAGATAGATATACACACACGTGTACACGTACATGCACAGAGGCCCACAATAGCACCGTTGACATGGTGGATCCTCACTCAGTTAATATCTGTTGTGAGAACTTAAACAACCTGCTTCCCTCTGCCCGTGCTAAACAATATTGGGACCAAGCAAAAACAACTTAGCTTCTAGCTCCAGGAAAAACCTGCTCCTGTGAATCCACTAACGCACTTTTTAAGACTAACAGCTTGCTCACCAAGGTTTGCTCCCAGACCCTTGTGTCCACCACCAATCCAAAACTATTTTGTTATAAACTGCCTAGTTCCAACTGGTTTCCTACCTTGTAAAACTCACCTTGAAATCACCCAGCCCTGCCCCAAAGCCCTAGAAATACCTTCCCCGATCATTCCTGTATTGAGATTCTATCGGGTGGTGGTGTCCGTTACTGTAGTAGGTCTGATAAATTTAGCTTTGCGAGATCAACAGGTTTTCTGGCGGTCCTTTGCAAGGCCAGTGAATGACAATTCAATTAATGTAGAACGAATGAATCTTCTTAACTGCTAATCCACAGAATCAACTTTGGTAAACAGGTTTTTTACAAGCCAGAGAACAGGTTTCTTAGCCTGGAATTCAAGGTCTTTTCTGAGCACACCTCCTGCTATTTGCTTGGTCCTGGCTACTTCAGATCCTCTTCTACCTTGGCTTGCACTAATCCATCTTCCTAACGTTCTTCTGCCGATAGAGGCCAGCCCATCCTTCACCTCTCCTTTCAAGTCCCACTTCTCCAAGATATTTTCTTCTATCAACTGCTCATAGGGATGGATGACTCACAGGCTTACTCACCAGGCCTCCTAATCTCTCATGATTTCATAGACTCCACTTAGGGTGCCAATGTTCTGGAGAGATCCCTGGGTCCAAGTGGCCCCTGCTTTACTATGAACTTCTGTAAAAGCAGGACCTTTCTTTTCTCATTGGTCACAGAGGAATTAGAATCCCTCCTCTGCCCTTCTCAAAGAGTTTGTGTTATAATTTCAAGTTTGCTAGAGCTTCCATAACAGATTACCACAAACGTGGTGGCTTAAAACTACAGAAATCTATAATCTCACCGATTTGGAGTCCAGAAGTCTGAAATCAAGGTGTTGGCAGGGCTGTGCTCCCTCTGAAGGCTCTTGGGGACAATCCTTTCCTGCGTCTTCCAGCTTCTGGTGGCCCCAGGCATTCCTTGGCTTGTGGCTGCGCCCTTCCTCCTTCACATGGTCTTCTCCTCTCCCTGTCTGTCTCTCCTCTGTACGTCTCTTAAAAGGACGCTTGTCATTGGATTTAGGGCCCACCTCTGTAACCCAGTGTGATCTAATCTCTAGATTTAGATTTAATTTCATCTGCAAACATTTCTTTATTCCAAGTAAGGTCACATTCACAGATTCCTGGAATTAGAATGTGACATATTTTGGGGGCCACCCTTCTGTGGCCAACAACCACTACAGGGTTGTTGGAATTAACTACAATAATTCATGAAGCATTGCTTTGGAAAGAAATAAAATGCATTAAAGAGATAAGGGAGCATCGCTGTTTCCACCGTAAAGAAACTGAACCCCCTTTGTAGAATACTCTTCCTTACTTGTAGTATCCCACGAGAAATGATGAGGAATTATTTCCCTCACTTTGCATTTCCACCTCTGAAATCCGCTTCTCATTTGGAACTCCCGACCACCTTCAGAACAATACATTCAAGTCTCCACAGTCCAGGTGAACCATAGCTGGGCAGCCTCCACCACACCCCACCTGCCAAGCAAGCTGCAACTCCTTCCCTGGCCATAAACTCAGCCTGTACAATCCAGTCTCCAGGTCTTGCTCAGGCTTTCCCCTCCATCTAGACTGCCTTTCCCTGCCTACCTCTGCCTATTCATCTGTCCACCCATCAAGGACTCCAAAAATAATCACCCTCTGTTCTCCTCATCCCCCAACCTGTGCTTCCCAACTCCATTGTAATATGTAGTTGCCTTCTCTAAAAGGTCTCATACCTGTCTCTCTCTGGTCACCAACTCCAGCCTAGTGAATTGCATGTATGTCCGTCTTGCTGACCATGTATAGAGGTCAATACACAGAGATCTCATCTTGTCCTTCTCTTCTGTCTCCATCCTTGCCTGTTTTCCCCTCCTTTGTCACCTCTACCATCTCCCTCCCCTTGCCCCTCTTCCCGCCCACTTCTTTCCTTCTTCTTCTCCTTGACTTGCTCCTTCTGCATAGTGAGTACCACTTTCCCCCCATTAGATACTTATATCATTTAATCCCAGCAAGAACTCACAACACACAGTGCCATCATCTCCATTTTACATGATACACGAGTCAATTGAGGTTCACAGCATTTAAGTCTACACGTCGGGTGATGAGGCCAAAATTCAAACCCCAACTTGTCACACACCCAGAGCCTCTACTCTTCCCAAATACAGCCTGGTAGGATCTCCCACAGCCCTGACCGAGTGCCTTGCACACAGTGGGTAGTATGCAAATGTGTGCTGAATGAATCAACAGATGTTGAATCGTCAGGGTCATTAAAAATATTTTAAAAGTATCAGAGGAGGGTAAGAAAATCAGATCGTTTGAGCCCAAGCTCTTTGTGCATCTGAGAATTTTCAGCAAAAGCATCTAAACAGCACTTTTTTAGTGGTCTGTGGGTTAATTAGGAGGTGTGTGCTTGCTTCTGCGGAAATGAGACCTCATTATCCTGTCTTTTTTATTTCACATCTGACATTTATGAAAGGTGAACAGATATCTTGTCTGTAAGAACAGCCAGCCACCACAGGGCTCCTGCCTTGACAAGAATACTTCTGGTGTTTGTTCACCCGTGAGTCTACACTGTTGCTTCTTTGGCAAGACTTTGTTAAAACATAAAACTTGGGATTGCAGATGGGAGGCAGTGATCTGGCAGCTCCATCAAAGCTGCAGAAGGAGAGGGGCTTCTCTCTTGCTGGTGACCTCTCTGGTCCTGCCCCAGGGGCTGCTTTCTGCCTCTGAGACCCTTGACTGGCCAAGGAGCAGGAGTGTGCTGGTGGTCACCCTCCGTGTGTGCATCTGAATTTAGGAAGGGGGCAAGTGCAGAGGCCTTTGGAGCTCAAACAGGAGGCAGCTCAGACCATGAATGCCACTCACCTTCTGCTGCCGGGTTCGACCACACCAGCACTTTCTCAGAAGAACTTTCAGCTGTTTTTTTCCCTCGAATTGGAGCTTCCATTTTTTTGCTCTGAGCTTCTAGGTAACTCTCCCCAATGAGCGACTTCTCACAGCTAATGATAATGATAAAAACAGCTCACATTTACTGAGTGTGCGTTACGTGCCCAGCACTGTTCTGAAGGCCATGACGTCCCACAGCAACGCGATGAGGTAAAAATAACTACGGTAAAGGTAAAACTGCCCCTTGATGTGGCAGAGCTCCCTCGTGTGAACACAGCTGCCAAAACTCATCCACTGGACAAGTCAAATGGATCCAGTTTCTTGTGCATAAATTATACCTCGATAATGTCAAATAACTATGTTGTAAAAAAATTACATCTCAATAAAGTTGATTTAAAAATTATGTGAACACTCATGTCAGGATTCCTGTGGGGCCAAGCCTAGTTCTAAATGCTTTATGTGCAGCGTCCCTTGAGTCCTCACAACAACCCTATGAGGTTGGTGTTACTGTTATTCCCATGGAGAAATGTAGGCACAGGAGGGCTGAGAAGTTGCCCAAAGTCACGCTGCTATGAAGTGGGACAGCTGGGACTTGAACTCCATTAGCCAGCCTCCACTGCATTTATGAGCTTTCTTGGATCATGAAGGCCTTTAAGAAACTACTGAAAACCCTGGCTCCTACGAATCCCGTGCTAAAAATGTTTGTCCTAGATAATATTCTTTAATGAAAGAAGCAACTGATTGTTTCTCTTGTCTGTCTGTCTGTCTTTGTCGACATGTCCCAGGTGCCTGATATTTAGCGGTCGCTCAACAATCCACGTTCGATGAAGTCAATGGGCCATACCTCAGGGAGCAGGGTAGGTATGATGATTAATTTTATGTGTCAGCTTGACTGGGCTAAGGGATGCCCAGGTAGCTGGTAAAAGATTATTTCTGGGTGTGTCTGTAAGGGTGTTTCCAGAAGAGATTAGCATTTGAACTGGTGACCTGAGTACAGCAGATGGCCCTCCCCAATGTGGGTGGTCATCATCCAATCCACTGAGGGCCCAAAAAGAACAAACAGATGGAGGAAGGGTGAATTCACTCCCTCTGCTCCAGCTGACATATCTGTCTTCTCCTGCCCTCAGACATCGGCACTCATTGTTCTTGAGCTTTCCGACTCAGATTGGGACTTACACCATTGGCCCCCCGATTCTCAGGTCTTTGGATTGAATTACACCAGCAGTTTTCCTGGTTCTGCAACTTGCAGACTGCAGATTGTGGAACTTGGCCTCCATAACTATGTGAGCCAATTTCTATAATAAATCTCCTCTTATATACATTTACGCAGTTATGTGTCGCTAAACAATGGGGATACATTCCGAGGAATGCATCTAGTTCAGCACTTCCCACACTACATGGTGATGAGCGTTGATAAGTCCGCGTTCCTCCCTAACGTGAGATTGTCTCCAGAGCAGGTGCCATGTCTTAGCCATCTGAGCATGCCCTGCCTCTGGCACAGGGCCTGAGGCACAGATGCTTGTGAGAACTTTGACTTACTGAGGTAGGCTTTTCCTTCTCAGGAACTGGTCCCATCATGCATCTAAGTGCTTCCACAAGGAACCTGGGAGTCAACCTTCTAATCAATCCAGCCTGTCCTGTCCACTCTACTCCAGGAGCACTCTTGGTCCGTGCCCAAGCCACCATCAACTTTCCCTTAGAGCAATTTCTTACCTGGTCTCTGCATCCTGCTTCCAATCAATTCTCCTCAGAGCAGAGCCAGAATATTGTCTACATAAACAAATTCTTTGTTGCAATGTCCTTGCTTCAACTCTTCCAAAGCTTCCAGTGCCCCTCTGATAAAGCAAAAACTCCTCCATGGAATCTGCAAGGTCTTCCTTACTCACCTCTACAGTCTCATCTCATTTTGTTTTCTCTGCCTCTTCCAGTCTCTCCAGCCCCAGGCCTTTGTATCAGCCAGTCCCCGACTGTACGCTTGACCCACCTTCCCCTCCACACCAGGTCCTTTGTCTGTCACTACTCTGTTTGGTCTCTACTGAAAGGCGCTTCCCTTGGTGAGCCACCTCTGGCACCTGAGATGGGGTCAAGTTCTTAGTTGGAAGCACTTATAGTAACTTTTCCTTTCATCATATTTGTAATAAGGGTGACCAACCATCCCAGTCTGGCAAGACTGAAGATGCAGTCTGACGATACAGGACTTCAGAACCAAAACTGGGTAAGTCTTGCTCAAACCGAGACAAGTTGGTTGCCCTACTTGTAATGTATTGTTCTATTGTTCACTGCCTGCTCACAAGCTTAAGCACCATGAGAGCCAGGGTCTCCGTATTTTGTTCATGTCTCTATTCCAGGGCCTAGAACAGTGCTTGACATGTAGTGGATGCTTTGTAAATATTTGTTGGATGGCGAGATCTTAAAGGATCTTTCCAACTCTTGGGCCTGGGATACAATAAAGGCAAAATCAAAGGAAAGACTTGTAATGAGAACACTTCTTTCAAATATCCTTGGGGCAACTGGTGCGTGTGGGAAGGACAGAAATTAGAACAAAGGCTTGCTTCTAAACAGAATGCCTATATCCAGGCACGAAGGAGATGAGACAAGAAGCAATGACTTCAGTAAAGTGAGGTCCACAAGATACTGTGCACTTTTCAGGCATTTGTTCTTTAGAATTGCCCTTTCAGTAGGTGTTTTTCATCTCTCTTTTGCAAGTGAGGAAAAGAGGGATGGTGAGTTTAGGTAAAAAGCTAACATGGCTCACTGGAGTTAGAGATGGGGCAGACCCATCTCTGGAGCCCGCAACGATTAACTTGCTTCTTTCTCCATGTTAGAGCCTATTGTGCTTCTCAGTCTCTGCATGCTAATGATGGAGGAGGGGGTCACAGGAAAGAAGGGGAATGCATGGAAAGGAAGAGGGTCCAAAGCTGGAGAAGGAAGCAGAGACCCCTGAAGTCATTTGAGGCTCTGGGAAGAGTCTGAGTAGCAGAGAAATCATAAGAGAAACAGAATCTGAGTGTTAGGAAATCAGAGCTAAATGACCCTTCCCTAGGATTCAAACTTGGAGATTGTCTTTCTCCATAGAGGAAGAGAATTGAGATATTGATTGCATTTATTTTCTCATGACACAAAAGTTAAATTAATCCTTTTAGAGCAGAAAACATGTTTTTATTACATTCTGAGTAATTTCCTTTGAAAAAGAAAAACATTTTTTAAAGCCACTGGCAGTAAAACTAGATTTCCCCCCCCACATCTTAGATGAGAATGTGTGTCATTATTCATGCATAATCTGATTCCAAAGGATTCCTTGTTTACAGTTTGTTTTTTTGTGTTTCCTTATGTAAGCAAGAATTAATACACTCAGACATGAAAGAAATAAGCTAAATTATTTTTATTGCTTCTCTTTAGGACGTACAATATGTCTTCTTTAACTCTCAATGACATGCAAAACAGTCAGAGAAAAACACAAATAAACACCTATGGAAACAAAGACAGACATCCCGGCTGGAAGGAGGGGCTATGCGCTGCTGCCTGGGCTGGCCCGGCTCTCCTTCTCCCTGGAGCCTGCTGGGGACCAGGCAGCTCTGGGAATCCCTCCGGAGCTGGTCTCCCCTTCCTCGTGTCCATCAGATGCCAGCTCACTCTGGCACGCAGCCTCAGTGAGCCTCCCAGCTGAGCTGAAAGCAAGGGGAACATCCAGCTGTGCATGCTTTCTGCACATCTGGGGAGGGTGGCTCCTTGTGGGGGAAGCCCTAGCTACTCTCAGCCTTTACCTTTCCAACCTAGAGAGCTACCAGAGAACTCTGATGTGTGCAAATAATCTGAAGAGTGTATCTCTGTGTTAATCTGTCAGCTAGTTTATCAGAGAATTTATCATGATTTCAAAGCCTATCTGTCATTTTTCAAAGGCTTGTTAACACAGGATACCTCAGGGCCAGAACTGGAGGGAGACAAGAGACCAGGACTTAAATTTAAGGAGGCTCTCCCTCTCAGGTGCCCACCCTGCACTTACACGACCTGAGAGCGAGCGTCTCCTTAAATTTGCACCCTGGCCACCTCTCTGGCCTCACCCTAGTCTCAGCCCTGAGGTGCCTCTATGTGTGAAGTGACTTCAAATTCATTTTTATACTTCCTTTCCCGTGATCTGAGTACCTTACCATTTTGCTAACTTGCCTTTCAGTAGACAACTCTGTATATGGGATATCTGTTTAGAAATATGTTTCTCCTTTTTAATTCTTGTGTCATACATTGCTCTTTTGTAGCTGTCATTATAAGAAAAACACAGAAGGCTTTCTTTTTTTCATTTAATGCAGAGATGAAATAGATCGCATATCTTTGATAGGGATTATCACGTGTGGCCGTAACAAGGCTGTAAAGTTTGACCTTATGAATCCAGAATACGATGGCCGCTGGGAACACGAAGCCTCCTGAACCCCTGGGCCTGCCTGCTCCTCCCATCTTCCCCCTGCACTCTCTTTGAAGAGATAAACTGGCTTTATTTTCACTCCAACTCAAATAAAGTTTCTTCCTTGTCATCTGTTAGGAGGTCTTAGGCTCAGAGGACAGTTGGACCTTACACAGCTAGATACCATAGTGAAACTGAAATGAAATATGACAGCAACTTATGGAATCTTTACCAGGTGCCAGCCCCTGGTCTAGGCTATCACTTAATCCTTACTCCCCGAACCAATCTGGGATCCAGGTAAGAGGGGTCTCCGCCCTGGGCTGTGTGTGCATGCGTAAGTACGTGTGTGCGTGCTCCACGAGCTCTGCTCTGGCCCTTTGCTGACTGTTCCTCTCCCCATAGTAAGGAGACTCTGGGCCAAGGGGATGTGTCCACCTGGAACTCATGTCTCCTCTTCTAGACCACACTCAGATGCCCACAACCTCAGAATTTCCTTACCTACAGGCTGCACATGCCGCTTCCTGGGTCGGTCCTCTCAAAGAGAGATGGTGCTGCCAGTGAGAGTCCCCCAGGTCTAGCGGTGGCTGTTAACTGGGGCTGGAGGGGGTGCATGGAGGAGGGAGACGTAGATCATCCATGTGAGCGGCCTTTGTGGGCTCCTTCTTCAGCCCGCAAATGTCAGCAGTGGGTCCACTCACTGCACCCCTGTACGTTTTCTTATGAGTATCTCCATTTTACAGGAAAAGAAGCTGAGACTCAGAAAACCCAAGTAACCTCTCCAATTGTACACACTGATGGATGGTGGGGCCCAAATTTTAACTTGGATAGTATGGCTTCAGAGACCCCAACTTCACGCGCTGCTACATGCCGTGTCTTGAAGAGCTGTGATCTCACTCTTGAATTATTGACACCTGGTAATGCAGTATCACAGCCTAACCGAGAGACCAGGACGGCTACCCCAGAGGTGGCAGCAGCAGTCACTGAGGGCTTCCGGGGACCAGGAGATATATACACATATATGAAGAAATTTATTGTAAGACATTAGTTCATGCAATTATGGAGGCTGATAAGTCCCATCATCTGCCAGCTGCAAGCTGGAGACCCAGGGAAGCTGGTGGTGTAGTCTGAAGGCCTGAGAATAGGGCAGCCAATGGTGAGATTCCACTTCGGGTCTGAAGGCCTGAGAACCAGGAGTGCCGAAGGCAGGAGAAAACTGATTTCCCAGCTCAAGCAGTCAGGCAGAGCTAATGCAACTTTCTTCTGCCTTTTGGTTCCATTCAGGCCCTAACAGATAGGATGAGCTAGGGAGAGCCATCTTCTTTACTCAGTTCACCAATTCAAATGCTAATCTCTTCTGGAAACACACTCACAGATAAACCCAGAAATAACCTTTAACCAGCTATCTGGGCATCCTGTGGCCCAGTCAAGTTGACACATAAAATTGATCACCATGACCAGCCACAACAACGTCAGTCTTGAAGTACAGTGCTGGAAGTCTCCTAATGGAGTAATAGCTAATGAACTTACTCACTTAGTTGCTTGACTGTAGGTTGATCCTGTGGGTCAAGGAGGAGTAGTTAGTAGCTGAAAAGATGAGACGACACTAGGGGACTTAGTGACTTCACCAAGGGTGGGACCTTTAATCAACAGTAAACAACGGAATGAACTAAGTACATTTTCTTAGACCTGCACTAGCCACATGTCGAGTGTTCAATAGCCACGTGTAGCCAGCAGCTACCACACCGGACAGTGCAGAGCATTTCCATCATTGCAGAAGCTTCTGTCAGACAGCACTGCCCTGGACAACCTTTGAGTGGCCTTTGTTAATATTACTGATGTTCAAAGGATACACTGTATCAAAATTTTTGCCTTATTTCCAAATGTCAGATAACTTTTCTAACGTACCAAGGTAGAGTAAGGGTTGTGTAGTCAATATATTTGGGGAACTCTTGGTTAAAGAAGTTAAATTGTGTTCTTGATTTTTAGTCTTTAAAACGCTAGTGTGCATTTTGACTGTCCCACAGGGAGCTAGAGAAGGTAATGTTTTCCAACTTATTTGGGCCATATTTTTTTTCAGTGTTTCTTAGATCTGGTGTTCCATCTACGAGTCTAACCAATCAGAAAATGCTTCTTTAAAGGATGACTATAAAACCAAACTTGTTGGGACTCTTGTTCTTGGGAAAGTCAGCTGCCATGTGACAAGTTGTATTACCCTGAGACCTTCAGGCTGGAGAGGCCACCTGTGCCCTGAATGAAACCCCAGATGAACTCCCAGCTGACCGTCACTCTTGCCAAAGCATTGGACATGTTGGGGAAGTTGCCTTGGCCCCTCCAGCCCGGCCCAGCCATCCATTGAATACTTTGTGTGACGTCAGTTGATGCCCAGATGAATTGCCCAGCCACACATTGCCCAAATTTCTGACTTAAAGAATCCAGGAGATATAACAAAATGATGTTGCTTTAAGCCACTAAGTTTTGGATAGTTTCTGATGCAGCAGTAGTAACCAGAACAGAATTTCTCCAGCAAGGAATTAATAAATCAGTCACCTATTCCTAGCTTAGAGTTTCCTCTTAGTCCTCCAAGTAAAACCAAACCAAACAAAAAATGTCAAATATCAATTGTTACAAAGACAGAGCTGGACGAAGGCTTTAAAAGGAAAACCAAGCTAGGAGGCAAATCCTAAGTGTATTAGTTATCCACTGCTGCATAACAAATTTCCCCAAAACTTACTGGCTTAAAGGAAACAAATATTTATTACCTTACAGTTTCTGGAGGTCAGGAATCTGGGTGCAGCTTTGCTGGTCCTCTGGCTCAGGGTCTCCTAGAGGCTGCAATCAAGGTGTCAGCTGGGGCTGTAGTCATCTCAAGCCTGAGCTGGGGAAGGATCCACTTCTCAACTCACTTATGTGGTTGATCGGAGGCCTCAGTTCTTCCTTAGCTGTTGATTGGAGGCCCCCGAGTTTTCTAGCCCTGTGGACCTCTCTATCGGGCAGCTCACAACACGACAACTGGCTTCAACAGAGCAAGCGAGACACCAAAAGAAGGTGAAGACAGAAATCACAGCTTTTTGTAACCTGGCCTGAGAGTGACATCTTGTCGTTTTTGCCATATTCTATTTATTAGAAGCAAGTCACTGGTCCAGCCCATACTTACAGGGAGGGGATTCTATAAGAGCAGGAGGTGGGGATCATTGGGGGCTATCTTAGAAGCTAAGAACAACATTGACCTTCTGAGTAGTTAATGGAGTCAGCAGGGTTCTTGCATTGATGTGGCAGGGAGCAGTGACAATGGTGTATTAAATTTGTTATATTGTATTTGGTGATTCCAAACACAATATGACAAACTACAATATCTGCCATCCTAACATATTTACATATCTGCCTCCCCACTCCCTGTCCCCATTACCCTTCCTGCTTATGGATCATCTCTGCCAAGTTCATGTAGCATTATTCTCTAAAGCAATAACATGTCAAGCTAGACTTTCCATGTGGGAGTTTCTAGTAGCATTGCTTTCTTGGACAAGCTCATGTGTTCTCCCTGTGGTCCTTCTGTGGACCGCTGGTGTTGGTGGACCTGAACAGATCCTGGGGACCTACCAACCTGTGCTGCACTCATTACCGATGCATCCAAGGAGCCTACAATTCAATCCATCTTATCTGAGCAGCTGTTGTATTGTTCTTCCCAGATCATGCGAAGCAGAGTGAGATAATCCTCTCTGCCCAGCAGGAAGACAAGACTAAACATGCACACTGGGGTGAGTTTCATCTCACCCCTCATATTTATGAGTTATGGGTATGAGATCCCTAGGTATCATGAGAATAGCTTCTTATATTCTAAAGTGAATTAATAAGGCAGAAAATCAGTCATATAGTCAAAAGTAGCCCTTGAAAAATTCCCTTCAATTCCACAGAAAGTACAGAATACATTGCTTTCTGTCCAGGCTCTCAAAAAAGTCCATCCCGTTGAGTTTCTTTGTCCTGCCTTGAAATAGATCATCGCTTTTTCAAATGAACCCCAGATGAAGTGGTTGGCGTGGTTTACTGGCCTTGTGCTACCAACAGCAACAAAAAAAGTTTATTTAGTTATTTATGCCCAGCATGTTTACTAGAGCTTATATAAGTTAGAAAGGTGTATGATGTGCTTTTACTGTCTATGGTTTTTGGTTTTATCAGTGAGACAAAGACAATAAAGGAAAGAAAGAAGGCAAACTACATGAAAACTCAGAAAATCTAGTACTAGTGTAGCTCAGGAGTTGCTGAATTTATTCTGTAAAGGGCCAGATAATAAATAATTTCGACTTGAAGGCTGTATTGCCTCTATCTCAGTTCTTCAACGCTGCCTTGTATCATGAAAGCAGACAGTGCATAAATGAATAATCATAGCGGTGGCCCAATAAAACCTTATTTACAAAAACAGGTGGCCAGCTGGACTTGGACTACAGGTCATGATTTGCCAGCCCCTGGTATAGCTGAGTGATTGCTTGTCTAGTCTACCTTGTGTTGAATGTCCACAATCATCCATCCATGCGTCCATGCATCCATCCACTCAGCCAGCCAAGCCATCCAGCCAGCCACTTACTGATTCAACACATGTTTGTGGAGGGTCTGTAGTGTACACGAAGCACAAGCGTCTATATGAGGTGAGACCTATTGCTTTCGTTTATACTGAGGCGAGAGGGCACAGGGTAATTGTGGCTCTACCGCTCCGACTGTCACCGAGATTAGTGAAGCAGGGGCAAGTCCCCAAAGTCAAGACATCCTCCCTTTCACATCTAATTGCCTCCTACACCCACCTTCATTCCAAGCTGTCTCTTTTACTTCTTAATTCCTCCTTGAGCTGCAAGGAAGAAAAACAAACAAATAAGCCAATCTTCTTAAAAGTGGGGTTGACAACTTAAAAACCCTTTGCCCAGGCAAACGGTGTGGAGTGGTGAGATAAACAGGCCCTTGGAGAGGGGTCCCTGCGCCCTCCTGGCAACCTCTACGGCTCCTCTCCTTTTAGATTCTGCCAGAGGCGAGAGGCCCCTCTTAGGGCCTCCTATTGTGTACTTAGCTGTATTTGTAAGACCTTTCTGTTGATCCCAAGCCCTCTAAGTGTTGTCTCTGGTCTCCTGTGGGAGAAAGTAAAGAGCTATCCTCCAATCATTCAATCCAGAAGAAGACCTTCTCAAGTCTACCGCAGGCCTGCAGAAATTGCACAAATGGCAGAGGACGGGAGCCCAGCACCACATCAAAGCCATGGCGCTGCCCTGGAAAAGGGAGAATGAAGTGATGGAGGGATGGAGACGGAATTTCTGGGTTAATTTCTCACGTGGTCACGACGAACTGACAGATATACGCGAGACTCTGCATGAAGATTACAGATCCTTCCGTGGGATCTGCTGTTTGTCTCCCTCTGACACCTCTGGGAGTTAAGAGTCACTGCGTGAAGGGGTTCGGGTTTGCCCCTGAGTAGTGAGGTTGGCTCTGGCCACGAAGCGGCCTCTCTCCAGTTGCTGGCCGGACCTTCTGATCTGTGCACAGAACTCCGAAGGCCCCTTGGTTTGAACAGGTGCCGAAAACCGGGGAAAGCCAAAATATTTTGTTCTTTCTGGGTCACGAACTGTTTGCTGTTGGAAACATCTGTATGGACGGGTGTACGGGCTAAGCATAACAGAAGTGCAGCGAACGATGATAGCAGTCTTTCGTAGGGAGCCCCCTGAGGGCCCCAATAAAGTCGATCTCTTAAGCACAAGCCCCTTGCTTCGGGCCGCAGGGACAGGCAATGAATTATCCACGTTGGTTAAAAGGGCAAGGTCGCCTCATAACAACATTGCTCATATGCTGCAGCTAAATCAAGCATGTCCCCAAATGTCATTTGGGGAAGATATGTGTGTGTGTGTGTGTGTGTGTGTGTGTGTGTGTTCAGAGCGAGGTGATGATGTAGGCCCGCTTTCAAAAGCAAAAATCACCATAATTAGAGGAAATGCTACAAGTTCATTTCTTCAAAACAGAGCAAGTGAGAGAGAAGGAGCTTAAAGACTAGATGTTTAGACAGGCCTGCAAGCCCTCTTGTGACCTTGCTCTGATATTTAACAAAACATTAATCTTCTTGCCAGCAATTATAAAGGATACAGTGATGTCTCTGGCTCTCAGAGAGTGAGTAATAGTAATTCCATTGTTCCCCTTTATTTATGCCTTGGCTGTACCAGGCAGATGAGGTAAGTTGGGGCTTTGATATGTTATTATTCCGCACTGGCAATACATAAAGGATGCTTACACAAATATCTGTCTGTTTCGGAGGCACTGTTTCACACCTCCTTACAACTCGCAATCAAAGCGTTTCAACATTTTATTATGAAATCATGAAAATCCCCCTCTAGTTTGCATATGAATTATAGCCTTTTCTTAAACCACCAGTGTACCCCAGTGACAGTGGCTTTTGAACCGCAAAAAGAAACAAGGTGTTAGATATTTATTCCTTGAAGGCTGTGACTAGCCGGATAACCTTGCTGAATGCTGTTTGCCAGGGTACTGTCCAAGGTCTCCAGCAAGAGCTTGGGGGTGAGGGGACGCTCAGTGCCATGAGGAGGCCAGTGATCTCTCCTTCTCTTGTTGGGAAACAAAATTTGGTGTGAAAGCCTCCATTTGGGAGCGAAGGAGAAAGGCAAGGTTATGCACCACGTAATTTCAAGCAAAACGAAAATGCCGTCTTTATCTTTCGAAAATAAAACAAAATCCAGAGGTTGGGGCAGCAGCTGTGTTTCCTATCAGTGATGACTTCTAAGTTGTCGCTCAGGCTTCTTGCTCCCATTGATCTGGCGAGCGGAGGAGAGGCGATTGCTTCTTTTGCGGGATTTGCATATCAACTGGGATCTTCCTTTTTAGTTGGCCTCCTCTTCTGGGGACAATTAATTATCTCCCTTGGAATTTGGAGGGTGGGAGGGAAGTTGCCTGACAAAATTGGTTATATGAGCGCCTGGACGGGTGGAATCTTTCACTTGGGGTTTTGTTTCTTATGCGAATTTGTGCGTATGTAGACTGCGAGAAATCAAAGTAGTCGTATTTTAGTGAAGGAAGCTTTGTTTGGGATGGGGAAAGAGCCCTCTGCAGTGATGGAGGATACATTTTAGACTTAGCGGATTCTATTGCCATAGGCTACGTCTCTGCCTTTGATTAGCACCTGTGGGTCTCAGTGACCACGAAAATGTCCTCTTATCGAGCAGGAAGAGGGACTGCATGGAGAAGGAAGAGGAAAAAAGAGAAGAGAAGAAAGGGAAGCGGAAGCATGTTTCTTCTCTGATGTGGTCAAATGGGGCGAGATTCTGCATTGAATTCCCAGCCTCAGCCCGCGCCCGGTGGTGTGCTGGGCGATGGGGAGCAGCCACAATGCTGAGCAGCTGCTGAGTACAGACGGAGCCGGACAGCCGACTCTCCAACTGAAAAAGCATCCGCCTCGTTTGTGTAGAGTAGGATGTGGGGTAGATGGCAAAGTGAGGGGCTGCCACCAAGTTACCAAATTATCCTCCAAAGGGTAATTTGGAGGCAGGTCCACCTGCCTGCCGGCCCATGCCTCTTGCTACCTTTTGTTCAAGGAAACTACAAATTCAATTGGGTCGTGACATAATATTCCTACAGTAAAATATTTGTCCTCATCTCGATAGCACCCTGAGAGATATACCATTGTATGTGAACAGCTCACTGAGTGACTTACAGCCTGCCCCACTTCACTTAAAACGTGCAGTGAATTATCAAAAATACAGAGGATAACTTCTAATCCTGCCCCTTTCCCCATTCTTTAGAGATAAGGTGGCAGTTAAGGCTCTACTTAATCTCCGTGATCCTGCCCACCCCTCTGTGTCTATTACTCATGGCCACCAGGAGACCTTCGCTGGTGCCCCTCGCCGCTGGTGAGTCTCTTGGGCACCCATGTTTCCTCTCAGGCCTCTGTATTTACTTATCTCACTTCCCCTCACTCAGAGGGACACATTATATTTTATGAACTAACCCTAAACAATTGGTAATGGCGACGTGGAATGCTGCTTTGAGAAGGATCTGAAGCCTAGACTGGACTGGGGGCTAAGGGGGAGGGGGGCAGAAGAGTGGCGTGATTGATTAATGATGACTGATAGTGATGGCTGCCATAGTCATGGAGAGGAGAAGGGAGAACATCTTGAACAGTCACAACATCTGAGCCTTGGTGGCTGCCCATCCTTTCCTTTCCTCCCTCCAACTGCTACCATCCTCCCATGTCCAAGGGGAGTCCTTTTCTCTTCCCTGGAGCCTTCACCACCAGTGACTACCTCCCTCTTCCATTGCTGGGCATCTTTATGGTTCCAGCTTCCATGGGAATCGAATCATTGTCTGCCTGGAATGACCACTGACCCTTTTCCTAGGTGCATGGCTTGGTTTCCCAGGGAGATGAGACACTCTCAATGACATAGCCTGCACTCCTTCCTCTTATCTGACAGCCTGACACAGGACATAGCGGTGATACTCAGTAACCACGTGTGACACGAGTTCTAGAGCTGATGTAATTTCACGATTTGCTGTAAAATGAGCTGTGGGTATTTTCTCTATCAGTCTCTCCCTTGTGTGCTCAGTTCTGTCTTTTGAGGTGCATAGTTCCCTGTGACACCCTTACTGGCTACATTACAAAGCCTAGGACATGTGTCCCAGGTAAACGTTCAGGGTATCACCAAGAAAGGAATCGTATTAATTGCCCAAACGCACAAGGATTTATTGTAATACCTCGCTAGAAGACAGTGTGCTGCCGTAGTACCCTGTCTATTGCTAAGTTAAAGAGTGACGTGTCACTTTCTTTTATTTTTTCTATATACCACTACTAAAAAGGGAGTCTTTTGCGAGTTTCTAATCCTCAAAGACGAGAGGTATTGTTAAACTCGGATTCTTTTTCCTTCTTCCACTTCCCTAAGGTTTGTGAAGAACCAGCCAATTGGTGGTGAGTTGTATCCTGATCATCATTGTGGTCGCTGAATTGGCCATTATGAAATAAAAACGACTTAGAGGGGCTGGCCCCGTGGCATAGTGGTTGAGTTCAGCGTGCTCTGCTTCGGTAGCACAGGTTTGTGTGTTCGGATCCTCGGCATGGACCTACACCACTCATCAAGCTATGCTGTGGCAGCATCCCACATACAAAATAGAGGAAGATGGGCACAGATGTTAGCTCAGGGTCAATCTCCCTCACCAAAAAACAAAAACAAACAAACAAAAAACGACTTAGAGCTAAATCAGCAAAAGGTATGACCTCACTTAGTGTCTCTTAACCAAAAAAGAGAAGAAAAGAAATCTCTACAATCAAGAATTTGATAAGAATCTTGCAAAAACAGCTATTGGCCAAAAAAAAAAAAAAAAAAGAAAGAAAGAAAAGAAAAGGAAAGCAGTTGAGGGATTTCGTATTCAGAAAAGGGGCCACTCCTAGGAGTTTGCACCTGGGACACTAGGATGATTAACGGTGGGTTTCACCAATTGTTTGCCTGAAGGATGCTTTCTTCTCATTATCCCGAGAAAACATGGCATGAGTCTCCTGACACACCATGGAAAGCTAACTTGAGAGAAGCCTTCCAGTGGCCACACAGCATCCTCGTCAAGAAGCTTATTTCAACATCAGTGATGGAGAGTCTTCTCCTGCTGGTCACCTGTGACGCTTAGGAAACAAATGCTCACTGAGCATCCTTGTGCCCTGCCCCTCACTAGGCACTTTGAGGTAGAAAAGAAGCATCAGAGGTGGCCTTTCTTATAGAGAATCTGCTAAGAAGTGAAGAGGCCTTGGGAAAGGAAGGAGAATGATCAAAATGGTCACAGGATGTATATTTCTGCTCATACAACTGTAATAATGATAAAGGTAATAAAAATAATAACAACAACATGCATTTTCAGGGTTCTCTATGTCCCAGACACTGTTCTAAGCCCCTTACAGACATTTAATCATATGACAATCATATGAGGTAGGCTCTCTTATGGTTATCTTTCTTTACAGATGAGGAAATGGAGGCACCGGAAGGGTAAGAGAAGGCAGACTCTTCAAGACAAGGAGGTGTTAGGAACAAGGATGATCACTCACATTGCTGGAGCTTTTTCACCTTTGGCTCTTGGGAGAAAGGACTCTGAAAGTCTACCTGGGTCTTCTGTTCTCTTTAGCAAGAATAGTATTGATCAAATATTTAGATCTAAAAGAAAAAAAGTAGAGTTGGAATAATTTTCTTTTCTCTTGAAACCCCTGAGAGAGAGAAACAGAGATAGAGACAGACAGGGACAGAAATGGAGGAGGGGAGACAGGGGATAGAGAGACAGAGAGAGAAAGGGTAGGAGGGAGAGAGAGAGAGGGATGGAGCGCCACTGCGCAAGCCGAGAAGGGGCGGTGTTCTCAAGTGTGAAGGTTCCAGTGCTGGGCTGGTCTCCTGCTGCTGGGATGCCCCCACCCCCATATCCCCCCCTCGGCCCAGCAGCCCAGCTGACACGTGATGGAGGCTCACAAAGGGCAGAATTCCACAGGCTCAGCTCTGAGCTTGTTCATAATTTGTCACATTGTTCCCCCACTTTGCTGCACGTATGAGATATGTAAGACCCCCGACGGCTCTGAGACCACTGCCGTGGCTGGGCACAATGGGGGAGAGTCGAGGCTGAATTGTGGCCGTAACCTGGAGTTCCTTTGCCTTTGTGACTGCCTATGAGATGCTTCAAGTCATTGGGGTGGCCCTTTGTGAGTGCAATTAAAACCCGGGAGGGAAAGGATGAGGCAGCAGAGGCTATCTCCACTTGCACATGCAACAGTTACTCAGCGGGTGTTTCTAGGGCAGTGGAAAGGGGATAGGGGTATTTATAACATAATCCTGCTCATTTGTAGAACCTTCAATTAGCAAAGCCAATAACCCACTACAGGGCAGGACTTTGTTTCAATAACTTGCAAGTCAGCTTGGCTCTCTACCTGCTTGCTCAGCCCCCTGATGATATGCTCACAGGCTCACTGGCAGGCTGGAGGATTCCGGTGTATGTTCAAGGAACAAGCAGAAATTGAGCCAGCCCACTTGGAGATGGCACCCACATATGAGGCTGCAGTTGCCATGTGTCCTGACAACCTTGGTCAAAGGGGCTGTAGTCCGTGTCCCAGTGACCCTCTTATGAGACTGACCCATGCTCTAGCCACGGCCCTTGTTCCCTGGGATCCACACCTCGCTGCCTTTCCTCACCTCCCACCCTATCCTGTCAACATTTTCGTAGTGCCTGCAGCTATGCTGCATTAGGCACGTAGCCATTTGAGAGTCAGTTTTCTTATCTGTAGAATGGGGAGAACCCATAGCTGTCTAAAGCTTAGGAGTCGATGGCTGGCCCCAGTCGTCTTACATTCTTGCTTTGTTTTTCTCCTCATTTTTTTTCCAATTTTTTTATTATAAAGTAGATATCACATGCACGATCTGTGTAACACCTACTTAGGTTGCAAAGCATAATAGTAATAGACACACACCTTCACCGCTCAGGAACTAGAACATTGTTAATATGGTTGCAATACCTTGTGTGCTTCCAATCTCACCCCCTGCCTCCCCATTCCCACAAAAGGAACCAAAATATGTACACACATATGTACATACACTTAGAAATAAATAAACTGCTCATTTTAAATGCTGGGAAATTTCAAGCATGTACAAAAGTAGAGGGACTATATAATGAGCCCACAGGGACCTATGACCCAGCTTCAGCAGTCGGTGACTCACGGCCAATCGTGTTTCACCTCTACCCCACTCACTTTTTCCCCTTTCATCTTACTGTGGTGCCAATACCTTACAGGGTTTCATTTCTTCTGATTTTGGAAAAAAAAAAATTCTTGCTTTTCTTTATAGTTTTACCAAATTTGAATAGATTTCTAAACAGTATATTTTTTAGTTTTCCTTCTCTATGTATCTTATAAAGGTAGGATTATTTTGTATGTCTTCTTCTGCAATTGATTTTTTATTCAATTTTATGTTCTAGATTTCATTCTCGATGATGCAGGTAGCAGCAGCTTATTAATTTTTGCTGCTGTGTAGTATTTCATTTTATGAGTATTCCATCATTTATTTATCTATTTATCTATTTTTCTGTGTCTGGGCATTTAGGTTATTTCCTGTTTGAGCGATTTTAAACAAAACTGTTACAAATAATCATAGTTGTGTCCTCTGGAATACACATGCACGAGTATCTCTAGGTAGAGACCAAGAGTCACATTTTTAGGTCTTACCGTATGTACTTTTCTAACTTTATTAAACGAGGCCAAATTGTTTTTCTGATGTGATTGCTTATACTCCCACACCGATGTTTGAGTTTCCATCACCTCACATCCTCACTGAAACTCCATATTGTCAGATTTTATTAATATTTTGCCAACATAGTGGGTATGAAAAAGGTTTTCACTGTGGTTTTAGTTTCTCCTTTCCTGTTTACCACTAAGATTGAGCATGAGGTCCGTTCTTGGCCATTCATTCTTCCTCCTCTGCGAACTTCCTGTCCGTGTCTTTCCTTATTTTCTGTGGAATTGTTTTTCTTAGTCTTCTTAATTTTCAGGAATTCTTTAAATATTTTAAATACTAAACATCGATAGATTGATTATTGATCAATTATCTGGAAAATATATTCTCCCAGTTTGTGGCTTTGACCCCCATCCCATGTTGTTTTTTGATGAACAGAAGTTATTAATTTTAAGGTAGTTATGTTTGTTAATCTTTCACTTTGTGGTTATTATTATGATTATTATTTCAGTCTTGCCTAGGAAAATTATCCCCACCCAGTGGCCATGAAGACATTTCCCTATATTTTCTTCAAAAAGCTTTATAAAGTTTTGCCTTTTACATTTAGGTGGTTGATCTACTTGGAATTAATTTTGGTGTATGGTGTGAGGTAGGGATCTAATTTTTATTTCTTGTTCCACGTGGATAATCAATATCTTCAGCACCATTTATTGAATAATCCACCCCCTGGAATAGTTAATGGAGTCCTGCTACAGCCTTATAAGTTCCAAGAAGAAAGTAGAACAGAGTAATGTGGTACCAAGTGACTGGGATGTGGGAAAGCAGAAGATGGTGACATAGAAATGAGGAAATGGCTTCATTGAACAGGTGACATTTGAGCTGAACTCAGAAGGATCCAGCCATGTGAAGATCTGCAGGTAAAGATTTCTGTGCAGAGAATTCAGTGAGTGCAAAGGCCTGAGGTGAGAAGGAGCTTTGCGTATCTGAGGAGCAGAAAGAAGGTCTGGAGGGGCTGGAAAGTGATGCATGAGGACACATTTGTACAAGAGGAGGTCAGCCTCAGAGATATCATATTACATAGAGTATTGTAGGCAATGAAAAGGAATTGGGATTGTATTCTAAGCACAGTGGGAAACAATCAGGGATTTTAATCAGGAGAAGGATGTGATCTAATTTATTCTTCTAAAAGACCAAATTAGCTGGAACCTAACGAATGTTCTCTAAGGGCCCAAAGTGGAGAGAGTCACAAAGTCCAAGTGGGAAATGAGCATGGTTAGGAAGGAGGTCCCTTTTGGTGGGGTGGGAAATTGGTGTAAGGCTCCCTGAGTAACTCGCCTGGCCAGATTACACACGGAGCACATTCCTGGGATCCCCAGAATCATCCTTCTCTCTGCTTCTCTTGTTCTCTGATTCCCTGTCCCTCTGCTCTGGAGTATCCTTCCTCCAAATTTGTCAGAACCCTGTCCACCCCTTAAGGCCCTGTTCGCATGCTGCCTCCTCCCAGCAGCCTTTTCCTGACTCCGGGCAGAATAAATCTCTCCATCTTCTGGGCCCTGTTCTCCGCTGCTTCTCCAAACCTGCTGCTGGCCTTTCACCCTGTCCATCCTGTCCACAGGCGTTACCTGTGTGTGTACGTTCCAGTCTTTATCTTGCTACCAACAAGATGAGTGACCATAAGCCCATCCTTGTCTCAATCTGGACCTCAGTTTCCCCATCTCTAAACAAGGAGGAAGGGGTTGGCTAGATCATCCCTGAGATCCTTTTCAAAAATAAGACTCCGTATCCTCTCTCTCCTGCCCTATTAGATTGAAGCATATTGAGTCCAGGCACCACATTTTCATTTTTATCACTCTGCCCAGGCTCTTACTGTGTAAATATGGACTATTGCTATAATCTAAACAGTCATCACTTGCCAATAAGCATTCACTCAGTTCTAGATGGTGTTTTATGTAGGCTATAAAAAAGGAAAACAACAGAAATTTGAGAGTGTAAATTAATATTCTTAGTTCCACTGACTACTTTGTTTAGATTCTTCTCAAATATCTATTTGGGGAGCTTCCTGGGTCTGATCACATGTGTGGACATAGACTTGCTTATTTTGTTTTCTTTTCTGACCACGGCAGCAGTCAGCCGTGTGAATCTGTGTGACGCTTGTATCTGTCCACCCGGACGTGTGCTGTTAAAGTAACCTCGTCATTAGCTTGACTTGACAAGTGGTCTGATGACTGGTTACAAATTGCCTAGTCCTTTTTGTGTTGCTGTTGCAGGCCGATTTAACTTCAAGGGTTCCGGAGATGCCAGGAAAGAGGGACAGCATCTCCTCCTTGCCTGGATCCCAAATAGGCAGTTGAACAGCTTGGATGCCAGCGTTTGAAGAGTTGCGGCTGCTGGCTGCTGTACCCAAGGATGGTCACTCCAAGATGCCATGGAAAATGGTATGTGTCCTCTTCCTCTCTGTAGGGTCTCTGTGGGTCATGGAATGCCTTTCTTAAGTTCGGTATTTCTTGGGTATCTGCTTGGCCCTGGCATTCTTAGATACATAAGCTGTGATCTCTGCTCTTAGGAGCTTCCAAGAGTAAAGGCATTGGCCCTGTGCCCAGAGAACTCTGAGCCCAACTTGGCAAGTGCTACAAAAGACATACTCAGAATGCTGTACCAACACAGAGCTCTGTGTGATGAAATCAGGGACGGCTTCTCAGAAGAGGTGACATTTGAAATGGATCTTAAAGGATGGATAGACATTGGCCAAATGGAGAATGGCATGCCAAGGAGGTGGAAGAGAATATATGAATATGGGCACATAAAGAATGTTTCATGTAAAGCAAGAAGTTCAGTGAGTCTAAAAGTATGAGGTGTATTTGAGATGGGAGAGTGTCAAGAAGGTAGGAGTGATTCACAGATTTGAACTCTAATGAGTGGGCAGTGGAGACCAAGCCAAGATTTCTAGGCAGGGGTCTTTACTTTGGGTGGCAGTGTCAAGGACAGAGAATTCTGGGAGAAGCTGGGGCAGGGAGGTCCCCTAGGAGGCCTCCTGAGAACGTCCAGATAAGAAAGGACCAAGATATTGGGGATGAAACTAAAGGAGATAATTTGACAGATATTTAAGTGAGAGAATAAACAAGTCGTGATGACCACCCAAAGGATGAGAGAGAGACCTAGATTTCTAGGCTGGGTAACTGGGTGCACGGAGGATGCCAGCTAAGGTGATGATCTTGCATCTCCCTGCCGATGACTTCCCACAGGTCTACAATGAAAGCCAAATTCTTCGTTGTGGCCTGCAAGTCCACCCTGATATAATCCCTGCTTTCAGATCTTGTCTCCTGCCACTGTCTCCTTATACACATCTGCAACCACAGGGCTCTTCATTCTGTTTCTAGAATACCCAGGCTTGTTGCCACCTTCTGGATATTGAACTTGTTGACCTCTCTGTGCAAAATGCTCTGTCCCAATCTTCACATTGCCAACTCCTTGTCATGATTCAGATCTCCATTCTTGTCATGATTCAGATCTCCATTCGTGTCATTTCCTCAAAGATATCTTCATTTCTCTTGTCCCTCCATCTAATGTGACCCAGTGCTACCCACTTTCTACTATATCACTTTATTTTCTGCTTATATTTATTTATTTATATTGCTTTATTTTCTACATGAGACATCACTATCTAAAAAGTTTTTTTCTATTCATTGTACACACATTGATTTCCTATCTTCCCCTCTAGAAGTTAAGTTCCACGAGAAAGACCACCATGTTGCACAACTCCAATGGCATTACTCACAAAGAACACAACATAATTGATGCCTCTTGCAGTTGTGTAATCTGATAATCTTGTCCACCAGACCAGGGACATCCTCTGTATTGTTCCCTCCTATGGCCCAGTGCCTAGAATGGTACCTGGCACGTAGAAAGGCACTAAAGATGTATTTACGGAATGACTAGGGAAGACAGGAAGCAAAGCAGCTTTTGACTATTGTGGGAGCAAATAGTAAGCTAGAGTCTTGTTTGGGACATGTTGAGTTTGAATTGCCCAAGCAACTTCCAGTCTGATATGTATAGGAGGAGGTTGGAAGTCTGAGTCCAGGAAGAGACATACCAATTTATAGATAAAGCCTGAATCTTTAGAAACATCCTCGGAGACCTAGGATCTATTCTTTCAACTAAGAATATCATATTCACGGATGCAGATTCATTTTTCTCTTGTCTTAGACAGTTTTCCCTCCCTTGCCTATGAAGGTATTATTCAATTATAGATTTTGCTTGAAACGTCCCAATTTGGGAGGTTACAAGACCTAGTGCTTTTGTAGATTATTAGGGGAAATAAGACGTAGTTAAAGTATTTCTTTGTGAGGTATAGAAAGAGCAATGATCCAGCTCTCTCACCCACATTCTTTTGGTGACATTACCAAAGCAGGTGAGATGGTGTAGATGTTGTTCAAGAAGAAACTTTGTGCTTTTAAGAGTTGCAAATCCGTAACACCACCACTCCTCTATCCTCAGCCCATGTAGACCTCACTAATCAATCCCAGGATTGTTTGTTTAAAAAAAAAAAAGAAAGAAAGAGCTTCTAATAACCTAAAATTCCCTGACATGGCACGTTAGGAAGACACCAGTAATCTGGACTTGAAATCTGTTTATTATACTTGCCATATAAGAAGACTTTCTTCTAGTTTCTACTTTGCAAAGTAGAGAATTATTAAATATAGAAATGAAACTTCCTCTATGGTGAGTCTTGTACCACCCAGTGCATCTATCAGCAGGCATTTAAAGGGAGGACTCTCCATCAGAAATGGCTCGGGCATGGTCCTGTCTAAAGGCAGGAGAATGGATTTCTCAGGGTCTTCCAGTCCTGGACCTGTTGATACACTATTAGAGGAGTGTGGGGACGCAAGGCCAGCAAATGCAGAAATCGAGTCAGAGCAGGGGCTGCTGGGAGAGATGTACTCTCTCATTTAACAAGCATTTATTGAGAACATACTATGGGCAAGGCACTATTCCAGGCAACGGGGATACGGTGGGAAACAACACAAGTATAAAGGCCCAACATTCACAAAACTTGATTTTTAGTCTTAGCAAGAGAATACATTACATATGTATGTATGTTTTCGTATGTATACATGTATGTATATATACTTGTGTGTATGTATACGTATACGTAGATATGTGTGTATTTATGTATATTCATACAACAAGTTAAAGCCATGATTTCGGGCAACGATAACTGATATGAGTAATACTAGAAATAGGAAAGTGATGTGGAGGATGGGCAATATTAGATCAGCTGGTCAGATAAGGCCTCTCAGAAGATGGCACTGATCTAAGGGATAAATGACAGAAATGAGCAATGCAGAGTCATGGTTAAGACCATCTCAAGCAGCGGGAACAGCAAGCACAAGGGTCTTGAGGCGCAAATGAGCCTGCTGTATTCAAAGAACGGAGAGAAACTCACAGTGTGGCGGGGAGCGGATCACTGGGAGCTCCCTAGACCGTGGTGAGGAGTTGGGATGCTATTCTAAGGGTGAGAAGAAACCCTTGGAAGTTTTAAGCCATGTGGAAACAGAAGTTTGTTTTTTGTGATTTTAAACATCTCCGTGGCTGCTGTATGGAACGTGGACCGCAGGGAAGCAAGAGTGCAGGGAGAAGGAACAGTTAGAGAGAAGCAATATTTGCCATAGGAAAGAGAATTCCAGGTCTTGCAGATTGCTGTAGCTAGTGTCCAGCCTGGGAGGGTTGGCCATCGTCCTGTCCTCTTGCCTGTTGTGTCCTCCTTTGTCCTCCAGAGTAGCAGTCAGCATCAGCCACTGTGTTCTCTTTTGTGTTTTTGGCTTCCAGGTCTTGCTGAGTTTGATCCTTGTCATCAGTCTAGCTGGTGGCCTTTAATGATTCCTGGGAATCTGGCTTCCAATCCATATTTTATCTTGATTTTGGCCAATGTCCTCTTGGGGTTAATGTAACCTTAATGTGCCTATTTGCTGTCATAAATTGGGTCACTTTGTTTACACAAGGAGAAAACGCCTTCAAGGCTCACATGGAATCACCTCATTAACCCAATTCTTTGTCCCCAGAGAATCCAGCAGGACTTGTTCAGTCTAAGTAGGGTGTTTCAGCTATGAATGTGTGATAACAACATTCACGTACATTGGCACTGTATATTTTGCTGTAAAAATCCTCATACTATTTTTGCATGTTTTATCTCATTGGGTCTGAAGGCGGAAAGCAAAGTTGTTAATATTATCCCATTTTCTAGATGAAGAAACAGAGATTCAGAGAGGTCGAAGAGACCCTTTGGGAAGTCTTGGTACATGATAAATTATTGTTCTTAATTTCAAGCTTTCCTTCTTCTCAAGTATGCAGATTTTTCCAATTAATATTTTTTGAAACACTTGTTATCTGTGATCTTCTGAGGACAGTTCTATAGCATAAATTACAACTTCCTCCGTGGGTTATGTGTATATGGAGACCAACATTCCACTTAAAGGCCTATACATCTGCTTACATTCCCAAACACGATGTTGAGTGCACATACACCCATATGTGCCACTCAGCTGAGAGTTGCAGGAATTATGCAGACGAGCGAGGCACAGCCTCATCCTTGAGGAGCAACCATCTGGTGGCAGGGGATTAGGACAGTTCCCCAGTCGTCAAGACTCTATCTATTAATAGAAGCCCAATTCAAAGCATCTTAAGAAAAATGGCAGAGTATTGGCTCATGTAACTGAGAAATCTAAAGGTACATCTGGTTGAGCCTAGCTGAATCCAAGAGGGGTTAAATGATGTCAACAAGACTCCTTTTTTTTTTTTTTTCCCTCCCTCTCTCTATCTCTAGTCTCTTCTTTTCTCTGTGTTGATTTAATTTTTAAGTCATTGGAAAAGATAGCCCCCACCAGTGCCGGGCATATGTCGCTCTTGTTGCTAGGAGCCCAGGTAAAAGGAAGCAGCTTCTTCCAAAGAGAATGTGCCAGCAAAAGTCCAAGGAATGATTTGTATTCATCCAATTTGGGTCACATGCCCACCACTGGGCCAAACACTTTATCTAGGAACATAATAGTCACTCAATAATTGTAATATACTGTTTGAGTTAAGAAGACAGTAATAGTGCTTAAATAATGTTAGTAATATGCCCAGAATTGTGCTTTACAAGCATGATGATATTGAGGCCTGGAATGTTCTATGAGATAGTGTACTGGTCACCTTGGGCTAAAATATGCTTCTGTAACAAACAACCCTGAATGTCAGTGGCTTGTAACAACAGAGGGTTACTTTACGCTCACAATAATGCTCATTTTGGGCTGGCCTCAACTACATTATATGTTATCTTCATTTGGGCACCTCAGCTGAAGGAGTAGTCCCTACCTGAGAATTGTGTGTCTCCTGGGAAAGGGAAAAGATAAGACGGCAGAGCCTCATGGGGATCTCAAAGTTTCTGCTTGGAAGTTGTCCTCTCACTGTCACCAACATTTCAAAGCAAGTAAATGGCCAAACATGACATGGACCAGGCGAGAGTGTATCACCCTCCCATGGGAAAGAATTAAAGTATTGAACGGTAATATGATCTACCAAAGGCAGGAAATGTGATTATCCCATGTATCAGTTTCCTTGGGCTGCCATAACAAATTACCACAAACTAGATTGAAACAACAGAAATTGATTGTCTCACAGTTCTGGAAGCTAGAAGTCAGAGGGCCATGCTCCCTCTGAAAATCTTTGCATTTTTTTAGCTTCTGGTGGTTGCCCACAATCCTTGGCATTCCTTGGCTTACAGATGTAACACTCCTTTTTCTACCTCTATCACCACATAGCCTTCTTCTCTGTCTGCATGTCTTCATGTGGCATTCTCCTTTCTGTATGTCTGTGTTCAAAATTCCTTCTTTCTATAAGGACATCAGCCATTGGGTCCACCCTAATGCAGAATGACCTCATCTTAACTCGATTACATCTGCAAAGGCCCTGCTTCCTGATAGGGTCACATTCACGGGTGCCTGGGGTTGGAACTTGAACATATCCTTTGGGGAGACATAATTTAATCTACAACATCTCGTTTTAAAAGTGAGGAAACTGAATCACAAAGCAGCTAAATAACTTGCTTATGAGCATACAACTAGCGCATTATGAAGTTGGAATTGAACCTAAGAAGTTTGGCTCAGAGCCTGTGCTCCTAACCATTAAACTACACTGCCTACATAAAAATTTCAGAATGCTGGGTTCTTGTTTCAATTCTGCCTCTAACTAGCTACAACCTTGGAGAGGACCTCAGTTACGATATCTCTTAAATGGGCAAGATATCACCCATCCTGTCTTTCAGGGTTGTTCCAAGTGCAAAGCAACATGATAAGTGAGAAAGCCCTTTGAAAAAGTACCAAGTTCTTCATGTTTGCAAGGCAACGTTATTAGTAACTGTTCAGGAATGAGCTACACTCTGTAAGATGTTTCCTATAGTCATCGCCGTAAACCTACTGCTTCTGAAAAGTGAGAAATGACAGTATTGGGTAAAGCAGTCCAATAGGTCTCCAGCTTTCCTGTTCCAAGGGTCTCAGTAATAAGCATGAAACTGTAATATGCAGTAAAAGAGTCTATTATATAAAATGTATACATATTTTTAAAATGTGTTGGGGATGTGGGTATAACCAGAGGATTGAATGGTGCCCAGATGCTGTGCAGGCAGGATGTGCTGGATAAAGTGGATAAACTAAACATTTCAGTTATTGGAGCAAATACATTTCTTTTTTTGTTAAGCCAATTTGAGTTGCATTTCTCTGATTTGCACCCCAAATAGTCCTTTGTAATAATACCAACTCTTTCTCAGGTCTCTTGGTATCCAAGGCACAGCTCTAACAATGCTTCTCTTCTCTCTTGGATGACTCCTCACTCTCATATCAACTCTTCTCTTTCTCTGTGCTCCCCAAAGGGAACATTTTACAAGCTTCTAACCCATGTGGTCTTCTCTTCATCTATATTTACTCCCTTGGTGACGCTACTCACTGCCTGGCTTCAGCCATCACCTCAACGTGAAGCCTCAAAGCCAGAGGAGGCAAGAGGTGGCTAACGTGGCATAGTCAAGGGCAGCAGTCTCCAAGCTTGACTTGACGGATTCCCCTTGGTTTCTCCCCGTCGTCACTAACCCCCATCTCTCGTATATAAGTGTGGATGATAAGGTGTGATGGGGGTCAAAGGATGACACTGAAGTATGCAGTTGTGTGTCTTCTCTCTCTCGTTCCCCCTCCTTAACCAGGTTAGTGCACTCTTCTCGCCTCCTCTCTGCTACTTCTTTTATTTTTTATTCTTGAAAACGATAAAGGCTGTGGTTAAAACATTAAAATAACATCCTATCACATACTCCAGATGTAGCACATACTGAGATTGTGTGTCTATCCTTCTAGATATTTTCCTATGGACACACACATGTTTATGGGCATCATTCCACGTCACCAGCCTGGTCTCTCAGTCATTTTCCTGTCTTTTTTTCTTACTTTTGCCGCCTTCTGTCTTTATTCTTCCTTTAGTTCTTATGCCTTAGTTCTGAATATATTCATAAGCGCAACACATTTATCTAACACCAGGGCCACTGCATCCAGTTGTACACTGCACAACTCCAGGGGGTACGATATGCTTAGATTCCTCATGACTCCCTCTTCTTGGAGTTCCTCCAACATAGCATGCTGCAGTGTTTGTCAGTCTTGCATAAAGCTCTTCATAGATTTCAGTTTACAAAACATTTTGTTTTACCTCTAGAGTAATCCTGGATGGCAGACCAGGAAAATAAAATGACCTGTTTTCTCATGAACCAGTGGGAGCCTCAGGAAGAACCAACTATAAGAGCTCTTGGCCAAGCTGAATGTCAATCTTTTCCCAGACTATTTCCCAATGGGGAAAAAGGCGCTCATGTGGGTGGAGGGTGTTCAGTCTAAAGCTAGCCTTGAGAGAAGCTAAAGAGACATGACCAGAGATGGGGGAGCAAGAGAAGACTAGGTGAAAAAGCCATAAAGCTCCCATAAAAGTGAAAACATAAAACACTGCAGGTAAAGCAGGTGGGGTTTTTAAAAGATGGGAAGTGAAGGCAAGTATATTAATGAAGGACATTTGGGGGAATGGTCCAAAGCCAGGACTTACCTGCTTAGTCCAGGAGGACATCTGACCCTTAGGCTGAGGTTGCTAGGGAGATGACACTGTGGGCTGGTATTTACCCTTTTCTAGCTCTCAGAACCCAGTTCCTCAAAACCAGCCTACAGATAATCTTTCCTGATTCACGCAAATGGGAATCTCTGCATTTTTTGCCGACTTTGGAGTACATTTGGTTCTCAAGTGCGGGGGATCATGTTATATTTTGAAATAAAAATTGTAATTGGATTATGCTCAATTGCAGTTGTAATAGGATTGGCTCTTGGTATGGAATATGAGTGAGGTCAACCCAGAGGAAGTAATTCATTCCTCTAATGACAACATCTTGGTCTATGAAATGAAAAAAAGATCAAAGCTCATTCAAAAATAAGTGTATTTAATGGAACAGTAGTTAAAGAAGTCTGGAGAATTCATTTTATTTTCATTGCATAATATCTGTTTCTCATAGAGTTGTCTTGTTCTTTAGTGCTTTTTATTCTTACAACTGTGCATGGGTTTGATTAGCTTAATTAGAGTTAATGTCTTGGGAGCAGAATGTGGGACTGTGAAAGTTTAGGTTCTTGAAGACTTTGAAAAAGAGAACTGTTGGCCTCCTTCTACATAAATTCGGAATCAAAAAAGTCTGATGATTATTATCATCTTAAAATAATTGAAGCTCTGCTAAAAATAAAAACCAGAAGGAGAAAAATTGAACCCGAATAAAAGGAATGGAGTTATCCCAGATTTGGATACAATTCTTGCAGCAAATTGAGCTTAAATCTGAAGTCTTAGGTAATTTAAGATGAAGGCCAAAAAATTATTTTTTTCCCTCTGAACTGTTAACGAGGGCGGTCTCCCCAGTTTCGCAGTATTTTCTTCTATTTTCCTTCTGTTATCTGTGGCTCCACTTAAGATCGAGAGGAACCTTAGAGGGAAATGCCACTTCAGATTAAAGCCTTGTCAGATCTCATTTATTAACTGGCACAGGGTCTCACGTCTGGGAGCTATGAGGCCTCTAGGAAAGCACGTGCCGTGGGCCTTGCTCAGAGACCCTGAATGGGCCCCACTTCTCTCCCTCCCCATTAAATCATCGGTCTAGCTTAGGCTGAGTCTGGGCCCATACTTCCTAGGCATCCTCCTGTGTTAGGGGGAGGGGGAGTGCCAAAAATCTAGGACTCCACAGAGGATTAAGTATTAAGTATTTTATTCTTAATAAAGAAAAGGATTGAGGGATGGGGTGGGGTGAGGTGTATTCTAAAAGATTTTGCTTTGAGGACATGGCCTTTAAGTTCTTTGCATTAAGTGGAAACATGCTTTAATCAGTTGGCAGTCAACAAGATATTAATTCAGTCATTCAATTAATATTTATAAGTTTAATATATATATACACACATATATATGTGTGTGTCTATATATGTCTGTGTGTATATATCCATATATATGTGTGTATATATGTGTGTGTATATATATATTAGACTTCTAAATATTTGTTGAATGACTGAATTAATGTCTTGTTGACTGCCAACTGATTAATACATATATATTATATGTATATGTATTTGTTTGCATCCCCACAATGTAGCCGGCCTGTACTCAGGGCTGGAGAAAAGTGATGAACAGAACTGATCACAGTGCTGCCCTTATAGGGTTTACATTTAGTGTGAGATGTGTGTGTGTTTGTGGCGTCATAAATAAATAATTAAATAAACAAAACAATTTCTAACAGTGATCGGTGCTAGAATGGAAATAAACAGGCTAATGACTCGATAAAAGTTATTTCTGTTCTTTTCAACAACGTGTTTGGCACTTAAAAAATCAATGTGTTTAAGTTACTTTATAGAGTTTTTTGCCTAATAAATAAGTATTGATAACCTCAACTATAATACGTGCTGACATAGTAAATATTCTATCCGGTGGAAATTTTTATTTAATGCCACTTCTGAATATTTATTTAAAGTCTCTATTCCTTTTCACGCCATTTCTGAACCAAAGAGGTTTTTATATTTTTCAGTCGCATTTTAGTGTTAAGTGTTTTTTTCATGTCCTAATTCCTTGAACACATGTCAATCCATATAGGGTCTATTCATTCATTTATTCAACAAACACTAATTCAGTACCTGCTCTGTGCCAGGTTGGGTGCTGGGTTCTGGGTGCTGGGTGCTGTTCCAGGTACCTGTGTGAGAGCCAGTTCTGTACTAATCATGATATAATTCCAGAATCATGTTATTGGGCTAAGGGTGTAGATAATAGAGAATCTGCTCATTTATGCTATTTGCCTATCAGCTTCTTCCAGACCAGATTTAAAGCTAGCATTCAGACCAGCCCAGGTCTAGCCACTGCCAATTATTCTTAAAGAAGCTTTTATCATTTGATTTTTGCTCCAGACAGTCTCAGTCACCTGTGGAAAGGGGTGGATGGGGAAAGCCCTCTAGAATTGTGGGGAGCCCTGACATCTCTTTGCCCCTGGAGTGGATCACTTAGGAGAGAAAAACGTCTACTAAAAGGAAAGGGTGGTAACCTCTGGGGGAGGAAGCTAAGGAAGGCTTTGAACACATGGTTGGGGGAAATTCTAAATCTTTTAATGCCAAAAAGGAAATATTTCCAGCAATAAAATGGGAAATGTAATGAAAAAGCCCAGAGGGAGCCCTGTCCCTACACAGTGCTCTGCCACTTACAGACTTCTTCTGGGAGGAGAACGTGGGCCACCAGTGCTGCAGAGGAGCTGCTCTGGGTGCCCGGACAGGGAGCCCGGGTAGAGAGGACACACGGACCTCACTCTTCTCTTTTGAAGATAAGCATTTGTAGAATTTTTTTAGGACCCCAAATTGTCTAATTTATCCCAAAGTTTATAAGTTTGAGTGAGATTCATGCCGGTTCTTATTGTCAGTTTCTTCTTTGCACTATTTGTTTGGAGTCTGTTGTAGTTATCTATCTTTGCATAACAAGTTACTACAAAACTTACCGGCTTCAAACAAAAACCATTCATAATCTCACAATTTTTAGGAGGGTCAAGAATCTGGAGGCAGCTTAACTGGGAGCCTCTGACTCAGGGTCTCTATCAAGGCGGAAGTCAAGGAATCAGCCAGGGCTGTGGTCATCTCAAAAGTAGACCTGGGGAAGAGCCCATGTTGGAAGGCCCCGGGTCCTCACTGGCTGTAGGTTGGCCTGGTCAGGTCTCTCCAGAGAGCTGTTCACAACATGGCAGCTTACTTCCTTCAGGGCAGGAGAGAGAGAGAGCGAGGTGGTAGCCAGAGTCCTGTATAACCTAATCTTGGAAGCAACATCCAATCGCTTTTGCTGTATTTGTATTCTTTTCCTTAGAAGTGAGCCACTAGGCTCAGCCTTCACTCAGGAAGACAATATCAGCAGGCAGTGGTCACTGGGGGCCAGGTCAGAGCTGATAGGTAACACAGCCTATTGTTCAAGACTCCCTCAGGTCAACAGCCTCTCTTTTCAGGGCAAACCCAGAAAAGCCTTCATCCATTTCCACAGTCTGAAAGAACTGGGTTTGAAATATTATGGGGGCAGGTGAGTGCAGAGGTTGGGATTTCCTCAAAAGTTCCTAAAGATGGGGTCTAAAAACGCATAGACAAGACTCCTGGTGGGTGGTGAGTGTGGGAGTGGGGGACAGGTGGCCTTTGGTCAGAGGACAATATCAATAGACAACAGGATGCTGAATGGTAAAAATCTTGAGACATTTGTGATAATTTGGAGAGAAATGTGTAGGGTCAGGTGCTTCAAGAGAAGTATTAAAAGTAGTGAATGAGAATAAATTTATAAAGCCGGCATGTATGAATTGGCCCTACTTGGGATTTAAATTCTCTGTTTTCTTCTGATGCAATGAAGTCTTTTTTCATGTTTATGAGGTCATGCTGACCACACGCAGCCCACTGTGGTCGACTAACACGTGATGAAGGTTGAACGTTGTCCAGCAACCTGGAATCAGGTTCTGCCCGGCGAGCCTGAAGTCACAAGGAAGGCACTATTGCCGTTTCTGTTTCAAATCAAGTCTGATCTTGACATGTGTCTAAGAAGTTCTGTCAGCAAAGAGTTAAACAAGAAACTGTAAAAAATGATAGAAACAATATGAGATTTAACATCTCAACAGTTGCCAAAACTAGCAAATAATCAAAATCTGACCACAAAACCTCTCCAGATACACAATGGCACCAAGACCAGCTTAAGAACAAAGCTGCCCAATATATTTTTTTAAATCCCTTTCGTCTGCCGCTGGTCTCCTGACCAAATGTTGGCAACAAACTGGCTCACAGAATTTTGAGTTGTAAAAGCGTTCAGAGATTGACCAGAGCAGTAATTCTCAAATCAGAGGGAGAGGAAGGTACCACCCCCTGGGAGATGGGTTCATATCAGAACCTGGGGAAGGGGATGTTTAAAAGAATATTCATTGTTGTCATTGTATACCAGGGGCAAGTGGGCATTTCTGGTTTCCTAGAACAAAACACACAAAGAAACACTCTAAAACTCCCCTTGGCAGGTGGAGAAATGTAGACGTCTTCTCTGCCAAGCAGGACAAATCTGGTGGAGGGGCACACCAGGATCTCAAGAGCTGAAAGAGATAATGTGTGGGATGTTAAAGTTATCAAAGGAGAACATTGTTTAAAAGCTGATAAAGGCTGAAAAAGAATAACCTCTTCTTTTTACATATTTAATAATTTATTGCCCTTCCATTGAATTCAGCAAATGATGGTTGAATACTAACTCTGTGCCAGGGAGAGTGGGAGGTACTGGGAAAACAGAGTTACGTAAGGCGCCGTACCAGCTTTCCATATTCCAGTGTGGAGACTCACATATAAACAGAAAAGGGACTGGGCCAGCCCTAGTGGCCTAGTTGTTAACCTGAGCGTTACCTGAGTGTTAACCTGAGTTGTTAACCTTCCGCAGCCCAGGTTCAGTTCCTGGGCACGGACCTACACCACTTGTCTGTCAGTGGCCACGCTGTCACAGCGGCTCACATACAAATTAAAAAAAAAGGAAGATTTGCAGCGGATGTTAGCTCAGGGCAAATATTCCTTGGCAAAAACTAAAAATAAATAAAAAAAAAAATAACAGAAAAGGAGCAATACCAGGTTAGTTCTATAAAGATATGTAGCTTACCCTAGAAGAGACAAAACCTAACCATAGGGTGCAATTAGGGAAGGCTTCCCTGGAAAGGTGATATCTTCCCATCACCCTTGTCATTATTGTACTTCCTACCAGCCAGGCAGCATAAACAAGAGAGAGAATTAAAATCCCCACACGTAGGGCCAATTCATACATAGTGGCTTTATAAATTTATCCTCATTCAATAGTTTTGATACTTCTTGAACAACTGACCCTACATATTTCTCTCCAAATTATTACTAATTGCCCAAGATTTTTACCATTCTACATCCATTGTCTGTTGATGTTGTCCTCTGGCCAAAGACCACCTCCCCTGTCCCCATGCTGCCTACCCACCAGGAGTTTAGTCTATGCATTTTTAGACTCCATCTTCAGGAACTTTTGAGGAAACCCCCACATCCACACTCTCCTCCCCCCAAAATATTTTAAACCCAGTTCTTTGAGACTGTGGAAATGGATGAGGGCTTCTCTGTTTGCCCTAAAAAGAGGGGCTGCCGACCAGAAGGAGTCTTGAACAAAAGGCTGTGTTACCTATCAGCTATGAACTGTGGATCAATATGACATTTTATAACCACTTATTATACTATTGGTTTTTCAATTCATAGCTTAAAATTATGTTGATAAGAATATGACATCCAGGCATGGGAAAAGCAATCCTAGGTCCTGGATTCTTTGCATGCCAATGCTATAAGTCACATGGGCAGAGTGCTGTGTTAGGCACATTACATAAACCACACAGGCTCTAAGTGGAATTGTTTTGTATTTTGTAATGCATAAAAACCTGTGATGACACAGCCAGGAATCTGGGTAGCAGGGCCACATGACTGTTGTAGCTATTTGCCTCAGAGCTATTTGGAGGTAATTATGGTAGGCACTAGCTACAGCACCAGCAAGTGTTCTCTCTGTCCCCCTTCCCATCAGCCCTTATACAAGTTAAGGCAGTACTATTTGCTATAATGAGAAACACCAATATCTCAGAGGCTTAACATAATAGATATATGTTTCTATTTCAGGTAAAATCGAATTAGAGGTGGGAGTTGGAGCGACACTCTGCTCCATGCAGCCATTCAGGGACCTAAGCTTATTTCATCTGTGACCCCATCCTCCTCTAGAGTTTTAGAAGGCTCTCCATTTAACCAATGAAGGGGGAAGAGAGTACAAAGGATTGCGTGGGAGGCTTTTATGAGCCAGGTCTAGAAGTAGCTTACATTCACTGGCCATAATTCAATAACATGGCCCAAAGGGGCTGGGAAACCTGGTCTAGCTGTATGTACGTCCAGAAGGAAAAGGACCAGTGACACCCTTATACCTGAGCACAAAGGACTTCTGCCCTGAGCCCCAAGCTTTAGGGAGTTCTGCGTATAGCAAACATATGCACAAGAAGACACTTGTTAAAGAACACATGGTTGCCTCTGTCGTGTGGATTGGGTGCTAGCCTTGGCACAGCGTGACTTATAATCCAAACATCTGCTTTAGTGACTAACCCATTCAGGCTCCAAGGAAATCCTTCTCCACCTCCAGCCATGTTGCCTCAAAACAAACGACAACTGGGCTTGAAGGTCCTAAGGGCTGTGGGTTGTCCCACTGTGAAGTCAGAGATGGACGCTGCTGCTGCTGCTGCTGCGGAGGGTGAGAAGGACTCCACGATGGACGCTTTCAGGTAAGAAAACAGGGCTAATTAGCATATCAACACCTTCTCAGATAGGGAGAATGCAGTAGATTTTTGCCTAATGAAGTGTTATTCCTGTACTGAACAGCGCCCATTTCCCTATTTCCCTTTTCCTCTCACTGGCGACATTGGGGGGACTCGCAAGGTAGCTTCACGCATATTCTTCAATTTGGTCATTATGAAGGTACATTTGTCAAGGTAGAACTGGGGTTGCCAGATTCAGCAAATAAAAATTCAGGACTCCTTTATTTAATCTGGCAACTCCAGGGAGGAGAGAACATGTTTTATTTAACAGTTTGTTAGCTTGATTTATGACTTTTAAATATTTACACATATGGATTGTGGGGCTCTATTTATACTCTGGCCCTGGGGGCCTGCAAATTTAGGGGTGAGCCTGAGGCCCAATTTGGTTTGGGATCTCTGGGGTTTGCATGATATCACTTCCTTTCCTGACTCCAGGAGAGGAACATGTGACTCATGTTAAACCAACCAGCACATGTCAACCTCCTGCTCCAGAGGGCGGCATGTGACTAATCTGGTCCAATCAGAGTCATTCTTCAGACTTTTTCGGAGAATTCAGAACAAAGTTATCTTTGATTTTCCTGCTGGATTTGGACAAGGAGCACATAGACCGAGGAGCTACTAGCAACCATGTGAAACCACAAGAAGAGCCACTAACAAAGACTTTCTTCTTGACCAAACTTTAGACAGGCTCCTCTCAGCCCTCTTTTCAGCTAGAGGGCTTGGGCCTTTCTTGTCTTTGGTCTGCCCAGCCCAGTTTTAGCAAGAATTCTGCTAAATCAGGCCCCATACCACTTGTGATATGTGATGACACTTACTTGTCTGATCCAGTTCCTCATCCCCCCCCATGGCTTGCCCTCAGCAAGAATCCTGTTAGATCAATTTATGAGGAATCCCCCTACCCTTGGTGTCTTAGCAATTTTCCATCCACTGGCCCCCTTACTCTGCTCCTTGGCTATAAATCCCCACTTGCCCTTGTATTTGGAGTTGAGCCTGATCTTTCTACCCTGTTGATATATTCCTATTGCAAAAGTCTTAAATAAAGTCTTCCTTACTACTTTAACAAGCATCAGGATAATTTTTTTTCTTTAACACAACTCTTAGGATTAAACTGACCCCATAGAAGGGAGAACAGAATAACCAAAAGAAACTGTGTTCTTAGAGATAAGATTGAGCTGGTGGATCAAATCTCATGTGAAGCCAGTCTCAAATATTGACTCTTCGGTTACAAAGTCAGTAAATGCCCCTTATTGATTAAGCAAATTTGAATTCTATATTATGCTACTTGCCATCAAAATATTCCTGACAATGAGAATGATTAGATACAGATACACGTGGAGGATCCATACACATAAAGCCTTGCAGAATGCAAAGAGGGTTTTAAAAAGAAAGAGAAGAGGGGTCCTGAGAAGAGCTCTTATTAAGGAGACTGTTATGACCACAAAACAACAGTAACCAAGGCGGACTATGAGCTGAGCAACTTCAGTATGAAGGAGCCATGGATGAGGGAGTGGTAACATTAGTTACAAACTAATATCTATGGAGAGCTGATTTTGCATCAGGCACTGTTCAAAATATGTTCCGTGCGTTATTTGACTTCTCTCAATAACCCGAAGGGGTACATATCATTATTTCCTTTTTAGAAAGGAAAAAACTGAGACAGAGAGGGGTTAAGTAACTTGCCCAAAGTCACACAGCTAGCCATAGTGGAGCTGAGATTTGAACTCAAATATCAGATGCCAGAGAGTGTGCTTCTAATCATTCCATTCTATTCTAGAAGAGGTAATCCCGGAGACAGGTCTTGAAAACAGAACATGGAACAGTGGAAGAAAAGATAGAGGGCATTTCTTCTGAAAACCAGACATCTTTAAATACTAATTAAGGTTGTCTTTTCCAAGAAATGTACGTGTACCACACCAGCACTCAAGGGCCTGTCTTCCAGGCCTCCTTCTGTTTGTAGTAGCTTCACCCTCTCACACATGTGGGCAGGATTAGTTAGCTCTCTATGGATGTCTTTCCCGTCTTGTCAGGGCTGAGGTGTCCCAGAGGGTGGAGGCTCTCTCCTTTGCTTTCCTGACAGCTCCGAGCACAATGCCAAAGAGGCGTTAGGAATTCCATCGTTGTGTAACAGATTGAGAATGGGCTGTCATGTGGGATCAAGGAGTATCCACTCACCTGGAGAGGAGAGAGCCTGCCAAACAATACCAAGATGGGCTAGGGGCAGCAGGCAGGGGCCCGGAAAGCTAGGCACTGTCTCCTGCAGATCTCCTTGCTGGAAGGAGAGGAACTAGGGTGGGAGTGAGGTGGGTTCAGAGAATTATGAACCAATAGACAAGAATCTCACAAATAAAACTTGGAATACAGAAGGCATTCTTGACTTTTCCCAAGTTTACACCTATATTCATGAAGCTGTGTTGACTTTGTTGCCTCTTCCAAGACTGGTGGGATGGAAATAAGTGGCTTTTTTGTCAACTTTCTGCAAAGCAGTGAAGGGCAGTGGAAAGAAGTTTATAGTTGGACAGAGCTAGGTTCAAACTCTCTCACTCAGTACGCACTGAGTTACCAATTTTACGGGCTAATGGTGAAGATTATATGAAAATACAGATATCAAGTGCCTTTCACAACGTTTGGTTCACGTGGTCACCAAATGAAACTTGGTCCCCTGTGGCTTGACCTCGGGTTTTTTGTTTGAGACAGAACTCTTTAAATATCAAATGAGAGATAGCCAATGTAAACTAGCTTAAAGACCATAATGGCTCATGCAGTTGAAAAGTCTAGGGGTATGTGGCTTCAGGTATAGCTGGATTCAGGTGCTCAAATATTATCAGAAATCTCTCTCTCTCTCACTTGTTCTCAGGTCTATTTTCCTTCGCATTAGCTTTATCCTTCATTTTGGTTTTCACTGTTTTTAGAAGAATGTGTAGCAATAAACATCTATATTAGAAAAGGAAAAAGGTCTCAAATCAGTGACCTCAGCTTCTACCATAAAAAAACAGGAAAAGAAGAGAAAATAAAATACGAAGCAAGCAAAATAAAGGCAATAAATAAAGATCAGAAAATAAAAAAATGAAATGGAAAACCAAACTCAGTAGAGAAAATAAGTGAAATCAAAACTAGTTTTTTGGCAAGATCAATAAAATTGACAAACATTTAGCCTAACTAACGAGGAAAAAAAGAGAGAACACACAAATTACCAATACCAGGTATAAGAGCAGTGACATCACTCCTGATTCCATCGCTGTAAAATGATAATAGGGAAATATTATGACCACCTTAATTCCAATAAATTTGACAACTTAGATGAAATGGACAAATTTCTTGAAAGATACAGACTGTAAAACTCACTCAGTGAGAAACAGATAAGCTGAATTGTCCTAACACTACTGAAGAAATTGAGTTTCTAGTTAAAATCCTTCCTACCAAGGAAACTCCAGGCTAGATGGTTTCACTGGTGAATTCTACCAAACAATAAGGAAGAAATAATACTAGTTCTATAAAAACTCTAATGGAAAATTGATAGGTAGAATACTTGCATCTAGAGTTTATAAATAACTCTCAAAACTCCATAATAGGAAAACAAACAACCTAATAAAAATGGCCAAAAAATTTGAGCATTTAATAAAAAAAAGATGTAAGATGGCAAATAGCATACAAAATGATGGTTAACATCATGAGTTATTAGGGGAATGCAAATTATAACCAAAATATGGTACTACTATGTAGCAGGAGTGGTGTTATACCCACTAGAATGCCTAAATTAAAAAAATTAATGACTCCAAGAATGGTAAGTTAGAATGTCAAACAGTCTTCAAACAACTGAAACTTTCACATGCTGTTACTGGTTATGGGAAAAGGTACAACCACTTTGGAAAACAGGTTGCAGCTTCTTAGAAAGTTAAACCTACACCCATCATATGATTCAGCCATCTCCCTTCTAGTATTTATCCAAGAGAATTGGATCCATATGTCCATACAAACTCTGTTTCATAAATTTTCATGGTAGCCTTATTTACAATAGGTAAAAAACTTAAAATAATTCAAATGTTCATCAACAGATGAATTGATAAATTACTTGTTGTGTCTCCATACAATGGAATACTGCTCAGCCATTAAAAGGCAACAACAATAACAATAAAACTATTGATACACTTGAGAACATGGATGAATCTCAAAATACTTATGCTAGGTAAAAAAAGCCAGACACGTTATATATTCATTTATATAAAATTCTAGGAAATGCAGACTTATCTCTAGTGACAGACTGCAGAAACGTGGCTGCCTGGGATCCAGGGGAGTGGAGAGGGATGGAAGGATGTAATTACAAGGGGCCAAAAGAAATTGTGATGATTATATTGATTTATGGTTTCACGGATGTAAACTCATGTTACAACTTACCAAATCGTGTACTTTGAACATGTGTAGTTTATCGTATGTCATTTATATCTCAATATAGTTGGGGAGAAAAAGATCATCTGGCAATAGCTTAGAACAGGGAAGGGCAAGATTCAAAAGGGCCTGCAAACAAATGACTTAGGAGAAGAGTGCAGTATGCAAGAGATAATGAAAGCTTAGACCAGAATGGAGAGAAACAGACAGATTTGAGAGACATTTAGGGGGTAGCATCAACAGAAGGTATCAAGGATGGCCCCAAGAATTTCGGCCCCTGTAACTGAGTGGATGGTATGCCCTCTGGAGAAGGAAGAAAGCAAGTTGAGAGAGTGGGGAGGTAATGAATTCACTTTTGGGTGAGTTGAATGGAGGAGCCACAAACGAGCAACTTGATATCATACTAAAAAAATTATTTGAGGTCAGGGACCACATCCCTGTGTTATGTCCGTATATTATGCCTAAGTGAAAGAACGTGCCTGCAGTGAGTGCTTTAGAAATTCCCAATAAACGGGTAAGAAGCTATGAGATGAGGTTCTAATGCTTCCCTATCTATTTTAAGCCAAGAATCTCTTGGGTTTTATCTGTTGCTGCTCTATTCTGAATGCCATATATACATATACGGCACATATATATCATTATATTATATGTATATACATCACACCCTTTGTTTGGTCCAACTCCCCTGGAATCTATTCTTGACTACTCACAGAGATGACTAATTCAGAGGATAGGCCTGTCAGAAATATAATCTCTTCCCTGTGCTAGAAGTAAGAATTTTGGTAACATTTGGCAAAGGAAAGCACGCAGGCTGGAGGAAGACCACCAGGTATGCATTTTCCAGCAAAGTCACCACGCAGAAGATACGGCAGAATGAGGATCTGCTGTTAGGGAATCTTAGAGAATCTGAGTATTTTAAGATTGGGAGGTGGATCGACCATCATCCAGTCTGACTCCCCATGTGATACGTGGAGTCTTGGGTGCAACACTCCAACTAGAAGACCCGTCTTATTCATTAGGAGTGGTACACAGACCCTGTTCTGTGAGTCTGTGGGCTACTAAATGCCTTTGCTTCCAAATTCTAATAGCTCTCAGTTGTGCTAGTGGTGGAGACAATCAACTCACCTTGCCTTCCATGTGGTTATCAGATAGCCATTTCAAAGTGCATTCTCTAAGAACGAATGCTCTTCTCTCTACCCAACAGTACAGAGAGAGAGGCTTCAGCCTTTAAAGTTAAGATCCATCACACATTATCAGCACCAGAAAGCAGACATGTACCAAGGTACATACCATGTGATCCTGCCATAGCAGATTAGACGAGAGAGAATACTTATTTCAAGGGGAAGCAATCCATAGGCTGGTCAGAGCTCTATGGCTTATATATTACGACAGCTGAGCCTGTGTCCATGGGAGGGCAGCTTGGCAAAAATTTGATACCAACAGGAATCTCCATCCCTCATATATGATTCTACCTTTAGGCGACTTCTTCCTCACTCACCGTCCTCAGCTCATCATTGCTGCATTTCCTGAGGCAGCCATTAGAGAGACTCTTTTCCTGTTTGAACATTTTGATTGGACATACTTGGGTGAAATACCCCTCCCTGAATTATTCAACCATGGCAAGGACTGGGGTCTTGTAGGACACTAGAAGCTCCCCGTTAGGGATATGAACAGGTATAATGTTACTAGCATATAACGCCTCAAATGCCCGCTATTTATAAGTGAAGGGTCTGTGAACCCTCGAGGCACTGGGCAGGTCATTGGAAGTATAAAAAGATCAATGAGGAACACTGGACTTAACTGGAGTAACCACGGGGAAAATCTTCCAGACTTGAGCAAAAAGGAAAACAAGGATGTGGCCTGGAAGGGCTGTGGATCAGGCTGGAAATGAGCTGGAGGGAAAGAACGTGAATGAGTTTTGAGGAAGGCAGCCCATGTAGGGTAAATGGGGTGGAAATGGCAGTTGGTGGGGAAGTGCAAGGCTTGCCCAAGGAAAGCTGGGATCAGAGGGTTTGTATATGTAAACCTAGCTCTGCCAGTTTTGGACAAGCCACCATGGACAACCTCTCTAACCCTGATTCCTCTTTTATAAAATGGGATACTAATGTCTGTTCCTCCGACTTTACAATGTAATTTTGAGGGTCAAATGAAATGATAGACAACATGAAAGCACTTAGCAACATATGAAGCACTATACAAAAATAATTTGTACTATTGTGCTATTTTCTTTTTTTTGTTTTTTTTGCGAGGAAGATCGCCCCTGAGCTAACATCTGCCAATCCTCCTCTTTTTGCTGAGGAAGACTGGCCCTGGGCTAACATCCATGGCCATCAGCCTCCACTTTATATAGGACACCGCACAGCATGGCTCGACAAGCGGTGCATCGGTGCACGGCCGGGATCCGAACCCGTGAACCCCGGGCCTCGGCAACGGAGCGCGAGCACTTAACCGCTTGCGCCACCGGGCGGGGCCTATTGTGCTACTTTCTCATCCAGCTGGCCTGCCAAACCCATATGTTACTGGTGAAACGGAAATGTTTTCTTGTCATGAAAAGGGGTGCCATTAAGATGACCAGACAGAGAGGAGACAGAACATTATTTAACCGAGGCCAGCATGGCCCCGTGTTTGAGCAAGTGAGCTCATTTTAGACTTCTACGCTACAGAAATTAGAAGTTTCAGTGGTTGATTCATTCATTAAACATTTCTTGGGCACCACCCATGTGTCTGGCTTGGGAATAAAAAGGTAACTGTGACAAGGTTCCTGCAATCTAGAAGCTTGGCATCTAGTGAAAGGAGATTGACAGGTAAGCACAGAGGTGCCCTCAAATGCTATAGGGTTTGTGAAGGGTCGGTATAGGGTGGCCCCTGGCACAAGCAAGAAGTGGTCGGTTCCACTTGTGGTCAGGGCTGCTTCAGAGCAGGGGCTCCCACCCGTGCTCCCCTCTCTCCTTCGTGCGATCTCTTGTGCCTGGCACTATGTACTACAAGTAAAGCAGCGGATTAGATGGGCAGAGCCCCTGTCCTCGGGAACTTAACATTCTGGTGGAAGAGACTGAAACCTCGGAGCAAACAAATACATAAACATGAAAATTTCAGATGGTGACGAGTGCCAGGGAGAGAGTAACATAAGGTGACGAATTAGAGAGAAAGATTTAGAGAAGCAGAGAAGCCCTCTAGAGTAGCCACATTCACAAAAGCAAAAGGAAATAAACAGGTGGAATTAATTTTAATAATATGCTTTATTTAAGCTAATATATCCAAGATATTATCATTTCAGCATGTAATCCATATAAAAAATAGTAATGAGACATTTGGCCTATTTTTCTTGTACTCAGTCTACGAAATCTGGTGTGTATTTTACACTTAGAGCGTATCACCCTGTGCCCTACCGCGTCCCATGTGCTCAGTAGCACACGTGGCTGGTGGCCACGGTACCCAACAGCACAGCTCTAGACTTCTCTGTCAATCCAGTAAAATCTGCTTCCTTTTCTGCATGGGTGTGTTAAACCCCATAAAAGGGATTTTTTAATTTAAATGTAATCTGCAAATGCCGAAATTACCAGCATCGCGTTCTCACTAATTCCTGTAAGGAATGTCCCGGCATTGACCTGTTGGGCATGTTGGGAAGGGCTGAGTCATGGTGTTGATAAGTCATCCCTCACAAGGTGGTCACTGGAGCTGGCCAGGCCAGGATGGGACCAGCCTTTCAATTGGCTCTGGGGAGCCAGCTGCAGTGATGGGCTGGTGGTGTGTTCACTGGGAAGACCACACTTGGGCTGAGACATGAAAAAGAGAAGCTAAATTTTGTCCTGCAGTGGTTCTCACCCTGGCAAAGGGGAAAATGAAAATGAACACTTTGAAATGCTAATTATTTAATCTCTGCAGACCTTGGCTGCTTCCAGGGGAGCCCATGCTCATTTGTAAAATGAAACTATTTTAGAAAATGATATGAGTCGTGAAAGTGTGGTCCACGGGAGGGCTAAGGGGGCCTTCCGGGAACCCATCAGCCCTCCAGCAGGTTTGGATGTCCCCCTTGGCTCCTTTTAAGCATCCCTCGTAAAGCTTCTTGAGTTTAGGAAATTTTGCCAGCAGAATGTCATGGGGGTTGAGAACACTGGTTTTAGGGGCAGAAAGGCCTGAGCTCAGAATACAATTTCTGCACTTTCTTCTTGAGGGACCTTGGCAGATTGTCAACCTCTCCGAGCCACAGTTTTCACATATCTAGAATTTTCTCCCTCGATTTGTCGTGAGGATCAAGCAATGTCATTTACGTGGTGTGTGTGGCCCTGACGCTGTCAATCCGGTTAGCAGGTAGTACATTTTAGCCATTCTTAGCCGTGCTGTTATGGTTAAAGGGGGTTAGAAATTGTGTGGTTGTCTCTGACGCACACTTACTTCTCTCTGTTTTTTTAGTTCCAATATAGAACTTCCTAAATATCAAAAGAAAGAATTTTCTGACAAAATTTCTTCCCTTCACCCATGTAAGCGTGTATTAGTCAGCTCAGGCTGCCATAACAAAAGACCACAGTCTGGGTGGCTTAAACAAGAGAAATTTATTTTCTCACAGACTTGGAGGCTGGAAATCTGACATCAAGGGGTCCAAAGGGTTGTTATCTCCTGAGGCCTCTCTTTGGTTTGCAGATGGCGCCTTCTCCCCATGTCCTCATGTGGCCTGTCCTCTGTGCATGTTCCCGGTGTCTCTACATTTTCTTATAAGGACACCAGTCTAATTGAATTAGGGCCCCACCTTATGACCTCATTTAACCTTAATCACCTTCTTCAAGGCCCTGTCTCCAAATACAGTCACATTGGGGGTTAGGGCTTCAACATATGAATCTGGCGGGACACAATTTAGTCCATAAAAACCTAATCCCAAGTCTCATGTAAAATTCAAAGTTATGGGGACAGTGCTAAGAGGGAACTAACCATCCTATTGCCGATTTTGATTGTCTTTGGAACAGACATCTGAGAACCCGCCCCAATCTAATCACTTATAATCGTGTTTTCAAACTTTAGTCATTTCTCTACCATCTTTATGTTTTTACTATATCACCTTCCCCCTGTACGATTATTTATTTAGTATCTTTCTTTAAATTGACTCCATATTTTGCTTAAATAGATATATTTTAAAAGGAAATCTTAGATCACTACCAAGAAATTTAAACTGCTTTGTTCATAAGTAGGAAGTGATCACGAAATAAATCAATGAATAAAAGGAGTGCTGAATTCTTTCCAGATACTGCTTTATTTGACAAACACATAGCACTTACTATATGCCAGACACTAAGTACCTTATGAACATAATCTTGTATATTCTTCTTAACCTATGAATGAATGGGTAACTTTATTATTCTTATTTTGGAGACGAAGAAACTAAGGAACAGAGAGATTAAATAAGTTGCCAGAGGTCACACTGCTAGGAATTTAGAAGTCTGATTCTAGAGCATTTAATGATTAAACTGTGTTTACTAAAAAGCTAATTTCTACAGATTTAATGGTAAAAACGCCTGTAGATTAGTTTTCCACATTCTCAGGATGAAAATTTCAAAGTCACAGCAAATAGCCTAAAAATGATTTCTGACCGCAAAAACAAGTCTCAGAGTCTGGCTAACAGCTAGGCGCCCAGGCCTTTCTGAGCCTGAAGGCCCACAGATGCCCTGCATCATAGCAGCTCTGCTCCAGAGGGGAGCTCTCACCCGCCCTAACAGAGGCCAGGCCCTCACAGCTTCCCCAGGCCGCTGGTTCTTCCTGGTGGGCCTCCTCCAGGACCCTTCACCCACCAGGTGTCTTTTCCCATCAGGCAGCAGGAGGCAGGAGATTGGGAAACTGATATCATTTGGAGGTGGGGGTGGGGAGGCTCATTCACAGCATTGTCCTGGCCGGCCACAGGAGCGTCATCTGCTTGTGTCTCAGATAGCAGGAGCAAATCATGACTGAAGGTCCCTCCACGTCCATCGCCACCTTGTAAAGCCTATTGAACCCATTATCACCATCATCCCCGGTCTCCTCTAACCACACAAGGCTCCTGGCAGAACTTTCCTTCAAGAACTAATTTAGCACCAGATGGCTACTATTGTTGACTTGAAGATTCATATACATATAGTTTTGAATTTTACATATATATAATTTATCTTCAGCAGAGTGCTGAGATATTATATATATATGCATGTATACATATACATTCACACATATATATACATACATAAATAAATATCCTTCGTTTTAGCATTGTGAAACATTTGGGCATTCATTTTTACCAGTGTTTGAGATGATATATACATAAAAATATATATTATTATATATAAAACATAATATAATAATATAAATAATATATTCTTGGGTATTCTTCCCTGTAGTTCTAGCTCCATCCCAGGAGAAAAAAGAAGACGGGCTTTATTTCCTTCCTTTTTTTCGTTCAGCTAAGAACTCAAGCCACGCTGCTGTGGGAAAGACAGTCCAGATTTGAAGGCGAAGAAGAAGAAGGCAGGCTCAGCCAGGCCACAGCCCAGTCCCACCCTTGCCCCGAATCCAGTGGGAGAAGAGTCAGCCGGGGGGACTGGATGCTGCGCCAACTCAGCCCCTGTCCTGCTGTCAGGCAGCCAAGCTAGGTGGAAATCTTGAGTGTCTGACTCGAGAGCAGAGACAACTCTTTCAGACCTCGTGCTCCCCTTTGCCACTGTGTCCCCGAAGAAGGCTGCCTTGGAGGTCCGCGCCAGCATTCCGACGGCCATGTGTGCCGTCCCAGGCCCAGCCAGTCGCCTGTTGCTGTCAGCGGGGGTCTCAGGCCTGCCAGTTTCAGGCCTTAAAAATAGTTTTGTGCAAATCAGCTCCTCCCAGCCCCCTCCCCCTTTCTCTCTGAGCCCCTCTTGCCACAGGATTTCCAGGCAGCGGAGAAAAGAAGCTGGTTTGATTTAAGCGCACAGAGGGTGGGGGGTGAGGGTGTGTGTGTTTATATTTTCTCTGCCTCCATCAGGACGGGTGGCTGAAGGGTAGGGGAAAGGGGGGGGCCCGAGGAGGGCGAAACTTCATTTATATGTTAATAGTTGCCAGCACCGGGGCTAAACTGACAGAACTATTTCATGGGAAACTGACAAATTTTGTCAGCCAGGCTGTGCCTCCACATCTCAATGGGGCAATAATCTTGATTAGCAAAACAATTGGGGGCCTCCGGTCCTGCTCAGGTTACACTTGGCCAATGTGAGGAAGGCTGAGGCCTTCAAGCTTGAACACATTTTCAAAAGCCACCGAGTTTAGGCAAATGAAGGGAACCGTCGGGGTGGGGGGAGGGGGGCAACGGACAAAAGGGGTTAATTTGATTGACCGAATCTTCATCGTCTTATAACAATCATTTACTTAGCAAGTAATTCTGCAAGAAACCAGTGGCGCCGACAGGAAATTGGAGTGCAGTATCTGTTTGCCCCAGATGTGTGAGAATTTTAGCTGCCTCCTCCTTCCACTTGCCAACACCAGAAAAAAAAAATCGCAACCCCCTTGGGGCCCTAATTACCACGTGCAGAATAAGTTGTTATCTAAAAATACACACACACTCAACACCCACGAACAGAGTCACTGCAGGCCGCTGCTGTTACCTCATCTTGACTCAGGATGGGCTTTCATTTTTATCGTTAGTTCATTGTATTGCTAGTTAAAGCTGGAAAATGATGACGTACTCCCCTTCTAGGAACTGGGCCTGCCTCGGAAATCTACGGTCCCTGGCGTTACTTTCAGTGTGACCACCTGGCGTTATTTCTGTTTGTAAACATACAGTCGGGGAGGGCTGAGGTTCCCCAGCTGCCTTGATGCCAGGAGAATCCATGAGAGCAGGATGTCCCCACTCAGGGGTGAGAGAGAGGGACACAGGAAGATTCCACACCCCTCCAGTGGGGAGCCTTCTTATCCTGTTAGAGCAATCCTACTACCTTCCATCACTCAGGCCTCGGGGAGGGGCGGCAATTGTTCGATGCAATTAATTAATTTATTTTAAGCTTTTTATTTTGAAATAATTATAGACTCACAACAAGTTGCAAAAATAGTACATTGGGGTCCTGTGTGCCCATTACCCAGGTTCCCCTCATGGTGACATCCATAGTGCATTATCAAAACCAGGAAATTCATTGGCACAATACGACTAACTAGACTATAGATCTTACTCGGATTTCACCATTGTTTTGCATGCAGTCTTTTTTTTTTTTGCATGTCTTTGTGTATCATTCAATGACTCAATTATTTTTTAATCTAATAAATAAACCAATCCTGAGATTTCAGAGCTGGAAGGGCCATGGCAATCACTTCACATACTACCTGCCCCCATTTCACCCCACCTCCCAGCAATCCTCTATATCCCCTCCAATCCTTGAGTTCCCTCTGAAAACCAACTGCCTTCAGGAGATCATCAAGCCACTGCTTACACAAGTGCATGACAGGAGGCTCATTATGTCTTGAGACAACTTGAGCTTTCTTGTTTGAAAGTTCACACAAAGAGCCAAAATGTTTCTGTCTCTAGTGACCCCTCGATGGCTCAAGTCCTACCATCTAGATCTAAATTAGGTCAGTCTAACCCAGTGGTTGTCAACCTTGGCTGCATCGTCAAGTCACCTGTGGTGTTTCTGGACCTCCCAGCACAGGCTGAACCCCAGACCAATTATATCAGAATCCTCAGAGGTGGGACCCAGCATTGTTTTCAAAGCTTCCCAGCTGAGTCCCGTATGTAATGGAGGGCTGCCTCATGCCAGTTCTCCAAGGAGTTGAAGATATCCCACACCCCACATAAATAGGGCTGCCAGATAAAACACAGGGCACCCAGTTAAATTTGAATTTCAGATTAAAAAAATGAATAACTTTTTAGTATAAATATGTCCCAAATAGTGCATGGGACATACTTATACTAAAAATATTTGTTGTTTATCTGAAACTCAAGTTTAACTGAGTGTCCTATATTTTTATTTGCTAAATCTGGCAACCCAACACACATTTTCCTCTCCAGGCTAAACATCCTTACTTTGGCACCCGCTCTATTTCCGCAAGCTTTCAGCAGTCTGTCACCCTCTGCAGTAGTGCACTGGGGTATCAAATTCCTTTTTGAGAGTGGCTCTGGGGACTTGTCTCTTAGCTCTGGACTCCTCTCCTCGCTGTTTGTACTTGGAGATTGTACTTTGTTGTCTTTCTTTGGTCCTAGCTCCAGGCTTTCTGAGTCCCAAACGTGGGAGAGTGAGGGTAGTTTGGACAGCCTCAGATGTGGGTTAAGCACATCTGACTCCTTGTTCTTTGGACAACCCTGCACTGTAGTTTCCTCCTGATCCACATCAGGGCACATGTCCTAGCATGTGCCTACTCAAAGTATGGTTCTTGGGTAAGAAGCATTGGCATCACCTGGGAGCTTATTAGTGTAGAGGAGGAAATTTTTTTGTTCTACCCTCTTATGTTCATTTCATGGGGGCCTGCAAATTAAGCTGACAACACAGATTAACAAGAGAAAAGAATACAGATTTTATTAACATGTGCAGTGTATACACATGGGAGAACTCAGTGACGAGTAACTCAGAGGGGTGGTTAGAATTTGAGGTCTATATACCTAACTTAATAAGGGAAAGAGGGTAGGGGAGGATACTTATGGAAAATCAAATGCCTTTTCGGAAAGATAAATGGGCCCTTAGGAGAACAGATGGGAGATATAGTAATTTTCCACAATATCTGCTTGGGTGTGATGCTGACTTTTCCCCTTAGAGAAGATTAGAGTTGCTCCAGGGGAGGGGATTTATAACAATGAGTTCTTTTGGGAAGCTCTGCTTTTAGGCAGATAAGCGGTTTCAGGAACTCAACCGCCTTCAGCTCAAAATCATTCTTAGGCCACTGTGGCATATTGGGGGGTGCATATCCTGATCGTCTTCATCAGAAATGCGGAATTGCAGGCCCCACCCAGATCCACTGAATCAGAATTTGCATTTTAACTAGATCTTCAGGCAATTCTCATGCACTAACTTTGGGGAAGCACTGTCCTAACTACAGCTTCTGTAAAAGCAGCTTCTAACACGTAATAATTCCTGTTGTTTCAAGTCTCTGTCTGTCTTACATACACGGGTTTTAGTGTGGTATATAGACCCTGTGGGTAAGTGTAGGCCTCTCGGAAGAGGTGGACATTCTCACTGTCACTTGTCCAGGGAGATCCTAGGATAGAAAACAGGAGTCCAAGAAGGTAGGACGAGCGTGGGCAGGAGCAGGGACTCCGGTCTACCTTGGGTCTTGATCTGGTAGGTGTGGACCATTTTGGAGAGCTCTGAGAAGGTATTTGATGGTGCTGCTGGGAACAAGGAGCCAGGATGGTCCCTGGCACCTGGAGGCAGGTCAGAGGAGCTGCCTGAAGAGAGAACTTGCCAAACTGAACAAGCCAGGAAGCTTATTTGTGGTTCTTTCTGCGTTTATTCCTCTCACCTCTCTCAATGCCGTGAGGGTTCAAGGGAAGGGTTTGTGCCCACAGCTGGGAGACAGCAAAAGTGGGCAGTAGCACCCCCTCCTGCCTCACTCCATGCCAGAGTGGAGGTTACAGTAGCCCTCAGGGACAGCCACAAGGGACAGGTGCTTCTCAGGCCTAAGAGTCGTAGCTGCCAAGTCTCATCCTCCCTCCCCTCAGGAATAGATGGAGATAGAAACATGGAGATTCTTCCTTCTCTAATAACTTGAAAAACCCAAGTTATGTTTTATTACGGAAGGTGGCAATTTCCATAAGGCTCTTGAAAACTTTCAAAGTTAACTCCTGGGAAATAGAGATTTGGAGTCATCGTCTGTATTTCCCCAGAAGCTGATTTCAGCTGTAAGAAATAGGAAGGTCCCCAAAGTATATTTGCACGTAATTTGCATTTATATTCTCTACCCCCGCTGGCTTTAAGGTAAGGAAATAGCACATCGTTCTTTCCAAAATACATGATTCATCTTTTTTTAATTAGCAAAGGCCAGCAAGCTTTACTATTTAGTATTCGAGGCCAAATTGCAAATTTTCACATATCAGATTAATGTATTAATTCAACCTAAGGTTTTGTTTTGCTTTGCTTTTTACTTGTATCAGATTCTTTTTACTTTATCAGATTCTTTATGTTAAAGCTGGGAGAGGTCTTAGAAGCCCTCTAACTCAGGGATGACAAAAAAGGTTTCATCTTTTGGCCCAACCCTGGTAGAATGAGGATCGTGTCTAGAAAAATTTGAGGCTTTGTCTGAGCAGAAAAGAGAAAAACTCTGTGATTGGTTAGCAATGTCTGCATGGGCAAGCAGTGGGGAAGAAGCAGCATTATGTCAGGCATTGGCCAATGCAGAGCAGGGCCCATCCTTCATTTCACAGATGGGGAACCTAAGTACTAGAGAATGGGAATGATTTAAGATCATTTGGAAAGTCATTGGCACAGCCAGGATATTGATCTCTGGACTTCATCTCCAGTTCTCTTGATTTCTACAACTGAATTCCTCTAGTATCCGTCAACATTGATTACTACAGATTAATTGCTGCAACCCTGATTCTCTTTGCACCTTACAGTCACAGCCTTATTTTACCCATTCCTATAGACAGGGAGCAACTTCCCACCGTCGATCCACTCAGCACGCATGGTAAATGCTCAGAACTTTTCGAACGGATTAGGAAAATGATATTTGTACACATACTAACCTCACACACCAAAAAGAGAGTCACGGGTTAAATTTCCCTTAACATACTTATAACGGTGCTAATGATTTTAAAGTTACAAATTAATAATGATTGACTCATAATTATATTGTGTAATATACAAAAGGATACTCTGAATCCCAAACAGCTGACTTGAAATTGCATGCCACTCGTCACAAAGAAAGAGGACCAGATGAGGAAATAGAAACAAAACAGTACAAATCTATCGCCATTTCTAGGAAAACAGCTCAAAGAGCAGGCCCTGAGAGAGGCGGGGGAACAATGACATGTTTGTTCAGTTTTTTTTAATTAAAAAAAAAAAAAAAAACCCTGCTGTTTGCAGTGGTACAGAACTAGGATTGTGTAGGGAGGAATTATCAATATATGGTGATGTCTCGATTCCTTAGTTATTTTTATTAATTACTTATGAGTATTATTTATTTTATTAATTAGTCCTCTGGGAATGGAACTTCTTTTAACAAAGCTGGTTCTCCAAGGGCTGAAGGCAATACCAGCTGCTTTTGCACTGGGTGGAAGCTATGGCAGAAACCAGAATTATCCAACATCCTTTCACAATAAGAAAAGTTTTATCTTGGCACAACGTTGCCCAGCTGAAAACTACATTTCCCAGCTTCCCTTGAAACTAGGAGTGGCCATGCGAGTAGGTTCTGGTCAGTGGGAAATGTGTGGAAGTGATGTATGCAACTTCAGGGTGGTGACCCTAGAAGGAAAGAGTGTTCTCCCCCGTTTTTTCCTTCCCTCCTTTCTCTGGCTGAAACGTAGATGTGGTGGCAGAAACTAGAACGGCGCCTTGGCAGTTGTCGGGAAGGGCACTGCATGTTGGGGTTGGCAGGACAGTAGGGAAAGAGAGAGTCTGTGTTCCTGACACCACTGAGGTGTCATCTTAGTTCTGGGCCGTCCAGAGAAATAAGCTTCTCTCTTGTTTAGGTCACTGCATTTGGGGAGCCTTTATTAGCAGAGGTTGAACATGTACTGGTTACTACAGCGGAGGAGCATCCAACACTTCATCTCAGATGCAGGTCTCTGTCAGGGTCTCTACACACACTCATACCCCCACTCACACACTTCCGATAATTTGGAAGCCATATTGGATCACGATCCACTTGCTTTTAGGGACCTGTGCCATATGAGCTACAGGTTGAAAATCCCCCCTGACAAAGAGAGTTGGGAGGCAGCCTCTTCATTGTCAGAAATGAGATCTTTTTACCTCCTGGTTGGAGTTTGCTAGTGATTTCTCATTGCACTTAGACTAAAGTCCAAATTCCTTACATGGGCTTCAAGGTCCAACATGGTTTTGGCTCTGCCTAGCTTTCCACCATCCCCTCCTATCATCTCTCTTTTACCACCCTCTCTGCTTCAACGCTCTGGCCTTGTTCATTTCACAAATGGGACTTGGCATTTTCTTCTATGTGGCCTTCTTTCCCCTAGATCTTTGCGTGGCTAGTTCTTTCTTCTCATCAATGGCTGAGTTCAAATGTCAACTTTTCAGATAACAAATTTGTCTGAAGACCTATCTAAAATTTATCTGAAGTTCCCCTTCACTTCTCTACCCATGATTTTGTTGCATTTTTACCATAGAGTTATCACTATCCAAAATTACCATCTTGATTCCTTTGCTCATTGTCTCTGTCTCCTAGGAGAACATCAGCTCCGTGATGGTGTTAGCTTAGTATCTCAGTGCCTACGAAAGTGCCTGGTACACGGTAGGTACTCAATAAATACTCATTGACTAATAACAGAATGAACCCTTCTGTGGTCTGTCCCATTGCTGTTCAAGTTAGATGGATGATGAAAAGGAGAGGCAGGTGCACAGAGCTCCTATGAGTGACACAGTGTTCTCTCCGATCCTGATGTTAGAGAGCTTACCCACTGTGCCACCCTGCTCTGTAGACTCTCAGCCTTTGCCTTCTAGGAACTAATCTTCCAGATTCCCTCAAGTGGTGTGTCAGTAGCTTGCCTCTATTACAGTCTCCACGAATGTCTATTAATTTACCACGTGAATCCACTAAACGGGCAGCCAGACATCGTAATACATTTACATACACAAATATAAAGGCAGATAGCTGTGGCCAGCAATTTTGTTTTTTTGGCTTTTTTGTATCTGAGTGTGGAAAAAAAAATATGTTTTTGAACGCTGCTCTTGAGTCAGACTTGATTACTGCTGATAAATAACAAAACAGTTCTGATCTTATCTGGAGAGTTTTTCCATGAAATACAAAGGGAGAAAGAAGCCAGAATAAAAATTTGAAATAAATATATTGACAGAGTTCAGAGAAAATATAATAGATTTGGTCATGTTCCCAGCATCATCACTGTGGGGGTGGGGTGGCGGAAAGGCTTGCCCATTCAGAGCTGGGTTTGGTTATAGATTAATAATTCAAGGTACAAATGGTTCGGGACAAATTGGAGAAAACATAAACTACAATATTCAACAAACTGAAGTTCAAAGGTTTCTGGAATTTGCCAAGTGTTCTTGGTCATACATTTTTTAAAAGTGATGACACAATACGGATTTTTTGAACTTTGCCATGCAAAGTTGATTTTTGCTTGAATCACATTAAAGAATTGTGCAACTATTATAAAAAGGGGGAAGGGAGGAAGCCAAATGAGAAAGTTAGAAAGTGCCAAGTGTCAATTTGTTAATATAATTGAAGAATAATCTAATAATTCTACCGTAAGAAATGTGTTTTTAGTTTCCTTTTCTGCATTGCACGGTGGTTAAGAGACTGGCTTTGGGCTCACTCTGTGGACCCCCAGCTGGCTCTGACACTTATTAGCTCAGTGGTCTGGGGTAAGTGACTAAGCTCACTTCATAGAAATCTTCTTTAAGCCCCATATGCCATGCCAGGCACTCCCCAAATCATTCTCCACATCGTAGAGAGAGCGTTATCTTCATAATACAAATAGGGTCACGTCACACCCCTTCTTAAAAATGCTTAATGTGTTTGCATGAAGACCAAAATTCTTAATGTGGCCCACAGGCTAAGCATGCTCTTGTTCTGCCTGCCTCTCAGTCTATTCACACACCGTCTCCTCCTTTTCTCTCTGCTCCAGCCATGCTGGACATCTCTGATTCCTTCTCTGGTTCCAGCAAAGGTCCTTGAAAAATTCTCTTTGGTTCTTCTTAATAACATGACCTCTCTCTTATGGACTGAATGTTTGTGTCCCCTCCAAACAGACACTATCCCCCAATGTGATGGTATTAGGAGGTAGGCCTTTGGGAGATAATTAGGATGAGATGAGGTCATGAGGGTGGAGCCCGCATGAATGGGCTTACTGCCCTTGTAAGAGTCAAGAGAGAGCTTGCATTCTCTCTGTTCTTGGCCATGGCCGTGAGGATAGAAGGAGAAGTCAGCAGTCTGCATCCCAGAAAAGAACTCTCACCAGAACTCCACCATGCTGGCACCCTGATCATGGACTTCCAGCCTCCAGAACTGTGAGAAATAAATGTCTGTTGTTTATAAGCCAGCTAGTCTGTGGTATTTTGTTATAGCAGCTGGAACTAAGACACTCTGAGCCAGTCTCTTCCGAAAGAGGGCTATGCACTGATTGATTGGCCAGGTCTGGGTCACATGACACCTTTGGTGCTTGGAGATGGGATTATTCACTCTTAACTCCATAGGTTGAAAAGAGGGAAGTTTGATTCTACAAAAGAGAAGCGGAATGTTATGAGGAAAAGCTGAAATAGATGCAGATTGGAAAAAGCAGTCAGCATCCTCTACGAAAATTAACCAGTTCAAATGAAGGAACTCTGGTTCCCATCTCACTCTCATCCTATTGCGTGAGTGGCCTGAGTTCTGTTTTCTCTCTCCTATGACGGACAGTCAATGCAAATCATATTCCACAACCATCTTCACGTCAAAATGTCATTGCTGGGGGAGGTCTTGCTCACAGTCAGGAAGAAGGAGGCAGGGGAGGCGTTTAGGAGAAAGCTAGTGGGGTCCTTCAGTCCTTTATGTATTAAAACAGTAAGATCAGACTTATCATAATCTTCTCATACGTCTGAATCCTCATAAAAGATAGAGTAAACCCTATGAGAAGAAAAGTACCCAGGCCCTCAAGCTTGGAAATAAGCATGTTAGGTAACTCACTGGCATTAATAAAAGCAACAAATATCACCAAGCATCATTTGAGAGTTGACTGTCACGCATTAGCAGTGTGATACTGGGCATGTGTGATGGATGTGGATGGACAGCTGACCTACTCTCTGTTCAACCTCCTCTGTCCCAGGGACCTTCCAGGCATGCTACTTGGGTTTCTTGGGACAGGAGGAAATTCTGGCCAATGAGATGTAAGAAAAAGTCACTGGGTGGGGCTTCTGAAGGTGCAGCAGCTATCTTGTGATCATGAGGATGAAAAGCACACACAAAGTCCTTATCTTCAAATCTCTGTTTGTTTCTTGCTTTAGTATTTCCAAGCTGGCTTAATTAGCTTTCAAGCTAAAACATATCGATAATGGCCACTAGTGTGACATGTAACAAAATAGATTCACAAACCGCTTTTTGTATCCTTCTCTATTTTCTCAAATTAGTCGCAAAAAGAGTGTGAAGTGATCATCTAAAAAGACGTATATTTGCCCAATCCAAATTCTCTAATTTTGTAATGTATTTAAAAATTTATCATTACTGCTGTTTGGATCCTGAGTCTTTTAAAAATGTTTTATGGTAATTAGAGGAAACTTTCCTATGAAATTTTGTTAAATTTCTTGGAAGTTCACGTTGTTTTGGAAATTGCCCTGTTGTATTAAAATATCTATAAGGAGGTTGTACTTGGTGTTCTCCTTAGCAATAATATAATTCCAGTGATCATCTTTTCACTGTCGGAAGTCAAAAGTTAAAAGAGACCTCTATTTCTAGTTGTAAAATTGTGTATTTGTTTGCTATTGAAGTGGCCAGTCTGCTGCTGGGTCATAACAGTACTCAAGGGTAGTGATCTGTGGATGTATTTAGTGTCTGATAGGTGCTCGCATGTCTATGAGGCAAATGCAGGTTATAGAAAAGGACAAAACATTATCTTCTGAGTTTAGTTTGTGAAACAGCAAGACTTAACTTGACCCAGAGAACATTTTGAAGCGGAGGTGCTTCCTACCTCATGTTAGCTATTCATGTATTTGTTTCTAGAACAGAATCATAGAACATTGACAGGAGGGATCTCATTTCTTAAAAAAAAAAAAAAAAAAATAGAACATTGATGGTAGAGACAATTTAAAGGCTATCTAGTCCAAAGCCCTTATTTTATAACAACGACCCTGAAACCCTGAATAGGGAAATGGCTTGCCGAAGGTCACACAGCTATTTAGTGACAGGGCTGGGGCGGAGAGTAATGCTCCGGTCCCTGAGATTTGCTGTTATTTAATCCCATCTTAATGGCTGTGATCAAAGGACATAGTTTCTCTCACACATAAAGAAATAACTTGACTTAAAAAAAAGTTGGTTAGGTGACTAGTGAAGTATGTCTACCACGAAGCGGGAATCCTTAGTCAACCGCTACGGCCTGGTCATGCTCATGCTTTTATTTCTGCGTGACAAGTCCTCATTTGAATGCACAAGTGAGCACACATACCCTGTGGAAAGATCATTAACTGAGCTGTGGTGGGGCCCACAGGGAGTAAACCACACATTTGTGTGTGCACGGCTGGAAGCGATGGTGAGTATGAATGTGCTCACTGCCCGACTCAGGGTTATGGGTTCCACATACACAATCCCTCTCTTAGATAGTGGTCCCCCTGTCTGCATTAGAAACAAAATCTATACCTGCAGAACGACCCCTATCTATCTATCTATCTATCTATCTATCTATCTATCTATCTATCTATCTGTCTTCCTCTGATAAATGTGTTGAGTGTCAGTGTAGGTATCATGATAAAGAGATGCATAAATATTTCCTTATCAGAGAGTTTTATTTACCAGGAATCTTGCACAAGCAAACAGGCATCCGGTTTTATTTTTTCCCAGTTATGACCTTCTGCATCAAATTTGGGTTTTGTAGGGTCTGGCAAGTCACAGTGCAAGCTACTGTTTATTCTGACATTTAAATATGAGTGAAATTAAATTAAAATGAACATAACGAACAACTTTAAAGAGGAAAGGAAGCTATTAAAAGAGAGTCCGGTGGACTACGTGGAAAGAAGAAAAAAGAATGGATGCCATCGGAGTCCTTGGGCTTCAGATTGTGTTTACTTTTGATTTGTTTCTGTGCCATTTGAAGTCCCCTCCACAAGCTCCTTCTAGAACAGCCTGGAGAGCCCTTGCCTATGTTGGTCCAACCACTCCGAAGCCCTTGCAACTCATGGCGCCCATAGGGCAGTACTGCTGCACAGTTAAGTGGGGCTGTAGCCACATAATTTTAGGATCTACTTAAAATCAGAGACCAGGCTTAGAATTTCTCTCCAAATTCTGGAAGTTAAAAAAGAAAAACAACAATAACACCAACAAACAACCCAAAGCGAATGCTTCAAGTTCTTTTTGCGCTAGTTTTGTACCAATATCAAACTCTTGACCTTCTGAACGTACAAAGAGGTTTTTATTTTAAATCCAAGGAACAAATGACCTCTTCAAATTCATAATGAGGTATGCATTGAACGGAACACAGCCCAAGGTGAGTCATTCATTAATCATAAACAAAACAGCCTCTGATCAAGGACACATCAGAACACACTGTAAAAAGAGGCTAGGTTGCCCAATCGCTTTATTTAATATTAACTACATTATGTTTTTCATGTGAGTTCTGAGAAGGTGATTTTCTCACTTTCTTTGTAGCCAGCCCAGTGTGAATGGATAATTACTTCCCTTAATGCTGTTTCCCCTGAAGGGTAACCCTGTTCAACAAGACATGATCCAATCTCGCCTCTCATGGAGGGGGTGGGGGGGGCATCCGTAGCTGAAGACTTTTAGCTGAAATCCTTCAAGCAGAAAAACATCCGCCAACAGGAATATTTCAAATGACATGAATAATATTTGTGATTTATAACAGCTAACCAGAGAAGCACAATCCAAGAAATACATTATTAGCTTATTACAGATATCTGATATGCTAATTATCTTCAAAAATTTCATTGATGATGACTGTTTTGGTAGAAATTTAAGTAGAGGAAGAGGAAATTTAAACTTTTACATAAGTTGGAAACAAAGCATTGGGGACATTGGACTTTAGACCTAGGAATGGTATTTGGTGTTTAATTCCGTCTGATGAGAAGGAAATTAAATAATGAGAATAGAAATCAGTGTGAAGATTGAAACTTGAGTCAAGGAGAACTTGGCGGTAAGCACCAGAAGCTCTTCCTTACCTTTTTGGACAAAAGGCTCCTGGTGTTGAAGTGGGCAGGTAACATGATGCGGTTTGGCAAGACTCACCTGGGTGCCTTTCAGGGGTGTGTGTGTCACTGCTTTCCTTAGACATAAAGGATTTGCTCCTGGATCCCAGTATTTCCAGTGGAGACCTCTGCACCGTCAGCTCTTTTCCCTCTTGCTCTGGTCTCACCCATGTCCCAACCAGATTCAACACTACCTGTTAACTGGGCGAAACTAGCTTAGGCACTGTCATTGAAACATCAAAGAACATAACATGTGGAAGGGGACCCAAGAGGTCACACAGCTACTGAGTGGAGGAGCCTGGAGTAAACTCTCTCATTTTATTAAGGGAAAAGCTGAGTTCCAGAAAGTATCAGTAAGTTACCCAAGATCCCCAAAAATAATAGAATTCTGGCTGTAGAAAATCTGCGGCCTGCTCTGGGAACAGTGAGCTAATATCACTCCGGACTGTTGCTTAACCACAAATGTTCCCAGTCTCAACTTCCAGAAGTTTACAGTCAAGACAGACATTTTGATGTTGATGGCAAACAAAATAGTTGAAAACATTCCTCAATTAGACTGTAAATTAGGAGGGATGGACTCTCCAGCAGGGAGATATCCCATCTCTGGCCTCTTTTCTGCAGTCTAACTGCCGGGATGATACGTCCCCCGTTTCTCTCTGGATCATTCCTAAACCGGATCGGGTTATCTTTGTATTCTCAATTCTGGAAGAGAAGGAATCAGGTCACAGTGGGGCAACCCCTCAGGGGCTATGAGCAAGACACCTTTATAGCCCGCAAGACTGGACATAGGTAGTCTGAGGTTCATGACGCTGCTCCCTGGAAAACCAGAGAACCTGCTTTAAACAATGAGTTTGTCACAGCAAACCAAGGATTAAAGCAGAGCCCTCCACGCATGGCAACTTGAGTCCCATGAGGACTGAGACCTTGGCTGCCTCATTCACTGCTGTCTCCCCGGAATTTAGAATTGGTCTGGCCCCAATTAGACACTTATTCATTGGAAGAACCGCTGATTTGAACATTTTTGACCACCTGCCACGTGCCAGACCGGTAGGCAACTATAACAAGAGACAAAGCCACCACCCTCAATGAGTTCTCCGTCCAATACAGACAGAAGACAAGGTGGACCCCACGAACTGGTGTTTAAGAGAGTGGCCTCCTGGGTCAGGGTGCCCAGATTACTTCCTTGACTGCCATTTGCTGGCTGAGTGACCTTTGACAAGCTACATAACATCTCTAGGTTCCATTTTCTCAACTGCAAAAGGGGGAGAATCATAATCCTTACACACGTAGAGGATTGTGTGAGGGCTATGAAATCACAGACAGCTTCAGCACAGAACGGGGCCTATGGTAAGTGCAGGATGTATGTTAGCTGCTCTTAATATTATCATTATTATTACTGTTGTTTTCCTCTACTTTCCCTTCAGCATTTCTGGGTAAGCATTCTGAGTGATAGCTGGAACCCACAGGAAAAAAAAATCTACATATCTATATCCATCTACCTCATAAGGGATTGCAATTCTATTACAGGGTATACTCATCAACTCTCAAATATTTCAAGAGTGGAAAAAAAAGAAAGAAAAATTTCTACTGGTTTTGTTTTCTTCCTTTCAAATGTGCAGTTTCCAGCTCAAACCCTGCACATAGTAGGTGTGTTCCGGAAATTTCAGGGAACCCAGGTGCATTCAGGAAAAGAGCTTTCGTCACCAGTCACTTTGAGCAAGGAAAGTGAGGCCAACCCTGAAGTTTCCTCTGCTTCGAGAGGCGCGGCTGGGAGCACGGAAGAAGTCAGCTCACTGACTACTTTAGTTGCTGCCAAAGCTATAATCGCTGTTGCCTGCGCCAGCATGTGTGTTGCAGGCAGCTTTGATTGAAAAGTTAATCAGCAGGCTTCAGTTTCTATCAATAAAGAGGAAAGAGATTGATTTAAATACTAAATGAAAAATTTTTTAAAGCCATAAACCCCAAACACCTTAAAATGTAGAGATACCGAATGCAGAAACAAGGAAAGATGAATTGTGGCAGGTTTTCATCAGAACAATCAAGTTTTCAAGAAGAAAGTGGTCTTGGGAGTGGGAATTCAGTCTGGACCTGGAACTTCAGAAGGAAGATGGCTAAGAAAAGGATGAGAGAGTTGCTGACCTGTTGAGTGTATGTTTGTGGGTACAGGATGGACCAGTGCCATGCTGGTGACTTGCTAACACCCCCGCCCCCAACCCAAGACATCCGGGGGGCTCCGAGGCTATAGATGAGCTGTCCTTCTCCTGCACCAGTTTGTATAAGCCTGAGAGGAATGACAGCTGGGCAGATGCTGGAGAGGATAAGCTTTGGGGGTTGAAGTTGTTTGTTAAGGCTTCCTGGAGGAGGGCTACTTGAGTGAGAAATTGAAAAATGGGCATTTTAGAGCCAAAATACCACTCCAGTCATCAGGCACAACCCTTTAGCTGATGATTTGGAAAAAGGACTAACAAGCCAGGTGGTAGAAAACAAACAAATGAAATGGGATGCTTTTTCTCAATCTCTGTTATGCCCTCGGGATGGCTATATGGCCTTCAGTAAGGTGGTGGAGTGATAATAATAATTAGCATTTATTAAGTGCTTACCATGAGCAGGCCCTTGCTAGGTGCTTTTCAGGCAGTCTCTCATTTACTCTTCCCTACCCTCTTGTGAGGGCACTAATTTAACTGCGTTTCGTTATATAGATGAGAAGACTGAGCTTCAGGAGAGGAGAGTAACATGTCCAGGGTCACAGAGCTAGCAAAGTGTGCAGCTGGAGTTGAAAGCTCATTCATTCACCCACTGCACTGCTTGAAGCCTGTTTCTGTATATTACAAATCTGCTCAGAAGCAGAACAGGAAAAGAAAAGTCTCTAACGGATCACAGAGTTGATTTACCTAGTGACATAAATTCATGTCAAGTGCTTAGGACAGTGCCTAACACAGTAAGTCCTCAATACACCCTAACAGAGATTCTTTTCCATTAATAAAGTATCTACTATAGAGTCTAGAAGAAAATAGGTACTCAAGAAATGGCAGGTGGTATTATAACGCCTGATATTATTAGCACGAGCTTTATTCCCCATTGCCTTCCCCCATAGAATCAATGATCTTCACACCCTTGATTATTTCCCTCCTATTCCTCGCACCTAATGCACCTTTGGCCTCTGTGCCCTTGATCATGCTGTTCCTTAGCCAGAGGTGCCATTTCTTCAATTTTTGCCAATCAAAAAAAACTTCTGCACTGCCCAGCTCAAGACCTGATCCTCTGTGGTGTTTGTCCTGACCCCCCTTTCCCTCCTCAAGTGCCCCTATAATCTGAATGCCTCCCTCTTGGTGGAGGCTCCAGGCTTTGATCATAGCTTGATTAGCCCTTATTAATTTTTCTTGCATCATTCTGAGATTTAAACATGATCATTTCCCCCAACTCAACTCTGAGCTCCTTGAAGTCTGGAAGGTGCTTGCTAATATTTACACTCCCCCCCTCCTCACTCTTCACCCTGCCCGGCCTCTAGAAACGTGCTTGGCCCCTAGTAGGCACTCAATGATGGACTTGAATTGCGGATTATTTCTGGGAATCCAACCTTAGAATCTGAATGTTTTCTTTAGAGAGGTGGTTGCTCAATAAACTGTTACTGGATGTTGAGTTCTTACCAGGCATGTGCTGAGCAGAGAACTAGATCTGCCCTTTGGAGGGATAGGGGTATGTTTTGAATAGGAATGATTGGCAGAAAGAGAGGGACAAGGGAAAGCGGCATGGGTTGGGGATTGAGAGCGATGCTGTGGATATGAAATAGGATTGTTGAGATACTGGCCTCCAAACAACCGTTACCATAGAAACTAGAACTAGGGCTGGGTAGACACCCACCCAGCTTGCTAGATGGTTATCCTGGGTCGGTTGGGGTTGGGGCACCTGTTTGGCACCCCTGGAAACATCCTATGGCAAATGCACCAAATCCCATTCCTTCCCCCAGGAGAGCTGTTGGTGTCACACATTCCATCAGGCAAGTCAACATCCCCCACATCGCTGTATTACAAAAGCATCTTTTGATTGATTCACCAACTACGAAACAGGAGAGAGCAGCTATCACAGCACAGGGGGCAGCAATGAGCAATGGGAGGAAACTCAGAGGTTGGGAGTTTGAGTTCTGGCATGGAGGATAAAGCCAAAAAAGAGCTTGTCATCCAAACACCCAAACATCCTGGCTCCCAGATAGAAATGAAATGGAGTGTGAAAGCGATCTATTAGAATAGTAATATTAATCCCACAATTAACAGATACTTATTGAGCACTTATCAGTGTTAGGTGTTGTACATATACTCAGAATTTAATTAATTTAATTTAACCCTTAAACCTGCTCTATGGATAAGGAATACTATTTCCATTTTACAGACGAGGAAATGGAAGTTCAGACAAGTTAAGCATGTGGCCCAAAGTCAAACGGCAAGGAAGCGGTGAAACAGGGATGTGGAGCCAGGTCTTTCCGACCCCAGCGCAAGAGCATCCGAACATTTCAATTTGCCCTGTTGAGAAGCAGCCTTAGTCCAGGATCTGGTTGTAATAAGGGGACTCGAGTTTGAGGATGGATGAGAACTTACCCAGAGAATCTTTGTTTTGGAAGTACAATCTTTTCCTTTTTTCCCTCCCAGATAAAGTACCTGCCTCTTGTCTCTAGAGTTAGGCTTGCAATGACCATCTGCATAACATTCAGTTTCAAACTGTTAGGCACAAGGTAATTACAGTTTACCCACTGGCCATATTTAATTTTTCCAATGTGTTTCTATTCGTTTTCCCCCTTCTGGGACCTTGCTTAGAGTATTTTTTTTTTCCAAAATAGGAAAATTCTTAGTCATTCATCTAGCACTAAAGTATTTAATTATTATTACAGAAATTATTTTTTAACCAGAAAGAAGATTTAGCAGCATTAAGGAAGATTTTGGATAAAAAATGAACAGAGCAAATATTCAACCACTCTAATATAATTCTATTCATTTCTTGCATTCCGTCTTGGAGAATTTGACCAAAGAGCTAGGTTTTCACATAGGCATTATGTACACAAACTTTTTTTGCATATCTTCCCTAGATTGATGTAATTTTAACTTTTTAATGTTAAAAAAGAATTCCATCGCATTGACTTTCCCAGTTTCCCAAATAATTCTCCATCACCTCGGATATTTAGGCTGGGTCTACTTTTTAGGGTCTACCTAAATTGTAGCTAACACAGCGATAACTATCTTCCACAAACACTTCTCTTCGATTTCCTAAAGAAGTAATTTATTTTCCCAGGCTACTTTGATGTGTCCTTCCCATCTAATTTTAAAGAGTTGGCAAAGGACACTTAATTTGCAGACAAACTATTTTAAATGATTTTTCAGTTCTTTTTACTGAGTCAGACATCACTGGGCACCAGGATGGCATGATCCTCAAGTCATCATTGCCCTTGCCCAAGCGGTGATGATGAGCTGCAAAAGGCAGGAATCCCTGCTGGGGACTTCATGGACCCTGCTTGTCTGGGGGATGGTCAACAGTGTGTGTATTAACTGTGGCCAGTGCCACTATATGCATTAACCCTGAGCACACAGTAGGCCCGCAGTCAATATTTGTTGAATGATTGTGTGGTCTCCTTCATTCTCAGAATACCTTCTGAGGTTGTTCTAATGATCAGTCCCATTTTAAAGATGAGAGCACTAAGGCTTTGAGCAGTCAGGTAACTTGCTCAAGTCCCATGGTTAGTAAATGGGGATGCTAACTTAAATCCAGTTCTCCCTGATCCCAGAATTTTTCTCCCTTTCTTAAAAAACAAAAGCCTGCTGTCTTTGCCATGCTGCTGTGCCGCTCTTGGGCGGCAGTGCATCTGCATATTTTCTTCTTTTTTTATCTCATCTCATTTCTGGGAATCCTTATGAGATTCCAAAATAACCGCAAACTCAAGGTTTTATTCTATTTTTGTCTCAAGTCTTTAAAAAGAGACGGAGGGACCAGGAGAACAGGTGTGTTAAGCTGCCTGGTGTGTCTCAGCAATATCTACAAGGCAGGCCTGGCATAAATGTACTCATGGAACAAACACTTCACAAGCTCCCATCTGTGCCAGGCACGGGGCTGGGGTACAGGCAGACAAAAGGTCTCCTATCAAGATCTCTAAGGAAGGCAGAGCAGAATGAAGCAAACGATAAGTGAACAATGATGACTGTACATGAAGAGTACTCCAAAGAAAATACATGGGGTGCTGAGATATGGGTGACAAGATGGGGTGAGATGGGACCTAATCTTGACACGTCAGTCAGTTACTCCTTGCCTTGCTTGCAGCGATGAAAGCTCTGTTGGAAGCTTACTCAGATTTTTGGCATGTTTGAAGGTGCAAGTTCTCTTTTGCTTTTTGAATTTAAAAGCTAGTGTGACGAGTAACCTCTCAAGTACTCCTAGAACCCTAATGCTGGCTTAAGACCCGACCAAGTCAGTTTCTCATGCCCTCGTTTTTAGATCAGAGTTTTTCAACCTAAGCATTATTGAGATTTTTGTGCCAGATAACCCTTTTTGTGAGGGGCTGTCCTGTCCACTCTAGAATGTTTAGCAGTATCCTTGGCTCTACCCAGTAGATGCCAGTAGCACCCCCACCCCATAGTTATGACATCGCCAAATGTCCCCTGGGGGGCAAAATTGCCCAAAGTTGAGAACTACTGCTATAGATTTATAGATCATAACATTTTTGATTTCATGGATAATTTATAGAATCTAACAAAATCCAGGGAATAATAATTGGTATTAAGTGCTTTCAATGTGCCATATGTTTTCTTAAATGCTTTACATACATTATCTCATTTAATTTTCACAACACTCATGTGAGGAAAGCATTGTTGCCATTCCCTTAGGGGCTAAGACCACACAGTCAGTCAATGGGAGAGCCCAGGAGCAAAGCTGAGCCTATGTGACCCAGAGCCACGGAGGGAGAAACAGCTGAAGATCTGCAGCACCATGGATGGGCATGGATGGTCATCATCAGGTCATCTAAATCAGCACACCTCACGCTTTACAATGCACATGGATCACTTGGGGATCTTGCTTAAATGCTGATTCTGATTCTGCAGGTCTAAGGTGGAAGCTGAGATTCTTCGTGTCCAAGAAGCTCCCAGGTAACACCAGTGCTGCTGGTCCATGGACCACACGTGAAGCATCAAGGGCCTAGAGCAGTAGTTCTGAAACCTTCCTGGATTACAGACTCAGCCAAGAACCTGGTAAGTTATGGACCTCTGCCCAGGAGGCTGCAATTATGCACATACATCTAAAAGCCCAGGTTAAGATCTCTAGCTCTCTCTAGAACCATACCTTAACCCTTCCCTGCCAAGCAGATGGATCTCACCTGTTTCAGCAGATTTCTGACAAAGCAGAATGCCAAACACCATTTTGGCTTACCCCTTTCCAACCATTTCAAAACAGTCTAAAAGTCTGTGTGGTGCCTACATTGTGTCCTTCTTATTGTAATGCAAGCTCATTACCTCCATCATTGCCCTTTGTGGAAATAGAGAGCAGCTGGACATCCTTATCAAAGCATTGGCCTCGAATCCAACCCATCGCTTTCTTATTTTGCCTCATCTTAGAAAATTCTTCAAGTCCTGCATGGCATCTTTCCATAATAATGCTTGCTTCCCACGCACTCCCCCGTTCCATTAACAATTACCTACGTAATGCATATGCCATGTGATACAGTTATCAGAAAGTGATGTTACCCGAACATACAGATACAAAACAATATGAGAAGATACTTTTCTAAAAGAACAGATAACCTTAAACATTAATAAGTGGAAAATCTGTGAAATCAAAGCATTTTTTTCTTTTTTATATAATAGCCTTTCATTCTTTTTATGATTTTGTCTTTGAAAGCTCTTTCTGCAGATGACAGACGATATTGTTCTTCCATCCTGCTTCAGACAGAATTAAGGGAGGAAGGGAAAAAAAACTATTGTAGAACCTCTCCTCTCTGCAACACGATTTTTATAATTAATATATACAACTGAGCAAAGAAAGGTACGTTATAATGAAATGCAATTAAGAGGTGTTTGTTCTTTTCCCACACATGATGACTATAATTTCCTTGGCTGTTTAGAAGTCAACCATTATCATTACATTTTGCACATATCTTCTATTTTTTTTCTGCTCCTGAATTTGTTTATTTTCAATAAAAAACAAACATAGATTTAGGGCATTTGGGATATTCAGATAATATCACCTTTTAATTATAGTCCTTGGTGATCATTAAATCTAACACCTTTTATGGTATTTCTTGCATTGGCATGACTTCCAATTTTTAATTAATGGACCTTTAAAAATAGCTCCAAATAAAACTGTAATTTCAATTTACAAAAAAGCTTGGGTTGGATGACAACATTATGTTTTCCTTCCATGTGGAAAGGAACCAATCTGATTTTCTAGTTATCTGTCATCTTGAACTTTAATTATAACTCTCCTGTACAACCTGACATTTAGTCATGCACGCTGGGCTGCCTTCTCTTCATGCTCCCCATTTTCCTTCTCTTTTGTCTTGATCCTCCCCAACTGGAATGGAAAAGTAAGGATTGGGAGGACCCAACAGTGACTTGTTGGGGGAAGTGGTGCGTGATGGGGTGAAACCAGGCACCTATACTTCTGATTGTCCGTGGTTATTTTCATCACTGAAAGTGTGTGGCAAGTCAGCACCAGCCTAAAGGACAGAACCCATTTGGAATTGCTGAGAAGCTCACCTTTGACAGTAGAGACCCACCAACGCAGGAACAGAGAACTATCATCTCACACAATATGTGCTTACTAAAAATGTGTGGTTTAAATGAAGCCAGTAGCTTGATTGGGATGAATGGGAATACACACCATTAAAGGGCAGGGCCTCTGACACTAAATGTTAGGGCATAATTTTTACTCAACATCTTTTAAGTATATTGGGACCAAAAATTAAAGATGGCAGTGGCATTTGCTCTTACTTAGTGTATTTCCTTTTGGGGGATTATTTAAAGCATGCGTGGCAAAGAATGGTTATTGCCTCCAAAGAGCCATTTTTAATACTTCAGAAGCTGCTATCAGGAAAATAGTATTGCTGGTTCATTCACGAATATCATTTTTTCTCCAGGCACAGTCAGTTGGGAGATGTGGGAAGAGCATACAATGCAGCATATGTTTCTTTCTTTTTATTTTATATATGTGTGATGTGTTATCGAAATGATAGTATTAGTCATTAAAAATCTCAAACAGCTCTTTTCAGCCTATAAGTAGAAGGAAAATACATCAAGAGCAAGATTTAAAGGAAAAGAAATAGTTGGATCCCAAATAATCACCTTCTCCCACTAACTCAACTGTTGCCAATTCAGCTTAAGGAGTCTTCTACGTATCAGGTAAAGCACAAAAGGATACAAAGATGAATAAAACAATAATTTATTCTGTTGAGAAGCTCTTTGATAGAAATATCCAAAGTGGACAGAAGTCCCAGCAAGACGGTGGGAAAGACTTCACACACCTGGTGGGTGCTGAGACCCTGGGTTCACAGGCCAATATGCTTCTTGTTTCATACTCCTACCGCCTCCTGTGTTAATACTGAGTTGGCTTCTACTTGGTTCTCATTGATTATTGATAAAAGAGTTCTTTTCAAATCTAAAAAAAAAAAAAAAGTTGAGCTCATAGAAACAGAGAGTAGAAAAGTAATCGCCAGGGTCTAGAGGGTGGCGGAAACAGGGAGAGGTTGGTAAGAGTGTACAAATTTTCAGTTATAAGATGAATGACGTCTGAGGATCTATAACCCCATGACTATAGTTGATAACATTGTATTGTGTAACTGAAATTTGCTAAGAGTAGAACTTAAATGTTCTCATCACCAAAACCAAAGGTAAATAAGCGAGGTGATGGATGTGTTAATAAACTTGATGAGGGAATCCTTTCACAATGTATATGTATATCAAATCATCACGTTGTACACTTTAAATCTCACAATTTTATTTGTCAATTATACTTCAGTAAAGCTGAAGAGAAAAAAACAAAACAAAACACTTCCTATCACGAAAGACAGCTGCTTGTGAGTCCTGGGCATGGAGAGATCTCAGACTCTTTCCTTGTATCCTTCATTTCCTGATCCTTCCAACCAATATAGAAAACAAAAAGATGTAAAAATGAGCAGCATCCTGTTCCCCTGCTCTGTGCAACTTTTGCTCTCAACCCAATGTAATTTCCTTCCAACAAGTAGCAAAGTTTTCTCAGCAACTAAGTTATGCCTTAACTAGCTTTTCCTCTTTGCTTTTCTGCTTTTTATGAAAAGTTAGCATGAAACTACTTCTCTGCTCAGTTCTGAACTTTTACAACCTGCTGGGCCAGGGTTTGTGTTTTGTTTTCTTTGTTGTTTTTTCTAAAATTCCAGCCATTGCAAAACTCAGTTTGAACCTAAAAGATTTTACAGGTATTTGTGTGGTGGTCTCTTCCCTTAGGCTTCGCAATTTGTTTCTCTTGGTCTGTCTGCCTGGCTCTGCTCCTAGCTGCCAGAGGTGGTGGGTCATGTGACATCCTGAGGTCCCTGCCAGCTCTGGGTCCTCAGTGTGGCTGTATGAAGACTCAAGACTGTTTGGGGTCCATGCCCTTTTATCTTCCCTGTGTTCAATTACGGAGCCACGAGCCTGGCTAAGTTGGGGTTCTGCCTTGCTCACTAATTTTCCAAGTGACTTTCAGAGTGGCTCTACCCCCGTTATTGTCAAGTGGGACAGAGGACTTCCTATAGTTGACATAAAGAGAAAGTGAGATGGTGCTTCCCCAAAAAAGGGAGTGTAGTTTAGTGGTCAAGAATCCAGGTCAGAACTCAGAATTCAGGCTCTGCTCAGTCAGTAGCTGTAGATCTTTGAGCCCAATATTTAACCCCATGAAGTCTCAGCTCCACCATCTTTAAAACAGGGATAACAATGCTTCCTTATTTATAGGGTAGTTATGAAGATCAAATCGGAGCTTTCAGTACAGAACTTATGACACCGTTACTTACTATGTCAGTAAATGTTGGCAGGTGTTAGGTTTGTTCTGTGTGTGTGTGTGAAATATGAGGCTTGGCTAGAAGCAGGTGATTTTTGGATTACATGCCATGTATTAAATATTAGCGTCTGAAGGCAACATAACCTTCTAGAAGCATAACCAGTGGTCTCATATGCCCAAATTCAGAGCCCCGCCCCCCAACAGATTTTTTTCTCTTCCTGATCAACACATTATTATTTAGAAGTCCATTTTGACTTTTCCTGGCCAGTTATTCCAGTAACATCTGAAGAGTCTCTTTGTGGTTTGAATTAGGCCGCACATCTCCTAATGCCCCTGACCTCAGTGACCATCAGTGACCAGGGGAGGCTTCGTCAGCAGGCAGCCTCTGTAGCACAGGGTCCCGCTCTCAGAAGGGCCCTGCGCTTGCTTTAACATCCTACTATTGCCGTCTTGAAATTCTCAATCGTTTTTGAACAAGGGGTTCTACATTTCCATTTTGCTCTGGGCTCTGCACATTACACAGCCCATCCTGTTTCTAGTCCACAACATAACCTGGACTTTGGCTTCTGACGGCTGCAGGGCTCTTGAGGGAAACCACGCGGGATACTCTGCTTCTGCTCTTTCTCTGAGCCTCCTTAAATCCTATTCCTGGAGTAGGTTGTTTGCTTTCAATCGGGTTAAGCTTAGAAAATTGACAATTGGTGATCTCCTTTCTGGACCTTGTGGGCAAATGCTCTACTATTTTACTCCTATGAAAAAAGCCCACCATCTATTTAAATCAATTCCACATATACCCTTCGCTGCAGTCAACTTCTCTTTGCTGCCTGATATCAAGACCCACGAAGGCAGAGATGACTGCAACTTTACTGTGGGTGATTTGATTAATGTTGCTTTCCACAGTCACGTGAGCTGTAGGTATCTAATGCCCTCTCAGACATTTGAGATCACTTGCCCTCAGTTAGAACATCAGCCCTGAAGAGAGTTATCTCTGAGCTCCCAGAAAACATAGCCCCTGGGTCACCTCTGTTGACCTGCCCCATAGTGAGATGTTGCCCAGAACCGCTTGGGAACTCAAACATCCCTTCTCCCAGCTCCTATGCACTATCAGAATGCCTCTTGCCAATTCCACATATCTGCCCTCTGTCGTTTTGGTTTCTCTCCTATTTCTCCTTTTAATGTCAGGTTATGCCGAGTGATTGACAATTACAATTATTCCTCAGAGAGCCTCATATTAATGATAGCCATTGATCCAGTTCAGATGATTCCCAGCATCTTTATTTCCTAACCTCTAATGTGTGACTTTAGCTCCTTCAAGCTTGAATTCTGCAGCTTACAAAAAAGAACTGAGACCAGGTTTCAGAATAAGAGGTAACCTTCCTCTCCATATCACCCAAATGCAGAGCCCCCTCTCCTCAATAGATTTTTTTTCCTCTTCTTGATCAACATATTATTATTTTTAAAAATCCATTTTGACTTTCCCTTGCCAGAAAAGGCTCTCCGTGCTCTCTGCTGCACAGCAGGAAGCTCTTTTAGACTCGCTCAGATTGGTGGGTGGAGGAGACCACAATTATACCCCATTTCAATGACATGTCTGGGGTGGCAGTGACTCCAGACAAAGAAGCTGAAATGTATGAAAGTTTCTGTGTCTTCAAGACAGAGACTAAAAATACCTGCCTAAGATGCAGGCTGGGAGTTATTTCCAACAACAGGGCTCCAAGGTTTTCCCGCTGGGAGCTTGAGAGCCTCTGAATTCTTTTCAGCAGGCTGTCTAGGGTACCTGGTGATCAGGGGGGTGACACACAAAGACCAATGTTGAGGGTTAGAAGGCTCCCCAAGAGGCACCTTAACTTTCTGTTCCCACCCTGCTGTGCCAGGTGACAGGCTTGAATGGGTCTGCTCCAGGCTATTCCAAACAGCCAAGGACACGGCCCATGCAGAGAGCAGACTCCTTAGGGACCAGTGTTGTTGCCACTGGTCCTATTTCAAGGAGACTGCTCTGTCATGGGGAGATTAAGGAAGAGGGAAATGTGACTGGGAAGGAGGGGATCTTAGAGATTTTCCAGTTACTCCTTTTCCTGAGGCTTCAATTATTTCTAAAATAGAGCCTCACTCAATGGTTGTACAGCCTCCATTTCCACACTTCCTTTGATGGGGCGCTTTCTACCAACAGAGGCATCCCACATTCCATTTTTGGCCACGCCTTTTAAAAACACTCATCCTTGTTCTTGGGGCAAAATTGACCTGCCTCTGACATCGAAGTACTGGGGCCACGGAGAATTCATCTAGCTCATATTCTTTATTTTAGAATTGTAGGTACTTGGAAACAGTGCTCATCTTTTCCACAAAGCTTGTCTCATTTAGGTCAATGTCTCTGTTTCCTTCAACCTTTCTTTTGGTGACCTTGAGTCTAACCCCACCTGGTCTTAATCCTCTGGAAAATCTGCTCAAGGCCTTTTCAGCTGCTGTACAAAGGTCACACCTTCTGATGTAAGCTTCCAAGAGGGCATTGTGGGAACATCTTAGTGTTAAAATGAGGATGGGATCTTCTCATGGAAGTCAGTGATGAATCCTTTCAACCTGAATTCTTTGAGACATCCAGATAACGTCTCAGCTAACTTAATCTGGTTTTGGAATGTTGAATTCGAGATCCACGCCTGGACCATGCTCAGGAGCATCTCTTCACTCTCCATAATGTACAAGGTCAACCTCTTGATTCCAGAAAAACTCTCAGTCTGGTAATGGTAGTGCTCTTCAGAAGGGAGAGGAAGAGAGTCTCCTGATTCTTTAAGCTGTTTGAGAGAAGAGGGAATCATGCTCCTTTAGACCCTTTCTTTATTTCTTAAAAAAGATATAAAATACCTACATGAATTACAGTGTAAAGAAAGGGACATAATTGTACCAGAAAACCTGAGCCAAAGAAAGTGATACCGTTTTGCATAAGGATTACTTCTTTATTTCGTCTCTGTTATTTTTTGTGAATTTTTCCTTTAAACAAAGTATTTTTTAATTCAAAAGTTTTTAAACTCACAGGAAAGTTGAAAACACAGTACAATGAATAATCATATATCTTCATCTAGATCCACCAACTGTTACCATTTTGTTACACTCACTTCATCTCTCTCTTTCTCTTTCTCAATCTCTCTCTAGACACACACATAACCCCCATCCAAAAATAGTTTGCAGACATCATGATACATTTCCCCCTCAATTAAATACTTTGTCAGGTATCACCCAAGAATAAGGACATTCTCTTCCTCAACCAGAATACCATTATCATATCTAAGAAAATCATTACATCAATAACATTATCTAACATGCAGTCCATACTCAAGTTTTCTAAATTTTCAAAAAAAGTCCTTTTGAGTTAAAAAATAAATTGAAATCCAGGATTGAATCAATTTCCTTGCATTTCATTGCATCTTAGGTGTTTTTGTCTCCTCCAATCCAAACAAGTCCCACCACCGCCCTCTGCTTCATCACACCGTGTCCTTTGAAGAACCCCAGAGAGGCTTTTGTAGAGTGACGCATATTCTGGACTTGTCTGACCATTTTCTCACAATTATATGCAGGCTAAATATATCTTGCAAGAACAGAGGTCCCTCCCACGGCATCACACCAGGACATTTTTTGTTTTTGTGTGTTGTTTTCTGTTTTGTTTTTGTTTTCTAGGCATCTCTTAATGCGTACTCTTCCCTGTCCCATCAATACAATAGCAACAATGACCATGACACCCACAAGACAGCACTCGCTTCAAAAATAAGAGAAGATGGCTATTCGTGGGCAATTGCAATAGAATTAAGAAGATTTTGAAAAGAGGGTATATAAATGACTTTACATGGGTTGTACAAATATATATTTATAGACAGAGTAACTCCAAATTATCTGGTCTGGTTTTCGTCATGCTTAGGGGTAAAGAAAGAATTAATCGGGGTATTTTACATATGGAATCAAAATGTCTTGTAAAAATCCAATAAGTCTTAGAGATTATGAGCAACACTAAAATGTCTTCAAGATTGACCAACTCTGCACATATAACTGTGACAACTGGTCACAGTTATTCAGCTTCCCTCAGCATCTCCCCAGTTCTTTTGGAGTCTAAGGGCAGATGGTGTTGTAGATTCTGGAATGAGTCTATGTAGGGGCTTCCACTCTGGTCCCCTAGTGAAGCCTTGACCACAGCTGCCCTATGAGGACGCTGTTCCCTTGATCTTCCTGCCCTCAGCTGTTGGTTCTGTCACCTGGTCTCTGAATCAACCCAGTCAATGACTGGACCTCACAAAGTTGCTCAGGAAGACAGCTTTTGGTTTTAACCATCTGCCTCAGGGCTCAAAATCAACCTTTGGGCCATGTAAGTATGGGTGGTGGGGGTGGGTGGAGCTGATGGTAGTTACAAATCAAATGCCTTGCCATTTTTCTCCACTTTCATTGTGTTCTCACTTTCATTGATTCCTGTACTCCAAGTTTCTCCTTTCTACTCTAGCACGTGATCCTCTCCCCAGACATAGCCTCCCACAGACATCAAATCATGCACCTAGCTACCTGGAGAGCAGAGTCTCATTCACCTGTGACCCAGACTTCAACACAACCAATGCAATCCAACCAAGACCAGCATTTCATTACGTGTGTTCCAGTAGAAGCCATTTCTTCAGGATAGATATCCATCTGTCTATAGATATAGACATAGATAAGATAGAAAGGTATATTTATATATATGTATTTAATATATAAATACACATTTTAAAGTTCTAAGGCCAAACCTGTTTGGGAATCATTGCATTAAACACAGTTGAATAAGTTTTTTGTTGCAGATCCTTTAACATAATAATGTGCTTTGTGAATCTCCAAGGAAGGATTATTATTGTGGTATTTCTCCACTTACTGGAACAAGAGCCCTTATTTCTTGGAAGAGTTGGAGGAGGAGTTTGTGCAGCAGGTACACTCCAAACCTGCTCGTGAAGCTTCACTTGCTTCAGGAATTGTACTTGCAGAGGATCCCAGTAATGAGCTCTAGCTGGGAATAGGTATGTTTTAGTGTCTTGTGCCAACTGGTTGGTTTCTGAAGCTAAAATAACCATTAGCAGGATAGTGAACTGTCTCTTATTTAGAGCTCAAAACAACCTCACAGAGTGTTTACCCAATAGGTTCTGCCCTACTTCCAAGTCATTAGTAAAGAAAACTGTTCGTACTCGGTAAGTATGTTTTTATTTTGGGATTTTCACCAAAGAGCCAAGAGAGATCTCTGTTGTTCTAGCAAAGATATAACAAAATCCCACTCTGTTTCATCCGTGGATTCACCATCCCTTTATGGGTGTTATCTACGTGAGAGCCACTAAACCAGGTTCTTTGGAGGCCACGAAGGGACACAAGGCTTGGTCTCTTCTGGCTAGAGCAGGGCTTTAGATTTCAATGTTATAATTGAAGTGTAAATAGAAGCATAATTCAAGAATCACTACTTGTCTTTTCTCATCAGTCAACGTTCTTTAAGCTTGCCACCAAGATAATTCTAAAAGTGCTAAGTCTTCCCCTCAAGTCTCTCCCTGACAATATCGGGAAGAATTTTAGGAAGCATAGTAATACTCGAGTTGTATGCAGAATTCCATCTCCAGGAAAACATGGAGATGGTGGCTGGGGTATCGGTTGCACACAGTCTAAACATTCCCTGCAGTCTTAATTAACCACATTTGCTGCCCTCTTGGCTTCAGGCTGAGTCAGACCAGCCATGCCTGAAGTCAGTTACAGGCCTGTGTGATCACGTGACATGCGACTGCACCTTGGCCTGTGATAGATGATTGTGTCTCTTGACTCACAAGAGTTTGTAACATTTTTTTTAGTGGATATTGATTCATCACTATAGCACCAAACCAAACTAAGTGAATGTCTACTGCCGTTGTTGAGAGAGGGAGAGATGGAAGGAAGGAAGGAAGGAAGGAAGGAAGGAAGGAAGGAAGGAAGGAAGGGAAAAATCATGTGCTCTCTGTAAACTCTCTGATCCGCCCAGGCAAGACTGATGGAGGTATGCATTTATAATGCTAAACCTCAATCTCTGGGTGTTTGCCATGTTGAGACAGTCACTATGGTAAGGTGGTAAGAGCATTCTTGGGTTTAAATCATGATTCAACTCTAATCAGTTAGCTGTGTGAACCTGGGCAAGCTGTTTAAACTTTGTAAGCCTCCTTTTGCTGAGGCCTTACTTCGTACAGACTTGGCTCTAATCACTCTAAGTATATTAACTCATTGAATCCTTCCAACAATTCTATAGGTAGACACTTCATTAAGCCCATGTTACAACCAAGGCTAAGAACTTGTCAAGGGTTAATACATCTATCTCCCTGTGAAGGCGAAATGAGATAGTCAGCATAAAGCCCTTAGCACAGTGCTTGGTCTATTGTAAACACATCAAATTTTAATTTTCATTTATTATTTTTTAAGGTAAAGTATATATAACATTACTATGTTCCAGGCATTATTCTGAATGCTTTATACATACTAACTCACTCAATGCTATGAAATAGGTACAGTTTTCATGCCCATTTAATAGATGAGGAAAGTGAGGCACAGAGGGCCTAAGAGATCTACCCACTGTCACACAGCTGTTTAGTGGTGGAGGCTGGATTTGAATCTGCTCTGGGTCAGAGACCACACTCTCAACTTTTACACCAAACCATTTCTATTATCATTGTTTCAGCGTCTATCAGCACCCATTTGCCTATGTTTCTTGAGGGCAGGGAGCATTTCATATATTGCTGGGGGTGACTGCAAGCTTTTACCCCTTCCCCTACGTCATGATAATCACTGTCCAGAACTGGGAGGTTCTGGGTGAATTTGTTGAACAAATGTACATGCTAACAGGTTACATATGACTTGATGAAGAAATTACTAGAAAACTTGGCGGAGGGGTAAATGGCTGCACTTGAAATGAGAAAGCAAGTCAACGAAGTATTGCTAAGCACAATTAAATGACATGGAAACAATTCTAACCCTGTTTTGAAGATGTCCTGCATGCAGCGTTTCCTGGGCAAGAAAGTCATACTCTGCTGCTAAATCTTGGCCGGAATGTTTTCCTCTACAATGAGTAGAGCCACTGGGTAGCTTAGCTCCTTTATTACTCTACCTTTTTGTGTATTTCAACAACAACAAACACTTTTTGAGCTATTTCCATTAGCCTGATACTATGCTAAGCCCTTTAGAAGTGTTGTCTAATTTAATCCTTTTGACAACCAAAGGAAGGAGGTTCTATCAGTATCCCCATTTTACAGATAGGCGAACTGAGTCTTGGGACCAATACCCTCAAGGTCATACGCTAGTTAGGATTTGAATCCACATCTTCAGAACTAGAGTTATCTTGAGAGAAATGCCCGTGTTTCCCCAGGAGCCTTCCTAAGCATCCGTGAAGTGAGGGTCTGATTTGTGATGGCGTTGGTGGGCCCTCAGCCTCTTGCCTGCCCTTCTCCTCTCGGCATTTCTTACCAATTGTAGATGTCCAGGCCTCTGGTCTGCAGAGTGCAGCCAAGAAAAGGAATTCAGGGTGGAGGGATAGCCCCGATGGCAAGGTATCATTTGTTTCTTAAGCTGTTCTTAGCTGCAATATCTGTTGAATGCACAACAGCTTCAGAGTAAGTACTGACATCAACTTAGAAAGCAGATTATTTAGTCTGTGTTTTTAGTGTCCAAATCCACTGTAGGACCTTAATCTAAAATTCTGCATATTATAGTTTTTCTTGGTTTCTCCTTAGCTTTAATGCTGAAATATTTACCATCGTGTTGAGATAATGATGCAGACCATGCCATAAAAATTGTCTTTGATGACAATGGCGGCAAAATATTGCTGTTTTTTTATTGGAGAGGGAGGAAATTTGGCCTCAGCACAGAAGTCTCTGCATGTTTAGTATCAATGACTTAAATGTTCCCTCTGGTTGGCTACTTCTCAAATCCCCAGGCTCCATGAAACAGCATCAGAGACAATAAAGATAAAAAAAGAAAAGAAAAGCACAGAACAATAAAAAGGCATCCAGAAAGATTTTCATAAATGCAACAGTACTTTAAAAAAAAAAAAGCAATTTCATGTCTACTCCAGGTAGACACATAAAATCTTATGAACGAGTTCAAAGTCTCATTCATGAGGCTTTCATGAAGATTCTTTAAAAAGTTTTAAAAGAAAAGAGTTGGATGGGAAGAAAGAGAGAGAAAACGAATATTTGGGCAATGCGAATTTGGAGATCTGGAAAAAGATTCCTTACGCTTTCTCTTGTTGGAAGTGTCACGAATCTTGATGCTCCCAGCGATAGCGGAGTCTAGCCTTGTCACGGGGCTCATTAGTATTCACCATTAATTCATATTTTCAAAGCAACAAAGGAGAAAACAGTAGTAGGAAGAATAAGGAGATGTCAAATCCTGGGAGTAACATTTCAGCGGAGTGTTGCGACTAAGGTTAGCGGAGGTTGTGCGCTCTGCAAGTAGATCCAAACACGGAGAAAAGAAGAAAGCACGCTCTCCTTTTTCCACTGAAAGCCAAATTCACTGTGCCAGGTCCTCGCCTATCGGTTCTTCTCTGGCAAGTTCCTTTCACCTGGCTCCACCAACCCGGCCTCTAAGTCCCCTTTGAGAAGCCTCCTTTGATAATATCGAAGTGCATATTTTGAGCCAGGTGCTGTGCTGAGAGATTTACAGCGATTACCTTATTTCACTTCTCAACAACCCCGTGAGGTTATGTCCATGTTATCCCTCTTTTATAGACAAGGTCATTGAAGACAAAACGGGTAAGTGACTTGCCCAAGGTTACCCAGCTGGTCAGTTTTGTGGCTGGGATACAAATCCTGGTAATCTCGCTCTGAGCCTGCGCTTTAATGGGGGGCATAGACCACAAACAGGACTGCCGCTCTTCCGGCCACGGGGACCTTGACCTGCTCCAGGCTCGCTCACACCCACACTCGTCCCTGGCTTGCAGGAGCTGGTTTGGATTTTTGGCAACCCAAGTAGAGACTGATAGAAGACCATACATTTAGCATCAGGTTTCACTGAGCCCCCTACCGTCGCTGTGGAAAATAAATAAGCCCAGAGAGGGATTTTTCCTACAAAAATCATAATTCTGTGCTTTCCCTTGATGGATGGCTACATGTAAGGCTCATGTATAGAAGCTGTATTTTCAGCTGTCTTTTTGTAATATATGTGTATTACTAGGATACATGTGTTCTCTAGGTGTCACCCACTCTAAGCCTTCCCCCTTTTTTGCGCCTGTCCCATTCTTTTATGCTCTATTTAGCTAGTCACTCAGCAAGCCTTGGCTGTGTGCCTGTGCCACTTCAGGATCCAAGCTAAGAATGAGGAGTACAAGGATGAACTCACTGGGGAGTTCCCAGACACAGAAGTTGAAAATTATGATAGAAAATCATAGCTAACATTTATTGACACTATTTGCCACTCTAAGCACATTGCATATGTTTATGCTTTTAATCTTCAGTTGCTGTTATCTCTGTTTTACAGATAGGAAAACCAAGGCACAGAGGGGTTAAATGACTTGCCTACAGACTCATAGCTAGCAAGTGGACACCTAGGCTTGCAAACCTAAGAGTCTTACTCCGGGGTCTGGGGTCCTACCCACTCTGCATCACAGCTCAATGCGGTTATACCTAGGGAAGAGAACAATGGACTCAGCCTGCGTGGATCAGGCACAGATGAGGCTGATATTTGAACCAGGGCTTGAGGGATAAGTAGAAGTTAACCAGGCGGAGAAAACAGCTTATGTCAGGCAGGGAATACAGTCTGTTCAAGGACACTAGGCTTTGAGAAAACAATGTAGGGAAAGAATTTACAGAGGTTGAATAACAGGGTAGAGGAGGGTATGGAGGCGCAAGGCTGCATGAGATGAAGATTGACAAAGTATATTGTCTTTTTCACAGAAAAGTGCCTGGGCAAACTATTCTGTGGGTAATAGGGAGCTATTAAAGATCCTATGCGGGGATGTTCACTCTCTGAACTCTGATTAGAGCAGTATCACCATGGTCGAAAACGCAAATGAAATCAGCGGATGTGAATCCTGTCAGAGAATTCTTTTGGTTTTAATTTTAATTCTTTCAGTATATTTTTTTACTCTTTCAGAAATGTCTGAGTCTTCTGGGAGTGAGGTATAGTTGAGAAAAACAAATCTGGTTTAGGTTGTCAATCTAAACAACATTTTGCCCTGCCCAGGCCTGGAGGGGTGAGTGCAGAGAGAATAAGAGATGAGGTTAATTGTGACCTGATCACAGGAAATAGCCTGGAAGGGTATAGGTCCCAATAATTCCGTGATATATGCTTGTTTTTTTTCACGTATCTCTTTCTCCTACAGATAGAGAACAGCCAAAAGAAACACAAACCTGCTTAATTGAAGGAGCTAATAAAGTTAGGGTGCAGTTGATTGACGCCACACTAGACAAACTGAAAGTGGAGTCCTTAATTTGATCTCCATGAGGGTCTGTGCGTTTCAGCTAACAGGTTTCATCTGTTGAGCCAATTTGGCCTGATTTGTTGAATGTGTGTAGAAGCCGTCTGAGGCTGTGCCTGGGGTCAGTGAGAACTATTGCTGTAATCCATTAGCAATGTCTGCCAAGGTCACAGACAGGGGTGTGGTAGCACATTTGCTAAGTAATTTCTAAGTTCCTGATCAAGAGGAACTCTGATGCAAGGTGACGGAGTTTTGCTTTTTTCCTTTAACAGTATACCTGGAGACCTGGAGCTGGTGCAGTGGGATAATGATTGAGGTTGTGTGGATGTCTCCCTAACCCAGCCCTGCTACAAGGAACCTAACCATAGTCTATGCTGAGCCCACAACAGTGCAATATGGCCACACACGTAATTGTACCACAGATATAAGTGCTGTGAGTTAACGGATATGAATGACACAACCCCTTATGTATAAATCCAGAGGGACATGACTAAAACAATTCTGGCTGGTAAGTGCCATTTGCTGAATTAGCTTTTTAATTTTTTTAAATCTAATTTTAAACAGACTTGTGATTTGTTCTGTGTAGCTTGAAAGTCTTGAAATTTGTTTGCATCTGAAACAGATGAAATTGCTACAGGAAATTTCCTTATGGCTGTTACAGATCCAGGGTTCTACTGTAAAAGACAGCCAGGATGGCCCCCGCATAGCTGAGTTGAAATGAAACATTTTATTATTATTATTGCACACTTGTTACAAAGGTAGACACTCAGACTACACTTGGGCATTATGGGGAAAACAGATTTTCTTTTTTCCTAGTTCATTTTGTAATTCCCGAGATCACTCTGAGCTTTAGGTCTAAGTGAATGGAGGACAAATTCTCAAGACATCATATTTGCATGTCTTGTTGCTGGTTCCCCCCCGCCCCCCAGGCCATCAGTTTTCCTCCAAAGAGGTCATAATATACACATCCACCTGAATTGTATGTAATACTATGATTACTACTATCTCTTTTTTGGGGCAGGGTTTCATATTGGTGTGGTGACAAGGAAATCAAACTACAAACAGAATACCCTTTGCCTTCTGAGAAATTTCAGGCACGGGCAGTGGAGAAGAGAGATTTAGTGGGAAAATAAACCTAGTGAAATACATTTACAAATAGGATAATCTAATAGGCAAATGTATCAATTAATACTCGCTTTGAGCTTAATTATTGATGTTTGCAAAAATCCTGCCCGTGGCAAAATAAAAAAGAAAGAAAGACAAAGAGAGAAAGGAAGAGAGAGAGAGAAAGAGAGAGACAGAGAGAGAAAGAGCTGGGAGAGAAAGAGAGAGAGGAAGGAGGAAGGGAGGGAGGGAGGGAGGAAGGAAGATGTGAAGTCCAAATGGGAAATATTAGATTGAACATGACAAAGTCAATATTTGACCGATTTTGACATACAAAAAAGACAGTTTCGTGTGGTTCCCCCTAACAGCACCCAATGGCTGCAAAGCAGCTATATTTAGGATATGTGTATGGACCCAGCAGTTTTAACTGGCCCCAAGTCCAAACCATCCATGGCACGGATACTTCCATAATTGTATAAAGGTTATTGTACTGAGCACCTTTGAAAACCACTCCAGCTTCCCACTGGGCATCTTGGTGCCTGTGACCTCGAGAGAGAGAAAAACAAAAATGCCAGGCAGAGAAGTAGCCGCTGAAACATCCTTTGATTTCCCATCGTCGTTTAGTAAAAGCGCTAAATTAAGCTGCAGATGTTTTGCTGTCAACACAACGCCATATTATGGTGTGTTATTTTCCTGATAGAAACATTTTATATACTGTAAATAAACAGTTTCGTTAATTAGTTAATGAATTATTTTTTAATGCTCCATTAGGCTTCAGAAAAAATAGCACGAGCTATTGAAAGTTCTCATTTTTAATAAACAGACCTTGTAGTAAATATGGAATGACTAATATCTGCTGAAATGGTAGCTCTTGCAGGAATAATTACGGCTCCAGCTCTCTATTTTAAGTTACTGTGTGCTGCTTAGAGTATTTTAGGCTTGGGGATTAGGTTTATTAGAAATACCCAGGATTTGGGATGGGATATCTGAACATAACATCTTGAAGTAAGGCGGAGATATTAGGGATTTGCTCATTTATTTTACATCTTATTTTCTCCTGCAACAGGGAGGTGCTTTAAACAAGTAGCAAAAAAATAGAGAATTCTGCACTTAAGGTCCAGGTCAACCTGAGAAATGCCAGAACTTTAGCAACAAAACAAACCCGTAAGCCTTCTTCTTCATTCTTGAGTCATTCCGGTTTTCTCCAAACAGGGACGGAGGCTCTTTGCTTGTGGAGTGTCTCAGTCCAGCAGTAGACTGGAAAAATGTCCAAGCAGGGGACGCGAGTTCTCTCCCGGATGAGTTCATTTCAATAGTCACTGTGTTTCATCGGATGCAGCTGGTTACATTTTTAATAGGCAGATGGCTAATTTTACAGTTCCAAGCCAATCTCTCATTGGACAACATCCAGAAAGCCCGTGGTAGGGTAATGCCCGGCAGAAAGTTCAACAGGACACTTGGGGGGAACATATGCTAATGTCAGCTCTTTTACTTAAACATCTTTAAAAAGAATATTCAGCGCTAAGCTGAGGGATTTTCACAGACTCAAGCCTAACACCAGATGGGTGGCCAGCTATGAAGTCTTTAGGGCCTAAGCAAATGCGCTTAATCAGGCTTGAATGGTCAGAGAATCAAATAGCATCAAACCAGTAATCACTGAGTGATTTTTTAAAATGACAAAGGTGTGTGCATTTGCAGAAATGACCTGGCTAACGAGAGAAGCAATTTTCTCTTAACTGAAGCCCATAGCGTTATTAAAGCTCTGTAGTCCTGTGATTATCTCTGTACCCTGGCCTCTGTATGGGGTCGCCCTCCCCATCTGACTCTTATGGAGTTTCTAATGTCCATTTACCTCCCCCCAGGTAACAGCCGCTTCCCCCCAGGGTCGGGGAGAGGTCGGGATATCTGTTGCAGTTCTAAACGCATCTTTATTTTTAAACTGTCTGGAAATCGCTCTCTCCAAAGCAATGGCTATTTAGACATCTTAATTAAAAGGGAATTTGGGAATATCTCCCATTTTGCAGTGCGTGTAATCAAGCATTTCTTATTCTCCGCAGAAGGACTTCAGTTCTGTCTTCACAAAAGGCTTTGAAAAGTCCTAAAACAATCCCCCGCAGCTTGGAGTGGGGGTAGGGGTAGGAGGGAGGGAAAAAACCAAAGCAAGAAACAACAAACATTTTCTGGGAGGTGATAAAAGTCTTGGAAGCAAAATATCCTTATTTTATCCAATGTGATGAATTGCCATAGGGTGACTGGAAAACTATTTAAGAACCACAATGGCAAATGCCGTTGTTTAAATGAGGCAAATGTTGTTTACCTCTAAGCAAAATAAAAGATGAGGATCAGAAGAAAGAGGGGATCAAAAGAGCTTTCTCCAAACAGATTTATAAAAGAGAGTCATTTTTAAATGATTTCAACTCCTACTTTATAAAAATATTTTATGAGGCACTTTTCTGAAAATAACATGCTTCTGAAGAGTTTTCTTCCCCAAATCGCTTTCTGAAAATGGTGACATTACTTTTATCCAGTGCAATTGGCTACACAGGACCTTATTTAAAACAATGCAAAGAAATCCAACAAAAGCCAGTAACTCTGTGCAAGGAATCCAGGCTTTTTTTTTTGGCCAGGAAAATAACCTTCAAACCTCAAATTGAATCTATAAATGCTTCTATCAAATTTTTCTTTCAAGAACCTGGAAAGCGGTTCGTTTTGTTTTACAGAACAGGTTTGAAAAGAGTTTTCTTGCAGAGTTTTTGTTTTATAATCAAAATAATTCAAGGAAAGTGACACGACTTTTCTTTTGAGATTTTTTTTTTTCTGGACAAAGTCTAGTAGAGAGAGAGAGAGAAAAAAAAATCTAACCAATTCCAAGACTAGCAGACAAAAGTTACACACAATGGGATAAACCTCAAAGATAGTTATAAATTATTCTGTCACTAAATTAAAGTATTGGTAGAAGAAAAGTCTTAAAAATGTAAAATGAGTACTAGCCAAGTACTTTCACAGTTAATGGAATTATGGAAACTTCTCTCTGGTGTGAATACCCCCAAATACATTTTAGCCTTTTATTTTTTTAATGTAGTTTAAAAGAAACTTTATACCACTTACGAAAAAAAATAACTTGGAAAGAAAAAAAGCCAAAAGAAAGCAGAAATTAGGGCAGTTTTTAAACTACAAGCCAACTGTTTGCTCTACTTTGCTTTATTTATTAGTTCTTAAGGTATTTAAAACTTGGGCATTAAAACTGCAGAATAATTTGCAAATGAATGCAGTTGGAGTTGTGAAAATATAACTCACAGCTGAATGTGGGTTATTCAGACAAATGGCTGCTTTGTTCGAGGAGGGGAAGTAAAGTTCTGTGTTAATTTATTACAAACTGCAGCATTTCATCCCCGATGTCCAGGCAACAATGTTTTTTATTTCAAGTAATTTATAAGCACTTCCCAGAGCACTTAGCAGTGATGTCCTTGGCTGTTTTGCTCCCAGAAACGGAGTGTATATGTATTTACTGTGGGAATTTGTTTTTAATAAAACTGTTGTAAGGCATTTTTATTCCTCTGCTTTGTTACATTAAAAACATTCGCTGCATAAGTAATGTATTTTATTCCAAGTTGAAAGGCAGCAGATCACAGCCGGCAACTGTATTGGGTGGGGGTGGGAGGGGGTAGAATAATGACAAGAAGCAATGTTTAAAGAGAACCAGACCATTTTCCGAGCCGCTCTAGGTGTCTTCTCTGCCCAGGTGTCTCAGGGAAGAAGCTGTTAGATGACCAAGGGCCCTGGAAGTGTGTGGGAGGTTCCAGGATGCACGCTCTCCAGACTGAAACTCACACTCGAGAATTGAATAGAAGGAGACTAATGTGCAGTAAATGTGTGTGTGTGCACGCTACTGCCCGTGTGTATGAACACACACATACGTGTTCAATCAATGTTAGGAATCCTTAAGTTTTCATTAGTTCTCCACATTTCCTAGAATCAATTCACAACCCTAGAGATTCCAAAATTGGCCCTTATTTCCATTTTTAAGGATAACCCACTGATATTCATGTTCCTATGTACACACAGACAAGCACAATTTAAAAAAATCAGAATTACTTGGATGCTATTTGGTAGGTTGAAATTGTGGCCAGGAACCTTAGACCCATATTTGGTGTCTGGTTTTCGGCTTTGGTGAGCGAATCGTGGAGAGAGCTAAAAGTCACAATAATCTTGTCCCAAAGGTTAGAGGTGGCTGTTCTGCTGGTTGTAAGGGTCCCGGAGGTTCCAACTCTCTAGGGCCCTTGAACCATTTCACTTTCTAAAGAAGGGTTGAGTTAGTTGAAGTCATAGCCCCTCCATCTATCTGTCTGTCTGTCTGTCTATCTATCTATCATGCAGTTTTATCATCCTTGAAACTTCGACTGGGAGAAAATAATGTGTGGTGGTCTTAACAGCTGAAGCCGATAGATAATTTTCATATGTATGTGTTTGTAAGCCCGGAATTGCTATAATATTTAATGCGTATCACACGGCCCTTTACACGTGTGATGCAATCTTGGGCTCCACAGGCAAAGATTTCACTGGGCCTTGCAGCCTACTGAGATGTAGAGCTATATAAAATGCAGCCTCATAATTATCTAGACACATTTGAGAATTTCTTTATAATTTAAAAATTGCTTTGACTTTTAAAAAGAAATTTGATGAGCAATTACTCTATAATAATAGATTTTTAAACTTATTATTAAAAAAAAAAATAACGAGAAGCGTTTGAACAAATTACCTTTAAGAGAATCTAGCTTTTTTTCCTCTGGCCATTAACTTTTCCAGAAGTGAGGAGTAAATGAAAATACAGATTGCTGTGTTAGTTAGCCGTAGAAATCATATTTATTATTTGTAAAGGAGCCATGGATATAAGCACTGGCCTGTAGGCCAGGGAATTGAAAGAAACTAGGAAGCAGGTCTAATAAGTATCCGACCTATGTGCTTAATGCAAACAGAATATTTCTCTTCTCATCCAGTTGCTGCTATTCCTAATGAAGAAGAATGGATACTTTCTCTTATTCGTTCTGTTTCTTTGATAAAATCAACTTAATTTCTTAAGATGAGCTCCAGGAAGCTTTTCTGACTTTAACTTACATTTCTCTTTCCATCTTCTAAATCCAAGGTCTTGTAGGCCAGCAAGTGTGTGTGTGTGTGTGTGTGTGTGTGTGTGTGTGTGTGTGTATTACGTGTATATTACATCTTGAGGGCTCCAAAGGCCCTTGGGGATCACAGGGCAATCATCTCTCTGGGCCCTGACTGTCTCACAAGGAAAGCAGGTTGGCTGGGGAGGGAGGAGAAATGGGCCCTGGAAGTTCCTGCAGAACGTGGTGTGGAACAGAGCTTGACTCAGCAGGCTGGATGCAGATCTTCACATCTTCAAGTTCCTGTGGGTTCCAGCCCCAAACTCTTCCCTCTGGGGTTTCTAGCACCTTGCGCCCTTGAAGATATAAAGGGAGTCATGCGTTTTTTCCTTAGTGAAGAAATCAACTTGAGTTGATCATAGGAAAATAATGTTCATGATTTTTTAAAGAAATGAGAGAGAGAGAAAGAAAACAGGAAAAGATAACACATCAATTCGTGACATGGCAGTGACAGCTGAGAGTATTTAGTTGACGTGGGAAACAGTTATCTATCAATCAAATGATCCTCAATTTAAAATTTGTCCAAACAAATATTTACCATGTACGATGAATCTTGATGCATCTGACGGGAATACTAGTCTCCTAAATGAACAGATCTCAAATATTACTTTGTGATGAGATGATTTTTTTTAACCCCATTTTAAGCATGTCCTTAACAAGCTATGATGGTTATTCAACACACCAGAGAATCCTTGAGCAGGAAACAACCTTAGTTAGGCCCTAGAACTTGAAGCCCAGAGTGACTCAGAGACCAACACATTGCCTCCCTCAACCATGTGGGTCTTTGCAGCTGGTGTAGAATCTTCTTGCGTAGAGGTGGCAGGCTCTGGAGGTCCACCACCTCAGCTCCCAGCCCCAGACCTGCTGCCTACTGGCCGTGAGACACTGGGCTGGTGACTTTACTATCTTTGTGCCTCAGTTTCCTCACTTGTAAAATTGAAATGATAATAATAGCACCTACCTCCTAAGAATATTGTGAGGATTAAATATATTCCAGGATATCTTCTATGTGTCAACAGAGCTTGGCATATAGGAAATTAATCACTATCTCACAGCAGAGTCCAAGTAAATGTATGTCCACTGAATTGAGTAATGCTACATTGAACCTTGATTTGCAGTTTTTCTCAGTAGTAGGATGCTTTCTCTGCCTACTTTTTTTCTTTTCTAATGTTTTCTTCCCCAAACAAGGCAGGCGAGTTCTTTCCTCCCTTCTGTGCCTCCCTGGATCTCTTACTTTCTCTCTTTGCCTGTGTCTCTCTCTCTTCCTGAGCCTGTCTCTGTCTCTGAGTTGTCTTTACAGCTCTATCTGCCTCATTTGTATTCATTCGTTAGCATGTGCTTTGCATGCCCCTCCCTTAAGGAGTCTTAGAAAGCAGACCTCATGGTGCTAGGGAGGTCACTAGGGCAGGAGCTGGGAGGTATTGAAGGGGATGCAGGGAGGTGTTTCTCCAAGTCACTCTGGAGGAAACAGAGACTTTCAAGGTTTGGAGCACAAAAGCAGGTCCTGTTAGCTTCTCAACAAGTTCAGGGAACTCAACATTGTCCAAAGAGATGGAAGAAAAACTCTCGTTTAAGGGGCTGATGCTTCTGCCCCTCCATCAAACTCTGGGGTAGCAGGTGCTGGGATGGAGGGTAAGTGTGGCAGGATCAGATTCTTGGGTACCTGAGTCTCTGAGGTTTGCTCTTTTTGCGTCTCTCCTTTCTCTGGCTCTTATAGTTTTCTCTCGTCTCCACCATCATCTGTTGTCAAATTCCTTCCCACTCCAGTGAAAAGAGCTAATCCAGTTCAATGCGCTATCTCCCTGAGGGATTTGGGTTTTAACAAAGTGCAAAAGATTGCCTCTAGATTATAGGAGAAGGGGACAAACTAGTACAACATAGATCATATGTGGTCCTTAGGTGTCTTTGGTTCCACAGTGTGACACCAAAAAACAAGCTGATGTTGAAAATTAGTAGAATTCCCATAAATGTCTGGATGTCTGGCCTCCCTTGAAGATTCTAGGCCTGCCTTCCTTCATCTTCTCTCTCCCTGCTTGTCTGTAAACTCTTGGGTCACAGACCCTCTTAACAAGTGTTTATGTCAAATGTCTGCCATCTAAGCCCAAAGTAACCAAGGCTCCCCACCAACCCAGATACTGGGGATCTCTAGAAAGAGCCAGGCTGGCCCCAAATGATCCATAGGTATGGTATAAATATATTTGGACTTTTTATTTTCTATTTTTGTGTTTATTATAAAAAGTGTATTTGTGGGGCTGGCCCGGTGGCATAGCAGTTAAGTTCTCGTGCTCTGCTTCGGCGGCCCTCGGTTCGCAGGTTTGGATCCTGGGCACGGACCGACGTACTGCTTGTCAAGCCATGCTGTGGCGGTGTCCCATATAAAGTAGAGGAAGATGGGCACAGATGTTAGCCCAGAGCCGATCTTTTCTCAGCAAAAAGAGGAGGATTGGCAACAGATGTTAGGTCAGGACTAATCTTACTCAAAAAAAAAAAAGTGTCTTTGTGTATATTGTTTAATGTAAATATGTATAAGTAAACCTACCTATATTGGGACGCATGTTCAAACATGTTTGACTGACAGTGTATATGATCAGACATGGAGACCCTTGTTGCTACACTATGGTGTATTTTGGAACAGTTGTTAAAAGGCAAATACATGCAAACACATGTTAATTCATGAATAGCAAATGAGCCAGATGGAGCTGTACCAAGGATGCCAGGAGATAGATAGCTGAAGGAAACAGAGACAAGCACCAGGAGAGGAAGAGCAAAGAGGAAGAAAGAAAAAAAACACCATGGGTGCTGGTAAATTTGAGCCTTAAAAGCCTCCAACACTCTGTAACTGATTCTCTGAGCTGTGGCAAATGTGCCACATGGGGGAGAGCAAACTCCCTTCCTGTAACACGGAATTCTTGATACATCAGTGTAGAGCTGGGAGGGAGCTTAGAGGACATCTGTTCCTATAGGTCGTTTTATGTAGTTGGAAAGTCAGTCCTGGAGAACTTAAGCAATTTTCCTGGGGTCATCAGCAAGATTTTGCTGATAAACACGGTCATTTCAGGTTTCTGGGAAGTGACCAGTTATCACTGCATCTAGAAAAAGAGGGTACAGTTCTTAAAGATCACCAATAAGAAACATACTATATATTAGGAATCTTGAAATGGACCCTTTATTAGGAATCCATTCTCACCATTTCTCAAAAAATAAACTCAGTTTACTTGCTCTTCTGCAGGGTGAATCCAGGCCATCTCCCATGTGGTCAATTGGCCTCAGGAAAGAAATGTTGAAACAGGGTGAAATTCAAGGAAGGTCTTGTGGCACAGCAGATAAGGACAAGGGTGTTGGGGCCAAATGAGCCTAGGGTCAATTTCCACCTGTTACTCAGGGTGTGAACTCAGTTTAAGAAGTCAATATTCCCATCTATTAAATGGAGACAATTATAGTACTTGCCTCCTCAGGCTCTCAGCAAAATGAAATGAGGTACTATAGGTAAAGTATATAGCACAGTGTCTAGCATATAAAAAGACCCAATAATTGGTAGATCTTATCAGATGCAAACTGGTTTCATAATGTCAGCTCTCAGCTGTCCGCGAGTGGGCCACATGTTGGGAATCAGTGGCCGCTAAAGCCCCACCCAGGATGTCTCCTTGGGTTTTTGAGTAACCCTCCTTCATTGCCGGGAGTAATTTACTCAAGGCACCCCGAGTCTTTCACACAGTTTGACAAGACCGGTAGTTGAGATCCAGGAAAAGTGTCATCCCCTACAAACGAGACTAATGACGGGGATTAACTGCGCAGGGCTGGTGCTCACGAATGCGCCGGAGACCAGAGAGAGTCTACAGACCTTGAATTATCTGTCAATTTCACCAAGAAAGAAGTCTGGCTTTCTTGTGGGAAGACAAACTGGATGCTCTTGGTTTTGGCCAGAGGAGCTAGCCTTTGGTTTAGAGAACTTGTTTTTTTCAAGGAATTTACTTGAGTTTTGGGGTAGAAAGACCTCTTGCCGCCTTTTTTTTTTTCCTTTCCTATCTCTGCTCTAATTTCTCTTTCCTCTGTCCCCCAGGCGGTTTGTTAGGACAGGCAAGGGCTCCAGTGTGGCTCTGAACTCTAGAAAAAGGAACAGAGCACCATCTCTAACACATCAGCCCACCTTCTGCTCTCGGAGCTCCTTCCTCTGTTGTCCTTTTGGGTGCCACCGTCCCCCTGTAGGGGGCAGATTGGAAGCACCATTTCCCAACAATGGTGACATCCTCCACGCTCTGGCTCCAATCTGGAGACTCTGAAGCAGCTTTATATGAAGAGTCACCCCCGAGGTTTTGCTGCCCCCTCCCCCGCCAGGCTGGCTTCCGTGGACTTGTTCTGTGCGAAGGAATGAGCCCACAGGCCAGTGGTGAGGGAGGTCTGGTGGGGGAGGGCACTTGATCTCCCAGATCAAATGCCCCGGCAGGGAAGAGGTCAGTCCTGGGGTGGGCACCCAGCTCAAAAAGTCAATGCTAGGCCTGGTGCACTCCTGCCACCTGGTGCCACCCTGTGCTCTCCCAGACGCTGGGCTTCCTTCCCGATGCCATTCCGGGAAGAGCTCCGGCTCCTTTTCCTTAGTGGCTCCCTTTATCAGTCTGGAATAGGAACTTGTAAAACCCCATTAACTAGTAATCACTCAGGGCCAGTGAGGGCGCCTCCACCACCCCAGGAATATCCAATTAGCAAATCATGATCTGGCCCTCCAGTGAAAGAAGTCAGACCCATTATCTGTGATGTCCCCAATTAGAGTGTTTATTCATGAAAGACTGCACTGAGCTGGCCAGCCGCAGGGCTCCTTCCTTCCCCAAACCGGGCCAGATGAAGCATCTCTTCCCACCCCCACCCCAGCCCGCCAGCCCCCCAGGCCTCCCCCCAGTCTGCCCAAATCACGAGGATTTCTGCTAGCAGCAGGACGGAAGAGTCAAATTCTTCAGGTTTGGTCATGCCTGACTTGAGTTCCATGTTTTGTGTTCCTTTTGGGGGGTGGAAAAATAAATGAGTTGAGCCCCGAGCGTGGCTGTGATTTAGTTAGTATTTATCAATCTCACTTTAGCGGTAAATCTGGCGTTTATCAGACACTGAGAATGCCCCAGGTGCTGGGGTCTCAGCCTTCCTCTTCCTGCTTTCTCTCCTCACTTGCAATCAGTTATAAGTGCATAAAAACCTGGAACAAAAATTCATCTGCTTTTAGAGCTAAAATGGTCCTTAGTGACTCGGTGGTTCGGCACCCCTTTCGTTCCATTTCACAAATAAGGAAACATAATATTATTAGGTTTGGTTGTTACAGAAACCTCTCCATTTGTACATAGCCAAGAGTATAAACCACTTTTAAAATGCCCAGATAAATATAAAGATCATGAAGTTAAAAAAAACAAAACAACCAAAACAGTATTTGCTGGGACGATGATCTTGGCAAAGGCTCCTCATTCTGGAAAAATTGAATAAAGGAAGAAAATATTTGGATACATGCACAAGAACAGCAGTTAGATTCTGCTTGCTGGTTAGATAATATCCCAGCTCTGAAGGCATTTTAAAGCAGGACATTTTAGCATTTGACGTAGGATGAATTTCCTTCCAATATCAGGCCTTAGAATTCAAATCTTTTCCCCACTAGATGGGAAATTATATTGCTTACTAGTTTTCCTGCTCAGACAGTTGGTTGGGGGAATTAGGGAGCATTGCTCCAGACCAAAACTTGTGTTAGGCTGCTGCGAAAACACAATCTGTCTGTTTATATTTCTAGAGCCAAACACGGTGTTTTCTATAATTCTGATTAGCATCTACTTGGCCCCTTCCTTGAAGTATCCTCTGTGGAAATGTTCCAGATAGAAATCTGTGAGCTCCTGCCGTCAGTGGTGTTCTGGAGTCTGCCCCGACCGGCTTGAGTGCTGATTGTCAAAATCGCAGGGATTTTGCAAACTGGTTTTTAAACATAATCGTTATTAAAATTTAAATTACATAAACTTACAATTAAATGAATTATATTAAAAACAAAGGTACTCATACTCAAAACTGATCAGTTCTTAACTCTTTTACTACTTCTTACTGGTTATATACAAAGTTAAATCTTGAAGTTATTTACATGTGTTGTTTCTGCATGGAGGGAATACTGTAGAACGGTGTGCAATCAAGCATCTCTTCCCAACTCCTCGTCTTGAAATCAGCCATTGAGCCATTGAGGGGAATATTTTCATCATGGAAATCAGAAACTCTACAAGTCAGCGCCCCCCCCCGCCAGCAACCACCTCCAGAGCTTCCAGTTAAACATTTACCAGCAGATCACTGGCTACAATATCGTCTGTCTAGCCGAGACTGCAACCTACAGGAAGGTCTCAAGTGTGAAATTCACACGGCAACCCCTCCCTTACCTGGCACTGGTGGTCAAATACTGGGTCTGTATCAACGAATTTTATATGCAGCTGAATGTAGTCCATTCAATATCAGGTCCTTTATTATTGTACTTTTGCCTATTTTTAGTGGACATTTTTCTAAGTTACATCACATAATCTGCCTTTCTAACAGAAATTCTGACAATATTTCAATATTTCCTTGAGATTGGAGAGTGAGTACAACCATCACTTCTTGCTCTATTGTAATGATATCCTCCAAGGACAGGAAAGTATATATTCATTTCTCCTATGCTAAATGACCTAGACAGCTAGCTATCAGACTACAGTTTTCTCTCTGCTTTGATTGCTTTTTAAAATAGTCTCCTGGATTAGGGCAAAGATGTCAGCTGTCACTCACATTTTTAATTACACAAGTAGTACATGGATACATGCTCATAGTAAATGATTCAAACAAAACATTGATTAAAAAGAGAAAGTCTTTCTCAAAGTATTTTATATTCCCTGCCCAGAAATAACCTCTATTACATTTTTATGTTTCCTTCATGATCTTTTAGTATACATCTACACATATACAGACGTCATTATATATAATAATAAATCAATATGTTATATATACATGACTTTTACATAAATGGGAATCACAGTCACATATTATTTTGCACATATTATTCTGCTTGACCTCTAGACAAGTGAGATTTTTTTCACGTTTCTTAAATTTTTTCCATGTTAGTATATGTAGATCTCTACCATTCTTTGTAACATCTGCAGGATCTCACAGCCCTTCCCTGTTGATGGGCATTTAAACTGTTTCCATTTTTTTGTTTGTTTGTTACAAATGAAGCAACATTTAATATCTTTGTTCATATATCTTTGTACACCTGCATATGTATTTTTGTAGGATAACTTCAAGAAGTGGAATTTCTGGGACCGGCCCGGTGGCGTGGCAGTTAAGTTCGCACATTCTACTTCGGCAGCCCGGGGTTCACCAGTTTGGATCCTGGGCACAGACCTACTCACCACTCATCAAGCCATGCTGAGGCGGCATCACACATAGAAGAGCTACAACTCTACAACTGTGATACACAAGTATGTACTGGGGCTTTGGGGAGAAAAAAGAAAAAGAGGAAGATTGGCAACAGATGTTAGCTCAGGGCCACTCTTCCTCAAAAAAGAAAAAAAAGAAGTGGAATTTCTAAGTCGTGGGGTAGTTGTCATTTCTTGCTCCCTTCCTTTCTCCTCATAATCTCTATATCAATGAACTTTATTAATGCTGTACCTATGAGTAGATAGGCTCTCAATAAAGCTCTTATATGACAAAATAATTACTGTTAATAATAAGGCATAAGGACTTCAGTGGATATTTGAAGCCTTTCAATAACTGTCCTCTGGACGAGTGAGCTGATACGGAAAATTTTTGTTTGAAGAATGTTAGTGAGGCATTCACTCAGTGCTGGTCCATGTCCTCAGGATCTATTCTTCCAGTACATTCCAGCTGTCTTCCAAGCATCCTTCCCTGTTTTCTTCAGGCCTGGGGGCTTTCTCCAACATCCCAGAAAGCCATTTTGCCCAGGAGGTAGGGCCAAAGTGCTGGTGAGTTAACAGCCCCCGGAAGCAGCTCTCAAACAATGATTGGAGTTGGTGTGTAAATACCCCAGCTCCATCACAACTAAGGTGGAATCACTCTGAGGCCTGCACTTGACACCATTTCGCAGAGTTTTCCATGGGATTGAGCCTCATTTGCCACAATGGTAGCCAGCTCTTTGAGACACACTCTATCGATCCTCTTCCCTTCTCTAGTGACTTCCCCATTCCTCTACTGGGATTTTCTGCACCTTTCAGGTAAATTATCTGCACTTGAACCCTAGTCTCTGGGTTGTTTCTTGGGGGATCCCAAACTAAGACGGCTTGTCCTCTCAGGATGGTGGTCATGGCAGCCTCAAGCCCAGAAACAATATGTTGCTAAGTGAAGACAATGCTTCCGCTTACTTGTGGCAAGGGACAAGCACCCTCTTTATGAACTAATCAAGTTACGTCTGGCTGCTCTTGTACAGAACTATGGGACCCATGACCTGACTGGCAGGATGTGCTGATTGGGATAAAAACGTGTTGTATTTTAATAGACATTCTCCCATGGAGAAAATACAAATAGGTCACACTGTCTTTCTGCCTAATGCACTTTATGCAGAAAGCCCACATTTGCTTGAGAGCTCTGGGCCTGCAGTTGGACGTTGAGGGACTTGGGTGACACTGAGTCAGCTCCACATAAGAAAGTGAAGGCTTGGGCCTTCATTGACCAGGAAGCCAAAATCCAGGCAGCATGGGCTTCCTCATAAGGCAATGTTCCCCCATCTGAGGCTGAGGCCTGGCACAGAGAGGCCCATCACATCATCCCTGGGCCAAGGTCAAAATGCCCCAGAGCTGTTCACTGGATGTTTAGGGAGGACTTGGAAGTTGTTTCAGAATCATCAGAGAAGCTTGTAGCTTCTTTGAGCAAACAAAGCTGTTGGTTAAATCTGTCCCTTTCCACTCCTGAGCTGCGACCAGCTGGTGGTGACTGTCAATTTCTCTATCATCAAACCTGGAAATCTTTTTCTCACGAACATCCACTTACTTCTCTTGTTTGAAACGGCACTTATATGTTCCTGAAAAATGGACCCCAACTTACTAATAACAATAATAGCAAACCTTCATTAAATACAATGCCAGGTACCACGTTTTATGCTTCACACGCCTTATCCCATTGAGTCATCAGAAGAGCTCAGATAAGATGGATAAGATGATAATTATCCCACGCAGATGAGGAAACTGAGGCACGGTGAGGTTTAGTAACTGGCCCAAGGCCACACATGTTGTGAGTGGAACAACTGGGATTTTGTCCCAGGATGTGTAACTTCAGAGCCCATGCTCTTAATCTCTCTCAGTGCATGAACCTGGGGATCAGACCCTTCTTGTTTTAAAAGCTTATTTAGTTATGTTACCTTGAGCAAACCATTCAAAGGCTCTGAGCTTGAATTTCTCCAATGAAGGTGATGATGCTTACCTTGTGGGAATTGTAAGAATTGCAGGGGTAGTAAATGTACTGTCACAGCAGGCAGCAGAGCAAGTACCCTATAAGACGTGGTGATTATTATTATTATTGTTACTGTTGTTGTCTCATATTTCACCTACAGACAGGCACTCCATACTCCGTTTGTCCTGAACTGCTTGCTCCTCCCTGGACACACTAGGCCATTTCCCAGTCTTCTATCTGCCTGCAATGCCCTTTTCTTTCTTCTCTTTCTGGGCATCTCCTGCCATTCCTTTGAGGCCCAGCATAAATGTCACCCCCTCTGGGGAAACTTTGCAAATTCCCTTTGAGTCTTTTATCAGTGATTCCCTCTAGCAGGAGAGCAGCTTGCTGGTTAATAGCGTAAGGTCTGGAGACAGACCGTCCAGCTTCAAGGAGTGACTCCACCTCTTCACAGATATGTGCTGTGGAACAAGTTCCTTCATGTGTAACATGAGAGAAGTTATGGTGCCTATCTCATAGGATCATTGTGAGGCTTACATGAGAGTGAGTATGTGAAAAGCTTAGCATGGGGCTTTGACATAGTAAGTGCTCAATAAATCTTATATTATTTTAGCATTGTGGACATATCTAGTATATCATTTAACACTTGGTGTGATTATGATTATTATACAGTGGGGTCTTTATCTCCACTAGACCACAAACTCCTTCAAGATTGGACTAGTGTCTCTTCCACCTTTAGATTTTTGTGCTTACCCTAATTCCTGGCATACAGTAGTCGATTTGATGTTGGATGGGTAGACGGATGAGTGGGTGGATGGGAGGATGGTTAAAGGGATGGTTGGATAATTGCTGCCTGGCTAGGGGGATGGATCAAGGGGCTGGGCCATCTCTGCTAACTGAGATACACTGATTGTCACATCAGGAGAAGGAGAACATGTAGGGTCAAGAAGCAGGCTTTCAAACTCTTTAGTTTGAACCAAGGATGACAAATGAGAAAGAAACAAAGGAAAACCAACAACCAAGAAGGCTAGTGGTTCCATTTTTATCCACATTGGGTGAAGAGTTGACTTAAATTGCCTCCAAGACCCCTTTTACTTCCAAACATTTGCCTTTCCCTTCCCTGATTTCCAATATGTAAAATTACCCAAGTGTCACTCAGAGACCCATTGACCTATACTGGCTTGGCATCTGAACATCAGGAATGTCTCAGACAAGACTGGCTGTCCTGGGGTCCGTATCTAGGTAAGGGAAACAACAAAGGAGGATCTGGGCGTGGGACTTTCTTCCTGGTTCATCTTAGTGGAGAGGCTCCAGGTTGAGAACCCAGCAGTTTCACAAACAAGAGTAAAGCTCGCTGTGGTGTGAGGTCACTTGATCTGTAGGGGTCTTAACTCTTAATCTTTCTCCTTGAGGGCTCTGCATGGTTTCTTAGTCATCAAACTGTGCCCATCAGGCTATGTCTAAGCTCTTGGTGGGGCCTGGATCCCTGCTACTTAGATTCAGTGGAGTGAACGCTTCAGAATTCACTCAGGTGAGAATGACCTCCATCCCAATCTCCTGTGCACTATGCTATCAATGAGCCTTTCCTCCTTTGCCAGCAGTAAAGAACAAAGAAAAGGACACCCACTTACAGATGGTCCCCTGCATGTGAGTTGTCACTCACCAAAGACACCATCTTCCCTACCAACAAGAGTTTGTAGCTTTTTCTAGAGTAATTATAGTGAGAATCAACTGTAGGAAATTTGCTTCTCATCAGTTAACCAAGCATGTATTCCAGCTGGCTTATTTATTGAGCCTCAGCACTTTGGTGGGACAGTTAGAAGAAGTGGGGCTAGACTTTGTGCTGATACCAAATAAAATTCAGTTAACCCTTATAGGAAAAAGAGGGAAGAATGAGGAGCAGGAGGAAGAAGAAGTGGAAGAAGAGGAGAAGGAGGAGGAAGAAAGAAGATTCTTGTTCTCTAAGATCTTACAGTCTAACTAGGTTGGCAAGACCAATGCACATGGAATGATCTAAGAACTGAAGATAGTAATGGGTTGCTGTATCAAGTGACTCAGAGGAGATGTCTATGCGAGGTTGGAAAAGGAGATACCAGGATTGGCTAGAGGACTGGGAGAGGCTCTTTGGAAAGGAGAATCTCATCCTTTCCCAAATCTCTCTTTTTATGATGAAGATACATGGAGATGTCTACCAACTTGTCCCAGGTCATTCGACCATTCAGCCCTTAGGGGAGAGCAGTGACTAGAACACCAGTGTAACTACATTCATCCAGTGCACCTTTCACAGGGCAGTAGTTCCTCCTGTTCCTCCTTCTCTTCTTCCCTCCATCCCTCTCTCTCTCCTTTCCTTCCTTCCTCTCCTCTCTTCTTCCTTCCTTCCTTCCTTCCTTCCTTCCTTCCTTCCTTCCTTCCTTCCTTCCTTCCTTCCTTCCATTTGTTGTTCAACAAATATTCTGGTCACCAGTTACCATGTCCTTTCTGTACAAACACACACTCCTGAAGGCATCAAGGAGATATTGGTAGTGCTTGGTGGTGAAGAGCTCTGGCTTTGGAAAGCGCTAGGCTTTGGTTCAAATCATTGTTCTACCAGCGATTAGCTGCATGTCCTGGCTTAGTTATTGAACTATTAATCTGAAGGATCCTCCTCCAGACAGTGGGATAATCAAAGTACCCACCTTGGAAGGTTTTGTGAAAATCAAAATGAGGCAATGAATACAAAGCGCATAGAAGAGCCTGGCATACTATACGCTCTCAGGAAGTATTCACTACTATTTTTAGTTTCATTATCACAAAATACTCGACTAAACAAAACTGGCTGAACGTATATTTACCTTTTCTATTTCAGACACACTGCGATCATCCTGACAAACCTCAGTTATCACCGTTTTTAGGAAGTTCAGAGGGACCAGGAATTCAAAATTTCTGTTTTCAAACAAAACAAAACAAAAAAACACTGAATATTAAATTTCTACTTTATACAGAACTCTGAGTAGAGGAGAATGAAAGAAAAGCAAGGGCAGAGATGGCTGATTCACAGGCTCGAGTGCCCAGGGAGGCCAGACTGACTTCCATGGTCTGGATGATGGAGGGAGCTCTCAGGTTCTGGGATGCCAAGATTTCCGGAATGGTGCTTCTAGTGGAAGCTCCTGTCTTAGACTTGAGGTGAGGTTCCTCCACATGAAGCTCTCAGGACCGGGCCCTCATCTTGTCTTTTGCTGGTGAGATAGATGCATGTGGACATTTAATTCTCTAGTGTCTTCTCTTCTTCTTAAGTGTCTCTCTTTAAGGCCCAGCACCCTTATCTGCTCTAGAAGGTCATTCTACATAAATATCTAAACTGAGGAGGACCTACCCACTCTGAAACTTCAGACTTTTTCTTTTTTTACCATGACAACCTGCAGTCTTATTTTAAAACTAGAGGAGAATCTGGCACTTGCTCCCTGGTTTTTAACCTTCCTGCCCCTCTAAATGGCTCTTTCTTTTCCCCATGCAGACAGGGCTGATATTGCCTTGCACGTTGGGAAAGACCAAGCCACTTCTTTGTTTACTCCTTGGACAGCATCCTGCCTGTCCACCTGTGCTCTCCCTGTGGCCCCTGAGGTCCCAGAGTTTGATGTCCCATACACTTTCCCTTGGGGAACAAAAGACACACTTTATTGAAACGTCATATGTCAGCCCACGTCCTTCGATTCTATTAAAGCCCCTTCTTTTTTCTCTTTCCTTTTTGCTTTTTTTTAAAAAAAAAACATTATGGGGAAAAAGGAGAGAAAAGGATTGGGGAGAGCAGTCTACAAAAAACCAGCAAACCCAAGCCCACTTTGGGGAGTTGAAACATCTGCACTTTCTCAGCAGTTTGAAAGGAAACAAAAAATTGCCAAGTGGTATAAAATTTGAAGAAAAATTACCCAAAGGAGGAATGGACGTTAACCACGCTTCAATTCCCCACTATGGGTTGACATTTGAAGTACTTTCTTCTCTCCTCTTTCTTTCTGATTCACAGTGTGTCTAAAGAGGTGAATTGGGCGCACAAAACCCAACCTCCTCTTGCCAGGGTGGGTATGAAATATGAAGGCTAGACGATTGTCTGGGCTCAGTGCATTGGAATAACATTGGTTAAATTATGGATAGTTTTTGAATAGTGTCACTTTTTTTTTCTCTGCAGATGGTTGTTCACACAAGGAGCCGGGTCTGCATAATTGTATCACTAATCAGCAGAAAGGCAATTAGTTGTGTAAGTGTGCTATAATCATTCTAACAGAAGAGATGACGAAAAGACAAAAAAAGGAGGGGGGGACCAAAATGTCTTTTCTGAATCCATCAACTGACAGCCATAATTAGATATATATAATTGAAAATTCCACAGTAGGGGGGCCAGCTTATACAAATGAATTTTCTCTGCTGCCCTTACGCATTTTTGTCTTTGGCTGAGCATCCCCCTAGGAAAAGGCAGAAAACGCGTCATTCCAAGAGTGCATACTGTACTGGGTATTCTTTCAGACCAATGATGTCAGAATAACAATTTTTTTTTTTTTTTGGAGTGGGGGCCATGGGCTGGGGTACTGGGCGGCTGGTCTGCTGTAAAGACAAGCGCTTAGCCTAGGCTGATATGAATTGCGTTGCCATGAATTGTGTCATCGTCACACAGGTTCGTTATTTTGAACCTGTTCTTAGCTGCACCCTAAGGTCCCTCTTTGGGTTCATAACGGGAAACCCCAGGTGGGCTGACTTACCCATTTGGAACATGTCTAGGCTCCACCACCGCTTTTAAGGGCCCATGAGAATATTTTAATCTTAATTTCTTTTTAAATTAAAAGAAAATAAAATGAATATAATAATAGAGTGTATAAAAATGAATCCAGCTGGAATTATAATCATCTTTATACCAATGCAGTTGTAAAATACAATTTTTCATATGTTTTTCTGGAGGAAGGGACCCACAAAGGCAGAAGTGCCGAGAGCCCACGGAAATCATAAGGTGGCACTCATTCTGGGCTAGGTGGAGTCCCCTATGAAAGTGAGAAAAAGTGGGGCTTCAGGGAGCTTCCTTACAACAGAATATTCCAGTCTCAGTTTTTATAGAAAAGAGGGGACTTTATTTAACCAAAGCCTGATTATCAAAACCTATAATTACATTTGGGTTAAGAATTCTTAAGTGCCTATGAGTTTGTGGAAACTGCAGAAGAGCTTAGCACCGAATTAATCAGACTCTAGGTCTCCCATCAGACTAGAAATCTTCTTTTTAAATTGGAAGCTCATTCCCCCAACCCCTCTCTCTCTCTTTGAATCCACCAGCTCTCCTATAACTTAATTGGACAAATCTTAACTGTGATTTTTTTCCCCTCCCAAAGAGGGGGCACATTGCGGCCAAAGCTTGTTAATTAAGTTCTTTAAATGCCCCCAGCTGTGCAATAAGTTTTCAAAGCAACACAACTGCAAATTTATTTTTTTTAACATTTGGTGGCTAGTTTTCAATCATGCATTATTCCCCCCTCCTTGTTTTGAGGATGGGAAAAACAGGAATAATCTCTGAGAGAATTCCCATGCATTGTGGAATCTTGGACAGACAGTCAAATTGGAGGTGCCATTAAGTGGTGTCTAATTGGAGCCTGTTTAAGGAGGGGAGTCACAAGGGACGATTCTCCGGGCTCCCGGGCAGCGTGGGCACGCACATGCTTGTGTAGAAATAGCTCCCTGAAAAGCACCCAGGACACAAGCCTCCCCAGAGGGCCCGGGGCGGGGCTTCTCCCTGTGGGCAGACGGGGCTTTAGGGAAAGTAGACTGAGCCAGGCCAGCAGAGAGGCCTGTGGACAGGACGATTGTCACCGAGTGTGTTTCTGGTGTCCCCTTCCCCCTAAATGCAGCAGCTCTCATGTTCCTTGTCTTTTCCAGCTCAACTAAGTGGGCAGAGGTGGGCTTGAAGAGGAAGGAAAAATGGGGAAGCGAGTTTGCAGTCACCTTGACCCTCTACAAATTCTCTGCACTTTAAAGTGACATCTTATTTAGGAACAAATGATATCCAACTTAACAGACCTGTATTAAAAAAATTTATTCATATTCCAGTTTTTCCATATTTCAATTCTCTTTTCAGACCCCTCATCACCCGCCTTGCAATTAGGTGTGGCCACATGATTTGCTTCGGCCAATGGCATATACCTGAAAATGATACATGCCAAGTGGCAGCTTTGAGAGCCGGTGCATAACTTACCACATTCTGTAATCTGCTGCAGAAGTGACTGTGTTGGATGGGGACTCTTTCCCCTGGGTCCCTGGGTTTCCATGGTGCACAGAGCGCCCCCAGAGGAGTTTATCCCAACCCCCACCCCACCAACCCGTGATGAACTTGTAGCTTGAAGAAGAAATAAGCTTCTCCATGTTAGACCAGTGAGATTTGAGGGTTGTTTCTTACTACAGAGCAATTGTAGCCCGACTGATACAACTACTTAGAGTATGTAGTTGAATGGTGGCCTGGGGACTAGATCAGGCCAGCAGAAATGTTTTGTTTGGCTATGTTTTCTAAAAAACTAGCTGCCAACATTGAATATCAGGAAGGCACACATAAAAATCTGGCAACACTAGACTTGCCCACCCCCCCCGCCCCCTGTGTAGCCACAGTCTCCTGGGGTAGCTGCTCCCAGCACTTCCCAAGGTCTGGCACCAGGAGGTCATATACATATCGTCTGTCCCCTATAGGCCAAGATCTTCCCACACCCAGAGGAAGGGAAGAGCACGTCTTGGGGTTTTTCCTCCTCTTTGCTGCTTCTGTATGCCACCGAGAGGGCAAAGACCAGGCTCGCTTTGGCTTCATTTCCCAAGGGGCTGCTGCAGGAGGCAGTGAAGCGCCTGATTGTGGGCTTAAATGAGTAGGGGCTGCAGCTCTGAGATCTGGATTTCTTGCACACCGTGTGCACATCCATGGCTCATGGCATGGCAGTGTCCACTGGATGGGACATACCTTGGAGGCTCTCGGGTAGACCCAGTGGAATGGTCACTCTCCAATTTTGCAACTATCGCACTTGGCCAAGGCAAACAAGAGGAGACGCTACTGCCACCAGCAAGTGCGGGGCACTCCTAACCCTCCCTCCTATTCCCCCCTTCTCCTCTTCCAGCTCCCCGTTTGCCTTGCCTTTTCCCCACGCTTGTAAAATGGCCGGCGGCCATTTATCTTTAAAACGTATCTTCTCCTACACCTGTTGGATCCTTAGCATCTTTTCCCCATGACTCAAGATCTATTTGTTGCTTTTCTCTTGCCCTCATGGCTTCACAGAAAGGTTTTATTGCCATTCCCAAGAACCTCAGACGGGACTAGAAGTAAGAGAGAAGCCATAGATGCTTAGCGAAATCTGGGGTAAAATAACTCCCTAAGATAGAGCCTGTCCACTGGGAAGAGAAGAGAGAAGATGTGAACCGAGCTGCCACACACCCAGTGTCTGGCTACTAATATCTCTCCAGCCTTTGTTTTACTCCCCTTTCTCTGAATGCTGTCAGCATGGAGGTGCTTCAGCTCTTAGCATCCTCATCTGTATTCGGGATGTGGGCCTAGCTTTGTGATAAGTCATAAAACAGAACAAAATTTTCTTCTCCAAAGTCCATAGCCCGGACACCCTTCCTTGCCCCACTGTGGTGTTCCGTAGCCCTCCTTCTTCACTCTTTCTTTCTCCCTACCCTGCAGGCAGCTTGCTCTCAGTCTAGTGCCTCGTTGTCAGCAAATTGTGTCCATGTGTCCCCTTTCCCCGGGCTGTTGGCCTTTTAAGTCCTCACAGAAGTTTTCACCTCGATTAAAAGCTATCCATCACGGTGTAGGGCACAGACTTATTTTTTTGTGGCAGAACTCCCTCCAGGGAACTGGAAATAATGCCTGGTCAGTGGAAAGTGATTTCACCTTTGGAGAATTGATGCCTCCTTTTCTGGGATGCGAGCTCTCCTATCGTCCTGGGACACCACTGCACCCGAGCACGGGTGCTCCTGAGCTATTGGACGAGGCCAGCGTTTGTGCTGATTCTCTGCATCTTCCCTTTGGCCCTATCCTTCCAAGCCACCTTGCAAAATCCCCTACTTAGAAATTCTAGAAGTGTCACCCTAAAAGTGACTGCCTGGAGGCGTGGTTAAGAGTGTGGGCTCCTGACAAAAGTGCAGGGCCACTTACTAGTTGTGCGAACTTGGGCAGGTGACTTAAGCTTCTCTCTTTTTCATTTCTGAAAAGGGGATAATAACAGAACTGGCCTCAGATGGGTGTTATGTTGTTCTAAAGGTGTTAATACATGTAAAACACTTCAAAGTTACCTGGCATGTTGGGAGAGCACAATAAAATTTAGTTATTTATCTCAACTCGGAGAATCTCAACCCGAAGGGTCTCTGTGGCCTGCTCTTGGCTTCTCTCACCCCTTTCCTCAAGAGCTGAGCTCTCAGACTTCTTGCAGAATCTTCCTCTGAGTGTGTCCTAGCAAGCCTGGGAAGTCACCTCTCCAACTCTGGCTTCGCCGTGAGCTACAGTGACTTCCCATTTCTTCTCCTCCGTCCTTCTCCCCCCGGGGACTGTAGACCTCCTCGAGGTGGAGACCTCTTCTTCCTTTCAGCTCTGCCTCCCCGACATGCTTGCACATGGCTCTGCTGAGGCTAATGGCTCAAGATACAGTTCCTTTTGACAGAATAATGGTGGTTCTAGCTCTTTCCTAGGACGATGGGGGCTTTTTAACGTTTTGCCCCCAGGAGCCTATTAACGCTGGCTCCTACGTCCTCATCTTTATTTGGATATTCTTCGTTGGCTCTCCCGTCCAAATGATAACAAAGAGGGAGCCATCAGCTGAGGTGGCCCACCACTTTTCAAGGCCAGTCAGCCACTTTGCAGTTTAGAGAACAACCAGAATGAAGCCTACATCCTGTTGGAGGTGGGAGCCGCCACCTCTAAATTCTGAAATGTGTGTTCTCTCCTACCCCCGTCTCCAAGTCCTTCTACATCACGCTGGCTACCCGGCAAAGTCCTCAGCCATGTGCTTGTTTGGTTCATTTTTTAGCTTTCATTAAGCCACATGCATTCCCGTTTACGTGATCATCCCAGAGCTGTATGAGCAAGCCTGAGAACCCCACCGACATGCTACTCGGGACTTATTAGCTATATAACTGATGACCAGGCCTCGGGATAATGACAGCGCAGCAGCCCACAATTGCTCAGTTTAATATAACTGATTTCTCAAGAAGCAAATGCATCTGCTGGCTTTGTCTTTATGTGTCAGTGGTGTGGAGGCAAAAATGGGCTGACCTGTAGGGTTAAAAGAACCAACCAAGTTCTAAACACCCCTTCCTGGACCTCTTTGGCCAAAGGTCAAAACTTCATTCCCAGAGGGCAGAATTTGGTCTGCACATTGTTTTTGTAAGAAATTACATTTGAGCAATTTTAAGCAACTCATATATTCTCTAGTTCTCCACAATCTCTACCATGCCCTTTTGTTTTATATCTGGTCTACCTTATGTGAATCTGCTTGGTCCCTGAAGACAATTAGAAAACTTAGTGTTTTCTCTATAAATATGGAAACTACTCATAGGGACATAGAACCAGGGAGTTTAGAGCTGAAAGTAAGTTTAATGACATTTTAGTTGTAGTCCCACGTTTCCAAGTGGGGACCCTGAAGTTCAAGAGAAATGATGTGAAACCACCCCTGGCCCACAAGTAGCTGGTGGCAGAGCCTTAGCTGCTTATAGTCTCAAAAAGAGATAATTCCTCTGGAAATCTTTCGAGAATAAAAGCTTCAGAACTATAATAATCATAGTAGCGTCACTGATTAAGTATGTTAGATCCTGAACCACAGAACCCATATGTGAGCTGTCATCTGTCATGGCCTCGGCTTTGTTCCTTGCCAAATCTGAAGGGCTTCTCATTCATCTGGAAAAGCCCACTCATAGCAAAGCATGAGTGAGCACTGTGTATTTTACCAAAGAATCTTTGGAGACAGAGGAAAGGGTTTATGTCACTGTGTACCCAGTCTCTCTCTTAAGAAGTCCCCCTGGCACATCTTTTCCTCCCAGTCTCATTCCTCTGCCCACCGGCTACCAGGTCTCTCTTCTGTCCCCTCAGTTGACCATGAGCCTCTCAAACCCCTGGCTCCAAACCCTCTCCCCTGAGCTTATCTGTCCCCTTTTCTTATGCTGAGCTACACAGCTCTCCCCCGGTTTCTATCTCCTTCTGTCACTTAATGCTATTTTCAAGCGTCAGCATAGAAATTTTATTTGTGCTCAGCAAACAAAAGATTCTTCAGTTCCCATGACCTACCTCCAAAAATGGCAATGGAGGATTATAAATAACAGCAATAAAATATTTTTGTTTCTCTAAACACGTATGGTCTCTGATCCTCATGACAACTCTACAATGAGATAGGTATTATTTGCACCCCATAGAAAAAAAGAGCAGAGATCAGGGAGGTCAAGTCACTTGCCCTAGGTTACACAGCTTATAAGTGCTGCACACAGGATTTACTTAGTTCTTGCCCAAACTCCTTCTTTTTTACCATCTGGGGCATTAGATGACAGTTAGTAGGACTGAGTTAATTGATCTGCTGGCATCAATTCTAGATGACTCTCCCTTTTAATCCTTACTGGGATCTGATAACTCAGAAATGGCAATTTTGGTTAAATGCCCTCTTTTTAAATAGAGTTCATCTGCAGGATGCTTTTGCATACTTAGAAAGAAACTCCTAATGATGATACTTCCCCAACTTTTCTTCCTCCTCCTCATCTGAGCCTTATTATAATTCAAGCCTATACATTGCAGCTGACAGTGGTCTCTTGTCTTTACTTCTTTAATTAGTACCGTCATTTTTAATCCACTGGAAAAATGAGAGGGAGAGTGAATGTCCCAACAACAGACATGTTATTCTGAAACTCCAATTGTGACAAATTCACAAACTCATAAAAAAGATTTTTCTCTATACTATCCTATTAGCTCAGAGCAGAGAGAGTCAGGAGACTTTCCCTCTTTTGGGGGCTAATTCACAGCCATTTTTGGTTATTATGCACAAGATGTTTTTCAACTGCGTTGTCAGGTTGTTAAATGTCTTCACCATGGAGTGTTCCAGTAATTCAATCCCTGTGGATTGCCCGGAGTGTCTTAAATGTTTTGATTGCAAATACAGGAGGGAAACTGCTGTCTTGAACAGTCTCCCCTTAAATCTTCTTATGGATTAATTTGTTGTGTGGCCTGAAATAGGTCAAGAGGTTTTGGCTCAGGAGTAGAATTCTAGAAATAATCACCCTATAGACACTCTAAATCAATCATAATTAATGCACTTGCCTAGTCCTGTCAGCTGATTGCTGCTAGAGGGTGAAATAAAGAGACCCTTTCTAATACAATTTGAAAAGAGATCAAATCTGTCATTTCATCTAATAATTGAGCCAAATGAGAAAAGAGAGGGGTCAAAGTTCGCTGGGTGACCTTATGTAAACCCAATAATGCATAATTCATTTCCTTTTTATGGAATTTATAAGCTGCTGTAACTGGACAGGACGGAATCATCTGCCCTCTGTGGCTTCTACCAAACTGTTCTTGCTTATCCTGAAATGCCTGCAGAGCTGCCCAAAGTTTCCAGTAGCCTATTCTGGCTGAATAATCCCCAAGCCTTCAATACGGGCCGGCATTGAATTCATTCTCCCAAGCGTGCGAAGTTAATAACTGAATAAATCACTGGCAGCTCTCTCTGAATGATATAAAACCTGTAATTTATTTATTGAGTGTTACAAATACAGTTAAAACATGTTTTCATGCAAAATGCTTTCCCTCTTTTTAATATTATCGAAAGGAGAACGTGGGTTTTGCGTTCTGAAAATGGAGGTTGAAAGACTGTGCTTGCGAATTGTCCATTCCATCCTGGTATAGTGATGGTGGGAAATGGAGTCCCTTCCTGGTCTCCACACCATCTGGGATGAGGAGGGGTGGAAAGAAGGGAAAACATGTTTCAGAAAAACTTCCAGCAGTGACTCAAGCTGCCCCAAGCAACTGTGCTTAAGTTTACCACGCCTCTGGACTGTTCTGGAACAAAACGTTGGTTTTAAATGCACACAGATCATTCAGAGTTCTTGTCTCAAGACTTCTGGATAGCAGCAAGCCAGGTACCTTTGTTTTTTTAAAGTCTGTTTCATCAGTCGCACGATCAAAGCAGTTATTCATTTTATTTTGGTGGGTGACTTCTGAAGGGATTATATGCTTCTCTGTAGTGAAGTTAGCCTGAGATGCCTTCAGAACTTCTAGGAGCTATTGCGCATTCTTCTGGCAGTTGCTACATCTGAGTGTAGCCCTTCCGTGTGGATCAGGAGACCCCGTTGATCCAGGCACTCTCCTCACTATTTGACACTCACCATATCCACAAAACATTTATATTTCTGTTACCAGGAGCACCCATCTTCCAGAACACTGTCTGACTATTTCTACACTGCTTTTGTGACATTTATTCCTCTGCACCACTACTAGGGCGAGCTTTCTAAAATAATAGATCTGATCTTGTCCCGCCATTGGAGGCCTTTGTGTCCTGGGAGGGAGCAAGTATAAATTGGTCCAATCTTCCCAGAGAATAGTTTGGTAGTATGTAACAAAATTTGAAATTTATATACTCGTTGACTCCCAAAGTGCCACTTTTTGTATTTTGTCTGAAATAACGGGTAATTTATCTTAAATATGGATAAAGATATATGTACTTATAATATGTGTGGTATGGATTATAATTTTAGATATAAATTAAAGGCTCATCAATAGGAAATAAAGATAATGTGGGATTTCCAAAATAATAGATACTCTATAGGCATTAAATTTGATGTCGTCAACCAATTGGAAATATATTCGTGGCATGCTGTTGAGTGAAAAAGCATGTCACAATGCAGCCTGAGAAGTACAATTCCATTTGTTTTAAAAATATCCCTTTCAATAAATAGAGAGGAGAAAATTTACTACTTTGGAGTTTATCACAGACCAATGTCTCAACACCAGTGGAGAATGGACAATGACACACAATAATACAGAAGTTGGTTTATAACTGAGGTGATGTTCCAATTAGTGGGGGAATGATGGACTCAAAAGCGAATGGTGTTGGGATATTTGACAATCCATAGAGAATCCATACAGAAAAAAATAACTATATAAAAATTCCAGATTTAAAAAATAAAAACCTGAGAAAGAAAAGTATATATATTCTGTATATACTGTTTATGTGTGTATGTGCACATGTGCACACAAACACAAATGCAGATAGATTTGCCAACATTGAAATGAAAATCCTCAATAGGACATAAAGCACGAAAAATAATGTTAAAAGACGAATCATAGACTGGGAGAATATATTTTCAATGAATGTCATCAGCAAACGATAGATAAAATCATAAGAAAAATACAACAACTCAATAGAGAAAAACAAATCACAAAGGCTATGTATTGGCAATTCACAGAAAAGGAAATTCAAAAGGCCAATAAACACATGAAAAGAAACTCAGCATCCTTAGTGACAAGGGAAGGACACATTAGAAAACACTGAGCTACCATTTCACTCCCATCAAAATGGAAAAAATTGTGAAGCCTGATAGTACCAAGTGTTGGTGACTATATGCAGAATCGGCAACTCTTATACACCACTGATGGGAATTACTCCACATTATTTAGCAATTTGGCAAGAGCCACTAAAGTTGAAGATAAGTACCTGTTACAACCTAGCGTTCCACTTGTTGGTACATATCTTAAAGAGACTCATATGTATGCACGAGGAGACAAGAACTAGGATGTTCATTGTTAATGAGAGTAAAAAGTGAAAACCTAAATATCCATCAACAACATACTGGCTGTACAGCAGTGGTGTTTGTCCCCTGGTTCAAATCCAGGCTCTACCATTTACTAACAGAGCAACCAAGGGTAATTATTCAACTGGTCTCTGTCTGTAAAATAGGAACAATAAATGTACAGGGCATATATATTTTAATGAGGATCAATGGGTTAAGCGTATAAAGCATTTAGAATACTGTCTGGTGCAGAGTATTACATATTATTTACATTATAGAAGAATCAAAGTAAAAATAAAAACCCTAGCTCTTCATGCATCAATGTGGTTAAATATCAAAAACTTGAGTGTTCAAAGCAAAAAGCAGTTTGTAAACCGATATGTATTGCCCAGAATAGTAGGAAAACATCAGTGTCATCTTTGAAAAAGCACATGAAACAGTATTATTTGTTGCTGTGGTAATATCAATAAAATAAAAGTATCAGAATAGGCACAGAGAATTTCACTGCTGTCGTCAGTTCTGGAGGGAAACGAGCTAAATCAAGAAAGGGTACTGAAGTATAGCCGTATTGTTTTATGTCCTTTGGAAAAAGAGAGAGAGATCTGAAGCAAAAAAAAAAAAATATTAAGAATTAGAAAATTTGGGTGGTGAGTATATAGGAGTCCATTATGTTATTTTCCAAACTTTTTGTAAGTTACCATTTTGTTTGGGAATAGTCGTAGATTCACATTCAGTTATAAGAAATAATACATTTGTGATAACATGGATGGACATTGAGGGTATAATGCAAAGTGAAATAAGTCAGAGGGAGAAGGTCAAATACCGTATGATTTCCTTCATTAAGTAGTAGATAGTGACAACAATGGACGGATACATAGGGACAGAGATTGGATTGGTGGTTGCCAGAGGGGAGGGGGGGAGGGAGGAGGGTGAAAGGGATAATTCGGTGCATGTGTGTGGTGATGGGTTGTAATTAGTATTTTGGTGGTGAACATGATGTGGTCCATGCAGAAATAGAAGTACAATGATGTACACCTGAAATTTTTACAATGTTATAAACCAATGTTACTGCAATAAACAAAAAATTAAAAAAAAAAAAAAAGAAATAATACAGAGCTATCCCATGGATTCTTTTGAAATTGGCTGTTTTTACTTAGCATAATGCTCTAGAGATGCATCTTGGTTGTTGAATACATCAATAGTTCATTTTTATGGCTGAGTAGTATTCTGTAGTATGGATACACCACAGTTGGTTTAACCATTCACCCACTGAAGGATATTTGGGTGATTTCCGGTTTTTGGATACTGTGAATAAAGTTGCTATAAACATGGTGTACAGGTTTTTGTGTGAACATAAGTATTTATTAATCTTGGAAAAACGTGGTGGAGTGCAATTGCTGGTCATAGAGTGTTAGCATGTTTCGTTTTTTGAGAAACTGTCAAACTGTTTTCCAGAGTGGCTGTGCCATGTCATATTCCCAGCAGCAATGTATGAGTTATCTAATTTTCCTGCCTCCTCACTAGCATTTGGTGTTGTCACTCTTTTTTTTATTATATGTGATATTTTGATTTATAATAAGAAATATATAGTTGGTCTTTGTCCCTGTTTCTGGCACAGAGCTCCTAAAACCCCTGGAATTTCCTAAGTGATGTGAGCAGCAAAGGTGTCTCTTGTTATGTTAGTGAGGTGATTTTTGCAAAGCACCTAAGGATGGGGGCTGGTTGCCAGGAGAACCAACCATGTGATTAGAGGGTTGGAACTTTCAGTCCCGCCCCTGACCCCGGGGGAGGCAAGAGGAGCTGAAGGTTGAATCATCGCCCATGGTCAATGATTGAATCAATCATACCTGTGTAATGAAGCCTCCATAAAAACCCAAAAGGACAGGATTTGGAGAGCTTCTGAGTTGCTGAATATGTCAAGGTGCTGGGAGAGTGGTGCCCCCGGAGAGGATGTGGAAGCTCTGAGCCCCTTCCCACCAATCTTGCTCTATACATCTCTTTCATCTGGATGTTCATCTGCATCCTTTATCATATCGTTTTATAATAAACTGGCAAACATAGTAAACTGTTCTCCTGAGTTCTGTGAGCCAGTCTAGCAAATTAATCACAGTCAAGGAGGGGGTCTTGGGAACCTCTGATTTATAGCCTATTAGCCAGAAGCACAGGTGACAACCTGCACTTGCCATTGTCATCTGAAGTGGGGCGCAGTCTTGTGGGACTGAGCCCTTCACCTGTGGGATCTGACGCTGTCTCCAGGTAGACAGTGTCAGAATTGAGTTAAATCGTAGGACACCCAGCTGGTGTCACGGTGCACTGCTTGTTGGTGTGGGGAACCATCCCCCTTTGCTATGGTGGAATTGGGTACTCAGAATCCTCTTATTCAGCATTTTGATAGAGTGTAGTAATATCTCATTGTGGTTTTCCTAAAGGCTAATGATGTTGAGCATCTTTTCATGGGCTTATTTGCCTTCTGTATATCTTCTTTGGTGAAATATCTCTTCATATATTTTGCTCATTTTCTGATTGGATATTTTTTTACTGTTGAGTTTTGAGAGTTCTTTATATACTCTAGGTAACAGTCACTTGTCAGATGTGTGCTTTGCAAATATTTTCTCCCAGTGTGTAACCTGTCTTTCCATTCTCTTAACAGAGTCTTTTTTAGAGCAAAAGTTTTAAATTTTGGTGAAGTCCAATTTCCAATTTTTTTTTTTTTTTTGGTGAGGAAGATCAGCCCTGAGCTAACATCCATGCTAATCCTCCTCTTTTTGCTGAGGAAGACTGGCTCTGAGCTAACATCTATTGCCAATCCTCCTCCTTTTTTTCCCCAAAGCCCCAGTAGATAGTTGTATGTCATAGTTGCACATCCTTCTAGTTGCTGTATGTGGGACGCGGCCTCAGCATGGCCGGAGAAGCGGTGCATCAGTGCGTGCCCGGGATCCGAACCTGGGCCGCCAGTAGCGGAGCGCACGCACTTAACCGCTAAGCCACGGGCCGGCCCTCCAATTTTTCCTTTATGGCTTATGCTTTGGGTGTCAAGTGTAAGGACTCTTTCCCTGGCCATAGATACCAAGGATTTTAAATTATTTAAGGTTTTTTATTTTATGTTTAAGTGATTCATTGTTTTCTTAAATTTATTTTTTATTGAGATATAACTCACAAACCATAAAATTCACCATTTTAGTGTGTACAGTTCAGTGGTTTTTAGTTTATTCATGAGATTGTACAACCTCCACCATCGTCTAGTTCCAGAACATTTCCTCACCCCCAAATGAAACCTCATACCCATTAGCAGTCACTCCTCATTCTCCTTTTCCTTCCCCCACCCCCTGGCAACCACTAATCTGCTTTCTGTCTCTATGGATTTGCCTATTTTGGACATTTCATTTGTCTCTGACTTCTTTCACTTAGCATAATTTTTTCAACCATGTTGTAGCATATATCAGTACTTTATTCCTTTTTATGACTGAATAGTATTCTACTATATGGCTATACTACATTTTGCTTATCCATTCATTAGTTGATGGGCATTTGGCTTGTTTCCACTTTTTGGCTATTATGAATAATGCTCCTATGAATATTCATGTACAAGTTTTTGTGTGAACATATGTTTTCAATTCTTGAAATTGAATAGGAGCAGAATTGCCAAATCATATGGTAACTCTGTTTAACTTTTTCAGGAACTGCCAAACTGTTTTCCACAGTGACCACCATTTTACATTCCCATCAGCAATGCATGCGGGCTCCAATTTTTCCACATCCTTGTCAACCCTTGTTATTTTCTGTTTGTTTGTTTCTTTTATGGTTATCCTACTGAATGTGAAGCGGTATCTCCTTATGGTTTTGATTAGCATTTTCCTAATGAAAAATGATGTTGAGCATCCTTCCATGTGCTTTTTGGTCATTTGTAAATCATCTTTGGAGAAATGTTTATTCAAATCCTTTGCCCATTTTTAAATTAGGTTGTCTTTTTACTATTGAATTGTGAGAATTCTTTATATATTCTGGATACTAGACCCTTATCAGAGATAAGATATGCAAATATTTTCTCCTATTTTGTGGATTGTCTTTTCACTTTCCTGATAGTGTACTTTGATGCACAAAAGTTTTAAATTTTAATGAAGTCCAGCTGATCTGTTTTTTCTTTTTTTTTTTTTTGGTTGCTTTTGCTTTTGATGTTGTATCTAAGAAACCGTTGCTTAATCCAAGGTTACAAAAATTTACATGCTTGTTTTTATCTTACAGTTTTCTTATATTTACGTTTTATGATTCTTTTCAATTTAATTTTGTATATAGTGTGAGGTAGGGGTCCAAATTCATTCTTCTGCCTGCAGATATCTAGTTGTCTCATCACCATTTGTTGAAAAGAATATTCTTTCCTCATTGAATGGTTTTGGCACTCTTGCTGAAATCAATTGACCATAGATATATGGGCTTATTTCTAACTCTCATTTCTATCCCATTGATCTAAATGTCTATCCTTATGCCACACCTCACTGTCTTGATTACTGTAGAACTGTAATAAGTTTTGAATTGAAAATGGGTGATTCCTCCAACTTTGTTCTTCTTTTTCAAAATTGTTTTAGCTATTCTAGTCTCTTTGCATTTCCATATAAATTTTTGAATAATCTTGTCTATATCTACAAAAAATCTTATTGGCATTTTGATAGAAAGTAAGTTAAACCTGTTCATTAATTTGGAGAGAATTGACATCTTTATTATGTTGAGCCTTCCAATTCTTGTACATGATATATTTCTCCATTTATTTAGACCTTTGATTTCTTTCATCAGTTATGTAGTTTTCAGCATTCAAATCCTATACATGTTTTGTTAGATTTACACTACAGTATTCAATTTTTTTGAGCAATTGTAAATAGTACTGTATTTTAAATTTCAGTGTCTATGTGTTCATTGTTAGCATATAGAAGTATAATTGATTTTTGTATGTTTATCTTGTGTTCTGCCACTTTGCTGAATTCATTTATTCTAGGAAATTTCCTTTAATAGATTCCTCGGAATTTTCTAAATAGCTATCTGCAAACTGGGATGGTTTTATTTCTTCCTTTCCATTCTTTTAATTTCTTTTTCCTGTTTTATTGCATTGGCTAAAACTACCAACACTATATTGAATAAGAGTGGTGAGATCCTTGCTTTGTTCTCAATCAGGGAGAAATCTTTCAGTCTTTTACAATTAAATATAATACTAGCTGTAGGCTTTTTGCATATGTTCTTTATCAGTTGAGGAAGTTCCCCTGTATTTCTAGTTTTATGAAAGATTTTTTATTTTTTTAATCAGGAATGAGTGTTGAATTTTGTCAAATACTTTTTCTGCACTGACTGATATAATCATGTGAATTTTCTTCTTTAGCCTATCAATGTGGTGGATTACATTCATTGATTTTCAAAAACTGAGCCAGCCTTGCATCCCTGGAATAATCCCAACTTGGTCATGGTATATAATTCTTTTTACATATTGCTGAATTCTATTTGCTAATAATGTCTTAAGCATTTTTGCATCTATATTTATGATGAATATTGGTCTGTAGTTTTCTTATTTCTTTTTTTTAGTACTGTCTTTGTCTGGTTTGAATATCAGGGTAATACTACTTTGCTAAAATAAATTGGGCAGTGTTCCTTTCTCTTCTATTTTTCTGGAAGAGATTGGGTAAAATTGCTGTTAATTCGTTTTTAAATGTTTGCTGGAATTTTCCAGCATAATCATCTGGACTGGAGATTTCTTTTTGAGGAGTTTTAAAATTATCAATTTAATTTCCTTAAGACTTACAGATCCATCCAAATTATCTGTTTCATCTCGGATGAGATGTGTTAGTTTATATTTTTGTGGAAATGCTCCATTTTTATCTAAGTTGTCAATTTCTGTCGGTAGAGATGTTTGTAGTATTTCCGCATTATTCTTTTGAAGTCTTCAGAGTCTACTGATATCCCCTGTTTTATTTCTGATATTGGTAATTTGTGTCATCTCTCTTTTTTCTTTGTCACTCTTGCAAGAGGTTTGTCAATTTTATTGATCTTTTCAAAGTACTAGCTGTTTGTTTCAATGATTTTCAATAGTGTTTTACTGTTTCCAATTTCATTAGAAATTAGATTCAACTCTTCAGTATTGCTTTTATTATGCTGCTTTGGGTTTATTTTGTTCTTTGTTTTTCTAGATTCTTGAAGTGGGAGCTTAGATTATTTATTTGTGACTTTTTCTCTTTTCTAATATACACAGTTAGTGCTATAAATTTCCCTCTCACAACTGCTTTAACTGTTTTCCACAAATTTTTGTAGGTTGTATTTTCATTTTCATTCAGTTCAATGTATTTTAATTTCCCTCAAGACTGTTCTTTGATTCATGGACTATTTAGATGTGTGTTATTTAGTTTTCAAATGTTTGGAGATTTTCCTTTTATCTTCCTATTATTGATTTCCAGTTTGATTCATTGTCACTAGAGAAGACACTATAGGATTTCAACTTTTAAAAATTTTTTTTTATGATCCAGGATAAGGTCCATTTGCTATGTGTTCCACAGGCAATTGAAAAAATGTGTATTCTGCTGTTGTTGGGTGAAGTGTTTTATAAGTGCCTATTAATGGTGTTATTAGGTTTTACTATGTCTTTGCTGACTTTCTGACTAGCTGATCTATCAATTGTTAAGAGAGAGATGAACTCAACTATTTCTATGTCTTTTTCTCCTTGAGCCCTTTCAGATGTGTTTCAAATATGTTGTAGCTCTGTTGTTTGGTAAATATACATGTAGGATTACTATGTCTACTTGGTGAATTGTCTCTCTTATCATTACACAGTGTGCCTTTGTGTCTCTGATAATTTTCTTTGCTCTGAAGTCTACTTTATCTAATATTAATATTGCTACTCATGGCATAATGTTTTTCCACTCTTTTACTCTCAGTATGCTTTTATCATTACAACTGAAGTAGACAGCATCAAGGTTGGTCACATTTTATAATCCACTCTGCCACTCTTTGTCTTTTCATGTATTTTTTTTTTGTGAGGAAGATTAGCCCTGAGCTAACATCTGTTGCCAATCCTCCTCTTTTTGCTTTTTTTGCCCAGGGCCCATCTTCCTCTGCGTTACATGGGACGCTGCCACAGCATAGCTTGATAAGCAGTGTGTAGGTCCGCGCCCAGGATCCAAACTTGAGAACCCTGGGCTGCCAAAGTGGAGCTCACAGACTTAATCACTGCACCACCGGGCTAGCCCCCAGCTACTCTCTGTCTTTTACTTATTATATTTAGATCACTTGAGTTAGTGTAATTATTGATATGTGAGGACTTAAGTCTACCATTTTATTTTTCATTTCTTTTTTTTTTTATTGTGTTTTCATTTTCTCTATTTCTTTTTCTTGCCTTCCTGTGGGATACTTGAAAAAAAATTTTTTTTCAGTATCTACAGTGTTTTTGAGTGTCTCTCTCTATAGCACTTTTAGTGGTTGCTTTAGGTATTACATTATACTATATGCATAGTCTACTAGTGTCATTTTACCAGTTGAAGTGAAGTGTAAAAACTTTATTTCCCTTCATGTTCTTTCACTCTCCCTATTGATAATTATCTTAAATATTCACTCTCCATACATTTAGAACCACATCAAGCTATGTTATAATAATTTTTATCAAACATAATATAGATAACTCAAGAGGAGAAGAAATAGCTATGGTAGGAGGAAGTAGAAGTCCAGGTTCCCCACTTGGCCTCTATTGTCCTCTGCATCTGGGGCAGGGGGTCTCCTCATTACTTCTGGGTTGGGAGTGGGAGCTCCAGCTCCCCCTAGACCTTTACTGATATCTCTATGGCTGGGAGGGTCAGAGTGCCTCGTTACTGCTTCCCGCATGGTCTCCCCTAACATCACAGTGGACCAGGTCGGCCTCGTTACTGCTGTGCTGTGGTGAAAGTCCTGACTCTCCCCTAGGTCTCCTCTGATACCAAAAGAGGGAGGTGGGGAGAAGTGCCTTATTAGTGCTGGGTAAGGGGACAAGTTCAGGCTCTCTAAGTGATCTCTACTGACATTGTGGTGGGGCTGGGGGGCCTGCTCATCACCACCTGGAGAAGATGAAAGTCCTGGCTCCCAACTGGTATTCTCTGACGCCACCCCTACAGGAGTATTGGGGTACCTCACTCCAGCCAACTAAGTGCCCCACTTGGCCCTTGCTGGTGTGGGTGGGGTGGGGCCACAGTTTTTTCTGTGGTGTTTGGCTGGAGTACAGTGGGTATTATCTAAAAGGTTTTCTGTTTTACAGGCTGCCCCTTTCCTGGTCCCTTGGCAAGAGAAAGCAAATTTGCCTGATCTGTACCCATTGATGATTTCAGTGTGCCAACTTCTTTAGCTTCAATTCTGGGATATACGCGGCAACCAGAAAGCCAAGGGAACCTGCCACCATGTTGTTCCTTGGGTCCTGAAGTCTCTAGCCAGTCGGCCTTCTTCTCTCCATCTGTTTTTTTTTTTTTTTTTTTTCTGGTGAGGAAGATTGGCCCTGGGCTAACATCCATGCCCATCTTCCTCTACTTTATATGGGACGCCACCACAGCATAGCTTGACAAGTGGTGCATTGGTCTGCACCCAGGATCCGAACCTCTGAACCCTGGGCTGCCGAAGCGGAGCACGCACACTTAACTCCTACACCCCCAGGCCAGCCCCCTCTTCTCTCCATCTTTTACAGTCTTCTTATGTTGGTTTTATATTTAATGCCTGAGGTTTTTTTTTTCAGTTGTACTTAGCAGGAGGAATACAGAAAAGTATGTCTACTCTATCTTCCCTGAAGGAGAAATTTCCCAAACTTTACAAAAATATATTTCAAATATTTTATAATTAAAATAAATACTCAAAAATGAACAGGAATGTTGGGAAATTGGGGGTGCATATTGATTGGGGGAAAAGTGAGTTTGATGGAGCCAGAAAAGAAGGCCCAGTAACAGAGCCAGTGACACAGAACCAGGAACGCACATGGAAGAGAGAACTGTGAAACACTTCCCGGTGATGGAAACTGACAAGGTAAGAACCACTTAGAAGCGCCGCTGGATTTTGAAGACTTTGGGAATACACGAGGAATGTTCTTTAACTGATCACCTCCATAGCAGAGACGTGGGCATCCCCTTGCCTTCAGGGCCTACTTTAACCTCTCTTCTCACCCCTTTGGAGTAACAAAAAATGACAGTGGTAGTTGAATTCATCGTATTATTTGAGAGTGACCCCTTGACCCAGAGGTCAAGACTTTGCTTGCCCGTCTGATTAGGACATTCCATAATTTTTGAAGGAACTTATCTCCAGGCCCTTTCCATTAATTAGTCCAGCACTAGCAGGTCCTTGAAGAGGAAAAACCAGTACTGAGGGCTCTCAAATCCCTCTTTGGAGATTAGGAAGAGAGATAAGAAAGGGAAGCTTTTAACAACATGACTGTCATCTTGTGAGCCCCAGAGAGGCGGCTGTGTGCAATCTGAGAGGAGCCAAGCCACATGAGAAAAGCAAACAAACAAAAATACCTCTGTGATGCTCAGATTTTATAAAGCACTAATATCTGGCGTTTAATCTTCCTGGCCAGGCCAGAGAGGACAGTGTTAAATTGCCTTCTATTCTTGGGCCAACTCACGCTGTCACTGTTAAGCCTGCCTGCATGGGAGCCTTTGAAATCAGATCTGGATGTATAGGAAATTTGTACTGGCCCAGGTTTGGTGAACTCTGAACCGGTGGAAGTGGCCTCTGGTTAAGTGAAGGCACTCCAAGCTGGGTGAGCTCTAGAGAAACCTGCTGGCTGGACAGCGCAGTGAGAAAGAAGACTCTTAAAGGCTGTGGAGGTAAAGTAGGTGACATCTCTCAGACCTAAGCCTCTTCCACTTTCCGTAGACTCAAGGCGGCAGCATGGGACAATGGTTAGCACGCTAACCAGCTGGGTGACATTGTGGGGGGACTCCATCTCTCCAGCTTCAGGTTCCTCATCCATAAAATGCAAGTAATAATGGAACCTATCTCATAGGTTTGTGGTAAATTTTAAAATAAGAGTTAGCATATTACACGGGAAGTGTTCAATGAACAGTGGTTGCTATTATTTTTAACACAATTGGTCTGATAGAATATTCATAAAGAGACAGAAAGAACCTTTTAGAGTTGAGTCTAATCTAATAGTCTGGTTTTATAGAAGGTGTAGCTAAGACTCAAAAATCTTGCCTATGACCCCGTCCCCCCAAAGTCATCCAGCTGCTTAGAGGCAGAGCTGCTCCAAGGACACAGATCTCCTCATCCCTGTGGTCCCTTCCTGGCTGCTTCCAATTTCCCCATCATATCTAGGTTATAGTTGGCACCTGATGAACATGTGACCTGACTTTTTAAGAGTTATGTTTTAAAATACATACCTCAATACCAGATTGGTATCTGGTACAATGGTACCTCATTGTACCAGATGAAGAAAACCGAAAAACAAAAAAACGAAAATGGTAGCATTGGATGAAAGAAACCATCGAAAGAGATCCAGAGGCCAACACTCAGAGGGACCATGTGCCCGTCACAATCACACTGTGCATAATATCGGAGTCTTTTCTGTCTCATGAGGTGAGTGATTCCAAGTGCATTCTAATGCATGTTTTATTTTTCCATTGATTTTAATTAAAAGGATATTGTCAAGGTTGCTAGGCATAAATATTGACTGATTTTGACACTACAGTTTTCCCAGAGGGTCAGGCTTGCTTTTTCAAGGTTCTTGTATCTCTTTTGACTCCTCACACTTCCTTTTTGGTATGTTGGACATAAAAATAGAGCTATTAGGACATGCCGTAGCTACAACACAGGTTGAAAAAAAACAAAGTTCTGGTAATTTGGAATCATAACTCACAAATGAGATCTTGGACCTTGACTAAGCCAGAATGGTTGCATCCATGGTTAAATTTGCTAAATAATGATCTGATTCTTCAATCAATTTGGTCAGTGTATATACATGCTTACGTATCTCCCAAAACCCATACGGACGTTAATAGTGCTTTTAATAAAGCAGAGCAATGTGCTCTTTTAGAAGATGATTTTATTGTTAGAGATTCCTACAGCCTGTCACCCCTCACCCCTCCACCCGTCCAGGCCTGAGTTCCTTTGTGATTTCCGAGCAATCACAACTCCCAGAGTGAGCTGGTTGACCCTTCAGGCACACCACTCACAGTCATTGCTGTCTAGGGACTGGGTGCCTCAAGATGGAGCTGGCATTTCAGGGTTAATTCTAGCAGATTCCAAAGCAGCAGGGGTTTACAGAAGCCCAGCACTATATCAGGAGGAGGTGGACTGTGAGAGTAAGTGGTGTGAAATGCATTATGAACATTCTCAGCAAAGAGCAATTGTCTTTTTCTTGTTGATAGTAGAAAATCAATACGGTTGTTCTCTATTCCATTTTTAAACGCACAAGTTGCTGCCACTTCAGGCTGGAGAAGTTCACAGGGTGGTTAACGAAATGTCAGCAGTGACTGAGCAGTTCAAGCAAAACTGACATCCCTCTGCTATAAGTCTACCCCAAGCGAACTAGGAGCCACAGGGGAAGGCAAAGCATCCCTGGGTCACGGAAGCAGGTGGGGTGACACATCAAGCAACAGAGGAAACAGGTGGAAAGGAAAGACATGTGGTTACCCTCCTTGGTTTGGCCAGCTGGCATGACGCAGGGAGAGACTCTCTGATCAGCAGAGGGGCCGCCTGGAAACCCATACAACACCGGACACCATAGGACTGAGCGACACTCTCTTCCTGCTTTAATATTGGAGCACAGGGATGTTTTCTCTGTTGGCACTGTCTGGCCTGTCAAAGATATTATTTCCCTTTCTCCTTCCCAGATGACCTTCCTTTTGCCTCGCTTATGTCACAGTCCCATGAAGGTGGGGCTGGGCAGGACTCTCCTCCATGTGGTCACTCAGGGACTCAGTCTCCTTCCCTCTCATGGCTCCTCCCTCCCCTATATCCTTGGGACAAGAATGAAAGTTTGCAGAAAATGGTTTTATGGGCCTGGACTGGAGGTGGCATCTTCACTTCTGCTCACATTCCGTTGGCCAGAACTCAGTCCTCAGGCTGCACCTAACTGCAAAGGAGGCTGGGAAATCTCTCAGGGTGCCCACGAGGACAAAGGAAACAGTTTGGTGAATAACTAACTAGTCCATGTCTGATACATACAAACAATATAATTCCTATTTTTCAGTGGGGGACGGGCTGCTCCTGTCCGTTTAGGAAGGAGTTTGAGAAGGCCAAAGAGTCATAGTTTAAGTATACGGTGTGAAGAGAGTGTGGCACCCAGGGTACAAAATTTAAGGAGGTGCTCACTCTCAGGGTCCTACAAGTGCAGGGTGGACGCCTGAGAGTGAGTGCCTCCTTAAATGTCCTGCCCTAGGCACCTCCCTCATCTTACCCTCATAGTGGCCCTGTGTTAGTGACATTTTCAGGTTAATCTATTGGTCTTCTCCTTAAATGTTTTTCCACATGGAGTGATGATGACTTTTCATTTGCATAAATTTTCACAATTTTGCCAAAACACGTTCCCAGACAATCTTCTGACTATTGTGAGATGAATCACTCATTTAGTTTTTCCCTCCACTCCTGTTGCTGGGAGATGAAACTAGTCTCTCTCGTTCCCCACATATCTCAGCAGTTAGCACAAAACCGGCCACATAGGAGGCGCTCACACAATAGACTTGAACTAAAAGAAGGAGGGAACAAATGGTCTTTATGTCTCCAGATCGCTCAACAGTTACATAAATCTTTTGCTCTGCACATTTCTATAGGCAATGGGTCAACAGAGCTTGCATGAACAGAGGAAGAAAGCATGTCCAGAGAAACCTATGTGATGGGCTGGCAGTCCTCACAAGGGCAGGTAGGGGTATTTTTTTTTCCTCTCCAGGTGTGATGATTGGCTCTTGATTAGAAGGCACTGTTTGGGAGCAGCAGGTCTGTATGGAACAAACACGCATGTACATACTCAAACGTGTGTTTTTACACAAGAGCATGAGTAGATTTCTACACATGTTCTATAATGAAGTGATGGCCAAGATTCAAATTTGCGTGGGCTCCAGGGTCTCTGCATGGCTCAAAATCCAACAAGATAAAACGTCTGCTGGGGTCTCATGGAAGGCCTCCAGAAATAAATATAGTGAGAAGCAGAAGTTCAAAATCATCCGGATGTAACTGCTTCTTCCTTCCTTAAATATTTTCCTATGCGTGTGAATCTCTCCCCCACCATCTGACTCTCCACCGTAGCATTTTGGAAAGGAGAAATAGACTGAAAAAACCAGCCTCAAATGAAAATGAGGACATCCTTTTTAAAAAGCAACCTAAAGCAGAATCCCATTGCTAAGCTCTTCTGATGTCTCCTTTTTTTTAATCAAGACGTTGCAATTTAGCACTTAGGAAAACTCCTGAACACTCTCCCTAATTTTTCCGTGGCTTGGAAGCATTTCCAATTTTTTTTTTTTTTTTTTAATGTTGGGCATGGAAAATGAGAGGGTATATCTTTGTCTTTTCTGTAAATTCAATTTTCCATGACTAAGAAAGGGGACATCAAAGGGCTCAATGAAATAGATAAAATGCCCCATCAAATAGCTCTAATAAAACAGTATCTTGATAGTTCTTGAGAAGATGGATCAAAAGCATATGGACTCAATTTCCCTTGGAAAAAATCTATTGGGAAAAAGAAAACCAACTGGTGTGAGTAAAGTGTTTCAAGTATTTTATTCCATTTCCAGTTCTGAAATATAGTTCTAACTCTTTGTCAATTAAGAAAGCCCATTGGAGTTGATCCTGGCTCTGGCTCCAGATTAGATTTTGACTCCCAAGGAGTCCAGAAAAATAAATTGCAGAAACCCAAAATGGTGCTAACATAGCTACAGTATATCCAAAAAAAGGCTCAGTGCATTTTTATCTATAAATGCAAGAACTTCATCTTGGGGATTGGGGGAGGGGAGAAGGGTTATAGAAAGGACTCAGATTCTTCAGCTTGTAACCTCTTGTTCTAGGCCTTCCATCTTTAAATGTCATCAGCTCTGAAATTATCACTAATCTTCACTATATCTCTTGCGATTGCCAACCATTCCTTTGTTTGGTGTCAATTAGATAGGAAAGAACTTTCAATAATTCAATAGTTCTGTATTAAAGGGCAGCTTGACCGCACATAACTTATCTCTACGGTTATCAATTGTTTTTATAGAACAGCCGAGTGAAGATCACTTGGCTAACTCGCCAGTCATCCATCAGGGCTCAGATTCATCTGAGTAAATGTAGAGTTATGATTTAATTACTGAAAGGTTGGGTTCAAATACAAGGGAATGAAACTTGTTTATAGAATGACGGCTTGTTTTTCTTGGTTACTAATCATGAGCTTAATTTTTAATGGGAGAGCATTGCTAGCATAATTAACACCCAATTTACATGTGCATCCATAGACCCAATTAATTAAATTTTATTGATGTCTAGTTGCTCTTTAAAATGCTTTCCAAATGCCTCCAAATTGATTTTAAACTGTTGACAGTGGAAGTCAGTTTACACTTTTCTTGGGTTTATGAAATACTAACCTCTTCATTCATTAAAGTTTGCTTTATCTACTGGAGGCATGCCATAATTTGCTAAGGATATTTTGCATGGAGTGTACAGTGTGATCTGATGGTAGCATAAGTTTGAACAGTCTTAGAAATAAATGCTACAGTACTTGGGGGCTGCAGTTAGGTGGCCCCAAGGATCTGAAAATGAATAAAGTAAGAGCAGAGATAGGCAAAGTCAACTGAAAGAGACAAAAACGCTTCTAGGACAGCAGGATGAGATTGTAACTTGAAGGGGATGTTAACACATCTAAAGAAAGAGGATGTTACTCCAACAAGGTAGATTAGCAGTGAAAGCTTGAAAAAGAGGGTCCTAGAGTATAATTTAGTGCTGCAGAGACATACGAACACTGTAGGAGATAAACTTTGGGCATTTTGACTTTTCAGTTCCTTTGGAATGACGATCATTACTACTACTACTCCGGCAATCTTAATCTGATGCCAATAAATGTTAAATTCATGCAATTTCTCCTCTTCTACTCACTAAGAAGTCTTCTGAATATAACACAGCTTCTGTACATATACCTAATATGTATTAACAGAGAGGGAATGAGCTTCAAGGGAAAGGACTTCAAGTGATCTCTGTGATGGTGCCTTTGCATGGTAAATCAATCAAAACACATTTAGATCACATTAAGCTCAAATACCTGGAAAAAATGGCCGAGGATCCTTGACAGCCTCCATCCGTTATGAACTCTCCAGAAACAGAGCCCTCAACCTCTTGCAGATCTGATCATTTGCCTCGTTCCCACAGCCTTTATCAAGTTGCCGTCATGTCTTGCCTGGGCTATTGCAATAGCCTCCTAATTGTTGAACTCACCTCTAGCCTGAACCCCTCTAATCTGCTTTCTATACTGTGGGTTAAATGATCATGTGAACTGCAATACCCTGCCCCCCCCCCCACAGGCACACAATTAATGCTTCAATGACTTCTACTGCTCAGGTTAAAGACAAACTTGCTCAACATGCTAACAAGGCCCTATATGGTATATGGTCAGGCCACTACCTATTGATGTAGCCTCACCTCTGTATCATGCCACTTGCTCTCTGTGTTCCAGCCATGCTGGTCTTCTTCAGTTCCTTGTGCAAAACAATCCCCCTTATTGCTATGGGGTCTGTATAATTTTTAAAAAGTTATGAAAAAGATTCCCATACAAATACAAAGTGAGCAGGTGCAAAGATTTATTTAACTCATTAATAAAGGAACCAACAAGATGATAAAGCTGATTCAAAGAGCATTTGAGAAACGGAGTATTTATAGGTCATGGAAAAAGAATTTGGAATAAGATCGTTAGTTTAGATACAAAAGTGGTTAGTGGACTATAGCACAATGAAACCGTAATCTTTGGGTTATTTTTTCTACCAGCGCAAATCATTTACAACTCTCACAGACAAAAATATCTCCAAGTTACCTGTAAATTTCCACCCAGAGTCTGGGCTGTAATCAATAGTAAGGAATATGTCAAACAAAGATTGTTTTTTCTAGATTCTCCTAGAATAGGGGTTGGCAAAATATGGTCTGTAGGCCACTTAAAGCTTGTAGCCTGCTTTTGTACAACTTGAAAGCTAAGAATGTTTTTTACATTTTTAAAGGGTTAAAAAACAATCCCCCAAAACAAAGAATATGTGACAGACACCATGTATGGCCCAGTGTTAAAATAAATCTCAAAATATTTGCTATCTAAGCATTTACAGAAAAGGTTTGCTGGCCCTGCCCTAAGAATTAAACAACCCTCAGGTGAGACTTTTAGACAGCACTCCATTATGACATTGAAAAGGGCAACGACCATCTTTTTGAGTTATTTCCAAGTTTTGGGATATTTTTTAAAAACAGGCTTTGCAATGGTGGTCTTTCTTCTTAGAATGTTCTTCTCTTCCCTCTCTTCACTGAGTTAACTCTACTCTCTCTTCAGATTTCAGCTCCAAGGCCATTTCCTCAGCAGAACCTCCTGTGACTTGCCATACTGGGCCATCTCCCTCTATTTTTAGGGTCTCTTGGCACTAGACACCTTTCTATAGTGGCACATATCATTGTTACAGTTCTGTTTATGGGGCTATTTGATTAACATCCATCCTTCCACTGGTTTATCACCTCCATGAAGGTAATGACAGCATCTGTTTTGTTTTCTGTTGTGTCTCCAGTACCCAGCACGGTGCCTGGCTATTAGTAGGCAGATATTCAGTAAATATGTATGAAATAAATGAACAAATGTGTGACATTCCCATAGACCAATTAGCATTCTGATGTGTACCTCAACTGTGTGTGTATTTTAGTGAACATGAGGAGGTTTCTCATTCTTAGAGCACTTAGACATGAATAGGTGTCATTCTTTGGGCTTTTGAAAGAGATTAGATGCAAGGCATGTGAAATAATCAAGACATTCCCCGATGAATCCTTGCCTAGTTCCAGCCATCTTCACTTAGGCTTAGGTGATTAGTAGTTTTCTCCTGAAAATGACTGATTGCCATAAACGGCTAAAGGCATGGGCTGGGCAGAGGTCTTATCAAGGGGCCTTTCAAGATATGATCACTGCTGACACCTAGTAAGAGGAAAACAACATCCTGTATTAAGCTGAGACTATTGAATATCATCCAATACACTAAGGAGCACTGTGATTAAAATAAAAATAGCAATGGGCCAGCCCCGTGGCTTAGTGGTTGGGTGCGCGCGCTCTGCTGCTGGCGGCCCGGGGTTCAGATCCCGGGCATGCACCGATGCACCACTTCTCTGGCCATGCTGAGGCCGCATCCCACATACAGCAACTAGAAAGATGCACAACTATGACATACAACTATCTACTGGGGCTTTGGGGTGGGGGGAAGGAGGAGGATTGGCAATAGATGTTAGCTCAGAGCCGGTCCTCCTCAGCAAAAAAGAGGAGGATTAGCACGGATGTTAGCTCAGGGTTGATCTTCCTCACAAAAAAAAAAAAAAAAGCAAATGTTAATATGGAGACTTCCATGAGTTGCTCAAGGGACAAGTTTGTATGGGTTTTGTGGTCTGACTGAGTGTAAAGCTGATTCTTGTTAAAAAAAAAGTATTACTTTGCTTCCAAGATTATTTGCAATTTAGTGTAAAGCTACAGGAACATAAATAGTTTTGCTTTGGGTTAACATTATGTGCAGAACTGAACTTAATTCATATTTGGTGATAAGAGAATTTTTTGAACTTTTGAGACGTCAAAAACCAACAAAATTTGGTAAGCTTAGGAGATTTGGAGGTGGGAAATCTCCTGAGAAATTCTGTGGCTTGAATCGCCAGCTCTTCCTGGAGACTGGAGATAGATGGCATCAGCAGCAACTGTTGCTTGAAGTGAAGTACCTGGATGCAGGATCAGACCCCAAGTCCCTTGGAAATATCCTCGAGGATGAGTTCAGTTGCTTTGTTGAGTTGATGGCCAAAGGCAGAAAAAGGCCCAGGGAGTTCGCATGACTCAGTTACAGGCATTGACTCTACAACATATGACTAAAGTGACAGCATAATGGGAAAAGCATTCAATTTTTGTAGCATGACAGATCTAGGTTTCATTCCTGCTCCTTATACTGTGATATTGGACAAGATACTTATGATAATCTCATCATTACAGTATCATTGCTAAGATTTACGGGGAAAAAGTATGTAGGACACCTAGCAGAGTGTTCAATGAGAATAACTAGCTTTTGTTAGGCTCTTATTATTTGTTTAACCTTATACTGCTTACTTTACCTAAAATGAAAAATAAATTGAAATATGAGGTGAGAATAGGAATTTGACAAGAAAACTATGTCAGTGGGTCTTATGGACAGTATAATGGCAGAGTTGAAATTTAAACTCAAGTTTTCAAAGTCATGCCTCTTCTACTATACCAGGCAGCCACTTAGGACATATCAATTCTCTTCTTTTCCCTCTAGCTCACAGAGCAATGTGTTCTGGGATCTCAGCTGTGGAGCTGGTAGACTCGCCATCCAGGGTTTCTGGCTCATTTCTAACAACTTCCCAAGGACTACATGTAAAGAAGCTTTGCCTTAGGGTGTGGCAGAGCAACAAGGTGGAAGAAACCTGGGCTTCTGAATGACCACATGGAATACAGCTGCCCAGGATATAGAGATCGTCACCTCTCCTGAGGACACTTTTTAAAAAAAACCTTTAATAATATATTTTACTTAACCATATATATCCAAATATTAACATTTTAACATGTAATAAATATTTAAAAGTTGTTAACGAGATAGTTTACATTTTTTTCTCATACTAAGCTTTCAAAAGCCAGTATATTTTTCTACTTACAGCATCTCTCAATTAGGACACTAAATTTTCATTGGATATACTTCATCTGTATTTATATTTCATGAAATGTACAGTTAAAAATTAGGATTTATATATCCAAGTTGTTCAAAACATACTTTTAAAAATTTTTTTTGCATTGGCCCTACTTTGTTATTTAAAATTTTCTTTTAGACATACAAAAAGCCATACATAATTGATGTACACAACTTGATGAGTTTGGAGATAAGTATACACCCATGGAACCATCACCACAATCTATGATGTAAACCTATCCATCACCTCCAAAAGTTTCATCCCACCTTTTTATTTATTATTTTTGTTGTTATTTCTGTGATAAGAACACAACGTAAGATCTACTCTCAGCAAATCAAATTTTTGAGTATACAATACAGTATTGTTAACTATAGGCACTATGCTGTACAGTAGATTTCTAGAACTTATTAATTTTGCATAACTGAAACTTTGCACCCTTTGACTATTATCTTCCTGTTTCCCCCACCCCCAGCCTCTGGCAACTGCCATTCAACTCTCTGCTTCTATGAGTTTGACTATTTTAGATTCATCATGTAAGTTGTATCGTGTAGTATTTGTTCTTCTGTGTCTGGCTTATTTCACTTAGCATAATGTCCTCCAGGTTCATCCGTGTTGTCACAAATGGCAGGATTTTCTTCTTTTTAAAGTCGGAATAATAGTCCATTGTTTGTATTTACTACATTTTTTTAATCCATTCATCTGTTGATGGACATTTAGGTTGTTTCCATGTCTTGGCTATTGTGAATAACGCTGCAGTGAACATGAGAGTGCAGATCTCTCTTTGAGCTTCTGATTTCAATTTCTTTGGATATATGCCCAGAAGTGGGATTGTTGGATCATACGGTAGTTCTCTTTTTCATTTTTTGAGGAACCTTCATTTTGTTTTCCATAATGGCTGCACCAGTTTACATTCTCTGGACAGTTTACAAGACTTCTCTTTTCTCTACATCTTCACCAATGTTTATCTTTTTTTTTTTTTTGATAAAGCCATCTTAGGTGTGATGTGATAGCTCATTGTGGTTTTGATTTGCATTTTGCTAATGATTAGTGATATTGAGCACCTTTTCATATATCTGTTGGCGATTTGTATATCTTCTTTGGAGAAATGTTTATTCAGTTCTTTGCCCATTTTTTGATTGAGTTATTTGTTGTTTTGTTATTGAGTTGTAGGAATTCCTTATATATTTTAGATATTAACCTTTTATCAGATACATGGTTTGCAAATATTTTTTTCCCATTCCATAAGTTGCCTTTTCATTTTGTTGATTGTTTCCTTGGCTGTGTAGAAGCTTTTTATTTTGATATAATCCCACTTACCTATTTTTGCTTTTGTTACTTGTGCTTTTGGTGTCATATCCAAGAAATCATTGCCAGGGCCAATGTGAGGATGTTTTTTCCCTATGTTTTCCTCCAGAAGATTTACAGTTTCAGGTCTTGCATTTAAGTCTTTAAATGCAAGTTTAAAGACTTAAATTTTGAGTTGATTTTTGTGTAGAGTGTGAGATAAGGGTCAAATTTCATTCTTTTGCATATGGATATCCAGTTTTCCCAACAACATTTACTGAAGAGACTATCCTTTTCCCATTGTGTATTCTTGGCACACTTGTCAAAGATCAGTTGACCTTATATGTGTGGGTTTATTTCCAGGGTTGTTATTCTGTTTCATTGGTCCTTACGCCTGTTTTTATGCCAATACCATACTGTTTTGATTATTGTAGCTTTGTAATATATTTCAAAATCAGGAAGTCTGATGCCTCCAGCTTTGTTCTTCTTGCTCAAAATTGCTTTGGCTATTTGAGATCTTTTGTGGTTCCATATGAATTTTAGGATTGTTTTTTCTATTTCTGTAAAAAATGCCATTGAGACTTCCATAAGGATTGCAGTGAATCTATAGATAACTTTGGGTTGTATGGACATTTTAACAATATTAATCATTAATTCATGAAAACAGGATGTCTTTCTATTTATTTGTGTCTGCCTTAATTTCTTTCATCGGTGTTATGTTTTCAGTGTATAAGTTTTTCACCTCCTTGGTTCAATTTATATCTAAGTATTTTATTCTTTTTGATGATATTGTTAATGGGATTGTCTTCTTAATTTCCTTTTCAGGAATTCATGATTCTGAACACTTTTACGTGAGAGAATAAATTTGTGTCTTCTGTAAGCTACTGAATTTGGGGTCTTCACTCATGCTGTTTCTTCCAGGCTTTCATCCCAAATCTATCTCAGATTTAAGACCCAGGTTAAATCTCATCTTCTCCACTTGCTTCATTACAGTGGGATTTTCTCTTTGTTGAACTCCTTTCACACTTGGAGTCTGTGTCACAAAGCTTACTACTGTTTTCTCCAACTGTTCTAAGAATGTTAATGCCATCCTTCTCTTTAAGTATATTTTCCTATATCCTTTACTCTGCCCAGCACAATTCTGAGCATACGGTAGATGCCCAGGAAATAGCTGCCATAAGTATTTTGATAAACTGAGAGTTTACATATACATTATAAATAATCAATTTTCAAAACAAAAAATAAATTCATAAAACACACATAGTAAAGCTGCCTCGAATCATTCTGTGAGCTTTCTTTAATGATTCAGAAGGCAATAAAAAAAATGACCTTACAGGTCCTCTTTTGTGTGTTCTTGGATAAAACACTCCCACCTTCCCATTTAAACTCAGATTAGGTAAGATTTGTGGTTGTTTGGATCCCCCCCAAATAGGAATTTGTAGTAGTGTAGGTGAGTCTGATAGGGAGAGAAATAAAGTTGCATTGTCATTATTTGACGTGGTACCCAATTTCTTATGCATTGTATTTATAATCCACAGACTGGTGATGAGAGCCCACCACAGAGTGTACATGCAATATGCCAGTGTGCCCATTCAGAAGACAAATGGGCTTGAAATAAACAGAGATTCAACCTTATTAGTGTGGACACATCTCCACTAATATTTGCCATACATGGTTAAGTGCTAAAGCAGCCACACATAGATCTTCTATTTGACTACACTTAACTTCAAAGCCTCAAATTGTTAGAGATGGAAGAAGAAATGTCAACCTCTTGTTTGTATTTTCTCTGATTTTTTTTTTTTTTTTTTGAGGAAGATCAGCCCTGAGCTAACATCCATGCTAATCCTCCTCATTTTGCTGAGGAAGGCCAGCTCTGAGCTAATATCTATTGCCAATCCTCCTCCTTTTTTTTTTTTTTTTGTTTCCCCACAGCCCCAGTAGATAGTTGCATGTCATAGTCGCACATCCTTCTAGTTGCTGTGTGTGGGACGCGGCCTCAGCATGGCCAGAGAAGCGGTGCGTCGGTGTGTGCCCGGGATCCGAACCTGGGCCGCCAGTAGCGGAGCGCACACACTTAACCACTAAGCCACGGGCCCGGCCCCGAATTGTCTGATTTTAATCTACAGAACATCAGCATTAACATAATGGAAGCTCTAGTTAGTGGAATATCATTCCCTCTCACTGAGGGAGTTATCCTTGGAGGCAGGCATCATTCTACATAGGAGGCTGGGACAAATCCTACATGACTTTTTTTTTTTTTAAACAGTTATTTTTATTTTATTTATTTATTTTTCCCCCAAAGCCCCAGTAGATAGCTGTATGTCATAGCTGCACATCCTTCTAGTTGCTACACGCGGGACGCAGCCTCAGCATAGCCAGAGAAGCGGTGCATCTGTGCGCGCTGGGGATCTGAACCCAGGCCGCCAGCAGCAGAGTGCGCGCACTTAACCGCTAAGCCACGGGGCAGGCCCGACCCTACATGACTTTTTATGGTAAAAGATACAATATCGTCTCATAAAAAATTAAAGCTTTTTAGATTAGTTTAATTCCTCTTAAATATATCACAAACTATAAGTATTGATAATTAAATCAAAAATGAGAGAAATGGTCCCCATATTATTTTATGCATATGCTAATTGAAAAAAGTTAGAAGTTTATTCAACATGTAAACTTCTTGCTAGATCCGAAGTGAAATGAAGTAATGTGTTTGGATAAGTATGCAATAACATATACATAAATACATATACATTTCTCTATATCTTTTGTTTGTGTAGTGTGGGTGGGTAGGTCAAAATTATATTGAACAGAGGATTTGTATCCAGAATAAATAAACACCACCCACATGTCAATATGAAAAAGACAACCTAATAAAATATAAAATAGACAAAAGACCAGAACAGGCATTCACAAATGAGTATATAAAATAACCAATAATCATATTGGACATCAGAGAAACGCAAATTAAGACCATAATGAGATATTGGCACATATCCATCAGAATGGCTAAGACTAAAGAAAAAGAAACTGTCAATACCGAGTGTTGACATTGTTCATGACATGTGATGTCAGGAGCCGAGGTAGCCAACTCGAGATGCAGAAGATGACAAGCTTGGATAGAGCTTCAGATGGATAGACAAAGCTGGTCTCCTGAGATCAACGAGGACAGTATTGTTGAGGCTGTAAACCAACACAAGACTATCACCTACCCCTAGACCTCTTGTTATGGAAAACCAGAGAGATAGATGATAGATAGATAGATAGATAGATAGATAGATAGATAGATAGATAGATAGATAGATAGATAGACAGACGATAGATATGGATAGATGGACGAACAACCTTCTGTTTAAGCTACTGTTGGATCAGGTTTTCCATTACTTGCAACTGAATAGATTCCTAACTTTTTTAGAGATGTTGCTAATTGATAACGGAACTGTGTCCTGGAAACTTTCTGCTCTGGCTTTAGATTCCTTCTAAATGAAGCATCATTTCTTGCAATTCCTTGAACATCTGCTCATCTCTGCCTCTTGGACTTACCCTCTGAATGGCAATTTAAATTGTAAGGCATTTACCCTCCTTACTCATTTACAATTATTTGCAGTTTCCTGGACAACCTGTATTACCTGACAAAGAAAATTGTAAGAAATATAGGAAACAAGGACAAGCAAAAAGGAAAGAGATCTAAATTCCTATCACCTAGAGATGAGAGTTATTAACTTTGGGTTTTATATAGACTTCCCATGGTTTCTCAATGTATAACAGTACAGGTACAAGTGTGCCCATTTGCTGTGACTGTCTCTCTCATTGCTGTTCTCTCAGGAACTAACATTGTAAGATATGCCACGGGAAGTGGTTGGGGCAAGTACACATTTGCAACCTGACTGCCAGGGTTTAGATCTTGGCTGTGTGATCCTGGACAAGTTATTTAATTTCTTCATGCCTCAGTTTCCTCATCTGATGGATATAATGCAGCACAATAACTGTGCCCACCTCATGGAGGTGGTTGTGAGTAATAAATGAGTTAATACATAAAACGCTTTTAAAATAGTGCTTGGCATATATAAGTGTGAACTAGGAGTAAATACCAGGCAGTCAATATTTGTTGAATGAATTATCTATCACCATCCTTTTAATAGTAATGCAGGAATAAGTGGACAGAATAAAGGAGAGAATCTTGTCCTCAGAGTTTTAGTAGATGAGCAAGCTGCAAATCCTTCCTTAAGCAAAATCCTCGGATTACTTACATGTGTTCTATACCTTTCTTTCACTGTGGTGGATGATCTAGAGAGGATGACAAATGTGTGTGTGTGTGTGTGTGTGTGTGTGTGTGTGTGCATGAAAAGAAGGCCCTAAAAATGATTGCTGAGGTACCAAAGGAGGTCATTATTTTCTTAGACATGTGATTTGACCTGGGCAGTGGTCAAAGCCTTGTAATAACCAGCTGGGTTAAAATGAGATTTGTGTGTCCTAAGCGCTTTATGAGGCAGAATACTGAGAAGGGAGACACTGCTTTCTGGCTTCTGTCTTGTGAGCTGGCCTTTTCCTCGGGAGAGTCTGATCATGGGGAGCGCATGGATGGCACAGGGAACGTATTCAACCAACCGCAGGAAAAGTATCAAGATTTATCATCTCTTGGAGTAAAAATTGACCCCAATTTAACCTCTATTAATATTTATTTCTCAGGTCAATAAATCTAGAATTTGTCTTAGTAAAAGTCAATATCAGTTGAATTCTGCCTATTCTTCTTAGAGGGCAAAGAAGAAAAGGGAACTATAATTTGAATATGTTTAAAAATGCAATAATGAAGCCACACACAACGTTCCCAGTGGAAAAAAAAAACTTCTGGTTTCAAAACAAATGGATATTAGCCTCCCAACGTGAACTGTCTTGATTTCCCAATTAAGATCTCTGGTAAGATCACCAACCAGAAGAAAGAGGAGTGGGGCCCACGTTCCAGGCTCTGGGCGACCTTGCATCCATCATTTCTCTCCTCTGAGCCTGTTTCCCAATCTGGGGGAAAAAAAACCACAAGCTGTAGATTTCTTTCTGTATTGTTTTGTTCATTATACATTCTACCCAGGAATTTCAGTTCTGTCATACCAAGAAGTCGTCTTTCCTTGGCACGTGTCTTGCTCATCTTACTGGAAAAAATAATAGAATTATATCATTATATTATATTTTAAGAAAAATATAACATTTGATATTGAGGACTGATGTATGAAGCTAGCACCTCCTTCTCCCACCCTTTCTTCACTTGCCTTGTAATCTCAGAGCACTTTGTGTGGGAAGGGCAGCTCGACATCAACAACCACGTGTGTGGGTCATTTGTTTTCAGACCTCTTGCCCACCTACAAAATCTCTTCTACCTTATATCCCTCACCTCAGTCTTACTGCTTTCCATTTCTCCTGGGGACTGAATTTCAGTCCCCTTGGCACCACCCTTTCTTCAATGCCCCCAGTGACCTATATTACCCATGCTTTACTATCTAATTACTACCCATCCTGTTGTCAAGAAATGCTCTCAGACTCAAATGATACAATAGCTGAGAAAACACATTGTAAAATGGAAGGCACCAAATCACTACGAGGACTTTTATTATTTTTAATTCTCGTGTGCTAATCAATATTTTTCAGGACTGGCATCAAGTAGACTGGGGTACAGCAGGCTTGCAAATTTGATTTTCTTGACTTGACTTTGTGTGAGCATCAGGCAGACAAGTAGGGGAGAGTGTGCTTCCCTGACTCCCCCTTCTAAATTAACCCTCCTCCCGAATCTTCCCTCATCCTCTCATACTTTATCGTAGCTCTCTATTTCCTTCATGGTACTTACAACAATATCCTATTGTTTTATTTATTTGTTTCTCCATCTATTGTTTGTCTTTCTCATGAAAATGCAAGTTCCATGAGGACCAGAACCTCATCTGTCTCACACTTTTGGATTCCCTGTGTCCCACATATGGTCTGTGCTCAGTACGTATTTATCCAATGAATGAATAAACAAATAAACAAATGTAGGAATAAATAGAAAAAATAAATGTGGTAGATTGAATTAATAGCTCCAATTCTTCTCCTTTTCTTGTTTGCGTGCCATTTGCCGTGTGACTTTGAAGTTCCTCCCACAAAAGAAGAGGCGTATATCTCCCCACCCTTGGCTCTTGGTTTGGTTATATGACTTGCTTTGGTTCACATCAGAAGTGACGGTGTGCTACCTGTAAGCCCAGACTTTAAGAGGCCTCATTGTTTCCATTCGCTCCCTTTCACCTCTACAAATGCCATGAGAAGGACATGCCTGGGATAGCCCATTGGTTTCAGGAGAGGATGAAAGGCTTGTGGAGCAGAGCTACCTGTAGCCCATTAGCCTAGATCAACTGACTCCCAGGCATGAGAAATAATTTGTGGTGGTTGTTTTAAGCCACTGAGGTTTGGGGTAGTTTATTACATAACAATACCACTGATACAATAAATAAGACAAACAACAGTGGTAATTATGCTTATATTGACTTGGATCACCTGTATCGAGATAATGAGTTGATTGCTGGAGTGGAGGTCAAGTAGACAATTCTAGAACTGTAATTTTTGCATACTGGGCTTTCAAAATCATGTCATGAGGGTGTGGAATTAGGAATTGCCAGAGGCAAGTGTAGAGAGTCATCACCACTCCTCTTCTCCCTTTTCTCCTCCCACCTCTTCCCTACACACATCTAGATGCCTTTGTTGCTAATGCCGTCAAGTCACTTCAGACTCCTAGTGACGCTGGGTACAGCAGAGTGGAACCCTGCCCAGTCTTTTTGTGCTATGCTCTTACCTTCTGGAGCTGTATCAGACAATGCTCTGCTGCTATTCACAGGGTTTTCATGGCCAAGTTTTTCAGAAGTGGGTGGCCGGGTCCTTCTTCCTAGTCTGTCTCAGTCTGGAAGCTCCACTGAACCCTGTCCACCATGGGTGACCCTGCTGGTATGTGAAATCCCAGTGGCGTAGCTTTCAGTGTCACAGCCACACGTAGTGGCCACAGTATGACAACCAAAAACGGGTGGCGTGGTTCCCTGAGCGGGAAAGGAACCCGTGCTGCAGCGGTGAAAGCATGGAACCTTAACTTCCAGATGCCTTGGGGGTGGATATTATGCGAGCTGGATCCAGAAACTGAGGTTTTGGATGAGAGTCTGCATTACATACGGCAGAGACCAAAATCTTTCCCATTAAGTGACTGACGGAAGACAAATTGTGCTTTGGTATTTGCATTTGTTGTTGCATTTCCCACCATTTATGAGATTGAGCAAAGTTAATCTGACAGACATTTATTCATCTTCTGTAATGAAATTGTAAAGAATGGTATGAATTTCTTCCCACAGGCCTTCAAGAACATCATTTTCTAAATGTGTTTTTTTTAATCACCTAAAATGTTTATCTGTCCTGAGGTTTTAAGACTAAAGACTTGGCATTCCAAAGCATCATACAGAAAACCATAATAAATTCACTATTAATTGGAGAGGCAGAAAAGTAGATTACAGAAAAATACTCAGTCTTTTTATCAACCTTGTAAATTATATCTACCCATATTTCTTATTATCCTACATCCAACATTTGTTTTTCAAACATTAATAATATCCACAGTTATGCATTTAATTTACTTTTTGGAATCTCCTTTCTATTTTGTTCTTAGTGAATTTTAAAAAATATTTCTGGCTTCCATTTATGCTGGTGACATTTTAAAATATTGGAACATTTTAAGTCAACTAGCATTGCTACGATGATGGTGATGGTTCTGGAATGATTTTCTCCTTTTTTGAGTTCAAGAGACAAAAACTTTAGGAATGAAGTCACTTAACGATTAGGAGGTTAGGGCAAAGGCCAGACGGGTAGTGCCAGCTGAACCTTCTCTCAGAAAGTGATGTTTATGGAAATGAAAAGGTTAGAAAGGCCTTGAAAAACTGGGCACAGCATGGCACAAGAAACACTCCTTTGGAGAGAGTGTATGATGAAAATAGTTACTAAAGTTTAACATGCTATGCATGTGCAGAAAGAGTTTTTTTCAGATAGCTATAACACAAGTCCTGGGCTTGGCTTTTATTGGCTGTCTTTGGTCACATGACCATCCCTAAACCAATCAGAGTAGCCAAGAGAGTGAGTTACTCTGATGGGCCCAATCCTAAATTTCATTTTGTGTTCTAGAGGCAGGGAGAGATCAGCCCTACCTGAATTATAGAAGGAGAGGGAAGGGGTGGTTCCCCAAAGAGAAATTGCTATTATTACCAGAACTGGGCAGGAAAAACTCCTGCTAATAATATTTTTTCTATTTTCTGAGTCTACAGAAAAAACTATAGAACTACTTGGGTATTCAGGCCCTCTGTGAGAGATTTAATTATTGGTCCTATCTCCTTCTTCCTCTGAAATAGATTAGCATATTTACAGTTTTGCTTTGTCCTCATGACGGGCAGAGTACATCTTCTCTTCACCTCGGGCTTGACCACGAGATTAGCTTTTGGCCAATGGGACATTGGCAGACGGGATGCTTGCAGAGGTTTGAAATGTGCCAGTGTGTTTGGGTTTACTGTTTTGCACTTCTGCCACTGCCATGAGAAGAATATGCCTTGAGTACCTGCTGGCCCCAGGGGAGTAATAAACATGGAGAGCATACCTGATTTGCTACCTGGAACCAAACCTAGCTAGCTTTAGACAAGATGGGTCGAACTCCAGTAGACCCATAGATGCATGAGTGAGAAGTAAAGCTTATTGTTATGTGCCATTCAGATTTTGTGGCTGTTTGTTACACGGCAATAGCTGACAAAGATACCTCCTCTTTCAGGTCTAGTTATGAGGAAGAATGAGGAGTGAGAACATAAGCACGAATTAGTGGTTCTTGCATAGTTTCTTGGTAAATAAGCAGTTTTGAGTTTCTATTGTTAGATCCAGAATATTTCCACCTACTCGTTGCATTTACTGGAAAATTATTCATCTTCCTCCTCATTTGTCAGTCTGGACACCATCTATGAAGTAAGTAAAAATGATTTCTAATTTGGTCTAGTAAGTTCTCATCATAATTCCTCCACATTAGATTTTACTTCTACCATTCTATCTTTCTGTAAACTTCCCCCAAACTCTAAGAGTTTATGATTTGTGTCCTGAAATGTTTAACATTGAACATGATGCTATAAATCATCCACTGCTCTGAGCATGTTCAATAAAAATTACAATACTATTATTATGACTACACTTAGGCATTTATAAATTTGTCTTTAAATGGGGATGTGTTGGGCTCAGCTGCTCAGAGATGGAACAATATTAATGTCTTCACAAGGACAAGTGAGTTAATACAATCTTTCTATATGCTTGGAGACTCCTTGGCGATGTCAGTTTGGACAGCTGGTTTTCCACTTACAGTAACTTCTCTGTTACATGGAAGGGGAGGGTGGATGGGCTATTTTCTTGTTTCTTTTTTTTTATTATACAGGGCTTGAGGTTGCAGGGAAAGAACCATTACTATAGGCTTCCCATTTAGCGAGGTGCAGATGTTTAAAGAAGGCATGTGAAGAAGCAGAGGCATGGCACCTAAAGGAATGTGGTCTGGCCCCACAGTCTTAGCCTAGCAAGGTGGTGTTTTCCTTGGTGAACTCCTCAGAGAAGGCAGTGTAGTGGTTAGAGAGGGGACTTTGGAGTCAAACCCAGGCGGGTTTGAATCCCAGCTCCAAGCCGTGAGGGCTTGCCCATTTAAAAATTTTATTTACACGTTCATTTTATTTGCTGGTTCATTTATTATTTTGGGTCAAGGTAGAAGCAGAGCCGGAGACAGAGATTAAGATGCCCTTGGTTTATCGAGGGAGTGCTCCTAGGCTATACCTTTTAAGAGAGCAAGGGTCAGAATAGGGAGGAGAATGTCAACCAAAGTGGTCCCAGATCAGGTCTAAAGTTGCCTTGATCTGCCGGACACTCTGAAGCATACATCACAGGACAAAGGTGTCCTTGCCTTGAGGTAAGGTGCCAGCCATTTTTTTATATGGTCATAAAATATACAGAACATAAAATTTACCATTTTAACTATTTTAAGGTATACAATTCAGTAGCATTAAGTACATTCACAATGTTGTGCAACCTTTATCACTATCTAATTCCACAACTTTCTCTTCACCTCGAAAGGAAATCCCGTACCCATTATTAGTCACTCTCATGCCTCCCTCCTCCCAGCCCCTGGCAACCACTAATCTGCTTTCTGTCTCCGTGGATTTGCCTATTTCGGATATTTCGTATAAATGGACTCATATAAGACGTGGCCTTTTGCATCTGGCTTCTTTCACTTAACATTGTATTTTTGAGTTTCATCCATGTTGTAGCATGTATTAGTACTTCGTTCCTTTTTAAGGCTGAATAATATTCCAATGCATGGATATACTACATTTTATTTATTCACTTATCAGTTGATGGACATTTGGATTTTTCTCACCTTTTGGCTCTTGTGAATAGTGCTTCTATGAATGTATATGTACACATTCTTGTTTGAATTGTTTTCTTTTCTCTTGGGTTATATACATAGCAGTGGAATTGCTGGATCATATGGTATTGCCACGGCTAACTTTTTGAGAAACTGCCAAACTGTTTTCCACAGTGGCTGCACCATTTTATACTCCCACCAGCAAAGTATGAGGGTTCCAATTTCTCCCCATTTTTGCTAACACTTGTTGCCATCTACCTTTTTTATTATATGCATCCCAGAGGATCTAAAGAGGCATCTCATTGTGGGGCATCCACTCTTTTCACCCGCAAATCACTCAATCATGTGCCGCAGGCTGCCCTGGGGGTGGGGGTGGGTGTGGGGGTGGTTAGTCTCTCAAATGAGGTGGCTTCTATCAGCCAGAGGCACTTCTCCAGGGAAAGGGGGAAACTGTGCGCTGTTAGCAGGCCACACTCACAGCAGCTGAGAAATGAGTTTACTGTGCTCGTTCACTCAGCAGACATTTATTGCAAGCCTACACTATGCCAGGCACTGTATTAGGTGCAGGGGGTGCAAAGCACAGACTGGCCTAACAGAGCTGGAGGATTCTGCTGTTGATCAAATTAACACAAAAAATAAAAATGTAACTCTGACAAATGTAGGTGAGAAGAGGGAGGTGGTGCTACAATCTGTAATAAGATTTGACCTAGGCAGGACTGTCAGAGAAATCTTCCATGAGGAGTGAATGAATGATTGAGGTGAGTTCTGGAGACTAAATGTGAGGGAACTAAATAACTAAGGAAGGGCCAGGACAGCATTCCAGGCTGAAGAAACAATGTGGCCGAAGGCCTTGCAGTGGGAAAGGGACATGATGTATTCTAGAATGTGAAAGACAGATGGCTGTAGTGGGGAAGTGGAGGAGTCAGATAGACTTGAATAAGCCTGGTGAGGTAGGTAGGAGCCATATCTACAGGATGGCCTAAGGTATGTATGTTTATCCTAAGAGCGATTGGGAGCCATTGCAGGGAATTAAGCAGCAGTAGAGGTAGAGGGGATCTGATTTGTGTTTTGTCTACGGTGCAGAGTATGGACTGGGATTATAGGAAAACATGAATCTTCAGAGTGAAGGAGCACAAACACCATATTGAGATTTTTCCATTGTCTCTGATATTGAGGAGTGAATTCTCCCATTTGTGGGAGATGCTGAGTCTCCTTCATGGTGGTTTGTTTCCTCTTCTGTAGTTTTTTTTAATTGTGAAGTCATCTTCTGCTGAAGGGTTATTATCCCTGAGAGCCCCAAATGCTTTGGACTGTGGAAATGTTTCTACCAGTATTAATATGTAAGCTTGAGGTCTCTGCGTTATATGGGTAGGAATTTGAGAGCAGCACGATTCAGAACCAACTGGCATAAGCAGAGATTCCCACAAATCAGTATTGGCTTTATTGTGGACAAAGCTGAGATTGGACAGCATGGCTCAGTTGCATGGAAACAAGAGGCTTCCTGATACTGCACCTAAAAATTAGATTTCCCACCTAGTCATAGATATGGTGGAAAACTGCTGACCTCACCCCCAGGAGCTGTCCAGACCTTTACTGATAAGCTAAATGCAAGGCCAGAACAGAGTATGCTCTTAACAAGAAGAGATGAAGAGCATGAAAGCTTTAATTGAAGCGCAAAATGTCCTAGGTGCATAGGGGAGATTAGAGAGTGTTTCTTGAAGGAAGTGAGATTTGAACTGGGCTTGACTTGAACTTAGCTGTTATGATATCTTCACAAGACTTGAACTTGACTGATATGTTACTTGTTTATTTAAAAAGTATTAGTTGATTATCTATTATGTGGTAGGCTACACTAACTTTGATGCCTGGGAATTGACAGAGGGAAATGATGGCACTCTATGCTGAGGTTACGGATTAAACAAAAGTGCAGAGGCATCTCTGATGTGGATACCAAAAGAAGTAGGAGTAAATTACTTAATATGCTTGCCTGTAGTAGATACAGTTGGTGCCCTGCCCATATAACCTCAACACTCACCATTCCTGCTAAAGATTTCTTGCTGGCAGCTTCTAAGACTCTTTACCAAGGGCTTCCTCTGGCAATGGGAGCCGCTGGGCCCAAGTCCGGGGCAGGCTCTGTTAATGCCTACAGGAGCAGCCCTCAGCCAGTGGTGAATGGGAGTTGGTGAATACTCCAGCTGTCTCACCTCCCGGGCGGATCAACTCTGAGACATGTCTCCCCACGTGGACATGGATTCCAGTTGCCCAGGGTGGAAAGGTACTCATCAGTGCCCCTGGACTGGCTTCTTCCCCTCTTTCCTTCTCCCCTCCTCCACTGATACTTCTTGAGATAAGCTCTTTAATCAAATACTTACACTGACACCCTTATCTCAAGATCTTCTTCTAGACAAATTGACATGTATCTTTTTATAACGTAAAAGTCCATATTTTTATCATTTAGGTAACAACGCAAGGATAATTATTATATACAAACATAATTAAATATCGAGTTAAACAGATATTCCCAAATGCATATTCATTAGATCCTTCATCCATCAAATATTATTGAGCATTGTTGAGCAGTGCTGGTCATTATTTTAAGCAAAAATAAATATCAAACTCTGCACATAGAAACTGCTCATTGAATATTACTTTAATATGAATAGGATTCATGTCACTAAATTGACTGGAATAAGCCTGGGTTTTTTTTTTTTTTTTTAATAGGCTTATCTTTCTTCTATTGCAATCATTCTAATATGTTTGTAACAGCTAGATGCAGTGTTGACTCAGCTGCCTTTTAAATGTCAAATACCTTCCATGTGCCATCAAAGGACACTTATCTTGAGCCCAAAGTGCAATGCTCACCCATTTATAGAAACTGTATCAGCTTGGTGTAGACCACCACTGTCATTGTGAGGTTAGGACTTGGGCAATCACAGGACAATTTAATCAGAGATCAACCTACTTTTGAAAAACAGGTCAGGACTATTTGATAGCCTAGCGCAAAGTTCCCTTAGATGGTGGCATAATCTTTGCTTTCATATCCTGTTATACTCCACGTGTGCACACACACGCAAGCGTGCACTCATAAATGATAACAACAACAACCATTAGTAGGCATTTTTTAAAAGTCCAAATTCCAGTACCCTAAATAATAAGCCATTTTAATATTTTCATGTTCTTTTCTAGTCTTTGGCCATAGACAGATGTCATTTTTATGTGATTATAATAAGACTTCTGTATTTTGCTCATTTCTTCCAACATTATTTTGCCAGCATTTTTTCCCCACAAGGGTTTGCCAGTGCTTTTTAGAGAGATGTCAAGGATGGAATCCTTCCAGCTGGAACGGGTTTGTACCCTCTGCACTGAAACCACATTTGGGGACTCAAAGAAAGAGCTACTTCTCACTTCGATTTTCTGCTCTAAGTTATGACCCCCTGCTCCTGCTTCTTTCAGGGACTAACGTGTTTGGATAATTGTCTCAAGTGGGAGTGTGCCACAGAAGACCAGGTGTAGTAGAGTCTGGGCACTTGGCAGAGGTCTAGTTTGTCATTTATTCGCTCATGCATTCATTCAACAAGCATTCACTGAGTATCTATTACCTACCAGGGAGTGGTTGTGATGCTATCTGCAGGCTGGTGATAGAGGCTGGAGACCATCATGGATCAGGAGCAGGAAGGTGCTGGAGATGAGGGAACACTGGAGCTGAGTATGAGCGGTCATATCTACCCACGTAAAACAGAGGCACCCAGTAAGCCGACAGGAAGGGAGAACCCAAAATACCAGAGACCAGGGCGCGATGAGAGGCCTGTAATCTAATCCAACAGACAGACAAGAACTAGAAAGACGGGCCATAAGTGCTCGCAGACATCCCAGATCAAAGAAGAGGGTGATCAGGTATGACGAGTAGAGATTTAAGGCATTAGTGACGGGGATAAACCCTGAAAAGAACAGCGAAGAACTGCTGCCGTGCATCTTGCCTGTGGCTTCTATGAAGGAGGAGCCCCGGGCACAGTGGATCTGTGATGCTACGGAGCCTCCGAGAGGTGTCATGGCCTTGAGCCAGGCCCCCTGGCTTGGAGTCTCACGTGGACGCTAAGTGACTTCAGCTAAGTTACTTAACCACCCAAGGTCCGTAAAATAGTGATGACTTACAAGTGCTTAGCCTATAGGGTTGTAATAAGGTCTAAATAAGTTAATATTTGTAAAGTGCTTAGAACAGTGCCTGGCACAAAGTAAGTACTTATATACTTATATAAGAGCTATTAAATAAAATTAATATGTGGTGAAGGAATGCATTTCCGGACAATGACTTAATTCTTTTCGGTATCCATAACCACCATCATTTTTAGAAATTTAGAAATCCAAATAACACCATGGTGTTTTTTCTTTCTAATTATCTACATGTGGTTCTAAGTGTGGCTTTCTTCCCCTACCATGGTGACCTCAGTCTCCTACCCATCTTCCCCCAACAATGGTGCCTTCACTGTTGGTCCTGCTGGCTGGCAAGCCGATGTGAAGCGTCTTCTGGGTGCTGGGCCAGGCATTCAACTCTCGCACGTATCAGAGCCTTACCTTTTTGCCTGTCCTGTGTCCTTGAGCACTGACACTGAATGACACCTCCCAGGTTCTCTAAAGCCTCCAGATCTCTAAGCTGGCTATATACCAGCATAGGCCACAGCATAGGCCTCATACCTTCCTTTCGGAAAGCTGTATCTTACTCCGTTCTGGCAACCAGGGGATGTTTTGACGCAGGAATCCTCACAGCCAGGCTTCGTGGTTCAGCAAGGGGCTTAGGCCATCCCTACCTGAAGATCATCCTGCATTTTTTATCTGGACAAGGGGCATTTCTTTGAAAGAGCAATCAGGATGCCCTAGCCCCCAGGCCTGTTCCCAGATCCCAAGCCTGGGAAGCATTGCCAAGTATGCCCCAGATCCTTGGTTGAAGGCCTAATGCCAGGAATGGTGCCATCATTCCAGTGGTTAATAACAAACAGAAAGATAGCCTGCGGGCCTCGTGAACACTGCGGCCTGCCGAGGGCCTGGAGCAAGGATTTGGTGATGACTAAGGAAGAGGGTACAGAATCTACTTTCTTTCCTCTGCTTTTTCTTTTACAGAAAGACTCTTTGTTTTTGTCATTCTGTGCTCGAGCTAAGCAGATTACAGTAAAGAGAAATGGGGCAGGCCCAGGTATCTAGGAGATGGGAGAGAATTTGCATTCCAATTGTGGAACGTATCAAAAGGCTATTCTTCCTGCTTCAGTTGGAAGGTGAAGTTCAGTTTGGGGGCTATTTAAACAGGACCGTACCTTTTCCCTCAAATTCTAGCTGCAGGAGGCCCTGACAGTGACGCAGGAAGCCCCCTAAGGAAAGGGCAGCAACACTGTGAATCCAGACCTCTCCACTGGACTTTGAAGGTTGAAAGCTGCCTATGCTACTTCCATTTTTTAGGCTGCTAGTGTATTCAAAAAAAAGAAATGCCATAGCTGATTGCAAAAAAAAAAAAAAAATTGGCTATGCTTAATATTGACTTTTGGCAAAATAACACATTTATTACACACACACACACACACACACACAATACAATGATTGCGTGTGTGTGACTTCATTTGTGGATAACGTCAGAAGTTTGTATTTGAGGAACAGGATGGAAAGGAGGCTCCTGCCAGCTGGTTGCCATGCCCATCTTCCCCCAGGTGGTTCTGTCCAAGATGCTTCACAGAAAGAGTGCCTCTTCCCTCCCCCACTACATCATCACCCGCCTCCATGGAAGACGTCGTCCCTACTTTACCCACCTCCTCAAGAAGCATTTTCCCTCAACTCCAACTCCTCCTTTTTTCCCTTCTCCTTAAAAAACAATAGACCTCCAAGAGAGACTTCACCTAAAGCAAAGTATTCTCTGTTGGTTTGGAATAAACCTGAAAATCAAAGCCCCTCTCTCCTCCCCTCCCCTCACCTCTCTTGTCTCCCCTACCCTTCACCACATACACACTCACACACACACTGAAACCCAGCTCATGCCTTGTCTGCATCATCTCCTTTCTGTCCCCTCCACACAGACTTATTTCATAAAAATGTCAGCTATTAAGTTAACATTATTTAAGGGGCTTTGGGTTTTAGTTCCTGAATGCAACCTAAGCTGGATTGGTAGAGGCCTGACGCGAAGGCCCGGCTGTATAAAACATGATCCACAGAGGTACTAAATAAATAACCTGGCTGTGGGTTTCCAGGGCCCCTCTATTTATCACTGCAGGAACGATAAGGATCTGATTTAGAGTGAACCTTACTGAGGGTCGAACCCGGCACAAGCTGTAATATGATCTGCAGGGGAGGGCTGATAACCCGAAACAATGTGAAGAAACCCTGTCAGATAAATAAAACAAACTGTTTGTCCATTAAATAGTGCTGTCAGGAAGAGGACAGGGAAGCCAAACAGAGCTAAATCCAATTCTTTTATGGAGGCACAAAGCCAGGGACACCTGAACTGAGCTGGGGAAATAACCTCCCTCAGAAACAGGTTGGGGGGGAGAGTTGGGGGAAGGGGATGGTGGTCTGATTTATTGAGGTCACTGTGCTCTTTGATCTCAGGCAAATCCTTTATCCTTTCTGGGTTTTGGTCTTTCCATCTGTGAAATGGGACCCATCCTCTGGTCCCATCTACGTCACTGGGTTGTTGAGGTCGACCCATGAAAGTATTACATAAAAAAGCTTTTTAAGAAGAAGGAAATGACTACACAAGGCTCAGAAATGCAGCTATCTGCAAAGGGCAAGCTGGTTACAGAGCTACTTGAAGCAGGTACCCATCGACTGGGAACCAGAGAATGAAGGGTTCATCCCACAGGGCAACAGCCACTCAGCGCCACCAACATGGCTGCATGGAAACACAGCCCACTGCCGCCAAGTCTTCGAATTTTTTCAAAAGAAGCTTAAGATATAGAGTTTGATGTGAAATCTCAAGAGTTTTAAGTGTTGGCAGCTACTGTAAGAATTTTTTAGAATTCTGTGTCTGTTTAGTTTAAAAACCATATGTATATAGTTGAAAAACCATCTGGGTTAGATGCAGCCTATAGTCTGCAACCCCGGGACTGAGGCACAGCAATAGTGGAGTACCGCCATTGTTCCTGCCACATTCATCCTGGGCAGAACTATGGGACACAAAGGAAACAGAAACAGCAGTGCCCTTTCTCAAATCCACTGGGAGACCACACACTTGTGCTAGCTCTTTCAACTTTTTGATGTACTTTTACTGGATCTATACTGCATCACATTGAATACTACACAGAATCTTCGGACCACAAAGATTTTCCTCAAGTGAGTAGGTTGTAACTGTCCTCTGAGCTTTTTTTTCCTAGATGGGGAACACTGGCCCTAGTTCTGGCCAGTATTTCTCAATGGGAGCACTGTTGGCATTTGGCACAGCCACGAAATGTCAATAGCTCCCACCACGGCCTAGGACAACCAAAAAATCCCCCTTCACTTTGAAAACAAAACAACAAACAACCCTATGCTACTTCACATTTGTGGAAACCAGAGACTCTAATTCTGTGTTCTTGAAGAAGACCAAGCAGACCAATTTGGTCCCACAGATGGTCAACATGACCAGCTCAGGCCTCTGTGAGAGACTTCCCGTGGCGTCCCAGAGTGTCTTGACTCGGTGAGGTCTCCGCTTCTTAGAACAACAAAGGCCAAACCAGCAAACAGGAACAGAGGGTGCTCTAGAGGGTCATCTTTGGTTCCCAACCCAGGCTCTGAGTCGCCAATGTTACTTCTTCTTCTTCTTTTTTTTTTTTTGAGGAAGATTGGCCCTGAGCTAACATCTGTTGCCAATCTTTCTCCTTTTTTTTTCCCCAAAGCCCCAGTAGATAGTTGCATGTCATTGTGGTACATCATTCTAGTTGCTCTATGTGGGACACCGCCTCAGCATGGCTTGATGAGCAGTTCACAGGTCCACGCCCAGGATCCAAACCAGTGAACCCCAGGCTGCCAAAGTGGAGCGCATGAACCTAACCACTATACCACCAGGCTGGCCCTCCGATGTTACTTCTTGAGCAGGAAGGTTCCTGGCCCTCATCCTGGCAGGCCTGAGGGTCTGGCCCAGGGACATTTATTTTTCAGTACAACTTCACTGGTGAATCTAAACCATTTTGAGAGCCTTAATTTAGCAAAAGCATTAATGCTTCTTCTCCGCTAAAGCAGTGGTTCTCAAATTCGTTTGTTCTTCAGAATCACCCAGAAAGCTTTACAGAATATTGCTCCTTAGGAACCAGTCTGGGAGACTAATTTGATTTGGATATTGGATCAAATTCTTACATAACTGTTGTGGGCATGGAGGTAGATAGGGAGCTCTTGTATCTTTGCTGTGTTTTTGGAGACATAGGTCTGCTTATCCTCACATTACAGATGGCAAAGCTGAGACTCAGAAATGAAAAATAACCATTGAGGTCTTGCATCCAAAACTAGAATAAGATTCAAATGTCTTGTCTTTTTCTTAAGAATATTACCATGATCGTTTTATAAAGAATCTGCAGCCGAGTTCATTGTGGGGCTAAAATTAATTTTCTGAGGCAGTAGCAATGGTGTACTTTTTTGCATTGAATTATATATTTTTTCTTGTACTTTGTGTTTGTTGTTGAATAATTCTCTCCCCCATCAAGCAGGAAGCAGGTTCCATGCTTCCTTGGCTTGGAGATATTTTATGGCAGAGCTTCCTGGCTTTTATTTCCAAAACCTCATGCTCATTGAGGAGCCTATGATATGAGGACCAAGGGATTGCTCAAGTCAAGGGACTAAAATATAGTTCCCAGAAGCTAAGGGAGGAAGAGAGGGAGGCTCAGCATCAAAATTAAAATAATTGAAAATAAAAATATGTGAAACATTTTGCTTAAATAAGTTTTTAGATCGAAAGTCAGAGGGACAGTCTTTAGTTCTGATATAAATGAGCTATTGGCGTTTTCAATTTGAACCATCTCAGAAGAAGTTAGTCTTATATTAAGGAGATAAAATTAAACACATGGAAAAAAATTATTTTTTATTTTAAGGGAGTCCTTAAGTGAAAAAAAATTCTCTTATTTGTTCACATGAATTTATTCTCTTATTTGTTCAAGTGAAAAAAATTCTCTTATTTGTTCAAGTGAATAAAAACACAACTTAAACAAGGTTAAGAAAAAGAAAATAAAAAAGGAATATATTGGTCCATATGAGTGGAAAATCCAGGGTGCAAATGACTTCAGGCACTGCCTAACCCAGAGCTTCAAATAACAGTATCAGAAGTCTCCTTTCCTCTCTGTGTCTCCACCTCTGCGTTGGCTTCATTCCTCAGGCAAGTCCTTCCATGTGCTGCCCCTCAGGATCCTGGCTTACGTCCTCCCAGTTTAGCAATTCCAGTGCACACCAGCACTTCTTCTCATTAGCCTGCCTTGAGACATGTGCCCATCCTGGATCCATCCTAATGAACAAAGTATAGAACATGCTGATTGGCAAGCCTTGGGTCATACGTACAACCTGGATCCAGGAAGTTGGGATCAATCTATCTAATCTACATGGACAGACAGTGGAGATATGGTGACTCCCAAAAGAAAAAAAAACAAGATTGTTAAAGTAAAAGGGGAATCGATCTTGGTCAAGAATGAACAACAGATGTTTTCTACAAAGGGAGACAAGATGGATGTAGGGAAAGAAACCAAGTCCATTTTCTTCTTTTCTGTCTCACATTAGCATTCATTAAATAAAAGCAGGGAGTCAAAACACTGAAACAAATACCAATTGAGAATAAAATCAAAGAAAGTGCCCTTCTCTATAGTGAAAAATTCTGACTTGATATTGTTTTCAAGAAAGCTTTTTTTTTCTTCCTTTTAAGAAGGTACGGTAACCCAGCTTTGCTAATAAAGTGTTTGCTTAGTACATTATGGAAGTCTTTTGGGAGACTATTGAATCAATTAGAATGATTTGTAATTAGCACACCAACCTAATGACAGGGTGTCTCTAAATTGCTTGAAAATAGTTTGCTCTCTTAAGGGTCTTGTATGCCCCTCTTATGAACTTATTTACACTAATAATATGCTTGCTAGCCTTCTTAAATTTTTTCAAGAAAGTAAATTTTGCTCAGATTCTGTAGGAAATATCACAAATTCTGAATTAAGTGGTTTTGAATAATTGGAAAGTTACTATATTAATTAGATTCCCCTCTGTAGAAAATTATTCACAAAAACTGTGGAACAGACTATTGCAAACGAGCATTTTTGAAAACTCTGATTGATATTAAGAAGTCATGGCAGATCTTGAAGCAATTCAAACAGAATAGAAGCTAGAAACAATACAACTGTTATTACAAGGTGTCATCGCCTATAATCCTAAGGATATTCACAAATACAAAATAGTGTTAAAAAAATGCCCTATACTTTTTTCAAAAGTTTGAAAGGTAAGCTTGGGAATTAGCTGACCTGTTTTAAAAAGTCCCCCAGACTTGAAGGAGCAGATGCCCATTCATGTGGCACAATTTTAGTTTTTCAGGTTTCTAGAGCCCAATTTGAGAGCAGTGTCAACTCACAGACATTTGGCATTTTGGTCAACAACATAGGTTCTGAAGTCAGGCAAACCTGGATTCATATCCTAGCTCCTTCCTTCTTATAGCTGTGGAATCTGCAGCAACTTAACCTTTCTCACCTTTTATTTTGTCATAAAAATGTAGATGATGGTAATAACACAATTGGTGGTGCTAAATAAAATGCTTGTATCTTGAACATAGTAAGCCCATATTGGTTGCAGAAAACTCCTGGGTTAACAGAGATTTGATTCTGGGGAATTAACCCATTTTTTATCTTAATCTAGTGAATAACCTGGAAGGTACAGAAGAGTCTCCATAACAGGCTAGAGGAAATGTCGAATAGCATGGGATGTTCAATAGTAGAAGTGTGTTTTCAGTCAAATCATGTCTTCAGTATTTCTTAAGAGTCGGCAACTTTCATTCATTCACCAATTCATTCACTTACTGCATAGATATTGATACCTACAGGCATTAATTGAGCCTCTACTGTCTACTGGGAGTTGGACTAACCATTGGGAATGCAGTGGAGATCAAAACCAATAAGGTAGCCGTAAACTTTCAGCAACTTAACAACTTTGGTTAATTTCAACTTGTGATCGCTTCTCTTGAGCCATAATACCTGTGATATTTTGTCATGCCCATCCAGCCAAGAACAGCAGAGAATAAAACAGCTTCCCCCCTCATGATTGTTGTTCAAAGAGCTAATAAATGTAATATGCTTAACATACGGCTCTGCTCATAAAACAAGAAATAGCTCAACACAAATAATGGTTTCAACTACTACTACAATGATCATTTTGTGATATTTTAATATTTTTAGGTACTGTAATGTTGGAAACATTACACAAAGCTGGGTTCAGATCTGGGTCTGCCTTCTAACAGCTGATGTTGGGCAAATTACATACCCTCTCTAAGTTTCAGTTTCCTCATCTATAAAACGGGTAATTTTTAGTGCCTGTCTCATAGGGTAAGTGTGATATTACCCATCAAGTGACTTGCATAGTACCTAGAATGTGGTAAATGCTCTCTAGTTACCATAATCATCAGAATAACTAAAACTTGTGTCATCATTTTAAGTTGACATAGTATTTTCATTAGATGTTCTCATTTAGTGCTCAGAATGGGCTTTGAGAGAAGGGTTATTGACATTATTGTCATCATTAGACATATGTATAAAATCAGGAGGGGTTCAGTGACTTGCCCAAGGTCACAGGGCAGGTAAGTGGCAAAGTCAGTCCTTTGTCTTAGAAACATCACTGGATTTACGAGTGATTTTCAAAGTGATCTGTTAGACTGGAGTGTCTGCTCTTCTCAGACAGTTATTCTAGGGATTCAGCAGTGACCAGGATGGGTCTGAGCTGGCCCTTTTGGAGGCACATTTTGGTGGGAAGATTAACTTAAAGAATTGGCAGCTATGCAGATGAAGAGCTCATGCCTTCCTCCACTGGCAAACCCTCTGCTCAGCCAGCCACTTAGATTCGCCAGCTGACTGACACTCAAATGTTCTTTCAGTCTTGCTTCCGGTATCATTTAAATCACAGCCATGCTAACATATTTTCATTAAAATATTGTGGAAAAGATGCTACTTTTGGAGAATATTCCCTAAAATGACTGGTGAGACTATCACCTTCCCCCATGCCTCTGGACAAACTTCTGGAGGACATGAATCTAGCATTAGTGGATCTTCTAATTTTCAAAAGGAGCTATTAATCTGGATTTTTTTTTTTTTTTGCTGAGGAAGACTTGCCCTGAACTAACATCCGTGCTAATCTTCCTCTATTTTGTATGTAGGTCGCTGCCACAGCCTGGCTGCCACTGAGTGGTGTAGGTCTGTGTCCAGGAACCAAACCTAGGCCACCAAAGTGGAGTGCACCAAACTTAACCACTAGGCCACAGGGCCGGCCCCTTAATCTAGATGTTTATATGAAATATCCCCATTTAAAAAATATAGACTCAGTTAAAATGTAAACAAAACATGACCCTTGACTGGATGAGGTCTTGGGATTATCATTTGCAATTGCAGCTGTAACCAAGCTCCTGATTCATTCCAGAGGTTAGGGAAGATTTCCATGAGCAAGTGGCTTCTAGAAGTGCAGCTTTTAGAAGAAGGACTTGGCATTGTTAGGAGAAGAAGGCCAGGGGGCAGCCTCCTACGGCTGGCTAGACTCTACACTGTAGACTGTAGAGCAAGGGAGAGTGAAGCGCAATGAGGCTGGTGTGGTAGGCAGTGGCTAGACCATGCCAGGTATGACTGCCCCACGAAGAGTGGTGGAGGTGGTGGTGTGGTTGATCCAGCGAGCATTTTAAAAACATGGCGCAGTGATGGGAATTGACTGGAAGGGGCAAGAAGGGAGTTGGGTGACCTTGTAAGAAGCTGTTGAGGCCATTCAAGCACGCACTTCTTATTCTCATCCCTGCAGCATCAATACTGTACCAAGCCAAGTTAATTTTCTCCTGCATTTTACTAGATTAAAGATGACTATCTTTATCTTCACTGTCTTTGAGAACATAAAGGAAAATTTCTGGCAGCTTTCACAGCCTCTGACACTTCTTACCTACTCGGGTCCCTTTTTGGTTCTAATTTACTTTTCTGTCTAATTCTTTTCCCCTTTGTATTTTCTTTTTACACCTAAATGCCCAATTTTCAACTGTCATTGAATAAGAATTAGGAACACACTACACTAAAAAAATAGCTTATTCGTAAATCAAACCTTCTGGCAAACATTAGGGTTTAGGTACCTAGTGTCGTTTTCTTTTATATCTACCTAAGGAAACTTTTTTTTCCCTCCTTACCGCTGACATATTTTTTGAGAAATGCAGCCCTCAGGTTGTTGTTCTGCACTGTCTCAAGTCACTGTGAATTGAATAAATTTGATGTCTGATGGCAAACTGCCATGAGAATTTAAACAACTTGTGAGAGAAGATATTATTTTTTTCCTCTGTCATTTTAAATTCCCCAAAGCCATCCCAGGGAATGGTGGGGACAGGGGTTGGTTAATGGTGACTGTCCCTCAGTGTGGGCTCTCACACTGCCAAATCTCATCTAAAATTCTTGGGAGCTAAGACAATTCTCCTCACTCTAGAGTCAAAACTTCAAGGTCACCATATTGGCTTGATGACTTCAAAAGTAAGAGAATTGGGATAAATTAACAAAAGCGTTGAAGAAACTATATTGATTGATTTCAGCAGGCAATGTTTTATTATAACGCACAATGTGCCATATTTAGAGGGGTTATTCAGAGAGCATTAGATTCTTTGTTGACCATGTTGTGAAGTTTTTCTTTTTTTTCTTCTTAAAATGCCCTCAATTTTCTTCCCCCTTTCTTTGCCCTTACTTCCTACTTTGGAAAACAGAACAGACATCTACCTTAAAGGAGACTAAACGCCCAAACTTCTGTGCTCTTGGTACACCGCTGAGGGACTCGCGTTTGGATCAATTGCTTTGTCTGGTGCCGGTGGTGCCTGCCTGCTTGGAGCATAATGCATTTTTTCTGGGCTTGCATCTGGCCCCTTTACCATGCACCGACTTTTGCAGTTTTTTTTTAGATGGCAAATAAATCATTTCTTTCAGATTGGATAAAAAATGGACTGTGCTCTTTGGAAGCAGAAGTCTTCCAGATAATTCTATGTTTGCACTATAAACTATACCAGTCAATTGCACATTCAAAGTTTAGATTTGGGCCAGATTTATGCCCCTGAGAAAATCCTATTTTTGCATGATTTAGACAAAAAATGTGTCTGAACAGCGTTACCCAGCCTAATTTATATGAAACTGGGATTCTGCCACCTGGGGTTTCGGGTCTGCTCTGTGAGACGTGTCTGGTATGTGACTAAAAGACCAAGTGAGGAGGAGGCGGCGGAGGCGGACGCGAGCCCACTTGAAAGGGAGACGGCCATCCCAGCCAACTGAATGGGGTGTGCACAACCAGCTGGGGGGTGAGGCCACCTCATTGTGCTTTTATTATTGGCTCTTGTGTACAACCAGAAAGGCGCCCCCCTCCTCAAGGCATGCTTGGTTGCTACGATCTGTTCCCGGGGGCTCGTGTGCATCCCCCTCCTCCCAGACGGGCTTGGCTTGCTCAATTACCAAAGCCTCCGAGTCCCACCTGCATCCAAGAGTGTGTGAGAAAGAGGAGGAGACTGAGGAGCTGTCCCTGCCACCATGCTTGGGGAGTCTCCGTAGGACGATTCGTTCCCCACTGGATGGATATTGCTTATCCCTTAGCTAAGCGGGAGATGTCCATGGGGTTTTGGCTTGGCCTTGTTTTTAGCCGTCCAAGTCCTCCCCCAAGGCTCCAGTGGGTCTTTGCTGTTCTCCAGGGCCCAAGTTATGAATCCTTTCATGGCATGCAAACTGATCCTACCCGATTTGCACATTCCACAGCCCTTGGGGCCCATACAAAAATTTGTCAAATTTTTTTTGAGCATTTACTGCACGCCAGGCGCTGCTCTGAGGATACACTGCTGGGGATGGGGTACAAGGATAAATAGGACAGACATGATCCTTACTCCACAGGGGCTTGCAGTACAGTGGAAAAGGGAACCATATGAATCCGATAATCACAAAATAAATATATCACTCAGTGCAAAGTACAATCTATAACGGAGGTCTGATTTAGTGGACGGCCATGGTAGGGGCATGGAAGGATTTCCTAAGGAGGGTCTATTTGATCTGAGAACTGAGGGATGAACAGAAGCCTGAAATGCCATTCCTGGAAGGAACCAGGGATGTCCACTAGCTTAGGAGGGGTACCTCGTGAGCAAACAGGATCAATGACTTGCCCAAGGACATTCAGCAATCTAGGAATGGGGTCACAGCCAGACCCTCCACACATTTAAGGGAATGCTTAAACACAAGGGTTCTGAAGTCAAAAGGGGCTGAGCCAGATACCCAAATCTTCCCACTTAATAGCTCGTCACTTGATCTCTCTGGGTCTTCGTTTCCTCATCTGTGGAGTGAGGATTATAATAGCTGCTTCCATAGAGGGATGTTTTGAGACACAATTAGGAAAAGTATGCAATGTGTTAGCTATTAAATAATAATAATAAATGTTGTTATAATAAATGTTAGCTATTACTATTATTTATTCTTGTTTGGTCTTTCAAAGCAACTCTATAAGATTGGAAGATAAAGTACCCCCTATACCCACCCACAAACATTTTATTTGAAATGAAAAGCCACAAAAGTTGCCCAATCATGCATGCATAAATTCATTCAAAATGTTTATTTATTGAGTTCTTTCTATGGTGAAGGCATTATTCAACGTGGTAGGAAAGAGACAAGGAACTGTGAAATAGAAATAGAGTCGCTGAGCTGAAGGTTGGATTAACCGTTTGAGAAGCACCACGTTTCAGAGATTCAGATGAGAGGGCTGGAGGCACACAGAGACGCCATCTTGATTATGTGCTCCTTTCATAGGTGAGAAACTGAGGCCTGGATCATGAGGGTGATGGCTGATATCAGCCCTCCAGTCCCCTTGTCATTTTCCCAACGTGCCCTCCCTATAATTACCAGCTGGAGTCCCTTTGCACTGAGAATCTGCTTCATGTCAGTCTCGACTCTCAGAAGAGCAGCCAAGAGAGACCTTTGGAGAGTTGGAGAAAACTCCCCACTCCAATCCTTGGCCCAAGGATCTTGGGCCACTTCTGAGGAGGAGCAGAGGCAGCTTTGCTCTTTCAAGATCCTGTGAACATGCATCAGTTCCTGTAAGAAAGCAACTAACTACACAGGGAGCCAGCAGGCGGGTGGAGGTTTTTCTCTATCGACGTTTCGAAGTGCTTCCCAGCCTCTTCCTGCTAACGGCGTGTCCCGTCCCAGTTGCGTGCCTCCTCAGAACGTGGTGGGTTTCCAGGCTTGCTTATCACTAGTTGTACTTACATTATACAGGCATAATACGTGTCTTAATCTCTGAAAGGGGGCGTGATGCAAAGACAAAGCTGTTCTTTGTACATCCTGGTGGAACCCATTCCTTCAAATAACCGTTTAGATACCAATCCCAGTTCTCCACAGCCAGACTGGACCCAGCTGATGGTTTAGGGGTGTTTCTTGCCCTTCCTTGGGCCAAGATTGATATTTCCTAACAGCATAACAAGCAACATCTTATCCTAATTATTTTACAAACAGATTTTTTGGGGCCAATCTGAGAGGGAGCCATCCTGGACTGAGGCGGTGTTCAGCACACAAGGGGACAGGACCCTGGCCTGCGGTTCCTCTGAAGTACCCAAGTGGGGATCCAACCTTCCCTCCCTCTGGGACAGCGTTTGGGGGTCCTATGCAAATCACAGAGAGCTGACTTCCGAGCCCGCGATGCCGAGTTCTGCTCCTAACGTTGTTTATCGGCAATTACCCAGGAAGTCCTTCCTGTAATTAACCCCAGCTTCACGGACACTGCTATTTGCACATCAGTTCCCTCCTAAACACCGCCTCTTTGCCATTATTCCCTGGGAAGACGAGTCACTGAAGGATATGGCTTATCTCAGCTCAGTTTTTAACTAGCTTTTGTCTCCCAGAGATATTTGTTGATGATACTTACAACATTTCAAACCAGGCACTTTTCCCCCCTTTCTTCAACAACTTTTTTTTTTTTTTTTAATAACATTTTCTTCCTTTCTGCTTTTATATTTCTTCCTCTCCCTCCCATAGCCTTTCATGCATTCAGGATGTCAGAGAGCCAGCATCAAAGCCCAGAGCTCTACTGAATCCTCCTCCCTATGGTAAGCGTGCCCTTTCCCTGTCTGATCATTGACTCATAACCACAGAACGTCCCAGGCACAGGATGGGGGAGAGGGAGGGCTGAATAAGCAAGGACCACGGTCTGCAGCCCCAGAGGAGACAAAAGCGGAGGATTTGTTCAACAGGACTTTTTTTTTTCCCCTTTGGGGATAATTGTTTGGGACAATCTGAGCTGACCCAGTCCAGGGAGGGAGAAGGGGAAGCCAGCACCCCCACCCCCCACTCCATCAACTGGCAACTCCAACCAAGTGAAACTCATCTGGTCAGGCTCCAAATCCCAAGGCCAGGCCAATCTAAACCGACTCCCTGGGCACCACCAAGACTTCTGATTGCATTATTGCATTTTAATTCAATTGAACATACACGTATTGATTGCCTACTATGTGCCAAACTTTCAGTTGACAGGTGATAGCCACGGGCTTAAACCCTCTTCAAGTTAATGTCCTCGTCCCTCAAGACAGGATTTGCAGGCCAAAGACAGCCCTCGGCTCCCCCCACTCCCCGGTTCCTCCCTCCCCTTCTGTCTCCATTAGGCATGAATGGGCATTACATCTGTTTCTTTTCTTGCTGGAAAGCAAGAGGCAAAGACCCTAAAATGGGGACAGATCAGCACACACCTGGGTGGTCTTTAAATTAGAAAAAGTTTTTGCCAGAGCTCCCCATGTGGACCTGCAGTCTCAATACTTTTCATTGCTCTCTGCCCCTGTAGGTTGGGAAAAATGGGGTGGGGTGGGGGTAGGGGACTCTGGCGGGAATAACAGGAGCCCTGCATTGTCCTCTCTTCTGTCAGGCTCTCACAGATTCCTCCCCACCCTGTTTCCAGCACTGGCTTCCTCACTCAAGCGTGATCTGGGCACTGACAAAGCAGGGGCAGGGGCAGGGGTGGGGTGGGGGAAACGAGGAAGCAGCCATTCTAATTTTTGCATATACATACAGTTTAGGTCCTTTTGAAAATTAAATTGTTTATGTTACGGTTTGGTATAATTTTATTTTTAGCATAGGATCTGGAGCCAGGCTGTCTGGGTCAAAATCTTTCTTCTGCAGCTGTGTGACCCTGGAAACTGTGCCTCAGTTTCCTAATCTGTAAAATGAGCATAGTAAAAGTTCTGCCTCATTGGTTCATTGTGAGTAATAGTGAGTTAACATGTAAGGCTATATGTTAGCTCTGGTTAATTGTTGGCGACAGCCTCCAATGGTGTGTGTCAACCCTCCTGTCCTACATTGAGACATTTCCCTCTGAGACTTTGTGTCTTTGAGACACCTGGGCATCTGTGTTCTCACTCAGTACCCTCTTTCTTATTTAAAACCACAAAGTAAGAAATAAGATGCCCAAATCAGTAACTCTGCCAGAGTCATTAGGCTCCAGGCCTCCTGCTGGGTCTAGATTTTTCCATCTCTATCAGAAACATATCTGCTCTCAGGCTTTCTTGGGGTAGGGCTGCCAAATAAGTGTAAGTATATCTCAAATATTGCAGGGGAACATACTTATGCTAAAACCACTATTTATTGATTATCTGAAATTCAACTTGAACGGTATTCTGTATTTTTATTTGTTAAGTCTGACAGCCCTACCTGGAGATTTTCCTCACTGGTGTTTCGGTCAGCTGCCCTACATCCTGAAAGTGGCAGAGGTCAGCTGGCTTCTGGAGCTGGCTCTTCTCAGGAATATTTGAAAGTTCCAGAGGAGATGGAAGGAGAGAAGGGGTGTCAATGAGGACACAGGTCTCCCTTTTTTTATAAAGTTAGTGAGATCCATTCTCAAAGTATCTGTCCATGGCCATCTAAGAGGACAGAAGAATATGCCTTTTGGAGGTTTCGTGTTTTTTCAGACCTCACTATAGTATTTTGGGGTGTGTGAGGTGTGTGTTTGTGGGTGTGTGTTAGGAAAGCAAGGACTGTGAGAGTGATACAATTACTGGCTTCTGTACATCTGGGCTGTGTCAATGGGTCCTGTGAGCTATGTGATGTATAACATATATGCCTTTCATTTTTGTATAAACATCTAGAATGTTTAGCCAAATGGTCAAACTGTTTGATACAATCGCCTAAAACTTTCCCAGTTCTTTTGGCTTTGTTAACTTTTTCCAGGTTACTGAAAGTTCTAATCCATTCATGAATGAGTGAGATTAAGTGGAGGAGGAATCAAACAGGGAGCAGAGCAGTGTGTTTTTATTCTGGAATTCGCCAAAGGGAACCATCAAGTGAGCCTGACTAGGCTTTTGCAGTTGTTATGTGAGGGTCAGCTGATAAAAATTATGAGTATTACTTATAATCATGAATAAAAAGTAAAATTACTGTCTTAAAGGAGGTTTATTAAGAATGTTCATTTTATAGAAGGTGCTTCCCACTGAGCCGAATCATCATCCACTAGGCTTGTAATGTCAGTAAGGAGTGTAGCCTGAGTAAGAAAGCTGTTTAGAAAATGTGTGTGTGTGTGTTTTTCTTTTTCTTCAAAGAGAGTAATGAGAGAAATTATTTAGTCTATAGCCACAACAGTCGTGTGATTCAGATCCCAGTATTTATAGAGGCAAATTAGTTGATACACCAGCATACTAATGTGGCAGACACGAGCATGATTTGGGGTCGGGTGGGGTGTATGATATTTCTCCAGGACGTGGTTAAAGGAGAACCAAGGAAGGATCCTCAGGATGGAGCAGCCCCTCGGTTATTAATCTGAAAAGGAAGTTTGTTTGGTTCTTAGTGACCTCCAAACTTTTTTTTTTTTCCTCTTCTGTTTGCAAAACTGCAGAGAAATATCATTTTCTATTTGCTACATCAGTAAGTTCTCATCCAAGACCCCACAATAAATAAGTAAATAAATAAATGAGGTCATAATTTCTTAATTAGATCCTAGAGGAGATGGCTAGGAAATATTTTACCAAAATTAAAAGTCTATTCCATGTTTAGAGTTGCTAGATGATATTTCAGCGGCTCGGAGGCTGATCCTTTCTAAAGCAAGTGTGAGCTCTGGTGCCTGTTACTTCTCCAGCTTCCCTTAAAGAGAGCCAGGGACTAAGTTGCAGGCGTAGTTTGTGGTATGGCAGGAAATCAGCGACAAACTCTGGGAGATTAAAGGAGCTGGGACTTAAGAGTAAAAATATAATGGAAGCCACTTTTTGACAGAAACTGTTTCCAACACATGTGCAGCAATCATGGGCCAACAATAATATAATTTACATTTACCCCCTTTATCTGCAAGAAAAGTTACTTTGTTTCCCCCCATTACCTGGATTGACAATGTATCCTATTATAAATTATAAATAGTTTGACTTATCTCCTTTCCTGAAATCTAACTTTATCTAGTATTTTGGGTCTAACTTTTGGGATTAAGTCAGCTTCTAGGCATGGCAGGATCACCTGTAACCCGGGGTGCCCCCACCCCATTTTAAGATGTTTTACTTAATTACAAAGAGACGGGATCTCCCTCCGTCCACAAGACTTGGTACCTGCTGGCTCGCCCTTTTCCCTTTTTACCCAGGAGGGCCCATCCTTTTTCTTCTCAAATCCTATTTAATTTGTGCGTTTCCTGATTGTTATCTTGGGACAACAAAAGCCAGCTGCAGGCAGTTAAGGAAACAGCTGAGGGATGCTGGCAGGTAGAGGCCTTGCAGGTTTTCAGGCTCAAATTGTGAGAACTGAGGAGCAGCGTGTCAGGTTGCAGCAACTTTGGCACCTCCCAGCTCCTGCTCTTCTGCCTACACACACACACACACACACACACACACAGGCACACGCACGCACACGGACGTCCCTTTTTCTCGCCTCTTGTCTGGTGTGCCCCTCACTTTCTACAGCTGTATTTCGAATCGGCAGAAGATACATCTTGCTTGGAGCCAACACTCCTTTTCTCTGCACATTCTTAACCTCCTGTCTTATGCATGGATCACTGGGTAGCTTAGAAATGCGCAGACACAAAGGAGAAGCTGACATTCTAGGTTTGACGGCCATAATGGCTGTTTATAAGCCTAATCCATCACGTTTAGTGGACACCTCCATTTTTGTCCCTCTGAAAAGGTATAAATAATAAAATGGGATAGCTCCAGCTCGGAGGTGCCTTGGTAAATATTTTAACTATTTACAAGATCGCACCAATAACAAAAGAAGCATCTGTACCATCCACAGAGAGGCCCCCAGTCATTAAAGGAGCCCCAGATGGTTCCTACCATTCAACCCACAATGACATTTCTCGATGGCAGAGCTTTTGTACCATGGCTTACATTTTTTTTTTTTTTTCAAATCACATTGTGATTTTTCATATCACATTCTGAACTGGTGCTTTTTCTCCACTGCCCACAGCAACCTTTCTAAAGAGAATCTCCCTAAATAGCCTTTCCCCCTGCACAAAGAATGAGGTCTCAGAGGAACACGGCAAATGTCTATTTCAAACCCCAGTTCAGAGACCAGTCTGAACAATTATAAACTGGCCCTTCTCCGAGTCCAAATATTGACACGGGCCCACTCGCTCTGTGGGTAAACACCCCAGTCGAGCCCCGAATGCGCCATGCCATCTCAGACTGAGTGCGCGACTCTGCCTCATTTGGTTTAAATTGACCCTTTCCTGCCAGGCGTAAAGAGAGGGTGACTTGTGGAGTTAAAGGTATTTCTTCCTTGCGGACCCTGTGCCTGACTACGGGGCGGGGGGCGGGGGGCAGACAGGCCATGAGGACGGTATGTGGCCTTTGAAAGCGTTCAGCAAATCAGATTCCTTTTTTGTTCTGAGCGTGAACAAAACAGAGAATCTGCAGCCTGCAGCTGCTTGGTAACTACCGGAAACTTTAGTTGTCTCTAAAGCATCACGAAAGTCAACTTTTTAGTTACACAAAGATGTGAGCCAAGAGTGAGCAGGGGAGAGGGGTGGTTAAGGCACGCGGGGTCTGGAGTCATGGTAGACCTGATTTTGAGTCTCAGCTCTGGCGCCCAAGGCAAAGCCTTCTCCGTTTTGAGCTTCAGTTTCCAGTCTATAATATGGGGGCAGTAATAACGTGAACTCCCTGGATGACTGTGTGAATTACAGGAGATGATATATTTAAAGCAGAGAACTAAGCCTCAATAAAGGTTGCTATAATTAATACTGACAAACCTATCACAGAGAGATCAAATCTTTTGAAAGTAGAAGACAAGGCAGATAGCAATTTCACTTCACGCTCCCTCCCTGCAAACAGCACTGGTGTTTGAAGTTTCCTTGTGGTGGGGGGTGCGAAAAACAAAACAAAAAAACCCATGTGACCACTCTCCAGGTCTTTGAGAAACCTAAATGTTCATTTCTTTTCCAAAGGCTCTATTTAATTTTGGAGCTCCCACTTTCCAAATTTGGTCAATAAAATTAACAGCCTCCTTTTGAGTGGAACATCACACCTCCAAATGAGCTGAAGCTGGCCGAGCGATTGTCCTGCGGAATGTGAGATTTACATTTCACAGCTCCCGGCCAAGTAATGAATGAATCAGAGCTCGTAAACAAATGATCCTCGCTTCCCTTGTTCCGTGGCCCCCGACGTGGGGTGTGTGCTGCAAAGAAAAATATTTATCCTGTTTGTGTGGCGCTGGGTCCCTGAATGGCCCACCAATAAAACAACATCATAAAGGGCATTTCACAGCTGAGCTGGCAATTTAATAAACAGAAGGCCTTGGAGGTCAACAATTAAAAATAAACCAGCCAGAGTTTCGCCTTGGAATTCCCTTTCTCTGTAAAGTGGAGAAGACCAGGCCCCCGCAGCTGTGGCAGGGGTGGGTGAGGGATGGGAAAGGTTTCCCCTCCCAAAGGAGCTGGGCAGGGGGGTGTACCTGTTCTAGATGATTACTCCAGCAACTCCCTTTCTAGCAAGGAAGGGCAACTTTGAAAGCAGATGAAGTACAACTCATGGACCCAAAGTGAGCTAGAAAATGGTACAGTAACCTTGGTTGACAGCAAATGCTCCACGTCAATTTCTCTATTTTCTGTGCCAAGGACTGTAAATATTCAAGCCGATGATCTGAATCAGTGAAGAATCAAAGAATCGCTTCTGTCTAGTTGGTTTTGGAATGGATTTTCTACTTAAATCAGAAAGAGTGTGTGTGTGTGTGTGTGTGTGTGGTGTCTGCAAAATAACAAAGCCACTGAAGAAAGGCCTGGAACGTTGGCCATGGCCGCCATCCAGTATCCACTTCCAACTTTTCCCTGTACCCCCTCTAATCACTGCTCTGATCAAGGCTGTCCCCAGCATGGGCACATCTGTCAGCTCCATCTTACTCTGCTTTACCTGTGTCACCTCAGGCACCTATACCTTCTTTCTCTGCCTCACTTTTCTCTGAGGTTAAAAAGTGGGGTAAGGATAGTACCTGGCTGCTGGCTGAAAGTGTTGGTGGAGGATTCAGTGAGGTTGTCCGCTCTTAAGACAGTGTTTGCAAACAGCAAGGACTCGAAAATGCTAGTTCTTTTTAATAGTGTCTGTGCAGTCTTAGAGGCTCACACTTGCTGCTGGTCCGGAGAATTCTGCTGTGGCAGGTCACACTCACCTAACCCGAGAGTGTGTTGAAGACCTGTAAGCCCCCCATTGTAACACGCTCACCCTCACAAAATCCCAAATGCCTACCCAGCTAATGCCTACAACCTCCCCACGTTCCTCTGCTGCTAAGAGGGGAAATGAGGGATGGCTTTAAAGATAACCGTTTGCTATGGGGGCAGACCTCCCGTGAGGACCCAGCGCCATCTGGCAGGCTGTGGGGAGCCCTGTGGCAAGTGGCCGGCCACACCAAGTTCCTCTCTCCTATCAGCTTCAAGATCCCAGAGCCACCCTGAGAGTCCTCAGTGTAAGTGACCACACAATGGGTCTGATTTAGGCACTAGAAGCTCATTCTCTGCACACTTGAAGACCAGGGGTGGTGAGCCTGGGAAATCCTTCAGGCACTTCGTATTGATTGAGATGGAACTCCCAAATATCCCAGGGGGCTCCTGCACTGCCCGGGGGCTCATCTTTGGGTGTTTTATGGTTGTTGGGACCCTCCTCCCCTTAAATCAGTTACTTTGGGATCATATAGACTTGAGTACAAATCCCTTCCCTGCATTCTTTTTTCCTTTTTAAAGAAATGAGAAACTGGACGGTTGGTGAACACGATGCAGTCTGTACAGAAACTGAAATATAATGATGTACAATTGAAATTTATACAGTGTTGTAAGCCAATAGGACCCCAATAAAATTATTAAATATATATATATACGGTTCCTTCAAAGAAGGACTGAACACTGGGAAATACTATATACTTGGTTAAAATAGATGGTTGCTGGTGAAAAATATGCTCAGTTAAATTCACAGCATAAATAATTTCCTACGTGCATTAACTAATAGACTTTTTAGAGTAACAAAAACGTTAAATTTAAAATCAATTAAAAACAAAGAAATGAGATATACACAAAGCACTGTTAGGGAACAGGATTCTGAATTACCGTCTCCCTCTCTTTTTATGGATGTCAAGGACTTATATTCCCTTCTCTGCAACTACTTCTTAATATTAAAAAAAGATCCTCATCTGGGCACTTCCTCACCCACTCCTTAAGATGAGCCTGAGTGAGGACTATTATCATCCTGTTGTCACCCAAGAAAAAATGGGGGTTCTGAGGTGACCTCCAACCACATCACTTTTAAGTAGCAAAATTGGATGTTTTTCATGCATAACTTTTATTTTTTCAGTTTGATCTAAAAATGAACATTAAAAAGCCAACTATAGTGAAATATAATATTCATACAGAAAAATGTTTAAAATAGAAATGCCCAGTTCACCAAATAATTGCAAAGCAGCTGCCTGAGTAACTACAATGAAGTCAAGAGAGAAATCGCCGTCTCCCTTTTTGTTCCTCTCTGATCAGGACACTCAGAACAGATAGAGCCACTAGTTTGACTTTTGTGATAGTCATTATCTTCCTTTATTTTATGGTTATACCACCTAGATGAGTGTCCATAAACACAATAGTTGAGTGTTGCCTCTTTTTGAACTTTATAGGAAATGGATACATATTATATGTATTCATTTGCCTTTTCCTCCTTTTCTTCAGCAGTAGGTTTGTAAGATTCTACCATGTGGCTGAGTGAAGCCATGGTGCATTCATCTTCTTTATTGCTGTAATCTATTCCATTTTGGGACTCTATTCTGACTTATTCATCCATTCTAAGTTGGTTGACATCTGAGCTGTTTCCAGTTTTGGTGTGTAGACTGTAAAAATTCTTTATGCCTCTCTGCATCCACGTCCTCTGCCAAATGACGTACTTTGGCTGATAAAAAGGAGTGATGGTGTGCCAGATGTGAACCAAAGCTTCAAGAGGCTTTGCATATTTCTACCGACTCTCCTGCACCTCTGTCATCACCAGGAGAAGGTCTTGGGCATGCGAGGATGCTCATGGAAGGAGGAGGATAAGAGACATGCGGGTCACAGGACACTCACAAAAGAATGAGCAAGGCCAACCAAGATCAGCTGAACTCCGAGAGAGCATGAGCCGTAAACGCTTATTGTTGTCATATGCTGATGTTTTGTAGTTGTTTGTTATGCAGCATTATTTAGCAATAGGTAAGTGACGCAAGCTGCTGTAGGTAACACTTCTAAGCTTATAAATGTTCTTGTCAAAATTAGTCATTTTAACTCAGAGTTCTCAAACTCCAAAGCTTGAGTTCTTTCCACTGTACTGGACCTTAGTCTTTTTTTAAGTGGCATCAGTGAAAAATGTCATCTCGAATTAAAAATCAGACTCCTAGCTTATGGGTCTACGTGGGAAAATCCATCTGTGGCTGTCATGAGCTCTCCATATATCCTTTTTGTTCTTTCATTTTAATTTATTTATTTACTTTTGAGAACTTCAGCTCTTCAAATCCCTTTTTTGGTTTCCTGGGAATACTTCTTGTGCACAGCATTCTCTTTTTTTGTTTTCATTTCTGAGTCCTTTAGCAGAAATTGTGGAATGATCATATAGTAAATGTATCCAGATACCCAGATCAATACTTATTCTAGATCAAGTTGAATCCAGGGGTCTCAAACTGATGGCCCTTAGGACAAATTTAGTCCACAAATATGTTTTATTTGTGGACTAAGAGAATTTTAAATATGTTTTATTTGTGCCTAGAGAATTTTAAAAAATTTTGAGCCAATGTGAAAAAAAAACCCAGATATTTCCTGCAAAAAATCTAGACTTTCAGCTTTTCTAGATTAATATTTTCACAATATTTACTGACCCCGGGTCTGCTCTCCTGCATGTTAAACATTTAATGAAGCTGAGAAGTGGTTGTCTCCTATTCAGAGACATATGGTCTCTAATTTGCCACAGTCTCCACTATTCTCCATTGCTCCCGAATACTGAGATGGAGTGTGGATTGCCATTTTAATAGCCCTTATGATACTGTTTTCTAATGATGGAGAAATATTTCTGTGCACCCAAGTCTAACAAAAATGCAACAATAAAAGAGACTGAAAGGGAGTTCTAATTTATTATTTTAGCCAATCAGGGTCTATAAAAGTCTTTATTCAATGACAAATATGCAATTAGATCTTGTCACTCAGTTCCCTGCTTCAAAACCTTCAATGACTCCCCAATATCTCTTGAATGAAGTCCAAATCCTTTAGCTCGGCATTCAATTCCTTCACAGTCTCAATCCAAACCTCCTTTATAGCCACATCTCCTACCCTATATATCTGGGAATATTAGACTCTAGAAACTCTGTACAAATCAAAACTTCTTTTGAGTCTTCTGGATCCCACTGCTCATTTCATATCCTTTTATTTTGACCCATGCTATTTCCTCTTCCTGAATTGTCCATCTCTCATAAATACCATTTGTTGCCTGTCACTTCTGTTAAAAAGCTGCCCCTCTGCTAAGGACTAAACCAAATGCGTCTTCCTCTACGATGCCTTCTCTGGGCCCCACTGTCGGTACTAATTGTCTGCGTTCTTTGGGATCTTCAGCTCTATGTGTTGTCATTTCGAAACATAATTTCTTCTGCCCTCACTTATAATCTTGCACAAAATAATTGCTAACGTTGTTGAGTACTTACTCCATGTGAGGCAAGATGCTACATGTTTCACGTGTGGTTTATTAAACCTCACAGCTGTTCTCTGACATAGATGTGATTTTTATTCCATTTTACAGATAAGGAGACTGAAATCAGAGTCTCAAGGTCACAGTCATGTAAGTCACATAGCTAGGATTTTCACCCTGGGGTTTTGGGTTTAGACCCTAAGTTCCCAACCAGTGGGCCAAATAGCCTCTCTAGCCTCTCCTACCAGATGATCAGACAGGAATCGCATATCATTTATTTCTTTTTTCGAGCTCATACTAGCACAATGCTTTAAACATAATGAGTATACAAAGCATGTTGAATGAATGATGGAATGAGTGGCAGAGAAAACTGTGCCTATCTCCTTACCATCCCCCTTTTCCCATAAGAAACTGATTGCACTACTCAATCCCTTAAGCCTTTGTTGATTGTTTGGGGGTGGACATCTGAGATAACCTAGCCAGTCATGGTTCTCTAATTTCCTTGTAACACTGGGTAGCCCCAGGATTGGGCAAGTGGTCAGAGATGACCCAATCAGAATCTTTCTCTGAGACTTTTCCGTCTATAACCAAACAATATCAATTGTCTGTCACCAGTGGTGAAAGAGGTAAGACATAAACCTGGGAGACCTTGTGACTGTGCTTCCTACCATGCCAGAGAAGCCATGGTGCAGAGAGTGAAAATAAAAAGAAAACAGACAAAGAGAAGCTGAGATGTAAAACAGAAAGAGATTCTAAATAGCATTCAGATCACAATTTGTTCTCATTATTGCTTTTGTTCCTAAAGTTGGGCTACATCCTTGACCTACCCCCAGCTTGGATGGTCAACCTTGCCTGGAATCCATGAGGCAATATATTCCCTTCTGTGACTAACCCAGCTTGAATTGCATTTCTTTCGCTTCCAAAACAGTCCTCATGGATATAGGCAGAAGTTGGGTATCTGTAGACACAGATGTAAAGAGAACACATTGTATATTTATTCAAGCCTACAAATTTATGATTCTTGAGAGTTAGAAAATGAATAAGACACTTGCTGTCAATGAACTCAGAGATAAATATAATTTTTTATTCACCTCTGTATACTCAGCACCTAGCCCCATGACTGGCACATAGTAAGATTTCATAAATGTTTGTTGAATAAATAGATGTAATACTCAGGATTGTGGAATGTTAGCAAGGTGTAATTGGGGCATAGAAGAGGAAATTAAAAACTCTACTAGGATGGGGAGTTGTGGATGGTTGCAGCAAGGTTTCCCAAAGGGAGAATGTATTTGAGTTGAGCCTTGAAGGATGTGTAGGGGAGATGTGTATGTTTAGTGGGTAGAAAGGGAAGACAAGATGGGAGTCCAGCAGAGGCAAAAGCATATGTGAAGGTGGGAGACATAAAAGAGCATGGTGAGTTCCAGAAACTGAAGTAGTTCTATGAGGCTGCATAACGGTATTAGACAAGGCTGGGAGAAGAGGCTGGCAAGGTAGGCTGGGCTGAGTAATGCAAATAGAGAAGATTAAATATTTACATAAGCTCATTAGTGACACTGTGTGCATGTGACAAGTATGATTTAGTTTAAACCTCCAAGGTTTAACATCCTAAGTGCAACTGTATCTTTTTGAAATTGATTACATGACATTAATAGGCTCTTTCTCAGCTTCAGTGGTGATCATATTCATGATTTACTTCCATCTCTCATCCCTGGGGTCAGGAACAGTCCTTCCTGACCATCCTTCCTCTCACATCTTCCTCAGGAACTAAGCATTAGCTGCTAGTAGCCTCCTGGTTTTTGTCCTCTATAAAGGTAAGCAATTTTGCTTCCAACATTTTAACAGACAAATTCCTATTATTATGAAGACCATTAAAAAAAAGGGATTCTGTGTTACAAAGCTATTTTCTTGATCCTCTGCATTACCCATTAAATACAATTCAATGAGAATGCTTTAAGAACTTGTAAGGTGCCCTATACTGAGAGAGGCGTACTCTAGGAATATCTAAGTTCTCAAAGTACTTAGGACTTTGGACAGAATCCCTTCCTCTAAAGACATTGTTAAGGAGACAAGGTCAGTATCATTAAGTTTGACAATATCTTTTGCTTTTGTAAAACGTTTATAAAATGTTTACAGATTACAAAGCATTTTTGTCTATATTCTTAGGTTTGACCTTATCTGTGCAGTGGATGGTATTAATGATGACTGTTGTTTGTTAGGTAATGGCTAAGGGCTCTGGAGAAAGGTAACACCAGGTCCAAACCCTTAATTTGATACTTATTAACTCTGTATCGGTTAGGATAGGTTAAGTTTTGTGGCAATAACAAAGAACCCCAAGATCTCAATGATTTAAGCCAACAAAAGTTTACTTCTCACTTATACATGTGTCCACTAAAGGATGACTGGAGACTCTGCTTCTCATATACACACTCCAAGACTCAGAATGATGGAGCAACTGCCTTCCCAAGTGTTGCTTTAACAGAGGGAAAGAGAGCTCTGGAGGGTCTCAAACTAGCAATTGAATGCTTCATCTCAGAGGTATCCCCTTACAACTCATTGGCTAGAACTAGGCTCATGTTCCCACCCATCTGGGGCCACTTTCTAAAGGCAAGTCATGATTTTTACTCCTGGATTTCTAGCAGTTAATGCAAAGAGGTTTATATGCATTATGATATCTGCATAACTTTTGGTGTCTATCAAATTTGAGAACAAAATCCCTTTGCTCATGATAAGTACAACTACTCTTGGGGTTAAAGGCCGAAGAAAATGGATTATTTTAATTTTTTTCTTATAAAGAAGATGCCGTAGGATGAAGTAAACAGTATTTTCAGCAACATCCTTACAGCAAATACATGGGCTTCATGAGGTTTCTTGTAATATTGTCCTTGAACATTGTCTCGTGGTAAAACACTAAAGTGCAATTCAATGAAGCAAATTTGCAGGGGTCCAGGACACAGGGGTCTTAGCACACATAACACTCTGTAGGGCTGCCCTAATCGAGGGATAGATTTTAGAGCCTACAATGAGGAAGTTGTAAAGTGACAGTTCTTCCACCAAATCCAGCCCGCTGAAGCGTTTTGTTGGCCTCCACATGTTTAAAACTTTTTAGTTAGTTGCCCATATTTTAAGTCAAGAGATGTCATATAAAAATCTGAATTTTCAGGGGCTGGCCTGGTGGCGCAGCAGTTAGGTTCGCACATTCCGCTTCGGCAGCCCTGGGTTCGCAGGTTCGGATCCTGGGCGTGGACCTACTCACTGCTCATGAAGCCATGCTGAGGCAGCATCCCACATAGAAGAACTAGAAGGACCTACAACTAGGATATACAATTATATACTTTGGGGAGAAAAAAGAAAAAGAGGAAGATTGGCAACAGATGTTAGCTCATGGCCAATCTTCCTCAAAAAAAAAAAAAATCTGAATTTTCAACATTTATGGGGAAAAAAATGGAGTATCTGGCAACCTTTGACCAGACCTGCCTTCTAAAAATGAGTCATGAGCCCTCCTGGTCACCATAGTCTCTTCTGGCCCACTTCATTCAGATGTGGACCTGCCCTGTCCCTGTTGGTATTTGTGTTTGTAGCTTCTGGGTTGGAGGACTAGATACATTGTATTCTCTTTGGTAATGCTTCAAAGACTTTTCTCAAGCGAGTTTTTAAGAAACAGTGACTTCAAAGTATTTCTCGATCCAGAATTTGGTATTATTATCCCCATTATACAGACGACAAAAATGGAACTCAAGTTAGTGACTTGCCTAAAGTCACACAATAAAATGATGTAACTGCTAAGGGGCAGAGCTGGGACTTGGTATCTGAACATGACCGATGAGGCTCTGTTAGATCTAGCCCCTTCCTATGGCTCCGTCTATCATCTCACACTGCTCTCCCTCCAGCTTGCTCTCAAAGGTCCAGCCTCGTTGTCCTCCTTTCATTCAATCCTCTGAAAATGTCCTGCTCATTCCCACCTTATGACCTTTCCACTTGTTCTTCCTTCCATCTGGAATTTCTTCCTTATTCTTTCTGTCTCCTCTTCTTCCCATTTGCCTCATCCCAAAAGAGTTCATTCAATAGCCGTCTTTTTTTTTTTTTTTTTTTTTTTGTGAGGAAGATCAGCCCTGAGCTAACATCCGTGCTAATCCTCTTCTTTTTGCTGAGGAAGACCGGCTCTGAACTAACATCTCAATAGCCATCTTGACATGAGTTACCTAGTTCCAAAGGTGAGCTGGACCTTCCACTGGAAATTGGTACGGAGAAAATGGAGAAAGCAGCCAGTCAAATGTGGTTAACAGGACCTAAAAGTTAGTGTCACATCAGGGTGAGCAGCCATGATGGGCTGTTCTATGAGAACTCGTGCCCTGACTACAACAGCAGTGTGCTAGACGGTGCATAGGAAGTCAGACGTGAAAAAGATAAGCTTCATCTCCAAGAAGCTGACACAAGTTCAGTGGCTCTAGAATTTTAATGTGCATTTAAAGCACTTGGGAAGCTTGTTAAAAATGCAGATTCCTGAGACTTAACCCTGGAAAATATGACTAATAAGAGTAGGGTGATCAGGACTAGATCAATGGAACACACCAGGACAGTTGAACTGATTGTCAAAATGTTAAAATACTTCTTTATTTATTGGTAAATACCAAATTCCCCAATATCCTTGGGAACTCCCCCTCCCCATTTTAACTGCCCTGGCCCCTAACCCAGGACTCCTTGAATCTCTCTGTAATCAGTCAACAAAAGAGTAATGCTTTGCAGAGTTGGGTGCTCTGAAGTCCCTTGTTAGTGCTGCAGACAGCATTCTGTCTGATTGGTACCATTCCCTACCATTTGTTAAATATCTTGTATTTGACTCCTGACAATGAGGCGAGGAACCTGCATTCTATCAAGCACCCCAGAAATTTCTAGTCAAAGAGACGTACTAGCCACACCTTTACAAACACTAATCTCATGGACTGATGAACCAACAGTGATAATACCCGCATTATAAATGCCATGATAGAGGTATGCAAAGGATGGAGCAGGAACATAGAAGAGGTACCCAATTCTCTGGCTGTGGGGGAGTGGGTTGTTGGGGAACCATCCAAGAAGAGATAAAATGAGCAATATCTTGAAGCCACTCAGGGGCTCTCTAAGATGCAAAAGCATTAGAAGCCTCAGTTGCTGCCCTATAACGTTCTCAACTTAGCAAGAGATGGGAAATATCCATACATGCAAAGGCAGGAGATATTAAACAGCTGCGTAGAGACTGAAAACAAAATGGTAACACCAAGGTGTAGGAAGGGACTTCCTCCCAGCTGGCTGAGGGACAAAGAAGGACCATTTCATCCTTTCTGTATTTACCCTATGAGCATCTCAGAGATACATGTAGGGGTACAGTAGGAATTGATAGAATTGGGAGTGTGTTGGTGGATTAGATGATTTCTTTTCAGAAATAGTCACTCTCTCTCCCATGCTTTCATGAGGGGAGTATATTTCCTTACCCTCGACCTTGGACATGATCACCTGACTTATTTTGACCAATGAGATCTGATTGGACAGATTGTGGGGGAGACTTGAAGTGGATTTGTGTGGTTGGGTGCTTATTCTTGCATATGTGCCATCACTATGAGAAGGTCAGGCCCAGGCTAGCTTTCTGGGTCCAGGAGGAGAATGAGATCAGCCAACTGACAGCCACGTGAGCTGAATAAGTGCTTATTGCTCTATGCCACTGAGATTTTGTGGCTATAGGTTACACAGCTGCAGCTAACCTATGGGCAGCATATGACAAAACTATGTCAAGGGCTGATGAAGCCCACCAAAATCAGACTGAACTGTCTTTCCTATTTTGCTCCAAGGTAGCTGAGGGATTGGTCATGGTTCTAGAATATTCTCTTAAGGCTAGAAAAAGGCCAAGAAAATGAAAGACAGGGGAATGAATGTAATCATAATGAATATGATCATAATATTGTATTTTGACAATTTATTGAGCACTACTGAGTGCCAGGCTCTGTGGCATGTGCTTTGGATGGATTATCTCATTGAACTGAAGTTCCTCTCTCAATCAGTCTCGTGTCCCTAGGCTCTTTTTGGAATAATTGTGAGGCCCAGAGTGGGACCAGTATGCAGACTGTGCATTTTTTGGTTCCCTGTCTAGACCATTCAACCCAAAACTGAAATAGCTGACCTGAAGAAGGAGCTGGGCTCTCGGGGGTTGAAGCAGGGGAGGGAAAGCTGAGGAGGGCAAGGCTTAAAAATAGTGGGAAAAATATTGCATAAGGGCTTGGAGAGAAATAATGCAGTAGTTTCAGTGTCTCTTCCCATGACTCAAATCACGGGTCTTAGGAGTGTGGGGTGGTTGTTTCTGAGTCAGGAAAAGGTGTTCACTTTCCAGCAAAAGCAAGAGTCCCACGCCAAACAGCCTCTGTCTGTCTTATTCTGAGGCCACGGTGGGGTCAGCGAGGGACTCGTTTAGTTTCAGAAGAAAAATGTGATGCTGGCTGACATGCACTGAGCTTTGATGTTGTGAGAGTCAGAGGAATAAGTGCTTTGCATAAATTATCTCCCTTAACAACTCTCTGAGGCACATGCTCCAAATATCCCCATTGCACCCACAGGGAGACTGAGGCTTAGGGGAGCTAAACCACTTTCCAGGGGCAAATGGCTCGAAGGGCTAGAGTTCGAGTTCAGGATTAGAATCCATGCTTGTCTAAATTTGAAGCTATCATTAACAATTACACATTGAGAAATGGTGCTTTGGAGCCCTGAGAAATTCCATTTTGATCGTGTGTCTCTAAGGAATAAGGCAGGGAAGAGGGCAGGATCTCGGCAGCAAGTAAGGCTACTGTTAGCCTATCAGGCTGCACTTAACTGCATGTTATCTCATTTCATCTCATGTTGAAAGTCTCGAAGTCATTGGTAGCTGAGCAAAGTCTCATGTGAGCCAACTGTTTTAGGTCAAGGCAAGAAGTTGGAGGAGATTTTAGAAATCAGATGTCTCTAGCTCCCATTCCCCACCCCAGCCCCAACCCCTCGCTTCTGATCCAGGTGGGCTTGGGCAGAGTCCAGGGCTTCGAGGGGGTTCTGAGACACAGACAGCTGAAAAGACCCAGCCCCTCATTGTACTGAGGGAGGAGCTGAAGTCAGAGAGGGGATGTGATTTGCCCAAAGCCCCACAGTGAGATGGTGGGGGCCCCACCCGGAGCCAGGTGGCCCCACGCCCAGAGTCTCGCTCTTTCTGCTACATCTTGCTGCCCCCTCCCTTGTCATTCCCGGGGGGTGACTCGTGGTGGAGCTAATCCTGGGACTCTGCCCTCCCAGGGGCTCGCTGTGACAAATGTCACTTTCTGGTTTTGAGGAATGAAGGAAGAGTCCAAGAAATTAAAAGTTTGTAAACTGGAACACGTCGTGTTTCTTAGCTTAACTCCTCTCTGATTTTTTTGCTTTATTTTGTTTTGTTTGGAGGAAAAGTCTCACTCACCAACTCCATTCGAACGAATACCAAAGCTAGAGCTAATGGGGCCATTCAGAGTTGTGTTAGTCAAAGTAAGCAAGAAAAAACCCTTATAATCATAGTGTTTTTGATGGGGAAAATTCTCAACATGTTCTTGCACATGTAAGTTCTGCCTTATTCTGCCTTGGGGAGTGCACACATGTGTGATGGTACTGGGGTCCGCCCTTCGTTGAGCTTGTATTTACTGAGTAGCTATAATGTCTTATGGGGATTTAAGAGATGACAATGTGGTCCTATCCAACACGTTCGTGTTGAAAACTGGCTGTATCAAGGCTTTTTGCTTGCAAGGAATAGAAATATACTTAGACAAGCTCAAGGAAAGGTTGCAAGGGTATCTCCCAGAGTGAGAAATGGATAGGAATCAGGACTTGGCAAGTCAGGGACAGAAGTGCTTCCATCTTTTCTACCAGGGCACCATGATGTCTCATTTTTGTGAGACATCTATTTTTTCTTTCTTTATTCTTTCTCTTTTTGCAGATTCTATCAGTCAGTATTCTCAGTTGCAAATAAGAGAAATTTTAGCTGTACCAGGAGGGCACTATGGCCTTGCCGTTTTTTTATCTGGTCCAGGCTGTGATTATATTGAGTTACCCTCGTTGTGAAGCAGTGAATGGGATAACCCGTAGCTTCTTCCTTGACATTTCACAGGGTTTCATTCATTCAAGAGCCTCCTACCGGCTCTTTCTGGATGCCCAGGCGAGCTGCTAGCAAAAGGACGGAAAACCAGAAAGATGTGTGAGTATGTTTTATTTCAGGAGAAAAGTTAATTTTATTATGAGCAAGTTATCTAGAAAGTGACAGCTTTGCAGCTGAGAACTTTTTATTACTCTTCTATAATCTTAATAGCTAACACTTTTTTGATTTCTCATTGTGTGTCAGGCATGGTTCTAAGCCTTTCCCACACATCGGCTCGTTTAATCCTGATGACAATCCAATGTGGCAATGCAATCATGGGTTCCCTTTTACAATTCGGGAAACTGAGGCACAGAGGCTTACCTAATTTGCCCAATGTGGGATTTGAACCCTGGCAGCCTAGCTCCAGGGCCCATGTTTTCCACCACCACCCTGGTAAGTGTTCTGTGATTACTATTAGTGTATTAACTACTTGCCTGGCACATTGTAGCAGTTTGTACATATTATCTCATTAAATCTGCACAAAGGCCATGGCTGGTAGTCCAAACCATCCTGTGGATGAGCAAACTGAGGCTCAATGAGGTGAGATGGTTAGTCTCAATCACAGAGCTGGTAGTGACAGAGTGGGCATTGGGACTTAAGTCTAGCTGAACAGAGTCTGGGCTCTTAGCCACTGGGCTGCTTCTAGCTTAACACAGAAATACAGAGGCTGGAGTCTTAGCAGAGAATGTGCTTGGGTGTGCTAGAGAATGAATAGTCAGAAAAGAAAAACAAAACTGTTCTGAGGGCTCTAAAAGAGCAAAGCAAAAATAATAAGTTCGAAGCAATTTTCTGCATAGAGAAGGAGGATTGAAAAAAGAAACCCGCAACCTCAAACTCCGTTTCGACTTATCTGAAACGGATGCGTCAGAGAGAGAAAATCTGGTAGATATTGAGCACATTACAAGATCTCAGCAGCTGAAGAGTTCATCTTCAAACTGATCATTTTCAGAAAAGCAAATACAAATTTGCCCCAGAGCAAAATAACTTTCAGAAAATCAGGAAGAGGCTAGATGGACAGTAAGTTATGAACATAAAACTCTTTGTACCCGACCCAATTAACCCTAACCCAAGGCGGCCCTGTGCCTCTAAGCTATTCATTTAAGGGTTTTACAATTTATAGGCAGCCTTTCTCAGGGGAGGTCCCGCCTGGCTCTGATTTCATGTTTCACAGCAGCACATGTGTAATCCCGCTGCGTCACAGCTACATGATTAAGCCGAGACCAGAAAATGCACATTTCACAGGAGGGAAGGAGACCCGGGGAGCCCCCAGCGAGCTCCGCTTCCCTCCAAGACACTGGGGATGGTGCTGTGGAAGAGAGCACCCTGAGCCCTGCCCGCTCCCACTCCTGAGAGGGGCAGGGGGCTGAGGCCGCTCCACCGTCTGCTCTCAAAATCTGCTCTGATATTTGGCAGGTGGTATCTTGCAATTGCCAGGCACAGAGATAAAGTACACCCAAAGTCAAGGTCTACCTTTGAGGAGTGGGGGAGACAAGACAATAGCACCCAAGACTGTTAGATGCAAATAGAGGCCAGAAGAGGGAGGCATCAGCATCTCCTGTTAGTTCTTCAGTCAAAAGGTCACCGTGGATGAAGAGGATATGGCTAAGTGGGGGAGGGACAGGTAGGGATTCCTAGAAGGATGGTAAGTGAAGGCCTGGAGGTGAGACTGAGCCTGGAAGGGGAGCAGCCCGAGGCGCTCAGACTACAGCAGACCCCACGTGCCTTGTTCTGGTGGAGGATCATGCTGACAAGGCAGGCGGTGGCAAGTACACAGAGAACTTTGAAGTTCAGATGTGATGAGCTGGGCAGGAGGGAGCCACAACAGGCTCTTGCAAAGGAAAGGGAGGCTATCAAAATTGAAGAGAGTGTGTGCAGCTCGGATTGGAGGAGTGGAGGAGCAGAGGGTGGGCATGATGGGAGGGTGCTGGTGACAAGGGTGCTGGCTATATAAGCTGTCCCTGGAATCAAGAAAGGAAGGGACAAGGACTTTAGACAGAGAGAAAGGGGTTTCAAAGGAAAAATGTCCCAGGGAGACCAGAGTAGGCAGGATGAGTCGAAGACCATGTCTAGTTTTCTGGCTTGAAATTTCGGGAAATCTGACCCTTGGGTTTTAGTTGTCTGGAGTTTTGCCTGAATGAATTAAACAATCAAGATGGAAAAGAGGAAAAGAGGGAAGGGAGGAAGGAAAGAGTAGAGATGAAGAGAAAAGCAGAGGAGAGGCGGGTGAAAGTGGAGGAGGAGGGATGGGGGAGGAGGCTGTCTGGGGGGAGAGAGACATGATGCCTTCAGACATCCCCAATCAGTAAATCGGCCATGCAGAAGCCAGCCACATGTGGAGGTGTGTGGAGGACGATGGTGGAAAAGAAGGACTCCCTCCATCTCTCGTTACCCCCAGATCATCACCCAACCCCTCTGCTTTGACAGGGAGAATGTGTCCTAATGACTAAAGGGGAGAAAAGAGACCAGTCTATGTATCTGAGTCAAGAGCTTTCAATTTCCATTTTACTCTGAATATTGGGCTTTATAGCCTTCTATCTTGTTTATGCCAGCTGTATGCCCTCTGGTATCTAGGGCTGAAAACTTGACGTCATCTTCACATCTTCTCTCTCCTATTGATCTTTGGCCTTCCCCATGCCAGGCTCTCACAAAAACGGGAGAAACCGAGCATGATGGTTAATTTTACGTATCAACTTGCCCGGGCCATAGAGTGCCCAGACACTTGGACAAACATTATTCTGTGTGTGTCTGTGAGGGTGTTTCTGAATAGGGTCAACATCTGAATCAGTAGCCTGAGTAAAGCAGATTGCCCTTCCTAATGGGGGTAGGCCTCATCCAATCATCTGAAGACCTGACTAGAACAAAAAGACGGAGTAAGAAGGAACTCCTCCTGCCTGATCTCTGAGCTAGGATGTTGCTCTTCTCAGGCCATTGGACTTGAGCTGAAACATCAGCTCTGTTTGCATCTTGAGCCCACTGGCTTTGGGCTGGAACTACACATGGACTCTCCTGGGTCACCAGCTTGCTGACTGCAGATCTCAGGACTTCTCAGCCTCCATAATTGTGAGGCAATTCCTTATAATAATATATATATAGTACTATATATATATATATAAACCCTATTGGTTTTGTTTCTCTGGAGAACCTTGACTAACATAGACTTTAGTACTAAGAGTGGTTCTAGAAGAACAGAATTTTAAGGATGAGTTAAAATTGAGTTTCTGAATTGGTTCTGGGGTTTCTGAAATGGGCTCTCTAATCTGATTAATTTAATAACATTAGTGACTCTATCCCTAGTAGTACAGAGACCACTGATAGTCCATGGTATGATCTGGCAACAGAGATTCACAAAATATTGCCATTGGATACTCCTAATCAGCCACTTATAAGAAGCAAGTTCCTGAGTATCTATGTATATGATACTTTTGAATATTTTTGACAAACTACTGAGTACTAGTTGCCCAGGTTGTCACTGGACAAAGTGGAGAAATTAAAGGATGAGCTCAGAGATTCTAATTCCCAGCTTAAGTGCCACATAAATGACCTGGAAGCTTCTATGTGTGCTGTGAAGGAGACTCTTGACTGAACTACAGATCAAGTTGAACTCGCAGCCCTGCAGAGGATCTACTGTTAAAGTGAGGGCATTGATTGGGAAGGAATAGAATCCTGAAAGTTGGAATGGGGACGTGTGGGAAGACCTGGAAGAAACTGGGGATATTAAGCCTCTCAAATCTGATGAGTCTTCTTTGCCAGCAAGTGGAAGTAGCTTCTCCACCCTCATCTGAGGGGATTAACCCTGCATTGCCGTGCAAGACAATGTGGAGTCTACTCCGGACCCCTATGCCACCCCTCTTTGCTTCTAGACCTGTAACTAGGCTCAAGTCACAGCAGGCCCCTAAAGGTGAGGCAAAAAGTATGACCCATGAGGAGGCGTACTACACCCCAAAAGACCTACTTGAGTTTTCTAATTTATACAGGCAGAAATCTGGGAAAGATGTGTGGGAATGGATATTACGGGTGTGGGATAATGGTGGAAAGAACATGAAGTTGGATCAGGATGAATTTGTTGCTATAGGCTCACTAAGCAGAGATTCTGCATTTAATGTTGCAACTCAGGGAGTTAGAAAGGGCTCTAACAATTTGTTTGTTTGGCTGAAACATGGAGCAAAAAGTAGTTAATAGTGAGCAGGTTGGAAATGCCAGACCTGCCTTGGTTTAATGTAGAGGAAGGGATTCAAAGGCTTAGGGAGATAAGAATGTTGGAGTGGGTTTTTCAGTTAAGACCTGCTCACCCACGCTGGGAAGGTCCAGAAGAAGTAGCTTTCACCACGAATGTGAGAAATACATTTGTGAGGGGAGCCCCAGCATCCTTGAAGAGCTCTGTGGTCACTCTTCTCTGTCAGCCAGACCTTACAGTGGGAACTGCGGTCACTGAGTTGGGAACCTAAATGCAGTGGTAGTAATTGGATCCCTGGATGGCAGCAGTAAAGTGGTGGCTCTCAAAAGCCAAAGGTGAGATGGATGTGGTTACCTTAATGGACAGCAGTCAATCAGAATAGTCATTACTCGTGCACACCTATGGTGTTGGCTAGTTGACCACGATATTCCTAGAAGCGAAACAAGAAGCCTACTAAATTCTTACTTGATCTGTATAAGAAGAAAAGTTCTAGGTGAACTTTTCTAGTGAACAAAATTCTAACCTGAACCATAAAAATAGAATCATGACCCCTCAATCAATCTCCAGATTTAAGCCAGTTTATAGGCCCAGATCACCTTGAATGGAGAGGAGGCTGGGTCCCCTTGAGGAAGGATCTTAGTACACTGCCAAAAATTTATACTGTTAATCTTTCTCCCAGCCTTTCCCAAAGGGACCTATGGCCTTTCACCAAAATAACTGTGCATTGGGGAAAAGGAAATAATTAGACCTTTCAGGGACTACTGACACTGGCTCTGAACTGACTTTAATTCCAGGAGACCCAAGACGTCACTGTGGCCCACCAGTAAGAGTAGGGGCTTATAGAGGTCAGTTGATCAATGATGTTTTAGCTCAGGTCCATCTCACAGTGGGCCCAGTGGGTCCCTGAACCCATGCTGTGGTTATTTCCTAAGTCCCAGAATCCATGATTGGAATAGATGTACTCAGCAGCTGGCAGAATCCCCACATTGGTTCCCTGAACCTGTGAAGGGAGGTCTATTATGGTGTGAAAGGCCAAGTGGAAGGAACTAGAATTGCTTCTACCTAGGCAAATAGTAAAGCAAAAGCCATACCACATTCCTGGGGGGATTGCAGAGATCAGTGCCACCATCAAAGACTTGAAAGATGGTGGTGGCAGTCGTGGTGATTCCCACCACATCCTCATTCAGCTTGTCTGCTTGGCCTGTGCAGAAGACAGCTGGATCTTGGAGAAAGACATTGATTATTGTAAACTTAACCAGCATCAATTGCAGCTGCTGTGCCAGATGTGGTTTAATTGCTTGAGTGAATTAACACATAACTTGGTGCCTGATATACACCTATTGATCTGGCAAATGCCTTTTTCTCCATCCTCATCTATAACACCTGCCAGAAGCCTTTGTTTTCAGCTGGCAAGGCCAGAAATACGCCGTCACCATCCTATCTCAGGGGTATATCAACCCTCCAGCCCTATGTCATAATTTAGTCCATAGACATCTTGATCGCCTTTCCCTTTCACAAGATATCACACTGGCCCATTACATTGGTGACATTATGCTGATTGGATCTAGCGAGCAAGAAGTGGCAACTACTCAAGGCTTATTGGTAAGACATTTGCATGCCAGAGGGTAGGAAATAAATCTGACTAAAATTCAGGGGCCTTCTACCTCAGTGAAATATTTAGGGGTCCAGTGGTGTGGGGCATGTTGAGATAGCCCTTCTAAGGTGAAAGTAAGTTGCTGCATCTGGCTCCTCCTACAACCAAGAAAGAGGCACAAAGCCTAGTGGGCCTCTTTGGATTTTGGAGGCAATATATTCCTCACTTGACTGTGTCATTGCAGCTCATTTACCCAGTGATATGGAAAGCTGCTAGTTCTGAGTGGGACTGAGAACTAGAGAAGGCCCTGCACCAGCTCCAGGCTGCTCTGCCACCCGGGCCGTATGATCCAGCAGATCCAATGGTGCTTAAAATATTGGTGGCAGAGAGAGGTGCTATTTGGATCCTTTGGAAGGCATCTATAGGTGAATTGCAGTGCAGGCTCTTAGGATTTTGGAGCAAAGTCCCGCCATCCTCTGTGGATAACTAGTCCTCTTTGGAGAAACAGCTCTTGGCCTTCTACTGGGCCTTAGTAGAGACTGAATGCTTAACCTTGGGCCACCAAGTTACCACATGACCTGAGCTTCCCATCCTGAATTGGGTTTTATCTGACCCACCAAGCCATGAGCTGGACATGCACAGCAGCACTCCACCATCACATAAGTGATTGAGCTTGAGCAGGTCCTGAAGGCACAAGTAAGATATATGAAGTAGTGGCCCAAAGGCATGGGGTCCCCACTCCTACTACGCTGCCTTCTCCCCCAGCCTGCACCCATGGCCTCGTGTGGAGCTCCCTACAATCAGTGATCAGTTGTCAGAGGAAGAGTAGACTCGGGCCTGACTGACAGATGGTTCTGCACACTAGGCAGGCACCACTTGGAAGTGGAGAGCTACAGCACTACAGCCCCTCTCTGGGACACCCCTGAAGGACAGCACTGAAGGGAAATCCTCCCTGTGAAGAGAACGTCGGGCAGCGCACCTGGTTGTTCACTTTACATGGAAGGAGAAATAGCCAGGGACGTGATTATATCCTGACTCATGGTCTGTGACCGATGGTTCTGTTGGATGGTCAGGGACTTGGAAGGAACATGAATGGAAAATTGATAACAAGAAAATTTGGGGAAGGGGTTTGTGGAAAGACCTCTCTGAACGGGCAAAAACATGAAGATATTTGTGTCCCATGTGAATCCTCACCAAAGCGTCACCTCACCAAAGGAGAATTTTAATAATCAAGGGGATAGGGTGACCCATTCTGTGGGAATCAGTCAGCCTCTCTCCCCAGACACCTGTGTCATCACCCGATGGGCTCATGAACAAAGTGGCCCTAGTGGCTGAGATGGAGGTTATGCATGCCCAGCAATATGGACTTCCACTCACCAAAGCTGACCTGGCTGTGGTCACCACTGAGTGTCCAATCTACCAGCAGCAGGGACAAAGGCTGAGACCCTGGTATGACACCATTATATACATACATATAAATGGAGGCTATATATACATAGGAGATATATATATGTGTATGTATGTACGTGCCTGTGTGTGTATCCTATTGGTTCTGTTTCTCTAGAGAACCCTGACTAACGTAGATTTTGGTATTTTGACACACAGGAAGAACGCTATGTGAAGACTGGAGTTATGCTGCCACAAGCCAAAGAAGTACCAGAAGCTGGGAGAAAGGCCTGGAATAGATTCTTCCCCAGAGTCTTCAGAGGTAGCATGGCCCTGCTGATACCTCGATGTTGAACCGCTGGCCTCCTGAACTGTGAGACGATAAATTTCTGCTGTTCTAAGCCACCCAGTTTGTGGTGCTTTGTCACACCAGCCCTAGGAAACCAGTACAGATTTTGGTGCATCACTAAGATGGTAGCTTGGACCGGAGAGTTTGCAGAGGACATGGAAAGCAACAGCAGATGGATTTAAGGGTGTATTGCAAGTCAAATCTGGAGGACTCAGGGGAGGCTTGAATATGGGTAGAAGGAGGAGGATGAGCCCAGGAGAATTATCAGGTATTTGGCTTCCCCTGATCTGCCACTTCTGAAACCCTGCTCCTTCCAACCCTCTGTGCTAAGCCACATATTCTTTCTTGAGGATGCTCTGTGTCTCAAGCAGTGTTCTTGATCATGTTCTCTGCTCAAAGAGCTAGAGTCAGTGTCTGGGCTGTGTGCAGTTGTTTGAGAACATAGGATATTTTGTCCTAATGTAGAAATAGCCAGAGGGACCTGGGCCTCTGCCCTGGAGTTTCCATGTGTTGGTGGTCAGGGCCCCTTGGAAGCTCTCAGAAGGAGAAACAAGGGCCAAGTCTTCTCCAGCTATGGCACCAGGTCTGCGGCTCCTGCTGCTGCTACTGAGACAGCCAGCAAATTATTTTTCACATTCCCTGTTGAGAACTACAATAAAAACCACTTGAACATTTTTTTGGATGCAATCATATAATACTCCAAATATAAAACATAAAACTATACAACTTCTAGAAGACGATGTAGGAGAAACTTGTGTAATCTTGCATTAGATAAAGAGTTTTCAAGATATGGCACTGAATGTATGATGCATAAGAGACACAACCCAGTGCATCAACTAATGAATGGATAAACAAATGTGGTAAATCCATTCAATGGAATATTACTCAGCAGTAAAAAGGAACAGACTCGGTACTAACACTGAATAATAGATGTATCTTAAATGCATTTTGCTAAGAGAAAGAAGCTAGATCGCAAAGGCTGCATATTGTATGATTCCATTTAATGACAATGTGGAAAAGGCAAAACTATAGAAACTGAAAATGGATCAGTGATTGCCACTGGGGAGTGGGGCGATGGGTTGACTACAAAGGCACAGCATGAAGGAATCTTGAGGGTGATGGAATTGTTCCGTAAGTGGTGGGTGCACAATACCATGCATTTGTCAAAACCTGTAGAACCATATACCACAAAGAGTGAACACGCTTGATATAAATTTAAGGAAAAACTCAACCAGGCTGTGGGGAGAACCCAAGGTGGAATTCAGCCTGTGACAAATGGATTAAACTTTGTTGCAAATGGATAATAACCACACTGAAGGGGGTGGGGACAAAAGGAGCTGACCTGAGTAACTTTGGAAAACAACATTCTGACTGGATACCATAAGGCTAAAGAAAAAAAGAACAGTTTGCAAACACTGTACGCTAGTTGGTAAATGAGTTTTACGCAGGGGAAGGGTTAGCAATTCTGAAACTACTTTATGTGTGTACCAGGGTTTATAAATAAGTAAATATATTGTAGATAATGAGAAACAGGTTTCTCATTGTCAGAGGAAGAAGTTACAAAGGAGGAAGTGAAGAAAGGTAGAATAAACCCTGTGGTGCTGGTTTAGAGTCAGAGGTATCAGTATAAACTCATGGTTTTAAAAATGTAGGGGTCAGCCCGGTGGCGCAAGTGGTTAAGTGCGCGTGCTCTGCTGCCGCGGCCCGGGGTTCACTGGTTCAGATCCCGGGCACCCACCGACACACCGCTTGGCAAGCCATGCTGTGGCGTCATCCCATATAAAGTAGAGGAAGATGGGCATGGATGTTAGCCCAGGGCCAGTCTTCCTCAGCATAAAAAGAGGAGGATTGGCAGATGTTAGCTCAGGGCCGATCTTCCTCACACAAAAAAAAATAAAATAAAATAATAAAATTGTATATGCAGGTAGGTAGATACAAAAATAAATAGAGATATACGCATACACATGGGTTAGTACATACACATAGACATCCATTTCCCAGCTGTGTCTCCTGAGAAGGCATGAAAACAGTAAGATCTCAGTATCAGTGAGTTCTCCTAGTACATAAATACCATTCTCCAGTAAAAGGAACCACTTGGAAAAGTGGTTGACTGCAGAGCTGAGGTGAGGAAAGTCCAAGATGAACTTGGAGCATACTGTGGTGCCAGAAGCTAAGGAAGTGCTTTGAGCAAAAGAGGAATGGGTGCATTTTAGAAGGCCACAGGAACCAACCTGAAAGAGTTCCCAATGACCAAAGCATTGGGAAAAATGTAAACAACAAAATAAATAATGATATGATTGCTATAACATAAAGAGCACATAAATATGCTTGAATTCGTACTGATAAATAGATAACTGAATACAGATATGGAGTAGAACGGACAACTCTTCCTCACAGAAGAACTCCAATTAATAGAGAGAAAGGAGAAAGAAAGTAGAAAATAAGCATCAGAACATCACAGTAAAAATTGCTGCAGGCAAGATCCACTGATGGATGTTAAAATTAGTGGACAAAAGTTTAAGGAGAAACAGGATATGTGGACGGTCTTGAAATAACCTTCCCAAAATAAATATTTATTGAGGCCAGCCCTGTGGCATAGTGGTTAAGTTCAGCACACTCTGCTTTGATGGCCCGGGTTTGCAGGTTCAGATCCCAGGTGTGGACCTACACCACTTGTCAGCCATGCTGTGGCGGCGACCCACATACAAAATAGAGGAAGATTGGCATGGATGTCAGCTCAGGGCTAATCTTCCTCAGCAAAAAAAAAATAATAATAAATAAATAAATACATATTTATTAATTGCAAAGGGAAAAATAGTAACTTCACAGTGGAGGAAGCTGTAGTCACCACCTTATCCACGTGATTAAAGTTAACATCACTGTGATAAGAGACAGCAGCATCATGTGCCCCCTGATGTAGGGCACTTCACCTTATAGTTTCTTCCCAGTAAAGTACAACCCTAGTCTAATCATGGGAGAACATCATACAAATCCAGACTGGGAACCATTGTACAAAATACTGGCCAGTACTCTTCGAAATGTTCCAGGTCATAAAAGACAAGGAAAGGCTATGTAGCTGTCACAGATTGGAGGAGATTAAGAAGACGTGAAAATTGAATGCAATGTGGGATTCTGGACTGAATCCTGGAACAGAAAAAGACATTAGTGGAAAAACTTGGAAAACCTAAAAGAAGTCTGTAGATGGGTTAACAGTATTGTACCAATGTCAATTTCTTATAGCTGACGAATGCATTGTGGCTATGTAAGATGTTATCATTAGAGGATGCTGGGTGAAGGGTGTATGGGAACCCTCTGTGCTCTGCTTGCAATGCTGCTGTAAGTCTAAAATTATCTCAAAATAAAGAGTTTTATTTTCTTAAGCTACTATTAGTCAATGTTTGCTGCTCTGAAGTGTTCTGAAGTAATACAAATAAATAACTTGGAATACGGTGATGGTGACGAATATCCCCAATACACATGTTGCAAATTAGGAGTACAATTAAGAAAAAGGAAATTGTGGGAAATCCTGTAGGTATAGTCAACAAAAACTCCCCATCGTGAGAATTCAAACAGTGTATTTGGAGACAGAGAAATAGGTCTTCTTAATACTTTTCCTCATCGTTAAGGTGCTATGAGTCATTTGTCGTAGTTTCAAGTAGAATCCACTTATTTTGCAGCCAACACCTACCACTAATTTTTAAAAAATGGATTGGAATCTATTCTAAGGAGGGAGAATGGTAAACAGTGAAATATAAAATGCAAACCAATTTATAGTTTCCAAAGGGCCTAGGGAGGCTGCCAAAAATAAACTTGGCAGAAAACAGTTTACTAAATCTCTGAAGAAGAAAAAAAAGTTCCTATTACAAATCCCATAAATATTCCGAGAGTGGTGGGTAAAGTGTGTTTAGTACTGATGAACAAAGTTTTAGCATGTATTGGAAAAACAGTTTCTAATATAAAATTACCGACGACTGGAAGTTATCTGCAAAATTTTATACCTAAGTACTCACAGATGTAATTTATTTTTCTGACAGCACTGCCTGTGTAATGAAAGTTGCTTTTAATAAAACATGAATGCAGTTAGGTTTGCCAATTAGGTTCAGAGGAGTTATAATCAGTCTGATTCAAGTTGATATGTAGCTCCTTAAATTCAGCACTGACCCATAGAATGGCTTCAGTATTTCTAACGTGTTTGTGAAAGATGAACTCCCAAAACTCTGACTCCCCAGGCAGAAGGGAGGCGACTTTGGATAACTCAGGACAAAACCGTCCCAGAGGGACTGCAGAGCTGGTGGCTGTAGAAGATTATGTGCTCCGGGTGGAGGGTTAACACTTGACTACAATTGACATGAACATAAGCTCATTCTCCATTTCATTTATTTATGAAAACAGGGGCAAACATCTAATGTATGCAAACATCTAATATCCGTATATTGATTATCGTTTATAAATCAATCAGCCAGAAAAATAAATCCCAGTTACTATGTTAGCATAATTCTTGACACTGTGGGGGATTTAAAGATCTATAAAGACAAACCCTTGCACCTCAAGCACATTAATAATCTGTCATCAGAAAAAACTCAACACAGTGCCCCTTTCTGGTGTGGGATGAGAACATCTGTATTTTGGGCTTTTCATTTGGATCCCTGAGATTGTATATTCAACAAATATTTATTGAATCCCTATTATTTGCAAAACAGAGAGGGTAGAGGAGTGGAAATATTATTGGACTTGAAGCCAGAAGCGCTATCTTCTACCAGTTCTTCTAGTTTTTACATTTAAAAATAGTGATAATAATTCTTGTTTTCCCTAACTCACTAGAATGTTGAGAGGACTCAATGTAATGGTTTTAAAGGAAAGAGCCTGTCCTGCAAGGATGGGGAAATTGAGGCTGGAGATGATGCACACACTCAGTTAGCTCCACTGCTAACAGTGGAGCTTGGCTCTGAGACTACGTCCTAAATCCGCCTGACTCCTCCCAGTACCCCACCTGCTTGCTCATGAAGCTGATTAACAGTGGGAGAACCTAGAAGACATTCTGCATGAATGGTGCAGACACCAGTGCCGTGGGAACATCGAGGAATCGTCTCCCTAGAGCTGTGGTTTGGGGCACACTTTGTCAGCTCTTCCTTCCAGGCTCCAGCCTGCAGAGTCGGTAAGAAAAGTCAGTATTTTCTGGCTATCTGCGGCTGCTACTCCCCAGACAGGAACTGAAACACGCCTAGCAGTCATTCATTCACTCCCAGCTCGAGTTTCATCTTTCCTGTACCCCGGGGCACTTCCAGGTTCTGGCCCTGAAACGGAAGTCAATGTGTGAAATAGACACACAGAGGCAGCTTCCCAGCTATTTTCGTCTCCACTGGCTTGCCAAAGCCCCATTTCCAGCCTATCTTCTCTAAAGTTACGGAATTCCAAAGCAGAGAATAAAGCAACGTTTTACCCCTTAATAGTAGCTCCAGCTCCTGGTTTGGCATTCGGAAATGGGGGCAAGTGATGGAAGGTAGTTGAGTCCTCGCTAAGCCAGGGACGATACCAGTAAATACATTTTATTGTGCATTAGTCCATTTGACTGAATTAAGCATCTTGAACTATCCTGGAGTTGACGTGAAGCATTTTTCTAACCTTGAAAAGCATTTTTTATTAAATTTACTTTTATGGATTTGAAATTCTACATCTTGTTCAGTGGCTTTTGAGGGACAAGTCCGAATAACAGGAAACAATGGATCATAGAAATATTGAAAATGGCATAAACAGAAGCAGAGCCAGAATTTGGTGGAGGCAAGTTGAAAATTTTGATGTTTTGTTCATCATGGAGTTGTGGGTTTTTTTTTTTTTGCGTTAATTTTGATTTTAAAACGATTGCATTAAAGCCTTATTTTATTAATAATTAATAACTAGGGGCCGGCCGGTGGCGCAAGTGGTTAAGTGCACGTGCTCTGCTGCGGTGGCCCGGGGTTCGCCGGTTCGAATCCCGGGCACGCACCGGCACTGCTTGTGGAGCCATGCTATGGTGGCGTCCCATATAAAGTAGAGGAAGATGGGCATGGATGTTAGCCCAGGCCCAGTCTTCCTCAGCAAAAAAAGAGGAGGATTGGCAGATGTTAGCTCAGGGCCGATCTTCCTCACACACACAAAAAATTAATAACTAATTAATAATTAATGTAACAATGCATTAAAGCATATTGCATTATTATCTTAATTATAGAGTGTTTTAGTGTCCTCTTAAATTTTGCACCTGAGGCAAGTGCCTCATTTGCCTCAGCCTAGTCCTGGCCCTTCATAAGACACACTTATCACTCCCCCGGGGATGTATGGACTTCGGAAGCAATCTGTCACTCTTCTGGAGTCAGCTCAAAGGCCGCCCTGTTGGAGTGGGATGCTGCCTCCTTAGTATCCAAAAAACAACCCCTCCTCTGCTTTGGTCACAGAAATGTGTTCTCTTGCATGTCTGCTCTGGGTATAGAGGGAGAAACTGCGTTAGAGTTTCTGTGCACGAGGTTGTTGAGGCCAGTACTTCTCAAACTTGACTGTGGATACCGATCGTCTGCCAACCTGTTAAAAATGTTGATTCTGGTTGAGCAAGTCTGGAACGGAGCTTGAGATACTGCAGTTCTAGCAGGCTCCCAGGCGATGCTGATGTTGCTGGTCCAGACTATACTTTGAACAACAAGAGTCTACAAACTGATGGGTCATGGGCTGAATGTGCCTCACAGACGTGGTTCGTTTGGCCCCAGAGTTTTTAAAATATTAACCAAATTTTCACCTAACCTTAAAAATACCCCAGAACATCTGGTAATCTTGGACCAGCGTAGAGTGGCCCATTTAGATCTGCGTTCTCCATTTTCCTGCAGCCCTCACCATGCTTACACACAATGTGCACATACCTAAACCTTTCTACTTTGTTTGCTATTGGCCTGGACGGTGTAGGCATTTGAATTTGCAACCCTGATCTACGGTACGGTTCAGTTTGTCAATAGCACTGACCGATATTTACCAAAATCGGAAACCAGTATATTGTTCCTCTGTTGCCTCTTTTATCCTCAAGCTATTGATCTATGTATTTTTGTGGCATTATTACCAACTTATGACATATCAAAAGGCTATGTTTAAAATTAACCTTGTGGACAAGAGAAACCAGCAGTAAAATTAACTCTCTAAAAGGCTCAGACCTTAACGACTCTTGGATTTTGAAACTATTGGAAAATTTTATGTGTGGTTAAGTTGAGGGCTGAAGAATTAACAGGAGCACCATCTACGAATTTGTGTTTAAATTTGGCCAAGCAATTGGAGCTGAAAGCATGGGATTATTACTTGGATTTGCAGTCTCAATATGAAAAGTATACCCGGGGCCAGCCCGGTGGTGCAAGCGGTTAAGTGTGGGCGCTCCGTTGCGGCGGCCCGGGGTTCGCAGGTTCGGATCCCGGGCGCGCACCGACGCATCGCTTGTTAAGCCATGCTGTGGCGGCATCCCATACAAAGTAGAGGAAGATGGCCACGGTTGTTAGCTCAGGGCCCATCTCCCTCAAGAAAAAAGGGGAGGATTGGCATCAGATGTTAGCTCAGGGCTAGTCCTCCTCACAAAAAAAAAAAAAAAAAAGAAAATTATACTCAAGCTAGTGTGATTTGAATGATAACTACCAAGTAAGAGACTTTTCGGACACAGAAATTTCAACTGCCTAGTTTTGTCAATCACTGGCCATATCCAGTTGCTTCTCAGGTCCTATTGATTCTATTCCCTAAACATGTCTCCATCCATTCCCTTAGCTTCCTCCACTGGCCACTGCTCTGGCATCATTTCTAATCTGGATCATTGCAGGAGTCTCTTAAATGTCTTCTTGGCTTTCAGAATTAACCCTCTGCAAGTGGTCTTCTACCCTTCTGTGGAAGGAAAAGCAAAAATTTACCAAGTTCCTCTCTCCTTAGATCTCCTCAGTGACTCCACCACCTATAAGACAAAATCTGAAATCCTCAGTTGCCATGCAAGGCTCAGCTGCCATGAACCTTCCCCCATCCGGTCATCAAGCTATCCACCTCCCACACCACATGAACCCCCTACCTCATGATCCATTGATGACAAATCTCTATAGCTCTAGGAATTTTCCACAACGTACTTGTACTTTGAAATACAGTGTACCTTGCTTTGTACTTGCTGGTCCCTAGGTATATTCATCACCCCATCAAGGTGTTCTCCCATAGGACTTACTGTGGGGTTTCACATTATTTGGGCATTAAGTTCTAATATCCGAGTACAGGGCAAAAATCAAGCATAACTAAAACTACCCTGGGAAATTCTTTATATCACCCGTAACATAGAGTATATATTGTTTAGTGGTATAAACAAAGCTGATAGTTTTCCATGTGGAACAAAGAGCTATTTCTTCCCTTGATCACTGGTTAAAGTAGTTGGCTTATATTTAGGAATTCTAGAGGAATTTAATTTTGTTGGGCCTCAGTTTTCCAAGCTATGAAATGATGGGGTTAAACTAAACAATCATTCCTGTTTAATATTCTAGACTAAGAATCAAACAAAAGTGCCAGGCAGAGAAAATACGTAAATGCCGTGCCCAGAGTGCTGGGGCTTTGGAAGGCTTATAAAAAGTATTTAAGTGCAGCAGGATGGAGAAATGTTTGCTCACTAGAACTCTAGGGACCTAGGAATTCTAGGCAGGCCAGCTTGGAGAGTCTGTTCCCCCAAAGAGAAGCAGTTGAGGTTGGGGGTCCAAGCTACTCTTCTCAGACGTGTGCCAGAGAGAGGAGCGGGAATGTAGGCTTTTGGAAAGTGCTGAAGCCTGGAATGAGCGGGGAGCAGCAAGATGGCCGAAGGCTACATGGTACAACATGGCGCCTCTCCACACTTCCTCAGGCTTCGGGCAAGTTACCAAACTCATTAGCCATCTGATTGGGTTTTTTCAGAAAATGACACAGAGGCTGCAGTGTGGCATAAGTCTAAACCAAGAAGGCAGTTGGGGTGAAAAAATAGTTCAGGAAAAACCTTTTAAAATAATTATGCCAGGAAAACCACAAGGAATTAGAGGGAGTGGAGGCTTAGCCAAACGCTGGGTGATTCATATCAGTCTCAGACACCCCCCAACCTTTCTGAAACAAAGTGGGGCATGCAGAGTGGGAGGGAAATCTCAGTAGAAAGCTGTGACTTTCTCTCATCCTGATGAATCTATTTTCCAGAGTAGTAAGTTTCAGTTCTCTCCAGAATATGTCCAAAAGGCCCTTTCTGCTCATGAGAAAACATAGTGCTGGAGGAAACTCATTTTTGACTCTTTTTTTCCCCAGAATTGTTACGCCACTTTCCATTTTTGAACTATGGTTACTTTTCTTTCATGCCGTACGCAGCTCCCACTCTTTTTTTTGTGTGTATGAGGGAGATCAGCCCTGAGCTAACATCCATGCCAATCTGCCTCCTTTTTTTCCCTTTTTCTCCCCAAAGCCCCAGTAGATAGTTGTATGTCATAGTTGCACATCCTTCTAGTTGCTGTATGTGGGATGCCGCCTCAGCATGGCCTGACAAGCGGTGCGTCGGTGCGCGCCCGGGATCCGAACCAGGACCGCCAGTAGTGGAGCGTGAGCACTTAACCACTAAGCCACGAGGTAGGCCCTGCTCCCACTCTTTCTAATGGGTATTTGTTTCCTTTTTTCTTTCTTGTTAGATGGACGTCTGTGGTCTACATCAGACCTTGTTGTGAATAAGGTTCTAACTTTGTTGTGAACAAGCTTCTAACTTTGAACTTTGGAGAGCAATCATTTAATCAATCAATATGTGTGCAACGCTTATCTTCCATTTTACACCGTGGGAGATATAAAGAAATATCTGGCATAATCCGTGCCCTCATGCAAACTTAATCATACAGAGAAATAAGCAAATCAGAGATCTTAGGATTTTACAGCTGGGCAGAACCTTCAAGATCATCTAGTGAAGCACTCATTTTACAGAAGTGTCTAAGATTGGGCCAGTTTGGGGGTTTGTCTATAGGACTACATCATGGCAGAAGCAGGACCAGACTCCTCTCCTCCCTTAAATTCTTCTCCGTGCCCTCCAAATCTGGGCCTATTTCTGCTGGACCATGGACAACATCTGACTGATAATATCATTCCTTGATCTTGTTCATAGACCAGGGGCTCCCAAACTTTAATTTCCATAGTTGCCAGGAAGATAATGAACCAGCCAATATAAGATGTATTTTTTTGTAAGTCATCCATTCTGTTTGGATTCTGTTTACACATTAAACAGGTAGAATTTAGCTTCAGTCTCACTTACACTCTTCCTTCTTATCCCCAGAGCTTTTCCCCGTTTTGTTCCTTGTGATATTTAATCTTCTAGGCCTATCTTTTATTTTTCTATTTTTCGGTAGGGACACACATCTAGAGACCTATTTCTCCATTAAAAGAAGAAACACAGACTAGCAACATGACAAATGTCAGTTGTCCCTAGGCTCCATGTCAGGGACTTCTCAGGGATAGTGCAGACAGCAGCAAATTGCAAAGTGTCTAAAGGTGTCGCCACTGCCCGGCTGCAGGCATGATGTTCATGTGACAATGTGTGCCTAGTACGACTGGCTATTCTGATTTTTCAAGAGAAGTTGGAAACCTGTACTTTTTGGTGAAATCTGCTGATTTTTGAAACGCTGACTCATCTTTTTTTTAGGACAACACAGCTCAAACAGAACACATCTACGTGCTGGATCCATGTGCTTACACACTCTACCAGGGGCCATAATTTGTGGCTTCTGGTGGAATGTGTAAGTATTTTGGGTGCCTGGAGTCTGGAGAGGCTCCATGAAGAACTTCTGCCCATCTGGGAAGGGGAAGCTAGGTGATCTTTCAGTGGAAGAAGGAGCAGCAAAGAGAAAAGAACACAATCTTTGAAACAGTCAGAATTGTGTTCCAATCTCAGCTCTACCACTTTCTTCGTCTTTATTGTGGGCAAATAAAGGAACCTTCCTTCTCAAGTGGGTTTCCCCAGGAAATAGACTCTGAGACGCTCAGATCTGCGTGCAGGAGGTTTATCAGGGAGTGCTCTCGGGACCAATGCCTGTGAGGGGTGAGGGAAGCAGGTTGGGGCAGAGGAAGAAATTGAGCCTTGGTGCTGTTACATCAGAGGCCTTTGCTGACGCCATGGGGAGCTCTGGACAGAGGACGGTCCTTCAGAAATGTCTCAAATTAAGGCAAGACTTGTATATCCCTGCACCAACAAGACATAGAATGCAGGCTGCTCCCAAGGAGAAAGAAACTCCCTTCCAATTCCTGGGGAGGGTGGTGTGTGAGCCCACGGCCGTCAACACCCTCAGCAGCAAGAGGAATGAGGGCCTTGGTCTTGAAATGAGGGCAGTTCTTGGAGAGGTGCTCCAGCATCTGCCAAGCCTCAGTTTCCTGTTTGGTGTAAGAGGGATAAATGTACTTATCTTGGGCATTACACAGGTACAATAATATACCATATGCAAAGTGACCGGCACAGTACGTGGCACATATCCAGCACTCGATGAAATATTATCATCAGTGGATTTGAGCATGAATTCATTTGAAGTCAACGGTCACAAACAGTGTGAACAAAGGCATAGAGGTAGGGACAAGTATGACAAGTTTAGGATATTAAGAGAGGCAGAGAGATAGAGACAGTCGCTTTACTGAAAGTGATCAGTGGAAATATAGCATGGGTTAGATAGTCTGAGGCCAGGTGATAGAGATTCTTCAAATTTAGGCAAGAAAATCAGGATGGGTGCAGTAGGCAGTGATGGGTGCAGCACGATATGGCTATGACGTGCTGAAGGCAGTCTGTGCTCAGATTTAGAGTGTATTCCTAGTGTGGCAGAAGATGACCAGTGGGCAACCAGCTTTCTTGCCTCAATGCTTAATGAAGCAAGCGACTTAGAGTGGACATAAAGAAAGGCTTACTTAAAATGGAGACTAGAAAGATGGCGATGCTGTTTCTCAGGATGAGACACTGGTTACCCTAAACCTCTGAGTGACATAGAATCTGCTCTTTTATTCAGCAAGGTGGAAAAGTAACTTGAAACTTTGGAAATTTGGATGGGGCCTCTTGGGATATACCTGGCTGCTTGTGGAAGGTCAGTATATTCCACCATGTCTCCAGAAGGGTATATAAGTCTAAGGGACGGAGTTACTGTCTGCAGCAAAATACATGGCATTCTGGCAGAAGAGGAGAAGCTGAGGGCGGCTTGTTCTGTGAAAAGTTCTGGAAGCATCACACATCAGAAGGTGGTCAGCTTAGAGTGGGACTGGGAGTCCAGAGTCAACTTGCAGCCAGCACATAAAGGTGCACTTTACTGTCTCCACCCTGGGACAAAAATGCACTGTGTGCTGCTTGGAGCCGGCAGAGCCACAGGCAAGATGGCCATATCCTGTTTAATGGTGGCCACAGATATTTCCTGGCGGAGCACTCAGGTCAGAGTTATATATGAGCACGAGACTAGACACAGAACTCCTTTATAGACTAGTCGACGAGACCTTGAAATTTCTCAACTACAGCAATTTCTTCTTCTTTTTCTTCATGTGCCTCTTTTAAAATGTCACTTTTGATCTGGGGTTGAAAAATGATTGGCTTGGAAGAGTTGGACCACTTGATCCTCAGAGGACATTTTAAAACGTTGAGGATATGCCTGTTGAAAATACTCCCTCTGCAAAACCCGAAGAGAACTCTTTCCACTGATTTCCACCCCCTTTGAGCAGCCTCTTCCTCTCATAATGAAGAAATCATTTTTTACAGTGCTCATTATAGAATAGGGAATGGCTTGAATTATCTCTCTGCAGGGACTTCCATTTATCTGGAATATTCAACCTAATTAGCTGCACCTACTGGTCCAGACTCAAAAAGATAGCCAGGGGCAATCTTAATACCTTAAAAAAAATGCTTATAGCTCTTTTAACCAAATCCTTAGTGAATATTTAGATACTTAATATATTTACTTGAAAAAATAAAGAAAATATGGATGAGAAAGTTTCTAAGCTCGTTATCTGGAGATTGCAAAGGATGATATTTCAAATTAGTATAAACGAACTTATAAAGTTAACTTAGGCATTTCAGTGTAGAATAATGTTTCCTCTTGAATGTCCTATTTTGTGTGTGTATGTGTGTTTTAAGTGGACACGCTGATGTTTGTGCTGTCTTGTGGCCCAGCAAACACAAACTTGGGTATTATTTGGTTATCACGAGTGTGCAAATTCAAACACGGGTCAGGGGCTAAGCATCAGGGAACAGGGAGCTGTTCCTTTGACAAGCGATGACCAGTTTGCCGGGGACACAGAAGCAAATGTTTTCACTCCCTTCACCGGATAGCCTGGAAAGATAGCTATGCATCAGGTAGTCACTTAAGTGGAACTGCTGGTGTAGGGTTACTGGAGTCTTTTCCTTTTAATGCCCAAGGGCAAAGAGCATTGTTAATGACGCCTACACCGGAAAGCAGGTTAAGAGGGTTGACACCAAACTGTTGGCGGTATTACAATTTAACACTTGGTGTCCTCTGACTCAATGCAGAGATGCCAGTTCTTGCTTTGTAGCTTCTCAGAAAACTGAAAGTTAGACGTCTGTAGGAGGGGGGAGTGGAATTGATGAATCATCTGTAGAAAAAAAAATGACATATATCTTTGTTTCTTTGAACTCAATAATACCCAGTGCCTGAAATGCGAATGTGTTAATTACAGAGATTTCAAAGCAAAACCACAGCCTGCAGAGGGTAAGTGTGTGTTTACTCAGCATATTAACAATACCTTTAGAGTAGGTGTTACAGTATACTGAACACGAGGGATGTTTATGGAATTCAGTGACAGCGATTCGTGAGAGCCCAAATCATAGCAGGCCATAGAAAGTCTCACGTGATTCCTATGACCAAATTTAACAAATTATTCTTCTCTTATCCACCCTTCATCAGGAAGAGGACATTTTCCCATGGGAGCCAAAACACAGCCTCCAAAAATACAAAATATAACATTTTACTGAAAGGCATACTTAATTTTAGACAGAAATGAAGACAACCCTAAGTCTTGTTCTTTTCTACAATTAACCTCATCTGTTGTTTTAAATACTGCATGAACCATGATGAATTCCTAGTGGATGTAGGGTGGTGTGATGGTTAAGAGGATGGGTTTTGGAAGCTGAGCTCTCTCCTCTCACTTCTGTGAACCTGGCACAGTCATGGAGCCCCTTTGGACCTATTTCTTTATTTGCAAAACGGGAGTGATAATTTTACTTACCTTAAGGTTAAATGAGATAATACTGCTGTTCAGTCTAGTGCTCAGTAAACATTGGCATTCCAAATATTATTTTTCAGGTATACAGGTGAAAGACTGGGCATCTTCTAACGGAAGGAGGGCAAATTTCTTTCCGTTTGCTATATCCCTATGCAGGGGAATCTGAAAGCAGTCTGCAGTCTTTAAGATCATGTGGTCCAATTCATCCTTTTACACCACAAAAAACTAAGGCCCAGAGTGGGGAAGGGACTTTGCTCAAAATCAGAAAGATGACTAGGTCCAAAGTCCCGACATCCAGGGCAATATTCTCTCACCACATTCCTGGCAATGTTTGAGTATGGAATACGTAACTACACGTTGCCAGTTAGTGGGAACATTGAGTCCAGGTCGTTCTAGCTAGTAACTGGGTGAGCGTTAACATTGCATATTTTATTAAAATCTTTAGGTGGGTCATTGTTTTAAAAGTTCCTTTGTTTATGTACTTGAGTTCAGATTATGTATGAGTTTTTGGGTATGTGTGTCTGTCTGGAACCCTATGGCTGTAATTCAAGCTGGATTTACACACTGATAGAAGGGGCAGTCCTTTGCGTAGATCTCAGAGAGTTTTCTTATTTTAAAGCATGTGGCTGGTAACTCTGCTGTTAGGTTGACTTTTATGGGGTAAGGTAGACTTTCACTAAGAAGCTCATGACAAGATACCAATAGATATGCTTTAGATAAGAATAAATTTTCCATGGGTTTGTTTATCAACTCTGCTAGCTATGACCATACGGACCAAGGAATTAAGGAAATAAAACAGAAATATTTGTAATCAACATGAGGAGATGTTTCTAAATATGGTACTTCTCCCAAAGAGTAGATCCAGGGAACAGAATTAGAATGTTGGACACCAGGTAAGTTAATTGAAGATGGTAAACACCAGGACAAGAGGAATAATGGAGCTTTTAAGCATCACTGAGTCTGAAAGATTAACTAAAGTGAGCCTGATCTCACAAATGACCATTGGTCGGCATGGCCTTCTTCACTCTCCTTGTTAGCTTGCAAGAAAACAAAAAGCGCTTGGGAAACCCCATTATAGTTTTCACAAATAGCAACAAGTCCCATATTTGGGAAGTTAGGAACAAGATCATGAGCAAATCAAGGCCATGTCTGAAGTCTCATTATATCTAATTAAGAGGCATTTATCTGCAAGTAACGAAACCTAGCCAGCGAAGGCTTAATATCTCAAGAAATTTATAGACAGACTCTCCAGAGCTGGTTCAGCGGCTAAACAATGTCAGAGCATTGGGTAGGCTTCTATAGAATTCCGCTAAACTTTCTTTTATGATCCCAAGATGGCTACAATGCTCCAGGCATCATGGCCTTCTAGTGGGAGAGTGAGGAAGAGGCAAAAGGCTGTTTTCTTATAAGCCTCCGTCTTTTTATCTTAGAAGAAAAGCTTTCCCTGAAAAGTTAGACCTCTCCTTATATTGGTCCACTTTCAGCTGCAAGGAAGGCTATGAAAGAGAATATTTGCCAAGGAGAAATGGGATGGCCCTAGGACTTGGAATAATCATGTTTCATTCCTAGAGCTGGACTCCCAAAAAATCAGGATGTTGCCAAGAAGTGGTGAAGATGGGCAACTGGGTGGGCAGTGCTTAGAGTCTGCCATGTTTGCTTTCTCAGTCTCCTCTTGCAACCTCGGGTCAGAGGAAGACTGGGGGACGTCAGAGCTGCTACAGAGAGGCAGAAAAAGATATTCTTGCAAGTTAACTGCCCATGATGATGGGCGAATTCTACCTGACCAAAGTGACAAATTTTCTCCTGGAAGGCAATCAAAGCCCAGCCAGCTTTTCTGTGCTCTCTTCGTCTATAGTGTTTCAGAGGGTGTGTTGAGTTTCAAGACCCCCTTGCTGTAAATCAAGTTTGTGAGCAGTCATGGTGAGTCTTCTTCGGAAGTTAATCTATGACTTACGACCCACATGCTTTCCTCCACAGAGCACTGCCCCAAAGCCGGGATGATGGATTTGGTTTGAGGGAGACAACGGGGCTCTTAATGATTTTATGAGTTTGGCAAAAGCTGAATTTCTTCCAAAGGCCTAAGGACCATGATTTCAGAATAGGATCCCCTCCTGTGACTGCCCTTAAAATATAACCTTTATTATTTTCTATTTATATTACTAACATTAATTATTATATTAATTATTTCATATTAATTCTTTAAAATTTGATAATGCTGAGAAGGAAAAGGAAAATAAAAATCACTCAAGAGATAACTACTATTCTTATTTTAATATTTTTATCCATTTTCTTTTCTATACATATATATTTCGATATGAATATATTTAAAAATGAGAGCAAGTTATATCCTATAAAGTGTTCTATTCTCGATTACTATTGAATATCATATTATGATAAAAATCTCAGTTAACAAAATAGTCCTAGAAAGCTTAATATTTAATGGACGCTTATCATTCCATTTTTAAAAATTACCATATTTTAAAAATCCCTTTTTCTATTTTGTAGTATATTGGTGCTAAGTTTCACTCTTGTAAGTAACTCTATAGTAATACACAAATTTAACTATATATTATTTGTTTAGGATAATCTATGGCAGTGGAATTACTGGGTTAAAGGATGTAAATATTTTTTTATGATTTTAGACAGAATGTAAATAGCACAAACTTTCCCCTCTTCTTTTAAATTGAGGTATAATTTAAATTGAGGTTATAATTTACATACAGCATAGTCCACAACTTTTGTACAGATCAATGAATCTTTATACATGTATTCGCCAGATAAAGAACATTGCCATGAACATTTTAATGTCTCAGTATTGATTACATATTACAAATTGCTTTCCAGGAAAGTTGTACCAATTCACACTGCTTCTAGCATCATTCTCATTAAAGGCTTGCCAGCACTGACTTGTAACACCTTAAAATATCTAAGAATTTGGTGGGCAAAAAGGTTATTTTAAGTTGCATGCCATTTTCTTTCTTAGCTGTTTGTATTTTTAGTGTGAATTTTGTTATTTTTGCCATTAAAAATTGGTGTGTTGGGGCCAGCCCGGTGGTGCAAGCGGTTAAGTGTGCACACTCCGCTGCGGCGACCCTTGGTTTGCAGGTTCGGATTCCCAGCGCGCACCGACGCATCGCTTGTCAAGCGATGCTGTGGCAGAGTCCCATATAAAGTAGAGGAAGGTGGGCATAGATGTTAGCCCAGGGCCAGTCTTCCTCAGCAAAAAAAAAAAAAAGAAGAAGAAGAAGAGGATCGGCAGATGTTAGCTCAGGGCCGATCTTCCTCACAAAAAAAAAAGAAAAAAAATTGACGTGTTGCTGGCATCACAATTTTGTAAGAGTTCTTTAAATTAATGTTGTTAACACTCTGTCTGACATTTATTTAAATATCTTTTTCAGTTTGTCATTTGCCTTTTAACTTTGTGTTGCCTACTGACAATTTTTTTTTAAATATTCTCAGGTATATTAGTTTTTTCTTTCATAATTTATTCTATTGCTTTTATGCTCAGGAATTCCTTGCCCATTTTGAAGTCATTTAAATAATCCCATACATTTTTCTTTCAAGAAAAGAAGATTGTAGGTGATAATTTAAATGATCTTAAGATCACTTTTTTGAAATAAATATTTTGTTTTCCATTCAACTCTTTAATCCACCTGTAATTTATTTTGGGGATGGTGTAAAGAGCAGTGCAAGTGTCCCATGAGGCTGCTTTTCATCATACATTAAGAGTTTATATATACTAAGATCTATTTCAGTGTTTCCTTTTCGTTCTTTTGAAACTGCCCATTGTAATTATTTTGGATTTGTAATACATTTCAATATTTGGTAGGGTAAGTCCTTCTCATTGGTCTTATTTTTCATAATTTTCTCCACTGGTCTTGCGTGTTTATTCTTCTAGATAAAAACTATCATCTTCTTTCCAAAACTTTGGTTTTCAATGAAGCTATACAAATATTGTCTTCCCAGTTAGAAACATCATTCACCTAGTTTCACATGCGGAAACCTAGGGTGGCCATGAAAGCACTCATAAAATGCTCATGTGATCTCCTAACTTCCAGCCCCTTAAGCAGTTGGCTTAGGACTAGGTGACTGACTAGTTCTGGCCAATGGGCTGTAAAGCAAAAGTGACCTGAGTTACAACCTGGAGCACCTCTCTCTTTCCCTTTCGCAGAATCTTGGAAGCCATGCGTTGACATGGCAGCATTACGCCTTGGAGAAGTCCTGGATCCCAATCAATCCTAACCTACAGCAGTCTTTGCCTGAATAAGAGATAAATGTTTATTTCTCAGGCCACTAAGATTACAAAGTTTATTTGTGATTGTGTATCAGACTCTCTGACACCCACCTCTCGTACACTGTGGTACCTTCTTGGACTCTTTCTCTATTCATACCCCATATCCACTCCATCGGCAAGTCCTGAGCCTCCACTTTTCACATTTACCCTAACTCCTATAATTCTCATCACTTTCATTGCTAAAACCACAGACTCGTAGACTCGAAACTAGGGTTTTTCTCGTCTGTGGGGTTACATGAAAGTTTTCCCAGGGGCACGAGAAACAACTAGTCTAAGGCAATCAGTTTCTCTATTCTTTTTTCCCAAACAGATCTGCCTGAGAAGGATGCTGAGGCCATTCATAGTCTTGACACTTCCCTTTTACAGTTCCCTCCTTCACCTTTCACGACAGAAAGGCTTAGCCAGCATCCGTTCCCGAGCTTACTACGGCATCTTGCCCTGGGCTGAAAAACCCCTTGGGTTCCTTAGTGGTAGGAATGGAAACAAAGGCATCTAAGGGCTGGGAAACATCCTTGGTCGAGTCAGGTTGTTTCCGATTCCCAGTGCTCAACACAACTATGGAAGAACAGACTGAGCTGAGAGATCATTAGAACATATTTTAAAGACAGATTAGCTTGTCATATTTTGGCATGTAATTCAGAAGAAGTTCAAATTGTTGACAGGTCTTGATACAATAAAACTCCTTTCATTTCTATTTATATATTTTTGTGAATAACTTTTCTCAGCACTTATATCAACAAAAATAAAATTTGGGATAGAATTGATGTTGAGCCATGACTCATTCTAGCAGTAAGTAAAAACCATCTCAGGAAAAAAAAAGCCCTGTTAACCCCCTGAAGAGATGCATTTCTAATAAACTTTCGTTTATTATGTCTAATCATTATTCAATAGTGTTTGTAATGTGTTTATGTTATTGTAATCAATTGTGTTAGTAATTAATAGTTAATTTGTTATTGTAATCAATTGTGTGTTAGTAATGTGTTTATATTATTGTAATCAATTGTGTATTATTGTAATCAATTGCATGTTAGAACTTCTGATAACTCAATCAGAAAAAAATTACTAGTTAGCAGTTTTATGGCTACAGGAATTTAAAAAAACAAATTCCAATTTTGACACATATTTTTGTTGCAGAGAATTATGCTGGGAAAATCAATAAAGGACCTTCAAACGTTAAAATAGATTAAATTAGGATAAAAATCTGTGGGGACATATAATGGAAAGCAGAATAAAAATATGAGTTAAAAGATTAAAGAAAGAATTAAAAAATTGGCTGTCACGGAAAAGCTTGTTAATGCACTTTTAAAATGAATGCAAGTATTAAATGGTATTTAATAAGTTATGGTGTTTAGATTCAATTGAATATATTGAAAAGTGTGATATATAACAGTTTTATTTTAAATTGTCAACATTTACAATAACCAGAAATTACATTTTTTTGTAACTACTTACACCTAGATTGAAAAATTTTAGATGTCGACTTAAAAATGTGGTAAGGAGCTCTTAAGTTTTCAAAATCCTTTTGGGGTGAACAAGCGAACAATGTTTGGGGACGACTGCCCTAGATAGAGCAAACTTGTCTGTTACATGTACTTCTACAATGCCCCTCACTGCTGTCTCTGCTCCTATCTCACCCTTTCCACTGTCAGTTCTTTCCTTTCCAACCCTTAGTTCTCCACTCGGCAGCCAGTATGGGTTGTTGTTTTTTTTTTTATGCTAAATAGGATGATGTTACTCCTCCACTTGCAAACTCTCCAGAGTCTTCCCATCAAATACAAACTTCTTCTCACGGTCTAGAATGCCCTTTGTAGCTCGGCATCTGTTATCTTTTATCTCCTTTCTCCTTATTCACTTGTCTCCAGTCATTTTGGACTTTCCGATCCCAGAACATACCAAGCTCATTTTGGCCTCCGCGCCGATGAACTTGCTCTCCCATTGGACCATAAAGTTTGTGCCTTCCCACCATTCACATGTCACTTACTCAGAGAGGTTGTCCCTAATACTCCTATTTGAAATTGCTTCCTTATCCTCTCCCTCTCCCTTAACTTGCTTTATTTTCCTTCATAGCAGATAGTACTATCTGAAATTGTGATATATAATGTTTCTTCTTAAGTTGCTTGTGTGTCTCCCTCCATAGAATGTAAATTCCATGAAGGCAAGGACTTTTGTCTATCTTCTTCCCTCTAGGGGTTCTTCCCCCCCAACTCCTAGAATAGAGCCTGATACATACTAGACACTCAATATTTGTTAATGAATGAATGATAAGAAATAGTTGGAAACTATATGTCCACAAATAACTATTTCTTCAATATAATAATGTACAACTTTTAAAATCATGTTTAAAAGAATTTACAATAAGAGAAAAGTTTAAAGACAATGTTCAGTGGAAAAAACACAGGGTGCAAATATTTATATCTAAATCCATATCTATATCATCTCACAGGAAAAGATTAGATGAAATCCCATAAAAAAGATAATGGCAGTTTTGTAGGCATGGGTTATTTTGTGCTGTTGTTATAAAAGTAGTACTTATGTTATGTAGAGAGTTTGGAAATTTAGAAGATTAAAAACAAGAAAAGGACACTATGTGGCTATAACTTGAAAAGAATCATATTAATATACAGATACCATTTTGGAAGTTCTAGCATCCATTGAGCCCAGTGCCCAGGAAAGAGTATGAAGCCCATGTGTATCAGTCTGGGTAGGCTACAGTAACAAACAATCTGCAAATATCAGCAGCTTAAGATGGGTCAGCAAGCTATGGCTCATGGGGCAATCATTATGGGTTGACGGAGGACTCTTCTCATCCTTGCCTTCCTGGGACCCTGGCTGATGGAGAAGCCGCCATCTTGAATGTTGCTGGCAACTGTGGCAGAAGGAAAGAGGGGGCTTTGGAAGTCACACATCTACAATTAAACCTTCAGCCCAGAAGTGACACATGTCATTTCTGTTCACAGTTCATCGACTATAAGTAGTCATGTGGCCCCTCATAATCATAAGAGGGTCAGGAAGGCAGGGAATGACACTATACAAGGAGAGGAACCATAAGACTCTTTAAGGGCCAGAGAGATTAAGCAACTTCAAGGCCTCACAGCCAGTTAGTGGCACAGGGAGTAACTCAAAGTCTTATTCTTGTGATTTCTGGAAAATATGACTGCATCTCAGAGCACGGAACCAGGCAATTAATTAGTGGAAATCACTTAAATATCCACTGTTTATTTGATCATTTGGGAAACAGAGTTTTTAAATAATTAAAGCAAACTGGAATCAGAACAGAAGTCATGAACTCTAATATCGATAGGGGCCAGTCAGGTCATGGGGACAGTGGGAATATATACCAATAGAGAGTGGGGGGGACTGCAGTGAACTGGTGGGTACAGGCCTATGTAAAGAGGATGGTTGCTACTCAGCTCCAGCTGATTCTAGCCAATGCTGGACTTTTTAATTTTATTTTATTTTGAAAGGGAAAATAGTAATCTGGGTTTTTATGTGAGATCATTCAAATTTTAAAATTGGTAACAGATTTTGAAAATTTACATAAATGAGTGGACCCAATAAACCATGTCTGTGGTAGATCTTTACCTGAAGGCTTCCAGTATGCAAACTCTGGAGTAAGGGCACCAAGTTTTCTTCTAGAGCAAGGCCCTGTTTCCTTGGGGTTGATGCCTTTGGATGACAGCACCTTGGTTTTCCTCCTTCTGAGTTAGCTCCTGGTTCAGAGCAGTGAGTGTCCATCTTTTAGCATGCCTGTCGCTCCCTTTTCATCTCTTTTCATGTCTATAGAAGAGACTCTATCGCTGTCTCTGGAGGAAGTTTAGAGGGTGATTCATCAGAGCTGGGCTCTGAGTGACTCAGCCCTGTAATCTCAGGTTCTCCGAGGATGAAGTAGCCTAGCACTGGGCTTTCCTTGGAGCAACCAGTGAGACCTAGCCATGTAAGATCATGGGCTGGTGGCAGTGGCAGTATCTTCTGTTAGTAGAGTGGTGTGTGTTCGAAGGGTGAATGCGTCCTCAGATGGTGGCTTTCCCAAGGTCTCCTTGCTGATTCATTTGTGAGCTTATGACTAGCCCTGGGTTGATACTAAGATGGTGTATCTGACGCCTCTTGTGGCACCCCCTCACATTTCTTGGACTGCATTTTATTCTGGCCATAGCTGTAGCAACCTGCTTCATAGGAGTGAAAACTGACAGCTCCTTGCCCCAGTGCCCTGGCCACGGGCCACATTATGCATCTCTCACTTTCTACTTCAGGTCTGGCTGCAGACCCCACTTGGCGCTTACACATGTGCAAGAGACGTAACATTCCTCAGGGTCATCTTTGACCTACAGGGGTTGGGAGGCATGGATAAACACTCCCCTCCTCAGTCCTTCTGCAGATAAGCCTGAGGAATATTCTAGAAGCTCCTCAGGCTTCTTAGGGAATCAAGTCCACTGCAGTAAATATCCTGATAAGACACCCTCATATCAACTTTCCTTCTTTTCATGTGTCACCCTTTCTAGTCCCTCACTGAGGTTCCTTGAACTCATGTCCCATAATAAATTAGCTGTACGCAAGCTCTTGTCTCAGGCTCCTCTTTCTTGGGGAAACCAAGTTAAGACACAAGGCACTCAATAAATGTTGAATAATTGAAAGATCCATACATAGAAATGAGGGCTTGCAATTTGCCACAATAGGGTCATTCGTAGGAGCCCACTAATTCTAGTGGGGATGCTGTGATTAAATATTTCAGGAAAATCTGTGCAGTATGATTGCAAATTGCACAAAGAAAAACAGGCCTCCTTGGGATTGTTCCAGCGGCATAAATTCTTGCGTTTCGGCAGAATGCTCTTCTCCTTCCTCCTAGTTCCCTCAGTCCAGGCATCAGTTTCTCACTTTCCTAACAAACTAAATCCTTCCCCTTCTTCCAACACATCCCTTATTCATGAAAACCCACAAGGCCAGCGATAAAAACTAGGTATCCTCTCAAGTGTCGATTCCGTAGGTTGGGCATGGCTGCCTAGAGACCTGGATGGAGGATTGTCAGGCTGCGTGTAGACTCAGGGGGGCGTGGTCTGATTGCTTAGCCATGTCTAGGACACAAGGACCTGGAAGAGGACATGTCACTGGGTGGTGTCCCTCATGCCCCATGTTTGCCCTCCACACCCAAGGCTGTCTGCTGAGTTTCTTAACTGTTGTCCATGCAAGTTATAAACACCTCTCTTGAAAGCAGAGTTTAAGATTATTTTTATCAAATCATATATTTTGAGTTCACTAAGGACAACTTTAGACCTGATCTGTCCTAGCATTTTGCCTTTTACCACTATCATTTCGACATCTGCCCCCAGTTCTATATCACCATTTGAACCAGGTTTTTTGTAATCCTTAAAACAGCCTGCTGAGCTTAAAAAATTACAGTATTTGGTCCAAATAACCCAGGAAGATGCCACATGCATTTATGTGTTATAAAAACAGAGGCTCCAAGAATAGCATGCTTAGAAATTAGAGATGGCAGACATCTAAGAGGTCATTGGCGGCCCTGTACGATTTGGTTAAATGCCTGGTACTTTTACAGAATTTCTTTTAACATTTCCTATTTTGCTAACTATTTCAGTCACACCTATTAGGAAACTCGATTGGATCGTCTATTCAGACGTATTCGAAAGGCCACTGCACTCTTTGAGCTTATGCCAGCTCCTTGCTTTGATTTCATTTCTCAGAAGGTTTTCTACAGCATCACAAGTTATTCTGTTTGAACAACAACAACAATAACACTTTAATGGAAGTGTTACTCAGAAGGTGGTTCACCCGAGCAGTTCACAGCACACACACACGAGCTGGGAGCAGTCTGAACGTCTGGAAACAAACGATTGATTAACTAAGCTTGTGTCTATCCACGACATATAATGCTAGGCCATCATTAGAAATCGTGCAGATGCAAATTTATCAATTTCATATAATGGCCACAATAAAGACCCAAAGCGACAAAAGTAGATTACAAAATAGTGTGTACACTCTGCCCTGACTTTTGTTAGAAACTGTATATTTATTTTTCAAGTTTGAAATGTTGTATACCATAGTTAACAGTAGCTAATGCTGAATGCTGAGATGGTGGATGCCTTTGCTTTTTCTATTTCTATTATCTATGTTTCCTAATTTGTCTATACTGAACATGCTGTGCTTTTGATAAACAGGAAAAAAATTCATTTTAATAAGAAAAAAATCTTAGCCCTTTTTTTCTTTAATTGTAATACCTGGTTCAGAGCGGTCAATCCCCATGAGTTCATTCAGAGACAGCCACTGAGACAGGAACTTTACAAATCAATATCTACCTTCCTGCTCACCGCAGCGTGTGCTAATTGATAACCCCTCTGAAGAATTTTCTGGAGTTGAATTGCAGAGGCCCCAGTAGGAGTCTTGCGTGCTTTAGCAAAGGTGTCTTCTAGTTTTGTCAATTCTGCCAAGTACACATTCTGCCTCTTTCAAGCCCAGGCGGGTTTGTGCTCATTTAAGCAACTGATATCCAGGTGCATACCAGGTAAATAACTGTCCCCAAATGTTCCCCAAATGCAGGATGACAGTCCTCTAGCCACCGGCAAACACAATCCCTCACTCCACGGACAAAGGAGGCAGTTTCCCTATAAAGTTACCCCATGGGACTGCAGGATCTCTCCGTGTGTTCCCCTAAGCTTTGTTTATATCCCTTCAAACAAAGGCACAGAAAGCCACCCGGGCAGCAAGGTGTGTCCAGCATGGAGCATTTCTCTAGGAGCGCTGTGTTGAGTGTAATGTAACTCTTTCCCATTGCCTTCACCCCCACTTTTTAAAACGCCACTGATTACAAGTGTTGTTAAAGGTTACTGAACTAGAAAAACAAACCACGCCATGGTTGGTGCATTCCTAATTACAGACAGGACTGCGTTTGGAACAATTGTTTTTGTACCTCGACATTTCTCTGAGCCTCCATCAGGAAGTGGGCTGTTGCTCGTTGGCCACTCATAAGAAAGGATTACTGACAATCTAGAAACTGCTATCAGCTTTCTTTTCCATCCGAACTAATACGAAACCATTTCTCAAGTATCGGCTTTTCCAGCAAAAGTCTTTAGCACTGACATTGCCTCATAAAAACAAACTCAACAGATTTGACCCCGAGGTATGTACTCTGTCCCGATCATATTCCAGCGAAGGATATTGTCTGTTGCTGGTTTCAAGGGGGGGACGGAAGATGGAGGCAAGGGCTGTTCGGAATGTTCTCACTCGGAGCAGGAGTCTGTAAGTTAACACCGTTGATTCTTCTTGTCGTTTTCCCTTGTGTTTTTCATGGTTAACTGCTTCGTGAGCTCTGCCCGCTGCAGCCATCTTCTGAAGTTTAAAACAAGGTGGATTGACATAATTCATGGTATGGTCCTTGGTGAGATGAATCCGAAGTTATTTTTCTTCTATTACCACTCTGATTAGCCTCCATTGCCCAGAGAAGCACAACTGCTCTCCAAGCTCTCTGTGTAGACCCGTATATATTACTCGCACATCCACCTCCAGGCCACCCTTTCTGTGGCAGTCTTCCGTCTCACCTAATTGTTAAAAGAAGCCAAAAAAATTAAAAAACGGAAAACCCCACAATGCTCCCTCTAACACTAAAGGAGACACAGAAAATAGGAAAACACCTGGCCTTGCGCTCGCTAGATGTTTGCTGTGGAAACACTCTGTTGGTATTTAACAAGAAATGACATCATAAAGCATTTGCTGCCATCACTGCCGCCTCTTGATCACAAGAGTTGTACTTTCTCAGATCTGAATATAACTTTAAGATTCAAGAAGCAAAATTTCCATGCAAAAGAAAATCAAGCTTATGAATATAATAATGGCCCACAGGATCAGCTTGTGACGATCGCATCAGCACCATCTTGTCATCATGCCAAGCCTCCATCTTTTTGGAACACTCCATTCTTGCCAAAGGGCCAAGGTGCTGTAAAATGCTTTAAAAACATTTTACTTTAACAATGCCGAGCAGCAAAACGGTTTGCTTTTAATGGCCATCTGTATAAAGTCTTTTTTTATTTAGGAAAATCTATTTTAAATTAAATATCATAAGCCCACGAGCCATAGCAAACAATATTTTTGACCATATGCTCTGAATTAATATGCCAAACATTGCAACCTCTATTTTCTTCATAGAAAGTTGCCCCGCCCTGATGTGGGTATGGTGAGCCCGGAGGGCAGGAGGGCAAGAATTTTCAATAAGACCACCAAAGATAGGATGATGGCAAGGAATCAACAACCAGGCTTCCCCAGAGTCAACCCTCTTCTGAATTATCTCAACACAGACCCACTTCCCTTTTAAGAAAGAAATTCCCTTTGATCCATTTTCTCCCTTGTCTTCATACCCAGGAGTCCTAGCAACGCTGGCCACACTCTAGATGACTTTGGAAAGTTGCTGTGATTCCTTTCATCTGTTGCTTGCCACAGTCATGGATGGTATGGTTTGAAAGCAAGTTGCAGGGCAGAAATGCAAACTTGGTGTTGATGTCCTAGTGTGGACCACTCTGCCCACCGCCCTTGGCTGACGTCCTTCCATTCCCTCCCTCAATTGCTTCTGCAGCTCCCCCACTAATGAAGGTCAAAGAGTAGCCCAGCTACCCCGGGAGGCTGAGCCCCACAGCGACCAAGAATTCAGTGGGGTGTTGGCACTTGACTGAGGTAGGGGTATCAAGAGGATTCACCTGCGAGAGGTCTGGCTGCTTTCCGTCTTTGCAAAGGGAGCATCAGATTGTTTGGGAACTAGTTTCACGAAAGTTACAGGGCCTCCAACCCCCGAGCGAATATCTGATATTTTATAAGATCACAGGGCTTGACTGCACATGGCTGGCACCTCTCCTGCGGGGTGGCGGGGCAGGATGGGGGGGTCGGGTTGGCACCGAGAGTTGCTTCAGGCTATGGAATAGCTTTCTGCATGGAGACTTAAAAATCCTCCAGTGTGAGGTTTTTCTTTGTTCTTCTTTCCATGCTCTCTCCTTCCAGTAATTTCTTCTTCTTTTTTATTCCTTTCTCCCATTCTGCTACATTTTCTCTCTTTTTTTCCTCTTTTCTTTCCCTCTACTTCTTTGAGTCTCTGTCTATTCAACCTTGGGTGTTACTATAATTATTCTAATACTAAATACTATTATTCTATATAGAATACTATATACTATAGTATTCTAATACTAAATACTATTATTCTAATAATAAATAATAACTATTTATTATTATTTTGATACCTACTAAGTGCTATCCAATTTACAAGTGTCATCATCAAACCTTCTAACAGAGAGTTGGGTATTATCACCTCCATTTTAGAGATGAGAAAACGGATTCTGAGGGAGGTTATGTGAAATGTCTGAGATTACACATCTCTTCGTGGTGGGTTCTGAATCCAGTCCACATCTGTGGGGATCCAAAGTTCGTACTCATTCTCCTATGTCTTAATGATGGCCATATTCCATGTTTAGGTCTCTTTTTTTGTCAAATGAGTTTTATGGCTCCATAACATTATCGAGTCTTTCCAACTAGGCTGTTCATTCATCCATACAATTCTCCCTTATCACTCTCCCTATATTCTATTCTCTACATTATAAATCTTCTGCTGGGATACACAACAGATGTGTTAGGAGGACAAGCTTTGGAGAAAGACAGAGCTGGGTCAAGTTCCAGGTCAGCATTAAATAGTGGTCCTTGCATCTCAATTTCATTTTCCCCTAAATGGTGTGTGTGTGTGAGGGTGGTGGGGTGGGGGAGGATTTGCTTAAAAATAAGACTTTCCTCTTATTGTTGATAAGCAGACAGATGAGACATTATGTATTAAGTACTTAGCACAGGCCAAGTACATAATTAGTACTAATTTTCCTCCCTCTCCAACCTCACCTTGAACCGTATTCACCTTCCTTCACAGCACTCCAGCCTCACTAACTGTTCTAATTCCTTTAAAGGTCCCAGGCTTTTCCTGAACAAGACTCTTCAGATCCATTGTTACCTCTCAGTTGGATGTTTCTCTTTCCATCCTTTGCTAGGGCTATATGTCAACGTTCTTTGGTTAGGAGTCGGAGGAAAAATTTTTGGTCGATTTAGATAAGAATAAACTAATCAAAAGGATACTGAATAGCTTATAAAATTGAAAAGAGCCAGAAAGCTAGGCCATGGAACAAAGGAGAATCAGGACTGCTGTTCCAGTATTCATTGCTGGGTAATAAACTGCCCCAAAACTTAAAAAATCTTTTCTTTTACTTGTGAATGTTCAATTTGGGCAGGGATCAGAGGGAACAAGAAGTCTCTGTTCCATGTGGCATCAGCTATAATGGGCCAAATGGGGGTCGAAGGATCCACTTTCAATATGACTCACTCATTTGGCTATTAAGTTGGTGCTAGCTAACAGCTGGGAGCTCACTTGAAGTGGGGAGCTGGAAATTTCTCTCCATGGGCTCTTGAACTTCTTTACAGTATGGTGAAGCTTTTGGTACTGGCTTTGTTGTGATGAGCCTGGAACATGGAGGGTTATGAAAGACAAGTAACTAGGTTCCATGGTGACTGGGTTCCAAGTATCCCAAGAGAACCAGATGGATGTTGTATGGCCTTTTATGACCTAGCCTCAGAAGTCACGGAGCATCATTTCCACTATATTCATAACGCCACTTGGATTCAAGGGGAGGGAGCACAGACCCTACATCTCAAAGGGAGCAGAACCAAAGTCACATTGTAAAAAGAGCAGGTGAGATGGGAGATACTAATGGAACAATCTTTAAAAAATATAATGTGTCACAGCTTTTCTGAGGAGGTTCCCCTGACAGCTCTAAGGCTTTGCCATCAGAGAGCTCAGCAGCTATTCTACCTGTCCTTGTGTGTTTGATTTAAACTCAACTTCCAGAGGAAAAGATCTGATTGGCCTACATTGTGTCATGTGACTTCCCATGGTCAGTGGATTGGCACGTGTGAAGGGCATTCCCTTTGGGAGCACATGAAGTGAGAAGTCAGTTCCACAAAGGAAGGAGTACTGAGTAAATCAAAACAACCTATGTCCACAACCCTTACTTAACGCTCAGTGTAAATGTCACTTCTTCAAGAAGATCTTTTCTGAATCCCCACTTTAACTTTGGGTCCATGGCTATTCTTATCACTCAGCCTACTTTTCTTCATAGTACTTAAGTTTAAAATTAAAATTCTATTTATTTACGATCTCTCTCATTCACAAGACCAACATCTTCATGGGCAGAGAGCACGTTTGTCCTGTTCTCCTCTTTTGTTGGATATTTTTTGGTCACCTCAGAAACCTCTCAGCCCTACCTCTTGTTCCAGCTGGGGTGACTAGTTCCATGCACGCCTTTTTAGGCTTCACGCAATTGCAACTGACTATCGTGTGGCCTTAGACCTTGTGCTCTGGACATGGGGGAAGGGGGCGGCTGACTTTTGCTCGATAAGTTTCCCAGTCTCTCGCATCAGCTGCCTTCCCGCTGTTTTGGCCAGTAGGAGGCGCTGGTGGGAGATTGATGGGTAGGAAGAGAGGAGAAGCAGGAATATTTCTTCCTTTCTTTCTCACCTCTGGTGCACTACGGCAGTGGTTAGGCAGGGGAATCTGTGGTTGCAGCTCTCACCCTACAGACCCTCCCTCTCTGGTCCTCACTTCTCCTAGATAGTATCAGCCAATGTTCTGGCCCACCCTGGATGACCTTGACTTCTCATTGAGAACATGTTTGTCGTGGGTTAATTGTGTCCCCCCAAAAGATATGTCTGAGTTCTAACCTCCAGGATCTTTGAATGTGGCCTGGTTTGGATACGCAGGCATACATCGTTTTATTGCACTTTGCTTTGTTGTGCTTTACAGATATCGCATTTTTTGCAAGTTGAAGATTCGAGGCAACCTTTTGTCGAGCAAGTCTATTGGCACCATTTTTCCAATAGCATTTACTCACTTCGCATCTCTGTGTCACATTTTGGTAATTCTTGCAATATTTCAAACTTTTTCATTAGTGTTATATTTGTTGCGGTGATCTGTGATCAGTGATTTTTTATGTTACTATTGTAATTGTTTTGGGGTGTCACGAACCACGCCCATATAAGACAGCAAACTTAATTGATTAGTGTTGTGTGTGATTTCACTTCTCCATCAACTGGCCGTTCCTCCATCTCTCTCCCTCTCTTCTGGCCTCCCTATTCCCTGAGAAACAATAATATTGAAATTAGGCCAGTTAATAACGCTACCACAGCCTATAAGTGTTCAAGTGTAAGGAAGATTCTCATGTCTCTCACTTTAAATCAAAAGCTAGAAATATTAAGCTTAGTGAGGAAGGCATGTTGAAAGCCGAGCTGGGCTGAAAGGTAGGCTTCTTGCAGCAAACAATTAGCCAGGTTATGAATGCAAAGGAAAAGTTCTCGAAGAAAATTAAAAGTGCTACTCCAGTGAACACATGAATGATAAGAAAGCAAAACAGCCTTATTGCTGGTATGGGGAAAGTCTGAGTGGTCTGTATAGAAGATCAAACTAGCCACAACATTCCCTTAAGCCAAAGCCTAATCCAGAGCAAGACCCTAACTCTCTTCAATTCCATGATGGTTGAGAGAGGTGAGGAAGCTGCGGAACAAAAGTTTGAAGCTAGCAGAGGTTGGTTCATGATGTTTAAGGAAAGAAGCCGTCTCCATAACATAAAAGCGCAAGGTGAAGCAGCAAGTGCTGATGTAGAAGCTGCAGCAAGTTCTCCAGAAGATCTAGCTCAGATAATTAACGTAGGTGGCTACACTAAACAACAACAAATTTTCAGTGTAGACCAAATAGACCTATATTGGAAGAAGACGCCATCTAGGACTTTTGTAGCTAGAGAGGAGAAGTCAATGCCTGGCTTCAAAGCTTCAACGGACAGGCTGACTCTCTTGTTAGGGGCTAATGCAGCTGGTGACTTTAAATTGAAGCCAAATGCTCTTTTGCCATTCCAAAAATCCTAGGGCCCTTAAGAATTATGCTAAATCTACTCTGCCTGTGCTCTATAAATGGAACAACAAAACCTGGAAGACAGAACATCTGTTTACAACATGGTTTACTGAATACTTTAAGCCCACTGTTGAGACCTACTGCTCAGACAAAAAGATTCCTTTCAAAATATTACTGCTCATGGACAATGCACCTGGTCACCCAAGAGCTCTGATGGAGATGTACAATGAGATTAATATTGTTTCCACATCTGCTAACACAACATTCATTCTGCAGCTCATGGACCAAGGAATAATCTCGACTTTCAAGTCTCATTATCTACGAAATACATTTCGTAAGGCTATAGCTGCCATAGATAGTGATTCCTCTGATGGATCTGGGTAAAGTAAATCGAAAACCTTCTGGAAAGGATTCACCGTGCTAGATGCCATTAAGAACATTCATGATTCATGGGAAGAGGTCAAAATATCAACATTAACAGGAGTTTGGAAGAAGATGATTGCTCATGGATGACTTTGAGGGGTTCAAGATTTCAGTGGAGGAAGTAACTGCAGATGTGGAGCAAATAGCAAGAGAACTAGAATCAGAAGTGGAGCCTGAAGATGTGACTGAATCGCTGCAATCTCATGATAAAACTTTAATGGATGAGGAGTTGCTTCTTATTAATGAGCAAAGAAAGTGGTTTCTTGAGATGAAATCTACTCCTGGTGAAGATGCTGTGATGATTGTTGAAATGACAACTAAGGATTTAGAATAGCACGTAATCTTAGTTGATAAAGCAGTAGGAGAGTTTGAGAAGATTGACTCCAATTTTGAAAGAAGTGGGTAAAATGCTATCAAAGAGCATCACATGCTACAAATTGTTCGTGAAAGGAAGAGTCAAGCAATGTGGCAAATTTCACTGTTGTCTTATTTTAAGGAATTGTCGTAGTCACTCCAACCTTCAGCAACTACTGTCCTGATCAGTCAGCAGCCATCAACATAGAGGCAAGTCCCTCCACCAGCAGAAAGATGAAGACTCGCTGAAGGCTCAGATGATGATTAGCATTTTTTAGCAATAAAATATTTTTAAATTAAGGTATGTACACTGTTTATTTAGTCATAATGCTATTGTGCACTTAATAGACTACAACATAGTGTAAACATAACTTTTATATGCACTGGGAAACCAAAAAATTAGTGTGACTTGCTTTATTGCAGTGGTCTGGAACCCAACCTGCAGTATCTCGGAGGTATGCCTGTAAGGTATTTGTAGATGTAATTAGTTAAGATGAGGTCATACTGGAGTAGGGTGGGCCCTACGCCAATATGACTTGTGTCCCTGTAAGAGCAGAGGACAGAGACACAGAGGGAGAACACTATGTGAACATGAGTGATGCAGAGGGTGGAGTCATGCATTTGTAAGCCAAGGAACATCAAGGATTGCTGACCGTCACTAGAGGCTGGGAGAGAGGCCTGGCACAGATTTTCCTTCAAAGCCCTCAGGAGAAACCAATCCTGCTGACACCCTGACTCTAGCCTCCAGAATCATGGAAGAATAAACTTCTGTTGTTCTAAACCACCCAGTTTGTGGTAGTTTGTTATGGCAGCCCTAGGAAACTAATACAACCTCTTTCTTACATTGTCCCTCATGCCCTAGGAGTATTACAATAACAGCTTCTTGCTGTTGTTCATATTGAGGCTGCTTCACCCATCTCCTGTGTTTTTCTAGACTTTACATTACCTGTAAAACCGATCCGTACTATGAGGCTCCCACTATATGAAATATCTGGAGTGGTTTTAGCTTGTCTGATGGGGACCTCAGTGATATGATAATATACTAACATTCATAATACACTTATTATATGCCAGTCATTGATGAAGTATTTTACCTGCATTATTTCATTAAATCCTCACATCAGTGCTATGACAGAAGTGCTGTGTTTACATGCACTGAACAGATGGGGAGAACGAGGCAAAGAGGTTACATAATCTGTCAAGGCCAGTTTACCAGTTAGGGATGGACAGGGGATTCAAACCCAGGGCTGACTCCAGAATCCATGCTCTGAACCACTACTTGTTCTGCCTTCCCTAGCCTAGCTCTAAAGGTAACAGGTAAGGTGTGTGGCATCCATGATGTGTCCCATGGCTCCATCCTGTCCCTCTGTTCCCTGAAGCATCACCTCAGTCAAGCTTGGCATGTGTCCCAGCGGCCCCTGATGGAGCTTGGGGCTAGTCTCACATCCCCCTGAGTCCTTCTTCTTCTTCTTTTTTTTTTTGTGAGGAAGATTGGCCCTGAGCTAACATCTGCCAATCCTCCTTTTTTTTTGCTGAGGAAGACTGGCCCTGGGCTAACAACCACGCCCATCTTCCTCCAGTTTATACGGGACGCCGCCACAGCATGGCCTCACAAGTGGTGCGTGGGTGCGCGCCTGGGATCCGAACCGGCGAACCCCGGGCCGCCGCAGCGGAGCGCGCGCACTTAACTGCTTGCGCCACCGGGCCGACCCCCCCTCGCCCCCCGCCCCCAAGTCCTTCTTTACAGCACCACCTATGAAGTTTTCTCCCCCCACTTGTCGCCATTCCTCTTTTTTGGTCAAGAACTCAAAGTGGTTCTTTAAAAGAGTGCATCTTTGCTCAGAGTTGGCTGATGTTATAAAATCTGTATTAGTTTGCTAGGGTTGCTGTAGCAAAGGGCTGCAACACCGGAAATTTGTTGTCCCGTAGTTCTGGAGGCTGGAAGTCTGAGATCAAGGGGTCATCAGTGTTGGGTCCTTCTGAGGCCGTGAGGGAGAATCTGTTCCATGCCTCTCCTCTAGCTTCTGGGGGTGTGCTGGCAAGCTTTGAAGTTTTAGGCTTGTAGAAGCATCACCCTGATCTCTGCCTTCATGTTCACGTGGCGTTTTCTCTGCATTCATGTCTGTGTTCAAATTTCTCTTTTTTATAAGGACACCAGTCATGTTGGACAAGGGGCCGATTCTACTCCCGTTTGACCTCATCTTAACTAGATCTTCAATGACCCTGCTTCCATAAGGTCACATTCTGAGGTATTAGGGCTTAGAATCTCAACATACGAATTTTGGAGGGATATAACTCAACTCATAACAAATATCATATACAGAAATACAGAGAAAATAATATTGCAAACACCTATTTACCCATACATATCTTGGTTAATTTTAAATATATTTCCCTATTTGCTTCGTATTTCTTTTGTTAGAAAACAGAATGTTATAGATACAGTTGAAGTCCCTGTGTGTGTCCCTCGCCCATCCCATTCCCCTCTCACTCTCCCTAGAGGTCGCTATCATGGTGAATTTGTATGTATCATTTCCATGCACATTTTCATACTTTTAGCATCTGCAAAGGAACCCTAAGCGATAAGTAATATAGTTTTGCACTTTTAAAAATTTTATGGGAAATAGTTTCATACTCCATGTGTCCTATTAGGATTTATCAATGTTAATACATAGCCTTAATTCATTTATTTTAACTACTGTATAATATTCTATTATATGAATATACAACAATATATTCATCCATTGGTCTATTAATGGACATTTAAGTTGTTTCCACAAACAATGCTGGAATGAACACTCTTGGACTTGTCTTCTTGTGTGTACAAATGGGTTTCTCTAGGATGTAAGCACATCTTCAAATTTTCTAAATTTTGCCAAATTGCCCTCTAAACTGGTTATTTCGGTTTATACCCCTAGTAGCAGCATCTGAGAGTTACTATGCTCTCTCTTCCTCTCCACTAGCACTTGGTATCGTCAGAGATTAGAATTCTTGTCAAATTTATTATGGTTTTAATATGATTTGTATTTTCCTGATAATTCTGGAGGTTGAGCATCTTTTTACATATTTACTGATCATTTAAGTTTCCTCCTCTTTTCATCACCAACTAATAGCCTTTACTCTTTATACTTTCTAGATACTAATCCTTGTTGGGTATGTGAATTGCAAATAGCTTCTTATTGGTTATGGCTTGTCTTTTCACTTGGTTTAACACAATTTTTTGCTCTACAGAATTTTCCATTCTAATGGCTTGAACTTTGTGTAACTTGTTTAAGAAATTCTTCAACATGAATTACTCTATCCAACCTTCAAATACTCAAATGCCCACCACTTCCGAACTAGTTTCTTTTCTAAACACCTTCCAGAAAAATATCTGGGCTCCCAGGTGACTCTCTTTCTCTCTCTCTTTTTTTTAATTTTCCAGAAAAAAATTTTTAAAAATTATTTTATTGAGGTCACATTGGTGTATAACATTGTATAAATTTCAGGTGCACATTATTATATTTCGGCTTCTGTCTAGACTGCATTGTGTTCACAATCAAAGTCTAGTTTCCATCCATCACCATACCTATGTGCCCCTTGACCCCTTTCACCCTCCCCCCACCCCCTTTCCCTCTGGTAACCACCAGTCTAATCTCCATATCTGTGTTTGTTTGTTTGTTTCTCTTTTATGCTCACTCCCTTCTCCAGGGCCCAGAGTTCTTGCTCTTTTCTCAGATCTCACCTCAAAGTCTCACCTAGTATTTCCCAAAGTGTATTTCTCAGGATTTAGATCCACAAAACAGCTCACAATAAAAGAGATCTACAGTCAAGTAAATTTGGGGAAAAATTGCATACTACACAATTCATATTTAGCATGTTAAAGGCTCTGAAAGATCCTGCAGAAGAGAAACCTGTTTAACCTTGTCAAACGCAACGCTTCTCATTTGGCCACAGAATCTTCTTTTGGGTAACATCTGCTATCATCTTGTAGAACTAATACGTTCTTAAATAAATATTCCTTGGATTGTTGCAAGCCTTTGATCAATTTCCAGATTTCTGAAAAAGTTGATTTTGATAGTTTTGCCTGTGTTATCACTGCTTCACCATTCTGGAAGTCTTGCCTCCCAGAAATAATATTTTAAGACACACTTTGACTAAGGCTGACCTCTCATTTTCTGTGAAACCATCCATCAAAGTTACATTTCTCACTCCTTTCTCCAAATCCCTTTGCATACAGGGTGTCTCTTGAATTGTGTTGGTGTCCGCACATGGCAGTGATTGTGGAAAGGACTATTACATGTTTTTCTCTTTTTTAATTGTCTTAAAGTTCAACATTTTTTTCAGAAAGTCAGAAGCCAGACTGTACACTGATTGTATGTTCCAAATGTTTGTTAATAGGTGAGTTATTGGACTTTAGGACACATTTTCCAGTAGAAACAACATTTTACAACAGAGTTTATCAAACTTCAATGTGATACAAATCACCTAGGAGGCTTGTTAAATTGCAGATTCTGATTGAGGAGATCTGGGGCAGGGCCTGTGTTCTGCATTTCTAAGTAGAATGCCTGTGCTGATGGTCCATGGATCACAATTTGGGTAGTGGGGTTCTACGCGGCCATCTACCATGTAGAATGGTGCCCCTTTGAGAAAATGCACTGGGTGCTAATTTGGGGAATATGTTCTCCTGAAATACCAGGTATAGGTACAATACACAGTGAAAAGGCTTCAGATTTCCATCAAAACTGTAGGTGATCCACGATACAGATTAGGAAAGCTTTTGTGGGCTGCTGTGTGAACCAACGACCAGGTGGTCTTACGGCAGGGACCACGAGTATTTGCAGCTGATGTTCATATTCATGTAATATGAATTCCCAGAATTCCTCCTCTGGGAATCATTCCACCTAGTGAGACCTGACTCTTTGGTGAAACAGGCAGCATCCTGTGTATACAACACGTACTCACTACTTTTGGATCTCAGAGTGTCTAGCACAGTGCTGGGAGGGGCTGAATGTGGGCTGGTTGTTTAATCTCTAGATTGGCATATCTGGTGTTGGTTGGCTTAACAGTGTAGCAAGCTCTCCACTGACCTTAGAATAAAACCCAAAGCCCTTCTCCTGGCCTGTCACACCCTATACCTGACCCCTGCCTGTCTCTTCGACTTTATCTTCTCCCAACCCATTCTTTGCTTGTGGCACTTTAACCACGTGGGCTTTCTTTCTGATCCTCAAGTATCTTAAACTGGTCACCCTTAAAAAACAAAACAAAAAACAACCCACAGACGGGTTATTTGCCCTTGGTGTTTTATCTACCTGGAAAGATAGAGTCCCAGATCTTCACACTGCTGGCTTCTGTTTGTCCTTCAGGGGTCAGCTCAGATGTCCTCTCTTCAGAGAAGCAGTTCCTGACCTACCCATCTACAATTGACCATCCTCTTTTGTGTTATTCATAGCATTACTACTAACTTAAAAGACTGTGTGTGTTTATGCATGTAGGAGAAGCTATGTGCCCTGACCAGTTCCTGCCAAGATGGGGTGTCTGCTCCCCAGCCACTGTGAGTTGTAATTGCTAATGGCCCACAGGGGCACCCTTTTCCCATGAGTTACTCTTGGTCAACAGGATGCCTAGGAAGCTATGACAGTGGACACCTCCCACACAAGGCAGCTTGCAACCAATAACCGACTCATTACTGAGCCAGAAGACCCAGGCCTTGCACCATGCTTCAAGGCGAGTCAGTTCTTGGGGCCATTCACACTCCAGAGCTCCCCTGGGATCAGGCTGAGGCTAGACTAGGCTTTGCTTAGTTTCATGCCCTGCTCTCTTCTGCCATCCATACTTCCTTATAAGTCCCCTGTAAGACTTGTTTATTGAGTCTTCAATAAATCATCTTCATAAGAATCCCCATCTCAGACCCTGTTTCTAGAGAACTCAACTTACTTGTTTAAGAGCTGTCTTCCCCAATAGGGTCTAAGCTCTAACCCTGCTCCCTCCATGGGTGCAGAGACTCAGCTTATTTTATTCACCACTGTTTTCTCAGCACAACACCCGTTACATAGTAGATGCTCAATAAAGATGTGTTGAACAAATGATGAATGAATAAATCTGGGTTGATCTAATCAGACTCAGAGTAATGGCAGCTGAGTATTAACATTAGAGTCACAATCCATGCATTGACTCTACCCCACAAATGGATATCCTGGACCGTATTAGATACAAGTGTATATCCCTTTACATGAAGTGCACTGCAAGTTTGCTTCTCTTATTTTTATCCCTATGAAATGTAAAACCATAAAAAGCTGGGGGTGGGGTGGGGATGTCAAATCCACCCTATAATTCGCCTCCTTCAAGTATCTGATTACACAAAGTCCTCAAAGAATATGATTAATGTAACTAAGCCATATTCACACTCTGACATTCTTCCCAGCCAAACACATATTTTAGACTCACCCAGTCCCTTTGAACAAATAAGCTGTTTTGAAAATGATTTCCAGGGCGATGTCTGTTGCCATAGGAATGACATTAAATGAAAAGGACAGAAAATATAGAGGGTGATAAACTGCATGCTTGGATGACACACTTGACTTGGAAGCCTGTGTTCAAATGAGGCATACATGCCAAGATTTTTATGAAAGACAAAATTAAAATGTATCGCTATCAGGCTGTAACTGACAAGGTATTGTGTGGCGGGCTGTTAACATACTGCTCCATATATTTATTGTTTGTCATTTTACTGGCCCTGACAAAGGTCTCTCCGTGCTGTAAATCACACCATTAAATCTGCCACGAGCAACAGAGGCTGTTGGAAAGAAGAGAAAGAAAGCGTGGTATTGAATCTCGGTTTCTGATACATGCTGGGCGAGCCGTCGCGCCCTCCAAGGAGACTTCCCCCTTTGGGCTGACACTTTTATAACTGTCAGATTGTCGGCTTTTGACCCCTTGAAAAGAGAAAAAAAGCAATAAAAGCATGGACCCTTCCCCCACCCTGTTTCCAGTTGCTCCTAATGTTGCTGCTGGGAAAGATGCCCAGAAATTTCTCCCCACTCCAGTCTCAGTGTATGCTTTTTTTGGGTGCAAGACCTCAGAGGCTCTGGGGTGCCCCGTCTGAGCTGGCTGTTGTTGTTTTCTTGGAGGTGTGCTTGGGTTACCATGAGCCTTTCCTCTACACCAGCCAAGACTTGTTTGTTCTTGAACTGGTAAATCTATCAAGTCTCTTCACACCTGCAGCTACAGACCAAAGTGGGAATGTGTAAAACTGTTGACCACAGGGCATGGCATCCAGCAGCTAGGTACTGCCTCTCTGTCCAGCTAGACCTCAGAAGACTTGACCTCCTGACCTCCCCCATCTCTTCTTTCCAGATGTTGGTGTTATGAAGACACTGCCGAGAAGCTGGCCGGTCAGAGTGCCATGGTGGGGAGAACACTGAAAGGCAAGTTCAGATCTGAGTTGAAATCATGGCTTCACTGCAATGAGATGTGTGGTTTCAGAAACTTTTTAAACCTCCCTGGACACAGTTTCCTCATCTGTTTAGAAAAAGGAAGTGTTGATTCCAATTACTTCTAAGTTACCTTCCAGCTCCATTTTTTTTTTTTTGATGAGGAAGATTGGCCCTGAGCTAACATCTGTTACCAGTCTTCCTCCTTTTACTAAGGAAGATTGGCTCTGAGCTAACATCTGTGCCCATCCTCTTCTATTTTGTATACGGCATGCCGCCACAGCATGGCTTGATGAGCGGTGTGTTGGTCTGTGCCCGAGATTCGAACCTGTGAACCCTGGGCTGCTGAAGTGGAGCGCGTGAACTTAACAACTACACCACTGGGCCGGCCCCCAGCTCCAATTTTAAATAAAATGAAGGGACTATGAGAGGCTATCTGGGGCATTTTACTGCCTCTAGGAAAAGCTCGCCTATATTATCCAGAATACATGTCAATCAGAGGAGAGTCTAAACGGAGAAAAGTCAGGCAATGTGTTGCTCTCTCAAGAAAAAAGAAAAAACACCACCTCCAGCATCCAGAGTTGCGAGTGGGAAGACAAGAATTAAATCACTGGTTTGGAGTGTTTTCAGGATTCATTAAATATGGGAGAGTTCCCTGCCAATGCTTCTCTGTCATGTCTGCATTTATTTTTATAACACAAATGGATGTTTTAGGCAACAGAGTTTAAAAGATCAGAGAGCTTTCATCTACACACTTATATGCAGAGTATCTTTTTCCTCAAACCATCTACGCTAAGAACCACCTCTATAATGTTTGAAGACCTCCTTGTACAAAAATTAAGGAGTGGGTTCTTAAACATTTTTAAGGCATATGATTTCTGTTTTAGTCACTTATTGTCAGAATTCTGTCCATGCAGTCTTCAAAATCAGCAACTTATGTATTGAGTTTGCAATAATCCTATAATTACAGATTTGAGGGAAAGTTAAAATTGCTTATAATTGGGAAAAGTCTGACCAGTGAACCATGCCATTCTTTCATTGACTCCCTGTTATAAGCCAGCCCCACCCTAGCCTTAGAACTGCCTGGAGAAGCCCTTTTAAGATGCTCTTGTGATAAATATAGGCAAATAGCAAAGCTCCAAGTTTATCTCTGGAGTTGATCCCTAGGCCTTGGAGCTGCTTCTGTAGCTAATACTGATTTGCCATTTGTCCAGTGGAGTTAATCGGTGCTGCATGACAGACCAGGTTCTAGAATCTGCCAAGGTTGAAGTCATGGCTCCACCACTTACTTGCTGTGTGACTTTGGGGCAGTCATTTCACCTCTCTGAGCTTCTTTTTTCTCATCTGTAAAATATGGTTGTTATGATTCAATGAGATAAAGCATGATTTGTTGCATAATAGGGGCATAATGAATCTTAAATATCATTAATTATTATTATTATTCACTGTGATTCTAGAAAAGTCATGCAATGTCTCAAAACTTTGATCTGTCCCACCTACAAAAAAAGTAAAGATATATATGGTGCAAATATTGTAAGACGTGTTAAATCAACCATGATAGCAGAGCTTGAAGCAAAGTGAGATTTATGAAGCATAGATAAAAATAAAGAAGTGATTATTATTTTAATTTTTATCCCATCTTGTGTTTCAGACCAGAAAATCTTCAAGTGAGGTAGAATGATAGCTTTAGTTATCATCAGATTACTTAAAATCTTTTTGAAAATCATTTAAAAGTGTTAAGAATAAAAATAAACTGCATTTAATACCCACAGCCTTGGTCAATTAACAAAAGCTTGAATCTGTGGTCTTTCTCCGCTGCAAACGTGAACAATTTTACATCACAAGTTAAACGAGATCTTGTAGGTTAACAATTGAAGGTGTAATCTGAGCCTAGGTCTCTGCAATCGGAGAATACCCAGCTGCATGATTTCCAATCCTTAAACAAATTAAAACTATTAGTATTTTCCCAAGCTCAAAAAAGCTCTATTAAGTAAGATTATCTAAATTTATTTTAAAGTATCAAAATATTCAAATAGATTTAGAATATATATATAGAGAGAATATTCAAATTTATTTTTTATTTAGAAAATTCAAATTCTATTTAGAACTTTTAAAAATTAAGAGGTAAACATTTCAAAAGAAAAAAAGGGTGCAAAAGAAATATATACAATAAGCCAAAGGACATACAAAACCTATACTCGCAGATCATCAAAGAAATAAAAACTTACAAAAGGATGTGATATTTTTCTTTTATCGCTTTGGCAGAATACAGTGATGAGGTTATCTAGGGTCAATGAGGGTTGATGGGAATAAGTATTTTATATGATCTATTAATAGTGGATTGCCTCTGGGTGGTAAGATTATAGATAATCTTGACTTTCATTTTTTAACTTTATGTATTCTCTGAATATTTGTAAAAGATGAATTCCTTTCACGATGAGAAAAACTAATAAAACTATTTTCATTTTCACAAAGCACCCTAAAGATGTATTTGATAATATTGTGTAAGTAGAACATTGATTCATAATTCTGTTTGCAAATTTTTTTGATACCCTCTGTGTTGAGTTTTTAGTTAGGATAGAGGTGTTTGGATGAACATGGATTCATCATATTGTCCCATTTCTCACTGAGGGTGGTCCTTTAATGTCCTAAAATTTATGTACCTCCATACAATTGCTTTGATGTTAATTTACTTAGAATTTCTTTGAAGATGAAGTTACCTCCATAAACAGAATTAATTAAATGCCCAGAACAATTTGCCTTGTTTACATTTCAAGGAAAAATAGAGTCAAAATTTAAAATATTCCTATGGTGTAAAGGCTAGATCACATACTGAATTTCAGGGAAAAAAAGACTAGAGAAAAAGTTTGGGTGCACCTGTGGGGCTGATCCAATTATTATAATCTCGCTATTTTAGTGGTTTAACATACTCCACATTTATTTTTCACTTACATAAAGTCCAACTGATACAGGTGTGGGAGTAGTAATCGGAGAAGGCTGCCCCACACAGTCACTCAAGGGCCCAGGCTGATGGAGGCTATACCATCTTGACCACCAGGTATCCACAGGTATCCAGAACCAGGTATGAAGAGAGGGTGGAGGACCACTCAGGCAGTTCAATGGGCCAAGCCTGGAAATGGTGCTCATCACTTCTGCCCACACTCCACCAGCTAGAGGAGGACTTATCTCCTGGCCACACGCATCTACGAGAGAGGCTGTAACGGTAGTCTGGCCATGTGCCGAGAGGAAAGAGCACTGAGTGTAATGAAGAGCAAGCCTCTTTCTGCCCCAATCTCTAATATCTAGTAGGTTTCATTAAGCTATTATATTCAAGACATTTGTGACATTCAGAGTATTCAAAACAGTTTTCCTTCCCACCAGGGGGTCCAGATGTTTTCTCTCAAAGTTTTCAATCATTTCCCACTCCCCTCCTCCCCGATTGGCACCGGTTCTGTGTCACTGAAAATTCATAGACATTCAGTTTATTACTGCGTTCCCTAAACCTTCCCCCACAGCTTGCCCATCATTTTGGATACTCCCTACCTGAGTAGCACACCTCACAATTACAGTTACTCTTTGCAGAGTACTTTCAGCTGCTCTATTTAGACACATTATATGCTATTTCATTAGGACATCAGGGCAAACCTATGAAGTAAGTTTTAATAACACTGTTTCCTGAATGAAGAACTAGGTAGGGAGATAATCCACCAAATGACCGAGGCCATACAACTAATAATGGGCAGAAATGGTCCATGAACCTCAAACTTTCTAATTCCACAGAATTTCTACTCTGCTCTGCTGCCCTCCAGCCTCTCCTTGCAGTTCTATTTTCTGCAAATCACCTCTTCTCTCATCAGATCCCCTCATTCCCTTTTCACCCGCCTTGAGTGAAATATCTACCTGTCACTTTTCAGCTGAATCTCTGAAGGCACCATGTCCTCGTGCTTCGCAAGATGCCCTGTCGGTCATTTTCGCTAGTTCTGGCTTGTCCCCTCTCAGTCGACAATGTGATTCAATTTTATGAACGTTTGTAACATTCCTGCTGTAATAGTTAATAGCGTTTATTGAGTTCATACCATGTGCCAGGCGCTCTGCTAAATGTTTTTCAAGAATTATCCAAATTGATCCTTAAAATCGCCCTGTGAGGGTACCCACTATCATCGTCTCCATTACACAGGTGGAAAAACGGAAGTTTAGTGAAATATCTTGCCCAAGGAGACCCCGATTGTCAGTTACAAACTAATTTTGGAATCCAGACCTTTTGTCTTCAAAGCTGCTGCTTCTCAGGGTTTTGATGTTCTGTGTGTGTGGGGGGGGTCCGGGGGTGGCTAATATTAGGGTAGAAGAATTACCCACGTGGAGTGAGAGGTGCCCACTGGTGTTGACAATGCTAAACCAAATTCAGTTTCTCTCCCTTATTTTTCCCCCGAACTACTTCAAATAAACCCCAATTAGGAGGGATTCAGATAGAGCACCACACTGCCTCTTGTTTCCATATGCAACTGAATGCCCAAATTTTTTCAAAATTCTTTTATGGAAAACTGTTTTCCGTATAGTATAATTTTCGATAGTTCTCATTGGAGTGGTGAAATTGGATCAGCACTTCACCTGCATTTATTTTCTTTTCCCAGGCAATTTTGAAAGGGGTGTAAAAGATCTTTTTTTTTTTTTTTTAATGTTAATCTTCAAAATTCTTCTGGGGCATATAATCCTGAAGTCAGCTTCACTGCAACCAATACTGAGTTTTCATTTTTTCACGAGCAAACAAAAACAGCCAGCAAAAAGATAATTTACCAGTGTAAATCCCTTTCTGTTCACCTCTTTTATATGTAAAAATAGTTTTTGGATATTTTGCTTTTGATCATGTGAAGTTTTGAGAGCCAAATTTTGAAAGGAGGTAGGTTTTCTAGAGAACATAAGAAAATTATGTAGAATGGGGTTTGGGAGTATCATTCCATTTTTACTAATCCGTAATGTCATTTTAAGTTTCTTGCATTTTTAGGGCCTGTGCTTAAAGGAGGCACCCCACAGGGCCATACTAGAAAGTATATCTAAATATAAGAGCAAACTTAATTACTGAATTTCTTTAAAAAAAAAAAAAAAAAGGAAACTGAAGCTGTCAAATGAGCACATTAATAAACCAACTTCAAAATTATCACATTTTAAAGGTGTCTTGAAAGCCTGGGTAACCTCTGGTGCAAATATTACATAGATATTTCTCTTTAATTTAAACCATCAAATTCGATACCATGCAAAATTCCGTGAGCTTTAATTTTTGCCTTCCGAGCGCCCGAAAAAGTGAAATCTAATTAGCAGGTCTGTAAGCATGCATCTCTATTACCTGTGTTCTTTACAAAATTTCATTGAAAAGCAAACAAAAACCTTGAAAATATCTACTTAAAAATCATCAATAGCCATTTTGTGTCAAGATTTCATCAGAATCTTGACCAAAATGCCAAGATTTTTATTCCTTTATTTTTTAGTGTTCCTATTTAAGCCAAATCAGTGAAAGGTGGACAGTTGTCATGAAACACCCCCAAAGGAAATGAATGCTGAGCAGGCATTTTTGCCAGAAAAATCTCTCATATCGGAAAAGTACCTCATGCCAGAGTAAGTGCACAGGAAACTCTCTCTTTTGCCCAGTGATTCTGACACCTGAACCTTCCTCTTCCACAGGTAATTCCTCTTCCAGCTCCAAACGAGATTCCTTTCTATATTGGCCAGGGGCATTCCCTACCCTCTGGGAAGTTTAGTGTCCAGATCGACAAGAAAATTAGAGGGTCTTGACCGAATTATCGAATACTTCACGTTTCTTACCTGCTAGAAATTCTTTGGGCCTTAAACGTTTCCTAGGTAAGATTTTAACGAGGAGACCAAAACATGGAAGCAAAGCAAGAACGCCAGAAGGACCAAGATGTTATGGAAAATAACAAAGTAAGTAAGTACACATCATTAGTGTATGGTTGTTAATCCTACACGTTTGCCCATTATCATTTGTGACAAGGTCACCCTAACTACCGTGCTTCCTTCAACCTCTAGACATCACCAAAGGGTCTATTCTAACTGTGGGGACTTACCAGTGGAAATCTCAATGGGATGACACTTGCTCTACAGAAGTAACCAGATAGAAATGAGAATCGGGAAAAAAGGTGAGATTGCCTGATGGTCTGGCAACACATTTCTTGGTGACAATGTTTCCTGAAAGTAGTAATTTCAGAATGTGAAATGATTTCAGCTGAGCCCCAACCTGGAAGACAGCCGTGAATGTTCTCGGTGAGAATCTCAGCAGGCTATAGCTCCCTGTGCTGTGGGCCTGGGAATGGCTGATCCCACAGAAAGGACTTCTGAAATCTTGCCTCCTTTGTCGTCTAATTGGCTGCATCAGTAAATTGCTGCTGGTGAGCTTTAAAGGGTACAGAACAGGAATAGGCTACAGCTTTACGGGAAGGCAGGTGTGAGGCCATTAAACATTCACTGTATTCCAGTGCTTTTAATCCCACTGACCAATTATTTGGAATTTAACTTGGAACAAGTGACAGAAAAATGGTTCCTACTTACTGTGTCCATGTGTATGTTTTAAATACATATGTGTAACATATACTTGAATTGATCATGAAAAGCAGTTTATTTTCTTTTTCTCTCTTGGTCTCCCCCCTCTTTTTTTTTGGCTTGTTTAAAATTTTTGAAGTGACTATACTTGTCTTAATATATTGGAAAACACTTCTTTCAATGACCTTCTTAGGAAGGTTAGCAAGAATTCAAGATTGGTTGGAGATTTGCACCAGATGAGACATTTTCAATCCTAATGATTCAGTAAATCTTTAAATCAAGGATTCATGTGATCATTTCGCTTGAATTAATTACTCTAGAAGTATCTGATTTTTTTCCACCTCCCTTTACCTTTAATGCTTCCATGAAAATACATAGAATTTATAAAAACATTCACAATAGAAATCCAATTTAACAAGTGTTCATCGGGCATCTACTACATGTTTAGGATTGTTTAGAGAGTAAGAGTTACCATAGGAAGAACAGAGGAATTCAAGACTTGATCTCAGTTTCTGAGGCATCTATATGTTGAAAATTAATTAGAAATTTAGTATAAAACAGTATGGTATCAGTTACCAAAATGAATAAAATGCATGTTCAATGCTCTGAGAAGTCAGACAGATGTGCAGACTAGATTATCCTGGCAAGCATTTTAGGGGAGAAGGGACCAGAAGGAAGCCTGGAAAGATGGTTTTTGGGTAGAAAGCATGAGATGAACAGGGATGAGGATACCTATAAGAGTAAACAACTTGAGAAATGGAATCCCCTGAAATTTCCTTTCTGTCAGAAAAGGGAGCAGGAAAAGGGAGCAGGAAATGAGCGTTCTTTTCAAAGCCAAGCCTGAGAACAAATAAGGCCCTGTGGCTTTTTCATCATGGAAAGAAAAAAGTAAAGGTAGTTGGTTCATTTTTCTCATCAGCAAGGCTGCCTTGTGTTGTAAATCTTGGTAAAATTTTAGGGTAGGCAAATGTATGATTTGGAGACTTGTAAGTTTGCTGTAAAATAACCCTTGAAAGGACAGAAAAGAGAAGCCCATAGAAACCTGAAGTTGGCTGGGATTCCCTAGAAGATGTCTTGTTTGCCTCTTGTGCCAAAATTGGAGGCCAAAATAAGACTGACTAGCGCACCCAGTAGACATAAATGGGACCCAGCTAAAGTCATACTGGTGGATAAAAATAGGAATCCTCCAAGAAGGGCTGAGTGTCTGTAATTAATGTACCTTTTCCCCCTTTTCATCCCTAGCAGTTCCTATCATTCACCAAAAAGAAAGGCCAACGAGAAAGAAAATACAAGTAGAATATTGTAAGCCTTCCTGGCTTTTAAAAGGAGACCACAGAGCTAGCTGGATTGTAGGAGCAAGCCTGGAAGTTGCGGGAAAGAGTGCAGAAAATTTTATGAGGAACTTTCCTCTAAAAAAAATAAATGTCCATCTACAAATACAGGGTTTGGGGATCAGAGCTTCTGTTCTGCCATGGAGTATTGTCCAAAGTTTGGGCTTCGCTGAGCCCTGCCTTTCTAGAGTTCCTGTTTGGCTTGCTCATTAAGGGGCAGCAGTGGGAGTGTATCATCAATCATTGGGTCAGGAGGCATAGATTTGTGATTTTTTAAACATGGCTCTGAATTGAAGGGATTTATTGAATTTTTTATTTTGTTTGTTTGCTTGGTGTGTTTATTGAATCTGATATCAAAAGGAAGGGAGTAGGACGGATCAAATATTTCTGAAGAAAACGGCAAACAGGAATTGGAGTTACCCAGCCAATGCTCACTAAACTTTGGACCAAAATAACCCACAGCAAATTCAATTAAAATTTGAAATCCGCTACCCAGGAGAGGAATTATGCTCAGTTGTAGGGTTCAGTTGTTAAACAACTGTGTAATAACTCCAACAAATTATTTTCGGTCAAAATAAAGATCATCATTTAAATGTCATTTAGTAACTTCACGTGCCCTACAAAATCTTGTTGAGTTATAGATAACAAGCACCCAGAGATGACCTAGGATTTGAGATGAGTTTAGAAGCTGGCATTTTAACCAGAGATTTGGAGACTGGGTTTCAATTCTAATTCAAATGAAGCCCAAGAATCAAAATTTTTAAAAAATACAATCCCAATACAACTTCGAAAGATATATTTTGTGCTTAGTTCAATAACTGTAGTTTCTGTTTCTTGATTGCGTATTATATACGGGATACCATTGTAAGAAGTGGACTCCAGCATTATGTTATTTCCTACTCATGGAAACACCTCGAGGGAGAAACTATTATTATCCCCATCTTAAAGATAGAGATGCTGAGGAAAAGCTGGTGATTTAAGTGGTGGTCAGGTCTCAGCAAATAACCACAGAGTAGGAGGACAAGCCAGGTCTGCTCAATTCTTGATTGGGTGTTATCAACTACTGCAATATCCTCCCAGAGTCTTGATTCTTGTTTAAGATGCAAAGAATAATCATTCTAAGGTCAGGGAACAATGAATGTTAATAAAAATTCCATAGGATATGTAGACAGATAGATAGTTTGTGGTAAAACAGAACAAAAACATACAAATAAGAAAGCAACTCTTAAGGAAATGTTTGATTTTTCAGAATGATAGTGAAATGCTTGTAACACCTGTACATGTGACTGTCTAAATGGATCCTTGGAAGGGTCCACTTGTCATCAATTCCATGGCTGGATTTGTTTGAATGGAAATGTGTCCATAATCAGTGATAATGACTCCCTGTGGTTTGGGAATGAGTTAGTCTAGAAAAATGGTTCTAGATGGTTCAAGATGGTTGGTATTGACCCATCTAAATACCAAACCTAATCATTTGTGGTATAAATATTTCTAAAATATACTCTATATTATTGATGCCTTCTGAGAAAGATTATACTGAGTATTACTTAATGTATTTGATGATTTGTGGTCTTAATTATGACATCAGGTTTTTTTCTGGCTGTAATATTACTGGACGCACTCTGAGAGAATTGAGGCTCATCTGATGACTGCTCCTGCACTCACTGGTCCTTCATAGCTATGGTTTGTATTTCTTATGTTTGTTTCTTGGTAATTTTCTTCTATTTTCCTTTCTACGTTTCCTCTATCTTTCACCTTCCTACTCTACTCCTTCCCTTTCTACTTCTCTTCCTTTCTTTTTCCCTCCCATTCTTTATTTATTCCAAAAAGATGCATTGGGAATGTAAATTGGTTCAGCCACTATGGAAAACAATATGGAGGTTCTTCAAGAAAATTAAAAGTAGAACTGCCGTATGATCCACCAATCCCACTTTTGGGTATATAGTCAAAGGAAATAGAAACAGGATAGCAAAGAGATATCTGCACTCCCGTGTTCATTGCAGCATTATCCACAATAACCAAGATGTAGAAACAACCTACATGTCCATCAACGGATGAATGGATAAAGAAGACGTATATATAGTGGAATATTATTCGGCCACAAGGAAGAAGAAAATCCTGCCATTTATGACAACATAGATGGACCTTGAGGGCAGTATGCTAAGTGAAATAAGCCAGACAGAGAAAGAAAAATACTGCATGGTATCACCCATATGTGGAACCTAAAGAAAAAAAAATCAAACTCATAGAAACAGAGAGTAGAAAAGTAGTTGCCAGGGCCTGGTGGGGTGGAGGAAAGAGGAAAAGGATGGTAAGAGGTACAAGCTGTCAGCTATAAGATAAATAAGGCCTGAAGATCTAGTGTAGAACATGGTGACTATAGTTGATAACACTAAAAATTTTTTTTTTAATTTTTAAAAATTAAAAAAGAAAGTGTATTGAGAGCCTATCATGGGCCAGCGTTGAGCTAAGCAGTGGATGTAGCAGTGACCAAGACACAGTCTTTGTCTTTGAGTGGTTTGCAGTCTTGAGATGTCAGTTGTCACCTGTTCTAGTTCCCTCTGTGCCTCTGGACCTAGCACCTTCACATTCTGATTTACTGTTTTAACCATGCTCCATACTATTCTAACTAAAGTGAGAACAAATAGCCTCTGTGTGAAAGCTTGAGAGACCTATGGATCTACAAATTTTATAGGATTTTCTGACAATCAGTGATTTAAGATGACTTTTAGCATCTGTCACAATTTAATACTGGAACCAGCAAATGTGGAAGTTTACACTGCCGTTTATCATCTATATGACCTTGGCCAAGGCATTTCATTTTTCCGGGCTTCGATATTATCATCTGCAAAGTGGGATGTGGTGAGGATTCAATGATAAAATAAACATCAATTCCCTAATCCAATGCCTGGCATGTAAGGGTTAACTACTTTTACTATTTGAGAGGGAAAGAACTTTTTCTGTCTTCTTTTTATGAAATGAGATGTAAAAAATTTTTTTTGTTTTGTTTTTATTTTTTGACTGATGATGTAAGCAAGACATGGCTCCTTGTGGAAAATTTAGAAACCATAAACTGGTAAAAAAAAAAATATGGTGAAATGTTTCCTTTTGACATTTTTCTATACTGTTGGATATTTTTTCACATAAATGAACTATACTATCAATTCAACCTCACTTCTTAGATTTTTCATAAACAAATTTTAAATATATGTGTGGTCAAATATATAAATCTTTCTCATTGTCAATGGTGTGCTGGTAAGCCAGCTCTCAAAAAAAAAAAAAAAAGTCATCCTGATTTGTATCATTTGTGAAAATCAGTATGAGCATAATACCATTGATTATGAGTACTCAGTTCTTTATTCAGAATGAGGTGAGGTCTTAATTTGAGGGTTTTTTTAGTAGCTAACTTATTATTCTAGTACCATGCGTGGAAAAATCCCCCCCTTTTTTATATGCCTTTGATATGGATTGCTGCTTTTAGGGTATATTGCATGCTTATATTTATTAGGATCTGTTTCTAGACTTTCTTTCTACCTTCTATTCTATTTTTTTCATATCTCCATCTGTTCCTCTGCCAATCCCAGATTATTTAAATTATTTTTACCTTATAATCTACAAAGCTCTTTGAGGATAGGGATTTTGTGTTTTTATCAATGCATCCCCTGGCCCAAGAGGAGCCTTATATGCAGTAGGGTCTCAGAAAATATATGTTCTTGTTGGTGTATTTTACTTCCTCGCAAGATAAGTCCTTCAAGGAGGCCCTGATGTTCTAAGGCATGTGTCAAGTGCTTATTGGAGTCAGATATTTAGTAACAATTCTCTAGAATTTTGTCCTTGAAAGAAATCTTTGGACATTTGTATCAGTTACCTATTGCTGTGTAACAAGCTACTCTAAAACTTAGAGGCTTGAAATGAAGATTGGTTAATTCCCATGATTCTGTGGGTTGCATGGATGGGTCCTCTGGCTGTTTGCCTGAGCTCACTCATGAGGCTGCATGAGGCTGGAGGACCAGTGTGGGTCTGGGCTCAACTAGGAAAGCTGTGACAGTTGGGCCTCTCTCTCCACATGGACTTTTATCTTCAATGAGACTGGATCTGCCTGTCTCACATGGTGGCAGCAACATGTCAAGAGGGCAAGCCCCAATGCCTGTAATCGCTTATCAGGCCTCTGCTTGCAGCATATTTGTTGATGTCCCATTGGCTACAGCAAGTCACATGGCCAAGCCCCGTGTCCATGTGAGAGGAGGCTACGCAAAAGTGTGGGTCCTGGGAGATAGAATTCATGGATTCATTCATTCAAGGGGGTATTGGCATATCAATTAACAACAATGTTTCTTTCTCTTTTTCTGATCCAATCTAGTCACAAGGTTGGCCTCCATGTAAGTGGAATAAACATCCAATGAGCTGATTATGAATGTTATTTTTTTAGGTAAATCAATACTTGTTATATTCTTGGCATACGCAATTTTATGTACCTGTGTTATTTATACACCAGTTCCAAAAGGATTAGAGGCTGCTTGCAATGAAAAGCAGATACACAATTAAGCATTAGAAATACTCAAAAGCCTTGAAGGCTACCTTTGTTGTTTTAACTGCACATTAAATTTAACATTGAGCTTCCTAGGAATCAAGGTAAAAAGGGAGAAACATGATAGATCACGTGCTCTTTATTCCTTACTAAGGGAAAGCACATTGATTTTAGCAGTGCTCATCTTTTTCTTGTCTGTAAATACGTAGAGTGTCATGGAGAACTGTGTGTTCCACAGAGCGTTGCCGAGAGTGGAGAAGCAGTCTCCTCATATCCTGTGATAAAAACCAAAGGCGTGGCATTAAAGTTAGATTCCATGAAGATGTTTCTGACATGGGCTAAGTTATGTGATGAAGGAATACATTTCTGGTGTGTTAATGTAGCACAGATTTAGAACTTTGAGTGTCTCAAGCTATCAATGCAACCTTAGACCACAGGGACATTAGAGATACCTGGGGCCACTTGCTGTTCGTCAAACACACCACACAGGCCCCCACCACAGAGCTCTGGTCCCTCCTGTCCCCTAACTCTAGAATGCCCCCACACACATCAGCATAGCTTCCCTCTCCCTCGATTCATTCAGGTCTCTACTCCAATGCCACCTCATCAGAATCCTTCCCTAGCCACTCACGGAAATCAGTGTCTCTCCCCACCCTGCCCTCCACTGATATCACTCTCTGTTCACTCACCCTGATTATTTTTCCTCATGGCTGTTGTCACCACTGAGTAATCACAGCTTCAATGGAATACTGCACTATTGCAAACACTGTGGCACATCGCCCCACAGTGACTTTTCTCTGGATGGAGACTCAACATCAATTTTGTTGGAGCTCTGGTTGATGACTTTCATGAAGGCACTAGATGCATGAAATTTAAAACAAGGTGAAAGTGAGTCCACGTCTCTTTGGCACAGAGTAGCTACTGCCTGTGTAGACTGGGTCTGTTTTGAGGATAGGCACAAGGAGTGAAGCAGGTAAGACAGGGGCTGTGTCAACGAGAGACACTGCCATTCACTAGCTGTGTGACTTTTGGCGACTTCGGCCCTCAGTTTTCTCTGAGGTGAAATGAGAATAAAGATAGTGCTCATTCACAACCTGGTGGCCAAGATTCAATAATGTAATGTACAAAGTGCTGAGCACGAGGACGGGCTCACCTTGTGAATTTTTCTTTCTTACCACATCTATATGAAAGAGGCAGGAGTTGATAAAGAAGAGATCTAGCTGTTTCTCCTGAAGGCAATTTGTTGGACTACCACAGGGATTTTATTTTCTCAACTGGAGGTCACGCGCCACGAAGAAAGACCACTAATGAAGGAGATTGGTGGCTGCGGGACCGGAGGGGTTTCCCCGTTTCTTCCTTCTTCCATGTCTCTTCTCAGACTGAAAAAAAAAAAAAGGTCATCTGTAAATTTTATGACTGCAGTATCAAAAGTCTTCTATCCAAATCGCAGTAAATATTCTAATGAAGTCTGGAAAGAAAGCCATTTGTAATGGCTCGGGGCAGAGTATTAAGATAGCCTGTTTCTAGTTAGTCAGTCATTAGAGAGATCTAACATGCATGCGAAATGGTTTCCTGTTCTAAGTGCTTTAAAACCAAGTTTTAGGAAACCCCGTTTCCTGCCGGCTCATTTGGAGACAACAATGTGCCAACTGGTCAGACTTTTCTGATGGCCAAATGGTTGCCTTCTCAGCTGCAATTTAGTTCAGCCGCATCAGCCTCTACCAGGGAGAACGGATTCTGCATCTCGTGGGTCCTGACGAGAAGTAGGCAGGGCCACAGGGGGAGGACATCTGGACCAGGGCGCCACTGGGGGCTGTCCTTTGCCTCTGTTTTAAGTACATTGGGATTGAGCTATTGACAGTACAAATAAAAAACAGGAGGAGACCCTACCAGCCAGGAGCCTGGACAGATCAATCTAGGATCTGACAGATGGGGCTGATGGGAAAATGATGGATAAGCCCCTAGTTTGGGAGGGGCAGGGCAGCTGATGGGAGAGGGAATTCTTTTGGCTACCTGATGTGTTGTGCATTAAAATGAGGTTTTCCAAAACAAGGAAGTCCCAGAGACTTCAATTAGGATGTAGATGAAAGTATTTGCTAATCAAATCCATTTGCTTCTTTTTGTGTATGAGATGAGGGCCAATACTGTAGGTGGAAGTAGGAAATTGATGGGTCCAAGAAGACAACCCATTTTCTCACCTGTAGGAGACACCCTCTTTAACAACCAACCAAATCGAAAAAGGAAATCCTTAGCCCCTCATCCATCATTGCTGCTTCATCCAGTAGAGAACCAATAGCATACCCACCTCTAGGTCCCCTGCCGTTCTGAGAGGGCACAGCCAGACATAAGTACTCCATATACGCTTTCTTAACTAATTGTCAGAACAATGCAGTGAGAAAGAACTTTTGTTATCCCCTGTGGTAAGCTGTATTTTGTAATCTTTACCCCTTACTTCCTCCACACTCTTGCCATAGCCTCGTTTTGGGCAGAATGTATTCCTTGACTTTGGGCTTCACCATGACCTTGTTTTGGCCAAGGATATACAGTTGGAAGAAACAGTGCCAGTTCTGAGCCTAGGTCTTAAGAGGCCATGTGTGTTTCCTGCTGGATCTTGCATTTCTACCATTGCCTTAGGAAGAACAAGCTAGTTTGCTGGCCCCAGAAAGATGGTGAGAGACAAATACAAGTAGCAGAGTCCCCCCTACAAACCCACAGATTGCAATGAGAAGCAAAGGCTCTGTAGCCAACCCTCGGACACATGAGAATAACTGCTCTTTTAAGCCCCTGAGTTTTGGGGAAGTTTGTTACAGCACAATAGCTGACTGATACATCTCCCTTTTACAAATAAATAAAGTACAACTCAGAGATCTTAGTGGTGATTCTCCCAAGGCATAGAACTTACAGCTGATTGAGTCAAGATTTAAACCTAAAGACATATAATTCTTAACTATTATGTTAACTGCCCTTCTCAGGGACCTCCTATTGATGGGCTAGCAATTTCTAGGAAATTTCTCAAGGTTTGATTTTTCTTTGCTTGTAAGACAGACTCCATTGTCGTCTTTTTGACTGGAACAACTAAGGGAGAAGTGATTTGCCAGCCAGGGTCACACTCTCATAGGTAAGAGCAGGGAGAGAAGAGAGATCTAGAATACCCATCACATCCACTATCTCTTGACCTAACTGAAGAATTTGTCTGTGTTCCCCTTATCATCCTATTTGTCTCAGGGCTTGACCTAGTTCCCTCCTCTCCACCTAAGTTGATTTCTAGTGATGAGTACTTTCATTTTAGCAAGGGAAACGTGATTTTCAAAAGTCTTCATAATCCAAAGTAACCAATCTTTAATGGTAGAATGTCAGATAAGTTGTTAGGCAGCTGGGATGCAAGGTTTGGTCTGCCTAGAGCACCTTAAACCAAAATCCATAGGTAGCCACTTGTTAGGCAGGCCCTGGTGGGAAGATACTTTGAAGACAGCATCACAGATTGGGAGAGTTTTGGCCAAGGTCAGGAGACTTATGCCAATTGTTAGAAGAGGGGTCATCAGGGAGGCATAATCTTTTTGGCCCTTTTCAGCTTTCTCACGCTCTGATTCTTCGCCACTAACCACAGTGCCCCAGAAGATCCACGCAGTGCCATAAATACTGAGCTTGACTCAAGTTTCCTCCTTTCAGAACATCAGATCTGAACCTGTTATTTTCATGATGTGCGCCGAACAACCCAAGATTTCATGTCACCGGGGAGAGCATAGATATAATTTGGAAAAGAGGAGGTTTATAGGAAGTACAATAACAGTCCTCATTATTTATTTTTAAAATCTTATTTAAATAAAGGTTGTGCATTTAAAGTTGCATTTGATTGAACAACTGTCCTTTTTTTAATTTTCCCTGACAAAGGCTATGAATTATTAATTTCTGTCATTGTAGTCACCGAACAAATGTAATTGCAAGTAAATGTCTGAAGTTAATGAAAAAAAATTAAGAAAAAAATAGTTCTTTATAAGAATTAATGAAACATTTCCACAAACCTCTTTGAAATCAAGATTATGAAGCCTTGCAACATTCCTTTGGAGCTGCATATCCAGAGCGGAAAGCTTTGAGCTCTACTCTTTCTTTGGCGTGAAGGATGAAAAGATTTTATTAGGATTGTACCAGCTGTGGAAATTAGCACACACACAGATTCCAACCTTCACCTTCTCAAATGTTTCGGTTCTCTTTTAACTGATTTCATTCATTCTGAGCCATTGATGGGAGGTCACAGCAGCTTTCCATTTCGCCATCCTGGCTGCTGTCACACCATTAATATTTTTATATTAACATAACATAATGAAAAGTTATGTTTTAATTTCTTAAGGAGAGAGATAAAAGAGACAAGGGCACACAGGGATTGGATCTCTGAATTAAGCTGGCGTTTATCCTCAAAGCAGAGAACTGAAATAATTTCATGCTCCACCCCTCAAATATCCTATGAGTAAGTCTTTACCAACACTTGCATGGAACCAGAAATAGTCTTCCTGTTCCATCTAGTCCCCAGCTCTCTTGAGATAACCCCTCCCCGCCCAGTACCATTTTCCCTACAATTTCAGTACAGTAGTAAAAACTACAAATTCAACCCTGGAATATCTGGATTCTTATTCAAGTTCTGTCACTTAGTTTTGTGACTCAGGGCATAGGCAAGTCCCTGCCCCACGCAGAGCCCCATTTAAAAGTAGGGATAACAATACTTGTCCTGCCTCCTCCACAGGGCTAGGGTGAGGGATGAGTGAAATTAAGCCCATTGTCAACAATGAAATACAAATGTAAAAAAGCTACTTTTGTTTTTGTTATTTATTTCTAGTCCTTTTGTTTCTGAGGAAATCACAGCAGCCATTCAACAGTGCAGTCCTGTGGCTTCTGTGTGGAAATGGAGGTTGGAAATCAATTGTCTACATTTCCCAGCATCCTTTGCAGTTAAGTGGAGCTATTTGACTGAGTCTGCTCAGTGATCCATTATATCTCCCATATAGTTCTCCTAATCTCTGTCTGTCTTTCTCTTTCTCTCTCTCTCCCTTTCACATTTCCCAGGCAGATGCAGAGTATCTAGTGGAGTTCTCCAAGTTTTTGGAGGTGACAAAATCATGAGATGAAAGAACATTGAGCACTGGCATCACCTTATAGAAGTTCACTCTCTGAACATTCGGTAGGACTACAATATAAGCAACAAACAAATCTTTACTGTGTTAAACCCCTGAGATTTGGGGCTGTTGGCTCTATCAGCTAAAGTGAGAACAAGTCACAGTAGCTGATAGAGCCAACAGCACCAAATCTACAGACAATGCATATCAGACTGAGTCATTTTCGCTGGGACTATTTCAGAATCATTTGTCTGGGCTAATTGGCACCAACCTGTATGATGTGAGGAGAGGTTTATGTTTGGGAAGCTCAGCCCCTATGGGGTAACTGCTGGAATAGACCAGGTCCAACAGGAATTTCTTGATAGGAAACCGTCAGTGGCCACATCTTCGGTTACCCGCTAAAGCCAACACAACCATTCCACCACCAAGAGATGCATGAGAATGGAGAGGGCCTGTGTGTGGTTTATGAGTCTGACGTTTGCAGTGCAAGTTCTTTTCTTTTCTCTCTAGTATGGCCAGAGAAACATCAATGACCAAATAGGGGCATAGGAGAACCATATTTTGAGTTCTCTCTCTTTTTCTCTCTCACTTCTCTCATGAACTTGCCTCTCAGATCTGAAGACTTTGTAAACATAAAAAAGAGATTAAGTGAAAAGGCATATTCCTGTAATTTACCCAAATGTGCACTTTTCAATCTATGGATGACAGAGGCTCCAAATTACCCCCAGACCAACACACTATCCTTATTTAAGGAATCCTCTTAACTCTTACCCTGAAGTCTCCATAAATCTGCCTGATATATAGATGTCAGGCATTTTCTGGCAGTTGAAACATGAAACATGACATCAGCTAGGGATTAAATTACGACTCATAAAGACTATGTTTATTTGCTGGTTCTGTTTAAAAATGTTTCTAACTATCATTTTACTCAAATGGTCTCCTATTTTATGGGAAATAAAGTTAGAACTAATGAAGGAAACCCTTTCTGAGGTCAGATAGACATGCAGGCTGTGGCTGTCTTCATTGTAACCAAATATTTGAATTATTTAGAGCTCATCATGAATTATTATTGTGCAGTGTGTTGACAAAATGGTACCATGAGCTGATATAGAGACTTCTAATGCCGAGATGGGTGGAGAAATCTAAGAATCAAAGAGAGAGATGTTAAGAATTAGAGGAAGAGGCCAAAATGCAAGAAAGCAGCCCGGGGCGAGGGCTTGTAGTGCTTCTTCCCTCAGTAGCCCTCAGCTTTCAGAGGCTACTTGGAGGCATTGGAAGGAGAGCTATAGGTGTGAACACAGAGAGAAGGCAGCCTACTGCGCCCATCTGTCCATTGCCCAGTGTGTGACGTTGGAGCAACTGACAAGAGACTCCATTTCCAAACAGCAGTAGCTGGTATGAGAAGAAATTCCTCTCACTTAAGGGTTCCAGGGGACAGGAGCAAACATGATAAGAACTGAGTTCTTACCGTTAGAAACTTTGGTATTTATACACTGCTACCCCTTCTCCAAAAGAAAAAAAAAAAAAAAACTCAACCAACTCAGAATATGAGTTTCTCAAGAACTTTGTATTCCCAGTGCTTAGGTCAAAGTAAGTGCTCAGTAAAATTTGTTGAATTAAATTCTGCTTATCCAACAAATCAGGGCATACACTCAAAGAGGTGTTGCCCGAATCGTGTTATTTTAGTTTGTTGGGAAGCTCCCTTGCCCCTTTCCCTCAAAATTCCCTTCCAGAAAGTCTGCCATTACTGATTTTTTTAAAAAAATGGCTATATTATTTTTTTGCTTATGCTTCTTGCTTTACTTGAAAGTCTCTGTTTCAGTGAAAATAATCCTGCGAGAGATGTTAAAAGGCATCCTTTACATCCTGTAGTGAATCAAATGGATTTTCTCCCTGCCTGGATCGAGGGGGCATTGCGCTGGTCTTGGTAATGGGACAAAATTTGAGGAGGGGGAAATGAGGGCCAATCCCAGGTTTGGCTCAATCACAGAATGCCTCATGCCTCGTTCTGGCCGAGCCACAAACTAACAAATTTTCCAGGTGACATTTCCTACCCACCATAAAACACCATCTTTAATATTCAGAGGTATTCTACATATTGTCAGTAAAGTATTGTTGCATCATTGATTTGGGGTTCTAGCTAAGGAGTCAGCAAACTTCAGCATAGAGGCTGAATCTGGCTCTCTGCCTGGTCAGATCCAAAAGCTAAGAATGGCTTTTACATTTTTAAATGGGTGGAAAAGATCACAAGAAGAACAATATTTTGTGATATGTGTAAATCATATAAAATTCAAAATCAGTGTCCATAAATGAAGATTCGCTGGAAATCAGCCGCGCTCGTTTGTTTACATGTTCTCTATAGCTGCTTTTGCAATTCAGGGGCAGAGTTGAGTAGTTGTAAAAGAGACTGTCTGGTCTGCAAAGCCTGAAATATTTACTATCTGGCCCTTTACAGAAAAAGTTTGCCAACCCCAGTCCTAACTGGGCATTTCATGGCTTAAGGAACATAGTGTCTGTGGGATTTTTGCATTTCTAAACTTTATTTATTGGTGTCATTTTTTTTAAGCAAATCTCATTGTCCAGGGTGGGCATTTGTGCGTGTGTGTTAAAATATATATAACAAAAATTTACAATTTTAACCATTTTTAAATGTACAATCCAGTGGCAATAAGTACATTTATAAAGTTGCACAACCATCACCACTATCCATTCCCATAACATTTTTTCATCTCAAACAGAAACAATAACTGAAACAGTAACATGAAACAATAACTCCCCATTCCTCCCTCCCCTGAGCCCCTGGTAAACATGTTTCTACTTTCTGTCCCTATGAATTTGCCTATTCTAGATAGCTCATATAAACGGAATCACACAATATGTGGCCTTTCATGTCAGACTTCTTTCACTTAGCCTAATGTTGTCAAGGTTCATCCATCTTGTGTCAGAATTTCATTGCTTTTTAAGACTGAATAGTACTCCATTGTATAGATATCCCACTGGGCACTCTTGTTCAGCCAGTGTTGCATGGCACGGGATATGGTTCTTCAGATGCATTCAGACGTATGGTATCAATGGGACCCACAGGCAAAGACCACTATGCCCAGAGGGAGGGTGAGGGTCGGGAAGAAGGCCTCCATTTCTGGACATAGGCACCTCCATCCACACTGCAATAAGATCAGGTGGTTCCAGGAGTGCTATGGTCCAAGCACTCATTTCTCTATGTATGTTTTTAATGCCTTAGGGAGTGAGCAGTTGATGGGGGCTCTTTAGACATTTTCCTAGTTGTAGAGAAAAATCTAGGAGCCTCAGAGATATGTCCTTTCTTCACAGAGAAATATCTGTGAAATGTCTCACATAGCGATGACTTCTCACCAATTTCCTCTACTTAAACTCTCTGAGTATGTGTGACAAAAATACCACCTTACATGTTAGCAGTGGCTGGATACATGCATTGGGTATGTGTTATCAAATTGCTGTACTTTGAATTATAATGAGCTAAACAAAAAAGTACTAATAAAAAGCACCATTCTTTAAACCACGTCTATTGAGTACATTAGTTACTGTGCTAGGCACTGAGAATATAAAGATGAACAATATATATCCCATAACATCCAGAAACTTAAGTCTTATGTCATGGTTCCCAAACTATGTGCCAGGGCACTCAGGGTGCCAGAGTGAATTCACAGGGGCAGTGTCTGATATTTTAAATTTTTGAGGAAAATACAATAACATTTGTCAGACACTGTGCGAACTACTTAGCTTGAGGTAGTTCATAGTTTCATTAGATCACGCTACAGTTCTTTCAATGACTTCCTATCTTTGTGAAGCTGAGTTTTCCGTGGTGCTGTGTTAAAAAGCAAGAACCATGTAAAAGTCAATGTGGAACAGGGCCAGCCCCATGGCCTCATGGTTAAGTTCGGCATGCTCCGCTTCAGGGGCCCGCATTCAGTTCCTGGGAGCACACCTACACCACTCGTTGGTGACCATGCTATGGCGGCAAACCACATGCAAAATAGAGGAAGACTGGCACAGATGTTAGCCCGGGGCGAATCTTCCTCAGACAAAAAGAAAAAGGAAAAGAAAAGAAAAGAAAATCACTGTGGAACAGGAAATTAGGGTGGCAGGGTCCAATATGGTTCCAAGACTTGAGAAGTTGTGCAGAGCATACCAGGCACAGACATCCCATTAGAAAGTAATTGAGGGTATTAGAGAATAAATGATATTTTTTTTCAATTTATGTGTATTTTTTAATATGCCTACTAAGTTGTTAGGACATAAATACATATTAAATTGTTTGGAAGTGACTACTTAATAAATAGAACTCTTAGATATTTCTTTTGAATTCGAAGTACCCTGAAAAAGTTTCTGAGACTAAGGGCACTATGAATCAAGGAAGCTAGTGAACTTCTGATCTTGGGGATCAGGTATGCTACTCATTATGAATATGAACACCTTTTAAATTAAACAAAAACAAAAGACAAAGGCTCTATGGTACGTAAACAATTCAGCAACAAGCAATGTCGCTGCTGTTATAATTCAGGGGTGATCAATCTGATGCCACTGGCGTTAATAACACAGAGTCGATATGCACAAACTTTTAATATAAGCATAATTATGAGTGTCTCTTTGCATGAAACTAAAAATATTGAAAATGTTGACATTGGGGAGGTGCCCTTGGATCAAAACTCCTGGAGAAGTCAATAATCTATTATGATTTTCATTTTGCAGAAGTAGTGCTATTATTTCAAAAGGTCTTGAAAATCAATTCGGCATTCAGTATATCTGTGTAATAATGACATCCTAATTAAAAATCCCAATCTGAGGAGTACAAAGGATGATGTTTAATCTCTAATCAATGGACACCAAGTCCAGAAGTTATGGATGCAATAACCCTTTTTAATGAACTTTACTACTTTTCTCAGATTTGGTCTGCTTTTCTCCCTGCAATTTGGGGAGCCTTTTCTGTCTGGAAACATATCTGAGGAAGCAGAGACAATTTGGTGAAACAAACACATAAATTAAAGCAAGAAACATCAAAGAAAAATATCTTCAGAATTGTGTGGGTTTCTTTTTAATTGGAATTTATAATTGCTCCTAATTATAGGACATATTTTCAATGTTCCTTGGAGGAGGTGGGGCCCTGTCCACTCCAGCCACATGAGCTATAACCTTGACATTTTAATTAGATATTACTTTGAAATATGTAAAATGGATTTACATACTCAGAGAAACATATCATTGATTGTGCAATTTTCCCAAGAAGACAAAATGATACACAATTTAAAAAATAATCAACTTCTCAAAGGAACTGTAGAAATTCTTAAGAAGGGTGGAAGCAACAAGACGTGTCACCATTGTGAACACATTAAGGTTTTCTAATATTTTCTCTGGGCAGAGTCTCTTTTCCGTAGGAGATCAGTGTCAATGGCAACATCCGAACAGACAGAGGGAGGTGGGTTCAGCTGATTTATGGGCCCCACACACCCATCCTGCAGATAAAAAGAGAGGTCAGAGGAGGGTCAAGAATCTTCTCTTTGGCAGGAATTTCTGGTGCCGTATTACCTGGCTGCAGCAGGATGATTAAAACAATCCCTTAAGTTGTCTTCTCATGAGATGCTTTGCTCTTTGATGCTTCAATAAATTAGCAATTTAGGACAGAAATTATAGGACAGATGAGACAAACCCATCCTCCAAACTTTGCCATCATACATTAGCTGGGGGTCGGATGAGATGAAACTTACTGCTGAAATCCACCAGTTGGGAAAATTTACTTATGGATCTCTTCTGGGAGGGAAGAGATGAGATGGAGAAGTCCAACGTTCTCTGCAGATTTAAACGTTATTGTAATCTTTCGTTGTAGCAATTGGAGTAAGAGGCTCTGCCCAGGTCCTCTCATTTCAATCCCAGCATGCACCACGTGCTTTAGCATTGGCCACACAAGCGAGGGGAAGACTTCCTCATCCTACATCAGGTTTAGGGCCCCAGCTTTGTCCTGGTCATTGTCTGCTAGGCAATGCACTTCCAGGGGACTTGTGTCAGTGGCATCCTCCAGCCCTAAGGGGGTGCCCCTTAGTTATGTCACTGCATAAAGAGTGGCCAGGACTAGGGAATTCTTGGGGCATTCATGAGTGGGGTGATGCCAGAGAAGAGAAGAATAAGAGGGAAATGTGATGGAGCTACTTACGTGGACTCTTAAAGGAAAGGTGACCACATTCTCTTGGCTCCACATCAGTAAAGCAGATAAATCCCCTTGGTATAAGATCCAAAACCTGAAACTCTAAGTAGTCAGGGCGCTGGTGGAGTGGAGGGAGAGGGAAGACTGCCCTTCTGGGTGCCATCTTCTTTTCTATACTTGGCTTGCCACTCTCAGCCCTTTGAAAGGGAGGTGTTACCTTAGTTAGAGGAAGAGGAGACATGGGGAGTCCCTGCTCTCCAGGACTATTGAAGGCTGACCCCCTCAATGACAGCAACCAGAACTCTGTTTCCACTTCCTGCTTTCAACTGCTCACCACATGCCCTCCCCCACTCCACCGCAGAACATTCGCTAATAACCACCATGAGCTGGCTGCCTTCTGGGGTTGCTCCATCGTAGCCCCAGCCCTGGGTATGAGGTCTTTACCACACACTACATCCTGCACATGCCCTACAAAGCATGGAGATGTTCCCTGGGAGAGGAGAAAATGTACAACATGATTGTTGTCTCATCCATTCTTGTTGTTTTCATAGACCCCTCTCTGTCTCGCACACAGGAAGTTCTCTCCATTGAGGACAGAGGCATTGGAAAAACACTCCCAGGGAGACCACAGGGTGGGGGCACATCCTTCTTATAGTGGGGCTAATAAAAACTCACCCTATGTCTAGGATGCAACTGTATTTCCTCCATGCACCTCAACCTAATTTCCTGTGGATTTCAGATCATCTTTTATTTCCAATTATGCTGCTGTTCACATTATCGATTTGGAGGATACAAATGTTGAATGACAAAACAGAGAGAAGAAGTGGGGAGGAGAAGAATTCCATTTTGCCTGAAGGATAAGATACTCAAAATGCCACCCTGCACAGCATCTCCGAAGCGTTCATCAACGTGGCAGAGGCTGTCTCAATTATCTTTGTGTCAGATGATTATCTGAGAGCTTAATTTAATCTCCATTATCCTCCCCCGTCATATTTCAATTAAATCTGCTATCAGAGTGTTAACACATCTTTGAACCTGCTATTTCTTCAGTTAATTTTCCACTAAGAGGTGCTGGAGAGTAACAGATGTCATAATTATGCAATTATTAAGTGTATTTGACACTCGCTCTCTCAGGATTTTGTGGTTGGGGTAGGAGGGTTGGAAAATTAATCTGACGACAATATGCTTCCATTGTGATCATAACACCAGTGCAGGCCGGGGGACTGTCCTCCCGCTGTTTTAGAGGCTGCCACCAGGAAAGATGAAGGATTAACTGATTGTGGGTCAGAGTTGTTTCACTTTTGTACATCTGGTAAATCTGATGAGTTCATTAGGCGAGCAGGAGTTCAGAGACAGGTTTTTTTTACTCTCTTAAAGACCTCAAAAAGTACAGCAAGTACATGTCCATATATTGTGGGATGTTAACACTTACAGTGTTAAGAGCAGTTAATTTTGACTTAAAAATCTTGAGTTTTAGTTGGGGATTGGATGTCAACTAACTGTGTGTCTTTGGTTAGGTCATGCCCATTCTCTGAGCTTCAGTTTCATGAGGAAGGAACAGGCTTGACTCTATAGTTGACCACCTCTCCCAGCTCTACCAGCTGATGAAAATGGGTAAAAACTTTCTATTCTCTCTATACGTAGATAGATAGGTAGAAAGATAGACAGATAGATAGAAAGATAGATAAATAGATAGATAATCTATCTAGATATAGATCTCTCTCTCTCTAAATATGTAAATCTCTCTCTCTATATATAAATTACGGAGATATATAGATACAGACATAAATGGAGATATATATCTATAGATACATAGGGAGATATAGATGCATATGGAGAGTTGTATGGAGATAGATCTCTCTCTCTATATATGATATGGAAATATATATTTAAAAAGCACATAAATATATATTTATATATAAAATATATTTTAAAATTTTTAAATATTGTATCAAAATGTTTATTCTTTATGTACATATGCTTTATAAATATGTATATTACTCCATACTATCTATTCCTATTGCTATTTAAATATCTTCAGATCCATTAAATTTGAGGTCTGAAAAGATGTCTCTGTTGATCTTTGGGTCTGTAATACGTAGTCACTAAAGCCAAAGCTCCTCAGGACTTTAAATCCCCTGGTTCTGACATGTACTGTCTGTGTGACCTTAGGCAAATTGCCTACCCGCTCTGAGCTTCAATTTCCTCTTCCATAAAATTGGTACGGAATGATGAAACCTAGTTCATAAGATTGTTGAGATGATTAAACAAAATGTATCTGTCACAGTCTATTTCTATCCATATATCTGGTTCATGTCTAGGAAAGGAGCTGAAAATACATAAGGGAAGTTGAAGTTAGGAATGGATATGCAGACCTGCTGAGTGTGGGTATTTGGGGAAATTCTTTTTTTTACATCACATGAGGTTTTCCATAGTACTAGAGAACACTGCTTGTCCATGAGGACTGAAGAGATCATCCAGGTGAGCCCTTGCCCTTTAAGGACAAGGAAACCACAGCCCAGAGGGGACCTACCCAAGCACATTGCCTGCTGGTGACACAGTGGGGCCAAGAACCCAGGTCTCCCTGCACCCAGTCTAGGGTCTTTCCTGTCTGTACTTGGCATCTTAATCCACATGGATTAGTTATATACGAGCTCTGAGTTGTCAGTCTGCCACAGTTATTCTCAGATCTTCTGCTCTTCATCAAACCCAGACTCTTCTGCCTGATTACTCCCCAGTGCCACCCATGTGGATAAAAGGTAAACAATGGGTATCTTCAAACCAACTAACATACTTATGGGTGTTGCTTGGAACTCTTCATTCAATGATTCAACGGGAATCCTATCTGGAAGCCAAATCGATAAAATCAGATCAAAGTAAAAGGCTCTGGTTTAATCAGGATTATGATACTAGTAGTTCAGTGTGCTCACTCATACCCTTCCATCCGTGAGGAGTTCTGAGAAAACTCTGGGGTCCTGTAGAGGACATTTAGGAAACTATCATTCTGTGTCATAATTTTTGCCCAAATAGAAATTTTTTGAGTAGATACAGAAAATTTATTTGTCTAATCACTTTTTGTTGGGCTGATTCTAGGTCGTTGCTGATTTTTTATTAAAAAAGATCTGCAAGAAACTAAATATTTGGTTTATGAAAATCTTCCTTTCATATGAATTAGGTCATAATGGATTTCCTTTCTGGAAGCTGTCACTTTCTTTCCCTCAGGAAAAATATTGAAATTAACCAGAAGAACTTGATGTGGATGCCTACATTTATCAGAGCCATGAAATTAAGTAAAATATATTACCATTCTCTGGCATTTAGGTCTTTGGAGATAGTAGCTCAAGACAAAGAGAGAGGCTTCAGGTATTGCTAGATGAAGGGCTTAAATTATGTCATCAGGTTTAGTATCAGGTATCTCACTCTCAGTGTCCTAACCCCTGTGCCCTGGCTTCGTGCTCACAGACAGGTTTCTTTCATGTAGCCAGAGAAGGGAGCCACCAGCAGCCAGGTTTGGTAACTCTTGCAAAAGATAATTTTTTTCTGTTTTTCCTTTTAACCTAATATCTTGCTACCAATCTATTCTGATAACCCCTTTCTGTTGGATACTCTTTGTTTGTTCCTCCAGGTCCATTCTCTGTTTTATTCAACCCTCCTGTTTACTGCTTCAGCCAGGTTCCCTTGTCCTCTGGCTTCTAGTTGGGTTTGGCCAATGGGAGACTGTGTCAGCTTCCTGGGGCCGCCATAACAGAGTACCACAAACTGGGTGGCTTAAAACAACAAAAAATTATTGTCTCACAATTCAGGAGGCTGGAGGTCCAAAATCAATGTGTCATCAGGGGCTTGTTTCCTCTGAAACCTGTAGGGAAGAGTCCTTCCTTGCCTCTTCCAGCTTGCGGTGTTTGCCAGCAATCCTTGCCTTGAAGATGCATCTCTCCAATGTCTGCTCTGTCATCACATGCCCACCTTCTCCCTGTGTCTGTCTGTCTGTTTCTGTGTCTTCTCTCTTTTTATAAGGACACCAGTCATATTGGATTAAGGGCCCACCCTACTCCAGGATGACTTGACTAATTACATCTGCAATGATCCTGCTTCCAAATAAGTTCACATTCTGAGGTGCTAGGAGTTAGGACTTCAGCATATCTTTTGGAGGGACACAATTCCACCCATAACAGAGGCATTGGCAGTAGAGAGAGGCGGAAAGAAGAGAGAAGTTGGGGTATTTATTTCCCCAGGGTTGGAAGTGTGTATGTTCCCCTACCGAAGGCCACAGCCTTAGTAAAAGCCCCCCTGTCAGAGGGCTCTCTCCCACAGCTCTGGGATTCTGGTGACTTCCTCTTCTTGCTTCTTCAGATCTAGGCATGGGAGTAGCTTCCTGATTTGCTGGCCCTCTGCTTTCCCTTATTGATTTTTTGTCCTTCCCCTTTCCTCAGTTGTCCTGCTAGGGTACACCACCTCCTGTGTGCCAGAAAGTAGAGTCGAATGCACGTGGCATGTCCCTGTCATAGCTTCTGAGAGCAGCACATGGATGAAAACCATTTGAGGATGTTGTTCACGTGTATCTGAGGTAACAGGTTCGAGGCATGGCAGGGCCTAGATTCTGCATTTTTAACAAGCTCACAGGCACTGAGGCAGATGCTGCCAGACTGTCGAGGAAGTGGCATCAGGCTATCGCTAGGAGTTAACAAAGGGGAAGAGAGAGAGGTCACGTATACAATGGCCGGAGATGAGTGGGAGCATGGTGAAGTTAGGAAAATTACATCTTTTATAATGTCTAGAGCCAGAGGCCCTGGTAGATCCTGACTTTAGGACAGCAAATATTTTGTGAAGTGAGGCAGGGACCACTTCTGGGTAAGGAAATAAGAACTTAAAAAATCACCCTTCTTTGCTTCCTCTAACGTCTTTTCACTGTAGTCTTAACCACATATTATTTTAAATCATATTTTTTAAAAGGCACCACATGTTACCTCAAAAAAGAGTGCTTAGGCCTCTACAGCCACTCTGGCCACGTCTGAGGGCCGGTCTCCTCCAAGGCCTCAGAGACAGTGGCCGGGGCATGTCCCCAGCACTATTTTCAGGCCATAGGCCCTCTGTAAACTTGAGAGCCAAGAAAGTTCATATTCAGGGGGCCCAACTGCTCCTTTTATATCTCTGCCCGGAGAAAGGATCTGACAGTTGACACCTACTTCCAATGTTAATTGGCACCCTCCTCAGAAGGGGCCGTTTTAGCCGCATCTCATCTCCCTGTGGTCTAGAACAGAGCTCCTCAAGGGGTGGGCTGTGGACCGGTACTCATTTACTCTTTGTCACCAGTCCACGATGAGGCGAGGCTGGAAATTAAGAGGACGTGTTTAGAAACTTTTCCAGCAATTTGACTGTAACATGACACCCAAGTGCTATGATACAAAAAATATCCGTCGGCAATGGACTAGAAACAAGAGACAAAAGCCTGGTTCTTCACAGATCTTTTGAGAAGAAGTTTCTAGAAGACTTTATCCCAAGGAAGGGAATCCCAGGAAGTCCTTGGGTCAGAGGAACTTGTAAGGGACCAGGACCTCCCTTTCTTAGGCCTTGGCAGTTGGGTTGTGTGGGTGACAGTCACTCTGGCCTTCTGTGAGGACACGCTGCTTCAAGGAGGGCAGGGCTGTGTGTGTATGACCCTCACTTCAGCCCTCGAATTCCGCCGCGACTCATGGAGGTGTATGGTTTAGACAGAGTGAAAATACAGACCAAAGAAGAGGCACTTCCACCAAAAGTCCACCCAACAGAAGTCCAGTTCATTGTCCTCATGCACATGGATCTCAGCTGGCCCACCTCTGACTCCGACACATAACCCCTTTCTCCTTTCTAGTTTTACTCCTTTCCTTCTGTCTCCTTTTTTTTTCCCCCTTTCCATCCCTTCAGCCTTTTTTGTAAAGCAATCTAGTGAAAGACCGCCTGGTGGAAGGTTTCATATACAAGAAATTACTATTTTTATGCACTCTCCCTTAGGGTACACTCCAGCACAATCCATACTTTTGTGGGCATTTTTTTCCCTATAATATGTTTGTAGCCAGAATATGGAACCAGCTTCAAGAAAATTAAACAGAACAAGAGAAGCCATGTGCCCCACAATTAAAGGAAACACTCCAAGCAGCAATGGGAACCCAACAGGACAGTACGCTGTGCCAAGAGAAAAATGTGCAGCCGGAAAATCTGCCAAGTGTCCCTGATTTGTAAAGACTTTTTTCCATATTTAGGTAAATTAATGTAATTATTTAATGCCTCCTGCAATGGTAATAGGATTGTGCTTGGGCCCTTTCAACATATGGTGCTGGCACCAAAATCTGCTCTGAGGGAAGAAAAAAGGTGGAGGGTGGGTATCAAGGGTCGGATCTCATTTGCTGGTTTTAATGTTGGAGGTCTACCTGGCCCTTGGCCAGCTTGGAGGGTGAGAGAACCAGGGCTATTGGTTCAGGGCTTTTCACAGGTTGGTGGGTACAGCAGGCACACATGCTGCCTGCTGCCACAATCTCTGCTCCCTCCCCAATGACCCTGCGTGTTCATTTGCAAAGCTTGGTCTTTGCATGTGGGACCCGCCCACATGTAGTCTCTTCTCCAAGATTTCCAAAAGTTACTGAGAGGGGAGGAGACTGAATTCGTTCACTTTCTCTTGGGTCACCTCATTTTCAAGGACATCATCATTTCTAATTCCCAGATCTATGTGCAGGGCCTCCTTGGAAGGTAGGACAGATTGTCTCATGCCCCAAAGTCTTCCCTACATGGCAGTCCTGTCTACTTAAAACTGTACATGGCAGATGGCAAATCCATTTGGATCCAAAATTTGGATTATCTCTTTAGAATTCTGCATCGATTATGTGAGGCCAAAGGCCTCATCCATTGCATGAAAAATAATAACAGCAACGACAACATTTAATTTTTTAAAAATTGAGTGCTTAGTTTATACACTAAAGAGAACAAGATATATTGCCTCTTCTGCGCAAACCTTATAATCTCAGAGGAGAGATGGGATAAACACATAAAATAGTGAGAAACAATGGGAAGCTTGATGAATGGTGTGGTGTGGGCCCCTCTCTCCAGGCCATAGAAAGTTGAGGGGAAAGAAATGATTATGTGCCAAACTGGAATCTGACTTAGAAGAGTGGGTAGGACTTCCTTAAATAGATAGAAGAGAAAGATCTATTTCAGATTGCTTATGCAACATCGGGGAAGCAAGAATAAAGATGAAGTGCTTGCGAGTTTATGAGGAGTGGGGTAGAAATTACACTTTGGGGAGGAGAGGAAAATGACGGTAGATGAGCAGTCTTGGAGAACCATAAAAGTGTGTTTTCCAAGGACTTTTTTAAAAAGAAAACTACTGTTTTGTGCTCTAGGATCTCTAAAATCTTATTCCCTTATGATAATTAATTTTTACCTCGTGACGTCACCATGTTCCTTCCGGGAGAATTCCTGCTTCCCTCTAGGGATAAGTCTAGGAATTGACATTTATGCAGGTCTAGCAGGGGTTGAAGGAACGGGCCACCACGGGTTATCCTTGGCCCCCACTGAAGGCCTCTGGAAGAGCTTCTCGTGCTTTACTTCTTGCTGTGATGAGAATGCCCTCAGATGGAGGCTAGAATGTGAATCTGAGCGTCCCAGTGTCTGTGGAAATGACCCAGCAGGCTGGTTCTGTGTGGCTGTAGCATGTTTATCTCAGATGCTGCGATGGCTTATAGCCAGCAAAGCTGGATTGCGGTGTTTATGGAACCAGGCTCTGAACCAAAGCTGCATTTCTCAAATTGTAAATCTGAAGCCCAGGCTAAGGCCCTGGGGGAATGCTTCCAGACCCTTGGGGATCCATCAAAGACTGTCCAGTTCTTGAATTTAGGCCATCTTTCTGTTACTTCCAGCCAAATTCTAGACTGTGCATATTTCTAAGAGTGGGGGTTCAATGCTTTCTTGCCATGTGATACCCCTCCCATACCTTTACCCATAGCAGTCTGATAGAGTGTGGGAGGGAAAGGACTATACTTTGTAAAATACCAAGCCTGAAGGAGAAATACGCATCTGCACTGTGGAAGCACGGCATGAGGATGTGTTACGCAAGACCCAGGGGCTAAGAGTGCTTGTCAAATAAGTCCTTAATGAATATTAGTTGAATAAATAAATGAATGAATGATAGAATTTTAAGAGTCCTATGTTCTTGACCTGAGCTTGTCTTTAACATTTTGTGATGTTGTCAAATCGTATTCCCTCGAGGATTCTCTCTTCATCTGTTAAATGGGTAAATTCTCGTCAGCTTTCTTTACTTAAACAGATTTAATGATCAAATGAAATTATGGATGCAGGAGTCCTGCTTCTGGAGTTGGTGCCATACAAAAGAAAGGGATGGCCACCACGACTGCTGTTCGCATATGTTCTTGTAGGATTCTCCAGTTAAACAATCTGTCTAGCTCTGATGTTTAAGACATCATCTAAAGAGTAATGGGAATTTCCCTCTGCACTTCTCTTGACACTGGATTTCTAAGCAGATCAGAACAATTTGGATTGCTTTTTCTATGCAGGCAAGGTGAAGTACACCAGTGAGAGATTATGAGTGAATACAGACCTACCAGCCTGGGATGGCTCCTCCACATCTTAGGAGCCCTAACACCTGAGTTGAATTATCCTGATAATTGTCCCTATGGATTCCACTTTCTTATTTTTTAGCTCTCTGGCCTAAGGAAGGTTGTAAATACATCAGAATAAGATCTTCTTTGTAGAACATCTATCCTTCCTTCTTTCCCTCCTTCCTTTCATCCTTCCTTCTGTTCTTTCTTCTTTCCTTCTCTCCTTCCTGACTCCCTTCCTTCCTTCCACAAATATTTTTGAGCTGCTGCTATGTGTTGACAATGTGCTAAGTGATGGACATTTAAACCCTTATCTCAAGAAGCTTATAGTCATGCTGGTATAGCAAATATATGTTACTCTGAGTGCCAACTTCAATCATTTGGTAATAATTGCGATGTTAAGACGGATTCTGAGGCGACATAAAGACTGATAAAAATGCTACAATCAGTTAACAATATTTCCAATGGATGTAGTAGGGAGAGGAGCAACATATTTGCAGCACATTAATGAATATAAGAAAAAGGTAATATTCCCTAGTCCTAAGGCTGAATGTCACTCTATTGGGATAATATTAGCTGCTCTAAAAAAATTTTCCAAAATATAATGGCTTAAACATATAGAAGTTTATTTCTCACACACCTAATGTCCAAAATGGATCTTCCTAACTGGCTTGCCTCCAAGCGGTGATTCAAGAACCCAGACTCCTTCCATATTGTGGCTCTGTCATCCCTAATGCATGATTTCCTGGCGACTGTGCTCTTTTGCAGGAAGCCAGCAGAAGGGAAAAGAGGAGTGGTGCAGGCACACTTGCTTCTCAAGTTCCTTGGTCTGAAAGAGTCACTCATGGCTTTTGCTCCTATTCTATTGGTGATATTTCATGATCCCATCTAGATGCGAGGGAAACAGGCAAATGCAGTCGTGGCTGGGAGACTGCTTCATCACAGTGACTCTATACCACCTTTGTTGGACATGAGTCATTGCTTTAAACAATGTCTCAATTTATTCCAATTAAGCCTGCTTGAGCTCATTTTCATCTTCCCTACAACAAGCCTGGTTTCTTTTACAGAAGCTGGAGAAAGTCGAAATCTATCTCTCTCTATAGGAACTATTCTCACCAATTTTTAAAGTGAAGGCAGTCATTTCCAATTCCCTTCCAACTTGATGTGGAGCAAAAACCCAGAGACAGCTCTCCCATTCACATTCAGGGCTCTGCGAGGTGTTGTCAGGAGGGGCTGTTTAAGAAAAAACACCCAACACGGTGTACAGCCATAAAGATTTCTGAGCCTTTGCCCCAGGGGGAATGCAGGGACTTGAGTTTCTTTTCGCTAAGCCCCTCACCAAGTGGTTCACTAAGACACGACCTTTACAGCTCAACGTCTGAAGCTCTGGGACTGCTTACATAAACACGCTACTCTAACAGTGCCTGGCAGCCCAATATAAAATTAATTTTACTGTATCTTGCAAGCCATATAGAGCCTTTATTGTAGAGGGCAGCATTAAATCTTTTCATAAAGACTAGCAGATAATTTTATCTAATTTCATTGACTGTGGTTAAATGGTGTTTTCCTTTCTTTTTTATTTGGCCCCTTTTGTTGCTACTTACGAGGTCCACCCAATCTCTCCACCACTCTGTCCACGAAGCATGCAGGAGGAAATGCTTGGTGACCATGTCATGCCCATTGGTTTCTCTGGAGTCTCTCTCCCTGGTAGTTGACTCCAATTTCCTCTGGAGCAAGAGTAAGGATAGACCAGTGTCTGGACACCTCCTGTGTGGATGGGCTAGCCCAATCAAAGCCAGGATAGCCCCCTGTCGGACGTACACCTTTCTCCACATTCTCTTCACACATCAATCTCCACTCCAGGAGAGGAGGCAGAATGACTCAGTCCAAAGAGTAAGGCAGGACTAGGTTTATATCCAAGCTCTCCTTTCACTTGCTGTGTGACCTTGGGCAAGTGATAACCTCTCTGAATCTCACTTTATTCATTTGCTAAGTGGGGATAAAAATTCCTTCTTTTAGTGTTGTTACAAGGTTTACATGGGATAATGTAGCACAGTACCTGTAGACCATCCTGGGCTCAGGTATTAGAGAGGGTATAGTGATGTTACCTCCTGTAATAAACAACCCCTAATCTCAGTGCCTTAAGACAATTTATTTCTCACTTACTAAAAGTCCAATAGGGGTGTTTCTGGTGGGGCAGCTCTCCAGAGTGACTGTCTTCCTGGGGGTGACTTGGGGACCCAGGCTTTTTTCATCCTGTGATTCTTCTAGGCCATCTTCTACAACCTTGGAGAACTTGGCTTCTAGTCCCATAGCTGTGGGAGAGAGAGAGCATGTGGAAGAGTCTATAGGAGGTTTTCTGGCCAGGCCTGGAGGTGGAGGTGATGTATACATCATTTCTGTCTGTATTTCATTGGCCAGAATCTTTCGCATGCTCCCACCTAGATGCAATGGGTAGAGGTGGGGATTTGGGCAATGTAGTTTAGCTGTCTAGAAGAAAGGCAAATCGGATATGAGTAAATAACAACAGCCTCTGTTACAGCAGTCAACAAGGATGAATGCTCCTCTCCTTCCGTCTCTGAACTCCATTCTCTGCCTGCGTCAGGACACAAGCTTTCAGTGCCTCCTCCTTGCCCTCTCTTGGTCTGTGCCCCATTGTGCCGGGTCCTCCCTCCTCTTTTAGATTGGCACAAAGTACTGCATCTGGGTGGGGATCTGGCTCTCTAAGTGGCCATGGAGGGGTCAGATGATGTGACCTGGAGGTGTTGGATTTTGGCCAATGGGAAATGGGAGAAAGAGCTGGGCAGATAAACCCCCTTCTTTCTCCCTCTGATGGAGTGGCCCAGTGTGCAGTCCCTCCTCACAGCCATGGGGGGTGGGGGCAGCCTGCTATGTCACTTTGTGGAGTATTACAAAGTGGTGCTTCCTGCACTAAAGCCCCCTACCACATGGCATCACTTCTCCCCTTGCTTCTTACCCTCACCATCCTGGGCTTGTACATCCCAAATACAGTGTTGCATCTCCATCCTTACCATAGACTCTGTTTTCTAGATGACCAGGGCTAAGATGCTGTCCCGCTACTATTTTTTTGCTGAGGAAGATTCCCCCTGAACTAAAATCTGTGCCACTCTTCTTGTTTTGTGTGTGGGTCACCGTCACAGCATGGCCACCGACGAGTGGCGTAGGTCTACACCTGAGAACCGAACTCAGGCCACCAAAGCAGAGCGCGCTGAACTTAACCGCTAGGCCACGGGGCTGGCCTGATCCTTCTACTATTAATTGTCTATTCTATGATGCATTTGCCCCCACTCCCTGGTTTCTGGGTTCTGACAACATAGGCCTATTTTCGGATCATCTAAGGAAGCACTGCTTGCTCCCTGTTATCTCCAGGCTTTGCCCAGGCCTTCCATCTGCTTGGGGCCCTCTTCACTCTGGAACTCAGTTCTACTTTACTTAGTCAGTTCATCCTCAGACCCCATACCAACTGTCCCTTCCTTAGGCAAGCCTCACCTCTCCTGTGTCCAGACTCCATCAGGGATCTAGCAGCACTTTTTTCATATCCTGTACTTGGCCTGCAGAGCACTCACCACCGTCTGAAATTATATACTTGTGGGCATCTTTGAGTGATAGCTGTTTTCTCTACTTGACTTTAAGCTCTATGATGCGTAATGTGACATAATCTGTTTTTCTCTCCACTCTGTTACTATCACCAAATACAGTGCCTGGCACAGGGCAGGAACCCAAGAAATATCTGTTGAATAGCTATGGCTTCTACTCTCCAGGCCTCATGTTCTCCTGTGACACATGGTATGGCAACACAGAGGAACTTTAAGGGCCTCCCCGTATGGTCTGCAATTACACGGTCAGACATCAGCTAATTTGTAGATACGGTGAATTTACGTTTATATACTTCTATCCTGGAGGTATTTGCCCCTTAATCCTGATCTTGGGGTATTTGGGGGCCCGATGTGAAAGGCTCCCATAGAAGCAACACACGTGCCTCTTCTTTCTGTGCCTTAGATGGCAGGGCATGATAGTGATAACACATTTGACCAGGACGTTATATGCTTTAAAGGCAGTGTGTGTGTGTGTGTGTGTGTGTGTATAGGAACCGGAACTTTCTAATTCTTATCAATTCAAAATAGGAATTCTCATGTTGGGGAGTTGGACACTAACTGAGGTATTGGGTCTTTAAGAGAAGGAAGATAATGGCGGCTAACATAACACCCTTCATTTGGATTTCAGTGACCTTCGCTGGGTAGTTGCCCGTTCCTCCTTGCAGGACCACAGCGCTGTAGGTGAGTTAGTAATGATTACCCTTATGCTCTAGAAAAATGAGAGCGAGAAAGCAGGGACTTGCCCAGGTCCCACAACCAGGAAGTGTTGAAACTGGAGTAAGAGTGAGCAAGACTCACCGCCAGACCTGTGCTCGTCCTGTCGCATTGTCATATGGCCCTGAGATCCGAAAGAGTCCCATGCAGAAACCGTAACCTGGGAGCCGGGACATGGGCTGAGGCTCAGTGTTTGCCAAAACCTCCAGCGACTTCTTAGGACACTGGCTGCTTCTCCAGCCCCGGGTCAGGACACCCATCCTATGAGACTTCCTAGCAGAGCAGGTCTTCTTGTTGGCAGCCAAATGCTTACCAGCCAGCACGTACCTGCAACATAGTAGGTGACTTTAAATATTTTTTTGAATATATGTGAATGATGTTACTCTTCTGGCCCTGTCCACCCCATTCACCTCCTTCCTTAGGAGATCTTCTGCACATGGGCTCTTTCCACACGTGATCAAATACTTAGAGGTATAACAATAACAACAATAGTAGTAATAATAATAATAGTAATAAATCACATTAGTGAGAACCTGCTATATGCCCAGAGCTCTGCTAGATATTTTATGGTTGTTGACTGGCTTAGGGACTCCTCCCCTTTGCCACATGGGGAGGTTGAGTGACAGTGATTTGCTGAAGGTCACGGCTAATGAGTGGCAAAACGGGGATGTGAACGCAGCTTAGTTTGACTCTCAAGCCTGTTCTACTACTTTTTACTCCATCACGCTGCCTCCGTTAGAGCCCCTGAATTATCCAACAGCACCACAAGCCATCGCACCTGCCGTGGAGTCAAGTGAAATGGTCAGGAAGAATTGTTACCAGCCTGCCTGGGTTTTTCTGGGTGGCATCTGTCTGGTGGGTGCCCTGCTTCCCCACAGGGCTGTGCTAACTTTCCTTCCCTGTGTGGATCAGGATGCACGATAGACCTCCCTCCCCCGCCCCTCCAAATCAGCCCGTTCCTCCTCGGGCCATTCAGCTGACAGCTGCGGAAGGGACAGTGTGCCTGCTGAAAAAGGGTCCGTAATTTCCCTCTGGCAAGAGACTGCAGTACAACTTTGGGGAGGACAATTAGCGTGCTCTCAGCTGGAACAATGGGAGCAGCAACAGATGCTTCTCGTCCCAGGGATGCTCCAAGCCGCAGCCCCTGCTAATGGGAGGTTTTCTTCTTCCCTGCGGAGCAAACCTGGCAGCCATGCCAGCAGCCTGGGGGGTGGGGTTGGCCGTAGAGCTGGTAGGAGAGAAGCATTATCAGAGCAGACCCGAGGAACAAGGGCTTGCAGGAGTCCAGTCACCACCCTGCTTGGACGGCTGGGGTACCCCCCACCTTCCTCCTGGATGAGGAAGTGGTCAGGACCGGTTCTGCTCTGAATCAGGGTTTTGGCAAACTCCGAAAATGTGACCAAATGATAAAGAGCAAGAAATCCAGGGTGGACAGATGTGGCGTTGAGTCCCAGCCTTGCCACTTACTAGCTGTTGTTCTTGGAACAAGTCTTAACTTCTCTAAGCCTCAGTTTCCCCATTTATAAAACAAGGAAATAATAGCATGTGCATCACAAGTTTTTTTTGGGGGATGAAATAATATATGAAAACACCTTACAGTGAAAGTTCTGAATAATGCTTCAAATAAAAGGGACTCTTTATGTCATAATCACTGTCATCTCTGGGGACTAGCACACAGTAAGTGCTCAATGAATACACAATCAGACGTAGAGCTATTTAGAAGCAGAGGGACCTATAGCGATCCCCTACCCTAGCGAAGTTCCGACTGTTTACGTGGAGGTGTGTCAGGGAATCTGAAAACATTCTTTCGGGTATCTGTTAACTGTATTATGGAAATTTTTAAAACTTCAGCTGCTCATGGGTTAATAAAATATATTTTAGCCTATTGGTGACCCCAAACCTGTTAAATTGTGTCGCCAGGTGAATGCGCTTCTCTGAAGAACATTGCAATGAGGCTTAATTTGTCATTTTGGTTAAACTAAAGACTCTAAGATTGTAAAATGAGCACTTACCACTTGCAAGTGCTTGTCTGTGAGAATCTGTTTTGCCATGAAAATAGAAACAAAAAATAAATCAGATGATTGTAGAAGATATAAAGCTGCCTTTTTCTTCCATTACCCTAGATTTCAATATTTGGTTTACACCAAGGCATACTGTTGCCCTTATTTATATAAGCAAATGTTATATATTTGAATATCTAGTATGAATATACTAAGTTCTACTTCTCTGTGTTTTATATATTGGTGTTCCTTGTAAGAGTCCACTGCTCAAAAATAAAGCCTAAGTACCACCGATTTTTCTCCATCCCTTTAATTTTGAAGACGTGATTTCAGGCATGGAGAGAAAGAGCTTTGCCCAGAAATCACTGGTGCAGAACTGGGACCAGTAACCAGGAGACTCTGCTCACATCTCTTCCTCTGTGCCCCTCCTCCTTCCCCATCACGATCAGTGTCCTCAGTTTGTCTCTGACCTCCATGACGAAAACCAAAAAGACCGCCACGTCCAGATTTCCCGTCAACTCACTGATCTGGCTGAGTGTTTAGTTAGTTTTTGGTGATTCTGGTCATGTTGTAGCCACATGGCAACATTTTGACCCAGTAACAAAGGAAAAAAGCCCCGGATGTGGGGATCCAAAGTCAGCCTGCTGCTTACCCCTCTGACCTCCACAGAGCTTGGATGTCGGGGCCCCTAAGCCTCTAAGGCTGGGTCAGTGAATAGTAATAGATCTCTTCCTGTCTTCCTTTTTACTATCCGTTCCTCCCTTCCATTTTTTCCTTTCCCCCTTCCTTCCTTCCTTTCTCCTTCCTTCCTTCCTTCCTTCCATCCTTCCTTCCTCCCTTCCTCCCTTCCTTCCTTCCTCCCTTCTTCAAATGTCAATTGAGTGCCTACTCTGGCCAAGCACTGTTTCAGCTATGATAAAATATTCAATAAAGCAGTCCAAATTCTTCTTCTCAAGGTCTTTACATTCTATTGGGGAAGATGTCTAATATCTAAATAAGTGATAATAATACTAGTATAAATGTATTACAAAAGATGAAGATGCTCATACCTGCCTCAGCTGGGCATATTCTTCTCTTGACTTCCCTCGCACTGGGGAAAAGGTCCCTCAAAGCAGCCCAGTCGTGCCACTGCCACTGCCACCGCCACTGTGAAGGGCAGAAGAGCTCTCTGCCAGCTGGAACCTATTATTACTCGATCGTTTATCAGGTGCCTCCATTTGAAAGAGCAGCTACTCTCAGCTTCATCTAAGGAGCAGCCCTAGATGCTTTCACTCCTCACATGAAACTGGGTTCATAGCCTGATATCTTCCAAGTCTGTGTTCAGGGCTCCACTTTAGCAGGCTTTCTGGGGAATTCTGACTTTGTCTTCGGACAAACTTTTGAGCAAGTTGAGGGGTCCAAAGCCAGGAGGGCAGAGGTGCAGTTTTACTCACCGAGGGTAGAGAAGGGCCCACGTGGCAGCTGGCCAAGGCCTAGCAAGAGCTGTTTGGAGACCTCTGGCACCAACTCTCAGCTCTTTTAAGTTAGGGATCAGTGGGCAGTTGCTCAGGAGCCCTTCTGCAGATGCCACCTTGTGGCTACCCTGAGATGTCACCTGGGCTTACCTGGACTATCTGGAGGAAATGAAGGCACGGTTGGATCCAGAGGAAGAAATCAATGCTATCAAGAATCTGTTTTCTTCTTTACCATGTCTCAGTTTTCTGCTGTATTTGGCTCCATTTTCAGACATCTCTTTCCTTGCAGTAAGCAACATGGCCACCAATAGGTTCAGCAACTCTAAGAGAAAGAGACTTCCCTTCTTCCCAATAACTCCTGATTATTCTCATATTTTACTTGAGTCTCTTGCCAGTGCATTTGTAATACATTGGGAAGATTTCCCATGGGGGGACTGGAAAATTCCTAGTCCAGCCCATGGACCTCTGGTCCACTCAACGTTCTTTGACACTCTGCCAGATTGGCCTGTGTATCATTCTGTTCCATCTGAACACATTGATGGATGCTTCAAGAATCCATTGTTGACCTAGAAGATTTGAGGAGAGGGATGAGGGGTTGTATGATATGGCACAGAGGTGGCTCAAAGCCAAGAGGTACTGAAGAAGCAGAGATCAATGGGGCCAACCTAATTTCTGCAGAATAGTTTGATTTTGCCCCCTGCAGGTGTCAAGAGAGGAGTGGGAAGAGGCTTTCATTGTATCACTGTTTCCTCTTTCTAAGAATCTTCAGTGCTCAGCATCATGACATCAGCTCAAGAAAGTGGAACCTCAAAGGATGTTGAGCAAATCCTACCTATATGTTTAAACTTGAATCACACAGAGTTGCATTGTTTTCCATTTGTCTATCTATTTTAATTTTGTAAGTCATGTGTGTAATGTATGTGAAAATAAAGGGTCTATATAATCAAAATCTTACTAATAAAGGTATAGTGCCTCTTTAAAACCCTTTCTCTCCAATCTTGGTCTCCTTGTACCTCTACAGAGGTAGTCAGTGTTAATCAGTTTCAGATGTAAATTTCCAAATTTTCTACGACTTGGGTACAGAGAAATAATGTATCACTGGAAAATAAATAATATTGTTTTATGATGTATTGATTTAACATACAGAGTGTTCAGCTGTATATATTACTCTGAAATTAGTTTTTTTTCCCCACTCATCCTTGTGTCTTAAAGAAGACCCTATGTTGACAAGTGCAGATTCACTTCATTATAATTAACTGTGGTGTATGTATCATGGTTTATTTAACCATTCTTGTGTTGATGGACATTTCACTAGTTACCCATGTTTTTGTCTCTTACAATGGATATCTTGTACATGCTTTTGTGTACATGTATTTTTATAGGATAGATATTAAGAAGTGAATTCTTGGAACATAGAGTAAGCCCACTTTTAATTTTAAAAGATATATTCAAATTGATCACACTTTGACATGACTGTACCGGTTGCCACTCCTGCCAGATTATCAATTCTTTAAAGAATCATTTCCTCTATATTTTGTCCTGTGTGGGTTTTCAGACTTGATTTTCCTTATTTGTTCTCCTGTCCACTTGCTTCCAGTCTCGGCATCCGCGTTGATAGCGCTGAAGGTACACGTTGGGTTTGCTGAGCAAACAAAGGTAACTAATTAAAGAAGTAGCTGATAGCTTGGCTTCCATTGCACAGGTTTTCAGGAGGATGCTTTGCCTATTGTCTGTTTCCTGATGTAGTGAAGGCAGCTCAAAATCAAGTAGTTATTGGCTGGGGCTTGGAAATCTTTGTTATAAAGATATTTGACTTAAAATACATTTCTGCCTATATATTAGATGGACATTTATCCCTTGTGTAGCTTCCTATATATTTATTTTTCTATTATATTCTAGTTTTAAAGGAACAAATGATAATTTTCTAAAAACAAATAGAAAAGAATCACACCTCTCTGCAATTAGTGCAGATAAAATGGGAATGTAGGCATTGATGTTCACAAACAACCATAGAATGGGTCAACACTGTAGGTATTTCTTCTCCACACAAATACTGGGTTGCTGGTCCATATTCAGCTGTGAAGAAACCACTAATAATCTGGCTCCATAAGCAGGCATACTGAAGAACTGATCTAAGAGAATCTTACATTTGATTTCTGGTACACACTTTCCTGTTAACTTTTAACATATGTAGCCTGCAGGCACACTTCACACAAATCTCCAGCATTCGAAAGAACCAAGGATCAGTCAGAGAAATGTGTAAAGATTTGAGAACACGTGCAATTTTCACTTTATATGTTGTCAGTGAGTAAATATTGCAAAGGTACTTTTCTCACCACATGGCTGTAAAAAAATCCGTAATGTGGTGGCGCTCTGACAAAGTTACACATTTAATGAACACACCACCCTAAGGAATATTTCTTCAAATTTGATAACTGCTTCACTTGCATTCAAAGACATGCTAACTAGAGACTTTGAGTTTAGTTGGAAATAATTCTGCAGTTTATCTAATTACATAGAGAAAATCTGCAACGGTCTGTTTTACCTTAGTTCAGCATTTATACCATTTGAGTATGGGCAAGGGTGGGGTTTAACCTTGATCAGTAGAGAAAGAATTTGGTAGCCAAGCAATCAATGTAAACAAACATTCATCAGGAATGTTTACATAACTCTGCTTGTACTTTTGTCTGACCCCCTACATAATTTGTTGTATGTCTTCCTCATGTGGACGGAACGTTCTATTGCATATTATTATTACAAGTCTTATCTCCTTAGTTGGATTCCACAAGGCGAAAGGCCCTGTCTTTGCCTTCTGTAATAATCCCATGGCTCCTCTTGTGGAGTTTGGCATTTAACAGGCACTGAATAAATGTTGGCTGGAATGGAGGACACTTCAGAAAGTCCCATTTACCAATCAAAATCAATAGAATAACTAGAAAATATTCTTAGGAATTCATTAAACAATTCTCCTAAGGTATCTGTGAATATTTTTAAAGCTAATTTTGAGTTACTTCTTAAGCTTGAAAGTATCACCATAAATTACCCTAAAAGTTACACAAGTAATGAGACTGATTTAAATTAAGATAGTGATATAGGGTCATACTACATACTGCCACCTAAGCATAGGTGTATGGGTTAGGATACCTTCAGCTGCAAGTAATGGAAAAATCCCAACTTAAATCAGCTCAAAGAATAAGCAAACTCTTTATATGGGATCACAGAAGTAATGAAGGAGGGTGACTTCTGGGTTGGCTAATTCTGTGACTAAGCAACATCATCAAGGGCCCTTCTTTTCATTTTTCAGCTCTGCTCTCTTCAGCGTGTTGGCTTTGTCTTCAGGTTGACTTCCTCATGGACACAAGATAGCTACTTCTACACCTCCCGTCCACTTACATCAACATTCTTATGTAGAAAAGAAGACTGTTTCTTCTTTTGCTTCTTTTTAAGAGAGATGAAACCCTTCTTAGAAGCCTTCTTCAGATTTGCCCTCCCATATCATTGGCTAGAATGTGTCACATGACCAACTTAAATTCATCACTCTCCCTGCTCATATCTGGGACTTGAGCTAGACTTCTCTGAAGAACCTGGCCCTGAATAGGAGGGTGGATACGTCATTGGGGTTCTGTTATAAAGCAGGAAGGAAAATGACATTAGAAGGCCACTACGTGTTATCTGCTACAGTATGCACAACTGAAATAAGCAGATTGAAAACATGTAACTATTTCCTCAACAGCATCCTCACGTCCAGAGACTAGAAACGGAACAGAAGCACAGAGACACAAGCAAGGCTAAATGCACTGGTCTGCGGGGCATTAATTTCAACTTCTGTGAAGTTTCTCAAGTGAGGTTGGGAACCACATCAGTTTCACTTTTTGAAATTAGAGACTCAGCTGTCCTTTCCTGTAAAAGGAGGCTGACGAAGAAATGTAACGTCTGCTCCTGGGGCTGTGGTTTCCAGAAGCTGATTACCTAGAAAGGTGGACGGAAGCACATCTAGTCTCCTAGACTGAGACAGCAGTCAGGTCCATCCCTGAACCTGTGACATCCCCAATATCCTCCGGCCAAGAGCCCTAACTCAAGGTGTTTGTGGTGTCCCAGCCGACACCGTTCTGTGGACTGTTTGTTACTGGTACATGACTAGATAAATACAAAAGTTGAGAGGAAGCATTTACAACTTTTATAGCAATTTGATATGGTCAAGTTATACTATCATGTGATCATTTTTCTAGTAAATCATTTTTAGTAAATTTCACAAAAAGCATAGGTCCTAGAAGGACTGGAAAAAAATTGCTCCATCACCACAGATCATTGGAGGAACACTGCCATAAGCCACCTGTGTAAGACCTGGATGGGAGGCCTAACAGTTATGAGGGCTTGCATAGAGATAAATACAAAATATCCGGACAGAGAGAGACTCACAGACTGAGGGAAACATGAAAAATTAAAATAAGAGATTGCCACTCAAAATGAGCCTGAAGACTAAAATCCCAAATACATATGGAAAATTAGTAGCCAACAAAATCAATTATTCGGAAAAGGAATTTATTCCAGGTAAGATAAAAATAGAAATACTTGACAATGACTTTAAAATTACATGCTTAGAACCATTAATAAAATAAATAAAAGCATACTATTCATATAAGGAATAAAATATAATTATAAAACAAAACAGGCGGAAATAAAATAGGAAAAGGAGGCTATATGAAGGAAACAATTAGAAATTCTGAAAATAAATCTCAAAAGACAGGATAAATTTTGGTAATAATCGTAAAAATACTGACAGCATAGAATTGAGGAATTCACCAAGCACATGAACAAAATAACAAACAACATTATACATTGAGAAACTCAGAGTTGCAAAAGGAAAAAAAAAAGGAGTACATAGTGAAGAAGTAATATTAGAAAAGACGACGACTGAGAATTTTCTAAATTTGAAGAAAGGCCTGAGTTCTCAGAGAGTAGTCTATTTAAAGTACTGAGAAGACTGATAAAAATCAAACTATTGCACTCCTGGGCATTTATCCCAGAGAAACGAGAACTTATTCACATAAAAACATGTACATAAATGTTCTTAGCAGTTTTCATAATAGCCCCAAATTGGAAACAGCCCAGATGTCCTTCAACAGGTGAAGGGTTAAACAAATTGTGATATCTCCAACACAGGGAATACTATTCAGCCATGAAAAGGAACTATTGATCCCCATAACAATGTGCATGAATCTCCAGAGAATTATGTTCAGTAGAAAAAGCCAATCTCGGAGAGGATGTGGAGAGAAGGGAACTCTCATACACTGCTGGTGGGAGTGCAAACTGGTGCAGCCACTATGGAAAACAGTATGGAGATTCCTCAAAAAATCAAGGATAGAACTACCATATGATCCAGCTATTCCACTGTTGGGTATTTATCCAAAGAACTTGAAAACACCAATTTGTAAAAGTACATGCACCCCTGTGTTCATTGCAGCGTTATTCACAATAGCCAAGACGTGGAAGCAACCTAAGTGCCCATCAAGGGACAAATGGATAAAGAATATGTGGTATATATACACAATGGAATACTACTCAGCCATAAGAAGCGATGAAATCCAGCCATTTGTGACAACATGGATGGACATTGAGGGTATAATGCAAAGTGAAATAAGTCAGAGGGAGAAGGTCAAATACCGTATGATTTCCTTCATTAAGTAGTAGATAATAACAACAATAAACAAACACATAGGGACAGAGATTGGATTGGTGGTTACCAGAGGGGAAGGGGGGAGGGAGGAGGGTGAAAGGGATAATTTGGTACATGTGTGTGGTGATGGGTTGTAATTAGTATTTTGGTGGTGAACATGATGTAATCTATGCAGAAATAGAAGTATAATGATGCACACCTGAAATTTTTACAATGTTACTGCAATAAACAAAAAATTAAAAAAAAAACAAAACAAAAGAAAAAGCCAATCTCAAAAGACTACCTACTATGTGACTTTATTTCTAGGACGCTCTTAAAGTGAGAAAATTATAGCAATGGAGAACAGATTAGTGGGTACGAGGAGTTACTAAGAGAGTGGGGCAGGAGGGAAGTGGATGTGGCTGTAAAAAAGGGCAACGTGAGGGATGCTTGAGGTGATGGCAATGTTCAGCACCTTGATATATATGCCAACACCCTGGCTGTGATATTCTACTATGGTTTTGCAAGAAGTTACCACTGGGGGAGCCTGGATAAAGGTACATGGGAGCTTTCTGTATTATTACTAATAATTGCATGGGAATCTCGCAATGATCTCAAAATAAAAAGTTTAGTAAAACACAACAAAGCAAAACAGACTTCTCCTAGACAAATCACACAATGATATCTTCAGAGTGCGGAGGAAAATAATGGTCAACCCAGATTCTCATATCTCACTAAATTATCTTTAAAAGGGAGATACTAAAAAAGTAAAAAGTGATTGATAAACTCCAAACTCTCTGAAGAAATTAAAAAAAAAGTGAACAAAGAAAGCGTTAACAATGCAACAGAAAACAGAAAAGTAGGAGAGGGAACAAAGAAAATGCATTGTAAATGGAAAACAAAAGACAGTTGGTGAAAATAATGCCAAACATTGCAAATCATAATAAATTAAAACCATCTATTAAAGGGCAGTAACCATTCAATTGGATTAAAAAAAAAAAAACCTAAAATAAAATGACAGAGAAATGTTAAAAATGAAGTGATGAAAAAAACACCAGAATTTTTTTCTTATTGGTGCAAAAATATTCCTATTAGACAATAAAAAATTGGAAACAAAAAATCCTTAATAACCATAAAGAAGAAAAGATGAAAAGAATAATCCAATAATGTGATATAAGAATAATGTACTTGTATATTCTTGAGAACATATCATTTAGTTATAAAGAAAAGGAAAAATACAAAAAATATTGGACTCAAAGAATGTTATTACCCAGACGTAATAACTGCTAACATGGAATATTTTATGCACATTTCTATAATATATACCTTTCTTTGTCATTGAACATCTTTCCATATCAAATCATCTACTTTATAATTATGATTAGTGTTTATGATTATAATCACTACTGAGTGGATAGATCATAATTCATTTCACCAATCTCCTATCATTAGATATGGAGACTTCTTCAAGGTTTTCTTTATTATAAATAACTCAGTGAATATCCATGTGCAGACAACACTTTCACTTTTCCTACTATAAATACTAAAATAGGCGTACATACTGTAATGTCTTTGAGCTATATCGCTACATCATCAATATAAACTTTTCCTAGTGATGTATACGGGTGCTTATATTATTATCCACTCATTAACACTGGGAATTATCTTTCTTCCTTTCTTTTTAAAGAAAAAGAAAATAATTTTAGTTTCCAGGCTTTAAAACAAAACAATATATGACTAAAGAATTTCATACAATTTAGGAAGATTAAAAAAAAAAACGTAAAGAACACCCATTATCTGCCACCAGATGTAAGTTCTTACTTAAAATTGTGTGTATGACTTTCTAGAATATTTTCTTTTCTAAAAAATTGAGATTACACTAGTTTTTCCACTTTAAAATTAAAGTATAATTTACCTACAGGAAAATTCACCACCTTTAATGTCGAGTTCCCCAAATTTTGACAAATGTATGTAGTTGGGAAATTACCACTACAATCAAGATATAGAACAATCCCATCAACCAGAAAATTCTCTCATCTACCTGTGTAGCCAACTCCTCTCCCCACCCCTGCTCCTTGTTTTGTGTCCCTACAGTTTTGTTTTTTCTAGATTGTCACATAAATAAAATCATGCAGTATGTAGGTTTTTGAATTTCTTTCACTTAGCAAAATGTATTTGATTTTCATCTTTGTTACTGCCTATATCAGTAGTTTGTTTCCCTTTATTGTTGTATAATATATATTTCTTTTAAATTTTTGCTAATTTTCTTGATAAAAATGTTATCGTCATTTAAAATTTTACATTTATTTTTTTACTAGTGAAATGAAATATATTTTATATGTATTGGCCTTTAGAATTCTCTCTAGAGTGAATCACACTATCTTCCTTTATTAAAATATACCACAAGAGAGACAAATGCTGTATAATATCACTCACATGTGGAATCTAAAAAAGACGAACCCATAGAACCAGAGGGTAGAACAGTGGTTGCCCAGGGTGGAGGGGTGGGGAAAATGGGGAGACGTTGGTCAAACTTTCAGATATAAGATGAAAACGTTCTGCGGATCTGACGTACAGCATGGTGATTATAGTTAATAGTAACGTATAGTATACTTGAAATTTGCTAAGAGAGTAAATCGTTAAGTGTTCTTACCACAAAGAGAAAATGGTAACTAAGTGAGGTGATGGATGTGTTAATTAACTCGATTGTGGTAATCATCTCACATTGTATACATATATTAAATCATCATGTTGTACACCTTAAAAAAATCACATTGTACAACCTAAATATATATAATTTTTATTTGTCAATTATACCTCAATAAAGCTGGAAAAAAATATACCTTGAGTCAGGTTTTTCTCAGCCTCCTCATTGCTGTCCATCAGTGATGTGGTTTTACTGTCTAGTATTTGGAGGCTTAATTGACCAAGAAATCTCGTCTCTGCTCTAGTTTATATTGACACCATCTGTGTGTGATGGAGGGTTGAGACACGTGCCTCTAACAGATGGGCATTAAGCCAGAGCCTTAAATATCATGTTGATGGAGGTGGGAAGAAGATGGTTCTAGTCCCTCCCACCTGAGCAGCTAGGAGCGGGTAACTGGAAAACTGTAGGCTCACATTCTACGGCATTCTCTGCCTTTCTGCCTTACTCTCACCACGAGACTGTTTCTCCCTAGCCATCCCAGAACCGATACAATGAAAATTAATGAGCTTGTATCAATAAATGTTTATGAGGCTAGTTTCAGGTTGACAAGCTGGGCCCTTCAGGCAAAGTCCATCCACCTGCCTGGCTGGAGAAAAGGTCATTCTTTCAGAAGTTTCAGCCATCTTGCTCTAGTGAGACTGTACAGCTCTGTGGTTAAGGGCAAAATCTTCAAAATCAGCTGGTCTTGGGTTCCATTGCTGACTCTGACGGTAGACTAAGAGACCTGGTACAAGTTGTTTAACTTCTTGGAACCTCAATTTTTCAGCTGTCAAAAGAGAATAATAATAATAGGACCTACTTCCTAAAGAAGTCAATGAGATTAGGTCTGTAAAACACACGGTGCAGTACCTGCACATGTGGAGGACTATTATACCCAATTAATGGTAGCTATTGCCATTGTCACTTGGAGTGAGAGTGGCCATCCTGTAGGTGGATCCAGGGCTCTGGAGTTTCATTTGCGCCCTTTCCACCCAACCAGACCTAAACAGGAGGAGAGCAAAAGAAACTGGACATGCTGTCTCTCATCAGAATTAGAAAGGTCAGTGCTGTCTTTGGAATCTTTTCATGTCCCCACATTTCCTGCCACTAGAATCTGAGCGGTGCTCCATGAGCACCAAGCCTTGATCCCAGCTGCTCATCAACAAATCTTACCTGAAGTGTCAGTCCAAAATGGTTTAGCTACCATTGCCCTTTCCAATAAGGGGCTCTCTCTATAGACCCAGAAACTGGAGCAGAGGAACCCAGCAGTGCATTAAATCTGAAGCACAATAGGTCCTTTGACATGCAGCCATGTTTTTACCGTGTGAGAGGCAGTGTGTGCTGTAGTTGAAAGAGTACAGGTTTGGGGTCTAAAGGACAAAGTTTACTTACTGTGTCTGAGCCTCAATTTCTCATCTCTGACTTCAGAGGATTGCGATAAGGATCAAATGGGAAAAAGTCACCCACAATATTTGCTTCCCTTTCTTCTCTCTTAACTGTTATAATTCTTTACTATTTTGGCTCTGGTTTGCATCACTGATCTGGGAATCCAGCATCTCTCTTCTTTCTCTCCTCTTATTTTTCCCTTTTCTTTGAGTGGAGTTGTCAGCTTGATGAAGAATCTTGAGGGTATGAGCTGTGGAGGCAAACACACAATTGACTCTCCATACTTACTTCCTTGTACAGCTTAGTGCACTCTTGCTGCTGGCTCGTGCTTTCTCCTAGAGGTGATGGCTCTCAATGGAGATGGCAATCCACAAGGGACCTTCTCAAAAATGCTGCCCACCTCCAACTACCCTTCTGCATGGGTTCCTCTGGCCCTCACTGGGAGCAGGGTTGCTACACAGAGCCAGCCAAGTAAATTTCCATCAACCCATCTAGCATGGAGCTCAAATGCTAGAGGCATCTTCTATTCTTACCAAGATGTTGTGCTTTCTTTGGGGAAAGGTTGGCCTTGTTGGTACCAATCTATTTCCCCTGTCTCTTGTTGACACTCCAGGCTCCATCTTCAAAAGCAGTGTCTGCTTTTGTGTGGTAGAGAACCAGGAGGGGGTCCAATTTTGCCATCAATCATATTTAATAGCATAGGCTATTAATGTAATTTTCTTATTGAAGATTCTTAAATCTATTCAGTGGCTTGCACAAGACAATTATGGTTTTTAAAAAGTACATGCGTGCAATCGGATATCACCTCTAATTAGAGCTGTAGCAATTAAATATGGTCATTATAAATGTAATATAAAATATTCTTTCAATAACAGTGGATGTGGCATTTCTTTCATTTAAAGGAAAATGACATTGGAATCAAACAATGAGAATTCTTATTAATTATTTGGTGTCTTATAAAAGATTATCTGCTAGGAGGACGATGTGAAAGCACGCGTGGAAGGAAGCTGTTGACGTTCTGAACAGCTTTCCTTTGCCTCAGAGACAAAGCTCAGCTCTCTACTCACACGGCTCATGGTTTTAAGACCCACTCGTTGACCAATTCAGGCTGCTTGAGTTCAAGTTTTGGACTTGATTAATAATAAGACCCCCACAGACCCCTCTATAGTGGGGGCAGGAGTCTCAGACTCGTTCGCAGTAAGTTCTCATCGTGAAATCCATATCTCTTTCACGGACTGTTTTGCTTTTGGTTTGTGACAAAATTAATGTGTGCTCAATGCCAAAAATCCTTCCTTGGAGGAAGTCTGTGGGAGGCGAGAACGGGTAGGGCGGGAAACACCCCAAGTTCAACAGCAGCCTAATCAAGTTTTAGACGTCAGGGGGCAAATTTACGAAGCATTAATCAAGAATCAGGTTGGCTTGATTAATTTTTTTAGTAATAAATAATTAAGACAGAAATACATAAAATAGGCTAAATATATAAGATAGTAATTCTTCTTCTCCAAATCAGCTTTAGTGCTGGTTTGTGTTTTGATGTAACAGGAAAGTGGAGAGATTTTTCCTTCCTTGGAAAAACTAATGGTCTCAGTTTGTGTTCCTTTATTGTATGTTCTCTGGTCATTTTGTGACTTGTCATTTAAGAGCTGGGGAAAGAGGCTGCTTTGTATCAGGAGAAGGCTTCAACTGGTTCCCCAGCCTCCTTGCTACAAACATATTGGCCGGGGAAGGATATAGAAAGGAACTACAGAAGGTGAATAACGACTCCTCCAACAATTTAGAATGTTTGAAGTTAATTATCCTACTCTGATGACTGGTTGTCTAGACATTTTAAGTATTTATTTTGTGGTGTCCCCTACAGTTCATAATTAAAGACCTAAAGGAAGGCTCCCGGAGGTTTTTACTGGCCAGACCAGAAATTACCCACACAACATACTGTGCTTGGGCAAAACACAGGAAGAAGCTGCATTCCTTTTTTTCATGCAGTCTGATGGGAGGCAGCGGCTAGAGTATTGACCGTCTTTGAACCACAATGGTGTTAATGAACCCGACAGAGATCCATAAGGCTCAGCTAAGGATCTCTGCCTGGGACTCAGTTTGTCAATTGCTCCTAAGAGACAAAATGGAAGTAGAACAATCTGCTAGAGTCATGAGTTCCCTAATTTTCAGTCCCCTGACATTACCTATGCATCAGAGTCAGGAACAAGACAGGAAACATTGAGCTGATGTAGGCATGGTGAGGTTGTTCATTCATTCATTCATTCATTCAACAAGTATTTGCTCAGTGTCTCTATGTCAAAAGCATTGAGCCAATATTTTTGGAAAGAGCACAGTGATTTGGTCTGAATCTTGGCTTTCTACCAAGGAATGGAGTCAATATTTTTGGAAAGAGCACAGTGATTGGGGCTGAATCTTGGCTTTCCTTGGTCAAGTTGTTTAACCTCTCTGATACTTTGTCAAGAGACAATAATTATATTTATTCTTGCATGGTTGTTAGATGGATTAAACAAGAGAAGATATATAAAATTCACTCAGCATACCACCCAGCACATAGTCAAATGCTTAATCATTAGGGATTTTCAATGTGTGCAAATATTTGCTAATGATATAATTGATGCAAAGGTGGTGTAGAATTTGTGAAGTTCTACACACTTGTGATGGTGTCTTCAGTTCTGTGAATCTTTCCTAAGCTAGAGAGCCCAAGGATACACTGATGAAAAGGTTCAGTGAGTGTCCTCTGTGTTAGACCTTTCCCTTCTTCTGGAAACTAAACAAGTACCACAGATGGAGCAACATACCATTGAAGAGAGGCCAAACCAGGTGTGAAGGCATCCAGGCTGGTATAGACCTCAAAGGGCTGGAAGGACCACTAGGCTTCAAGGAGGAGGCAGCATTTGTAGAATAAACATCCTGTTATCACTCAGAGACTGCACTCTCCTTGGTTTGCCCTCTGCCTGGGCCTCTAGGCTCCTTCTCCTAGAGACTCCCAACTTTAAGAAGGATATACCAGATACACACACTCACATATACACTCAAATACAGGCAGAGCTTGAGTCAAGCCTGGAGTGAGCCTGCAGTGTATTTAAACTCCAAAATATGTGTGTGTGTGTGTGAGTATATGTAGTGTGTGTGTATCTGAAGTTACAGTTCTTTTTATTTGGTCTCCAGACATATCATCCCTAACTCTTCTTTGGGAATTTTCCATCTTCACTTCATACAGCTCCAGTGTCATATGCAACATTCCAGGGCTGCTCTCCCCTCGCTGCTTCTCTGCCCTACACAGGATCCCAAATGTCATTGTGTCAAGAGGTGGTAAGGTTAATTGTAAACCTAACTCTTCAAACTCTTCACCCTTTCTTAGAGCCAATGCCCGTCTTCCAGGCCTTTCTGCATTTAAACCAGTTTGAGGAATTTCTAGAGAAGGGGAAAATGGCCAAGGCACTCTTAACCACATCTGTTATGCCACAAGGATAGGTGGTTGCAGCATCTACGCTTGTGGGCTGTGTACTCCGAGCGCCAGGCAGAAAGAACCAGCTTCAAAAGGAGGGTTGGTGGAAAGCAAGGGCTGTATCTGGACCCCAAAACTTAGCACATGAACAGGGAGTGGGATAGAGATGGGCAGATGGACAAGAAGACAACTGAATGGGTGAGTGAATAAATGAGAGGTTAAAAGTTCCCTTCCAAGACAGAGAGACTCAATGCATGGGCTTTTGTTGAAACTCTTGGAAGAGAGAATCCGTTTTCCACAGGGATTGCTGGTTATAAAGAGGATGTAAATCCAGAGTTAATGGAGGCCTCCACGTGGGGAGAGCCTGCCTGAGCCAAGAAACGGGAGGAGAGAGGGAGAAAGAGGGAGGGAGGGGGAAGGAGAGAGAGAGAGTGAGGACAGGGTCCTGATGATGTGATTTGACCACCTGCTTCCAGCCCCGCCTGAGCCCATTACATTCCTGGACTTTTCTCCCATGTGAACCAAAAAATTCCCTTTTTTCCTTAAGACTTTTTGGTCATTTGCAAACAACAGTCCTGATTAATACAATAATTGGGGGGTTGGATAGTATTCTTATTTTTCTTTTGGAAATATAGCAGAAGATGAGTAAGAGAAAAAGTAGGGAAACGTGTTTTATGGTATGTTCCATAGCAATTTATATTCCACAGTAATTTTTAAGGGGTTGGAGAGGCAATCAGACAAACAATTGTCCTGCCTTACATTAGGATAAGCTTCTTTAAATGAGATGCTTACTTCTGGCTTGACTGAAAGTCATCACTGCCGAGAGGGGGCTGTTATCTGGGAAGGGGCAGCACTAGGGTGCAGGGAAGTTGGATTCTGGTTCTCTTTTGTGGGAGGAGGAGGGAGGCTGTGTTTTAATCCCTATTTTTGAGCAAATAGGTCAATTGGTAACTTTCTTTTTTTTCTGAATAACTTTGCTGAAATTAATATGCATCTGTCCATCTGATTTACGTATCGGAAAAATCCTCCTCTGGAGAAAAGTTGACTGAGGTTGACTGTTAGAATATCTCCCCAAAATTATGTCCAAAATATTCTTCCAGGTAGGAAAAAGTGGGTTTTAAATGGCTCTGATATTTTCCCCTTTGTTTTATCAATACTGCCTCATTTCAGCGTGGGCAGACCAAACGGCTCTGGCTTCATCCCGTGAATTAATGATTCTTCAAATCAATTTAATCTGGAGCCTAATAAATTTTCCTAATGACAAATCAATGTCAAAAATAATGAAAGAAGGAGTGATTCAATGTGTTTGCCCCCCAATCTCTACTTCCCTAAGCAGAGATGTATTATCCAAAGGGCAGATTTAACATTTTCTCTTTCTACAATGCATGACACTTTTTCCTACGCAGGGTGAATTGTCAAAGGCAAGAATACAGATTTCTTCCACCTCCTACAATCAGAGGCTGGTATCTACAAGTTATCCTTCTTCATGCTTTTTAAAGCCTGGCCAGAGAGTCAACATCAGAGAACTAAGTTCTTTAGTGTTCCTTACACAGGCAAACAAACAAACAAAAAGGATGGTGACTGTGTGTGTGTGTGTGTGTGTGTGTGTGTGTGATACATGTGTTTCTGGAAAATTTTTAAACAACATTGATAGATGAAGGTATGTAATATATTAATGTAATGGAGTATGTAACAGAGAAGATGGTCGGGAAATGAACAAGATGCCTCCTTAGTTTGTGCTCCTAACCTGAGTTCTACTGCTGGGAACAAATACATAATGACGCTATTAAACTAACAGTACTTCCGTCTCTAGACAGTTGGTTGATAGCCCCAAAGAATTAACCAGTACTTGATAAGAGCCTACTATGTGTCCACCATTGTCAGGTGCTGTCAGTGGTCAAGGAGATTAAGTCTCAACCCTTATGAATCTTGTAACCAAGATTAAGGATGCAAATCTAACACATACAAGACACTTAGAAGAGATGGATGTTGATAATAATGAGAGGGGCTCAAGTTCAGAGTCAGGTGAGAAGCCAGTTGTGAAGGAAAGTGCAAAGAGGAAAGTCATGTTTAAGAGCCTGAGATGCAGGATTTACACAATGGGACAGGGATTGAGTGTCAGCTGAGAGTGAGGATAAGACCCTGATAGACGAGAAGGTGATATCCTTGTTGGTTCTTCCTCATTCTAATGGGGAAGAGCTTCCAACCTGTGCACTGATTTGCTTTCTCAGGAGCCCTCTTCTGTGCTGACTGCTGAAGGCGTGCTGGGCTGGTGAAGGAATTCTGACTGTGTAAAGTCTTCCTTTCAGGTACTCCATTTGTAAAGGGCAGTGGAAATATGTTCTTTATGCATTTATCTTAATTCTTTAGACTACTTTCAAGTTGGACTGTAAGATATGGGAGTAGAAGGGACCAGACCAGATGATCCCAGGAAGATTTCCAGAGATCAGTCTCCTAGAAGTCTCAGAGGCATTCTCTTTCAGTGTCATGAAACTCACACCTTGTATGTCCACTGTAATGGATGTGTTTAATAATACTCATTGCCCTTCTGGGAACAAGGTTCAAAATAGCTTGACCTTTTCCTCTCAGAACTGAACATTATCAAATATTTAAGTCCAGAACCCTCCCTTACCCTTGGTCATTGTTTAATATAGGGAGGGAGGAGAAATCCCAGTCTCAACCTTGGCCACCTTGAGAGGCTGATTTTTCTCTTAGAAATTTAAGTAGAAACCAGGTGGATTAATGGCAAATTAGATCAAGCTCCCAGGACTCGGGAGATAGACTTAGCAGCAAAACCCTCCTTTATGGAAAAGGAGAACTGGTTCATGTGATAGCATCAATGGTTAATCTGCCCTTAGATCAAGATGGTCTGATAACTTGATCAGTTGCTGACAACCCTGTTGATTCTTTCCAGTGAGAGTGGTGGGTTTGCACAGGTTGGAGGCAGGGTTAGGATATAAATTGGAAATGAAAACCAGGAAAGTCTCATCAGAAGATTTTTCCCTACACCATCAAGTCTAAGAGTGCCATTTTCAGCATTCGTATTGCTTATCAGATAAAAACTCAAAATCAGGGGCTGGGTCCGTGGCGCAAGTGGTTAAGTGCATGCTTTCCACTGCAGCGGCCCAGGGTTCGCAGGTTCGGATCCCAGGCGCGCACCGACGCACCGCTTGTCAAGCCATGCTGTGGTGGTGTCCCATATAAAGTAGGGGCAGATGGTCATGGATGTTAGCCCAGGGCCAATCTTCCTCGGCAAAAAAAGAGGAGGATTGGCATCGGATGTTAGCTCAGGGCTGATCTTCCTCACAAAAATAAACAAAAAAACTCAAAATCATGATTTGACAAAAGAAATATCATAACGGCTTCCTCTTTATAAGATAAATTGAATTAAAATTTATTTTTATTTGAGATAGTTGTAGGTCCCTTGAGATAAATGTTGCTGGGGTGAAATGGATTGGGAACTGAGGCCTGTCAGCAAAGAGAGAGGGCTTCCTTTGTTATTGCTCTGGGCAAGGTCAATGGCTCTAACGCGGAAGCATCCCATTGCCCAGGACAGCAAGTGAGTATCCCCTTTTATCATTTAAAGATCGCTTTACTTCGTGAGCTCCATGAGAGAAATGAGAAACACTTTACCTCCTTTCAATATCACCCATGTACATAAGCGTGTTACATGTTTTCAGAAGGCTTGCACTGAAGAATTCTGGTTATCCAGCACATCACACATTATGTGACACTGGGACAGGTGTGTTCAGATGACATCCCTTCCCTTGGTTCTATGCAGAGCGTACTCCGGGAGACATCCATCAGCCATGTCTTAATTCTTCTACTGCATCCCCACTCACCCCTGGCACCTTGCACAGTGGTCAGCATACAGTAGGCACTCACCATATATTCAGGAATCCTTTTTCAAGATACTTTTCTCTCAAGACTTTATTTGACTCTTGAAACAAAAACTCTTCATTTTATAGACAAGGAAAATGAGAGGCAGAGAAGTCCAGTGACCTGTCCAGTGGTAGAATAAGGATCCTAACTGATGTCTGCTCCCTCCGAAGTATGCATGTTCTCTATTCCACTACTCCAGAAAGCATCTGGGCAAGAAATACAAAGTTATCCCAAAGCCTGAAGAATAAGAGCCTCTGAACACGTGAAGAGCTTAGCCTCTTCTCCACATCTCCACTTGCTCTGAATGCCTAGCATGAATGTCTCTGTACGAGGCTTAGTCTTGTCTTCCCTCACTCAACTCTGTAATTTAAACAGTGGAAGGCATGCCAGCTGAATGGGGTGTCTGGTTCCCAGTCTGATTTTTCTCACTTTACTTTCTTATTGTTCTGAAAGTCATGGCTAATGAACGAATCAGGGCCCTCAGAGCAGCCTTGGCTGCACTGAAGCTAGGTTACACCCAGCTGAGATGCTATGGTACCAGGATATATACATTGCAGTGTGCTACACTGCAGTTTGCTCCAACCAAGACCAGTGGGGTCTGCCAGAAATGCAGACAAATGGAACATGATGCCAGGCCCACCAAGGGAAAAAAATCCCCCAACTCAAAGATTCATGGGGTGGGAAAGATGGACTGAGCCTTGGTGAGGCAGGAAGCCCAGAAGATCCCAAGGGCATCCCAGTTTTTAGTCATCTTCATCCTATCCACGTTGTCCGTGCCAGTGAGCTTCCCCAAGTACTCTTGAGTCATCATCCTCCTTGGCACGATAGCCCACAGGTAGCAATCCTTTGCCGTAGGAGCCACATAGCTTTGCCTGACTTTCGAGACCTCCCAGCATATAGCACTCTGCCCTCTGTTCCCAATCTGTCTGCCATTTCTCCATCTAGGCTGGTCTTCTCACTACTCCTACACCATCTCTGGCTCAAGTTCACCCAAATCCACCAGTGTGCTATTGTTTGCATTATATTCTGGAACACTCTGCTGGGGCCACTCTACCTCTATAACTCCTACCCATCCTTCAAACCCAGATCCGGTCCTGCTTCCCCTCTGAAGTGTTTCTTAACACTCCTAGCCCTGACTGGTTCTGAGTCTGACTTGAGTAGCCTTCATTCTGGCTAGCAGGTTCTCAGTCCTGAGTTATTACTGGTCAGTTCCATGGGAACACTTCCTGTCTCATCAGACAGGTTTTAATTTCCTTGGTTGTTATTATGCATCTTCATGGTCCTGTGTCACACCACCCCCCTTCCACAGTGGCTAGCATAGTGTGAGGCTCAAACCAGCCTTGTAATCCTCGCTCAGTCCTTGTTCATTGCACATTATGCTCCAGGTAACCCTGAAGGTGAGCTTACTTCTTTAAATGGACATAAAATAAAGTATGGTATCTTGAGCAATTTTTTTAGACTGGTTATTACTACCATTTTTTAAGTGCTTACTAAGCACTAGCTATTTCTACTGGGTACTTTACACCAATTATCTCATTTAATCTTCCCACGAATCCCATGAGATCAGGGAACTGAGGCTCAGAGAGGTTAAACAACTAGCCTAAGGTCACACTGGAAATGGTAAAGATGGGATTTGAAGAATATTGTCTTAGCCCCTTCAGTGGCGGCTTCTGCTCTAGGTAGGATTTATTCTTTTTCCATTCTAGCCTCCTGATGTTGCTATTGAAATCTGTTTCATCCTGTTACTCTTGGGGCTGGAAAATGGACTCTGCCTGCCCTGTACCAGACACTTTGGGTCAGAGGAGCTGGCCTTTGACAAAGGACCCCGGGAAGGGTAGCTTCCATCCATGCTGCACAACCATCCCCTTTGCCTGTGGTCTGGAACCTCTGTGGTTGCTGCCCCTTCCTCCTGCATCTTCCATCTCCCCAGTCCCCCTCCTCCGCCCTCAACCCCCAGCCCCACCATTAATGAAAATCAGAAGGAGGGAGAGTGGGGACTTGAAAGAGTAATTCCTTTCTTATTTATAGGTCTCCACTGGAGGACCAGGGGCAAGGAGTGTGGTCTCTACCCTGAAGCAAGGAGCAAAGCTCTCACAGGGGGCTGGGTCCTGGCTGGGCTCGGCCTGTGACCCCTCGTGTCTTAATCTCCCCAGCTGTACAATTAGGTAAAAGTTGGGCTACAATGAAAACCAGATGTTACATCGGGAGCGAAGTCTCCTGGGCAAACAAATTAAATAATAAATAAATGCTTTCAGTTTTACTAGCGACTGGCCGTTCTGTCCCTCCTCCCAGGCTCCAATTAGAGTTCTCCTGGTGTCTCGTGGAGTTTTAAAACCCAAGTGTAAATAAGAAAGAGTCCTGGAACACCAGAAATGCTTGCTAGTTTTGATTTTTATTTTTGCCGATTGTTTGGCTTTGGTTTAGTTTTATGCAATGTTGCAAATGTGTTTTTTTCCAGATCATCATGAGTTTAATTTTACATCCTGGTTTAAGGGAGTGGTGGCGATTAACAAGGTTGTAACCCTTTTTTGGTCACTGGGGAACATTGATCCTGGGACATTCTCACGCACGAAGGACTCGGGGGATTAGAGATGCAGCGTGCACATCTCGCCATTTGCTGGAAACCGAAACTCTAGGAAAAGCGGTACTGAGCTTGGGTTTTAACTGTAGTCGTCCACTTGAGAATGTCTCTACGGTGTTTATATCTGCTTCCCTGCCTTCACTTGGTGTTTAGAGATGATCATACTTGGCTGAGTAAGGAACTCAAGAGCCTCAGACACGTTATTTTCATTCATTCTTTTCTTCGTGAACTCATTCATTCATTCAACAAATATTTATTGAGCACTTGTTGGTGCTCAACACTTTTCCTGGCACTGAGAGTGCAGCTGCGACCCAGAAGACCAGGGTGCCTGCCAACAGGAGGACTGAAAAAACAAAATTCTGATTTTACAACCTGTTTTGGCACGGGGGTTCCAGTCATTCGTATTTCACTCTTGGAAGCAATTCAGGAAAATGTGTATTGACTGACAAGAAGGTGATGCAATTAAGTGATGGCTCTCACATTTGACTCTCCCACGGCCATGCTTGGCCAAAAGTGAGCCGAGCTCTCTATGGACACAGTTACAGCCATGGCTCTCATTTAGTGAGCCCTACTCTGTGCCAGGCGTGGGGGTCAGCGTGCCACATGAACACCTTGTTGTATGCTCACTGCTTTAGTGGAGGAAACAGAGCCTCCAAGAGCCCCATCATACCTTGTACAAGCTCTCCCATTCCCGCTGGGCGTCAGGATGCATGAGGAAATGTCTAAGAGAAGTTATAATAATATCTAGACACTTATTCAGAACCTACTAGGTGCCAGACACTGAGCTGACAACTTTCTGCATGTTTTCTTATCCCATCGTCACAGGGTCTTTGTAAGGTCACTATTGTCACCCCATTTTATAGCAGAGGAAATGGAAGCTAATACTTGCCCCGTGTCACACAGCTTGAAAGTGTGAGAGCAAGAATTCACACCCAGGTCCTTCTGATGCCTGAGTCAGCATTCAATTACCTCCCCTTAAGCTTCATGTTTTATAAGCAAAGGAGCAAGGGTTGGAACTAAGAAAACCAGCCTCAATGGCTTTACTTAGCCCCTTTGACTGTGTAAGGGCCTGAACTCTCAAGACATGCTCGAGGGAGTCCCATGTCCACCCCTGGAGGGTGATGACTTTCTCAATCGTCAGACGAGGACACTGAAGCCAAGAGTGGTTGTGCCCCTTTCCAAGGCCTCAGTGCAAAGTCAAAGACGGTTGTATTTTGTGGCTCTGCTCTTGGTGGATTTCTGTCAGAGTCACCGAGCAGAAACCCCCCTAGCACAGCGTTCTCCTGGGTGGAATGTGGGTGGAGAGGGGACGGGGTGAAGCTACCTTGGGGAACCACCCTTGCATCCTTCCCTCCCGTGCCCCTCAGTCCAGCTCCAAACTCAGAGACAAGCCTGAGTCCAACAAGGATAGGCCTGACCAGGAGACAGGGGTTTTGTTCTTTATATTTTGCCTTGTTTTGGGTTTTGTAGCAGAAGGAACACCTCCTAATGAACAGGATGATTTTTGACAAATGTATGCACTCCTATAACCACCACCTCAATCAAGATCGAGAATATTTCCATCTCCTCAGAAAGTTCCCTTGTGTCCCTTTGCGGTCAAACTATCCCCTCACTCACTCCAGATAGCCGCCAATATAATTTCTATATCTCTTTATCTCTCTCTCTTTTTTATTTCCTTCTCTTTTGATAATAATGATTTTTTTCCTTGTACAAAAGCTAGTGGTAGCAAATTGCACATATTCTTAGGTCATTGTCTTTTTAGGTTGTTTTTCTCTATTGTCCTTATTTGGCAAAATAAAATGTTTGCAACCTTAGGTCTGTAAATTTTGCTGGTCTATGAAATCTAAAGATCTCTTTTTATAAGAGCAGAAATCATTTGCTTGATTGGGGGCATAAAAGAGAGAATTACAGAAAGGAGAAGGTGTTAGGATAAGGACTCAACATTCTATTTACGAAATGACAGACTCTAAACTAACGAAGCTTACTCAAGGAAGGATCTGCACACCTCTGTCAGCTGTGCCCAAGGAGGATGTCACAGCTGGTTCTGAAATTCTTGTTCCAACTCCACCTCTGAGTTCCCAGGTGACCTGGGACCATGGCTGCTCCTTTCTGAGCTCATTATGCTCATCTGTAAGGTAGATTGGTTTGGTTAAATTATTTCTGTGGTCTGATTTCTTCTCTGGCCAGGTTTAGATTAATTGGCACTGATTTCCCCAGAGCTGCTCGAGGTCTGAACTCCAGGCTAGCATTTCCAGCCCAAAGCAAACACAGTTCTAAACATCAGGCTTCCAACAAGTTCTGTCTAAAGTTTCCTTCCACCTCTTTCTGGGAAGCAATCAAGGGGTCCCTTTTCTAGGAGACTGTAATTTGTTGAAAAGCATTTGATTGTTGTATTGAAAGGTTGCACTGTATGTATAAAAAGGTGTTTATGAGGCTTCGTACAGTATAGTTAATAACCAACCAAGACCAGGGCCTTTATAACAGGGACCCTGGCTGCGAGCATCTATATTGTGCCTTTCTGAGGACTGCTAATGTGTAATTATAGTGGCTGGTGGTCTGGTATATAAACCTGAGGTGCTTGCTGCAGGCCTGCAGGTCAGCCTTCTCCTCTATCAACGGTAGCACATCTGTATCTTTCTCAGGCTTGGCAGAAATGTGCCTCCTGACTCTCTCAGTCCAGCTCACTGGACACCTGTAGATTCTAAGGTAGGCTGAGCAAGGTGTGTTTTTAGATGCATTGGAAGCAAAGAGCTGGGCAGAAACTGGTAATAAAATGAGTTTGAATATTTGCTTACTCATGAAGGGGAGACTCATGGCTGAAGGACCAACTAGCTCAAGCTACAGCCATTTCTCGCCGGAAACAGGACAACAGCTTCTTATGAGGCCACCTCATTTCCACTCTGTCCCCACTCCCTAGTCCATGCCCCACGCTGCAGGTACAACATTCCTCTACACATACAAGTCTGACCAGGTCTTTCTCGTCTTAAAACCTACTAATGGTCCCTCCTTGTTGTCTAGGACCAAGTCCCAACTCCCAACTCCCAACTCTTCACCACGGATTTGAGGGCCCTGCACCATCTGACCTTCGTTGACTTCCCTGGCCATTCTGACATCACATTACCCTTTGCTCTCTGACCCGATTTCTCATTGACCTCCTTTTGGATCCCTTCTGCCTCTGACTTTCCATGTGAACTTAGATATATGCTGCTCCTTCTGCCTAGAATGATCCCTCCTCTCTCCCTTCTACCCCCAATCTCCTGTCCCCTTCTCTGCCTGGTAAACTCCTGCTCAGCTTTCAGATCTCAGATTAAATGCCACTTCTGAGAAGCCTTCTCTGATCTCCTGTATCAAGTCAAGTTCCCTTGCTTGATTCATTTATTTCTTATTCCACAATTACTTCCTCTAGAGTGCCTATTATGTGTCTGGAAATGAGCTGTACAGTTTACATGAGATAACTCACACATGAAGCGTGGACTAAGAATATCCTTTTTTTGCAAATGCAGAACCTGAAGCTCAGAGAGAGGAAATACAAGATGTAGGAGAGTTGGTGAGTCACAGAACCAGAATTCAATGACTCCCAAGCACAAGGTCTTCACTAAAAACATAAGCTCTTCGACATTTTGCTGTTGTGTGTGTGGGGAAATGATATGTCTAATACTCAAATATGTAAAATATCTGCCCCCAAGATATGAAAAAAGTGTGGCAAGACTGCAGTGAAAGACACAACCTATTAATAGCGATAGTCATCTGCTGAGGGCTCTGGGAGTGAATTTCTCTTCTCCTTTCAGTTTTTCTTGAGTTTCCTAATTTTCCATAATGAGTGCCTATTTCTTTTCTAATGCAAAGATGTTAAGCTTTAAAAGAAATTTAAGTACATAAGATGTATATTGCCTGAAACATTATAACAGCCCTAGAACAAAAAAATTTACCCACAATATCACCACACTAAACAAACCAACTGTTTTCAATTTTGTGTTTGCCTCCCAGGACCCATCTCTAAAAAGATTTCATTCCTCATAGTTGTGATCACAGTGTACATTCTATTTTGGTATTCTCTCCTTCTCACTTAATATTTCCTGCTGATGACCATGTAAATAACAGTGGTATACTCCATCAAGGTGAACCTCATCTGTTGTCCTGGATTCACTAGCATGATTCCGGCATTAACGATGCCTCCAAGACCAGCACATCTTCTGGGTTAACCCAGTCTGCCCTGGCATTCATTCTTCCATTCCGTGATTTAGTCATTCACTCCACAACTATTTTTTGAATGCCTACTGTGTGCCAGGCATGTGCTAGGTATGCTTAATCTACCCATGCTATGTGACAGTCGGCTCTAGCAGACAGCAAAACAATTTACTTCTTAAGAAATCTTTAATAGACAGTACGAGACTTCAGGAATAAGAGGAATATCTTATAGGAAGCCAAGAATTTGGGCCTTCAAGTGATTTTTCCCTTATTCAATAAATTTTAAACAGTGAATTATATAGAGATTTACAGTTTATAGGATTCTTTTACATCCATTGTTACTTTTAATTTGCCAGCACATGGGAAGTGAGAGGAATTCTCTCCAAATGAGGAGACTGAGATCCCAAGAGGTTATTTGATTTATTCAAAGGTTTTAGCCCATGAAAAATGTGACCATACCATATACTTAGTGCTTTGATTTGATTTTCTTACATATTAGAATATCTTGGAGATATTTCTATGTCAGAACGGTCATTTTTTTAAACAGTTGTAGACTATGCTACAATATAGATGAACCATAATCTATTTTTCTTGTTTCTCATTGATAGATATTTATATTGCCTCAACTTTTTCATTATTCTAATGTTGCAATTAAAAATCCTCAAAATACATCTTTGAGCAAACTTGAGTATATTTTTGTAAAATAGGCTCTTTGAAATGTACATAGATCAGTGGGTATACACATGATAAATTTTGACATTTGTCAAAATTTAATTTAATTTAGTCCAGTAAAGTCTTCCCTAAGAATATTGTGTAATGATACCCATTTGCCAGCAACAGTGCCAGCTGTTGAAACTACTGATCTTTCAAATTTTTGCCAATATTATGAGGACAATATGATACCTCATTGTGGTTTTCAATCCGCATTTTCCTGATTGCCAGTGGGTTTGAGCATTTTTTCATTTGCATATGAGCCTTTAGTGTGTCATCTGGGAAGAACTTCCTAGAGCCCCTGTGAGAGCTCTCTATGGGCAGAGTCTTGGGGCTGGGGCAAGCTGGGACAGGCTTTCTTCAGGGAGCCCATGGTGTACACAGTCAACCTAGAGGGCAAGTGGAAGATAAAAGTGAGAATACATTGCAAGATCAGCGGTTAGAAGTGGAGAGAGACAGACAGACAGAGAGAAAGAGAGAGAATGGGACCCAGAATACGTCAAGTAGTTTATGACATCACCCGTAAAGGGAAAGAAGGTTCTGGATACTCACTGTTTGCAGTTCCCAGTACGTGCCACAGGAGTAGTTCCCTCAAGGAGCCATGCCATCTTGGGCGTGAAGCTGTCTTAGGACGGAAGTCTGTGTTGGGAGATCTCGAGGAGTTTTAGACTCACCATGAAGTTAATGAAGCTTGATTCCTAGGGCCCCTCATTTGCACAAGCCCCTTCCCAGTCCTGGAGAGGGGCCTTGGCAGTGGGCTCATGTGGTCACAATGTTTGTGTCCCCTCAGAATTCATACATTGAAATCCTAACTACCGAGGTAGTGGTATTAGCAGATGAGGCCTTTGGGAGGTGGGTGATTGGGTCGTGAGTGGGACTCGTACCCTTATAAAAGAGGCCTGAGAAAGCATAGACCATATAAGGTTACTCTAGAAGACGGCCTCTAACAAGCGTGCCTTCACCAGACACCAAATCTGCTGGCACCTTGATCTTGGACTTCCCAGCTTCCAGAACTGTAAGAAATAAATGTTTGCTGTTTACAAGCCATCTAGCTTATGGTATTTTTTATAGCAGCCTGAAAAGACTGAGGCAACATGTTTCTGTAAAATCTGCAAAATTAGATATTTAAATTCAATTGAGTAAGACTGCTGTCTCTTTGCACTCTAATTTCCCTTCTATTACTCTTATCCATGTGTTGAGCAGCTACAGACATTTTCAGGAGCTGGTCAAGAGGACATTGAAGATACTTTTAGCTTGTATTTAGTGAGATATATTTGCATTGCATGGTTCGCATCGTCCAAGGATAGTAAGTTGTTGCTAACCGCCCCGGGGTTAGTGTGGGTTCAGGAACACTGTTCCTGCCCCCTGGGCCAGCTCACTGTATTGTGACATGACAGTGCAAAGACAGACCCTGTACTGAGTTAGGAGTGTGTCCTGTGGTACCTGGCCCCAGAATGCAGAGGAGAGAAGAGAGAAGAAACACATTTGAAAGTTAGTGAACCAGAAGCTAGGTTACGAATAATTCTACATCAGATATGCACAGGTATAAGCAGAAATTTCTGTTCACTTTAATTCATAGTCAAAATAGAAGCTCTTTGCTGTCAGAATATACTAAATAAAGCAGCATTTTATTGACAATATAATTATAAACCTACCATACTTTAGATGAGAATCCCATGAAATAGAATTTATCAGAAATATTGTATTTGAGGAGTACAAACCTGTATTCTTCAGTGAGTAGAACTATCTGTGAAGATGCGTGTTTTATGCATCCCAAATATTATGTTTTATTATTTTGATCAACCAAACTAGAGGAAAGACTGAATTATCTTTCTATTCTCTCTACAGAAAATATCACAAAGCCCTCATCATAGAAGAAGGCAATCAGAGAGTGTACAGCCAAAATTGCAAGGAAAAAGTACTGCAGAGGTGCCCCAGGCAGTTAATTAATTAAAATATCATTACTTTTTTGGATGTTGTGTGTTTTAAAAAAATTGTCAACTTCTTAAAATTAGTATTATGTTATGATTTCTTTTTTTATTCTAAATAAACTTTAATTTCATGCCTAAGTTTGTGTTCATGTCTTTATATTCTTTTACTTGATAAGAACTACAAAACTGAATATGCTTCAGCCCCACCCCCCCACAATTTGTAGGAGATTAGGAGGTTTGGAATTGGCCTCAATGATCTCTTTAGTCGAGACTGGAAGCACAGGAAAGGTGGGTTCATGGCATCTTTTGTTTAATCTCTTATGTCACTGGTACACCTGCCACGACCAGTGTGAAGTAGGCACTCAATAATCTTGACTGCATGAATGAACAACCCTTCTAGCTCTAAGATTCTTCTATAGGGTGTTTTAGTGACCTATGGTAGATCAGATCATTGTTCAGAAATATTCACTCTCTTCCCCACCCTGGTTGCCATAGGAAGAACATACTTCCCCACCCTCTGCTGTTGAACTTGGCCCTGTGACTTGCTTTGGCCTCATGGTGGGAGGAATACACTAGCTGTCCCCTGGTCTTGGATGCTAGAAGGCGTGATGCAGGCAGAGGCTAGATAAGGGCTGCGTGGTTGACCTTGCCCTGTTGTTCATCTGCCATCACTGTGAGAAGAACACGCCATGGCTACTCTGCTGATCCTAAGAGGATGAGAGACACGTGATGTGAACCTGACCCAACCCCGCAGCCTTTTGGGCCTGGACCCTGACTCCCAGCATGTTTCCTAGATTTTGCCTTCAGTCTAAAAGCTAGCCAGGAAACCATACCCTTGTTCAGGCAGATGCATGGGCAGGGATAAGATGAACTAGCCAAAGTGAGAGGCAACAAAAACAGCCTTGCAATGCAACCATTTAGACAAAGTCAAATATAGATTTAACAACTAATTATAGGAGAAAGCTGCAAAGTGCGTTATAAAATCAAGTGTTTGCACAGAAACATTTTTGCTAGAAAGCAAAGCGGTAGCTCATTTGCATGTTTGGTATTGTTAGCATACAAAGGAGCTGAACTGCTAAAATTAAGATAGTGAGTTGTTTGAAAACCTCATTTTAAAATAGAATAAATCAAACCACAGACAGATGTTTAAGAGTGTGCCTGATGTGAGGAGAGCCGGCCTCCAGCGCGAGGCTTGGCGGGAGTTGAGCCTCTTTCCAGAAAGGCCAACCAAACTCCTCTCTGAACATCAGGGATGAGGGATGCAGGAAGCTCGCTTTCTGTGGCTTCCTGAGAAAGTGTCATGGTTGGGGGTTCACAGTCTGAGGCTGGGCCGAGAGAGTGAATATCAATGCTGGCAGCCACCAGTGACCAAGCCACCTCTGTGTGCCAGGTACATGCCAAGTGCTCCACATGCAGCAGGATGAGTCAGAGCAGATTCTAAGGGCGGGAAATGTCAGGGGCCGACTCTGCACTTACACAACCCTGAGAGGGAGCCCCTCCCTTACTTCATCCTGTGCTCAGCTCTCACGTGCAGTATCAATTTTAAGCCTCACCCAGCTTTGTGAGTTAAAGTATTATTATTATTATCATCAACATCCCATTTCATGGATGGACATGTGAAGGATGAGAGACAATCCAAAACATCCCCCAAATCCAATAGGTGGTAAGTGGTGTGGCTCTGAATTAACCCCAAGTCTAATTCCAGAGATGAGTGATCATCAACTTTTTTATTGCACACCCCTTATGAAGAATATGTGTGAACATGCACTTCCATCGATATCTATTTATATATGTATCAATTATGTGCGTGTATGACTGTATTATCTACTTCATATAACATGCTCAAAATGGAAATATGGGGGCTGGCCTGATGGCATAGTGGTTAAGTTTGTGCCCTTTGCTTCAGTGGCCCGGGGTTCCCAGGTTTGGATCCCAGGTGTGGACCTACACGCCGCTCTTTAAGCCATGTTGTGGTAGCGTCCCACATACAAAATAGAGGGAGATTGGCACAGATGTTAGCTCTGGGTTAATATTCCTCAAGCAAAAAGAGGAAGATTGGCAACAGATGTTAGCTAAGGCCAATCTTCCTCACCAAAAAAAAAAAAAAGGACATATGAAAATTATGAGATAAAGAAAAAATAGAAATGCTATTATTTTGTTCACACACTAAAATAGATTATCTTTACGTTTTCCGGGGTTCAAGTTTTTCCTGCTTTGGAGATAAGTACTTAACCACCATACCTTCTATTCTGACCTGTGCTAGGCTAAGGAGGTGCATTAGGATTCTTCAGAGAAATACAAGATATATATAAACATAGCTATAGAGATATATATTTATGTATATACACATACATACATGTTTATATACACACATACATATATATACGTAGAGAGAGAGGTGTATCGTGAGGAATTGACTCACACAATTACAGTGGCTGAGCAGTCCCACAATCTGCCATTTGCAAGCTGGAGACCCAGGAAAGATGGTGGTGTAATTCAGCCTGAATCTGAAGGCCTGAGAACCGGGGGAGCCCATGGTGAAATCCCAGTCCAAGGGCAAGAGAGGATTGACGTCCCAGCTCAAAGCAGGCAGACGGGAAAGGAAGGAACTGTCTTTTCCTCAGCTTTTTGCTTCATTCAGGCCCTGAACAGATTGGGTGATGACCACCCACATCAGAGAGGGCAATCTACTTTACGGAGTCCATCCGTTCAAATGCTAATCCCATCAAGAAACATGCTCACAGACAAACCTAGAAACAACGTTTAACCTGGGCACCCCATGGCCAGTCAAGTTGACACATAAAATTAACCATCATTGAGGGTCTGTTGTTAGAGGAGCCCATGGCACCTTGACCTTTTCTTGATGTATACCTACATTAGTTTCCCATTTTTGCTGTAACAAATCACGACAAACTAGTGGCTTAACACACATTTATTCTTTCACAGTTCTAGAGATCAGATCTTGAGCTCAATTTGACTGGGCTATAGTCAAGGTGTTGGCAGCCCTGCTTTCTGCTGGGGGCTCCAGGGGAGAATAAATTTCCTTGCCTTTTTTGGCTTCTAGTGGCCACCTGTGTTCCCTGGCTCGTGGCCCCTTCCTTCATTTTCAAAGAGCGTCATCCTCCTCTCTGCTTCCATTGTCACATCGCCTTCTCCTCTGACTCTGACTCCCCCTGTGTCCCTCTTATGAAGACCCTTGATTACATTGGGCTCACATGGATAATCCAGGGTAATCTTCCTACCTCAAGACTTTAAGTTAAATCACATCTGCAAAGTCGCTCTTGCCATGTAAGGTATCATTTATGGGTTCTGGGGATTAGGTGGAGATAGTGGAGGGCCATTGTTCAGCCTACCACACCTCTCACAATTCTTGCCTAACTGTGGCCCTCCATAGACTCAAAGCACAGCAAGGACAGAGGCCACAAAACAGGGTCACCACCCGCCCTAGGTAGCCTGGGATTTTCCTGGTGTTTGCACTGAAAATCCCATGTCCCAGGAAACCTCTCAGTCCCAGACAAACCAGGACAGTGGGTCCCTTTACTACTATGTGGAGGTGCCTGGTGTGCACAGCACAATGCCTTATGTAGAGTAGGTGCTTAATGAGTGTTAAATCCACCCTTTCTCAAGGGCTGAAGCGACTCTCTCTCAAAGTCGCTCTAGACTGTTCTAACCCCTCTGACTCCTCTTTAGGCACAGGTCACCCCAGAATCCTGAGCATTTATCCATGTCCTAGTTTCATTGCACAGTCTCTATATTCCTATGTACATAGCACATTATACAAATTATTTGATGAAAGTAAGTTCTGATGGTCCACTTAAAATATTAAACCCAAATATTAAAAATAAATGTCTTTTTTTAATTCCGTTTAGGTCTTAAAATAGTCCTAAATTTCAACAAAATGCTGAGTAGGTACAACTTACCTTCCAGCACAAGGCATTTACACAAAATTGAAGAGTAATGAGGTGGTAAATGGAGATGAAGAAGTTAGCAGGGTGTGAGAGTCTTAAATGGTGACAAATAATTGGTAGTGATAAATTCAAAGCCATTGCCTAAAGCAGCCATTCCCAAACATTAGTAATTTTTGAAATATGTTGCCATATCTGCATGTCAGCTGTACTGATTCATTTTTTTTTACTTAAATACATTTAATTTTTTAATTTTTAATTTATTTATTTTTGCGCCCAAAGCCCCAGTAGATAGTTGTACATCATAGTTGCACATCCTTCTAGCTGCTGTATGGGGGACGCGGCCTCAGCATGGCCAGCCAAGCAGTGTGTCCGTGCACGCCTGGGATCCGAACCAGGGCCGCCAGCAGCAGAGTGTGCGCCCTCAACCACTAAGCCACGGGGCCGGCCCTACTTAAATACATTTAAAGGGAAAATTAAATGTTTAGTAAACCCAAGTTTTTTCCCAATACACATTATAATAAATATGGAATTATTAGAATAAAATCTTTGTCCATATATATCTATATATTAGTTGCCTATTGCTGTGCAAGAAAATACTCTAAAAGTTAGTGACTTGAAACAACAATATTTATTATCTCACAATTTCCATACATCAGGAATGCAGGTGCAGCTTAGCTGGGTTCTTTGGCTTGAGGTCTCTCAGGAGGCTGCAATCAGGTGTCAGTGGGGCTGCTGTTATCTCAAGGCTGGACTGGGGAAGGATCCACTTCCGAGCTCACTCAGTGGTTGTTGGCTGGATTCAGTTCGTCACAGCCTGTTGGACTGAGGATCTCAGTTCCTTGTTGGCTGTTGGCCAGAGGCCACCCTCAGTTCCTCGTGACATAGGCATCTCCATAGGGCAGCTCTTGGCAGCTGATTTCATTAAATCGAGCAAGTCAGAGAGTAAGAGAAGGAGCACTAATAAAACAGAAGTCACAGTCTTTTGTGACCAACCACATCTCGAAAGTGATATCTCATCACCTTAGAAGAAAGTCACCAGGTCCAGCCCACACTCAAGGGGGAGGGGATTATCCAAAGATGTGAATACCAGGAGTTGGGAATCATCAGAGGCCACCTTTGATGTCTGTCTACCATAATATGCCATCTGAAATCAACATTCTTACTCTTCGGGGTCTATATATGGCGCTTTGGCAATCCCTCACTTTAAGAATGCAGTGGGTTTACCTTGCTATAAGTGGCAGTAGATGGGGGTAGTGTGGTGGTGGGGAGCGCCATCCAGCCACAGAGATACCCCAGGAAAGATGTGGACTTTGGGTAGAAGTGGGCGCGTGAAAGGCTGCACCTGAGTTGGTTAACTAGCGTGAAAGGATTACATTGGAGAAAGATGAAGCTGGAGAGGTTTCTGAAGCACAAAAAAATTCTAGAACCATTTAGCCAGCCTCCACCTTCCCATTGCACATGTCAGACCCACCTCAGTGTGAAATTAAATAACAGCTTCTTCAGTTGCAGAGAAAATTATTTTAGATGGATTTTGACAGGTAGCGTTTGACAGAGGTGGATTTGATGTGAATTCAGTCTGTATCTGGATGTATATTTTCCAGATTATTCTTTGCTGCTCTACATATATTGAAAACTCCTCCAATTCCATGAGAATTGAGATCTTATCCATTTCTCTAGAACAAGGGTCAGCAAACTATAGGAACCCAATTCAGCCAGCTGCCTGTTGGTTTGTAATCTAAGAGCTGAGAACAGGTTTTTACATTTTGAAATAGTTACATTTTAAATGGTTATACAAGTACCTACATAATAGCCTTGATTTAGCATCTTGACTGGCAAAGCCTAAAATATTTATTATCTGGCCATTTAAGAGAAAGTTTATCAATCCTTGCTCTACAGTTCCCCAAAGCCCCATGCTCAGCCCAAAGAGGGCATCGAAAAGAGATGAGTTATGTTGTTTTAGAAAGAAAGAGAGGGAGATAAGGGAGGAGGGAAAGGAGGGAAGGAGAAAGGGAAGATTCCTGCTGCACACAGAATCCACAGTCCTTCATGGTACCACCGCCCACCTTAACCCGTGCTGACTTCATAAGTACCAATGCTGGCAAGTGGAACACCGTTTCAAGAATTTACTGCCTTTTCACCACCAAAATCTCTCCAAAGAGAAAGAAACTGAAACTTTCCCTACATTAGGAAAACAAAAAAATCATTTTAGGATCCAACCAAAAAGGAAAACAGAAACACTACCAACTTTAAAATATACTCCCATTATCAGGAAACTATTGTGATAGTAATTTATGTGGGAAAGGAGAAGTGCTCAATAAAAACCCTTATTCCAAGAAACAGAGGAGAGAGGGATGGAAAAGAAACAGCTCTAAAAAGAAGAACCAAGGGGCCCAGAACTCAATAGAAGGAGACATAAGCAAGAAGAGTGCACATAGTTTCTTTCTTTTTCTTCAAAGAGAACCCAACTCACAGAAATCTCAGCATCTTCAGGAAGAGAGAGCAAGATTTGAAGCATTTTCCAAAAGCATAGTATTTGGAGCAACACTTTAGGTGCCATGTCACTGAACATAGAATAGACTGCATTTGAGAACCCCCGAGACTTAGACCTGTGGCAAAATTATGAGTCCATTGGCATGAAGGGAGGGGGCAGAACCACACGAGAGCGAGAAAACCTTTCTGCCCCACAACATAATAGTGGATATCCCCAGCCAAGAGTAGAGAAGATTGGGTGGAAGATGTGTCTGACTTGGGCCTAAACTGTCTCAATCTCTGAAACCAGCATTTCTAACCGTTGTCATACCACTTCCCTCTTATGTCAAAAGACAGCTTGAAGACGTTTATTTTTAACATGTCACAATGCTCCTTGGAATTGGGTTGTAACAAATGAACGCATTAATGAGCATGGGGTGGCACTTTCTTAATAAGGTAACACTTCTGCTTATCATATGGTCCAGTAACTCTAGTCCCAGGTATTTACCTAAGAAAATGAAAGCAGACATCCCTACAAAGACTCGTCCTCAAATGTTCATAGCAGCTTTATTTGTAATAGCCGAAAGCTGTAAACAATCCAACCTCCAGCAACAAATGAACGGATAAACAAATTGTGGTACATCTACACAATTGAATATCATTCAGCAATAGAAAGGAATAAACTATGAAGATGTGCTGCAACATTTATGAATCTCATAATAATACTGAGTGAAAGGAATAAATCAGACTAAAAAGAACACATGTCATGACTCCACTTATATCAAAACTGTAACGGTTAAGTGCGCGAGCTCCGCTACTGGCGACCCGGGTTCGGATCCCGGGCGTGCACCGACGCGTCGCTTGTCCGGCCATGCTGAGGCCGCGTCCCACATACAGCAACTAGAAGGATGTGCAGCTATGACGTACAACTATCTACTGGGGCTTTGGGGGGGAAAAAAAAAAGAAGGAGGATTGGCAATAGATGTTAGCTCAGAGCTGGTCTTCCTCAGCAAAACGAGGAGGATTAGCATGGATGTTAGCTCAGGGCTGATCTTCCTCACAAAAAAAGAAGAAAAAGAAAAAGAAAAAAAAAAACTATAGGAAATGCAACTAATATGTAGTAACAGAAATCATGTCAGTGGTTGTCAGAGGATGGGGGGGTGAGAAGGAAAGGATTACAGAGAGACATGAGGAAACTTTCTGGGGTGACAAATTGTATTGATTGTGGTGATGGCTTCAGGAGAGCATATGCAGCTTATTGTATGTCAGTTATGCCCGAGGAAAGCTGACGAAAAAAACAATGTTACCTGGTAGAAAACTTAAAATTGTTAAGATGTCAATTCTTTCTAACTTGATCTATAGATTCAACACAAACCCAATCAAAATCTCAGCATACCATTTTGTGGATCTAAGCAAACTGATTCTAAAGCTTATATGAAAAATAAAAAAAGACTCAGAATAGCCAACACAATACTGAAAATGAAAAAACAAAGTTGGACTGACACTGCTCAACTTCAAGACTTACTATAAACCTACAGTAATCAAGTCGGCATGGCATTGGAAAAAGAATAGACACATCACAGATCAATGGAACAGAACAGAGAGCCCAGAAATAGACCCATAGCTGATCTTGGACAAAAGAGCAAAGGCCACTCAATGGAGAAAAACAGAGGAGAGTCTTTTCAACAAATGGTGCTTGGAACCATTTTGACTTCCATATGTGAAAAAAACGAATTTGGGGCCTGCCATGGTGGCCTAGTGGTTAAGTTTGGTGTGCTCTGCTTCAGAGGCCCTGGTTCAGTTCCTGGGCGCAGGCCTACACCACTCGCCTGTCAGTGGTCATGCTGTGGTGGCGGCTCACATACAAAAAGAGGAAGATTAGCAGCAGATGTTAGCGCAGGGTGAGACTTCCTTAGCAAAAGAAAAAAAAAGAAGAAGAATTTAAACACAAACCTTATACCTTTCACAAACATTAACTCAAAGTGGATCACAGACCTAAATGGATAACTTGAAAGTATACAACTTCTAGAAGATAACATAGGACAAGATATCAGTGACCTTAGATTTGGCGAGAACTTTTTAGATACGGAACCAAAAGCACAATCCATAAAAGAAAAAATTGATAAATTGGTCTTTATTAAAGTTAAAAACTTCTGCTTTGCAAAAGAGCCTGTTAAGGAAATGAAAAGAAAAATGACAGATTAGGAGAAAATCTTCGCAAAACACATATCTGATAAATGACTGGTATCCAAAATATACAAAAAATTCTAAAAACTCAACAATAAGAGAAACAAACAGCCCATTTCAAAGTAGGCAAAAGATCTGAAGAGACACCTTACCAAAGAAGATATGCAAATGGATAATAAGCATATGAAAAGATGTCAACATCATTTGTCATTAGGGAACTGTAAATTAAAACAATGATATACCACTATACATCCATTAAAATAGCTAAAATCCAAAACACTGACAACACCAAATGCTGACAAAGATGTGGAGCAACAGAAACCCTCATTCTCTGGTGGTAGGAATGCAAAACGGTACAGCTATTTTAGAAGACAGTTTCATAGTTTCTTACAAAGCTAAGCATAGTCTTACCATACGATCCAACAATTGGACTCCTAGATACTTACTCAACTGAACTGAAAACTTTTGTCTATACAAAAATACGCACACGAATGTTTATAGCAGCTTTATTTTGGTTAGTCACCAAAAACTGCAAGAAACTAAGATGTCCATATGATGGATATGGATGACATCCATATCATCCAGTGACACAAAAAACAGGTTACCAAGCCACATAAAGACATGGGGGAAACTTAAATGCATATTGCTTAGTGAAAGAAGCCGCTCTGAAAAGGCTACATACTGTATAATTCCACTTAAATGACATTCTGGAAAAGATAAAACTATAGAGACAGTAAAAATGTCAATGATTGCCACAAGTTTGTGGGGGAGGAGAGATGAATGAATAGATGACGTGCAGGGGATTTTTAGGGTGGTGGAAATATTCTGGATGATACTGTGATGGTGGGTACATGACATTATGCATATGTAAAAACCCATAGAATTTTATAGCACCAAGTCAACCTTAATATATGCAAATTTGAAAAAATTAATTTAGGAGGACAGGGGATCTCAGGAAAGAATGTAGACTGTGATAAGAGAATCTAACTGTGTTACAAATGTATGAAACAACATCACTGAAGGGAATGGGGGAAAAGGTGCCGACCTAAGTAACTCGGGAAATGGATCATGTGAGACTAAAGGCAGAAGGAGATTCACATAAGCACTGTACTCTCATTGATAAGGTTGTTTCCCATGGGAGTACAGGTTAACAATTCTTATAATGCTGTGCATGTCTACGGACACTGAACAATTAATTAAACAGATGGTAGATGGTGGGAGGCAGGTTTCTCAATGTTGTAGTGGGAATTTATATAAGTAAGGGGAGGAGACCAGAATGATGCATGTGGTAATGGATCAGATTTGGAGATACTGGTAAGAACTCATGTTTATCCTAAAAGAGATAGAGCAGGTTATATATAGACATATTTGTAGATACGTCTATATACATGAGCTAGTATATACACATATATTTCTTTGCTCTGTCAGCTGAGAGGGTTTAGATGCAATGACACCCTAATAGTGACAAATACATCTAGTGCCCGTATCTTAGTTTCTAATCCCGTCCTCTAGTAAAAGTAACCAAGGTTTCTTAAAGCAATAGTTGATTTTAGGACTGGGGCAAGAAATAAACAAGATGAGCCTGGAGTATCTTGTAGTGTCAGAAATTAAGGAAGTGTAAAAAACAAACAACAACAAGAAACCCAATACACTGATGGGCATATGTCAAAGGCAGACAGGAGCCAATTGAAAGAGTGCCCAATGGTCAAATCTGAAACAATTTGAGCAGAAAAATAAAGTAGTATTGGATTATAACCCCAAGTATAAAACAAATATCCATGAGTGCATATGGATATAAATAAATAGTTGAACAAACTAATAAATGGAGAAAAGCCAAATCTCCCATACAGAAGAACTCCAAATGAATTACGTAGATACCCCCTCTTCAAGGAGGGGAGGCATAACTCCCCATTCCTTGAGTAGGGGCTACACATAGTGACTTCCTTCCGAAGAGGACAGTATAGAGAGGGGGGGAAAGAGTAACTTTATCGTGGAGAAACTGACAAACACTGCCTGATCCAGGTGATCAAGGTCAACATCAACAGTGATTAGTCATGTTGATAGTATGCACCCTTGATATGATGTGATTAAGATGACACTTTACTTCTGTGATCTTCCCCAAAGCCTGTGACCCCAATCTAACCAGGAGAAAAACATCAGACAAATTTCAATAGAGGGAGATCCTGCAATATATCTGACCAGTATTCCTCAAAACTGTCAAGGTCAAGACAAACAAGGAAACTCTGAAAAACCGTCACAGCCAAGAGGAGTCGAAGGAGACATGAGAACTAAACGTAACAGGGTTTTCTGGATGGGATTCTGAAACAGAAAAAGAACATCAAGTAGAAACTAAGGAAATATGAATAAACTACGGACTTTAGTTAGTGATAATGTATCAGTATTGGTTCATTAATTGTACAAACATACCACACCAATGTAAGAGGTTAATAATAGGGGGAACTGTGTGCGTGTGCGCGTGCGCGCGAGGTAATATAGGAACACCCTATACTGTCTGCTCAATTTTTCTGTAGATCAAACCGTTCTAAAAAAATAAAGTCTATTGATTAAAGAACAGAGTGACTTGACTTGTGAGATGCAGGATATGGCCCATCCCCAGGGGGCCATAGACTCTGAGACCAGGGTCCTTCTCTTATGTGTCAGTTGTCTTGCCTTTTGCCGTTATTGACTAACACAATATATTTCAGTCAAGGCCAGTGCTATTTGGGATGAGTAGGAAAGCCCATTATATAAGTCACTCCGTAACCATTCTTAGGAGTCGGCCAATTCTGTACGTCCTGCCTGTGTCTCTGAATGTTTAACACTGCTCATGTGCAGAAGGCGGAGGGGGAGGGTGAAGAGACAGTCTTACCCCCTACCGAGTTTATGGACGCTCAGGAACATATACCATATACAACTTGAGCTTCATGTTTATGTCTGGGAATATATTAAACGCCATCTGCCTAACCATTTGCCATGTTATAAATTAAGGCGACATCAACAATGCTACAATGCCAAGGAGCACTCTGCTGTCTTCCAGTTTGATAGTAAATGGGTTTTGTTACCAAACTCTTCTTACAAACGTGAAAAGAACAGTTGCAAGCCTTCTGGAGGAGCAGATGGTCTCAGAGGCTTCCCCACAAAGGCTCTCTGTGAAAGTTACAGGGTTTACGTTTTCTTTGCTGTATGGAGTTGATTGTGTTATGGTTACTCTAGGGGAGAGCAAACATTCCGCGAGCGGGTTTAAACCCCAACCCTGTCACTCTCTTGCTGTGTGAACTTGTGTAAGTTATTTAACATCTTGGAATCTTAGTTTTCTCACCTGTAAAATGAAGATAGCAACAGCAACCTCATAGAATTATTACAGGATTTAAATGAGAAAACTCAGTCTTCCTCTAACTATCCTTGACTCACAGTGAGAAATGTATTTTACACTGTGACCTAATGTGTGTACATGTGCGGGCACACACATAATTGAAACAAAGTTTTCATTAAACAAAACTAATCTTTGCAATGGATTGTGCACTTTGCTATTTCCCACTCTAGTATAATCTATTCTAGACCATTGTTCTGTCCTCTTCTATTTCACAGGCAACCCAGGAAGTTATTTTAGATCCACTAAAGGCTTACAATCTGCAGATTAAGAAACTCTAAGATAGTGAATTTAAACATGTAAAAAAGTGTTTGGCATTTGAGAGTTATGCAATAAATGTTAGCAGATAGTATTATTGTCATTAATGGTATTATTATTAATGTGGCAAGGGGATGTGCAAAGGAAATATATAAAACAGCTTCAATCTGTTCCCACAAACCTAGTCAGTGGGCTAGCTCTTTCCTAACCCCAAACAGCACCTACTAACAAAAGCAGTAGCATTTCAGTAATTCAAATGTCCAGTCCAATGGACCAATCGCAGCCCAAACGCTTACTCCAGGAGGAGCTTTCCTCATCTCTCAGCTCCTCTGCCTCCCACAAGGTCAGCTTCTCTCTCTTCCCCACTTTTCTGCTCTCAGAGTCCCCAGCAGGGCTGATCTGCAGGTGCCCACAGCAGGAACCTGTTCATTAATGCACCTGTATTGGTTCCTTCCCTTCCCCGTCTCCCTTCCCTACTCCCCTACCAGTGCCTCCTGGGACCATCTCCAAAATGAACTACTCGCATTTGCATTTTAGTCTCAGGGTCTGCTTCTGAGAGAACCGGATCTAGAACACTCCCCTGTGTTCCATCCATCCTTATAGCACCTCCCAAGTCAGTCTCACAGCAGATACAGGGGTATTAAGACCTATAGACTTACGGAAGCTACTTTCACTCATGCTGGCTCTGGTACTTGCTGGAACAGGTAAAGATGGTCCACCAATCCTCACCTGAATAGGGGCCAACCTTGAGGACCTAGTTGCTTTTCTCCTTTGTCACTTACTCTCTTTGTGGATGAAGCTTCTTATCCTACACAGGTCTGGGTGGTCAAGGGCTTCTTCAAATAATGCATGATGTCTATCTGCCCATCTTTTTTGTTTGTTTTCCAACTAAATAAAGTGATTTGATCTCAAACACGGAATAAATTTGTTTGCCTATCTTTCTTAAAACATAGCTAATATCCAGGTCTAGAAGGGTTACCCACCCTGTATAACTCACTCGAGCGCCCACAAAACTACATTTCTTCAGACAGAACATATCTTTTATTGGGCTTGTGTCTGTGATAATGATGCAGGTGAATTTTATCATTCCTTCCACCCTACTGGTAATGAACAAATTCACTGCGTATTACTTTGGACTTGATCTCTGGCAAAACACTACTGGAACAAACAATTTGATTTGTCAACACCTTTACAAGGGCTCCTCAATCAATGTCACAAATCCAAATTTAAACAGCAAAGTACATTTGACTGCAAGACCCTGGACTGATTAGAGCTCCGAGTTCAGAGAATTGCTCCAGACAGGGCAGCAATCAGATTATTAACTCCACTTGAAAATACTCTCTGCTGCCCGGGATTAGCATGCATATTTTGATATAGATCGATAAGCAATCTCCTTTCTATAAGAAATGCCTGCAACATTCATTTGGCTGATCAAAGGTGGATATCAGCTGGCTGTGACAGCTAGCTATTGTTTCCCCGCTTTCTTTACAGAAGAGCCTCTATTAAAAAAATTCTCTGGCTCTTTTTCAGCTAATAGTGGAAGCCAACAGAGAGCCACAAAATCTCATCTCCTTCTCAACACTGAAACACAATTAGTGCAGAAGGGACTTGAGTCGTTTTTGAGCTAACTTAGCCTATTTCCACTGTGTTCACTCACAAGAAATACCAAGTTTCTTTTCCCTCTTCCTTCTCCCATTCCCTTCCACCCTGACTTATTTTCCACTGGCGTGGTGCTTCTAACAGTGGACTGTTAGAAGGATGCACCCATCCTTTGCCACCGGGTTGCTTCCTTGGTGAGATCAAAGCTAATACGTGAAGCCCCTGATACTGTTTTAACCTAGTAACTCGAGTTTGGATTCTGAGTGGGGGTAGGGAATTGACTTATTGGTTTGAAGGCTGTTATTCAGTCTAACTCTTGTCTTTCTCCCTAATTCTGTTATGAAATTTCATTTTCTTGTTGAAAACCATTTTTTATTCATATTCTCCGCCTGTTTTGTCCATCTCAAACTCTTTTCCCCTTACCTAAACCTTTCCTAATCAACTAACTCAGTAATGAAAACCTAACTTACACACCAACCAATTTCAGCCAATTGTTTTCTTCTGTCTGAAGATCCCAAAAAACAAAAAAACAAGATATATTCTCTCTAAAGATAGATTTCTAAATGAAAAATACAAGCTACAAAATAGTTTTCACAGCATAATTTAGCTTTTATTTGAAAAACAAAAATATACTTCTGTTTACACCTATGTATATATTCATTATATACGTAGGTATGCACTATGTATATGCACACATACACACACACAAATAGACACACACATATATGAGAACTTCCTGCAGCTGCTGGTTATAAAAGGGTAGATTAATGGGAGACTTTTAGATTCTGCTTACCTATTTCTGTTCTGCTTGAACTTTGAAGATCTTTGTATTATGTTTTAATTCAGGAAAACAATTACTTTAAAAATGAGAATCAGAGATGTCTCCCACACATTCTCACTGTGTATATGTTCTGAATTGTTCTTAAACTTCTTGCCATGAGATGTCAGCATGTTTGCCTCAGATCATAAAGTCCCTGAAAGCCAAGATGGCACGTTTTGATGGCTCCATCTCAGTAAGCACAACACCAGGCCCATGTCAACGATATGGCAGCTGCTCTGTGCGTGCTAGGTGGGTGGTGATGTACTGTTAAGAGTATTTGATTCATTTTAAAACCCCACTGGTCTGAATGGACTGTGGGGGCATATAGCCTCAATGAGTGAAAAGTCACACTTTAGTATGGTTTAAAATAAATGACCTTGGAATAGAGTCATCTAATGTCTGCCTGAAACCACACAGATAGAGAATAGTCAGGTAGTTGCTGTTGAACACTGTTATCATAAAAAGGTAAAAATATGCAATAACTTCTAAGTTTATAATACATTGAGTTTTGAAGTGCCTGAAACAGTGAGTATTTCCTTGAAATATTTAATTTTTTCTGTGTGGAAAATGTGTTTACTAAGTGTAGGCCCTGTCTGGTAACTCCAAATGCTTTGTAAGTGGGATTTAGGGACCTTCTTTGAGTTCCTTATCATAGATATCATTTACAGGCTTTCGCATTATCTTATTAAATCGTCACAGCAATGTGGTGGGCTAAGTGTGTTTATTCCCATCTTACAGGTGAGGAAACTGAGGTTCAAACGGTTTAATTGATTGCCTGGGAATTTCCATTCAGATCTGACTGTAAAGCTGGGGAGAAAAGAGAATTATGCTTCAAAGACATCTGGAATCACCTTATAGTGAAATGGTGCAACTGATTTTTAAAGCTAGAGTCAAAAACTGTGGGTTGTGAAAGTGGCATTTGCGAAAATATCTTTCTCTGGAAAACACTGGAATTGACTCTAATGATTGTTATGGATAGAATCTTGCACATGGGTCTCAAATTCTAACATACCTATGGGACCTGAAGAACTCTGCCATTACCAATGGGCCCTAATTATGTTGATACAGAAAATCTAACTCCCATAAATAATTATATTTGACAGAAATGTATGTAAATGTGACTGTCACTCGAGGCATGCTTCCATCTCTTTCTAATTAAACGTACATCCTGGCTGGACTTCATATTAGTTGGGTAACCTGGTCAAATTTCTTAACCTCTCTGTGCCTTCTCCATTAAATAGGATGATAATAATAGTGTCCACCTTATGAGGTTGCTGGGAGGGTTAGATGAGGTGACATGTGCGAAGTACTTAGAATAGCACTGGGACATAGAAAGAGCTCAATAAATATCAAGTGTTACTAGTAAGAAAAACAACAGTAAATTTCCTCAAGCCTGGGTTTCCTTATCTATTCAGACAATCAGGAGCTAGAAAATAAGTGGATTTTTCTTCTTTTTTTAACGGATTCTTCTACTTCTAACATATTCGATCTATTAAGGCTTTTACTTTTCCTCTCCTTTGTTATGAAGACTCAGACCTTTAGCTGCAGAAATTGAAAATGACTATATTTGTTTCCAATGTTCTTAAATTTTCAAAGTGATTTCATATACTTTATCTCTTATGAGACATCCTGAGATTAGGTAAATGCAGAATTATTTAAGAAATATTTATTAAGCATCTTCTCCATACCAGGTATTGTGTTAGGTGCTAGCAAGCAAAAATGCTGATATGCTTGCCCTCTGGAATCTCATGCAAAATTATTAGTCTTATTTGAAATAAGGGTATGAAGAAGTGAAGTAAATTGCCCAGTGAGCATCAGAGCCTGAGGCTTCTACCTCTCTGTTTTATTCCATGAAGATAGTGGGTTTGTGGCTTGCAAGCCACAATGGTCTTGGGGAGGGAGGGAGGGAAGGAGGAAGGACATATTGACCAATGATAAGTTGACACTGGTTAACAACAACATAAAGCTGGAGATCTAGTTAGAATTATAAGTAGGAAAACAATCTAATTATCATCTAATGAAAACAATTTTATTGGTAGAAAGATTCTGTCCAAATAGTTTGTCCATGGAGAGAAAACCAAGAAGAAAATTAGTATCTTGACCTTTGTCATCGTTGACTTTGATTTGTATACTTTAGGCTTGTTTTCATTGTGCTCCTCTCACCATGGGCTTTTGGTTTGAAAATTCAGTGTTCCCTGTGCCTGAACATGTTCCTGGAACCATCAGATCTAGCCACCTCAAGGGCCATGAATTTACAAAGGAAGGGGTTTTTTGTAAGGATTTGCCACACAAGAATGTAACTGAAGTAGGAACTCAGCTCCAAGCAGCAAGTGTTAATGTTCCCTGGACTTCCGTGATGGCAATTTACATGTCATTTTGCCAGCTGTCTAAGTGACAAACCCTTATGGTGTTATCATGAAGGAAGACATGGCCAATTTCTTTTGCCATGCCAATTAAGTTTAGCCTTCTTGGTGTTGTGTGGTAACTGCCTGCCTTGGGCATTTTCCTAAGCACCTTACTGCTACAATCTGTGACATATAATGATTTGGCAAATGTTTTTCTTTTTCCCTGGCTGAGGAAGAAAAATGGTTTTCATTTCTAGTTCAATAATCTAGGACTTCCGTGGCAAGAAAAGTGAATCAAACTTTTTGATCCACCTAGTCAAGCCAAAAAGACATTAGGATCATGTTACTAAGCAGACAGGCCTGCATCCTATATCAAATCACTGCTTTTTCCTTGTGAGAATGATGCTGTTGACAAGGAATCAGACAATTTAAGGGCATGCTTAATGAAAAATCTGGTTTTTCTCCTTGGCTTGCTACAGATAAATCAAATGCAAAGTTTGTGAGATGCACAATGGGTGTCCCTTTGTGAGGACAGTTTCTCCTTCTGAAGTGAAAGATTAAGTGCAAGAGGCAATCCAGATTATTGGATGGCTGCAAGAATCAATGAATGAAAAATATTCCTCCCCATTGAATGGGGTAATTTATTCTCATTGATGGCACAAGAGGTCAGAGGATGGTTCTTGCTTCATTAGCTCTCTCTCCGGGAGACAGTTCTGATTGGGGCCACCAGAGAGACTGTCTACACCAGCACATAGTCAACATCACTGCCTTGTAGTGATATTGGAAGTAAAACTTAAAGAAAGACAGTAAATAGCTATAAGTTTTCTAATACTCAGATGATTTCCTTATGGTTTGGGGACAAATGCAATCCTTATGCTGCCTGGTTTGATTTGAAAAATTGTAGTGATTTGTGAGTTTGCTAAATAAATGTCATTTAGCAGGGTCACATCATCTTGCCCTTAAGACCTCCTTCTAAATGTGTTTTGGCGGGCGTTTTCTATATAGTATCCCAGAGTCCAACACGTAACAGTTATTAAATAAATGTTTCTTAAAATTGTCTCTACATTAAAAAATACAATGTATGTTAGTGTTTAGTACATAAGAGGTATTCAATAAACAATAGCTATTGTTAGCAAATAAATTATAGCATATGCTATTAATTATAATACTGTAATTTTTATTCTAAATCTTGTCTTTATAATCTAGGAGGAGAAGCAGAAAAACTATACATATAATTTAACATACTGTGACACAAACAAGGATGAATACACGTACAAAGTATTACAGTCATGCAGAGAAGAAAGGAATTTCTTTGGGGTAGTTGAGGAAGGCCTCATAAAGGAGGTAATGGCTGAGCATTTTTGAAAGACGAACAGGAGTTAGCCAGGTAGGTGGGGTTGGGTGAGCAGAGAAGGGTATTTCATGCCAAGGGAACACCATGCAGAAAGATATCAAGCACAAACAGTCAGAGTTTGTGTGCCAATCTATAAGTAAGCCAATTTGGGGAGAATATGGTTTATCTTGCTAAATGTTCCATATGCACCAGAAAATAATGTGAATTCTGCTTTTGTCGGATCGTTTTCTAAAAATGTCAATCAGATAAAATTAGTTAATAGTACTGTTAAAGTCTTTTATATCCTTAATGATTTTTCTCTCTGTTATATCAATTATTCAGGAGGATTATTGAAATCTTCCAATGTAATTATGGATCTCTCTATTTCTTTTTGGAGTTTTATCAGTTTTTGTTTCATATATTTTGAGGCTCTACTACTAAGTGTATAAACTCTTAGGATTGTTAAGTCTTCTTGATGCAATTACCCCTTATCATTATGAAATTACTTTCTTCGTGTTTGGTAATATTCTTTGCTCTGAAATCTACTTTGTCTGGTGTAACCACTCCAGCTTCCCTTTGATCAGTGTTAGCATGGCATATTTTTCCCATCCTTTTGCTTTTAACCTATTTATGTCTTTATATTTAAAGTGCATTTATTGTAGGCAGTATGTAGTTGGGTTCTTGCTTGTTTATCCAACATGACAATCTCTGCCTTTTAATTGAATTGTTTAGATCAGTTATATTTAATATGATTATTGACATAGTTAGATATAAATATACCATCTTGCTATTTACTTTCTATTTGTTCAATTTATTCATTGATCCCTTTTCCTTCTTTTTTGAGTAGTTTTGTATTAAGTACTTTTTATCATTCTTTTTTACTTCCTTTGTGGGTTTATTAACTATAACTTTTATTATTTTAGTGGTTGCTTTAGAATTATTGTACATTTCTGTCTTTAAGTAATATTATACACACTCATGCAGCATAAAAGAACTTTTGAATAATATACTTTCATTTGTCCTGTCTCATTGTGCTATTGTTGCCATACATTTCTATATATGTTATAAACCTTATACCACATTGTTATTAATTTTTACTTAAAGAGTTAGTTATCTTTTAAAGATATGTAACTAACAGGAAAAAAATCTTATTTATTTATCCGTGTAGTTACCATTTCTGGAACTCTTCATTCTTTTGTGTAGATCTATATTTCCATTTGGTATCATCTTCTTTCTGTCTAAAGGACTTCCTTTAACATTTCTTATAGTGTGAGTCTCCTCCCAGTTTTTGTATGTGTGAAAAAAATCTTTATTTCACTTTATAAGTTAAACTTTATAACAGTTTCAGATTTACAGAAAAATTGCAAAGAGAGGTGGGAAGAGAGAGAGAAAGAAAAAGAGAAAGATAGAGAGAGAAACTAGCACTTAGTTTGAGTTGCATTTGAGTTGCACTAGCAATAGTCCAGAAAATACATTTCAGACCAAGTGCATGGGAATGACAGTGGGGATGGAGGAAAGGTGGACTTTAAAGATGCTTAAGAGTGTGTGTGATAGGAATTGGTGAGTTGGTGGCCAAGTGGTTATGGTGATGATAGATTTATCAGTCTGTGTCCTGTCAGGAAAACAAGAATTATTCTAAATTTTTAAGCTGAGAGGGATTTAATTCAAGGTATTGGCTACAACACTTTTGGAAGAGCTGGAATAGCAAAATGGGAAATAGATATCACCCAGAGACTGAGAACCTGCTACTGCCTCCGGGATGGAGCCCACGTGCTAAAATTTACTGCTCATGTTATTGGAAGAGCAAGCTTATGGTGCTAACCAGTGACTTATACTAACACTAGTGGAGCTGCTGGAAACCCAGATGCTGATGTAACGCAAGAATTACTTCCACTACTGTTTGCAGAGGTGTCACCAGAAGTAGACAAGTTTCTAGCTTCTCTCTGCCTTCTAACCTGTTGAGAATGCCGCCTCTTGGCAGAACCAAGCTGGAACCCAACGGGCAAGGCAATCTGAGTGATAGAGTTTGCAGGCTTTCAGCCCCAGAGGGACAGAGAAAACAGAAGGATGAATATGGGCTGAGAGCCCACAACACATATTTGGCGCAGAAAGTAAGAGAACCAGAGGGATCAGTGTGAA